>NC_035170.2:29299519-30682019 GCF_001659605.2 Manihot esculenta | reverse complement strand
TCTCATAAGCCTTCTTTACTTATTCACCATTCAATGTGACTAGTATGGTTTGGTTCAGATATAGCCCAAATTTGGACTAGCTTTGCTTTATTTTTAATTTTTTTTTTTAAATCTCTACAATGCAGAGGAATCTGTAGAGATAAGACCCTAGGCCCTGGGAAATGGGTCCCTAGAGGGTAGGAATAGGCTTGCCAGATTTTTCACTTTGATATTTTAGGGTGCGGGTGTGGCCCAGGATATAAGATATCATTAAGTTTAAGAAGTCAGGTATTTATGATAGCTAGGACTTGTATTAAATAGGCTTTAGCTGGTTTGATGACCAGAGGTAGATTTTCGAGGTGTCTTGTTGTCTTTATAGAAAAAAAATACCATGGGTTGCATGGCAATCCACAGATTTGGTAACCCGTAAATGGGTAGGTAACCGTAAAATTAAATTATTTAAATTTAATCTAATTTATATTAATAATATTTAATTAAAAATTAATTCAAACTATTCAAATTTATTTTAAATTTAATTATTATCTAATTAATTTTATATATTTTAATTAATAATTTATATAAAAAATATTTTTTATTAATAATTTTTATTTAAAAAATCTAATATTTTTATAAAAAATTTAAATAAAAAAATATAAAAAAATTTATAAATATTATTATAATATATATATTTTTATTTTAAATTAATTATTTATATAAACATAATTTTTATATAAAATTTAAATTTAATCCAAACCGGTTGATATATATATAATTTTTTTTAAAATTTTAACTCATTTCAAATTTAATTATAATTTATTTAATTTTATTAAAATTAAGTTGAATTAAATATCTAAAAATACTTGATTTATTGTCATTCCGGAAGTTGCGCTCCTTTAATGAATTTTTTTTGTTGTGGTTCACCACGTGTACTCTCTAGTGCAACGAGTGGCAACCGATCAATATGAATATAAGATCCTACCTCACGTAATTGGATTAGAAATATGGATGACTGTCTTCGTAACATTTTAATCTACATTTTTACGTTCTCCCAAGAATAACAGTTGAGTTTCCAGTTCAAAAAAGATAAAAAAGAATAATAGTGTGAAGTAGGTGAACATAAATTGAAAGAATAGTGTCAAGAAGTTGGCTTGTCCCTAAGATTGATTTGATTAGAGAAGGGCAAACACAAATTGGTAGAAGTGGGAAAATCGTCAGCTCAAATAGTCTATGCATTTTTATAAATCTTGTAGTTGATTATTTGTTTTATAATGGTCTTTTTTTTATCAACTTATAATAAGGTTCAAATCTAGCCTTCCTTTAACAAAAAGACTACTGTCAAGGGTACAAGCGTAAAAATGACAAGTTCAGAACAAAAATATTTAGAATTATTGTTTTTGAGAGTTTTCATCTTTGTATAGTTTAATGTTTATCTCTCAAACATGTCTTCAGTTTTCGTCGTCTGATATTTTTTTTTTCCAAGATATATGACGACTCCTGCTGTGATGTTTATTAATTAATAAATTGTGATGTTTATTAATGAATAAATTGAGGAGACTGCCCTATTATAAATTAGGATCTCTAAATCCTTAGCAGTTGACTTTTTAATATATTCACATGACCTGTATAATGTGCTATGTCAGACCTTCTACGGAATAACAAAGAATAGTATGAAATTATTATTTCGAAGTAGAAGTACCCACAAAAATTTTCTTAACTAAGAAAGCTTAGCTGGTTTAAGTTTTCTATTTTCATATGATAACAGTACTTTGTTGGATAATTTATTGACAAGACAAATAAAATAACGATGCAGAGGTGGAAAACAGAGGCCATTGAGAATTGTGATGTGATGGTTTACACGAAGATTTTCCTCAAGTTTCCATATAAATTTTGGCCTTCTGGTCCTGAAAAAGAATTCTTTATCTACGCCCACGAGCGGAGAGGATACTACACGTTTTGGCAGGTTGGTCCTTGCTTCTCCCTCTGTCTCTCTTTCTTTTCTCTTCTTCTTTCTTTATTTATTTTTTTATATAATTATGTGGCCAAATTTCCCTTCTTGTTTCAATTTCAATTTCTTGTTTCATCCTTGAAGAATCATATGGTTGTGTAAATCCTTTGAAATCATAATAGGAACTATAAGCACAGCCGTAACTAGGTACAAGCAAAAGTCAATTTGTGACTAGATGTATGATGTTAACCAGGCACTAGATCTCAATACGAGTGAAGTGCTTTAGCTGTATTTTAAGAATTATATTTTCTTTGACAGATGTGACCCAAGATGGATGCTATAATTTTTTAAAAGTACGCAAATTCGTCGTAGAAGCATTTTATGACCTTAAAATGCTTAGGCGGAATATAATAATTGATTATAATAGCTTGTCGTTTTGTTAGGAATACCATTTAATACTCATTTTCTGTGGGGTTGACCTTTTTACTATTGTTAATTTTGTTTTTTTTTTTGTTTGTTTTAAACATCTGTGCTGCAAGCCTGAAACTGCCTCTTTATTATATGATATGGTGACATGATTGCCAAATTATGAAAATACCGATTACCTTGCTTGCTGGGATGGCAAATTAAAATCTCTTGCATTATTTGTATTGTATGGTTGCTCCTTTCTGATGAGTGCCTGATGTTCTGTCATTGTCGTAGAGCTGGCAACATTACTTGCACTCGAGGGACCAATGGCTTTCTCAGCCGTTATTTACTCTTTTAGACTAGCATATCTAAATATTTTCCAATGCTTGATCAGGAAAAGGATCAAACAAAATAGAAGTGCGGAAACTTACTATCTCTTATCTTTTACATTTTTAAATGTGATTGATGTAGATTTTTAACTTAATCCCATTGCAAACAAGACACAAGTGCCGAGTCATTGTTAATTAACTTACCTTATTTTTATCCAATCTGGCGATTGATCTGTTTCTGTGGCATCAGCACATGGAGAATGCATATCCTGGTTCAAATGTACTGGTTGTAACTTTGACCAATGGGGAATCAAAACGAGTCGAGGCTCAATCTGATGAGGAGACGTTGAAAGAAGCCATGGAGGTGCTTAGAGACATGTTTGGGCCCAACATACCTAACGCTACTGATATTCTTGTGCCTCGCTGGTGGAACAACAGATTCCAGCGTGGCAGCTATAGCAATTACCCTATCATTTCGAATAACCAAGTTGTTCATGATATTAAGGTATTTATATTATGCAATTTAATTGAAGTTCTATCTAGCTGGAGAGATTTTAAGCCTTTCAGGTGTAATGGTGATAAAATGTTGCATGAATGACAATCAACTGAAAATTATACATGGGTGAATCCTAAAAAAATTAACTATTGAACAGTTTTTTTAAAAAATAATTATGTATATTTATGTGCCAATTTTTTAGTGGCTGCTATATATATATAACTGTGATATTCTATAATTTTCCACCTAGCTGGCTGTCTTTTGTATTTTTGAGTAATTGCGTATGTCTGTGTGTGTCTGTTAGTGGCTGAGGTTAGGACTATACCTAGCAAAAGAGAATTCTTTTTCCCCTTCCTGTTTTGAATTTCAGTACCCACAATATATTGCTATCACTGTGTTAGAGGTGCTAAAAGCTTGAAGGAAAAAAATAAAATCTGGTGAAAAGGTAGATTTTGTTCTTGCTTCTTCAACTGGTTCATGCCTCATCCAACTGGAGTTGATCATGGAACCTTCACTGCATGCTAATATTTTAACGCTTTTAATCATTGGTTTTGGAAATAAGAATTGACATACCGGATTATATATCCCACTTAAGAGGGAATTTTCTAAGGTTCCTGCGTTATTTCTGATTACGTTCTAACATTAGAACTACTTGTTTTATGATTTGTCCAGGCCCCAGTAGGGCGCATTTTCTTTACCGGTGAACATACTAGTGAAAGATTCAATGGTTACGTCCACGGTGGATACCTTTCTGGTAAGCACAAAACTTCTCGGTCTATATTTATACATATATGAACGCTAATGGTTATTTTGGTTGCTGATTCTTACGGAGCTTGTGTTGTTTAAATCAACTTACTAGGCATCGACACAAGTAAATCTCTGTTGGAAGTAATGAGAGAAGGAAAGGAAAGAGAAAGTGAGAGTAAAACGTTTCTGCTAGAGCCGTTGCTAGCGTTGACAGGATCATTAACTCTGACACAAACAGAAACAGTTTCAAATCTACATAAATGTGATATTCCCACACAACTTTATCTTAGTGGCAAGCTCGGCATTCCAGAAGCGATATTATGACTATATGGACCAGTGAAAGATTCCCACTTTAATGATGATTATGATAATGAAAATATGATCAACAAGATAGATGGCCAGATGGGTTTGGACTCAAATTCAGTTCAGACCCTCAATTCAATTCAGAAACTAGGATGAAGATTGAAGAACAAGAAGCTAAAAAATGACCAAAGGTATGCTGTGGGGGGTCATGGACATATATTGTGTCCTTACAGTGATGCTGCTAAGCCTTAAAAAGATTTGTCCTGCCAGGTTATGAATTTTGAAGGGAATTTGATCTAGGGATATGTAATGGTGTGGTTCACTGGAGAGAGAAATGAGATAGAGAAAAAGTGTGGGTGGTATACTTTGATTTTTAACTGTATCTTTTACTTGTTTATAATAAAAAGAAATGAAAAAAAAAAAAAAAACTTCTTCCAAACTAATATTGTTTGTCCAATTAGTTTTGTTGGTTGATTTACCATAAATGATATATATAGTTATTTGCTGAGTTTGCTACGTTTGACACGACACCACTTGCTAAGACCACCTTTAGAAATGAAAAACTATATATAGCTATTTGCAATACAACCTGTTTTAGTAGATATTAATTGTTTTAACGGTTGATAATTGTTTTAATAGTATTTAGTCAAATGTTATATGAAGCAACTTCTTTGCAATCTACTTCCTCAACCTCCAAATATCCTAAAACACTATACACTACATTCAAAATTGTCTCTAAAGAGAGCCTTTAAATAATTCAAGGACTTAATACTTACTAAAAAAAAAAAAAACTGAAAGATGTGTTAACATGAAGGATTCTAGTATTTGAGATACGATCTCTGGCAGCCACTCCAAAAAAAAAAAAAAAGAAGAAAATCTTTGAACATTTAGGATGAACCCGCCTTATTATTGTTTTAAATAAATGAACCCATTATCTTGTTAACCAAAATATCTTTTATACAATGCTTTAGAAATAGCAAGAGCATCTCCTCTGGCTTTCACTGGATAAAGCTCTGTGCTTACTTGCCATTTGTTTGAGAATGCTATCCATTCTTCCCTCCATCCCACAATATTGAAGTTTTCATTTTCTTTCAGGCTCTTTGCTAGATGATCAAAATAGGTTGAAGCTCGGGGAAGATAATAGTCTTTTAGTAGTCCACTCCAAAATTTGTTAGCTGATCAAGAATGCCAAACAAGGTAATTGCTATAACCTATGAGTTTGAAAAACAACACACAAGAGTTGAAAGTGAACAGTAATAATACCATAATCATGGAGCTGGCTCTGATTGGTCTTTGTTGTGTCGTACCACATTGTCACTTGTGTTCTTGCGTTCCATTCATACTATAAACAGAAACAAAGCGTTTTTAGTGTGTATGTTTTTGGCAGATTGCTCACTTTAGAATACAATTATTAAGTGGATCTTGTAGTTGAATGCGTAGCTCAGCTGAATTCTTGATGTATTTGCTAATCTGGTGATGAAGTTTGGTTGAGTGGTGGTGTTGTATGATCAAAGTAATGTTGAGTCATGTATGCTTCCAATCAAAAGAATAATACAATATGATTTCCAGAACAAGTATCTGTTCTCACCTGCTTCATCTCAACAGGATTTACTCCCAGCTCTTTTGCACTTTCGAGCCATGTTCCAAGTAGAAAATTATCATCGGAAGCAAGAAGTACATCAATGTCATTGATGAGTTGTAAAAATTTCTGGCTATGAAGATTCAATGCATCAGCATCTTTCCTCTGGAAAGCAATTATAGCATCAATGTACACTTGGTTTGCTAGCTTCGACAAAACTTGCCGTGTTAGATCAACCAAGTCGTATCTGTTGCAATGAGATAGCACAACAAAATATGATTATGAATGTCCCGTCTCTGTATGTAATGTTAATGTAGAAATGACAAGTGTGACTAGGTTTGACAGTTAACTATTGACCTGTAAGTGAGGCTCCTGTTAAGATCGTTCCCAGCATCAAGGAATAGTTGTAATGCATTGACAACCTCCTGAGTAGAATACCACAAATGTGCCTGGGGTAACTTGGAACTCGACTGTTGAAATAAGAATCTTCTAGTTCTGGGTAGGGAGAGAAAGATGTGCTTCGTGTCTTCTTTCGATGTGTCTGATCCAGAATTAAGAGATGGATCCCAGTCTGGAAACTTAACTATGAAATCTCTGTTATGGTCCTGCAGCAAATGAAAAGTCTCAAGTTATACTAAATATGCTGAAAAGCCTGAAATTATCAGGCACAAGGGAAATTACACTACCAAACAAAGAAAAAAAGGGACTGCAACTCTGTGCAGTAAAAGGTTAACAGAAACTTGATATGACAGAGATGTCTCGATACTATCTTTTGTAAGAAAAATAATACGACATAGAGGTGTTGCAGTAAATCAACAGTAATCTAAAACCTACAGCAATTCCGTCTGTACAATTATAAATTGTGCGGTAAAGTATCTCCCAAGCTGCCTCAACCTGGTTAACAGCTTTACCATATCGTCTACGAGAATAGTTCCTCAGCCATTCCTACAAATGCACAAAATTAAACCATGAACGTTCATATCAATCATGTAATCATCTTAAGTTTTCATTCACATAAGCACATGGATATATATATATATAGAGAGAGAGATGTTCTTTAATATTAAAAGTTGATTAGAAGGAATTCAAGTTTCACAATTTGAGAACTAAGATTACCAGAACTCGAACTTTTTCACTGCGAAATGCCATTTCAGACATAAGTTCATAAACGACTGGATTATGCTCTATGCCTTCCATGCACATGCCAACACCAACCTACATTCAACATTAGTTATAATTCACATGAGTGGAAATGCACTAGAGTCTGCTCTGCAAAAGGACATATATAGACATCCTTATATAGATGAACTACAGAGAAAGTAAATGAGTTCAATTTTAAATGCTCCAAATACTATGATCCTGAGCATACCATTGTTGAATTCTCACTGATATGGGCATCAATTGGACCTGAAGATATTGCATCCAATATGCCGTACATTTCAATATTTCCACCAAAATTATGCAACATACACCTGAATTATGTCAAATGTAACCAATAGTTAAAATATTTATCGCTGAAGTTGAATACCAAGTTCAGAAAATTAAAAAGGGGAAAAATGACTAGTTAAGGTAGATAGCTTGAAGCATCTTGCTAATGGTGTAAGGAATGGATAACTACCAGACATAAGGAGTTCCATAAAACTGGGAGGAAGTTCTCCATATTGGTTTGACATCAGCAAACAGATCTAGAACTATCATTTTCCCAAATGGAACAGAGTGTAAAAGCGCCTGCAAATAACACCGACTTTAAGATTAAATAAGATTTTACAAACATAACTTGCATTAGCATGAAAACAAAAAGCACCGGTCAATAGCCAAATGGAAACAGATAGCTAAGCTATTTCTTTCAAAACATATTGAGCCCAATTCCTTTCCCCTCCATTTGGCATTGCAAGAAAAGAATTCAAATGAATTCTCACAAACAACATGCATGATTTCATTTTCTTCAAAAATGAAAATTTTGTAAATTAAAAAAGAAATGAATTCTTACATTCCAAACGTGAAATTTGATAGAAAATAAATAAATTAAACTGAATTCTTGTGAAATCTTTGATTCCAAACAAGGGTTCGTGTTATGAAATGTCATGCATGACATTGATAGAGCTTGAGTCATGCCTGTCACCATTAAGAAGATCCTATGCTAATTAAATTTTATTGATGCCTCATAGAAGTGTATACCTTCATTTGAGGTGGCTTCCAGAAAGAAGAGTCGGAATAGAAAAGCCAACCCTGCACATCGAAAGAACTGTCAACTAGAATTCATTTATTTCAGAGAACCAAAATAGAAAAGATGGTGACAGCACACATTATATGCAGTAAACTTCCAGTTTGAAAGAATTTGTCTTCTGTAGTAAGAGAGATAAATGAGTGTTTCTATATAGCCTCATGCATCAATAAATTTATAGGACCAGCAAGGAAGCAGTGTTGGAGGAAGTGAGCAGCATACTTGCATTAACCAAACGGCATCCTCATCACCTTTAGACATTGCTTTATATACTGCTGCACCGAGCGAAGAGATGTAATCTGAATCATTTGTAGGTGGGATATTCTCATTGAATGTATCACTGCATTAAACATGTAATAGATTCACGTTATGACAAAAAAATGGTTCCACAACTCTCTGTAATCTGTAATAAATTCGTTTGGAACTATCCATCTAATGGTAAAGTAACACAAATAAGAAAATTTCTTTGATGTGATGGGTTCATGGAAAATGTATTCTTTCCTGCTCATGTTCAAATGACTCCATTAATCATAATTCACAAGCTCCTAAATGATCTGATGACCATTCAGAAGAAAATCATCTACCTTTAGAAGGTCCTCTATTAGCAGAGGCCAGAATCCAGATTGCTGGCAACTTGAAACTTACATAATCTTGCCTATATACTTAGTTTTATGATCTTATTGTGATGATAAAATTTTGGTGCCCTAGTCCTACACTAACAGAAGAAAGATAAATCCCAAATTAAAGTATGGAGTAATATTAGATGTGAAAAATTTTTTCAACTATGAATAGCAGAATAATTCATAAAATTTAATCAGTTATTAATATATATAAGAGAAATTACCAGTTGTAGATGTCTGTCACATCTCCATATTCTGAAATACCACAAAAATAAAATAAGAAAAAGGTAATATAAAAAGGTGAAATATTAATACGTGCGTAAACTAAATGAAACATATCTTTCATCCATAGCTTTAACACAGAAATGAGCCAAAAACTCCAAGAACACTGAGAAAACTCCAGTATTGAAATTTAATCGCTCTTCCAAAAGAAAGCCTCACTTTGACAAATCTAGAAATTTACTAAAGATGAAGGTAAGTAACCATATAACTGTCTGTGCTTCCATTGTTGGATGATATTGAAGGGAATTTATTTGTGACGCATATGAAATTTAAGGTATGAAAGAATCTCTTACCATTTATTTGACATCTAGAAGTGATTTCCAACAACATTGAACATGAAGGCTGATTTCAAAGTTTCTAACTAGCAAAAAATCTCAATTTTGTTTGAACCATATTGGCAGTGTACTAGCCACAAATAAAATAAAAATTACCTCCTGAATCCTGATTACTATTTCTGTGTAGTAAATCTATCAAAGGTGTTTGTAGACTCAGAAGCAGACTCCAAGACCCACATCCTCATTTCCCAGGTTTAAAATCATTCCATTTCCAAATCAACTTTTTTACAAATCCTAATCATGCCGACAAATTTCTAATCATTTATGATGTTAATTCAATTTGCATATTTAAAACAAAGATGTGTTTCTAATGATACCCTACATCAATTCCAGGACATTATTCAACTGCTCCTGACTGTATACCACTTGATTTTAAAGATATTTAAATCAAACAAGCAGACCTAACTAATAGGACGAACTAAACGACTTCTACATCTATACATGTTAATGCACACTTGTATTAATGTATAGAGTTCACATGCATACCTCCAAGATACAGTTGGTTAGATTCCTAGTATGATGCCAAAGATAAAAAATCTGTAATCACTTCCAAATCTCTTAAGTCTTTTTTATTTTTTGGCAAATTGCATGATACATTCATAGTTAATGCATATCTTCCCGTATCAGTTTGTTAATGCAAGACTAACTATATTTTTCCAACTATCTTATAACCTAGAGCTGTAATAAATTTTCTTGATATCATAATTCATAATTCAAAAGAATCCATATCACATCAAGCAAGCATAAAGCACACCTTTAATTTGTTGCCTTATAAATGCCTCCCCAATTTCAACAAACAAGGGATCAGAAGGATCAAGAAGGTACGTACAGCACCACCGGGGATTTTTATTCACAGTGTTCCTGGTAAGGATTGGAAATAAAAAAATTTTAATTAACATAAAATTTAAAAATAGAAGTTCTACACATCAGATGAGTTCCAAGTTAAAGCGAAATAAATGAAAAAACAACTATTGTTTTTGTTCCAAGAAACATAAGATAAGGGAATTAAGCAATAGGAACTTGTAGGCCTTTCAAATTCACTGGAAGGAATGCATTGTGAATTGTTATAGATTATAGGAAAGTAAATATATTAATATAGGAAGTAAATATTGATAGATGGGTTAGTTGCTTAATCTTAGAGATTGTATAATTATAAACTTGATTTTCCTTCCTGTTTAGATACTGTATTTTATATATAAATAGATTGTAATCTTTATTATGAAATACAACATCAAATATTATATTTCTACATGAATCTCATATGGCATGGATGGTTCCAAAATCTATGATATTTATAAAAAAGAATACTGAAGTACCAGTCTCCAAGTCTAGTTATATTTGCCGAAGGGAAAATTTTCTTTAAAGCTGCTGGAACATTCCCAGAGAATGATGGTAGCACTGAAGCAAAGAAAAAAAAGACATTTAATCTGCTATATTGTTAAAGTTTCGAAGGATAAAAACAGAAATTTCCATCATTTGTTTATTTAGCACTCCTGTGTAGCTGACATGCTAGGAGTATCTCACTCGATGTGTTTTCTGCGCATATTTATATGAAGATTGTAAGCAAGCAAGCAACAACAATTTCTATTCGGAAACTTTAGTATACCTGGAGTCATGCCTAACTCTAGCATCCGAGAGAGTATCTGTTTTTGCAAGCTTAATTGTTGATCCAACCAATTTTGTGATAAAGGGCCACCCCAACTGCAATTAGATAAATGCTAGGTTTAGGAACTGAAATCACATGATGACAACTAGCAGGTATCAACAACATGAGTAGCCTGCCTAGTCTAACATTATCTTGCACTGCGGCAATCCAACATACAAAAATATCATATTATATGGATAGACACTATTCTCTAGATGTGCTTTGCTGCGGATGGAAAGGGAAGCAATAGAGCAGCTCCAAGATTTACGTACGCATGTAAATTCCCCATACGGGCCCAAGCAAGGAAAGCAGGTCCACCAAAGAAATCATTCAAATCCTCTGAACTGACATTAAGATTCTGCAAGCAAAGAATATTTATCATATGATATCAACCAAGTAAACAAACTAGACCAAGTACATGATTAACATATCTAGGTCAGCATTGAATGTAATATAAAAATAGAAGTTCATTCACATTCAGTTAAAAGTAAAACTGAAGAATCTATCTCAATATTTGAGCCGAGTGATTGAAAACCAAAATGCAGAATTCTCAAAAGATTAAAATCTTAGCAGAAGAATGCAATTGGTCCTAAGTATATAAAATTAGCACTGAACAATATCATTTATATAAAAATTATTAAAAAAATGCCACTCAATTGCTGAATCCCATAAGAAATAGGGTCCTACAAAGAGAACTCTAGAGCAAGTTTCACTTTTCAGTAGTTTTCATTAGGCACAGATACTCAAAAGCTGCAACCAAGCGAATTTACCATTGCACTAGACTGTAGCACTCATGAAGCTCTATTTCATTTGTCAATATCATCAAAACAAACTATTATGTAAGGAGCCATCTAATCATTCATGTAGCAACTGGAAATTGATAGCATATTTCAAAGCAAAGGAAATCAAAGCATAAGTGGATATAAAGATAATAACAATGTTGATATAGCTTACCATGAAAACTTTTTGCCAAATGGCTTCCTGTCCTGTGAATGCCAAAGGCAAATTAATTCCTTGAAGAGCCATCCAATCTATCTCTTTCTCCCATCTTTCCCAATTCCACCAAACATATGAATCTGTAAATAAGAACATTGCATCAGATGTCAACAATGCTAACAAATCTAAATTCATACAAATGATTACTGTCTTATGTTATCTTATCTTTATTTTACAGAGAGGCATTCAATACGATGAAAATGATACATTGTATAGAAAGCACATTGTATAGAAAACCAATCTATTGCAGTGAAGGCACTCTTAACATGAAGGCAAATTGATTGCTTATGGTAACAGTAAATTATACTGATAGACAGGACTTTGGACAACCTAACCATGATAAGAGTAAATGCAATATTATTGCAGCAAAGCATTTCAAGAATCAAGATGTTTGAGAAGTCATGTTACCAGATGAGTTAGGTAGTGCTAACGAAAATCATAGAATCCATATTCAAATTGTTGTGTTTATTTCAGAAACCTATACTATTTTTCATACACATAATCAAGTTCATGTTCTCAGCACCAATAGCCATATCTCACACCATGTACCATCAGAGTAAAATAACAATAAAAGAGTCCTAGAGGTGAAAACAAGGTGAAAAATTCAATGCTTACAACTGGATGTAACCACATTTTGGTAATAGTTCCATGGGACAGGCCGCTGAATCACTACACCCTCATCCTTTACAAGAGGCAGAGATCCTGGCTTCGGAATTGAATTTATCTGAATTCCACCAGTCTTATCCCATGAAATATGAGCACCACACCAATATTTTATATACCAATGGAGTCCAGATGCAAGTTCTACAGCGGTGGTGCCTTTAATTCTGAAACGGACAGACAGCAAAACCAAGTATATCACAAAGACACCAAATATATGCCATATTTTTTGTTCTGAAGTACAAGGAATTGTAAAACAAAAGGAAAAACACAGGTCCAAAAACTTTAATTTTCTGGATTGCTTCATAACCAGGATTCAGGAAGTACAAATGTATCCATTAAAATCTTACAATTATAGTATTCCAGTTTCCACCATATGTTCCCTTAAATATAACCATATTATCCATAGCCTGATGAAAGACAATGATTTAGGACAATGCTGTTCAATGACCTAAGTGTAACATTCCTTTTTTATTGTGACAGCTGAAAGGAAAAATGTTAAACATCTGCAGCAAAAGGGCAAAAATCCCAGAAAACCAATGCACCTCTACTTGTCAGCAAAAATAAAAATTACATACATTATCTCAGGCCCATTCTGACTTGATTTGTTGTAATTCTTTATCAAAAAGCAACTGTGACCACCACAAACATCCTGATAGTTGAAAGTGAAATCAATTAGCAACAGTGATTATAGAGCTTTTTTTTTAATCATGCAGAAAAGCAAAAAATAAAAAAATAAAAATCATACATAACCAAAATTTATTTTCAGATTCAGGATGGGTGGCATGCTTGTTCGACAGTCATGTCGAACAAATATGTTGTTCCACACTCAAAGTACCGATCAACCAGTTTGCTGACGTGGCAAACTCGTTCGACACTATATCAGTGATTTAGATAATGCCGTGAAAAAACTATCCAGTGATTTAAGAAACAAACTATATCAGTGATTTAGATAATGACATGAAAAAACTATCCAGTGATTTAAGAAACAAACTATCCAGTGATTTATATAATGAAAATAATGTTTCAATTTTTGATAATAAAAAAATTTTAATGTCAAATATTTATTTTTTAATTGTTGAATCTCATATTGGTTGTGGAAAGGGGTAATATGTCCTTATATGGGTCATAGGCACTCCTCCCCTTGAGCTAGGTGAGTTAGGTCTTGAGCTAGCTTTTGAGGTGAGATAAGCCTTAAGCTAGCTTTTGGAGTGAGTTAGGTCTGTCCCAAATTTAACATAATATCAACGATATTGAGCCTCCCGTAAATATTTCACGCACCAGTAAAATTTTTGGGCGTGAAAGAGTGTGTTGAATCACACGTCGGCCGTGAAAAGGGGTAACGTGCCCTTTATATGGCCACAATCGCTCCTCCTTAGAGCTAATTTTTGGGTGAGAGAGGGTTGGCCCAAATTTAACATTAATAACTAAGTTTAATACAAAAAATATAATATAAACTCAATATTAAAAAAAATGTGACACGTTACTGCTAAAATGGCCAGCTTGCTGCAAACATGATTATTCCGACTGTACGAACAAGCATGCACCCTGAATCCGAAAAAAATTTTCTATTATGCATGATTTTTTCATTTTTTTCTTCTGTTTTTGTGCATGATCTGAAAAAAAAACTCAACACAATAGCACATAGAATCTTGGAATCCAAATACCCAAGTCACCAACTTTTTGAACTTAAACCACCCATTAGACTAATATAATATAAAACAGTACACACTACACTATAATTAAGTAAACCATCAAGGAACAGTGCTCTATATAAATAGCGAAATTCCCAAGCGAAAGCAGGAAGGCAGAAAAATTCCAGCTTGCTAAAGTGGAGTTATTTCAATTGATATCAAGCAAGTAAACAAAGTATTGAAAGAGAAAAAAAACAATAATAATAAAGCATACCCAGTTGACATAAAGCAAGATAAAGAGTTAAATCACTGATTCAAATAACAAAACTGAGAAAAATCGTTAGTCCAAAAGTGGGTTATGTACCTTGGAGACAATTTTGAATTCAAAGCTGTGCAAGTGGGAAGGAAGCAATCTTCGCAGAACACCTTTAGCCGCTGATTCTTGAACTGACGGGGAGGACCGTTTCGAATCCAAACGATTAAGCACAGCGTCTATAGCTTCGTGTCTTGAAGCTGACAAGGCTACTGGTAACAGAAAGAGCAACAGTATAGCAGTGAATTTGGAAGTGGAAAGAGGCAGATTAGACATGGTGGGCTTGTTCAGGGCGGAGAACAGTTGATGATGAACAGATGTAGTGATCAAAGGCTCAGTTTTGAATAGTCATTTCATTGTTGGAAAAACATGGGAAACAGAGACATACTGATATGGTCCGGATGAAGAGCCCAAGAAAAAATTTGAAGTCAAAGACGCTTAAGATATGCTCGAAGAAATGTCAATTACTGCCAAAGACGCTTCAGACATGTGCAGTCGCTTGCCTGTAGGATTTCTACTACCTAAACGATGTCGTTTACATAGAAAAAAGATGGAATCTTTAAGCAATCATTGTTGGGCAATCCAACGGCAGACAGAACGCAAGATAAGCACTCAACTACAAACCCCTTAAAAACGAGAAATTATAGAATGAACCCAAATTTTATGAAAATATGAAATCTGTCCTTAAAAACACAAACTTTATAAACCCTCGAAAAACCCTAGTTCTTCCTCTTTCTGCAAATATCAGAGCCAAAAAGCCTCCTTCAATACCAAAAATTGAAACTCCCATTTGTACAATACATATAGATACACGTAAAGCCCTCAATTTTACAGGAATTAAAAAATGGAGGTGGAAACTGTAAATAACGTGATGTGCCAATTCACAGACCGGGAAGGGACGGCTCTTGGAGCTCCCTTGTATCTTCCTCAAAACGCGGGTCCACAACAGCTTCAACAGATAGTCAATAAGCTTCTCAACAATGTAAGTTTATAAATTCCTGTTGTTATATGTGTCATTGTGATACTGGATCCTTTTGGTTGCTGAGAAAATTGGTAAGAGAAGGAATATAACCAGTGGTTGTTGAACATCTGTTAACAGTGGAAAGAATAACAAATAGGTCTGTTACTGGGAAAGTAAAGCTAAACTCTTGATGGTATTTGAAATACTTAAAAGAATGTTGCTCTGCGCTTGCATAACTAAACAATGCATTACTGTTAAAAGGGATGAGAAGAAAGCCAAAGACAGTGCTAAACTCTGCAACTCTTTTTGTTTTAGGATGAGAAATTGCCATATGCTTTCTACATATCAGATCAGGAGCTTCTTGTTCCACTTGAAACTTACTTGCAGAAAAATAAAGGTTAGTAGAAGGGAAAAGGGTAATATTCCAGTATGCACAATATGATCTCTCTCTCTCTCTCTCTCTCTCGCTCTCTCTCTCTCTCTCTCTCGTAAAATAAAGGAGGCTTAGGGAAAGTTTTCCATATTGTTGATTTATGGGTTCAAAAAACTTGTTCAGTTTCTGTGGAGAAGGTACTTCCCATTGTTTATCAACCGCAAGCTGTTTTCCGAATTCGTCCAGTTAATCGTTGTTCGGCAACTATTGCTGGTATGATATTGGTTTTCTTCTTGCACTTACATTTACATGAGAATTGTTGTACAGAAGCCTTTGTTTATGCCATCATAACTATGTAGCCAAGTTTGATAATTTTTCTTTACTTAAAACTGACCCATGGCACCTTGTCAGTCAAGGTCACTGAACTGTTCCTTTTGATTGAGGAAACTCCTTTGAATTTTAAAAATTTTCCTTCTGAGTATCTGATTGTATTGTAATTGCAAATTTCTATAAAATGTTCAAAAGGTAGCTCAATTATTTTGGGGCTAGGAGTTAGTGATTAGGGTTTAGTTAGGAATGCAAGTGCTGGCCATTCACCATAAAGGAAGCTCCACAATTGATATGCTATTAAAATCAAAGCTAAGAAACCAATAGATATTATGGATTTCTGTCAATTTATTATTAAATTCTTAATTTGTGCAAGCATATGCATGTTAATGTGGACCTTCGTTTTATCTTTTATCTCATGTCTAGAGAACGAAAGTTATTATCTTTATGATGTATTAAATGCTTGGCGAAGGAAATATTAGGTAAGCTTGATCCTAACTTTTATTGATTGATGATAAATCCCTATTTGTGGCTTTGGTGTTCAAAGAATGCTTCTTCCTATTTGTAAATGAGTAACATGCGTGAGTTCATATTTAGTTTGTGTGATTTGATTTATCAGCCTTCGTTTTGATATTATTCACTTTTTTTTGTGTGGTGTTATGTGACTGCAGGTCATACAGAAGCTGTACTTTCAGTTGCTTTTAGTCCTGATGGGCGACATTTGGCTAGTGGCTCTGGGGATACCACTGTTCGCCTATGGGATCTTAATACCCAAACACCAATGTTTACATGTACAGGTTTGTATCTAGAATATGTTGTTTTACTTGCCTAGTAAAAGGTTGCTGCATGAAAACATTCACACACATACAGAAAAGACATAGTTCAATGAAAGCATTTGGATCTTTTGAACTATTTAAGCAGCCTGGATACGATTTTTGATAATCTTAATAATTTAAGACAATATCCTATCCATAATGATTTGTTTGGATGCATGTGCTGATTTTTCAATGTGCATACTTGGCAAAGGGAATGCCCTTTAATTTTTGTGGGTGTTTGTGTGCATACGCTTTCCATGTAGTGGTAACTGTTGTTTCTCATGTTAGGGTTAGCATCTAAATTAACTTTAGATGGTGACCCTATTAATCATTGATCATCCTATTTATTGAATCAGCCTTTGATAACTCTTTGATCCAGGACACAAGAATTGGGTTCTTTGTATTGCATGGTCACCAGATGGTAAGCATCTAGTGAGTGGGAGCAAGGCTGGAGAACTTCAGTGTTGGGATCCTCAGACAGGAAAGCCATCAGGCAATCCACTCATGGTAGAGTCTCTATGATTAAATGGCTGATGCTTCATATCAATGCTGTTCTGTTTTTCTATTTATTTATTCATAAAGCAAGTTACCCCACCTTAGGGATTGAGAATTCCATAAGTGGACTGCTACTTGGATGGTTCTCATGGGTTTGTCCAGGCACAAGGCCATGTTTTCTTATATTTAAGCATATCTTCCTATCATTATACAACAACGAGGTTGTGAAAAGATGAATCTTGGTTCAATAAAGGTTGCTCCACTGCGACCTAGAGATCACTGGTTCACATTGGAGATAGCATCCTTTCAATGCAATAGGAGATTTCATAGATCTGACTCCCAGAAGTCTTCTGTATGGAAACTATGTATTCTCCTTTTTTGAATGTTTATTGTGATTAACTCTCTCTTGAATGCAATTTTTCTGTTGAAAACTTGGTGGAGAATCCTTAACGCTTTTCTATTATCAAATAATTACAAGGACATTTGTTATGAAAAACAAATAGTTATTCTCTATAGTCTCGTTGTGATTAGTAGTAACTTGTAAGTCTCCTTTTTAAAGTTGATCAGAAGATAAGTTTCATCCATATAGCTCTTTATCTGGTGAATATCTTACGTCTTAGACCTTTTCTTGGCAATGTGATGATCGATGCAAATGCTAAAATATTTTGTTTTGTGCATTATAAATGGTAATCCCTCTATTTCAACTGAATTTCTTAACAAGATCTAATTGTGACCCTACAATGTTGCTTCAATTTCTTGTTCCTATCAAATTGGTATTCCTTTTGAAATTAACAATTTTCACAATGTCACATATTTTGTCTTTTAATTGTTGTGCTGTTCGAAGTAAATGTAGATACTAATATTTGGAATTTTCCTTCTCTTAGGGCCACAAAAAATGGATTACTGGCATCTCTTGGGAACCAGTCCACTTGAATGCTCCATGCCGCCGATTTGTTAGTTCTAGCAAAGACGGTGATGCACGCATATGGGATGTTTCATTAAGGAAATGTGTTATTTGTCTCACTGGTCATACACTTGCAATAACCTGTGTGAAATGGGGTGGAGATGGAGTAATTTATACAGGGTATTTTTTTTCTTTTGTTGGCAGTGTTATATCGAACCATAATTACATAGCCACCATTACATTCCTTTTGGAGGCGAATCACCATTTTCTTATTCCTTTGTAGGAAATCTAAAAATCATGAATTAGCTTTTAGGCCAATCTTTATCCAAGAACTCCCTGATTTACTTAAAATCTGATTATACTGAATTAAGATATATATAGTGTTAATTTCATGGTATCTTTATGTTGCATTTGTACATAATTTGATTTTATGAGCATAAATTACTTCCATACTTTGTTTCTACATGCTGAACAAAGCCTTAATATCTACACAGTTTTTTTCTCTCTGTCCACATCTTTTCTAACTTATGTATCTCTCCTGAATGGGGAGGCTTCTAAACCTTTCTCTATTTCCTTTGCTGGCTTCTTTCAACCCAACCAAAAGCTAGAGCCTTGTCTTGTTTGGGCCCAACCTTAAAATTTAACAACTTGGTTTAGCAGTTGTAAAATGGTGGATTTATTTATCCTTTTACTACTTAGTTTTATCTTCTCTAGGTTGATGGGCCTAGGGAATGAGGGGATTGGTGATATTGGAAAAGCTGACTTGGAAAAGGATCTAGAGAGACTGAAAATCTAAAAGCTATTGAACTTCTGTGTAGTATGTTAATAGCATTTTATGGTTCAGTAATTTGTGGGAGCTTATCATACAAGTTAGTGAACTGAATTCAGTCATTGATAGTAGTTTGTATTTTGATCTTTCCCTTCCATAAATAAGAGAGTGCAAGATTTTTCTGGAGCATTATCTTTGAGTTGGCCTGGACGGGTTGCCCTTTTGATTTTTTTGGCGTTAATTTATGTCGTTGAACTATAAAATTTGTTCTCAAGATAGTTGAGTACTATCATGGCTCCACCATGCTTTAGCCATATTTATTGGTCACGTCTTCTTCTCTACTTTTGCAGCTCCCAAGATTGTACAATCAAAGTGTGGGAGACTTCACAGGGGAAATTAATTCGTGAATTGAAGGTAGTTGTATATCCCAACTGGTGTCAGTTTCTCATCTTCAGTTCTCTCATTGCCTGACTGCACAGAGGTTCTACTAAATGTGTGTTGATATCATTATCATGTTGCTTGCATTTCATTCATGTCCGAGAAGTCGTATAATTTAATTCCATCAGTAAACCTCCAAGGTCCAGTCTTGTTTTTTCTTGGTCTTCCCCTCTTCTTCCTCCTGTGGCTTCCTCAAGGTGTATATTTGATTCTTCTACATCTCCCCGCTTTGTGATTGTCAAATGTCTACCAAATGTCAAGTTTGATTGTAATGTTAGTGCAGTAATGGACGTGCTGGTTTGAGCTGTTCAATTTTTGTTTCTTTCTAAAAAAGATATGTTATGTTTCTCCAAATAGTAACTTTAATTAAAAACTGTTGCTGATCACTCACCTATGCAGTTAGTGCTGTCAGTTTATTGTATTTTGTGATTCTTTCAGATTATAGAGTTGTTAATACAATGTATCTTCTCCTTCTAGTTTTAGCTTTCTTTATGACTTCTCCTTTTATTTATGATACTTGTTCTAGGGTCATGGACATTGGGTTAACTCCCTTGCTTTGAGCACTGAATATGTTCTTCGCACTGGAGCTTTTGATCATACTGGAAAAACATATGCTTCGCCAGAGGAAATGAAAAAGGTATTTGATTTATTTGCTCTACTTCCTACTGGACTAAACTGTTCTTTGTTTCTTTCTATACGGAAGTAAGTGTAGTGCATGGTGCAACAAAATTTTGTAGGTTGCTCTTGAAAGGTACAACAAAATGAAAGGCAGTGGCCCTGAGAGATTAGTTTCAGGTTCTGATGATTTTACTATGTTTCTCTGGGAACCTGCTGTTAGCAAACACCCCAAAACTCGTATGACGGGTCATCAACAGGTATGTGGTATATGATTGTATTTGTTCAGTTTACAATTACAGTTGTTGATGGTGCTTTGTTGGGAGTGCAATGCAAAGAATCCAAAACTTTCTTGGTGGTTCCAGTCCATCAATTTCAATTGTATCATAGTCCTCTTTTTAGTACTTTAATCCATTACATGGTGCTTGTCTTTCCACAGTTCCATCTCTCTCTCTCTGACTCTTTTGTTTTCAACTCTCTTTCTTTTCCTAAAGAGGCCCACATGGTTATAAATGTCTAGAACTCACGTTTATCTTTTTGATTGATATCTGTGCCACTGCAGTAAGCATAGTTTGAATGCAACGATCCCCATATAACTATCGTGCAGTTTCTAAATTATTGTTTCAACCTTTGACTTCTCTACACACATCACCTAGATGATGTGTTATGACTTGCTTGCTTATGGAATCTTGTTGGAAATGCAAATATTGGTGATAATATACATATCATAACTGTTACAGGAGTCTTAATATAGATATTCTCTGAATTTATTATCTTCAATGGAGTGCAGCCTTCATATTTAACATTTATCTCTGTTTAATGTTTTACTTTTGAGTTAAAAGTGTTGAACTACTTGTTTGTTTCTACTTTCTACAGCTTGTAAATCATGTTTACTTCTCACCTGATGGGCAATGGGTGGCTAGTGCCTCATTTGATAGGTCAGTCAAGTTATGGAATGGTGTTACAGGAAAATTTGTTGCTGCTTTTCGGGGACATGTTGGGCCTGTTTATCAAATCAGGTTTGAGTTGTTTCAATAGTTTTGTTTCTGGTACATCTACTTGATAGTGTTCATCTATATGTTGTATGATGTTCCACAGCTGGTCAGCTGACAGTAGGCTTCTTTTAAGCGGGAGCAAAGATTCCACGCTGAAGGTATCATGCACTTCCTTTTAGCCCTTTCATTGAGTTGTTTAGCATTCCAAAAGGATCCTTCGATTATACATGGTATTCCATTTTAGAATATTTGCAACCTTAGTGCTCATTGTTGATGGTATTCAGTATTTTTTTAGCGTCAAAATTTATTTCATTTTCCAGGTTTGGGATATAAGGACACAGAAGTTAAAACAAGACCTTCCAGGCCATGCTGATGAGGTCCGTTCTCTGCAAGTCCAAAGGGCTATTTCACCTTTGTGCTGTTTATGTAATTGTAAATGATCTTTTGAGTTCTGATTTGTTTTATTGTGGTAAGGTATATGCTGTTGATTGGAGTCCCGATGGTGAGAAGGTAGCTTCTGGAGGTAAAGACAGGGTATTGAAGTTATGGATGGGCTAGATGAGCTAGCAGAGTAGCACATTGTAGAAATATCAAGCGGCATAAGAGTTGGCAGTTGCCCTGGACAGCAAAATGATGTGATGATGTCTACACACTAAGCGGTAGGCATAACAGCATGATACTGCAAGAATTGGCTTGAGGAATGGTCACTTGGTCAGTGGACGAAACACGTCTATTTTCATGTGAGCACTGCAATTTTGCTACCATTGCTTATGGTGTTTGTGGATTGCAATTTAGGATTATCCCACTTATCTATTATCTCTATAACCTGGATATATTTTGTCTTGAATGGGGAAATGAATGAAATGGTTCATGACTCGTTCATTTTTCATTCTTGTTTGATTTGCAAGGATTTTTTTCCTTCTTATTAGCATCCATTATTCTATAAAGAGATTCACTAGAGATGTCCACTGTCAATGACATTCCTTGTGATGCTAAATCTGATATCTAAAGGTCCTATTATTTTCTTTTTTCAAACTTTTCATGTAAAAGTGAAGATTCGTCTTATTTCTCCCTGTAAAGCTTCAGCCTTTTGTTATTTTGGCTACCAGCAGTAATGCTGCAACTCAAATCTAAGTTCAACACGTATTCCTAAAATCTTAGCTGAGGTATCTCTTTTCACAGCGTACCAAGAGGTGAGAGATTTTGATCCATCAGTTGGACTTGAACCTCTTTAATCTGAAGTAACTGGTTATCTGTGCCAATCCATGTAAATTCTCAAGGGGAAAATAATGTACTGCAGTTAATTGGTTTTTCACTTTAGGATTTATAATTTATTTCAAGATCTGTGATTTAATTTTGTATCAAAATAGTATTTTGTGATATAAATTTAACGATAACATGAGATATAAAAATTACCACTGTTTGCTAATGACATGATATTATGATGTACTATTCTACCACAAATTCTGAATAAACTACAGATTTTAAACTACAGATTTTAAAGTGGAAAGTCAATAAAATTACATGATATTTTTTTATATTTTTTTCGATCTTAATGGTCAACAGATAACTTGGGGAATACTTGGGCATGGGAAGAATCATGTTTTAGCTGTGAGCCAGGTCGATGAATAATGTGAAAGTGATTAAACAGAAAATGGACAGGAGTTCATCTTTTATTTGCTGCCAAATTCTGAAATTCTCTCTTTCTGCTGTCTAGATGTGCAGAAATGCATAATCCCTCTTTCATTTTACGCACTTGTTTTCCATTACTTCAGTAGCGGATACAATCTGAATCAGATGCTTAGAAAGCCCTTCTCCTTCAAGCTTTCAATGGTGTCTCTAAGAGTCACTTCCAAAGGAATGAAGCTGATTCCCAAAGTTTTTGCCTTCTCCATTGATACCATGTACTTCTGTACGGGCAAGTTGTTGAGGCTATGAGTAACACATCTGCAATAATTGAACGACACAAACTAATAGTTATCAAATTCTTTAAATCCCATCATAAAAGCTTAAACTTTTAGATTTAGTAGTTTCTTGATAGGTTCAATTAATTATATGCATAAAAAATTGTCGGAAATTGAGGAAATATGCAAAGTTTGTTTACACTTGGCAAACAAAAAAAAAGCTTATTTTCTCTTGCAATTGATCTAAACTAGTTGTCTGAAGGCAATTACTATTACTATGATTATGGCATGGTTATCCAGAAATAGGATTTAAAAAAAAAAATCAGCATGGATATATAGCATATGATTGAAATATCATACAAACTGTAGCAAAAACTCACTTTGCAGGAAGGGGCAAGGTGGGGTATTGTTGATGAATAATCTTTAAAACCTCAGAATAGTGGAGAGCATTTGTAACTAGGCAATATCTTCCATTAGCAGAAGGAATCTCAAATGCTCGAATATGTGCATAGGCAACATCCCGAACATCAACTGATCTATAATTTGCATCAGGGTACGTTTGTGCTCCTGCAACTCAAAAGATTGCCAGATTTTATCAGAAGAAACCATACAGAATCATCTTGATGCAAGACAGACTGCTTCAATGTAGCACAACAAAATTTCCTACTCAAACCAAGCAGAATGACAAAAAAAAAAAAGAAAAAAGATTCATATAGGCGACATGAGATATATAGATTCAGGTTGAGATCGATTTCATTTCCCAGATAATCATGTCCACAGAAGTTTATATGGAGCAAGCATCAAACAATAATCCTAAATGGTGCAGGAAGAAAAAAAAAATACCATTTACAAGATTGAGAATCATCTCTACAGTCCCATTAAGAGTTGGCTGTAAGGGAGGACCACTCACAAATCCTGGATTTATTGTAACCAAGTCAATTGAGTTCTCCTTTGCAAATTTCCAAGCAGCCTCCTCTGCTAATGTTTTTGAAAGCACGTACCATAACTGGAAAGAAACTAATTTAATTGCATCAGCATACAAGAAAAAGAAGAACAATAGATATGCTCCATCATATGTGATATAGTTAGGTCTGACCACAGTATGGTTCATGTTGGAATCAATTGCCTAATTAATTACGTAATCATAGGAATTTGTACAATTAACAGATTTGATATATATTATTTTCTGTACATTGTTATTTTGTTTCTTTAAAATAGAACAATATATATGCTTCCTTCGTATGTGATATGGTTAGGCGTGACCACATTTTGGTTCGGAACCGGCTTGATTTAGAATTTTTGTTATTCCATTCTTTAGAAAAAAGTTATATTAGTTGATTTCTTTCTTTTTATTTTTTTACTATACATAAATAAATACTATTGTAGTTTTAAAAAATTTGAACCAGAGTCAAAATTTAACCAGATACAGGAGTAAGTTGGGTAATAACCCTAGATCTCTAGGATCTGTTCTTCTGTTAAAGTAGGAACCGGTAGAACCAAATCAGACCTGTTTTGAACTGTAACCATTTTCGAACTGAAATTCCTCTAGACCAGCAGTTTTAACCCAAGATTGGATTGGAACCGGCCCGTGGCTGTTGGCTGGGCCCATATATAATTGCATTTGGTCACATAGAAGAAATAATAAGAAATTAGCATTCAATCAAACCTTCAATTCCTTACAAACTGCTGGATCTGAAAACCAAGTCTCATCAACCACCACATCAAGATGCAGAGGTTTTCCATTATATGGAATTGTTGCCATAGAAGAAGTAATAATCACTCTCTTAACAGACTTGACTTTTGTGCATGCTTTAAGAACATTAAGTGTTCCTTTCACTGCTGGATCAATTAGTTCTGCCTGAAACCCAGAAAAATAAAATGGGAATATTTCTTGCAGTTCATGTAATTCAATGAAGAAAATGTTGATACTGCTAACAAAAGAGAGCTGAAATGAAAAAATAAGAAAAATTACTATCTAATCCTTATATTACGTAAAAATTTATTAATTGGACTCTGAATTTTGCAAAATTTATCAAAAGTGTTTCTATATTCATTAATTTTGATCCTTAAATATTTTAGTTCTATGATTTGGAAAAACTGGTTAGTTTCTCCCGTTGGACTAAATAGTAAATTTTCTGGGAAAAAAAGAAAAGAAGAAAGAAAAAGAAGCACAGAATCAAATTTCATCGGCTAACATATCAAGCAGATGGAGGGGATTTGGAAGGTAGAAGAGAGGGAACCTGTGGATCAGTTGCTGCAAATAATACAGGGGATGCTGTATGGAAAACTCCTTCACATCCATCAACTGCAGCATCAAAAGACCCTTCTTCTAGTAAATTTGCTTTAAACAAATGAAGCCTTTCCTTAGCTCCATCAAGTGCTAGCAAGTGATCTGTTTTTTTGGGATCACCTGTGTCACATTTAAATCATTGATTAAATTAGCGTGAAAAGTTGAGCATTAGTTACATTTCTCAAGTGTTTGGATCAAATTCTCAGTCCTGAGGTTTCCTAGACCCATAGATTCCTGTGCAAAAACCTTGCCTGAAATATGGTCAAATTGGGTTTTTTCTCATAGAAGAAGAAGAAGAAGAAGAAAAGAAGAAGTTGTGACCTGGGTCTCGAACAGTGGTTTTGACGACATAACCTCTTTGGAGTAATATCTTAACCAACCATGAAGCTATGTAGCCTGAGCCTCCTGTTACACACACCACCTTCCCTTCTCCATTCATACTGTCTGGTAAAGAAAGCAAGAGAAACGAGTACTTGCTATTTCTTCTCTGTAAGTTTCTTTATAGACAATGAAAATTGAAAGGGACGCCTCACCTTAACGAGTATTTTTAAGGGAAAATTATTGCATGGTCCCATGGTCTCGCTGATTAGCAACGTCAGCAATATTAAAAACAAATGGGTGGAATTAAATTAATTTAAAATTTTAATTTAATTTTAAATTTAATTTGATTTGATTTAATTTTTATTTTAAAAAAATTTTAATTAATTTAATTTTTTTTATTTTATCATAAAAATAAAAAAATTAATCGATTAATAATAATAATATATTATTTTTAATAATATAAAAATTATATTATTAAAATTAAAATATTTCAATTAAATTTTAAAATAAAAATAAAATATAAAAATTAAAAAATTTATTAAAAATTCAAATCAATCAAATTGAATTGAATCGAATGAAATCGAATTGATTTGATTCAATTTCAGATCAAAATCGATTCGATTTGATTTTTATAAATATTAAAATTTTAATTTTTAATTTATTTAATTCGGTTTAATTTTAAACTGAACCAATCGAATGCTTACCTTTATTTATTAGTCGTATGATTTTAAAAAATATATTAAATTTTTTAAAAAAAAATTTACTAATTAATTATTTTATTATTTTTAGTCTTTAAATATTAAAAATAAAATTTAAAATACTTTTAATTTAAATTAAATGGATTAATTAATTTATATTTTTAAACAATTAATTAAAAAGTTTTTCTATATGGTTAACATAATAATTTTTTTATTTTTAATTTTATCATTTAACTCTAATTTTTTTAATATTATTTCTCACTTTACATCTCTCTTCATTTCATTTTTCAATTAAAATTCAATAAATGTTAGAAACTTACACAAAACATATCACATTACATTCCTTTTTATTATTTTTAATTATTAAATATAAAATTTTATCTTTCTAATAATATTAAAATTGTATACTCTTCCTTTCCTACTAATTATTTATGAAATTAAATATTGCAAATAAATAAAATAAATATTCTATATCAACCAAACTTTAATAATCCATAAATTTTTTAAATGTCACAATAAATATTATTAATTTTAATTTTAATGTATCTTGCCCAACTATTATATTATTAATTTAATTTTATGATTTTATAAACCACCATAATTAAAAGTAATTTAAATATTTTATCTGATTAGAATATTATATCATGTTGATTATCTAATAATTTTTAAATATTATTTTTATTTCTATTAATTTTGTTTGTAGGTCTGCTAATTGTGTAATTAATGCGCTTACTCGAGTTAGTCGTGATGTTTCGAGTCTGATTAAAGTCTTTTGTAATTCATGCGCTTATTCGAGTTAGTCATGGTATTTCGATCCTGATTGAGGTATTTTTCTCGCCTTCTAATTGTATTTCTGAATTGATAGTTCTTGAAACTTAATCAAATTTAAGTTTTTATTAAAAAAAATCAATAAGTTATAAAATAATATAATTAATAAATAATAAAAAAGGCAACCAGATTCAGTTCTCTATTTTCTTTTTAACTCTTTCTTTTCATTTACATGCTTTGACAAGAGTTTGTAATTAGCTTGGCTATTAAAAAATAAATGAAATGGGATAGATGGGGAGGAAAAGGAGAAAAATGTGTTTTTAAGTTTTTTAACTTGAAAATGAATTTTTATAATACATAAAATAAGATTAAAAGAGTTTCCAGTAGCCGAAATGACTTTTTTTTTTTTTTTTTTTTGCTTTTCTTCTTGTTTATTTGATTGATTGAATCGATAATGTCAATATTCAATTTAAATCGAAAAAATTGATCAAATTGAATTAATTTAAAAATTTAATTCGGTTTTTTATTTATTTCAGTTCGATTTGATTTTTAATTTTAAAATTTAAATTATTTCAGTTCAGTTCGATTTTAATCAGAAAAAAATAAAAAATTAAATCGGACAAATTAATAATAATAATATATTATTTTCAATAATATAAAGAGATTAGATGATATTAAAGTTAAAAATATTTTAATTAAATTTTAAAATATTAAAAATAAAATGTAAAAAATAAAAAAAATTATTAAAAATTCAAATCAATTAAATCAAACTGAATCGAACTGAATCAAATCGATTTGATTTAATTTAATTTTTGATTAAAATTGATTCAGTTTAATTTTTATAAATACTAAAATTTTAATTTTTGATTTATTCGATTCATTTCGATTTTAAACCGAATAACGCTTAAAATGCCTAACTCAACTATCTATATTTTAATGTTAAATCTCAACTTGCAAATTAAATTTCCTATTCCTGTCATTTTCCCTTTCAATTTATTAAGAAGCATGAAATAAATATTAAAAAGTGTGTCTTAGGCTCTATATTTTGGAAATAATTTATGTAAAATATTTTTTAAAAAATAACTTATTTTCTATTAATTGATTAAAATATTAAAAAATAAAAAGTGATATGGAATTCATACATAAAAAACCTAATTGTAAAAAACATTCTTAAAAAATTAACTTCTTTTGATAAAAAAAACAATTTTTTTTTGATAATTTTTTTCAATTGACCCAATCGCTAAAAAATAAGAAAATATATTTTCAGGAAAGCAAACAGAGTCTCAACTACTCAAATAACTCCAATCCATATGTTTCAACAACATGGACTTCTGTCAAAGTAAAAGACAAACAGAAAGATAGATTGCAGGCGAAATTTATTTTATTTATCTGCATATAGCTTGTCATTTTTACATTTTCTTGCAAGAAAATCATAAAAAAAATTCCTATAAATGTGATCATCCACATAGTAATGAAATAAAAATCCCACATACATGGAACCAAGCATGAGTTGTACATATAAGTCATGACCACAATCTTCTGCGATGACATTAATTTACTGTTCAGGAAGATGTTGAGCTAAGTGAGCATGCCTTTCACATACAATCTTCAATTACAGTTGGAGAAATTCAAATAATATCTACAAGTATCTGAAACCTGAAGGTTTTTGTGGAAAAGAGCGTTGTTCGTTCTGAATTTTGCTGGTGATTTTTGCTTCCCGTCACTATTACATACAGTCTAAGTCAGATGCTGAGGAAGTCCTTCTCCTTCAGGCTCTCAATAGTGTCCTTGAGAGTAACTTCCAGAGGAATGAAGTTGATACCCAAAGTTTTGGCTTTCTCTTTGGATACCTTGAAATGTGGCAAGAATGGATGGTTTTTATCATCACATCTACAATGTTTGAACAACACAGGGATTTCAATGAGAGAAATTGCAATTAAGAGTACAAGAAAGCTCGAAAAACAGAAAATAGTGAAGTTATTTAGGACATTGCTGATAAATGAAAGTTGTTTACGCGAAGTCTTATTTTTGGCCGATATATATTTATACCTTTAAACTTGATAAAAAAAACCTTGTGACACCTTGAACTTTGAACGTGCTCCATGACACCTAAACTATTTATAAGTGTAAATAAGATGACCTCGTAATGAGTGTCATTTAAATTATACTTTTAAATTGTTCAAGTGTGTCAGAGGACATCTTCAAAATTTGGGGAATTAATCTTCTGAATGTTTCTCAACACTCTCTCTCAAAACTGATTCTAACTGCTCATCTGAATTGCCTATGTAACTCCAGAAATGGTATCCAAAATGATCTAGCCTAAAATGAGTGGCATTTGAATTTTAGAAGCCAATCACTTACTTTGCAGGAAGGTGCAAGGAGGGGAAATGTTCATGGACAATCTTCAGAACTTCAGAGAAGTGTAACACATTAGCAACTAAACAATATCTGCCACAAGCTGATGGAACCTCAAATGCTTGAATATGTGCTTCTGCAACATCTCTAACATCAGTTGACCTGTAATATGCATCCGGATATGTTTCAGCTCCTGCACCCATAAAACTAAGATATTCCATCACAGAAATTAAAGCATAATCACATTGCGCAGCAAATTGCTTTGATTAGTTGGGATAAATTTGAAATTTCATGGTCATTTAAAGCAAACTCTCAAACACAGGCAGAAAGGAGAATATAATCTATATAACTAATCCAAATTGTGATGAAACTCAACTAAGTTTAGTTAAGTAAAATAATCACATATCTACATATATATCCTCTTCTAGCAATTCTTTTTCATTTGGAAGGCTATCATATATAATTCTTATATAATCCTAAATGGTAGCTTTATTAAAAAAAATGGTAGCTGAATATTACCATTTACAATATTAAGAATCATCTCCACACTGAAATTAAGAGTTGGCTGTAAGAGGGGGCCGATCACGTATGCTGGATGTATTGTAACTAAGTCAATTCCATTCTCTTCTGCAAAATTCCAAGCAACCTCTTCTGCCAAAGTTTTTGCAACCATATACCAAAGCTGAAAAGAAACTAAATTAACTGGCATCAGCATATAATAAGAAGTAAACTAGTTGATATGGAGTATTAAAAATATTGCATATAAGATTTATAAACCAAAACAAAGTAAATAAAGTACTAAGAAATTAGCAAAAATAACACCTTCATTTCCTTACAAACTGCAAGATCCGAATGCCAAGTCTCATCAACCACCACATCAGGGGTCAGAGATTTTCTGCCATACAAAACTGCTGCCATAGAAGATGTAATAACCACTCGCTTGATAGACTGAAATTTTATACATGATTTAAGTACATTAAGTGTTCCTTTCACTGCAGGATCAACTAGTTCTGCCTGAAAACAGCAAAACAAAGTGGAAGTATTTTGTGAATAGACTGCTTATGAACAGTGGAAAAACCAGATAATATCTCCAAATTTTAAGCATAATCAGAAGGTATGAGAAAGAGAAAGAAACCTGTGGATCAGTAACTGAATATAATACAGGGGATGCTGCATGGAAAACACCTTCACACCCATCAATTGCAGAATCAAAAGACCCTTCTTCCAGTAAGTCAGCTTTGAACAAATTAAGTCTTTCCTTAGCTCCATCAAGAGCAAGCAAGTGATCTGTTTTCTTTGAATCACCTGCTACATATTTGAATAGAACGGTTGACATTAATGGGATTTTTCAGAACGGAGAGATTCTTCATAAAACTTAATCTAATTTGGTAAAGAATTAGCAAGAATTAGGTTGATCAAACAACTTTAATTGAATTTCATCATACTTGTGTATACAACGAACACTAACTGTTTGAAAAATTTCCTAACTTAAAAAAAAAAGAAAAAAAAGAAAAAAAAAGAAGTTACCGATCTGGTTGGAATTCACACGACACACACAATTTAACAAAAATTAATTAAAAGAATATGAAGAAGATCTTAAACAATGCCTGATAATAACTACATAATCAAATTAATGTTAAAAAAGAGAAGAAAAACAAAGAAAGATGGGAGAAGCTGACTTGGGTCGCGAACGGTGGCGTTAACTGTGTAACCCTTTTGTAGCAAGAAATTAACAAGCCATGAAGCTATGTAACCAGAGCCTCCCGTAACACACACCACCTTCCCTTCTCCGCTCATCCTCTGTGTGACTCTGTGTGTGGGTCTATGGAGGGATGGGCTACACTGCTCCATCCAGGCTGTAGTTACTTTACATTTATTATAATGGAGTACCGCTGAAATTCTGCAATAATTTAAGAGAAATAAGCAACTTTTATTTTCAGATATAAAGGAATCTTAAGCCTTTTTTGAGTCTTATAATTGTACAGGGGAACGAACATAAATTAGGGATAACACAAAGAAAAATTTTTTTCTATTTTTTTATGTCGTTTAAATAAATTATTAGAAGAAATAATTTCTCTGTTATTGAATTTTTTGGTATATTTTCTCGTTGTGGGATTGTGACCCGTATAAAATCTGCGGATCAACAATTTATATATATTTTTATTATAAAAATACAAATAATTTAATATTAAAAAATGACAAATAACTAATAATTTTAAATTTTAATAACATAATAATATTATCTATTTTTTATAATAATATTTATATTTAATATTATTATATTTCATGATGATGCGGGGCGTCAAGTTAGCTCATAGATAATGTGATATCACGTTATTTATGTGATATTACGTTAACTCATAGATAATGTGATATCACATTATTTATATGATATTACTTATCGTGATGGTAAATTATGTTTGAACGAGAATAAAATTAGAGAAAATTTCGATGGAGATCTATAATAATATTAACGTGCAAATCATTTATTTTACTTTGATATAGAGAAAAAAGACTAATCGAATCGTCTAGTAGCTAGTTTTCTCTGAAATTTTCCTTAAAATAGCTGAAATTCGAGACGAATTTTACTGAATAATAAAACCAATTATTAAAGGGATCAGGGCACAACTCCCTCGATTTATGCTTAGGGTACGTATATTTTGATTGATAATATATCATTCCACATAAACTCCATTCTTCATATAATCTATTATAATATTAATTATTATATAGTTTTTAAATTTATAAAATATTATTGAACCCTAAATATTAAAAATGTTAAGATTTCAAAATGGGAAAAGATTAGGAAAAAAAAAAAAAGGAATGCAGTCTTTCACCACTGCAACAGCATTTGAGGCTAAACAGAACATTCTATAACCAAAACACAAAAAGCAAGTAAACCTACTAGAATTCCAACATTCACATGACATGCAATTTAACATTATCGCATTCCGAATGTGGAAAATATCACATTACTCCAAAGATTTAGTCTCAGTAGGCGCAAACTCCCCCGGAAGAGAGTGACAAAGGGAGAAAAAAGAGAATCCATTATTCAGACAGTAAGGTATCCTTTCTCCTTCAAGCTTTCAATGGTGTCCTTCACAGTAACCTCTAAAGGAGTGAAGATAATGCCCAAAGCTTTAGCTTTCTCTTTGGAAATCTCATATTCCGGCACAAAAGGCTTGCCTTCTTCACATCTGTTATGAAAGAAGAAAGAAAAAAAAAGGAAACCTTGACAAAATCTTCAATCTTGTCAGAAAAATTGCTATTGATGACATTAAACAAACCTTTCAGGTAGGCATGATGTAGGGTAATGTTCATGCACGATCTTCAGTATCTCAGATATATGTCCATGTTTTCCAACCAAACAGTATCTGCCACTAGCTGAAGCTTTTTCAAATGCTTGAATATGTGCATTAGCAACATCTCTAACATCAACAAACTTGTCAATGTCATCTGGAAATCTTTCCATTCCTACACATAAAGAAAATGAAAGAAAATCATAAGGATTTTCATTAGTTAACGTTGTTAAACCAGTTATTTGAAAGCAAATCAAGATTTTTTTTTTCTTTCATTGTGGAAGGTTACCGGCAGATTAAATTTAAGTAGAAAAGCAAGCTTTCTATAGTTGTCCAAGTGAAATAGACATAGAATTTATCAAAAACAAAATCAACTCCCTTGTACCCCTTTTGCAGAAAAAGGTTGGATGAATTGGTGCTCGTTTTTTATTAGATTATTGGATTTACATCCATCATGACTGATGGGGCTTGAACCTGAAGCTTCTGTGTCTAGCCATCGACTGTGCTTTGACCAATTAAACTATCCAATGCCATGCCATAAAGCAGACAGCTCATATATTTTTATGATGGACAGTACTTACCTTAACATGGAGCAACTGACTTTAAGGCAGATTTGAATCGGACCTAATTTTTACTGTCAACGTTCAATAAAGACTCACGATAGCCTTTTGAAAAGGGAATTTCGAGACGTATGATTTTAAAAAATGTGACGAGAGCCGCAGGTCTGTCACAAAGTTTAATATGGAAATTCTATCGTTTAAGGGTCAATTTTGTATTTTAATTATTTTTTTAGATATTTTGAGTATTTTTATAATTTTGCATATTAGGATTTTATTTCTATTATAAATAACATCTCTTAACTGTTAGAAACTCACTTTTTCAACTTTTGAGAAATTTCAATAAAACTTTTAGTTTTCTAGTCTATCCTTTTGTTATTTCGTCTTAACCAAACGATATTGGTTAAAACGGAGTCTAAATAGTCATTTATCATACCTACACCGGATTCATATGACTGGTAATGTAAATATATGCCCGCCATCATTTTATACTATAGCTCCATATGGATTTGGTCTAAGTATTTTTTTTTATGATTTCATTGAACCCCTTTGCTAATTAGATTTTAAATTGGAATCGCCAAATTGTGACACAAACTGGAGGTCCAACATGCAATAAAGCTTTAACATATTTTTCACTGTTTAATTGTGGGAAATTTATCTCTAACAGAATTAGTGACAAATTACAAATGGTTGAAGAGTACCTTTCATATGATTCAGAACCATCTCCACAGTGAGATTAATAGTTGGCTGCAAGAGAGGACCAATCACCCATCCTGGATGCGTTGTTACCAAGTCAATTCCATTTTCTTTTGCAAATTTCCAAGCAGTATCTTCAGCTAAGGTTTTTGAAAGAGCATACCAATGCTGAAAAGAACCAAAAGCAGATAAACTCAACAAGAAAAAGTCAACAGATAGTGTTCTTCATCAGAATTTGAGTTAATATCATTTTCAGACTGAGCAGTACCTTATTTTCCTGATAAAAAGCTGGATCAGCAAACCAAGTTTCATCAACTACCACATCAGGGGCCACAAGTTGTCCTTTGCGCATTACTGTTAGAATTGAAGATGTTAAAACCACTCTCTTCACAGAAGGAACTTTTACACATGATTTGAGTATGTTTAGTGTTCCCTTTATTGCAGGTTCAAGAATTTCTGTCTGAAAAATCTAGATATTGTTAGAAAGTTATAACACACAATAGGGATAAAAGAACAACTAGAATTCACATAAATTTTACCTGAGGGTCATTTGTTGAACGAATAACAGGAGAAGCTGTATGAAATACACCTTCACATCCATCAATTACTGCATCAAAAGCTCCCTCTTCTAGTAAATTTGCTTTGAACAAGTGAAGTCTTTCTTTTGCCCCATCAAGAACTCGCAAGTGCTCTATCTTCTTAGGATCATCTACGACATATATCCAAAAAAAAAAAGCAAAGAGAAACAAGGGTTGTAGAAATCAGTAGATTAGGAGTTCAAATCTTAACAGGAGTTTAAAATTTTTCTGTAATTTAGAAAAGGAAGAGATGGTCACCTAGGTCACGAACAGTGGCTTTAACTGTATAACCACGCTGGAGCAAAAGCTTGAGCAGCCATGAAGCTATGTAACCTGAACCACCAGTTACACACACCGCTTTTCCTTCTCTGCTCATATTCTTTTTTTTTTTTCTCTCTTTTAAAGAAAATATGGATTATGACAGATTCTGCTTTCAGAAGGAAGTTTTGAGCATCATTTGATGCCTCTCTGTGTGACTTTTAAATGGAATAACCAACTTGAGTTTTGGGTCAGCAATGAGCTCTGGTTTGGTTTCTGCATAGAAATGAGCTAAGATCATTGACTTCAGGAGCACCAAGAGCTTGTCAAGACCCATTGCTTTAAATGTTTTCTTTGTAAAATATGAAACATGCTAATTGTGTTTTAAAATTGTAGAAAAGGACAAAGTACTAGAGTTTTTGCCTTTCTAACTTGTACCAGCCATTTGGTCAAAGCTTTGTGCTTTCTTTATTGAAACAAATTTTCAATGGCCTAATCTAAAGACAACTTTTCACAAAATTGCAATTTAATCCTGGCGCCGAGATTTTTGAAACAACATAACAAAGCTACACAGAATGTAAAATAGATTAACCAATAAACAATAATTGCAGAAGAATGTGAAGTACCATATATTATTACAACTAAAGAGAATACAACAAAAGCAATATACGGATAAATGCAGGAGGTTAATCATTCAGTCCTAACTCTCTACTTCCCATCAAAATATTTTCATCTACCAAAGAAGGCAAAGGTTGATCAATTATGCCAAGAATAAAAGCAACCAAACCCATGTCCTAAATTTTGAAGATTATTCAGAAACCACAAAATATCCGAGTCAAAGAGAAACAAAGGTGAAAAAAACCAAAAGAGAAGAAGAGATATTAACTGGGGTCATGAACAGTGGCTTTAACTAAACGCATAGCCTCGCTGAAGCAAGAACTTGATCAGACAGGACGCTATGTGACCGACACTCCTGTTAAGCTCACCACTTTTCTTTCTCCACTCGTTCTCTACATTTTCAAAGATAAATTTAATCAAACAGATTCTGCTCCACAATGAGTATACATAACTGGTTTCTCAGAACAACTGTGATTGCATACGCAACTAGCTTAACATTTTGTAGCTATTATAATCATTTGCGTCCAAAAGAAGGATATTTTAACTCTAGTTTTAATTCAATCAACATTAACATGAATTACCAAAAAAAAAACTGTAGAGCTACTAAAAATGAATTAAGGAAAGAAAGCCCACAATTTACCAAGGACGATAGTGCTGCTACTGCCGCTGCTGCTTGACTAGATTCGCAGTTCTTTGATTATGGAGGTTGAATCTTCAGCTAACAAGAATCTATTATCTATTTTGATAAAGCTAAGCCAAAAGTGATTTCGCGATGATTTTTGGATTTAACTTCATGGGCTTTGATTTTTTCATAAGAAATCGATCTTAAATTCCTTGGCTCAGTCCCAGTATGAAATTGTTCTCAAATTTTGTTTTTTAATATGAAAATGCCAAATTGTTTTTTTCATTATTGATAATTATATTCGAATATTATATAATTTTATATTACATATCCCATCAATATTATTGTGGTCAAACCTCAAAATTAAATCAAAGAAATTTAAATGTTATTAATAAAAAGAAGCCGAAAAGAGTTTATAGTTAATGAATTTTTATAGATAAATCCCATTATTCAGACAAGAAGGTAGCATTTCTCCTTCAAGCTTTCAATGATGTCCTTCACAGTAGTCTCTAAAGGAGTAAAGTCCATGCCCAAAGCATTAGCTTTCTCCTTGGAAACTTCATATTCTGGCATAAAAGGCTTGATACACCCGCCATGCAAGAACAAAAAGAAAAGGAAACCTTGTCAAAAATTCTTCAATCTTATCAGAAAAATTTTCTGCAATTCTATCAAGAATAGCATCACCTGAAAAAGAAAACTTACCTTTCAGGAAGATGCAATGTAGGGTAATGTTCATGCACAATCTTCACTATCTCAGAGATGTGTCCAAGTTTTCCAACCAAACAGTATCTGCCACTAGCTGAAGCTTTTTCAAATGCTTGAATATGTGCATTGGAAACATCTCTAACATCAACAAACTTATCAATAATACCTGGAAATGTTTCCAGTTCTGCATATAAAGAAAATAAACTTCTCATGTGCTAACTTGCATGTAAATTAATCAAGATTATATCTTTTCTCGTGCAAGTGAAATATGCAATGAAATTTATTAAAACCCAAATCAATCCCAAAAGCTAGCTGATGAACGTGTTATGAAGAGTATCTTTTATATGGTTCAGAATCATCTCCACGAGTTGGCTGCAAGAGAGGACCAATCGTCCATCCTGGATGCATTGTGACCAAGCTGATTCCATTTTCTTCTGCAAATTTCCAAGCAGCATCTTCAGCTAATGTTTTTGAAAGAGCATACCAACGCTGGAAAGAACAAAAAGTTAATCAGATTAATCCATGAAGAATAAAGTTAGTAGAAAATTTTAAGACAACGTAAGTGTTCTGTTTTCTTAGGATCATCTAAGACAAGTAAGGAAAAAAATTAGCAAACAGAAAGGGAAACAAAGGTTATAGAATTCGGTGGTCGAGTGTCTGTGACACAAGGGATAGATGGTCACCTGGGTCACGAACAGTAGCTTTAACCGTATGGAGCAAAAGCTTGACCAGCCATGAAGCTATATAACCTGAACCTCCTGTTACACACACCACTTCTCTTTCTCTCTCTCTCTCTCTGAGGAACTTAATTATAAGAATGATTCTTGCTTTGAGTTGAAAATTTTAAGGATTAGTGGTGCCTGTGGGTGTTTGTGTGTAGGTTCTATTCTATATATATGGAAACACAATTTGCAGGCTTGATTCAGCAATGAGCTCTGATTGAACTTTTGCATAAGCAATGAGCTCAGACACAATGACTTCAGAAGCACACACACCATGACCCTGTCAAGATCCTTTCTGTTCAGGTGCTTGCTAGTAGTTAACTAGTTATTTTAAGATAGTCGAAAAAAGACAAAATTAATAAAGTTTGTCACTTTTGAATTTAGCTTGTGACAGCCATTTGCGCAAGTGAACTTAAAAGATATAAGAGAAATGCTAGCGACAATCACTTTTTCTAGTGATTATTCAACACTTTCCATCAAAAGATAGAGTTCTAAAGCAAAGGACGAGGTGGGGTATGTGTGCTACTGCACGAATTCATGTCAGACGTTAGATTGGTGGGTATTACCTGTGAATCTCATTAATCCAATGGCTGATATAAATTCATGTATTGACAAATTCTCCTAGTGAAGATTTTCCCTTGACAATCACTGACGGAGCAATAGAGCATGGAGGCTGAGGCGAGGGCTACATACCATCATCCCTAGTGAGAACAAATTTATACATGTAATTTTAAGAACAGAAAAAAGTATATGTTATAAATATAAGCATACAAAAACTAGGAAAATTTATTTTTCAGTTAATTTGATACCTTTTCTTCAAAAACAAATTTAGTTGGTTCTTATCTTTGTAAAGAGTTAACTATAAGATGGCCAAATTAATATACAATTTTCATCCATCGAGTATTGACAGATTCAAAATCATGGAAACAACCACCCAGCAAAAGCAAAGGGTAGTCTGCAAATATAATTCATATGAGGATAACAAAAGCTCTTTATTACAATAGCATTTCTCAATGACTTGAAGTTGAACATCCTTAAACCAATGGATACAGGCCTACCACATCTGATCTAGACATCAACAACAAACAACTTATGAGAAGAAGAGCTAAGCTTAGAAGTTGCTTCTTGCATTGTTAAGATATACAAATTCAAAGATCATTCAGATGTTAAGATAGCCTTTATCCTTCAAACTTTCAATGGTGCCCTTAACAGTAACCTCCACAGGAATATAATTGATACCCAAAGTTTTCGCTCTCTCCTTCGATACCTCATATTTTGACACAAAAGGCTTGTTGTCTGCACATCTGCTTTATGAAAGAGGAGAAACAAACAGAACTTAGGTCATATTTGTATATTTTCACCAGAAAATTTTTTTATTACAAAGAATGCTGATCATGACACTCATAATCAAATAATTCTGCTGTCATCTGAATTTTCACATGAACATATATCTCTGGTAACATGCCGGTCCAAAGTGACTGGCATCCACTGTAATGCAAATAAAAGAAACAACTTACCTTTCTGGAAGTTGCAAAGTGGGGTAGTGTTCATGCACAATCTTCAAAACTTCAGAGACATGTGTAACCCTTGCAACTAAACAGTATCTGCCACTAGCTGAAGGTCTTTCAAAAGCTTCAATATGTGCATTTCCAACATCTCGAACATCAACTAATCTGAGGTTCTGATTTGGAAATGTCTGCACTCCTGCCATGAAAAAGAGGGGATGAGGTTTGATTGGGAGGAGTTTTGACTTGCCAATGTATAAAGATTTGTAATTTAACTCAGTCCATGGTAGACCCAAAACACAAATAAGTAGGCTCCGTTTACAGATGAGTTTTTCCCTTAACATAGTATAAATGCAAGGTTTAGCACATCAGAAAAGGATTCATGTAGTCCAACACTAGATTTTTCTTTCTGGAAGGTTTCTGGCTAGAAAGATACATGCATCTTATGTATGCTTGAGTATGACATGGAGGCAAATTATAAAATCATCAACAACTGGAGTTGGAGAAGAGTACCATTTACGTTGTTCAAAATCATCTCCACAGTGAGATTAAGAGTTGGCTGCAAGAAAGGACCAATCACCCATCCTGGATGTATCGTAACCAAGTCAATACCATTTTCCTTTGCAAATTTCCAAGCAACATCCTCAGCTAAGGTTTTTGAAACAGCATACCAATTCTGTAAAGAACCCAAAATAGATTAACCCTTAAAGAACTTGTATATTATTCAAAGAAACCAAATAACTTGCAAAAGAGATATAAAGTACCTTATGTTGCTCGCAAAAAGCTCTATCTGAAAACCAGGTCTCATCAACAACCACATCAGGACTGAGAGGTTTTTCATTGAACATTACTGCTGCCATGGAAGATGTTACAACCACTCTTTTGATGGAAGGAGCTTTTGAACATGATTTAAGAACGTTCAGCGTTCCCTTAACTGCTGGTTCAAGCAAATCTGCCTGAAATGAGAACAAATGAATATAAAATCACAGAAAATTCTGAGAACTTTGCCGTCAGATACTGGTAATTAATCAATGTGCTACATCAAGTTTACCTCAGGGGCATTTGTTGAAAGAATCACAGGTGACGCTGTGTGAAATACACCGTCACAACCATCAACAATTCCATCAAAAGATCCTTCTTCCAGTAAATTTGCTTTGAACAAGTGAAGCCTTTCTTTGGCTCCATCAAGTGCACGCAAGTGTTCTGTTTTCTTAGGATCCTCTATTACACGGATTAACAAGGTCAATAAACAGAGAGAAACCTAAATCCCAATTTCATTCATTAGAAATTTCATTTGAAAAAACTAATCGCTTGTGATATAATCAGTTAACATTTAAATCTACAAGTAACCAGCTTTGTCTAGCCCATATCAAGAAAACCTCGGTAGTTATCAACGAAGAGATTAAGTGGGATTCTAGCTGTGGCCCTTTTGGGTGATGAGAAAATAGAATACAACCCAGAATCTAAAAACATAGAAAATCACTGAAACTGAGTACGCTAATCTCTTTTGAGATTACCAAAGAAACTATAAGCGAAAGAGATAGAAACCCAGAATCTAAAAACTCCAAATAACGCAGGAAACAAAATAAAAACAACAAATTTTAAACTCAAAAGAGAACACAAAGAACCCAAACAAGAGAGATGATACTGACTTGGATCACGAACAGTGGCCTTAACTGTATAACCTCGAAGAAGTAAGAGCTTGATCAGCCATGAAGCTATGAAGCCTGCGCCTCCTGTTACACACACCACCCTTCCTTCTCCACTCATTCTCTCTCTCTTTCGTAAGTCTTTCTTCCTTTCAACAATAGCGCAGAAATATATGAGGACAAAAGCTTGATTATAGTAATTGGAAACATGGCGTGAGCTGTGAGGTAGCCGTAGATGTTAGCTATGTCCCACTGTCATTTACAATGGAAAAACCCCCAAGGTCCCGCGAAACTCAAATAGAGAACTACTTTTTCATTCCTATCCCTCGTTTAGAATCATTTCCATTCATTTTTTTTTAATAAATTTTAAAATAATGGATTTTAATTCAATTCATTTATTTTAAATAGATTTATAACCTTTATTATTTTTTTTAAAAAATAAATATTTATTTTATAAATAACAATATTTTTACTTATTAAAAATATTTTTAAAAATTTTCACAATATTTAATTTTTTTTTTTTAATCGTGCAACATCAAATCTATATTTCTATTTTTATGAGAGTGAATAGAGGGGAATAATGGGATTATAGGTTAATATTTATAATTGATTTTAAATTTTAAATGGATAATTATTTTATTATTTAAATAATTTCTTAAAATAATTTTAAATATTTATCCTTTAAAATTAATGCATGTTTAAATTTTTTATGTATGAGTTTAATTAATTTTATTTTATAATTATGTAAGATAATTATTAAAAATTAATAATTTTCATAATATTTAAATTAATTTTTTGATAATATTGTTAAAATAAAAATTTTAAATATTAATTAAAAATATTAAAATAATTATCATATATCGTATTATTAGATTTACATTTAAATATTAAATAATTATAAAAAATAATATAAAATAAAAATATTATTAATATTAAAGTGATTTTTCTAATTATTAATAATTATATTAAAATTAAATATTAATTAATTATAAAAAAGAATATAAAAATAATAATTTTAATAATATAAAATTATTAAATAATGTGTTGATCTCTAAATTATAATAATTATATTTTATTTTTAAAGTAAAAATAATTGTTATTATTAAAATCAATTTAAAATTAGTAAATAAGTATATAGATTTTAGGATATACATGAATAGTAAAAAAAAATTAAATTTTAATATTAAAAATTATAAAATAATAAATGATAAAATAATTATAATAATATTAAATTATTAGATAATAAGTCTAAATTTATAAAATTAAAATTATAAAATAATTATTAAACTGATTATAATAATTTTAAAAATCACTATCAACTATATATAACAAAAAATCCAATAATTTTAATATAATTTAAAATTTTCTTTATGCAATTATAAAAGATTAATAATTTTAATTATATAAAATTATCATATAATAAATTGTTACTGTAATTATTTATAATTATATTTAAATTTTAAAATGAACAGTAATTTTTACTATCTTAATTTAATTAAATTAATTAAATAAATATATAAATTATGATATATAGATATATATAAATATTTAAAAATTAGAATTTTAGTATAAAATTATCAAAACAACACATTTAAATAATGATGAATTCTGAAAAATAATAAAAAATTAAGTTTATAAAGAAAAATAAATCATTACATTGATAGATTTTAGATTTAAAAATTAACTTAATTTTAAATATATTTTCATATTTTTTAAAAATTAATTATATACATATATTGTTAATTATAAAATATTAATAAATTTAATGATATTATGTTATAAGATAATAAGTTGTTGTTTATATTATTAATCATTATATTGAAAATTTAAAGTGAATAATAATTTTATTATCTAAATTATTTTAAAGTTAATAAATAATTATTTTAATTTTAAAACATATGTAAATAGTAAACTAGATATTTTGAGATAAGATTTTAAAATAAATTTTGATTTGGATAATATTAAATTGATTTGGATAATATTTTGAGATAAGATTTTAAAATAAATTTTGATTTGGATAATATTAAATTGATTTAAAATATATATATATATATATATATATATATATATCAAAATCAATAAATATGATAATATTAACCTTATTTAAAAAAAAGGATAATAAAGTAATTATATAATTAATTTTTTTTATATTAAAAAGTGTTATAAAAAAAAGTAATTTATATTCATATAAATTATTTTTAATGTGTTAAATTAAATTTTAAGATAATAAAAATAATTTTTTATTATTTTTTATACATTTCTTTATTTTAAAAACTTTTAATATAATATTTTAATTTATAAATATTAATTATTTTCAACATGCTTTCGTTTTATTTATACTTTTATAGTTAATTTGTAGATCACATTATTAATATAAAAAATAATAATAATAATTAATATATAAATTATTTTTATTGGTAATTTATAGTTTTAATAAAAAAATATAAAATTATTAAATTTTATTATTAGTTTAATTACATAATTTTAAAATTAATTAAGTCAATTAAAAAATTAATATTAGCTAATTTTAAAATAAATATTATATTTTATTATAAATTATATTTTTATATATTTTATATTTATTTTATTATTATGAATTTTATAATAATTTATTTTTTATAAAAAATAAAAATCGAAAATATTATATAAAAAATAATATTTATATATTTATTTAAAAAGAACGATCCTATTATTTATTTTAATGTTCACAAAAGGTTTAAATTAATTAAAATTTTATATTATTTTGTATTAATACTTATATTTTACTAATTACGTTTTTCTATTATAAGCACTAGTTATACTAGAAGGCCATAAAGTCTACAAGTATAGGAGCGAAGCCTAATAACTGATAAGCCCATAGCCCAGAGACTCAAACCCAAATCTCGTACTCGGTCTGACCCACTCCATCAGAATCTGCACCACTCCAATCACCCGAATCACCGATACAAGAAACTCAGCAGCATCCATCACCGCCTCAACCACCACCGATAAAACCGCACCTATTGCAGCACGGGAACAATAAGCAGATAAACAAAAATCACCAAAACGATCACGATAGCAAAGTGCATGCGCGACAGCAACCAAGATAACCAGAAGCCAAACCACTCCAAATCAAAGGCGACCATAAACACTACAAAGAAATTAAGAAACAAGAACGAACCGGAATAGAGGCAACGAGAAACAGAAGTTCCAGAGAAACAACATCCTCCTCCGTCAAAAAGAGTTAGCCCATGGCGATTTCATTTTCACATAGCCATGGAGCCGTCATCGGAAACACTCTCCATGCTTCGACTCCGAGTAATTACCAACTCTCTGTCATCGATGGAAGCAACACTCTGGCTGAGCTCAAATAAAATCTCCAAAAAAAGCCAAGAAACAAAGCAAGATTAACAATCCTGAGATAACAAAACAAAGAACTAGCTAAACAAATTTTATACAGGGGAGGGTTTCTTCATCGGAGACAAAGGTGCTCAAATGATTCGTGAACCTTCAATGTGCTCTTTCACTTCTCTTTCTTATTAAAAAATAAAAATTAAGAGGGACATTATTTTTAAAAAAATTAATAAAATAATACAATAGATTTCTTGATAAATACATTAAATATTAATAGTTAATAATAAATTAAATTTCAAAAACAGTTATTAATTAAGAAAACACAAATAAATTTAAAGTTAATATAAATAAGAAATAAAGGATAAAAAATGAAAATTTTAATGATTAATTAAATAATTTTAATATAAATAGTTTTAAGTGGAATATTTTTTATAAAATTTTAATAAGTTTGATTTTTAATTTAAAATTTATTTTTATAAGATTTTAACTTCCATTTAAAATTAAAAATTCTCTAAGCATTCAATTTTTTTTATAAAAATTCAATTCAATTCTTATTTATTTATTATGTATAAAGATTATAAATAATTTTATAAGAATTTATTTAAACTTTTTTTTATAAAATTATTCGTACTAAATGAGTTAAAGAATTTTATTTTTACCGTCTTATTTTAGCCAAACACAAAAATTAAGAAAAAATTTCAAACAAGAGGTATGTTATGTCAAAATTTTATCCTTTTATTTTAGAAGTATTGTCATTAGTGAAAAGTTATTCTCTTTATTCCAAAAAATTTATTAAAATATTTTTATTATTTTTTTTAATAAAATAATCATTTTATTTAATTTTATTTATTTTTATTGATAAAAATATAGTAAAAAAATAAAATTATCATTTTTTCTTTTTTATTTTTATTTGGCTTCTTCGTAAAAAGAATTAAAGCACTATTTTATTAATAAAGAAAAAAATAAGAATATTTTAATAAATTTTTTAAAAATATAAATACTGACTTGTTAATAATTATAATATTTAAATACTAAATAAAGAAGTTTATTGAAAGTAAAAATAAATTTTAAAATTCTTTTTCTGTTTTTCATTTATTTTTAATGAAAAGAGAATGAAAAGATTATTATGTTGATGAAGATGCAAAGGAAATATGAGAATATTTTAATAAATTTTTAAAAATATAAGAATTGATTTGTTAATAATTATAATATTTAAAAATTAAATTATAAAATTTATTAAGGGTAAAATTTAATTTTAAATATTTTTTTTTATTTTTCATTTATTTTTAATGAAAAAAATAAAAAAAAATTATTTTATTAATAAAAAAATAAAAGTATTTTAATAATTTTTTAAAAATATTAATTAATTTATTAATAATGATAATATTTAATGACTAAATAGTAAATTTTTCGTTTATTTTTAAAATTTCATAATTTAATTCTTATATTATGATTTGCTAAATTAAATGTCAAGATATAATATTTATCTATCCTTAAATTATAATAAAATTAACATTTATATCTTTTAATTTTTTAAATACAAATTTTTTAACCTTTATATTTGAATTTCATCAAACTTGAAATTTTTTTAATATGAACAGAGACTCATTCTAGAGTCGAAATATTGAGATTAAACTTCAAATAAATGAAAAAATAATTTATCCAAAATAAACATAAAGGTAATCATTTCTTTGAAAGTTTATTTTTCTCTGGGCTTTCAGGCTTTCGTCGTCAACTTTCCTCTACCTTTTTGGACAGAAAAAGAGAGGTCATCCTCCCCACTATTGAGTGGACCTATAAATATAGAATTTTAGTTCATTGTTTGCAGGGATGCGTCAATGAAAAAGAATTATTGGCTGTATTTTTTAAGGTACTGAATTGTCAATAAATATTAAAATTAAAGAGAATAAATTATCAATAAAAATAAAATTTTAAAACTTAAATTATTATAGTTTAATGGTGAATTTTAGTAAAAATATTATTTTATTAATATAATTAAATTCGGATACTAAATTACTTTTCATTAAATGAGCAAGGACTAAGTTGTATATTTTATCAAAACTCAGAAATATTATTGTAAATTGCCTTTTATTAATGATTCACGGATAAAAAATACAATATTAACTTATAATAATGTAATATCTTATTTACAAAAAATAATATTAATGATAATATGCATCATTATCTAGTTTTAATATTTTAAAATATTTAAATATTGAATTTAATTTCGTTTAAAATAAATTAATTCGTTTAAATTTTATTGTCTTGGTAGTATTAAAAAATAACAAGAGAAAAATCTAATTTGAACTCTATATTCTGAGATCAAACGTGATCACACTTAAATTTATAGAAGAATAAGGAATATAGTTATACTTAAATTCTAATTTCCAGACCAAGTTATGGGCATAACATACTAGATGAATTCGAAAAACAAAAAGATAATTCTCATCTGTCAAGATATACTCGATTTTAATTTTAGCTGCTTGTATTTAGATTAAATTAGAACTCTAAACACTATAAAAAGACATTTTGATATATCTAAGATTTTATCTCATCTTTCATCTCCCATTTTTAATCATGAACATGTGTAACTAAGTTTTTTATTTTCAGTTAAAGAATAATTAAAATTTTAATTTATTTTCAGTTAAAAAATAATTAAAATTTCAGTTCAATTGGGTATGAAATTTATGTGATTTTATTGTTTCTTCAATTATTCTTTTTATTTATATTATTTCTGTGTTTATGATTGAATATTATTATGTTGGTTGTTACATTAAAACGCTATTGTTCAATTGATAAAATGATATGTTGCTATTTAAGTTAATTAAATTTGTAATTGTTTAGTTAAATTGAAATAAGTAGTGAATTAGATTGCGTAAACCCTTCTTAAAAAATAGTATAGTCTAACTTAAATGAACCGAGCATTTCGCTTTTATTAGTTAGAATCAGATTCTTTTAATTTTTAATATAATAATTTGATTAAATTCTAAAAGTGTCTCCTACAATTATCTAAGTATTAGAACTAGTTAACCAACATCTCTTAAATAGTTTAAAATTTAAGAAAATATTAAATATCTGAAACGTTTTCAATATAAATAATTAGTTTATCAATAATTAAATTAAAATTATTTTATATTTCTAATCAAACAACAAAAACTGAAATTAAAATTTCAATTCTGATATTATTTTTTTCTTTTCAATTTAATTATTTTTTTCTTTAAATTAATTTTATTTATTTTTTATATTTAAAGTCTCACTATTTTATTTTATTTTATTTTTATTTTTTAATTAATTTACTTACTGTGAAATCGACTCTAATCACAAGTTTTATTTTAAAATAAAAATTTATTTTTGGTAATTTCAATTTTCCATCAATTAATATCTTAAAATTAAATAATGACCTCCCATTTAAAATATCTGTACATAAAAGACGACATCAAAAAGTCGACTTTTTGCTAAGTAGTACATATTGTCTTTCATACTCAACAGAGCTTGAGCATTCAATTGTTCTGCCAAATCCTCAAGCACAGGTGGGATTTAGCTCGATCGAAGAGAGAAGAAATGGCTAATTCCATTTCTGAACGTGTGAAGTATATGTGGGAACACTGGAATATCAGAGTTGCTGTTCAATTCAGCCTTGCATTGCAGATCCTTCTCATAGGGCTAGCTCCCTCCAGGAAGTGGACTTCAAATAAGTTAGTGAATTTGTTAGTATGGTCAAGTTACTTGCTTGCAGATGCAACAGCAAACTTTGCAGTGGGACTCATCTTCAATGGCAAGAGCAGTCCTCCTGATCATGTATCCCCTGCTGAAAACAGTAAACTTTTGGCTTTCTGGGCTCCTTTTTTATTGCTGCATCTTGGTGGTCCTGACACCATCACTGCATTTGCTCTTGAGGACAACCAGTTGTGGCTTAGGCATCTGCTTGCGTTCATTGTTCGGTTTGCTACTACTGGTTATGTTTTCTTTCGAAATCTTCGCAAGAACAAGGTGATTATCCCAACAGCTCTCTTGTTTCTTGCTGGGACTATTAAATATTTAGAGCGGACTTATTCTTTGTATCTTGCTAGCAAGGATAAATTCAGAGCTTCTATGCTAAGAAAACCAGATCCTGGAATCAATTTTGCCAAGTTTGCAGAGGTAGTCGCTTCAAAGAAACCAGAGGAACTCCCAGAGGTGAAAACAGAGAACCGAAGAGAAGCTATGGTTACTGATGCAGTTACTGATTTTTGCCTCGACATTAGAAAATTAGAGGATCTTGATGTGGTTCAGGAGGCTCATAAGTACTTCAAAATCTTCAAAGGACTCATTGTTGGTATCATCTATAGCTTCGAGCAACGCGATAAGAGTCGACATTTCTTCAATAGCATATCTGCAGAAGATGCTTTCAAAGTAATAGCAGCAGAGCTCAACTTTCTCTACGAAGTTCTGTACACAAAGGTGGTCGTTGTGCATTCTATGTTGGGTATGATTTTACGCTTCATTTCTTGTAGTTCAGTCTCGGCAGCCCTTGCAACCTTTCATTTTTATGTGAAGAAGCATGGCTTTGATCGGTTTGATGTCAAGGTTACTTATGCCCTGCTGCTTGGCGCCATAGGACTCGATGGAGTATCCATCCTCATGGCCATTTTCTCTAACTGGACAATAGTGGCTGTTCTGGAGAGCATGCCGAGGCCTGAAGATAGATCTCACTGGGTGTTGCGTCTCTTCAGCAAATTCCTCATTCTAAAGAGACCAAAGATGTATGTTTGTGAACCAGACAAACATACAACTCTGCTTACATGCATTCCTTTTCGCAGCTGGTCTGAATCTGTCCCGGGCTATAACGTGATAAGATATTGTCTCAAACAACGGCCAAGGAAAATCCACAATGTGATGCACAGCATCCAGAGAGTTATCTGCTATCTGGGTATTGATAAAATTGCTAATCAATGTTGTGGTATCATCAATAAAGTTGGTCAATGCATAAACATTAGTTCTAGAAAGGTCATTCAGGTTTTGTTCGATGAAGAAATTCAGGTTTTGCTCATTGATAATGTTATCCCATGCCTGAATAGTTTCAAGAAAGGACTCATCCAATGCCTGAAAAGTTTGAAGAGAGGACTCATTGATCTTGTGGGTCTCAAAGATTTTCTGGATGAGTTAAAGTATGCGTCCAGCAAACCGCTGACTGTGGAGCTTTGGGCATTTATATTCAGTGAGCTGCAAATGAAATCTTGGTTGATTGATGATCCGGAAACTGCAAGGAAAATATGTTCAGCCAGAGGTGAATGGGTTCTCCAAAGTCATGGTTTAGACAAAATCAGAAGTGACTTAATGGCTTATGTTGTTGATGTCAGATACGATGAGAGTGTCTTGATGTGGCACATTGCTACTGAGCTCTTGTGTAATGATACAAAGGGAATTGACAATTGCAGCAATGAAAGAGAATTCAGTAAGATTCTGTCAGATTACATGCTGTATCTTCTAATTATGCAGCCAACTATGATGGCAGCAGTGGCTGGAATCAGTAAGCTAAGGTTTGAAGATACATGTGCTGATGCTAAAAGATTTTTCAAAAAAAGAGGCATAAGATCAAATAATGTGAAGAAAGCATGTAGATTGATTCTTGAAGTGAACACAGAGTTTAAGCCTGCACAAGTGAAGAGAGATGGAAGCTTATCTGTATTGTTCACAGCAAGTATGCTGGCGAAAGAGCTGAGAAAATTGAGAGAGCAGAAATGGAAGATACTGAGCCAAGTGTGGGTGGAGATGCTGTCTTATGCTGCAAGTCATTGCAATGCAACTTCTCATGCCGTGCAATTAAGCAAAGGTGGAGAGCTTGTTACTTTTGTTTGGCTACTGATGTCTCAGTTTGGAGTGGGAAACCAATTCCAGAGTAATTGCAGCTTATTATTGCAAGGATAAAATTCATTGTCAGAAAGTTGTATTGGATTAAGGCACTGGAGTTTTATTTTTCTTCTTCCTCACTTGTCTTCTTTTCTTCTCTTTTCTTTTCTTTTCTTTTCTTTTCTTTTCTTTTCTATGTTCCCAAGTCTTTTGCAATTTTCATATATTAAATCTAAAAGTTGGACTGGACTAGAAATGATTGACTCGTCCCTCAGACATTTAATTTCGGAAAATAACTGAAAAATATTTTATGGAAATTTTTTTAAAATAATTAATATTTTATTATTTAATTTTAATTTAAAAAATAAAATATAAAACCAAATTTATATAGATAATTTAATAAGATTTTCAAAATGAAAAAATAACCTTTTTTAATATATTTTGTTGATTATTTTTTCTAAATGTTCTAAATGTTAAAAATTAAAAAATATTTACCGTGAAATAAATGGAGTTAATATTTAGATTCTATTAAATTTTTCATTCTTTAATATTTAATGTTTTTATAATAAATTACTGCATAATTCCTTATTTACATTTTCATTCTTTACTTAATTATACTATGATTTTATTTTAAATCTAAGAGAAAAAGAGATATATAGAAAAAGAAGAGAGATAAATGAAGCAGATCACGTAAGATATCTTTTTTATATTAAAAAATAATATTATGAACATTTTTGTTTTGAACATTTTTGTGATTGAATAATTATTATATAAAAAATATTTAAATAATAAAAATAAATTACTGTATAATATATATATATATATAAGTTTGACAAAATATTATATAAAAAATTTTCACTATTGATTTTAATAATTTTTTGAAACCATATTTTATATAATTTATAATAACCGTTGAATTTTATTCACTATGAATCAGATCAGGATAAAAAAATAGAGTCGGCCTAGAGTCCGCGCAGTCCTTTAGGCCGAACAGTCCGGCTTCTCAGGCCTTAATCCAGAAGCACATGGCAGACCGGATTACATGTGAATTCAGATCTAATAGGAAAAAACTCAGCTCGATAATGTGATATGATAAAAGATAGTAGATCCGGTCACTTTGTTTGTAGCTCTGTCTGCATACGCGTCAGAAAAATTAAATGGTCGTCTGACATGGAAATGAAATCTGATATTCCTGTACTTACAGACCTATATGATAAAAATATGTGGTATTATAATACAGAGATCATTAAACGACACTAGCAAACAAATGAAAGAAAATAAAAGAAAATAAATAAAAAGAGAAGAATACTCTCTTCTTTGATAGAGCTTACACAACTATTATAAATCCCATTATTCAGAATTTTAAAATATCAATTTAATTAATTAATATTATATATTTTTATTTTTTAATATAAATAATTATATAGAATAAATATATATATAATCGATTAAAATTATTATAAAAAATATTAATTGTGATAAAAGTATAAACAATTAAAAAGATTAATAAAAGTAAGTGCATAAAATGTTATCAAATTAAAATTTTATTTAATTTAAATAATTTATAAAAAAAATAAATTAACAAAAATAATTATAAATATAAAAAAATAAAATTATGTTTGTAATATTCTAAATCAAATATTATAAACTTTCAACAAATTATTAAAGTTTAATTATTATAATTTATCATATTAATAATTATGATAATTTTAGTTTCTTTACCTTTTATAAATAGATAATTTCTATATATCCATTCTATATAAAATTATTAGCAATTCTATTTCTTTCGCTTTTGATTAGCTCATATTTTAATTTTTTTTATTATTTTTTTACGTATTTAATATGAGATGCCACAGTATAATTTATCACTTGAATCGATATTAATTTTTTTGGATAGTTAAAAATTAGATGAAAATTATTGAAATGTTGGGATTTATTGATTCAAGCGATTCTACTCCTTTTCACTAGGGTCAACATTCACTCGGTTCGGTTTAAAATCGAACCAAACTAAATAAATTAAAAACCAAAATTTTAGTGTTTATGAAAATCGAATCGAATCGATTTTAGTCAGAAACCAAATCGAATCGGTCTGATTCGGTTCGATTCGATTCGATTTGATCGATTTCAATTTTTAATAATTTTTTATTTTTACACTTTATTTTTAATATTTTAAAATTTAATTAAAATATTTAAATTTTAATATGATTTAATTTCTATATATTATTAAAAAAACATATTATTATCACTAATCGGTTCGATTCAATTTTTTTTGGTTTTTTTCTGATTAAAATCGAACCAAACTGAAATAACTAAAATTTCTGAAATTAAAAACCGAACCGAATCGAAATATATAAAAAATCAAACTAAAATTTTAAATCGATTTGATTCGGTCAATTTTTCAATTTAAACCGAATACTGCTCAACACCACTTTTCACTAATATTTTCTTTGATGCAATTAAATTTATTGGTGCATAATTTTTTATTTGATTAATATTTAAAATCTTTAAATTTCTTATTTTAGAAATAGAAATTATGCATATCAATTTGTATTTTTAATTCTTCTTTATAATTATTTTTTTTTGTTTTAAGACAATAAATTATATATAAAATATTTTAATACCTACACAATGTGCCAATAAACTATTAGTATATTTATAAAATTAGTTTAAAATAGATTATGAAAAAATAGATAATTTCATATTTAACTTTATGCAAATAACACATTTAAATTTATATATTTATGTAAAACGATACATTTAATATATTTTATTTTTATTTTTAAGTTATATTTTTATATTTAATAATATTATTAATTAATATATTTTATTTTTACTTTTAAATTATATTTTCATATTTAATAATATTATTAAGTAATATATTCATAATAAATATAATTTATTATTTTTTATATAACTTTTAAATTTCTTATTATTATTAGTAGGTGATTTTTTAATTTTCTACAAAATTTGTAATATAATATATTAATTTATAATTAAAAATTTTAAAATTAAAAATTAATTATAACTTTAAAATAATTAATAAAAAATTAATTCATATCTATTTTTCTCAAATTGTAATTTGTCTGTTTAATTATATTTTTATCTTTAATAAATAATAATTTTTTTATATATATAATTAGACTCTAAAATAGATTTATGAGAGATTGATAAATGTCATATGATTGAACTTATATATTATAAATTGATAAGTGACACAATTACCCTTATATATTTGTGATTAATATATTTATAATTTTTTTTATATATTTTTAAATTTATTTCTATATAAAATAATAATTAATGTATATACAATAAATATAATTTAATATCAATATTTTATTTATTACTATTGTTTTTTTAATCACTATTAATATATTTTCTTTTTATTTTTTATTATTTTCTAATATAATAAATATAATTTTTATTATATTCATTATCACTATTATATATATCTTACTACTTTAATATATTATATTATTAATATTGTAATAAAAATTTTATTATATTTTTATTATTTAAAAAATTTATTACATCTTTATTTTAGTAATAAATAGAATGTTAAAAATATATTTATACAAATTAAATAAACGTTATTAAAAAATATTTAGACAATAAAAAAAATTATTTTTACTATATAATAATAATTCTATAACAAAAAAACCATATAAAAAGTTTTTACAATTTCACAATATTATTGTTTTAACAATTTTATAGAATTATAATTAATATAATTTTATTATAAATGCCGAATAATTATATAGAATAAATATATAAAAATAATTAAAATTATTATAAAAAATATCAATCATGATAAAAATATAAAATCATAAAAAAATTAATAAAATTAATTATACAAAATATTATCAAATTAAAATTTTATTCCATTCAAATAATTATAAAAAGTTAATAAATATAAATAATTAAGTATAATAAAAGTAAAATTATTATTATAATACTTTGATTAGTGTTATAAATATTAAACGTTATTAAATTTAAATTATTATAGTTTATTATATTAATTATTATAATAGTTTTTAGTGTCTTTGCCCTCTACAAATATGTAATATTTATTATCTATTCTATATAAGACAGATAAATCCCACTACTGCCACTCCATCCATCTCCATTGAATTTAATGAATTTTATTTTTCTAAAAATATAGCTGATTAAATAAAATTTATGTTTAATATTAATAATATATAATAACAAATATTAAAATTTTTATTTTTTTTTTTGTTACAGTTAGTTATTACTATTTTTTCTAAACTCTCTTAGAATATTATTTTATAAAATAACATCATGTACAAAATTTTAATACCCACACGTAAAAATCTGCATAACGTGTGGGCATACGCCTGGTATACAATAAAGTTAATGATACAATTAAACAAAAAGGAAAACTCAAAACCTCTGTTCCTTTCCAATTAGGCCAAGGACTTTCTGCTTTGCATTTCTGAACTCTGTTCTTCGTAACCTTTCAGGGCACAACTCTGCACATAGTATTGAAATGTCTCTCCAAGAGTTAGAAAACTGGCATCTTAAACTTTTATTTCTTCGTTTAGGTGGTGGACATTAAACAACAGAGGAATGGTTCAGAGTTCTTACCTTCTTAATCTTGCAAGAAGGAGAATGCTGAGCTGCATAACAGGAGGACCAAAGAGGTGAATGATAAAAGTTCCTGGCATGAAAAAATTGAAAAGTCATCCTTTCATGTGGCTATTGGTTATAGGATTCAGATTGAAAGGTTATTCAGAACCAGTAAAAGAATTGAATTCAAACCATTTCGATGAACTGTAGCAATAAAAGCATTAGTTAATTTTAAACAACCATACGTACACAATAATTTCCGAATATGCCAACTAGATCTCCTCAATGAGGAATGAAGTAGTGAACGACCCAGGTTCAAATCCAGTACCCTGATTCCCTTTTCAAAATTTTCTTTGAATTTTTGCGCTTAGCCTTACCCACGTGCTTCTTTTTCATCACTATTGTTGTCAGAGTTCATCAACTTATTTTGCAACTTCTTTGCCTCGAGCAAGAGACCATCTCTTTTCTTGTTGGCTTCGTGGAAAAGTACCCACAGAAGGCACTCGACTCTCAGTGCTTGAGAAAACTTTTCATGGTCTCCCTGCACGAAATTGACAGAGCTTAATTGGTGCAAAATGGTTAGTGCAAGAAAAGTAAGGTTCACCTAGTCAGTGAAGTTACCTCTGTGACATTGACAACAATTTTGCCCGACTGATTCCCACTGTCATCCGGCAAATCACGGAGAAAATTCATGACATAGATGCCACAATCCCATCTAGGTGCAAAGGAAAATCATTCGCTCCTAAATCGAACAATACAAATCACAATAGTATGAGATCACAAAGTTTGGTAGTAGTATACCCATTAGGTTGCCGAGGAGCATTCTTTTGGATTACTTCTTCGAAAGTTGGGAAGAAGGGCTTCGTCTTAATACCTGGTACACAATTGTCCAGGCCTTCGAGCTAAAAGAACATGGGAGAAGCAAATAAATAATATACCTGTACCAGAGATTATATTTAAGAAGAAAATGCTAACAACTTACCAACATTGGCAGGATTTCATTATCTGTCAGAGTACTACCTTCATCACTCCACATCGGATCATACCATAAGCATGTTTGATTCGGGACTTTCAACACAGCCAGCAGAAAGTGCCGGCGATCATTGTGATGGATGGGGATGTAAATCTGCAAAAGAAACACACAGAGAGATTGTACAAGACATTAAAATTGTAAAAGATAAAAAAAAAGAAAAATTATCCACTAGTTGTTATGAATGATTTGTTATTTTCTACCTTTTCACAAGCCTCGAGATCACTTGTCACTGCAAACTTTTGTACGTGGTCATCGTAATATACCTTAAAGGATGAAACTTCCTTGTAGCTTTCGTATGTGATGCATGGAAAGAACCAATTCGTGCCGTTCCTTTCTCGCACTTCCTCCTTTCTCACAGCCTCCACCACCACGTCAACATCCTGTATAATCATATAATGGTACGTGATGATTAAAATTTAATCATTTACACGCAAGAAAGTAGATTATATATTGCAATCATATCAAATAACGTACATTGTTCTCAAGCCATTGTCTAGGCTTCCAATATTCAATCCTTGATCTAGCAAGGATGCAATTATCTCCTTCAAAAAGGGTCTCACTGTTATAACAAAATCTGTTACTTCCTTTCTTGAAAAGTAGCACACAGAGAATATATAATCAAGGAAAGCTAGCCATATACAAATGGTTAACGGATGTACTTACTTATCATTGTTCTCATAGTCATAGATGTACTTAAGAACTGCTAGCTGATCGTCGTTATAGGACTTCTGATCGAGCTGCGGATACCCCGGAACTCCCTCAAGTTGATTGGATTCTGTGGTGATTTTCGCAGGGTCAGAATGCTTTTCCGCTGGAACCTCAGTCCTTGGTGTGGAATGCCCAGGAGGATATGTATTTACCCCCAATATGTCCTCTGAGCTCAACATCTTGGCTGCCTCGCCCTCAATAGCTTTTTGTTCTTGCCATTGAATTTGTAGTTCATCGATTTTAATACGTGGGATGTGAGAAATATTGAGCCAATCCACACCCTTGTTGTTTAAACATCTTTCCTTGAGGTGAAGAGTACATTGGCTAATATCCAAAATTTGTAAAGATGTAAGATGAAGCATCCCTCGTGGCAAAGACTTTAATTTGGGACAACGCACAAGACATAGTTGCTGAAGACGAGTGAGATTCGGCAGCCAGTCTTCTGGTAGAGATTCGAGATCCTCAACTATTGAAGAGATATTATGTACTGCCCCAAACGACGTCGCAGAGGAGAATCAAGCACAGCCAAAGACAGAATTAATTCAGAAGCAAAAACGGCAACGTATAGAAATAGCCAAAACGGCGCCGTTTCATAACCTGTTGTAATTTACTCCAGAAAGTCCATGAAATTCAAGAAAACTCTAGAAAGATCAGTTTGTTAGGAATTAGTTTTCCAGATGTGTATATATACATGACTTTTATCAGATCTAAAGATATATACTCTACATTTTTCATCTCAATCTTAGCTAAACTTTACATGGTATCAGAGCAAACTACTGCCCTGTGTAAACTACCTCAACAAACTCAGATCTAGATCTGAGAAATTTTCCTCTTACTTTCTCAAGCCACACAGCCTGTTCAACAAGCATAATGGCAGAAATCACTGAGGGAAACACACCAGGAAAAGAAGAGAAAGACGACAAGATGATGAAGTTGCTGAATTCTGATTCTCCCAGCATGATCCTCGTCAGCTCTCCATTAAATGGCAACAACTACCTGACATGGAGCAGATCAATGGTCATTGCTTTGAAAGCAAAGGACAAACTAGGATTCATAAATGGCAAATGCAAGATGCCAGATCAAGATGACAGAAACTATGAGGAATGGCAGAAAGCAGATAATATGGTAATGTCCTGGATCTTGAATGCTCTTTCAAAAGAATTGGCTGAGGCTTTTCTATATGCCACAAATGCTTATGAATTATGGGAAGAATTAAAAGAAAGGTTTGGAGACAGTAATGGCCCCCTGATGTACCAATTAATGAAAGAAATCAGCAATGCCAGTCAAGCAAACAACAACATTATGATGTATTACACAAAATTAAAAAAATTATGGGATGAATATGCATGTTTAGAGCCAATTCCAGTATGTGAATGTGGTGTAGCAAAGTTATTTGCTGAGATAGAAGGCAAACACAAATTAATGCAATTCTTGATGGGCTTAAATGAGTCTTATGACCATGTGAGAAATCAAATTCTCATAATGGAGCCACTGCCTAGTGTAAACAAAGCATATTCTATGATTTTGAGAATTGAAAAACAGAGGGAGACACAAAATGATGAAGCTGGGAACAGTGCAATGACAGCAAACACTTCAGGGATCAACAAAGGCAAAACATGGAAAAATCAATTCAAAAAAAGGGATGACAGAACCTGTTCTTACTGCAAAACTACAGGCCATGTGAGGGAAACATGTTTCAAGCTCAATGGATATCCAGATTGGTTCAATGAACTCAAATTGAAGAAAAACAAAGGAAAAGAAAATGTTGCAGCTCATGTGTTTGAAACGCCTCTAGAAAGCAATGATGATTACACTCAAGGCAAAGTTGATTGGAACATAGAGTCACTGATGCAGGAGATGATCAAATACATGAAAAATCATGGCCAGAGCACAGCCGGCAGCAATGATGCAAATTGTGTGAACTATACTGGGTTTGCAGGTATGACATCTTCTTGCTACTCTAAGGTTTATGAAAATAGAACTATAGGAGAGTGGATTATAGATACAGGTGCCACAGCTCACATGTGCAATGACCTATCTTTTTTTTCAAACCACAGAACTCTAAATAAACCTAGTGTAGTGACCCTACCCGATGGTAGCATGAAAAATATCACCAAAATTGGTACAGTACCTTTAAACCAGAATATGCTATTGCTAGATGTGCTATATATGCCCACATTTAAATACAATTTACTGTCTGTTAGCCAAATCACCCAAACCAACAAAATATCTGTACAATTCTACCATAATCAATGCATCTTGCAGGACCTAGTGACTAAACACCCATGGGCTGTTGGGAGAATGCACCAAGGATTATATAGACTAAATAAAGAATCATTTAGCCATCAAGACAGCAGAATAAAGACAATTGGCACAGCATTGGCATCTCAACAACTTCAAAGCAACTACGAAGTATGGCACAGAAGATTAGGTCATGCATCAAAAAGCAAATTGTTGCATCTAAATGTAATAAAAGCCAATGAATGTGATTCTCATGTATGCACCATCTGCCCTATTGCAAAACAACAAAGATTGAGTTTTAATAAGAGCAAGATTACATCTACATCGCAATTTGAGCTAATTCATGTGGATCTCTGGGGCCCATATTCAGTAGTTTCAGTATCAAATGCAAGATATGTATTAACCATAGTTGACGATTACACTAGAGCTACATGGACATATTTACTACAGCAAAAACAATCAGTATCTGCTGTGTTAAAGGAATTCATAGCTATGGTGAACAATCAATTTCATAAGTCAGTCAAGAACTTAAGATCAGACAATGGGACAGAGTTTGTGAACCAAGATTGTAGCAAGTGGCTGAAGGAAAAGGGCATTATTCATCAGAAATCATGCCCATACACCCCACAACAGAATGGGGTAGTTGAAAGAAAGCACAAACACCTATTACAAGTTGCAAGAGCTCTAATGTTTCAGTCAAAACTACCAAAAAGATTCTGGGGAGAATCCATACTCACTGCCACCTATATCATCAACAGATTACCAAGCCCTGTACTTAATTGGGAAACACCTTATGCTAGTTTGCACAAGGAAAAACCCAATCTAAACTTTCTCAAAACCTTTGGATGCCTATGCTTTGCAACCAATACTTTACCCCACAAAACAAAATTTGAAGAAAGAGCCTTTAAAGGAGTATTCCTTGGATATGTTCCAGGAATGAAGGCCTACAAAATCTATGCCATAGACCTAAACAAAATCATTGTTTCCAGAGATGTGATCTTCCATGAAGACATATTCCCATTCAGATCACAACCTGACACCCATGACCCACATAAAACAGTATTACCAAATACAATACCCGAATCTGACTCAAGTCCAACCATGCCAATGTCACCTCATACAGATATTAACCCTCCCCATGAATCTTTAAGAATAACAGAAGAGACTGAACAGTACACTGAGGATTCTGCAACTGAAGACAGAAGAGAAATATCTACTGAAGATGAAGGAGAAATTCCTGACAATCTTGAACCAGCCCCAGAAATTTCAGAAGAAGGAGCTTCTACACACACAAGGAGAAGCACAAGGCTACCTACAAGACCAAGATGGCTAAATGACTTTGTGGCAACCTCTATATGTCCTATCAATCCTGGTGCATTCCCCAACAACACCACAGGTAATTCTCCCTATAACTACCCCTGTTTTACCTCTGAACCTATTTTTACCCCCCATTATTTGAGTTTTGTGGCAAATGTGTCTATAAACTGTGAACCTAAGTCCTATTCACAAGCTAAGGAGGATAGCAATTGGGTGCAAGCCATGCAAGATGAACTAACAGCCTTAGATACCAATAATACTTGGTATTTAACAACTCTGCCCAAAGGAAAAAGAGCCATTGCTTCCAAATGGGTTTTCAGAATAAAATACAAGCCAGACGGCTCAGTTGACAGATTCAAGGCCAGGCTAGTGGCCAAGGGATTTAATCAATTACTTGGAATTGATTATACTGATAATTTTTCTCCAGTAGCCAAATTGGTTACTGTAAGAATGTTCATGGCAATTGCTACTGCCAAGAACTGGCCTATACATCAACTTGATGTAAATAATGCATACCTACATGGGCATATAGAAGAAGATTTATACATGATGCCCCCGGAAGGCTATGACAAAGCTCAACCAGGACAAGTGTGCAAACTCATAAAAAGCATTTACGGGCTAAAACAAGCAGGAAGAATGTGGAATAAGGAGCTTACCCAGTGCTTAAACCAATTTGGTTTCAAACAATCACCCTTTGATCACTGCCTGTTCACAAGAACAAAGGAAGGCAGATTTTTAACATTGTTAGTTTACGTTGATGATATTCTTCTAGCAGGTCAATCAGAAAAAGATATAACAGAAATGAAATCTCACCTTGACAAAGCTTTCACAATCAAAGATCTGGGACATGTCAAATACTTTCTGGGATTACAGATCGCACGTTCTGAGACTGGATTATTTCTTCACCAAAAGAAATATCTATTAGACATTATACAAGACACAGGTTATATGCAAGCCAAATTTTCTGACAACCCACTACCACAAGGACTCAAACTTGACAACACAACAGGACCTCTTTTGACTGAACCAGATAAATACAGGAGGTTAATAGGTAGGTTACTCTACCTCGGAGTTACCAGGCCAGACATCTCCTACGCGACGCAGCACCTCAGCCAGTTCATGCAACAGCCGCGTCAACCACACTGGAACGCCGCACTTCACGTGCTTCGCTATCTAAAGAGTTGTCCAACAAGAGGGTTATTTTTCCCAGCTCAGAACGATCTCAAGCTCCGAGCTTTCTCCGATGCTGACTGGGCTTCTTGTCCGATGACCCGGAAATCTCTCACCGGGTTCTGCATATTCCTCGGACCATCCTTAATATCCTGGAAAACAAAAAAACAGACCACGGTTAGCAAGTCCTCAGCAGAAGCTGAGTACAGAAGCATGGCTCTCACAGTGTGCGAGCTCAAGTGGATCACTTACCTGATGAAAGAATTTCACGCCGATCCACAACTTCCTATACCGCTTCACTGCGACAACCAAGCGGCTCAGCATATCGCGGCCAACCCGGTTTTTCATGAACGAACGAAGCACCTGGACATCGACTGCCATATCGTCCGCGAGCAGATCACCAGAGGCCTCATTTCCACGGTGCACGTACCCTCACGGCAACAGATCGCCGATCTCTTCACGAAACCCTTGGGAGCGGCGCAGTTCCAGACTCTTCTATCCAAGATGAGTTTCCCTAAAAATTAGGGCAACTCTATCTTGCGGGGGGTGTGAAGAGATATTATGTACTGCCCCAAACGACGTCGCAGAGGAGAATCAAGCACAGCCAAAGACAGAATTAATTCAGAAGCAAAAACGGCAACGTATAGAAATAGCCAAAACGGCGCCGTTTCATAACCTGTTGTAATTTACTCCAGAAAGTCCATGAAATTCAAGAAAACTCTAGAAAGATCAGTTTGTTAGGAATTAGTTTTCCAGATGTGTATATATACATGACTTTTATCAGATCTAAAGATATATACTCTACATTTTTCATCTCAATCTTAGCTAAACTTTACAACTATCAACGTCTTTAATTTGGAGAGAGGACTTGCGGTAACGATAGAAGAATCCTTCTGTTCCCATAAATAGCTGCCCGCCCATTGAACCTTTTGCCCATCAATTCGAATATTTGGGATGCGTGAAATTATAGGCCAATCGGAGCATTTTCTAGTTCCATACCTTTCCTTCATTTGAGCACATCCTCTAATATCTAATTCTCGTAAAGGGAGCCCACGCATCTCAAGAGGTAGACTAGATAACCGAGGGCAATCCATGAGATGCAGTTCTTCAAGAGAAGAGAGGTTCTGCAGCAACTCTTCAGGAAAAGCTTCAAGATCCTCAATCGACACAATCCATAAGACTTTCAATTTGAAGCCAAGCATCGATGATGATGAAGAAGAAGAAGACGACATTGCCTCAATCATCATCTTTATTGTCTGCTGCAAGGGTTCTAAGCTGCAATTCTCCAACAAGAGCTTTTCATCAAGCTTTGAGAATGGCGGCAAAGAAGTCAACTGAGGGCAATTACGGATTTCTAGTTTAGAAAGACTAGTAAAGTGAAGCCTTAAATCATCCCTATTCTTCCCCCAACCCTTCAGGATCAGACAATCCAAGAGATAGAGTTCCTTCAGGGATGGAAAGAAAGTTGATCCTTTTCCTCTGACTCCAAAATTATCCCCTTCATGATCTACGTACTCCATATTAGGAAATCCTTGAATCCCTAAATATTTAAGGGATGGGATTTGACCCAACTGTGGGAGACGATCGCACTTTTCACAATCTTGCAACCAAATATCAACTAATTTTGTGAGGGAAGAAAGCCAATCTGGGAACCTCATACCTCGATAATCACAAACCTTCAACTTCTTCAGATTTTGATGTGGTTGGAGGCTTTGCAAGGACTTTTCATCATAATCACTGTCTACACTGTCTACACTGTCATCATCATCCCGATTCCAACATAGACTCAATGACTGAAGACGCTGCTTCTCTCTTAAATTAGCTGCCCCAAATTCTGATATATTTTTCACGAACTTGAGATTTCTTATTTCTATCCTTCCTCTTAAGTTTAACCCATTCAATTCATTCATACCCCCAATACGATTAAAAACAGAACTATCTTTGGCAACTGCAAACCACGTTAACATTTGAAGGGAAGTTAGTTGTCCAAAGCCATACGGCATGTGCATCAAATTCCAACATCTCTCACAATCAAGATGCCTGAGATTAACTAGCTTTCTCAAACCTTTTGGCAGCTGCCTAAGCTCGTCACAATCGGAGAGTTTCAATACTTGCAAATATTTAAGCCTGGTAATAGAATTTGGAAGTGACTTGATTCGATCGTTTTTAGAAACATCAAGATATCTCAGATATTTCATCTTGTGAATAGAAGTTGGCAATTTCTCAATTCCAGAATTGTGTAAATCAAACACATGTAAATGCCTAAAATTGGAGAATAAGTCTGGAATTTTCCATCTTCCTTCATTGCTTAACCAAACTTCTTGACTTGGCAGAAGAAATGTCCGTAATTGTCGTGCACGAAATAAACGAACTGGAATCTGCCAGGTTGAATCAAAATGGAAACCAAGTGACATATGATATATTTCTTCATCGACATTTTCTGCATCTGAATTTATTACCTTATTCCCAATCCCAGCCACTGAGGTAGCAAGATCACTCATCAAATTGTTCATTTTACAACTTTTTATGTTGCCCAGTGCATCCCATTTCACCTCTTGGAAGAAAGATCTCCACAATAAATCCCTAAAATATTTAAGGCCAACATCTTCAAGACATTCATCTGGGTCTGATGAGTTAATAAACCCTTGCCCCATCCACAGATAAATCAACCCTTCCACATCAAACTTATGATCCTTTGGGAACAGCACACAGTATGCAAAGCAATTTTTTAAATGTGAAGGAAGATAGTCATAATTCAATTTAAGTGTGTGAATGATACCCTTTTCCTTATCCACCTTTGCAAGCTCATTATTACGCACATCTAACCACTCAGCCACGGTATCCTTAAAATACAGTACAGTTCCTACTGTTTTAATGGCCAAAGGAACTCCCTGACAGTTCCGGGCTATCTGCCTTCCAAGTACCTCCAGTTCAAAATTTAACGGTTTTCCTGGTTTGGATGCAATATGATTTAACAATGACCAAGAATCTCCGTCAGATAAGCCACTTAATTCATGTACACGGTCTCTTGTGATCCCGGCAACCCTTTTAGAACGAGTGGTAATTAGTATTTTGCTTCCCCTTGCACCTCCAAGCAATAAATCTTTTAATTTCAACCATCTGTCATCATCCACCTCTCTTACATCATCCAACACAATTAAATATCTTTTTTCATTAATATTTTTATGGAGGAATACTATCAAGGTATCCATCTTGATGTTCTTATGTCTTTTTCCAGTAATAGATTCTAAAATTCTTTCAACTATGAGTTTAGCATCAAAAGCAATATCAGACAAAGAAACCCATAGTTTTAGCTCAAAATGTGTTTGAACTTGTTCATCACGGAACACTAATTGAGCAAGGGTTGACTTCCCTATTCCTCCAATTCCACATATTGAAATGATTGACAAATTATCTCCATAGTTACAATCCAGTAAAAAGTTTGTAATTGCGTGCTTATCTTCATGTGTACCAACTACTATTTTATCCGAATTCTCCTCACTCTCCGTCCATTTGCTAGCCATTGCAGACACATTTTCTTCACTTCTCCCAGTCTCTGCAGGTTCCTCCAAACACTCTAAACCAAGCTGAGCTCCGTCCTTTTGGATCTCATCCATTGTATTTCTAATTTTTTTCATCTTAAGGACCATTTTAAAATCATAAACAAGATGATTTGGGAGTGACAAGAAAAGGCGTACCTCATTCGCATTTTCTCTCCCGGTCCCCAGTTGTCTCCTCGAAGCTTCTGTGTAGATATCATCCAACAGATCATTTGCGCTATAAATTACTCCTTTCAACTTACTAAGCCAATTTTCAATTGACGAAGGTGAACGCAAATGCTTCTTCTCGGCATCACGAAGCAGACCATTAATCCTGGAGATTTTGGCATTCAAACTCTCAAACTCATCGTTCCAATCCCTCGAAAATCCAAGTCTCAGATTCCGAAGCTGCTTGGAAGCCAACTTCACAAGGAGTTGTTCAATTACAGAAGTAGCTAGCACCTCCATTTTTCTGTGAGTGAGAATAAAAGAAAAGAACAACAAAAGTGGAAGGCAAAGTTTAAAGATTGAGATTTGCTGTTTTGTTTGCTTTGTTGCGGGAGTGAATATAAAAGCCAAGGCCAGTATTTATAGAGCGCTAAAATTAACCCTTCAACTTTGTTGTTAATTTCGGGGGAAAATAAAAAAAAAAAAAAAAAAACCCTTGTTGCTAAAATCAATTAAAATCATTTTTTTTGTCAGAAATTGAGATATTTCATAATTTTTATTTTTTATTGTTATTTTATATGAAAAAAAATTATTTAAAAAATTATTTTGTGTAGGAAATATTTTTAAAAATATAACTTATTTATTATTTAATTTTAATTTAAAAAATAAAATATATTAATAAATTTATAAAGACTTTTAAAAAAAATTTATTATATAATAAATGATTTTCTATTTTTTTATTAAAAAAGTAATTTTTTAATTATATTTATTTTTAATATTTCAAGTGTTTGTTTATACCAGTAGTTTAATAGCAGACAATAAAGTTATAATTTATATTTTATTATATTGATATAATTTTTATAATAAAATTTATTATAATAAAATTTTAATAAAATATTTAAAAATAAAAAAATAATAAATATAAGACTTATTATAATTTTTTAATATTAATGGTAAATAAAAAAGTTAAAATTATAATTTTTCATATTAAAATAAAAATTAAGAAAAATAAATTTAAAAATGTTGAATTGAATTATATTAATTTTTTAAATTATAAATTATTTTATTAATATTATTTATATATGTGACATATAAATATAATAAAATAATTTATAATATTTTATCATAAAAAGAGACTTTCTCCATTCAAATTTTTATTTTAATATAATATTAATAAATTTATAAATTTTATATAATTTTATAAATTTAAAAATTTTTTAAATTAAATTATTAATAGCAAAATGTTTTAAATTTTAATTAATATATATTACATTTTTTTTATTAATAAAGTCTACACAGCTAACATGTGTGGAAATTTTCATTGAATTTATTTGAGAGAGAGAAACGTTAACCGTTGGGAAAATGAATTGGTGTAAGCAAGGTCAATATTCAGCTTTTGCTCTGTACAAGGGGAAACATTTGAAAAGACAGTGAATTATTTGAAACGACAGTGAATTATTTGAGAGAGAGAAGCCATGGCATAGCCGCCGTTGTCGTAATATTCAGTTTTTGCTCTGTACAAGAGGAAATATTTGAAAAGACAGTGAATTATTTGAAAACACGGTGAATTATTTGAAAAGACAGTGAATTATTTGAGAGAGTAGCCATGGCATAGCCGCCGTTGTCGTACTATGAATTATTTGAGAGAGAGAAGTCATGGCATAGCAGCCATACTATTCACTTTGACACACATGATATGATATTTTAAATATATTAAATTTTATTAAATATAAAAAATATTTTTAAAATTTTTTTAAAATTAAATAAAATTATTCACAAAATAATTTTCTTAAAATTTATTTTTAATAATATTTAAAATATTATTTTAAAAAATTCGTTTTTTTTCTGCCGTAGATGGAATAATAATAAGTTTCTTTCTGGGTGGGCCGGGTCCATTATTGGGTTTTCCTCTGTTTTGTTTTGTGGCTGTATATTGAATGGGCATGGACTTTCTTTTCGGCCAGCCTCACTGTAAAATTTTTCACCTCCATTGTCTAGCAGATTGGTCGGCATAAAACTATATCAAATATAGGTATTAAATAAATCATCTGGTTTGGTAACTCGAACGTTCAAACTATTAAATAAAATGCTTTAATTTTTTGATTTTTTCATTCATCTGCCTTTATATTTTGGTAAAATTAAATTTTAAATATTTTTTTTTATTATTTTTCAATTATTTTTAATTAAAAAAAATGAAATAACTATTTAATTGATGAAAAAATAACAACGTTCTAATAATTTTTTAAAAATATAGAATGACTTATTAAATTAATAATAATATTTAATAATTAAATAGTAATTATATCATCTATTTTTAAGATTTCACAATTTAATTCTTATATTGTGATTTGCTAAATTCATCGTCAAGATATAATATTTGTTTATCCTTAGATTATAATGAAATTAACATTTATATTTTTTAATTTTTTAAATATAAATTTTTTTAAAGTACTAAATTATCAATAAATATTAAAATTAAAGAGAATAAATTGTCAATAAAAATGAAATTTTAAAAATTAAATTATTATAGTTAGTGAATTTTAGTAGAAAGACTATTTTATTAACATAATTAAATTCGGGTACTAAATTACTTTTCATTAAACAAGCAAGGACTCAGTTACATATTTTGTCAAAACTCCGGAATATTATTGTAAATTGCCTTTTATTAATGATTAACGGATAAAAATACAATATTAACTTATAATAATTTAATATCTTACTAAAAAAATAATATTAATATCTAAAAATTAAGTAATGGTCTCCCTTTTAAAATATATATACATAAAAGACAACCTCAAAAAGTTGAATTCATTGCTAAATAATACATATTGTCTTTTCATACTCAACAGAGCTTGAGCATTCAATTGTTCTACCAAATCATCAAGCACAGGTGGGATTGAGCTCGGTCGAAGAGAGAAGAAATGGATAATTCCATTTCTGAACGTGTGAAGTATATGTGGGAACACTGGAATATCAGAGTTGCTGTTCAATTCAGCCTTGCATTGCAGATCCTTCTCATATGGCTAGCTCCCTCCAGGAAGTGGACTTCAAATAAGTTTGTGAATTTGTTAGTATGGTCAAGTTACTTGCTCGCAGATGCAACAGCAGACTTTGCAGTGGGACTCATCTTCAATGGCAGGAGCAGTCCTCCTGATGATGTATCCCCTGCTGAAAACAGTAAACTTTTGGCTTTCTGGGCTCCTTTTTTATTGCTGCATCTTGGTGGTCCTGACACCATCACTGCATTTGCTCTTGAGGACAACCAGTTGTGGCTTAGGCATCTGCTTGCGTTCATTGTTCAGGTTGCTGCTACTGGTTATGTTTTCTTTCGAAATCTTCGCAAGAACAAGGTGATTATCCCAACAGCTCTCTTGTTTCTTGCTGGGACTATTAAATATTTAGAGCGGACTTATTCTTTGTATCTTGCCAGCAAGGACAAATTCAGAGATTCTATGCTCAGAAAACCAGATCCTGGAATCAACTTTGCCAAGTTTGCAGAGGTATTCGCTTCAGAAAAACCAGAGGAACTCCCAGCGATGGAAGCAGAGAACCAAAGAGAAGCTACGGTTACAGATGGTCTCAACAAAAGAAAACTAGAAGATCTTGATGTGGTTCAGGAGGCTCATAAGTACTTCAAGATCTTCAAAGGACTCATTGTTGATATCATTTACAGCTTCGAGGAGCGCGATAAGAGTCGAGATTTCTTCAATAGCATATCTGCAGAAGATGCTTTCAAAGTAATAGCAGCAGAGCTCAATTTTCTCTATGATGTTCTGTACACAAAGGTGGTCGTTGTGCATTCCATGTTGGGTATGATTTTACGCTTCATTTCTTGTAGTTCAGTCTTGGCAGCCCTTGCAACCTTTCATTTTTATGTGAAGAAGCATGGCTTTGATCCGTTTGATGTCAAGGTTACTTATGCCCTGCTGCTTGGCGCCATAGGACTCGATGGAGTATCCATCCTCATGGCCATTTTCTCTAACTGGACAATAGTGGCTGTTCTGGAGTGCATGCCGAGGCCTGAAGATAGATCTCACTGGGTGTTGCATCTCTTCAGCAAATTCCTCAAACATACAACTCTGCTTACATGCATTCCTTTTCGCAGCTGGTCTGAATCTGTCCCAGGCTATAACGTGATAAGATATTGTCTCAAACAACGGCCAAGGAAAATCCACAATGTGATGCACAGCATCCAGAGAGTCATCTGCTATCTGGGTATTGATAAAATTGCTAATCAATGTTGTGTTATCATCAATAAAGTTGGTCAATGCATAAACATTAGTTCTAGAAAGGTCATTCAGTTTTTGTTCATTCATTATCAGGTTTATGAATACATTGAAGACAATCAGGTTTTTGAATACATTCAGGCTTGGTTTGATAAAGTTATCCCATGCCTGAATAGTTTCAAGAAAGGACTCATTGATCTTGTGGGTCTCAAAGATTTTCTGGATGAGTTAAAGTATGCGTCCAGCGAACCGCTGACTGTGGAGCTTTGGGCATTTATATTCAGTGAGCTGCAAATGAAATCTTGGTTGATTGATGATCCGGAAACTGCAAGGAAAATATGTTCAGCCAGAGGTGAATGGGTTCTCCAAAGGCATGGTTTAGACAAAAACGGAAGTGACTTAATGGCTTATGTTGTTGATGTCACATACGATGAGAGTGTCTTGATGTGGCACATTGCTACTGAGCTCTTGTGTAATGATAAAAAGGGAATTGACAATTGCAGCAATGAAAGAGAATTCAGTAAGATTCTGTCAGATTACATGCTGTATCTTCTAATTATGCAGCCAACTATGATGGCAGCAGTGGCTGGAATCAGTAAGCTAAGGTTTGAAGATACATGTGCTGATGCTAAAAGATTTTTCAAAAAAAGAGGCATAAGACCAAATAATCTGAAGAAAGCATGTAGATTGATTCTTGAAGTGAACACAGAGTTTAAGCCTGCAGAAGTGAAGAGAGATGGAAGCTTATCTGTATTGTTCACAGCAAGTATGCTGGCGAAAGAGCTGAGAAAATTGAGAGAGCAGAAATGGAAGATACTGAGCCAAGTGTGGGTGGAGATGCTGTCGTATGCTGCAAGTCATTGCAATGCAACTTCTCATGCCGTGCAATTAAGCAAAGGTGGAGAGCTTGTTACTTTTGTTTGGCTACTGATGTCTCAGTTTGGAGTGGGAAACCAATTCCAGAGCAATTACAGCTTATTATTGCAAGGGTAAAATTGATTGTGAGAAAGTTGTATTGGATTAAGGCACTAGAGTTTTATTTTTCTTCTTCCTCACTTGTCTTCTTTTCTTTTCTTTTCTTTTCTTTTCTATGTTCCCAAGTCTTTGCCAATTTTCATATATTAAATCTAAAAGTTGGATTGGACTAGAAATGATTGATTCGTCTCTTTGACATTTATTTTCAGAAAATAACTTATAATTGAAAAATATTTATGGAAATTTTTTCAAAAATAATTTATATTCTATTATTTAATTTTAATTTAAAAAATAAAATATATTACTAAATTTATATAGAGAACTTAATAATATGTTTTCCTGTGTAGCTAGGCTACAAATCAATATCATTTTTGTTAAATTGTGAAATTTCTTCTTTCCTTTTTACTATTTAGGTTTTATTCAGATGTTAAAACAGTGGTAGGATTCCTATCAATAAGTTAAATAAAAATTCTAATTCCTCTTAACGATTCATTTTCTTTTGTTCTCTCTCTCCCTCATTTTTTTCAACTTAAATTTAATAGTTTCCCTTCTCTCCCCCTGGTAATCTTTTACGCATCCTCCCAGTGACTCCCACCCATTTAGCTGTATGTTACAAAATTGAGTTTTTAATTATTAGAAATTTTGAAGTCCAATATTAATTGTATAAAATGGGAATATATTTACAAAGAGTTGCCTAAAAATTCTATGCATGCCAACTATTTGATGAAAAGGTAAGCACCACTAGAGATGGATACCTTTTGGGTTGGTAAAATAACCAATCCAACAAATCATACTACTGTAGAAAAATATTATCATCCCTTAAAAGAATTTCGTAGTATGCATATGCCTGACTGGTGCATTTAATTAAATAGACTTCAAGAACACAAAATCAAATTTACGTGGAAAACCCTCTAATAGAGGGAAAAACCACGGGCCAGTTCCGAAATAATCCACTATATCAAAAGGTTAAGTACAATATCCAACTTAATAATACAAATACTCGAGAGAATACAATAAAATAGTATGAGATTAACCACCTTAGTCATAGGATTCTCTATAGACGTTCAACGTTGAAGCCCATAGTTTCCTCACCCCAATTTGTGCATCAAAACCTTTGCTCTCTTTCAATTCCAGTCCAGCCATGCACTCGCGCAAATTCTGCAAAAACCATTTAAGCATACATGCCTAGTTAGAAATTACCATTGTTATTTTAATTCTCATGTGTATGCCAGATATGAATCCACATATCAACAATACGTCAGGGAATCGGTTCAAATTTCTTACCTTCTCAATATTTAAGAAGTTCACTCGGCATAAGAGGAGGACAAAAGCACTGAACAATCGACATCCCTGACATGAAAATCACCCTTTAATTGATGTTAAGTGAAAATAATATAATATTAACTGGAAAAAGAGTAAAGTGAAAGAGAAATATTGAAGTTCTTTCATTTCTCTGAGAAATATTGAAGTTCTTTAATTTCTCTTTGGATTTATTGAGAATTAAAGGCTCCATCAGAAACCTTAAAAGCAATAATGGATTGATCCATATATAAAAGCATCATATAGACCAAAATATTAAAGTTTACTTATTTTTGCAAAGGGATAATTATTAAAAAAAACATGCTGAATTTTTCATGCTTTTAACAGATATACCAAACTAAAAACTTTAACTAATATATCTTATACTAACCACTTAAATTTATTTATACTCTGCCATTAATTTAAATATTAAATCTAACATAAATGTCACACCATCATCTTCGTCAGCACAAAAAATTAATATTTGAATATAACTTACAAAAAAATTTATAACAAAAACCCAAACTTTACTATTTTAAACAATTATACTTAAATCTTTTTTTCTCAACAAATATACCCTAAATGCAATTTTTCAGTTTGATTTATTTTTTTAATTCGATTCGGTTCACTGATAACTTCGGACAACACTTTTTAAGCCAATAATTCGTTTCTCAAACACTTTTTTGCATTGTTAAAGGTAATAAATATTATAGTGACACTGTTTCTACAAAATAAAAAATCATAATTCTACTGACTTGGAAAATGAATCATACTAATCACATCTACTGTGATTGAATTTAGACATTTTTAGTTAATTATACTTAAGTAGTTTAGTGGTTACTATAGATATAGTTAATTTTCTAAGCAGGGAGAACCATGATTCTTTATTTCCTATAAATAATGTCGTTATAATACTTATGATATAAAACAATATAAAAAAATTAGGAAAGGAGTTATTGACTTAGAAAAATTTTTAGCTTAGTGAAAAGTTCAAGTAGTTTTTTGGCTATTATTCCTTTTGCAAACACAAAAACAACACCAGCCACAACTGGTTGCAGCATAAAATAACTTATTTTTATGTTGTGATGTAAACATATTTGTGAAATTATGACAAACAATTGAACAGAAAAATGATTTTGAAGAATGTCAGAATTGGTTCCCGACCTCCTTTAAACTCCACAGTTGATAAATGCAAGAGATTCTCTGTATAGCTATGGGAAAGGCAAGCACAGGCATTAAGGTTTTAACTCTTTTCTGGGAATAAATTGCATAAACTGTAAAGAGAGGTAGAAAATAAAGGGATTAACATAATTTTCATTTCTCAATGCATGCATATTATATGCAGAATAAGAAATTAGAATCAAAACAATGTGTAAAAGTAGCACCTTTTTGTGTACTTGAATGTTTTAAGAATTCACCTAATAAAAGCTGAGGATAGGAAGGATCAGAAAATGTTCTGGTCATAAGCAAAGTTAGAACGAATTTTCACAAAGCCCTGGGCAGCTTCATTGGATGAAGTTAACTTTGTTTCCTCGAGTCGAGGCAATATTTCCTTCTAGTAGAAACTGAAACAAGGTCATTTGATCAAATTATTAGATGTGTTTGCCTATTTGGGTCACTTGACAGAACAAGCTACCTTCAGTTAGTAGCTTCCTGGAGACAGATTCTAAGATACTTGCCAAACATACATCCAAAGAGTTCACACATCTACTTCTCTGAGAGAGATTCCACATTTTACTTCTCTGGAAATCAACTTAATTTTGGTTCGTATTTGGATGGATTTATTGGGATAATTTACAACATAGTTCCAGAGGTTTGCAAAAACTACAACTTAGTCCTTGCTTATTTGATGAGAAACAATCTAACCTCTTAGTTTTTTATTCTGTTAACAAAATAGTCATTCTATTAGATTCATTGTTAGTCAAACCCAACCATGAAGCGAAGAAGTGAGCCCAATTCTAAGGGACTAAATTGTTACAAATATTAAAACTGTAGGGACTAAATTCTAACAACCAGTGAAATATGAATGATTAAACTGTTATAGTCTAACAATAAATTTTAACAAAATAGCTATTTTCTTAACAGAATTAAACCTCAGGGATTAAATTGTTTTTCAATAAAAAAGCAAGGACTAAGTTGTAGTTTTAATCAAATCTCAGGGACCATATTTTAATTACCCTTTATTTTTTACAGGAGAAACAAAAATGATCTACCACAACGTTTATACTTACCAATCACTCCTAGACATGAAAAAACAAATTGGCTTAGAGATGCATGGGGAAAGAATAACATGAGAAAAGAGTAAGGAGTATAAGAATGTACGAGTAAGAAGGATATAAGCATGAATCTGGTCAAGGCAGAATCCATTGCATTAACAAATGTTTCTAACTTTATTAGAATTTCAATGATGAGCATGTAGAGTGATCCTCATTCATTATGCAGCAGAAAGCTGAAGAGATAAATGATGATGTAGGGAAATTGAAATTCTAGTCAAAACCATATATGCTAATGGATAATGATGACAGTTATGGTTTTAGAAAGAAGAGAGAATAAGGTGGAAAGGAAGAAAGAGAAGAAAGGAAAGACCCACAAAAGGCTACATCTTTACTCACTTCTCATTTTCATGATGCATAAAACTCCATATTGATAATGGACGATTCAAGGCAAAAATAAATAGCAGCTGCAGCTTTCATGTTAAAGAAAAGAAAAAGAAAAACACAACAACAACAAAACCACACAAACACAACTATATTTCAGGATCAGGAAATGTAAAAGGCACCTTAAAGCATCTTCTTGGAGAGATCGGTGGAGAATCTCATCATTTTCCACAATGATATCAAACTCCTTGAGGCCACATCAAATTGCACAAATTATTGAACGTTAAACTGTTACAAAGAAAGGATAAGAATGAGCGGATGAATTAGAAAAAGAAAAAAGGAAGGTGAAGTCAAATGAGAATGTCTAAACAAAATGAAGCTAATGCAATTATGATTCTGTCTATTTCACTTAGAATTTTGATGCCAGGTCAACATTACCTGTAAGTCTAAAATGAGATCGTCAGACTTATTTTCTCCTTTGACCTATGAAAGATTTCTATGATGAGAAGCCAGCATTGTTTCCGTTTTCCAGCTTTGCTTTCAAAAGCCATATTAGAAGCTGCAAGCCTGCAACCAACTAAAATTCATTTCAAGGATCAGAAACCATCATGCAAATCTCCAGGATATGAATATTATAGACTACAAAGGTCAAAGAATAAAACATTGAAAAACCACCCCAACAATAAAACTCGTGCTTGAAGGCAATAAATTTTATTCTCTCGTCTCTAACTGAACCAAAAAAAGGCAACATGAAACATAAGATGCAGGCTCCTGATTGGCAACTTGACTAACTTGAAATAATATAAGAAAGTCATAGAACATTTGCATTGAACTACACATAAATATACCAACAAGTGAAGTAAAAATTCTGTCATTTTGATAAGGAATAGTCTAACACATAGGATTGCTGCAGCCTAGTTTTAAGTATTTTCTGAAATCTCTCTCAATGATTTGAAATAAACAGGAAATTAGACTATTTAGATTTTCCCTTATTGGATCTAAATGTTCTAATCCTTATTTTGATTATAAATAAACAATTGGTGTGCTACTAATAATCTTCAAAAGGGTTTGTATTAAGCTTGCAAGTCCCATATTAAAATAAATGAAATCGCTTTAGTTTCAAAAGTAGAAAGTGCCAATTTTGGAAGCATACCAGAAGAAAGGGATTATATTGTAATTTTTCTTTGCATTGTCAATTTATGCATTGTGAATTTCAAATTAATTAATTGTGATGGCTCAAGGTTTCTTTCAATCTTAAAAGTTTTTTCTAAATATGGACAAATTTTAAGTAATTGACTTTGAGGGACCAAAATAAAGTTTTTCAAAAAGAGTGATTTTGAAATTATTTTTTATCAAAATAAAAAATCTAAAAATATAGGTTGCAAAAATTCAAACGGATTGAAAAATGGATTTACATAGGCTAAGTTATGATTTTTCAAAGATTTAAAAAAATAATTTTTGCCCCCTAAAGTCTAAATTTTGGCTTTCTAAAGTGAAATACAGGTAAAAGTCAACATGGACTTTAGGCCGCCGAACTTTTGTTTTCAACATGCCCCTAAAAGCAAATTTCGACTTCCGAAAGTGAAGGACAGAGGCAAAAGTCTCATATATTTAGCAGCCGAAAGTCTAATTTCAAGAATAATGTTCTTCACCTTAAATGGTTCGGCCACCGAAACTCCCATGTTGAATTGTATATTATTTAGGCCTTAACTTATGAAAGTTGCTCCAATCAAAGCTATTTTACCTAAAAAGAGTTGGAGATGAACACACAGATATATTGTTAGATGGAATTTAGTAAAGTTACATATTTGAATGGCATCTCACATTCTATAGGGCAAAATTTTGGGATACAGAAAAAGTAAATGTATCATAGTAGAAATAAAATGTCAACGATGAAAGCAGATGGAAATAGTTCATAAAAACCAAGTGCTTAAACACAGTGACCACACGGTTTTGCATCTGAGAGACCTTAGCTCTATGAGTTCAGTAACTTCTTGTCACTATAAATACAAGAATAAAGACAGAAGAACGATGAGGATGTTATTTTATTGAAATTACAAGGGAATGGAGAGTAATACAGACCTGCACAATATCAGAGGAAACTGTTCATATTTATCAAACAGACAGTGGTCTTGCTATTGAATTTTTTCTCCATCAATTTGAATATTTGGGATGTGGGCAATATTGAGCCAATCCACACTCTCTTTGTTTGCGCAAATTTCTTTCAGGTGAGGACATTGGCTAATATCCAATACCTTTAAAGATGTGAGATGAAGCATCCCCCGAGGCAGAGACTTTAAATTGGGGCAATGCACAATATGTAGTTCTTGAAGGCAAGTGAGATTCGGCAACCACTCTTCTGGTAGATATTCAAGATGCTCAACTGTCATAGTCCTTAATTTGGAGAGGGGACTTGCAGAGTGATCCAATAGATAGCTGCCCGCCCATTGAACCTTTTGCCCATCAATTCGAATATTTGGGATGTGTGAAATTATAGGCCAATCGGAGCACTTTCTAGTTCCATACCTTTCCTTCATTTGAGCACATCCTCTAATATCTAATTCTCGTAAAGGGAGCCGACACATCTCGAGAGGTAGACTAGCTAACCGAGGGCAATCCATGAGATGCAGTTCTTTAAGAGAAGAGAGGTTCTGCAGCAACTCTTCAGGAAAAGCTTCCATATCCTCAATCGACACAATCCATAAGACTTTCAATTTGAAGAGATGATGCCCAAGCATTGATGATGATGAAGAAGAAGAAGATGGTACTGCCTTAATCATCATCTTTATTTTCTGCTGCAAGGGTTCTAAGCTGCAATTCTCCAACAAGAGCTTTTCATCAAGCTCCGAGAATGGCGGCATGGAAGTCAACTGAGGGCAATTACGGATTTCTAGTTTAGAAAGACTAGTAAAGTGAAGCCCTAAATCATCCCTATTCTTCGCCCAACCCTTCAGGATCAGACAATCCAAGAGATAGAGTTCCTTCAGGGATGGGAAGAAAGTTGATCCTTTTCCTCTGACTCCAAAATTATCCCCTTCGTGATCTACGTACTCCAGATTAGTAAATCCTTGAATCCCTAAATATTTAAGGGATGGGATTTGACCCAACTGTGGGAGATGATCGCACTTTTTACAATCTTGCAACCAAATATCAACTAATTTTGTGAGGGAAGAAAGCCAATCTGGGAACCTCATACCTCCATAATCACAAACCTTCAACTTCTTCAGATTTTGATGTGGCTGGAGGCTTTGCAAGGACTTTTCATCATAATCACCGTCTACACTGTCATCATCATCCCGATTCCAACATAGACTCAATGACTGAAGACGCTGCTTCTCTCTTAAATTAGCTGCCTCAAATTCTGATATATTTTTCACAAACTTGAGATTTCTTATTTCTATCCTTCCTCTTAAGTTTAAACCATTCAATTCATTCATACCCCCAATACGATTAAAGACAGAACTATCTTTGGAAACTGCAAACCACGTTAACATTTGAAGGGAAGTTAGTTGTCCAAAGCCATACGGCATGTGCATCAAATTCCAACATCTCTCACAATCAAGATGCCTGAGATTAACTAGCTTTCTCAAATCTTTTGGCAGCTCCCTAAGCTCGTCACAATCGGAGAGTTTCAATACTTGCAAATATTTAAGCCTGGTAATAGAATTTGGAAGTGACTTGATTCGATCGTTTTTAGAAACATCAAGATATCTCAGATATTTCATCTTGTGAATAGAAGTTGGCACTTTCTCAATTCCAGAATTGTGTAAATCAAACACATGTAAATGCCTAAAATTGGAGAATAAATCTGGAATTTTCCATCTTCCTTCATTGCTTAACCAAACTTCTTGACTTGGCAGAAGAAATGTCCGTAATTGTCGTGCACGAAATAAACGAACTGGAATCTGCCAGGTTGAATCAAAATGGAAACCAAGTGACATATGATATATTTTTTCATCGACATTTTCTGCATCTGTATTTATTACCTTATTCCCAATCCCAGCCACTGAGGTAGCAAGATCACCCATCAAATTGTTCATTTTACAACTTTTTATGTTGCCCAGTTCATCCCATTTCACTTCTTGGAAGAAAGATCTCCACAATAAATCCATAAAATATTTAAGGCCAACATCTTCAAGACATTCATCTGGGTCTGATGAGTTAATAAACCCTTGCCCCATCCACAGATAAATCAACATTTCCACATCAAACTTATGATCCTTTGGGAACAGCACACAGTATGCAAAGCAATTTTTTAAATGTGAAGGAAGATAGTCATAATTCAATTTAAGTGTGTGAGTGATACCCTTTTCCTTATCCACCTTTGCAAGCTCATTATTACACACTTGTTTCCACTCATCCACGGTATCCTTAAAATACAGTACAGTTCCTACTGGTTTAATGGCCAAAGGAACTCCCTGACAGTTCAGGGCTATCTGCTTTCCAAGTACCTCCAGTTCAAAATTTACCGGTTTTCCTGGTTTGGATGCAATATGATTTAACAATGACCAAGAATCTTCCTCAGATAAGCCACTTAATTCATGTACACGGTCTCTTGTGATCCTGGCAACCCTTTTAGAACGAGTGGTAATTAGTATTTTGCTTCCCCTTGCACCTCCAAGCAATAAATCTTTTAATTTCAACCATTTCTCATCATCCACCTCTCTTACATCATCCAACACAATTAAATATCTTTTTTCATTAATATTTTTATGGAGGAATACTATCAAGGTATCCATCTTGATGTTTTTATGTCTTTCTCCAGTAATAGATTCCAAAATCCTTTCAACTATGAGTTTAGCATCAAAAGCAATATCAGACAAAGAAACCCATAGTTTTAGCTCAAAATGTGTTTGAACTTGTTCATCACGGAACACTAATTGAGCAAGCGTTGACTTCCCTATTCCTCCAATTCCACATATTGAAATGATTGACAAATTATCTCCATAGTTAGAATCCAGTAAGAAGTTTGTAATTGCGTGCTTATCGTCATTTCTACCAAATACTATTTCATCCGAATTCTCCTCACTCTCCGTCCATTTGCTAGCCATTGCAGACACATTTTCTTCACTTCTCCCAGTCTCTGCAGGTTCCTCCAAACACTGTAAACCAAGCTCAGCTCCGTCCTTTTGGATCTCATCCATTATATTTCTAATTTTTTTCATCTTATGAACCATTTTAAAATAAAAAACAAGACGATTTGGGAGTGACAAGAAAAGGAGTACCTCATTCGCATTTTCTCTCCCGGTCCCCAGTTGCCTCCTCGAAGCTTCTGTGTAGATATCATCCAACAGATCATTTGCGCTATAAATTACTCCTTTCAACTTACTAATCCAATTTTCAATTGACGAAGGTGAACGCAAATGCTTCTTCTCAGCATCACGAAGCAGACCATTAATCCTGGAGATTTTCGCATTCAGACTCTCAAACTCACCGTTCCAATCCCTCGATAATCCAATTCTCATACTCCAAAGCTCCTGGGAAGCCAACTTCACAAGGAGTTGTTCAGTTACAGAAGTAACGAGCATCTCCGCCATCTTTCTGTGAGTGAGAGTAAAAGAAAACAACAACACTGGAAGGCACGGTTTAGAGATTGAGATTTGCAGGAGTGAATATAAATATGAATCTATTGCATGGCATTTAAGATGCTTGTACAGATAAATTTTAATAAAAATATAAATAAAAAATTAAATCTAATTAATGTTTTATTTATTGAAAAATAAATGAATAAAAAATATTTAATAAATGAAGTATTAATCACAACCACCCATGATAAAAAAAAATCTCCCAATAGAAAGCAAAGTGAAGATTTAAATAATATTTTTTATTGTTATTTTATATAAAAAAAATTATTTAAAAAATTATTTTGCATTAGAAAATATTTTTAAAAGTGTAACTTATTTATTATTTAATTTTAATTTAAAAAATAAAATATATTAATAAATTTACAGAAGCCTTTATAAAATTTTTAAAATATAATAAATGATTTTATTTTTTTATTAAAAAATATTTTTTAAATTATATTTACTTTCAATATAATACCTATATTTGTAATTTCAAGCATTTGATTATACTATTAGCTTAATAGTATATCTAACAATATATTTAAAAAATAAAAATTAATAAATATAAAATCTATTATAGTTTTTATTAGTATTAGTAGTAAATAAAAAAGAGTTAAAGTTATAATTTTTTATATTAAATTAAATAAAAATTAAAAAAGTTAAATATAAAAATTTTAAATTAAATTATATTAATTTTTAAAATTTTAAATTTTAAATTTTTTATTAATAATATTTATATATATGCCATATAAATATAATAAAATATTATTTTATCATATTAAAAAAGACGTTTTTTTTCCATTTAAGTATTTATTTTACATATAATAACAATAAAATTTATAATTTTAAATAACTTTATTAATTTTTAAATTAAATTATTAATAGCAAAAATTTTAAATTTAAATTAATATATATTACATTTTTTTATTAATAAAGTGGAAATTTTCATTGAATCTATTTGAGAGAGAGAGAAATGTTAGCAATTGGGGAAATGAATGGTTGTAAGTAAGTAGAGGTGAGTATTCAGCTTTTGCTTTGCAAAAGGGAACATTTGAAAAGTTGTGGAAAAAGTTGTGCGTACTATGAATTATTTGAGAGAGAGAAGCCATGGCATAGCAGCCGTACTACCACTTTCGAGACACATGATACGTTCCGTATATAGATATTTTAAATATATTAAATTTTATTTTTTAAAAAATTTTTTAAAATTAAATAAAATTATTAACAAAATAATTTTTTTAAAAAAATGTTTTTTTTTTCAGCTGTAGAATGTCAAACAGACTTTTAGGATGAGATATCACGATTGCAGTTTTTATTTCATTCTTTTTTTTCAAATTTAGAAAGGTTAGATTTACAATTTAATTCTTTGGAAGTATTTTAGTGCTTATTAAGTTTTTATTTTAATTGAATTTAATGGTTACAATTATCTTTTAATAAAAAAATTATTTGAAAGTATTTTAGAGCTTCTTTATCGTGGGCCGGGTCCATTATTGGGCTTTCCTCTGTTTATTTTGCAGCTGTATATTGAATGGGCATGGACTTTCTTTTCGGCCCGCCTCAATATGTTTTCCACTCTCAAATTCATGTATATTTCTAAAAATCTTACTTCTTATGTAATTGGATATTTTCTTTTTTACAACTTTTATTTTGTCAAATTTTTCACCTCCTCCTCTGTCTAACACATTGGTCGGTATAAAACTATAATCATAACGGAATTATTCAAATATAACTATATATGAGAATATATATTAAACTCTTATCATATAACTTTATCTTGATTGTCGACATATATGACTTGTTCTAAATGATATTACACGCATCATAGCCTTATTTCAGCGTATCAAATGAAAATATTTTCGTATTGAATCAAACTATTGGTGAATGGACTCATTTCAAGTTTATTTTGTATTGACATTAAATTTATATTGAAAATTATTTTTTTAAATATATTAATTAAAAAAATTAAAAATTAGTCTAAAACTCAAATCCATACATTTTAATTATAAATTATATTGTAAAATTTTTCACCTCCTCTGTCTAGCAGATTGGTTGGCATAAAACTATAATCATAATTGGATGACAGGAGCGGTTGTCGAAGCCAGTCAAAAATAACCTTCTTGGTTACCTACAATTACAACTGCAGATAGTGGTGAATGATCGAATCCACAGAGAATTGATTACCTATTTATTTATCTCAATCAGGACCAATAAAACCAATTGAAAACACAAGTGAATGCAAGTAATCGCAAACAGGGCAAAAGTAAAGTGCAAGGAAAGTAAAAAGGGGGGTTTTGAGATGATTTGATTAACAACTAATAAAAGCAATTAAAGCAGTAAGTAATTGAAAATAAGAGAGAAATCAATAAGAGAAAGGTCTAGTTGAAAATATGGATCCACTTTGGTTGTTTGGGTTGATCATTGAAACATGGTTATCTTGATTGATTCAATAGGTTGGTTATGGGGGTGGAAGACGCTTCTCACCACCATGTCTTTCCTTATGAACAAACTGATTAGGGAACGTCCTCTAACCAATTACTAATCAACAAATTGCCAAGGAACGTCCTTGGGCCATAGGCATCAAAACAATTGCCAATTGCATGAAGAACAAGAAAGATCCAAATCCTAACTACTCAAATGCATGAGATGATGTTAGATCATGCAATTTCTTGGTTTTCACACCAAGTGTTCTATGGACAGAATATTTCCAGCAATTACGGACTAACAAATATCCTAATCCAACAATTAATTAACCTTGCAATCAAGAATCAAGTGGCCAATTTGATCAAAACAACAAAGCAATCTTGGAATCAAAGCACAATTGCATGAATATTGAATATAATCAAAGACAAAAGTTTCTGTTCAGATCTCACAACCTTTTAAACAACCTTAGTTTCAACCAATTCTCAACTAGAAAGAGGGTTTCAGCCACTCATGGCTGAACCAAAACAGAAAATAAAAGAAAAGAAAGAAGATGGAAGAACCGGTAGTGGCACAAGTGGTGGAGCGGCGGCCGAACCTTAGAGAGGTTGGGAGATTCAAAATCTGCCTTTCTTGTCTTCTTGAAGCCTTTAAATATGTCTTGAGAGGCTGCCTAGGGTTTCATGGAAGTCCAGGAGACTTTTTGAGGCTGTCCAAAATGTCCTTGGTATTGCATGTGCCTTGTTTGTGCATGTATGAAGGCAAAAATGAGTTGCATGTGATGGAGGGCAAGTGGGGGCACTTTGGTCTTTTCAATTGCTGCCCAAGGTCTTCAAGATGTTGCCCAAAGAGTTGAGAGGCTGCCCATGCACTAATAAGGAAGGTGGAGACTCCTTTTGAATTTTGAATGTGCATGGCACTAAGTAGGAAGCATGTGATCTTTGGATTTTCTTTCCTTAATAAGGGGGATCTTGAAATCCAATAATTGAATGTGAATATTGAAGATTTGGATCTCAAGATACTTCCCTTATTTGGCTCTTCAAATATGACAACTTGGGATATGGCTTCTTGAACAAGGAAAGAGTGCATTGAAGGTGATTTTCGGCTGCCTAAAATGAGTTTCGGAGGCTGGACTTTCGGCTCTGGACGCAAGGTTCGGCGGCCGAAGGTGCCCCCGAAAGTGGTGGAGTTTCGCCTCTGGACTTGACTTTAGGCCGCCGAAAGTGCCCCCGAAAGTGGGTGACTTTCGGCTTCCGAAAGTGCTTCCGAAGGTGGGTGACTTTTGGCTTCCGAAAGTGGCTGTTTTTTGGCATTTTTTGGCACTTTTAAGAGCATTTTCTCCAATTTGTTTCTTTACACCTAATATTTGCAAAACATGATTAAAACCACAAAATTAGGTAGAATAGGTGCAAATAAACATTAATTTATGATCATGAAAATATGGACTAAAATATATTCTATCATTGGACTATTCAAATATAACGAGAATATATATTGAAGAAATTGAATAACTATTTAAATCAACTAAATAATTTTTCTATTTTTTTAGATATTAAAAAATTAATTAAATATTATACATGATATGTATATATATATAATTTAACAAGTATCATAATCAACAAATTAATCTAGAATTTTGTTATTACTGTTTAAATGAGTTTTTATATTACTTAAATAGAAATTGAAGTGATTTTATGTTACGGAATTAAAACTTATGCAATTTACTGCATACATTTCAATTATAAATTATATAGTAATTAAATATTTTATATTAGTTTTTAATAATGTTTAAAATAATTTTTATTTTAAATTTTAAATCACAACGAAACTAAACTTGTTTTAGCATATAAACGAAATTGTACTGCAATTGATTATATGTAAGAAAAAAAAATGAAGTGGTTGGCATATACAACAGCAACTCGAACACTCAAATCAATAAATTGAAGAGAAAAATATGTATAATATAATGTTTTGAACTTATAGTAATTATGTAAAAATTGCACATTTTGATCTTTATATTCATCTGTCTTTATATTGTCAGAGTTGATTATCACATATCTGAAAATTCAACTAATACTGATTGGTGGATAAAACAATTAAATATAATGAGATCTACTGGATTATATTTTTTAACGGTAACTTTTCGTATAGCCTCACCCCGTAGTTGAGATAGTCCTGATCTTCTTTTTCTTTGGTGAGATCGAATATCATCTAATCAAACTCTTATCATGTGACTCTATGGTCTGCTTTAGGCAATATCGCATGCATAATAACCTTATTTCAGTGTTGATAGCGGTTGTTGAAGCCGTAAAAAATAAACCTATTATCAATCAACAAATAAATTTGCAGATAGTGGCAATAGGGTCGAACCACAGGGATTTGACACCAAATATCTTCCTAATAATGACTAAGGCAAGTAAATAGCAAAAATAAAAAGGGGTTTTTGTTTTGAAGATGTACTAAAGCTAATTAACAATAGAAAGCAAATAATTTGAAGATGAGTAAATCAATAAGAGAAAAACTTCTAGTTGAAGTATGGATCTATTTCAGATTGTTTAGAATTGATCGTTGATTCTTTAGCACTCATATTTATTTTAATAAATTAGTTTAGGATGTGTAAGACGCTTCTCATAATCCAAATTCCTCCTTAGTTCTAGTTTGATTAGGAAACGTTCGCTAATCAAGCACTAGTTAACAAGTTGCCAAGAAACGTCCTTGGGGCTTTTAGCATCGAACAACTGTTAACTGCATTAAGACTTAGAGAAATCTAATTCTAACCTTGCCAATTGCGTGGTCAAGTTTAGATTATATAACTTGATTAAATGTGTGTTTAAATAATCTAAGCAATTACGGACCTAAATTATTCAAACAATTGTTACTCAAGCAATTAAAAGCAATAGGCCTAAATTGATTCTAAAAGCAAAGCAACAATTATAGAAAAATCAAATTGCATAAATATTGAAAATAAATAGAAGTTTAACAATGGAGATTTAAATCTCCCAATTCATCACAAATCTGAATTTTCCAACTTCAACTAGAAAGGAATTGTTTTAGCCACTCATGGTGGGCTAAAATACACAAAAGAAAGAAGAAAAGAAAGAAGGAGACAAGCTGCTGTGCTTTCTGCAGAATTTATGCTGTGTAGAGAAGATGCTGAGATGATGTCTTGCTGGTTTGGATGCTGCCCTTTTATAGCTGGAGAATCCCAATTCCAATTTGATTAGGGTTTTGAAATCTCAATTTGATTTGGTCTTCTTTGTAGTCTTTGATGCCTCTTTGGATTTTGTATTTGATTGAGAATGGAACTCTCTAAGTGAAGGGCGTGGCTCTTAGGACTGATCTTGTGGTGTTTAAAGTGGATTTGGACTTCTCCACCTTTGAATTTCTGTTTTCTGCACTTTTCTCGCTTCTGCTGTATTTTCTGCTGTCAACGTGATTGGGGCGGTGATTTGGGCAGATCGCTGCCCTAATCGCTTTCTGTGAGTTAGTCCAGTTTTTGGCTTTCTGTCTCTGCGAGTGATTTGGGCGGTGATTTGGGCAAATCGTCATGCCCAAATCATTTCTGCGTGTTGCCTCCGGGTTTCTGTTCCTGCGGGTGACTTGGCCAATTCATTGACCCAATCAGTCTCCTGTGAGATAGTTCAGGTTTCTGCTTTAGCTTGATCTGGGCAGTGATTTGGCCAAGTTACTGACCCAATCACTTTTCTGTCATTTTCTGCACTTTTTCTCCAGTTTTCTAATTTCTTCCTTTTTCTACAAAAACATAACAAAAACATAAATTAAGCTAGAAAAATGTGTAATTAAACAGTAATAAATATATTAAAAATGTGGCTAAATTATGCTTGATCAAATACCCCCACACCTAACTTTTTGCTAGTCCTCAAGCAATAAATAACTTAGTCAATCAAGTCCCTTTTTCTTTTGAGCCTAAGTACCACTTAATCAGCCCCCTCTAAACTCCCAAATTGAAGTATTACAGTATGGAGTACATGCACTAAGGTTGTTCTCTCTTTTCCTTGTTTCCCCTCACTTACTATGGTCAAAAGAAAGGTTTTTTATTCAATCATGCTTATTCTCTTTGTGTAAGCTCAATGCAACCTCTAAGAGTGACTTGCCCTTCCTTGAGCATTTTATTTTATTTTATTCAGCAGCACTTTTTATTCTTGCCTGAAAAAGTCACTAACCTTTTTACGCGAAGGTGCATATTGGTGATACCCACCCCCGGTTACTCAGTTAGTCACTTGTTCAAGTGGCTACTAGCTCTGTTCGTAGCTTATTTGGTCATAGGAATAGGTTTTATGATTTGTACTTTTGTGCTGATTTTTCTTTTTCTTTTCTTTTCATGACAGTTTGGGCAAATCACCTCATAGGGAGTTACACTAACTTTTTATTTGCATGTATTTATATTTTTATTTTCCTTAACCAATACAAATTTAGAGATTCAATTCAAGAAAAGAACTTCCAAAGTGAAGGTAGCACACTATAATTGATTCAATTTAGGCTTAAAGGGGTGGAAAATCAATGGGGTCATGAGATAGGAAGCTCTTTTAACCTTGTTATCTATGCTGAGTAGAGCAAAAGCTAAGTCAAAATTCTGTGTGTGTGTGCAAAAAGTGAAAAATATGTGAAAAAATTTTAGTGTGTGTTTATGGGGAAAAAAGATGCAAAAAGAAACAAAAAGAAAGCAAAAAGATAATGTAAACAAAAAAAAAAAATAACCTAACTGTAAATACCCCCACACCTATCCCAAACATTGTCCTCAATGGTTAAACATTTATATGAAAAAAAATTAATAAGGAGAAGGAAAGGGACTGCCTGATCTGTGGGCGATTTGGCCAGTGATTTGGGCAAATCACTCGCCAAATCACTGTCTGTCATGGTGGTGGGGCAGAAAATGGTCCACCAGCAGCTGTAGCATGCTTTTCATGTGCTGCATCATGTCTTCGATTCTGGTGAGATGAGCCTCCACCGAATGGTCTTGAGGTGCCTTTTATGTCCTCCAAGGTCCACTCAATTGCTTCTTTGTGCTTCCTCAACACTTCTAGGAGTTTTTCTTCTTCTTGTGGGTTGAGTTGGTTGGAAATTATAACTGGAAGTGTATTTTCAGCTCCTAAGAAGGCATATTTGAGGTGTTCTGGTAAGGGCTTCAGATCTGGTGCATTTGCTGTCAGTTGTTTTGCTGTTTGCTGGTTGATTTGGTGTAATACCCGGCTAGACTCCGGTATCGGAATTCCTACCGTCCGGTGGAATCTCGAATGTCGGAGACTTCTAGAAGGGTAAAGCCATGTTTTCATAAAATGTTTTAATGTTTTTGATGATATTAAGTAATGAGGAAATGAGTTTTTGAATAAAAACACCCTTGGAGGAAAGCTCAGGTTCGGCCGCCGAAACTCAAAGTTCGGCCGCCGAACATGCATGCATTTCGGGTGTGCTTTAGGCCCCCGAAGGCATAAGTGAGGGAAGCCCAGGTTCGGCCGCCGAACCTCAAGTTCGGCCGCCGAACATGGCATGCATGCGGAGGCACGTTCGGCCCCCGAACGTGGCCTGGCCAGCCACTATAAAAGGGTCCCTTAGCCGAAAACGGGCGAGCTTTTTCCCCATTTTCGGCCAAGGTGAGCTCTCCGCCGTCCCTCACCAATCTTTGATGTTTTTCCTCTAGATCTTTCAAGATTTTCATCTGTTTTAACTTTGTTTTGAAGATTTGAGCTTTTGAGCAAAGTTTTGGAGCTTGGAGGTTCAAGAACCCACTCTCTCCCACCTCCGAGTTTTAGGTCGTCTCTCTCTCGATCTTCAAGAGGTAAGAGCCGATCTTAAGCTCATTGCATGTTTAAAGTTAGTTTTATGAAGATCTTTGGGGTAGAATGCATGTTTAGCTTATAGTTAGGTTTTTGAGTTTATGTTATGTTTTGAGCAATGTATGTTGGATTTGTGTTGCTTGATGTGTTGTAGTTGGGGTTTAAGGTAGTTTGAGACCCCTAGGAGCTTGTATGCATGTTTTGGTTGAGCTAAATGCATGATGGCATGAGTTTGAGGCATTTGTGCATGTTTGAACCAAGTTTCTGCCCTTCGGGAGAAACCAGGTTCGGCAGCCGAAAGGACTTTCGGCCGCCGAACCCTCTTGTGGAGGCAGCCTTCGGCTGCCGAAGCTTGCCCCCGAAAGGAGACTTTCGTCTCTGTCTGGGAGTTTCGGCCGCCGAAGGTGCCGCCGAACATGCATGAGTTTCGCCTCTGTCTGGGAGTTTCGGCCGCCGAAGGTGCCGCCGAACCTGCCTGACTTTCGGCTCTGGAGGGACTTTCGGCCGCCGAACCTGCCGCCGAAAGTGCCCTGTCCAGCCTTCTTTTACATGTTTTGCATGATTGTTTCATGATGTTTCAGGGGGTTTTTGGGGAGTAGTTTAGAGTTATGTTCATGTTTGGTTGGTCCCTCATTTGAGTCCACCTGTGTAGGTTCGGACCCGAGGAACCGAGGACCCCAGCAGTGAGTTCAGCTGCTTCTGAGTCAGTAGAGCTTCAGCTAGAGGTGAGTAGAATAACTCTTATGCTTTTAAATAATAAACCCGTTTTAGCATGATTCACGCATCATGAATGCCATGAGATATTTTAGGTTGTTTGCATTAGAAATCACGAATATGTTGCATTGCATAATATGTTGATGATGTGGATGAATGTTGAATGATCCTTTAGTCCTCGTATGTTATGATATGATGATGATACGGTACGAAAGACCAGTGAGGCCCATTCTACGCCCCTGGCACTATGTAAGAGAAAGACCAGTGAGGCCCATTCTACGCCCCTGGCATTATGGAATGTTATGTCATGCTATGTTATGATTATGTAAGAGAAAGACCAGTGAGGCCCATTCTACGCCCCTGGCACAGTTGGAACATGTAGAGGACTATTGGTGACAAATTCATCCTTGATGTGATTAGCTGTGATGTGATGCATTTCATGTTATCATATGTTTCAAATGTTTTATTATTCTGCTCACTGGGCTCTAGTAGCTCACCCCTTTTCCCTAATCCCCCAGGATTGCAGGTACGGGCTAGACAGAGAAGTCAAGAAGAGTAAAGTCTTGTAATTGTAATAGTTAGAAAGTGGACATGATAAATTGTAAGATGATGTAAAAGTTATGAATAGTTATGTCATGTATATGTTGATTATGAGATTGAGGTTTAGAAGTTGTGCTTGACCCTATGGATATTGTAATCCCTTTTGATACATGATCTTAATGTTTATTGATGACTATGTTTAGCCAACTCAACACATGTTATGCCACCCATTGGGGGCATTGATGAGATCCCACAGAGGGGTTAAGTTTATGATTATGGCTATGTTCAGTGCATGCACAGGTTGAGTTTGGTGTATGAGAAAATGAATGAAAGAAAAGTTTTAATTTTTATATATGTTGTTGATCATGTATGGGATTAAGCAGGTTCACAGGATGTATGTTTGGCTTGCTACGGGTCCCGGCGGCCTTAAGTCGACCCGGATCCTAGCGCCGGTAGCGGTCCGATTTTCGGGTCGTTACAGAATGGTATCAGAGCCCTAGGTTCATATGGTCGGACCTAGAGTGTCGGGCTCATAGATGTTATAGAAGGTCAAGCACAATAGGAAGGTCATGTCCACTAGGATAGGATGTGGAGTCCTGTCTTACATGATGATGTGAAATGCCATGATGATATGCATGTGCATTAATGATATGCTATGATGTGTGATGCGGGTTCATGTGTGCCCACATGAACCATATGATGCTAATGTTTATGTGATGTGTACTGTTTTTCAGAAAACAGGATGAGAGGAACTCGTCGATCAGCAAGATTGACTGGAGTACCACCTGAGGATGAGGGCACGAGCGCCCGTCCTCCAGCATTGCCTAGGGCAATGTCTAGTAGGTCTAACAGAGAAAGAGCAGTAAGAGACCCTAGAAGGTCTTTGGATCTGGGTAGAAGCAGATCAGTCAGAGGAACAGTTCAGGGAGGAGCGTCAGAGGACATGGGGGATGATATGGATGTAGAGCAGAGGAGGGATGGCAGTTTGGGAGTTAGCATGTCAGAAGAGGGAATGGGAGAATCCCAAGGAGGCACTCAGGCCTCGGGATTTGTTCAGCCACCTTACTACCCACCCTTCTCACAAGATCCCGGGTATTCGATGGGAGGTACATCGGATTACCCTAGCTTCACCCCTTATCCCACACAGATGCCATACCCACCCTACTACCCACCATATTCACAATACCCAATGTATCCACCCCCACCTTACTATCCAAATCCAGCAAACCCTACCTCAGAAAATGTTGCACCACCTCCTCCTCCAGCAGAACCAGCAGCCCCAGCTACTCAACCTCCTAGACCTAGCTCAGCCAGTGGGAGCAAGGTCAAGATGACAGACTACATGAAGTTGGGTGCTCCCCAGTATGAAAAAGGGGATGACCCATTTGTGTATCTTGAAAGGGTTAAGGTGATCACAGATGAGATTGGGGCTGATGATAGTAGAGCCATACAGATGGCTGGGTTCACACTTAAGTGCAAGAAGGCACGAGAGTGGTTCAAGAATTATGTGAACCCGAGAGTGGACAGCATGTCTTGGGAAGAGTTCGCAAACGAGTTTGCAGGATGGGCTTTCCCAGATAGTTCAAGGGAGCTGAAGATGATAGAGTTTGAGCAGTTGAGGCAGACTGATGAGATGAGTGTAGAGGAGTTCACAGACAGATTCTTGGAGCTGTTGCCTTTTGCAGGGCAAAATCTTGACTCGGATCAGAAAAGGTCAAGGAGGTATATCATGAAACTCCACTCCAGATATTCCTCCTTGATCCAGTCAGCAGATAGGGAGAGCTTCCATGCCATAGTGGATATGGCCCGGAAAATGGAGGCCAGTGCCATCGTTCAGGGGACAGTTAAGCAATCAGTGGCACAGCCTTCTGGTTCTAAGACCCCAGGCTCTTCTTCTTTTAGTGCAGCAGCTTCAGGCAGCAAGAGGTGGAGCAGTACCACCAAGAAGTCGAGGAAGAATAAGTTTTGGAACAAGGTCAAGTCCAGTCTGGGACTGGGGAGTGGCGCGAGTTCTGGTGCGGATAATGCAGTATGCAAGAAGTGTGGGAGACCGCACAAGGGAGTATGTCTGGTTGGGACGACAGCCTGCTTCAGATGTGGGCAGGAGGGACACATGGCTCGGGAGTGTCCTAGGGCAGCTTTTGGAGCACAGTCTCAGCAGACGGCTTCAGGTAGTGTAGCGCAGCCAGCAGCTCCAGCCACGACTCAGGCCAGTGGCAGAGGTAGAGGGAGAGGGTCAGCCTCTTCTTCAGCGGGTTTCAGAGGTGAAGGTCCATCAGCTCCAGCACGGATCTTCACAATGACTCAGCAGGAGGCAGATGCATCTAACACCGTGGTGGCAGGTAATTTAGTCATTGGTTGTTCAGATGTGTATGCCTTGATGGACCCTGGTGCATCTCATTCTTTTATTGCTCCGAGAGCCGTTCAGAGGTTGGGGTTGATGATCTCTGAGTTAGAGTGTCCTCTCTGGGTCAGTGGACCCAAGTGTGACCCATCAGTGGCAGAGTCAGTCTGCCAGTGCAGTCCAGTCTTTGTTGAGGGAAGATGCCTTTCCGCCGACCTTGTGGTTCTAGACTTGACAGATTTTGACGTCATTCTAGGGATGGACTGGTTATCTACCCATAGTGCTACCTTGGACTGCAGGGACAAGGTAGTCAGGTTCAGAGGTCAGGATGGGTCAGAGGTTGTCTTCAGGGGAGACAGGAGGGGTACACCTAGAGGTCTGATATCAGCTCTTCAGGCTCGTAGGTTGCTTAGGAAGGGATGTCAGGGGTATTTGGCTCATGTGAGAGAGCTTAGCAGTCAGGTTAGAGAGCCCGCCTCGGTGCCAGTGGTTAGAGAGTTTCTAGATGTCTTCCCAGACGAGCTGCCAGGTTTACCACCTGCTAGGGAGATAGAGTTCGAGATAGAATTGATGCCTGGAACCCGACCGATCTCTATCCCTCCCTACAGGATGGCTCCAGCTGAGTTGAAGGAATTGAAAGAACAGTTGCAAGAGCTGGTAGAAAAGGGCTTCATCCGACCGAGCACTTCACCTTGGGGTGCACCAGTTTTGTTTGTGAGAAAGAAGGATGGATCCCTTAGACTTTGTATCGACTACAGGCAGTTGAACAAAGTCACTACCAAGAATAAGTACCCATTGCCAAGGATCGACGATCTATTTGACCAGCTAGCTGGAGCAGGTTGTTTCTCCAAAATAGATCTGAGATCGGGGTACCATCAGTTGAGGATCAGAGAAGATGATGTGCCAAAGACAGCTTTCAGGACCAGATATGGGCATTTTGAGTTCCTTGTAATGCCGTTCGGGTTAACCAACGCCCCTGCAGCATTCATGGATCTCATGAACAGAGTGTTTAGCCAGTACCTGGATCACTTCGTTATTGTCTTCATAGATGATATCTTAGTGTATTCCAGGAATGCAGAGGAGCATGCCCATCATCTGCGGTTGGTTTTGCAGACCTTGAGGGAACATGGCTTGTATGCCAAGTTCTCTAAGTGTGAGTTCTGGCTGAGGAGCATTTCGTTCTTGGGGCATGTAGTGTCAGAAAATGGAATAGAGGTGGACCCCAAGAAGACAGAAACTGTGGCTAACTGGCCTAGACCCACTTCAGTGACAGAGATCAGAAGTTTCTTGGGTTTGGCAGGTTACTACAGGAGGTTCGTTCAGGACTTCTCGAAATAGCAGCTCCTCTGACCAGGTTGACCAGGAAGAATCAGAAGTTTGTGTGGACCGACCAGTGCGAAGAGAGTTTTGAAGAGCTTAAGAAGAGGTTGACTTCAGCACCAGTGTTAGCTCTGCCATCTAGTGATGAGGACTTTACAGTCTTTTGTGATGCGTCCCGTGTGGGACTGGGTTGTGTACTAATGCAGAATGAGAGGGTGATTGCTTATGCTTCCAGGCAGCTGAAGAAGCATGAGTTGAATTACCCCACACATGACCTTGAGATGGCAGCAGTAATCTTTGCACTCAAGATGTGGAGGCACTACCTCTATGGGGTAAAATGTGAGATCTTTACAGATCATAAGAGCCTGCAGCACATCCTGAGTCAAAGAGATTTGAACTTGAGACAGAGGAGATGGGTAGAGCTGCTGAGTGACTACGATTGCAAGATTCAGTATCATCCGGGTAAGGCGAATGTTGTGGCAGACGCCCTAAGCCGGAAGTCACTAGGCAGTTTATCCCACATATCGGCAGAGAGGAGGCCAGTGGTGAAGGAGTTTTACAAGCTCGTTGAGGAAGGTCTACAGTTGGAGTTGTCTGGTACAGGTGCTTTGGTAGCCCAGATGAGAGTGGCACCCGTGTTTCTGGAGCAGGTGGCTCAGAAACAGCATGAGGACCCAGAGTTAGTGAAGATTGCCAGGACTGTTCAGTCAGGCAAAGATAGTGAGTTCAGATTCGACAGCAAAGGGATCCTCCGCTATGGGAGCAGACTATGTGTACCAGATGACATAGGGCTAAAAGGAGACATTATGAGAGAGGCTCATAATGCAAGATACAGCGTTCACCCCGGAGCCACCAAGATGTATCAAGATTTGAAGAAAGTTTATTGGTGGCCAGCGATGAAGAAAGAAGTGGCACAGTTTGTGTCAGCCTGCGAAGTGTGTCAGAGGGTGAAGCTGGAACATCAGAAGCCGGCTGGAATGCTTAACCCGCTACCTATTCCAGAGTGGAAATGGGAGAATATAGCTATGGACTTCGTAGTGGGGTTACCGGCGACGTCCAACAGATTGGACTCCATATGGGTGATTGTGGACAGACTCACCAAATCTGCTCACTTCATCCCTGTCAGGAGTGGCTATTCTGTGGACAAGTTGGCGCAGGTGTATGTTGATGAGATCGTCAGGCTGCATGGGGTTCCTGTTTCAATAGTGTCTGATAGAGGGCCCCAGTTCACCTCCAGGTTTTGGCGGAGTCTGCAAAATGCCATGGGTACTAGGTTGGATTTCAGTACTGCCTTCCACCCCCAGACTGATGGACAGTCAGAAAGGACCATCCAGACTATCGAGGATATGCTTAGAATGTGTGTGCTGGACTTTGGCGGTTCTTGGAGGCAGCATCTACCTTTGGTGGAGTTTGCCTACAATAACAGCCATCATGCTAGCATCGGGATGGCTCCATATGAAGCTTTATATGGAAGGAAGTGCAGGTCACCTGTTTGCTGGGAAGAAGTTGGAGAAAAGGCCTTGGCAGGGCCTGAGCTAGTAGAGATTACCAGCAGGGTGGTACCCATAATCAGAGAAAGGATCAAGACTGCTGCAAGCAGACAGAAGAGTTATGCAGACATCCGCAGAAGACAGGTAGAGTTTCAGGAGGGGGATCTGGTATTGCTCAAGGTGTCTCCAATGAAAGGAGTGGTTCGCTTTGGGAAGAAAGGTAAACTAGCCCCACGATACATCGGACCCTTCGAAGTCTTGCAAAAGATTGGGAATGTGTCGTACAAGCTGGATTTACCTGCTTCAATGGAAAGAATCCATCCGGTTTTCCATGTTTCCATGTTGAGGAAGTTTGTGTCAGATCCGAGCAAGGTTCTTAGTGAGCCTGATGTGGAGATCCAAGAGGATCTCACCTATGTTGAGCAGCCAGTACGGATCATAGACACCCAGATCAGAAAGCTAAGAAACAAGGAAATCCCGATGGTGAAAGTCTTGTGGAACCACCACAATATGGAAGAGTGCACCTGGGAGACACGGGAGTCCATGCTCCAGCAATACCCTTATCTTTTCTAAGGTAAGTTCCTTGTGAGTTTTATGTGCTTTGTATGTATGTTATGTGTATGCCATGCTATGTGCTAGTTGAGGAACATTCGGGGACGAATGTTCTTAAGGGGGGGAGAATGTAATACCCGGCTAGACTCCGGTATCGGAATTCCTACCGTCCGGTGGAATCTCGGATGTCGGAGACCTCTAGAAGGGTAAAACCATGTTTTCATGAAATGTTTTAATGTTTTTGATGATATTAAGTAAAGAGGAAATGAGTTTTTGAATAAAAACACCCTTGGAGGAAAGCTCAGGTTCGGCCGCCGAAACTCAAAGTTCGGCCGCCGAACATGCATGCATTTCGGGTGTGCTTTAGGCCCCCGAAGGCATAAGTGAGGGAAGCCCAGGTTCGGCCGCCGAACCTCAAGTTCGGCCGCCGAACATGGCATGCATGCGGAGGCACGTTCGGCCCCCGAACGTGGCCTGGCCAGCCACTATAAAAGGGTCCCTTAGCCGAAAACGGGCGAGCTTTTTCCCCATTTTCGGCCAAGGTGAGCTCTCCGCCGTCCCTCACCAATCTTTGATGTTTTTCCTCTAGATCTTTCAAGATTTTCATCTGTTTTAACTTTGTTTTGAAGATTTGAGCTTTTGAGCAAAGTTTTGGAGCTTGGAGGTTCAAGAACCCACTCTCTCCCACCTCCGAGTTTTAGGTCGTCTCTCTCTCGATCTTCAAGAGGTAAGAGCCGATCTTAAGCTCATTGCATGTTTAAAGTTAGTTTTATGAAGATCTTTGGGGTAGAATGCATGTTTAGCTTATAGTTAGGTTTTTGAGTTTATGTTATGTTTTGAGCAATGTATGTTGGATTTGTGTTGCTTGATGTGTTGTAGTTGGGGTTTAAGGTAGTTTGAGACCCCTAGGAGCTTGTATGCATGTTTTGGTTGAGCTAAATGCATAATGGCATGAGTTTGAGGCATTTGTGCATGTTTGAACCAAGTTTCTGCCCTTCGGGAGAAACCAGGTTCGGCAGCCGAAAGGACTTTCGGCCGCCGAACCCTCTTGTGGAGGCAGCCTTCGGCTGCCGAAGCTTGCCCCCGAAAGGAGACTTTCGTCTCTGTCTGGGAGTTTCGGCCGCCGAAAGTGCCGCCGAACATGCATGAGTTTCGCCTCTGTCTGGGAGTTTCGGCCGCCGAAGGTGCCGCCGAACCTGCCTGACTTTCGGCTCTGGAGGGACTTTCGGCCGCCGAACCTGCCGCCGAAAGTGCCCTGTCCAGCCTTCTTTTACATGTTTTGCATGATTGTTTCATGATGTTTCAGGGGGTTTTTGGGGAGTAGTTTAGAGTTATGTTCATGTTTGGTTGGTCCCTCATTTGAGTCCACCTGTGTAGGTTCGGACCCGAGGAACCGAGGACCCCAGCAGTGAGTTCAGCTGCTTCTGAGTCAGTAGAGCTTCAGCTAGAGGTGAGTAGAATAACTCTTATGCTTTTAAATAATAAACCCGTTTTAGCATGATTCACGCATCATGAATGCCATGAGATATTTTAGGTTGTTTGCATTAGAAATCACGAATATGTTGCATTGCATAATATGTTGATGATGTGGATGAATGTTGAATGATCCTTTAGTCCTCGTATGTTATGATATGATGATGATACGGTACGAAAGACCAGTGAGGCCCATTCTACGCCCCTGGCACTATGTAAGAGAAAGACCAGTGAGGCCCATTCTACGCCCCTGGCATTATGGAATGTTATGTCATGCTATGTTATGATTATGTAAGAGAAAGACCAGTGAGGCCCATTCTACGCCCCTGGCACAGTTGGAACATGTAGAGGACTATTGGTGACAAATTCATCCTTGATGTGATTAGCTGTGATGTGATGCATTTCATGTTATCATATGTTTCAAATGTTTTATTATTCTGCTCACTGGGCTCTAGTAGCTCACCCCTTTTCCCTAATCCCCCAGGATTGCAGGTATGGGCTAGACAGAGAAGTCAAGAAGAGTAAAGTCTTGTAATTGTAATAGTTAGAAAGTGGACATGATAAATTGTAAGATGATGTAAAAGTTATGAATAGTTATGTCATGTATATGTTGATTATGAGATTGAGGTTTAGAAGTTGTGCTTGACCCTATGGTTTTGTAATCCCTTTTGATACATGATCTTAATGTTTATTGATGTCTATGTTTAGCCAACTCAACACATATTATGCCACCCATTGGGGGCATTGATGAGATCCCACAGAGGGGTTAAGTTTATGATTATGGCTATGTTCAGTGCATGCACTGGTTGAGTTTGGTGTATGAGAAAATGAATGAAAGAAAAGTTTTAATTTTTTTATATATGTTGTTGATCATGTATGGGATTAAGCAGGTTCACAGGATGTATGTTTGGCTTGCTACGGGTCCCGGCGGCCTTAAGTCGACCCGGATCGTAGCGCCGGTAGCGGTCCGATTTTCGGGTCGTTACATTTGGGCAGATCATCTGGTGCTGTTTCAGGTGATCTGGGCAGATCACTGTCTGTCCTGTTTGTCTGCTCCAGTGATTTGGTCAGTGATTTGGGCAAATCACCTGCAACCAGCTGTGAACAGTACTCCATCTGGTCTGTCTTGGTGCTGCTGCTATCTGTCTCTTCAAATCTGCACAAGTCAGCATTGAGTGTGTCCTCTAGATCTAAGTCAAAAATTTCTTAACTTAAATCATCAATTATATCAAGGCCATAAACAGGAGAAACATCATTGGGGAATTTCATGGCATCATAAACATTAAACTTGATAACTTCCCCTTCAAACTCCATGGTCAATGTGCCATCATGCACATCAATTTTTGTTCTGGCTGTGCTCAAGAATGGTCTCCCAAGCAGGATGTCAGAGGTGATTTTGCCCTTATCCTCCTCCATGTCAATCACATAAAAATTTGCTGGGAAGTCTAGTTGGTCAACTTGTACCAACACATCTTCTAGCACTCCCTTGGGATAGACGACGGATCGGTCAGCCAATTGGATCACAATGTTGGTGCCCTTGAGTGTGCCTGCATTCAACAAGTTAAAGATGGAAAGGGGCATGATATTGATTGAAGCCCCAAGGTCACACATGGCCTTCTTTATCCCAACGTTGCCTATTTTGCCTAAAACAACGAACATTCCTCTATCCTTGCATTTGGTTGGAAGTTTTCTTTGAATGACAGCTGAGACACACTCCCCCACACTTACCTTTTCACGTTCAGCAAGTTTCCTTCGGTTGGTGCATAGCTCTTTGAGAAACTTGGCATACCTTAGAATTTGCTTCACAGCATCTAATAGGGGAATGTTGATTTCTACCTTGCGGAGTGTCTCAAGTATTTCTTTCTCCTCTTTCTCCTTTTGGGACCTTGCAAATCTCTTTGGGAAGGGAGGAGGTACCTTAAAATTTTCCATTGGTCTGCTTAGAGCTAGACTCTGTCTGGATTATTGATTTGGGCAGATCGAATTCTGCCTTGTCTGGCGATTTGGGTAGATCACTGCTGGGCAGCTCAGTCTGCCTAGCGATTGGGTCAGTGATTTGGGCAGATCGACTGCCCTGATCACTTTCTGGTAGATTTTCTTCCATGGCCTGTTTTTGCAATTTTTCAGCTCTACTGTCTTTCAACTCTTTTCCACTCCTCAATGTGATGGTATTAGCATTCTGCCTCTGATTAGATTCTGCATGGTCTGTTTCCAAAATTTCAGCAGGTTCTGGTTCAGTTGGGGTACTTCCAGCAGTTGTTGGTTTATGGACAGCAGCAGGGGATGCAACAGGTACTTCGGCTGGTGCTGATTTGCGGGCAGCAGTGGTTGTGGTAGTTTGACAGCAGTTGCTGTCTCTGTTTTCAGTAACTTGGACAATAGCAAATTCTGTTTTTTGGACAATAGTAGAGGAAGCAGGCTATGCTGTTTCAGTGGTGTATGTTGCTGGTTCAGCAAGTGCAATAACTTCTGGTTCAGTTGTGTCAATTTCTGAGGTTGCTAGTGTCTGGACAACAACAAGGAATGCAATAGTGGTTGATTCAGCACTTGCTGATTTTTGGACAGCAGGTTCAGCAATTGCTGGTGTAATTGTGGAAGTTTCAGCAGGTGGACAGTAATTGTTGTCTCTATTTGCAGTAGTTTGGACAGCAGCAAAGTCTGGATTTTTGACAGTAGTTGCTGTCTCTTGGATGGCAGAAGCTTCAACAAGTGTTGTTTGGACAGCAGCTGGTTCAGTTTCAAGTGCAGTGGTGATTTGTGCAGCAGACTCAACAGCTCATTATGTTTCTTGGGAACTTTCGTCATCGTCCCATAGATCTTGAAGCTCTTCCTCTCTTCTTAATATGTGCGCGTTCACTGAGTTGACCGCTTGATCCACTTGCTGTTGGAGAATTTTCCCAGAAATTTCCAATTTCCTTATCATCTCTTCAAGTTCCATATTGGAGTTTTGAGGTGTTGCTTGGGCTTGATAGTTTTGGTAGTAGTTAGCCCTTGCATAGTCATAATTTGGGTGGTCCCTTCAACATGGATTGTAGGTATCAAGGTAAGGATCATGTCTTGGCTGGCTATTGAATCCTCCAAAGGCATGTACTTGCTGGTAATCCTCATAAAGTGTAGGACATCGATCAGTTGGGTGTCCTACATATGTGCAAATCTCACATGGTCTGATTCGCTGAAGTTGTTGAACTTGTTGAGCTTGACCTATACCATAATTTCTCACAATAGAGGTTAGTTCAGAAATTTGAGAAGAGAGAAAAGACATACTTACCGTAGCCATGCTTGTAAGGTCTTGGCAGTGCGTCCAATTTCTGGACCGTAAAGAAGAGCTTCTTTATGATTAGACCTGGTCATAAAGAGAAAATACGTTAGTTTAAATCAAATCCCCGGCAACGGCGCCAATTTTTAATAGCGGTTGTCGAAACCGTAAAAAATAAACCTATTATCAATCAACAAATAAATTTGCAGATAGTGGCAATAGGGTCGAACCACAGGGATTTGACACCAAATATATTCCTAATAATGACTAAGGCAAGTAAATAACAAAAATAAAAAGGGGGTTTTATTTTGAAGATGTACTAAAGCTAATTAACAATAGAAAGCAAATAATTTCAAGATGAGTAAATCAATAAGAGAAAAGCTTCTAGTTGAAGTATGGATCTATTTCAGATTGTTTAGAATTGATCATTGATTCTTTAACACTCCTATTTATTTCAATAAATTAGTTTAGGATGTGGAAGACGCTTCTCACAATCCAAATTTCTCCTTAGTTCTAGTTTGATTAAGAAACGTTCTAAGCAAGCACTAGTTAACAAGTTGCCAAGGAACGTCCTTGGGGCTTTTAGCATCGAACAACTGTTAACTGCATTAAGACTTAGAGAAACCTAATTCTAACCTTGCCAACCGCGTGGTCAAGTTTAGATTATGCAACTTGATTAAATGTGTGTTTAAATAATCTAAGCAATTACGGACCTAAATTATTCAAACAATTGTTACTCAAGCAATTAAAAGCAATAGGCCTAAATTGATTCTAAAAGCAAAGCAACAATTATAGAAAGATCAAATTGCATAAATATTGAAAATAAATAGAAGTTTAACAATGGAGATTTAAATCTCCCAATTCATCACAAATCTGAATTTTCCAACTTCAACTAGAAAGGAATTGTTTTAGCCACTCATGGTGGGCTAAAATACACAAAAGAAAGAAGAAAAGAAAGAAGGAGACAATCTGCTGTTGTAACGACCCGGAAACCGGTACCCCTCTGTAACGGTCCGAACCATCACTGGCACTAGGATCCAAATCGGCTTAAGGCCGCCGGGACCCGTAGTAAGCCGACTATACTCTCTGTGTACCTGATAAATCCCATACATGATATAAAACGACTTAACAATCCTGTAAAACTCTGTAGGCTTAACTACTGCTACTCAGATATGTCAATCTGAAAGGGCCCTCAGGGCTTATACCAGGGACTACCATCTGCTGTGGTTCAAGGGATTGAAACCCTTTTCATCTGTAACACAATCCACTGGTATCTCATCAAAGCCATACATTAGGCCTACTCACACATTTCTCATCAAGAAACGTAAAACAGGATTCATGTACAAAGGGATAGATCATACAGCACACTATAGCAATAACACTAGGGAAAGCACTAGTCTATCCAGTATATGACAGTACATATCAATACATTACAATTACTCTTTTAATTACATCATGTCCACTATTCTATTACAAACATACATTCATGCATATCCTTCCTCTTTACTCTTGCTGACTTTGACTTCTCACAGCTAATCTCAGAACCTGCAAAACTGGGGTTAAGGGAGTGGGATGAGCTACTACAGCCCAGTGAGGAGGAACAATAAAACAATTCATTCATTACATGCTCTCATGAAATGCATCACATCACAAACATATCATCTCACGGATGAACATGTCACCTATAGCCCTCTACTATATGTCATAATATGTCCTGCTATGCCAAGGAGACTAGGTCATCACCTGGACTTCTCTAACATGTCCCACTGTGCCAAGGAGACTAGGTCATCACCTGGACTTTTCTTACCTGATCTGACAGCCCGGCTGTCTAACTCATAGTACCAGGAGCGACCTGGACTATCCAGGGGCGACCTGGTATGGCTATCTCATGCCATATCTCATCTGATCTCATAGTATCTCAGCTAATATCAAGGGCTAGGGATCATTCAATGTTCATCCACACAAATATCATCGTATGCAATGCAGCATATTCGTGAGTTCTAATGCAACACAACCTAATATAAAACATGGCATCTTATGATGCATGGATCATGCTAAGATATGTCATTTCTCAAGTTAAAACATTAAGTTAGTTCCACTCACCTGTAGCCTCTGCTTGGCTAACTCTGGGCTAACTAGCTCTGGACCAACTCTAACTCTGAAGCAGCTACTACTGCTAAATACCTCGTTTTCTCGGGTCCAATCCTACAATGGAGGACTTAAATGAGGTACCAAACATACTCTATACAACTGATAAACATCTCTTATACACCTTCCCAAAACCCCTCTAAAACACCTCAAAACATGCATGCAAAACAAGCAAAGGAAGGCTGGACAGGGCACCTTCGGCAGCACCTTCGGCGGCCGAATGTCTCCTCCAGAGACGAAAGTCAGGCATGTTCGGCGGCCTAACTTGGACTTTCGGCGGCCGAACCTGAGTTCATCCAGAACTCAGTTTCGTGCACAAGGACGCCTGCCAGTCCCTCTATCACCTGCGCAACCCTCAATACATGCATTTAACCCCTCGAAAACATGCATAAACACTTTAACAAGCATAAAGGAGCTTAAAACAACTTAAACTCCAACAAAACAAGCTCACAAGGCACACATCAAACATAAAGGATTCATCAACCCTATATGCCCATCTCATGCAAACTCATGCCTAGTTCCCTTTTCCCTTTACAAAACTCATATAAAACATCATAAAAACCATGGATCAACACTTACCTCTTGAAGAACAAAGGCTAGTATGATTCAAACGCAAAGATATGGAGAAACCAAGCTTCACAAGCATCAAACTCCAAAACCTTGGTTAAAGCTCATAGCTTTTCAAAACAAGGGTAAAACTCATTAAAACCTTGAAAGAGTTGAAGAAAAAACCATGAAAACACTTCAGGGAGATCAAGAACTTACCTAGGCCAGAAGGAGAGAAGAAGTCTCCCCCTTTTTCTGCCACTCGGTGCCCTTATAGATGAGCAACCGCCTCAGGTTCGGCGGCCAAACCTGCATGCGAAACCATGCAACGTTCGGCGGCCAAACCTTGCCTTCGGGGGCCGAAACTAGGGGACTTTCGGCGGCCGAACTTTAACTTTCGGGGGCCGAACCTGCATTCTGCCTCCTTGGCCTTTTCTCTTTCAAACTCAATCATTTTCACTCTAAACCTTTAAAATACTTGAAAATATGTTAGAAAACCTTTCTCTTACCCTTCTAGAAACCTCTGACATCCTTGAATTCCACCAGACGGTAGAAATTCCGATGTCTGAATCTGCCGGGTATTACATTCTTCCCCCCTTTACGAACATTCGTCCTCGAATGTTCACACAATAAACACACATGTAAATAAGAAAGTAAGGAAAGCCTAACACCTTCCTCTGCAAAGAGATACAGAGATTACTGACGGAAACCCTCTCGGGTTCTCTATACTTCCTAACTCTGTTGACCCTTCACTGCTTAATCTGTGTTCACACTTTACACTGCTTGCTAACGTTTCTTTCTCTTTGACTCTTCTTCGCTGTCTTCATACTCTTCTGTCCTTGCCTCTAGCTTTACCTGTCTATCTATTTTAGATTCAAACAGACATGCCCCAAAACCGAACTCGTCTGATAGAACTTGGCCTCGATGCCGTGTTCTCGTAAATTCTACACTACGTCATAGATAATGGGCATGCTTCTCTTTGGACTATCTTTAGTGCTTTCGTTCTCTAGCTTTCGAGCTATCTGTTTCTATAGGATAAACTGATAAACGACTTCTGACTGAGGGCAGCTAACATCTTATCTGCCTCACTCAGTAATATCTGTCTTGTATACTCAGAGTCGCTGAGCAGATTATTGTACCCTTTACTTCTGGTATAGACTCTTTACTACAACTTTGATCTCAGCTCTATTCAATTGCTTTTCTCTACCTCTCAGCACATAGTGTCCGAATCTCAGATCTATCATCATCAATTCGACATAAGAACACCTGTCCTTGCATCAACTGCTCACAGTCGTTACAAAATCTCAAGGTTTCATCCTTCGTTTCTCACACCAACACTGGAACATTTCAGGGTGAGGTACTAGGTCGGATAGAACCTTTATCTACCAAGCTTTTCTATACTACTTTGACTATGCTCTCTCTGTAGGTGCCATCCTGTAGGGTAGAAGGAAAGAAATAGGTCCGCGTCCAGACACCATTTCTATTCCACACTCTGACTCCCTGACAGATGGTAAACCTGACAGCTTGTCTGGGTACAAACATCTAGAACTCATTCACAACGGGCATGGAGACTGATTCCTTGACCTGACTACTACACATGCGCACAAGAGCTAGAACCCTTTGACAACCTTTCCTGTGTAAACGATGAGCCTAATGGGCTGACATTAACTTCTAGGCACCCCTATACTGTCCCTCTAACGGACTGCCTCAGATCCATCTTAGCCTCTGAACTCTGAACTCTCCTACCTTGTCTCTGCAGACACAGGTAGTACTATGAGTAGTTAGCCAATCCGCCCTAGATTGACATCACCAGTCAACTCTAGAACCATAAGGTCAGCTGGATTGCATCTACTCACCACAAACTCTAAGCTGAACTGACTGACGCTGCCGCAGATGGATCATACTCGGGTCCACTAACCCAGAGAAAACACTCGAAGCCCAGAAGTCATCAAACCCCCCTCTATCTAAGGCTCTCAAGACAACAGGGAAAGAAACATCAGGGTCCACGGTAACCTACACATCTGAACACCCTCACGTGAACGTATCTGACGTCACCGTGTTCGATGTGTGAGCCTCCTAAGTCAGGATGAAGATCCAAGCGAAAGCTAACGAATCTTCCCTCAGGAATCTACTGAAGAAAAGACTGACTCTTTTCTCTGCCTCACCTACTACCTAATCCCAGATTAAACTGAAAGCTCCTCCTAAACTTACACGTATTCTTCCTCTTTTCTTTTTCTGTTCTCTTCTAGTTTACTTACTCTTCTCTTTTCCTTCATCTGCTCTCTTTCACTTCCTGTTATGCTGTTCTTACTCTCTTATATCTTATTTTGTTCTCTGACTTATTGATTATCCGTGAGGGCTGCACTCGGAGATGAGAGATCATTCTCCCTATACCTGGATAAAATCCAAGGCCAGAGCATCTCATAGCAACACTCTCAAGCAGCTTTCCAGGCTTACTAACTCTAGTTACTTACTCGTTTGGCTTTTTCTATCTCCCTCACTCTACTGGTGTCATCCTGCAGAGAAGACGAAGAATGGTTCTGGGTTTAGACATCAGTCCTATATCCCATTCTCGTCTCTTAGCAGGTGGTAAACCTGACGGCTTATTTGGAACAACATCTCAAACTTTTCTATGGCTGCGGGCACGCAACCTGGTTCCCCTCCTAATCTGACGAACTGCTATACTCTCTGACAGAAGCACGAAACCTCTGCAACCTCTCTTAACTAGTTTACGAGCTTAGAGGGCTGATATTACATTTCAGGCATCTCTACACTGTCCCCTCAACATACCACTTGTGAGCCACCCTGATCTCTAAGCCTGACGACTCTGTCTCTGCTATCTCAAGCAAGACTATGAGTAGCTAGCCCATCCACCCCTAGAATGATGTCAATCAATCACTCTAGAACCACTAGGTCAGTTGGAAGGCACCTACTCACAACTAACACTGAACTAGCACTGAACTCAACTGGCAGACTACCTCTGCCGCTGATGGATCACACTTGGGTGTAGTGACTCAAAGAGGACATTCTAATCCCAGAAGTTATCAAACCCCTACTCTCTATAGCTCTCGAAGCACTAAGGAAAATTAAATATCAGAGTCTCTAAGAGTAGACACATCAAAACATATGGAAGTGAAAAGTACCTGTTACCGCCCTGTCCGATGTGTCAGCCTCCTGCTGCGTCAAAGCGAAGATCCGTGCTGGTACTGACGGACCTTCACCTGGGGAACCTATGGAAGAAGGAGTGATCTCGCTCCCTCTGCCTCTGCCCAACGCCAAGGCTAAAGCTCCTGGCTGAGTCACTCTGTCTGAGGCTGTCTGCTGGGACTGTGTTATCAAAGTCGCGGTGGAACACTCACGTGCTATGTGCCCCTCCTGTCCGCACCTGAAACATGCTGTTGTCCCTACTAAACAGACTCCCTTGTGCATCCTACCGCACCTCGTACATCTAGAACTTTTCCAACCAGAACTCGAGCCATCGCCAAAACCCATACTAGACTTGAACCTAGTCCAGAACTCTTTTTTCTTTGACCCTTTCAAGCCTCGGACTTTCATTTTCCTCTTTGCAGCAACCTCACCCAAAGAAAAACTATCCATATTCTCTGGGTATCTATCTATACTCATGTTTTTTGTCTGCTTTAACTGCTCAACTTCACTCGCCTTATGCTCCCTTGACCTATCTAATGCCCATCCTGCAAACTCTGTAGCAAACTGCTCCCAGGATAAGCTTTCTACCCTCGGGTTTACATATTGGGTGAACCATTCCCTCGCTTTTTCACATTTCAATGTGACCCCTGCCATCTGAATGGCTCTACTCTCACTGGCTCCCAACTCATCAGTTATCATCTTAACCGTTCTAAGATACTCAACAGGGTCATCACCAGTCTCAAATCTGGGAACATCCAACCTCAAATAGTCTGTCATGTGCACCATATTTCCTCCAGGTGAATTAGGCCTAGGTATTTGGACAACTGGGGCTACTGGTTCTACTGGTGGTGGAGGAGGTGCAACATTTCCTGGATTAAGGTTAACTGACCCTGGATAACCAAAGAAAGGTGGAAACATAGCATACTGTGGATGTAACGGTGGATATGGCGGGTAAAAAGAAGGATAAGGCATAAAGGTAGGATATGGGTTATAACTAGGGAAACCCGCTGTACCACCCATCGGATACCCTGACCCCCACGGGTAGGGCGGATACTGAGGTGGAACGAATCTCGAGGCCTGAGTGCCTCCTTGGGACTCACCCACATCTCCTCCTAACCTACTCATGCCAAAGCTACCATCTCTGCTCTGCTCATCCTCCTCTACGACTCTCATAAACCCTGACATACCACTCTGAACAACTCCCCTTCTACTCTCATCAACAGACCTTCTAGGGTCCCTTGATGTACCTTCTCTGCTTAAACTATCTGACATTGCCCTTTGCAGAACAGGGAGATGAGCATCCATGCTCTCATTTTCTGGCGGAGCTCCTGTCAATCTAGCAGATCGACTAGTTCCTCTCATTCTGTTTCTGAAAAGCACAGCATCACACAAAACATCAAATGATCCATGTGAGAACACATGAATCCTCAACACATAGAGCTAACATATCAATAATGCACATGCATCTTATCATGGCATTTCACATCAGCATGCAAAACAGGACTACACATCTTATTCTAGTGGACATGATTTTACCTATTGTGCTTCCCTTCCTATACCAGACAACACCTCTTTCCGATGTGGGATATCTCTAATCCTTGAACAAAGTTGCTCAACACACCGTACTCTTGAGGCCCTAAGCTCTGATACCAATCTGTAACGACCCGGAAACCGGTACCCCTCTGTAACGGCCCGAACCATCACTGGCACTAGGATCCAGATCGGCTTAAGGCCGCCGGGACCCGTAGTAAGCCGACTATACTCTTTGTGTACCTGATAAATCCCATACATGATATAAAACGACTTAACAATCCTGTAAAACTCTGTAGGCTTAACTACTGCTACTCAGATATGTCAATCTGAAAGGGCCCTCAGGGCCTATACCAGGGACTACCATCTGCTGTGGTTCAAGGGATTGAAACCCTTTTCATCTGTAACACAATCCACTGGTATCTCATCAAAGCCATACATTAGGCCTACTCACACATTTCTCATCAAGAAACGTAAAACAGGATTCATGTACAAAGGGATAGATCATACAGCACACTATAGCAATAACACTAGGGAAAGCACTAGTCTATCCAGTATATGACAGTACATATCAATACATTACAATTACTCTTTTAATTACATCATGTCCACTATTCTATTACAAACATACATTCATGCATATCCTTCCTCTTTACTCTTGCTGACTTTGACTTCTCACAGCTAATCTCAGAACCTGCAAAACTGGGGTTAAGGGAGTGGGATGAGCTACTACAGCCCAGTGAGGAGGAACAATAAAACAATTCATTCATTACATGCTCTCATGAAATGCATCACATCACAAACATATCATCTCACGGATGAACATGTCACCTATAGCCCTCTACTATATGTCATAATATGTCCTGCTATGCCAAGGAGACTAGGTCATCACCTGGACTTCTCTAACATGTCCCACTGTGCCAAGGAGACTAGGTCATCACCTGGACTTTTCTTACCTGATCTGACAGCCCGGCTGTCTAACTCATAGTACCAGGAGCGACCTGGACTATCCAGGGGCGACCTGGTATGGCTATCTCATGCCATATCTCATCTGATCTCATAGTATCTCAGCTAATATCAAGGGCTAGGGATCATTCAATGTTCATCCACACAAATATCATCGTATGCAATGCAGCATATTCGTGAGTTCTAATGCAACACAACCTAATATAAAACATGGCATCTTATGATGCATGGATCATGCTAAGATATGTCATTTCTCAAGTTAAAACATTAAGTTAGTTCCACTCACCTGTAGCCTCTGCTTGGCTAACTCTGGGCTAACTAGCTCTGGACCAACTCTAACTCTGAAGCAGCTACTACTGCTAAATACCTCGTTTTCTCGGGTCCAATCCTACAATGGAGGACTTAAATGAGGTACCAAACATACTCTATACAACTGATAAACATCTCTTATACACCTTCCCAAAACCCCTCTAAAACACCTCAAAACATGCATGCAAAACAAGCAAAGGAAGGCTGGACAGGGCACCTTCGGCAGCACCTTCGGCGGCCGAATGTCTCCTCCAGAGACGAAAGTCAGGCATGTTCGGCGGCCTAACTTGGACTTTCGGCGGCCGAACCTGAGTTCATCCAGAACTCAGTTTCGTGCACAAGGACGCCTGCCAGTCCCTCTATCACCTGCGCAACCCTCAATACATGCATTTAACCCCTCGAAAACATGCATAAACACTTTAACAAGCATAAAGGAGCTTAAAACAACTTAAACTCCAACAAAACAAGCTCACAAGGCACACATCAAACATAAAGGATTCATCAACCCTATATGCCCATCTCATGCAAACTCATGCCTAGTTCCCTTTTCCCTTTACAAAACTCATATAAAACATCATAAAAACCATGGATCAACACTTACCTCTTGAAGAACAAAGGCTAGTATGATTCAAACGCAAAGATATGGAGAAACCAAGCTTCACAAGCATCAAACTCCAAAACCTTGGTTAAAGCTCATAGCTTTTCAAAACAAGGGTAAAACTCATTAAAACCTTGAAAGAGTTGAAGAAAAAACCATGAAAACACTTCAGGGAGATCAAGAACTTACCTAGGCCAGAAGGAGAGAAGAAGTCTCCCCCTTTTTCTGCCACTCGGTGCCCTTATAGATGAGCAACCGCCTCAGGTTCGGCGGCCAAACCTGCATGCGAAACCATGCAACGTTCGGCGGCCAAACATTGCCTTCGGGGGCCGAAACTAGGGGACTTTCGGCGGCCGAACTTTAACTTTCGAGGGCCGAACCTGCATTCTGCCTCCTTGGCCTTTTCTCTTTCAAACTCAATCATTTTCACTCTAAACCTTTAAAATACTTGAAAATATGTTAGAAAACCTTTCTCTTACCCTTCTAGAAACCTCTGACATCCTTGAATTCCACCAGACGGTAGAAATTCCGATGTCTGAATCTGCCGGGTATTACAGCTGTGCTTTCTGTAGAATTTCTGCTGTGTAGAGAAGATGCTGAGATGATGTCTTGCTGGTTTGGATGCTGCCCTTTTATAGCTGGAGAATCCCAATTCCAATTTGATTAGGGTTTTGAAATCTTAATTTGATTTAGTCTTCTTTGTAGTCTTTGATTCCTCTTTGGATTTTGTATTTGATTGAGAATGGAACTCTCTAAGTGAAGGGCGTGGCTCTTGGGACTGATCTTGTGGTGTTTGAAGTGGATTTGGACTTCTCCACCTTTGAATTTCTGTTTTTTGCACTTTTCCCGCTTCTGCTGTATTTTCTGCTGTCAACGTGATTGGGGCGGTGATTTAGGCAGATCGCTGCCCTAATCGCTTTCTGTGAGTTAGTCCAGTTTTTGGCTTTCTGTCTCTACGAGTGATTTGGGCGGTGATTTGGGCAAATCGTCATGCCCAAATCATTTCTGCGTGTTGCCTCCGGGTTTCTGTTCCTGCGGATGACTTGGCCAATTCATTGACCCAATCAGTCTCTTGTGAGATAGTTCAGGTTTCTGCTTTAGCTTGATCTGGGCAGTGATTTGGCCAAGTTACTGACCCAATCACTTTTCTGTCATTTTCTGCACTTTTTCTCCAGTTTTCCAATTTCTTCCTTTTTCTACAAAAACATAACAAAAACATAAATTAAGCTAGAAAAATGTGTAATTAAACAGTAATAAATATATTAAAAATGTGGCTAAATTATGCTTGATCAAGTGTATCAAATGAAAATATTATCTTATTGAATCAAACTATTGGTGGATGGACTTATTTCAAGTTTGTTTGGCATTAATATTAAATTTAATATTGAAAATTATTTTTTAAAATATATTTATTAAAAAAAATTAAAAATTAATCTAAAATTCAATTCCATACATTTTAATTATAAGAACACCAAAATAACTTTTTCATATTCCATTACAATTAAATGTCAATACTATTGTAATCCAAGGTTTACCAAGAAACTAAACCCTGAAACGGCAATGGTTCCTCCAATGCACGACAATTTTTCTTGCCAAAGATAATATTTCTTCAACGGTTCTGTCCACAAGCAAGAAGTATGCATGGCTCCAAGATCTTCTGATTGCCAAAACAAGAAAGGGTACTATAACCCCTGTTGCAAATCCCAATCCAATGCTCAAGTAAAGCCACTGGTCAATGAAGCCATTGTTACTGTCATCCTCATCAGCTCTCCTTCTTCCATTGTCCAACTCATTGCCTCTACAATTGACATCAAGTGGAGCTCCACATAGAGCAGGATTTCCAGCAAAAGATGGTGCATCAAAAGTTGTTATGTGCCCTTGGAAAGGGATTTCACCAGATAAATTATTGTTTGATAAGTTCAAGTACCCCAAATAGGATAATGAAGAAATGCTGGGAGGGATTGGACCTGAGAGCTTATTGCTTGAGAGATCAAGAGATAGCAACTGGTTCAATTCTGAAATGCTTTCAGGAATTTCACCAGTTAAATGGTTACCTGACAAGTTCAAAACAGCTAGACCTGCAAGTTTCATCAGTTCTTTAGGAATCTGTCCATGCAAATTGTTTCCAGAAAGATCTAGACTTGTCAGAATGGAGAGGATATTGTTAAATGTTTGATGCTGGTTTTTTATGTTGGCACTGTAGCTTTCTTCATAGTAGTGCCTGAAGCTCATTCCATAAAATAGATAATGATTTATCCGCTGAATCTGAACCATTGCTCTGAGATTGACAAAGCTTGATGGAATAGTTCCATTCAACTCATTTTCTGCCAGGTCAAGGATTTGCAGTGAGCTTAAATCTGAAAGCTCTGAGGGAATTTCTCCAGACAAGGCATTTGACCTCAAGATAAGTATTCTAAGATTCGGGAAAACACTGCCTGTCCATGGTGGAATATTTCCTGTCAACCTGTTGTCTCCAAGGTCCAGAGTTTCCAAACCAGACCAATTATGAAAAAATGATGGGATTTCTCCTGACAATTTGTTGCTGCTGAGGTGAAGTGTTTGAAGCATATTTAGCTGACTCAGGGATCCTGGAATCTTGCCAGAGAATAAGTTTTTTTGAAGATCTAGAACTTCCAGAGAAGAACAATTTCCTAAACTGGATGGAATGCTGCCTGTTAAATTGTTTCTTGAAAGATCAATGACTGCAGCTGACAACATCTCTCCTACAGAGATTGGAATCTCACCAGTGAGTTGGTTTCCTGAAAGAGACAAGAATCTTGTTGTTGCTAAGATTTCGCCTAACCTATTTGGGATAGGACCAGGAAATTGATTATTTGAAAGATCAAGTAAGGATATGGGGAAGCTAGGAAGAGGAATGTGCCCTTCAAAGAGGTTGGAGCTCAAATCCACAACATCAGCAGATAATTTTGATGGGTTTGGTAATTTACCTTGTAATTGGTTGAAGGAAGCATTCAAGTCTTTTAGATTAGCAGACATATCCCAAAACCAATCTGGCACAATTCCTGAAACACTGACATTTGAGAAATGTAGATAAATGATGTTGCTTTGGGATTTAAGCCACACAGGAAATGAGGAATTCAGAATGCATGAACTAATGTAAAGAGACTCCAACTGAAATGGAGGAACCCAAAAGGAAGTGACATTCAAAATGAAAAAGTTTCCAGACAAATCCAAGTCTTTCAATTTGCTTAGCTTTGAGAAATGTGATTCAGAAACTATTCCTGTCTGAGTGATTGTTTGAAACATCCAGTTTAGGGATGTAAACGGGTAGGTACCCGCAAAATTGAGAGTACCCAAATCCGAATCCGATTATATATACAATTCCCGAACCCGTCCCAAACCCGTTTAATATTTTAATTTTACTATCTGAACCCGTTCCGAACCCGTTTAACAATACCCGCACAATATACAAACCAGCAAACCAGCAGTAGGAGGAGAAATGTTCAATGACAAGAAACAACAACTCAACAAATAATTTTTTTAATTCAATTCAATAACAAAACCAAATAAACTATCTAACAGTTAAATGTTTAATGACAAGAACCAGCAATTCAGCAACCCAGCAAATAATGATTTATAATCAAATAATTAGATTAATTGTCCATAAATTTTAAAAATCAATAGTATTACATTAATCAAATAGCAAATAATTAGATTTTTTAACATATCCAAATAATCAGATTAATAGTTCATAAATTATAAAATTCTTTAAGAACATACACATAAAAGATCTTGAAACCTGAAGAGAGTTCTAGTCAAAGCAGATGTCGCCGATTGAGGAGAGAAGGGTTGTCTCTAGCGTCAGTGAAGTGCGGGGGAGAGAAGCCTAAATCGAAAAGAGTAAATTTCACCCGATTGGGGAGAGAGGAGGAGATATGGTCGACGCCGACCGGGCAGAGGGAAGAGTTGTCTTCAACTGGGAAGTCGGAGATGTCGCCGCTGGAGAGAGAGAAGGAGATATTGCTGATTGGGCTGCCGGCAGTCGTCAGTGAAGTGGGGGAGACGCGTGACTGAGAACTATGGGAAGGGAAGCGAGGGAGAGAGAGAGACGTAGACGAAGAGAGGAAAGAGTAAAATGAAAAAATAAATTAGGGATTAGGGTTAGTTTTGTTAGTATAGTTAATCGAGTTCGGGTAACGGGTATCCGATCACCTAATCCCGAACCTTACCCGAATCCGAGATGGCTAAAATTTTTCAAATCCGAATCCGCCCAAATCTGTTTTGTAAAAACCTAAATCCGTTCCCTAATAGGATTTGAGCAGATCGGATACCCGTGAAAACCCGCCCGACTGCCTTCCCTAATCCAGTTCATACAGCTCAGAAAGTTGCTGTAAACTATCAGGGAGAGTACCATTCAGTTCATTTTCAGCAAGCTTGAGCACAACTAGTTTTTTCAATTTGTCTAAAACAGGGATTGGACCTTGAAGTGAGTTGTACTCCAGATCAAGAACAACCAGATTTTTAAGGCTACCAAGCCAATATGGCAATCTTCACTAAACACATGTGGCAATCTTCCAACCTTCAAGCCGCTAAAGCTCAAATCAATGGATACCAGGCTGCTGATGTTGGCAAGCCAGACAGGGAACCTTGAGCTGAATGAGTTAAAGCTGAGGTATATGACTGCAAGTGAAGTAAAGTTAACAGAGACAGGAGATGAAATGGTTCCAGATAAGAGACAAGCATATAAGTGCAACCCAGTTAAATGGGGAAGCTTGTTCAATTGCCCAACCCAGTTTGCGATTGTTCAAGCATATAAGAGACAAGCATATATATTAAAAAAATTGAATAACCATTTAAATGAATTAAATAATTTTTTTTATTTTTTTAAATATTAAAAAATTAATTAAATATTATACATGATATGTATATATATATATATATATATATATATATATATAATTTAACAAGTACCATAATCAATAAATTAATTTAGAATTCTGTTATTACTGTTTAAATGAATTTTTATATTACTTAAATAGAAATTGAAGTGATTTTATGTTAGGGAGTTAAACTTATGCAATTTACTGCATATATTTCAATTATAAATTATATAATAATTAAATATTTTAGATTAATTTTTAATAATATTTAAAATATTTTTTTTAATTTTTAAATCACAAATCTAAATAAAGTTAAATTTATTTTAAGCATATAAATGATATGATTGAAATAAAATTGTGCTCCAGTTAATTATCTGGTTTAGCGCCATTAAATTGAAAAGAAGAGCGAGTATAATATAATGCTTTGAATTTAAATAGTAATTATGTAAGAATTCCATGTTTTGATTTCTTTATTTATTTGCCTTTACATTGAGGCCAAATTAAATTTTAGATATATTTTTTTTCATTCTTCATCTATTTTTAATAAAAAAGAATGGAATAACTATTTCGTTGATAAAAAAATAAAAATATTTTAATAATTTTTTAAAAATATAGACCGACTTATTAATAATTGCAATATTCAATAACTAAATAGTAAATTTCTAATCTGTTTTTAAAACTCCACAATTTAATTCTTATATTGTGATTTACTAAATTGAATGTCAAAATATAATATTTGTCTATCCTTAAATTATAATGAAATTAACATTTACATCTTTTAATTTTTTAAATATAAATTTTTTAAGGTATTGAATTGTCAATAAATATTAAAATTAAAGAGAATAAATTGTCAATAAAAATGAAATTTTAAAAATTAAACTATTATAATTTAATAGTAAATTTTAGTAGAAGGACTATTTTGTTAACATAATTAAATTCGAGTACTAAATTACTTTTCATTAAACGAGCAAGGACTAAGCTGCATATTTTGTCAAAACTCAGGGATGTTATTGTAAATTGCCTTTTATTAATGATTAACAGATAAAAATACAATATTAACTTATAATAATTTAATACCTTATTAAAAAAATAATATTAATATCTAAAAATTAAATAATGGCCTCCCTTTTAAAATATATGTACATAAAAGACGACCTCAAAAAGTTGACTTCATTGCTAAATAGTACATGTTGTCTTTCATACTCAACAGAGCTCGAGCATTCAATTGTTCTAACAAATCCTCAAGCACAGGTGGGATTGAGCTCCATCGAAGAGAGAAGAAATGGCTAATTCCATTACTGAACGTGTTAAGTATATGTGGGAACACTGGAATATCAGAGTTGTTGTTCAATTCAGCCTTGCATTGCAGATCCTTCTCATAGGGCTAGCTCCCTCCAGGAAGTGGACTTCAAATAAGATTGTGAATTTGTTAGTATGGTCAAGTTACTTGCTTGCAGATGCAACAGCAAACTTTGCAGTGGGACTCATCTTCAATGGCAAGAGCAGTCCTCCTGATGATGTATCCCCTGCTGAGAACAGTCAACTTTTGGCTTTCTGGGCTCCTTTTTTATTGCTGCATCTTGGTGGTCCTGACACCATCACTGCATTTGCTCTTGAGGACAACCAGTTGTGGCTTAGGCATCTGCTTGCGTTCATTGTTCAGGTTGCTACTACTGGTTATGTTTTCTTTCGAAATCTTCGCAAGAACAAGGTGATTATCCCAACAGCTCTCTTGTTTCTTGCTGGGACTATTAAATATTTAGAGCGGACTTATTCTTTGTATCTTGCTAGCAAGGATAAATTCAGAGCTTCTATGCTCAGAAAACCAGATCCTGGAATCAATTTTGCCAAGTTTGCAGAGGCAGTAGCTTCAAAGAAACCAGAGGAACGCCCAGAGGTGAAAACAGAGAACCCAGAGGAAATCCCAGAGGTGAAAACAGAGAACCAAAGAGAAGCTACTGATTTTTGCCTCCACAATAGAAAATTAGAGGATCTTGATGTGCTTCAGGAGGCTCATAAGTACTTCAAAATCTTCAAAGGACTCATTGTTGATATCATTTACAGCTTCCAGGAGCGCGATAAGAGTCGATACGTCTTCAATAGCATATCTGCAGAAGATGCTTTCAAAGTAATAGCAGCAGAGCTCAATTTTCTCTATGATGTTCTGTACACAAAGGTGGTCGTTGTGCATTCCATGTTGGGTATGATTTTACGCTTCATTTCTTGTAGTTCAGTCTTGGCAGCCCTTGCAACCTTTCATTTTTATGTGAAGAAGCATGGCTTTGATCCGTTTGATGTCAAGGTCACTTATGCCCTGCTGCTTGGCGCCATAGGACTCGATGGAGTATCCATCCTCATGGCCATTTTCTCTAACTGGACAATAGTGGCTGTTCTGGAGAGCTTGCCGAGTCCTGAAGATAGATCTCACTCGGTGTTGCGTCTCTTCAGCAAATTCCTCATTCACTGGGTGTTGCGTGTCTTCCGCAATTTCCTCATTCTAAAGAGACCAAAGATGTATGTTTGTGAACCAGACAAACATACAACTCTGCGTACATGCATTCCTTTTCGCAGCTGGTCTGAATCTGTCCCAGGCTACAACTTGATAAGATATTGTCTCAAACAACGTCCAAGGAAAATCCACAATGTGATGCACAGCATCCAGAGAGTCATCTGCTATCTGGGTATTGGTAAAATTGCTAGTCAATGCATAAACATTAGTTCTAGAAAGGTCATTCAGTTTTTGTGCATTGATAAAGTCATTCAATTTTTGTGCATTGATAAAGTTATCCAATGCCTGAATAGTTTGAAGAGAGGACTCATTGATCTTGTGGGTCTCAAAGATTTTCTGGATGAGTTAAAGTATGCGTCCAGCAAACCGCTGACTCCGGAGCTTTGGGCATTTATATTCGGTGAGCTGCAAATGAAATCTCGTTTGATTGAAGATCCGGAAACTGCAAGGAAAATATGTTCAGCCAGAGGTGAATGGGTTCTCCAAAGTCATGGTTTAGACAAAAACGGAAGTGACTTAATGGATTATGTTGTTGATGTCAGATACGATGAGAGTGTCTTGATGTGGCACATTGCTACTGAGCTCTTGTGTAATGATAAAAAGGGAATTGACAATTGCAGCAATGAAAGAGAATTCAGTAAGATTCTGTCAGATTACATGCTGTATCTTCTAATTATGCAGCCAACTATGATGGCAGCAGTGGCTGGAATCAGTAAGCTAAGGTTTGAAGATACATGTGCTGATGCTAAAAGATTTTTCAAAAAAAGAGGCATAAGATCAAATAATCTGAAGAAAGCATGCAGATTGATTCTTGAAGTGAACACAGAGTTTAAGCCTGCAGAATTGAAGAGAGATGGAAGCTTATCTGTATTGTTCACAGCAAGTATGCTGGCGAAAGAGCTGAGAAAATTGAGAGAGCAGAAATGGAAAATACTGAGCCAAGTGTGGGTGGAGATGCTGTCGTATGCTGCAAGTCATTGCAATGCAACTTCTCATGCCGTGCAATTAAGCAAGGGTGGAGAGCTTGTTACTTTTGTTTGGCTACTGATGTCTCAGTTTGGAGTGGGAAACCAATTCCAGAGTAATTACAGCTTATTATTGCAAGGGTGAAATTCATTGTCAGAAAGTTGTATTGGATTAAGGCACTAGAGTTTTATTTTTCTTCTTCCTCACTTGTCTTCTTTTCTTTTCTTTTCTTTTCTTTTCTTTTCTATGTTCCCAAGTCTTTGGCAATTTTCATATATTAAATCTAAAAGTTTGATTGGACTAGAAATGATTGACTCGTCCCTCAGACATTTAATTTCGGAAAATAACTTGAAAAATATTTTATGGAAATTTTTTTAAATAATTAATATTTTATTATTTAATTTTAATTTAAAAAATAAAATATATTACCAAATTTATATATAAATAACTTAATAAGATTTTTAAAATAAAAAAATGACTTTTTTTTAAAATATATTTTGTTAATTAATTTTTCTGAATGTTCGAGATGTTAAAAAATTAAAAAAATATTTACTGTGAAATAAATAAACCTAATATTTAGATTTTATTAGGATTTTTCTGTTAAGAAATATTAACTATATTTAATTTTTTATAATAAATTACTGCATAATTCTTTATTTACATTTTCATTCTTTAAATAATTATACTATGATTTTATTCTAAATCCAAGAGAAAAGAGATATATAGAGAAAGAAGAGAAATAAATAGAGCGAGATCATGTTCCTTATATCAAAAAAATAATATTATAAATAGGGAAATTTACTTTTTAGTCCCTGAGGTTTAACGTAATTAACACTTCTGTCCCTCTATTTTGGCCACCCAACACTTAAGTCTCTCACTTTCTTTTCCGTCCAAATTCGTAGTGCTTCTGTCCATTTAAACCGTTTGGTCAAAGAGTCAAAGGTGAGATGTGATAATTTTTTTCAAAAATACCCTTCTTTCAATGTGAAATTTCAGAAGAAGAAGAAGAAAGAAGAAGAAGAATATTATAATAAATATTATATTAAAAACAATATTCATAATATTATAATAAAAATAATATTATAATTATAATTAAAAATAATGATATATTATTTTTATTCTAAATTTTTATTATAATATTCATCATATATTAATAATAATGAAAAATAATAAATTGTATTTAATATATATTAATCATTATTTTATATAAAAATAAAATTATAAATATATAAAAAATTATAAATTTATGTAAGACATAATTATAAAAAGTTAATTGTGCATTTATCAATTTGTTATTATTCATATAAAAAAGACAGAAAATATATAGTATTAATTTATTAATAATATTAATTATAATTTTTTTACATTTTATTTATTACTAAAAATAAAAATAAGATATATATATTAAGATTTTTATTTTATTGTGATTAATATATTATATTAAAAAATTATAAAAAATTAAAAATTACATAATAAAAAATTAAAAGTCACAATATTTTTAAATTGATATAGTTATGTTAAGTGCCCTTCTTAAATTTATAATTTATATATTTGTATTTAAATGATGAATTTAATATTTTTATTTTTATTTTTAAATTATATTTTTATATTTAATAATATTATTAATTAATATATTCATAATAAATAAAATTTATAATATTTATTATTATAATTTATATATAACCTTTTAATTTTTTATCAGTATATGACTTTTAAATTTTTTATAATTTTTTAATATAACATATTAATTATAATAAAATAAAAATTTTAATAGTTATATTTTATTTTTATTTTTATTTTGAATAATAAATAAATTATACAAAAATTATAATCAATATTATTAATTAATTGATATTATATGTATTCCATCTGAATAGTAGCAAAAATATATAAGAGATTGTAAGTGCATAATTAATCTTATATAATCATATCATGCATAAATTTATATTTTTTATATATTTTTAATTATTTTTATCAATATAAAATAATAAAATTTATTATTTTATACATTTATAAAATTTATATATTAAATGCAATTTATTATTTTTATCATCATTATTAATATATGATTTTTTTAATTCCTACTTTAATATAATAAATATAATTTATTATACTGATTATTACTAACTTTTTGATTTTTTATTACTTTTTAATATAATACATTATTGATAATTATTATAAAAGTTTTATTATATTTTATTATTAGAAATTATTGTATTTTTTATTTTAATAATAAATATAGTATTAAATATATATTTATAAAAATTGAATAACTATTATATAAAAAATATTTAGATAATAAAAATAAATTACTGTAAAAAAATTTTCACTATTGATTTGATAATTTTTTGAAATCATATTTTATATAATTTAATTAACTAATACTATATATTTTTATTTTTTTAATATAAATAATTATATAGAATAAATATATATAATCGATTAAAATTATTATAAAAAATATTAATTGTGATAAAAGTATAAATAATTAAAAAAATTAATAAAATTAAGTGCATAAAATGTTATCAAATTAAAATTTTATTTAATTCAAATAATTTATAAAAAATAAATTAACAAAAATAATTATAGATATAAAAAAAATAAAATTATGTTTGTAATACTCTAAATCAAATATTATAAACTTTCAACAAATTATTAAAGTTTAATTTTAATTTTCTTATTTTTTATAAATACATAATCTCTATATACTTTCATACAACTTATCACTCGAATCAATCGTTTTGGATAGTTGGAAATTATATGAAAAAATAAATTAATAACTTTAAAATAAATTATATGAAAAAATAAATTATAACTTTAAAATAATTAATAAAAAATTAATACATATCTATTTTCCTAAAATTATAATCCATCGGTTTAATTATATTTTTATTATTAATAAATAATAAAAAATTTTATATATATAATTAGACTCTATAATTAATATATTTATATTTTTAATTTTATTTCTATATAGAATAATAATTAATGTATATGTACTTTAATATTTTTTTAATCACTATTAATATATGATATTTTAATTTCTTATTACTTTTTATTATAATAAATATTATTGTTAATATATACAATAAATATAATTTATTTTTTTAATCGCTATTAATATATTATCTTTTTATTTTTTATTATTTTTTAATATAATAACTATAATTTTTATTATATTAATTATCACCTTTTATATCCTACTACTTTTTAATATAATAAATATAATTTTTATTATATTAATTATCACCTTTTATATCCTACTACTTTTTAATATATTATATTATTAATATTATAATAAAAATTTTATTATATTTTATTATTTAAAAAAATTTATTACCTTTTTATTTTAATAATAAATAGAATGTTAAAAATATATTTATAAAATTAAATAAACATTATTAAAAAATATTTGAATAATAAAAAAGTTATTTTTACCGCATAATAATAATTTTATAATAAAAGACCATATAAAAAATTTTTACTATCTTTCGATATTATTGTTTATTTATTTTATAATTTTATAAAATTATAACTCATATAATTTTATTACAAATGCTAAATAATTATATAAAATAAAAATATAAAATAATTTAAATTATTATAAAAAATTTTAACTATGATAAAAATATAAAATCATCAAAAAGTTAATAAAATTAACTATATAAAATATTATCGAATTAAAATTTTATTCAATTCAAATAACTATAAAAAGTTAATAAATATAAATAATTAAATATAATAAAAATAAAAATATTATTATAAATCAAGTGATATAAATATTAAAGAATCCAATTATTAAATCTAAATTACTAGAATTTATTATATTAATGTTTATAATAGTTTTAATGTTTTCACGTTCTACAAAGATAATTTATTATCTATTTTATATAAAATTTATTAGTACAATATCTATCTCATATATTTTTTTATAAAACTTCTCTTCTCATTTACAAATCGCTTGTATTTTGAAATATTTTATTATTATTAATTTTTTTAGCATCTAGTAATATCGTAATTTTTGACGATTAATTCAATTATATTGACTAAATTAAAATTGAATGATAAATTATCTAAATATTTTGAAGATATCATCATTTTTTTTTAATCGTGATTTTATATTATTACAAAATATTGTTCTCCAAGATATACCATATCCTACCACTCAAAAAATTGATATATCATAATAAAACAGATAAATTCCCTCTCCACAGCCACTGCCGCCACTGCTGTCACCTCTATTAGATTTTAATAAATTTTATTTTTTTAAGAATATAGTTGACACGGAACAACTAGCCTTGGATTTTACGGCAGACTTGGACCGGAGCTAACTTTTATATTTTAATTATTATTTTTGGATATTTTGAATATTTTTATAATTTTGCATATTAGAATTTTAGACTCCTATTAGGATTAGAATTATTTTTGTATATTAGGATTTTAGACTCCTATTAGGATTATGATTATTTTTGCATATTAGGATTTTAGACTCCTATTAGGATTAGGATTAACTTGCATATTAGGATTTTATTTCAACTCCTATTAGGATTAGGATTTTCTTTGCATATTAGAATTTTATTTCTATTATAAATAACCTCCCTTAACTATTAGAAATTCACCTTTCAATCTTTAAGAAATTTCAATAAGACTTTTCGTCTTTTAGCCTATCTTTTCTCTCATTTCGTCTTAGCCAAACGATATTAGTTAAAACTCCTGACGGAGTCTAAATAGTCCTGTATCAGATTGGTATCAGAGCGAAGTTCGACCATGGAAGATAACCAAGAGGCGCGACTTGCTGCGATTGAGGCATTCTTGGCAGAATTGAGGGAGATGATAGGATAGCTGACCCTGCAGCAGGGAATCCACCAACCCACCGCCGCCGCACACCCCCAACCAATCGCCAATCCTATGGCTGCCAACCCTGTGGCCGCCAATCCAGTGGCTGCTATTCCTGTAGCCGCCAATCCTGTGGTCGTCAATCCTAAGCCTGCAAATCCCCAACAGAACTATCAGGAAGGTTACAGGATCAAGGTAGACCTTCAAAACTTTTCTGGTTCGTTAGATGTTGAATCTGTTCTTGATTAGCTGGCAGAGGTTGAACGCTTCTTTGAAATTATGAACGTGAAAGAGGAGCGCAAGGTTCCAATTGTGGCCTATAAGTTGAAAGGGGGTGCAGCAGCCTGGTGGAATTCGATTCAAAACGAACGCTATCGGAGGAGGCTGGAGCCCATACGAAACTGGATGCTGATGAAGCAGATGTTTGAACAACGGTTCCTGCCTAGCGATCACGCTCAGGTTTTATATAACCGGTATCATAACTGTGTACAAGGGAACCGAAGGGTGGATGAGTATACCGATGAGTTTTTAAGGCTGCAGGCGAGATGTGAAAACTGTGAGAACGAGGCCCAACAGGTTGCTCATTATCAGAGGGGGCTGAATCACGAAATTCGTTGTATGATGGGAGTAGCAGCGATTTTCACCTTGGCGGACGCTATTGAGATGGCAAAAAGGGCAAAAGAGCGTGTTGATTGGCAGCCACGACAGCAGCAGTACAACCGGAATTTTAATTACAGAAATTTTGGTTCAACAGGGACGCAACAATATAGAGGCAACTACAGTGGGCAACCTTCTAAGGTTGTAAATTATGGCAACCCTCCGAATACCATGGAAGAAAGGAGAGAGAGTAAAGGCAAGGCAGTCACTACTACAACAAACAAAGGAGGCAGGATCAATCCTTATCAGAAGCCAATGGGAGACATATGTTACCGGTGCAGACAATCTGGTCATCGATCGAATAATTGTCCAGAACGTAGAGGAATTAATACTGATCGCCGACAGGTTAATATAGTTGAGAAGGTGGCTGAAACTGACGAGGAAGAGGATGACGATGATGGATCTATTGCTGGTTCTGAAGATGGAGAGGTCACCTATGTGGTGAAAAAGATCTTATGCTCAACAAAACAGGAGGATGAGACACAAAGGAGGAAGATTTTCCAGGCAAAGTGTCGAGTAGGAGAGGCAATCTGCAGGCTAATTATAGATAGCTGCAGTTGTGAAAATTTGATAGCTAAGCAATTGGTGGAAAAATTATAGTTGCCTACACAGCCTCACCCTTCACCATACAAAGTCGGATGGATTAAGGAAGGTCCGACAATTGAGGTCAACAAAATCTGCAGCGTGCCTATCTCGATCGGTAAATCTTATACTGAACTTGTTAATTGTGATGTTGTGGATATGGATTGCTGTGGAATTTTGCTAGGTCGCCCTTGGCAGTTCGATGTTGATGCTTTGCATAAAGGGAAGGAGAATTCATACATGTTTACGTGGAATCAAAAGAAGATTACTATCTTGCCTTTCGGTTCTGCGAAACATTCTAAAGTGGAAGAGAAGAATGTTGTTGCTATTTCTACGGGAGTGCAAAAGCTATCAGGCGCAGTTGAGAAATCTGGGGGCACACTGACTTTACGGGTGAGAGAAAAAAGTACAATGGAGGATGCACCATCTTTACCACCACCCGTCAAAGAGCTGTTGAAGGAGTTTTATACGATAGTGGAGGAATCATCAAAGCTTCCACCTCCACGGGATATCCAACATCAGATTGATTTCATTCCTGGATCAAAATTACCGAATCTGTCTCATTACAAGATGAGTCCAAAGGAGAGTGAAAACCTCTAAGACCAGGTGGAATTTGCTTACAACAGTATTGCAGCAAGCAACTTGGCAAAGCAGCACGAGGATATTTTCAAACAGGTACAACAATACCTTACAGAAGCCGATGACAAATATAAAGCTACAGCTGATAAATATAGGCGTTTCAAGTCTTTCAATGTCGGTGACCAAGTTATGGTGTATTTACGTAAGGAGCGTGGTGGAGGACAGAAAAAGCTTAACGCCAAGAAGATTGATCCATTCCGGATCATTCAGAAGATCAATGACAATGCCTATATTCTTGACCTCCCACATGAAATGAAAATTTCCAAGACGTTAATGTGGCGGACCTATTTCAGTACTACCTTGCTGATGACAACTCGAGGACGAGTTCTTTACAAGTGGAAGGGAATGATACGGAACAACTAGTCTTGGATTTTACGGCAGACTTGGACCGGGGCTAACTTTTATATTTTAATTATTATTTTTGGATATTTTAAGTATTTTTATAATTTTTCATATTAGGATTTTAGACTCCTATTAGGATTAGGATTATTTTTGCATATTAGGATTTTAGACTCCTATTAGGATTAGGATTAACTTGCATATTAGGATTTTATTTCGACTCCTATTAGGATTAGGATTTTCTTTGCATAATAGGATTTTATTTATATTATAAATAGTCTCATTTGGCTATTAGAAATTCACCTTTCAATTTTTAAGAAATTTCAATAAGACTTTTCGTCTTTTAGCCTATCTTTTCTCTTATTTCGTTTTAGCCAAACGACGATATTGATTAAAACTTCTGACGGAGTCTAAATAGTCCTGTATCAATAGCTGATTAAATAAAATTTATTTTTGATATTAATAATATATAATAACAATTACTAAAATTTTTATTTTTTTTTTACAGTTGAGTTATTACTATTTTTTTTCTAAATTCTCTCGGCGGACAGAGTTAATTTATAAAAAAAAAATATATTATTTTATAAAATAATATTATGTACAAAATAATAATGTACAAAATTTTAATACCCACACGTAAAATCTGCATAACGTGTGGGTATACGCCTGGTATACAATAAAGTTAATGATATAATTAAATGTCAGATTAACCATCATTATACTTGTTTTTTCTAAAAGGAAAACTCAATTATTTGGTCTCAGAAACCTCTGTTCCTCTCCAATTAGTCCAAGGACTTTCTGCTTTGCATTTCTGAACTCTGTTCTTCGTAAGCACAACTCTGCACATAGTATTGAAATGTCTCTCCAAGAGTTAGAAAACTGGCATCTTAAAATTTTATTTCTCGTTTAGGTGGTGGACATTAAACAACAGAGGACTGGTTCAGAGTTCTTACCTTCTTAATCTTTGCAAGAAGGAGAAAGCTGAGCTGCATAACAGGAGGACCAAAGAGGTGAATGATAAAAGTTCCTGGCATGAAAAAATTGAAAAGTCATCCTTTCATGTGGCTATTGGTTATAGGATTTAGATTGAAAGGTTATTCAGAACCAGTAAAAGAATTGAATTCAAACCATTTCGATGAACTGTAGCAATAAAAGCATTAATTAATTTTAAACAACCATACGTACACAATAATTTCCGAATATGCCAACTTGATCTCCTCAATGAGGAATGAAGTAGTGAACGGCCCAGGTTCAAATCCAGTACCCTGATGATTCCCTTTTCAAAATTTTCTTTGAATTTTTGCGCTTAGCCTTACCCACGTGCTTCTTTTTCATCACTATTGTTGTCAGAGTCCATCAACTTATTTTGCAACCTCTTTGCCTCGAGCAAGAGACCATCTCTTTTCTTGTTGGCTTCGTGGAAAAGTACCCACAAAAGGCACTCGATTCTTAGTGCTTGAGAAAATTTTTCATGGTCTCTCTGCACGAAATTGACTGAGCTTAATTGGTGCAAAATGGTTAGTGCAAGAAAAGTAAGCTTCACCGAGTCAGTGAAGTTACCTCCGTGACATTAACAACGATTTTGCCGGACTGCTTCCCATTGTCATCCGGCAAATCACGGAGAAAATTCATGACATAGATGCCACAATCCCATCTAGGTGCAAAGGAAAATCATTCGCTCCTAAGTTGAACAATATAATTCACAATAGTATGAGATCACAAAGTTTGGTAGTAGTATACCCATTAGGCTGCCGAGGAGCATTCTTTTGGATTACTTCTTCGAAAGTTGGGAAGAAGGGCTTCGTCTTAATACCTGGTACACAATTGTCCAGGCCTTCGAGCTAAAAGAACATGGGAGAAACAAATAAATAATATACCTGTACCAGAGATTATATTTAAGAAGAAAATGCTAACAACTTACCAACACTGGCAGGATTTCCTCATCTGTCAGAGAGTAACCTTCATCGCTCCACATCGGATCAAACCATAAGCATGTTTGATTCGGGACTTTCAACACAGCCAGCAGAAAGTGCCGGCGACCATAGTGATGGATGGGGATGTAAATCTGCAAAAGGAACACACAGAGAGATTGTACAAGACACTAAAATTGTAAAAGAAAAAAAAAAGAAAAATTATCCACTAGTTGTTATGAATGATTTGTTATTTTCTACCTTTTCACAAGCCTCGAGATCACTTGTCACTGCAAACTTTTGTACGTGGTCATCGTAATATACCTTGAAGGATGAAACTTCCTTGTAGCTTTCGTATGTGATGCATGGAAAGAACCAATTCGTGCCGTTCCTTTCTCGCACTTCCTCCTTTCTCACAGCCTCCACCACCGTGTCAACGACCTGTATAATCATATAAGGGTACGTGAGGATTAAAATTTAATCATTTACACGCAAGAAAGTAGATTATATATTGCAATCATATCAAATAACGTACATTGTTCTCAAGCCATTGTCTAGGCTTCCCATATTCAATCCTTGATCTAAAAAGGATGCAATTATCTCCTTCAAAAAGGGTCTCACTGTTATAACAAAATCTGTTACTTCCTTTCTTGAAAAGTAGCACACAGAGAATATATAATCAAGGAAAGCTAGACATACACAAATGGTTAACGGATGTACTTACTTATCATTGTTCTCATAGATGATGTACTTAATTACTGCTGGCTGATCGTCGTTATAGGAGAGCTTTTTTTCAATTCATGTATAATAAAAAAAATATTTATTAAATCACGTAGAATCCGAAAATATTTTCGGATTCTGTGTGTCAAACGAGTATGTTCGACACTATGACTGTCGAACACGCTTGTTCGACACTCATAGTGTCGAACACGCTTGTTCGACACTCATAGTGTCGAACAAGGTACGGAAGCATGTTGTTCGACACTATTAATGTCGAACAACATGCACAAGCCATGCACAGGCCATTCACGTCCAAGCCGTCAAGTTGTCCGTCAAATTGCTGGACATGTTCGGCACTAATAGTGCCGAACATGTTCTTCCTCTAACAGTTTTATATAAAAATAATATTTTATTAATTTTTTAATTTTTTATAAATTTAAAAATTAATTAATAAATTTTTTAAAATTATAAAAATTAAATTAAAAAAATTTAAAAATATTTTTTAATTTCAAATGCTTTTATTTTTATTTATTAAAATTTAGCCTTTAAACAATTAAATTTTTTTAAAAATATAAAAAATAAATTAAAAATATTTTAAAAATATTTTTTGATCTGCTTAAATTTTCTGCAGTCCACTGCTTCATATTTTCTAATAAAAATATTATTTTTTTAATTTTTTATAAATTTAAAAATTAATTAATAAATTTTTTAAAATTATAAAATTAAATTAAAAAAATTTTAAATATATTTTTTAATCTGCTTAAATTTTCAATATATATAATAATAAAAATTATAAATTGGCATATAAAAATAAAATTATAAATTATATATTATATATTTTTAAATTAATATATAAAAATAAAATTATAAATTATAATTTTGCACGTGTTTATAATTTTTAGTATTATATATATTGAAAATTTAAGCATAATATTTTTTATTCTAAAATTTAATTGTTTAAAGGCTAAATTTTAATAAATAAAAATGAAAGGCATTTCCAAAAAAAAATTTAATTTTTTTAATTTAATTTTTAAATTTATAATAAATTTAAAAATTAATATTTTTATTAAGCCGTCAAAAAATATTTTTATGAAGCAATGGATTGCAGAAAATTTAAGCCGTCAAAAAATATTTTTAAAATATTTTTAATTTATTTTTTATATTTTTAAAAAAGTTTAATTGTTTAAAGGCAAAATTTTAATAAATAAAAATGAAAAGTATTTGAAATTAAAAAATATTTTTAAATTTTTTAAATTTAATTTTTATAATTTTAAAAAATTTATTAATTAATTTTTAAATTTATAAAAAATTAAAAAATTAATAAAATATTATTTTTATATAAAACTGTTAGAGGACAGACATGTTCGGCAATTTGATGGACGCCTTGACGGCTTGACAGCTTGGACGTGAATGAGCTGTGCATGGCTTGTGCATGTTGTTCGACACTAATAGTGTCGAACAACATGTTTCCGTACTTTGTTTGACACTATGAGTGTCGAACAAGCGTGTTCGACAGTCATAGTGTCGAACATGCTCGTTTGACACACAGAATCCGAAAATATTTTCGGATTCTGCGTGATTTAATAAATATTTTTTTTATTATACATGAATTGAAAAAAAGGTCGTTATAGGACTTCTGATCGAGCTGCGGATACCCCGGAACTGACTTAAGTTGATTGGATTCTGTGCTGAAGACGAGTGAGATTCGGCAGCCAGTCTTCTGGTAGAGATTCGAGATCCTCAACTATCAACGTCTTTAATTTGGAGAGAGGACTTGCAGGAACGATAGAAGAATCCTCCTGATCCCATAAATATTTGCGATCCCATTGAACCTTTTGCCCATCAATTTGAATATTTGGGATGTGAGAAATTATACGCCAATCGGAGCACTTTCTAGTTCCATACTTTTCCTTCAATTGAGAACATCCTTTAATATCTAAAGCTCGTAAAGTGAGCTGACGCATTTCAAGAGGTAAACTGGCTAACCGTGGGCAATCCTTGAGATGTAATTCTTCAAGAGAAGTGAGGATCAGTAGCAACTCTTGAGGAAAAGCTTTGAGATCTTCAATTGACACAACCCACAATGCCTTCAATTTGGAGAGCCCAAGCATTGACGATGATGAAGATGATGAAGAAGAAGTTGATGGCACTGCCTGAACAATCGACATCTTAATCATCTGCTGCAAGTGTTGTACTAAGCTGCAGTTTTCCAACAGTAGCTTTTCATCGAGGTTTGGAAATAGCGGCATGCAAGTCAGCTGAGGGCACTCACTAATTTCTAGCTTAGAAAGTCTAGTAAAGTGAGGGAGCTCTGCTGTTATTTTCATGGTTAAATCATCCCCTTTCTTCCACCAACTCTTCAGGCTAGGACAATCCAAGATATACAGTTCCTTCAGGGATGGGAAGAAGGTCGATTCATTTCCTCCGCCTCCTGCTCCAGGGAAATTATCCCCCTCATGATATATGAACTCAAGTTTAGGAAATCCATCAATCCTTAAATATTGAAAATATTGAAGCGAGGGGATTCGATCCAAACGGGGAAGACGGTCACAATTTCCACAATCTTGTATACAAATATTAACTAAATTTGTGAGGGAAGAAAGCCAATCAGGGAATTTCGTGCCTCCATAATCACACACCTTCAACTTCTTCAGGTTTTCGTGTGGCCGAAGCCTCTCCAAGCACCTTTCATCATAGTTGACATCTACATTGTCGTTGTCATCATCATCATCATCTCGATTCCAGCACAGACTCAATGACTGAAGAAGTGGCTTCTCCATTAAATTAGCTGACTCAAATTCTGATTCATATTTCACACACTTGAGATTTCTTATTTCTATCCTTCCTCTCAAGTTTAGCCGATTCAATTCAACCAAGCCCCCAACATGATTAGAGACAGAACTATCTTTGGCAACTGGAAACCAAGTTAACATTTGAAGGGAAGTTAATTTTCCAAGCCCACACGGCATGTGCGTCAAACTCCAACATCTCTCACAATCAAGATGCCTGAGATTGACTAGCTTGGTAATATCTTTTGGTAGCTCTCTAAGCTCTTCACAATTGGAAAGTTTCAGCACTTGCAAAAGTTGAAGTCTAGAAATAGAATTTGGAAGTGCCTTGATTTTATCATTTCTGGAAAGGTCAAGATACCTCAGATATTTCATCTTCTGAATGCAAGTTGGCACCTTCTCAATTCCAGAATTATGTAAATCAAACACCCGTAAATTCCTAAAGTTGGAAAAGGAAGTTTCATTATTGGGCATTTTCTGTCTTCCTTCATTACTTGGCCAAACTTCTTGACATGGCAAAAGAAATGTCCGCAACTGTTTGGCAGATGGAATCCCAAAATAGCTAGGATCAAAGTGGAAACCAAGTGACAGATGATGTGTTTTCTCATCAATATCTATCATATTCCGATTCCCAGCCATACTGCTATCACGCATCAAATTGTTTATCTTGTTGGAAGAAAGATTGTTTATCTTGTTGGAAGAAAGATCCCGACAGTAAGTGCATAAAATATTCAAGGCCAATGTCTTCAAGACATTTGTTTGAGTCTGATGATTCAATATACCCTCGTCCTTTCCACCAGTAAATCAACATAATATATTTTAATTTAAAGATTAAAATTAATATTTTAAAAAAATATTAATTTTATACAAAAATTATTAATGAAATAATTTTTTATATACAATATTAATTGCATTTATATTGTAATTAAGTGTAAAATGAATTTAAATATAATAAAACTATTAATAGAATTTGTGATGAACTGTGAAATAATTAATCAATAATTTATATTAAAATATTGATGATCTGAGATCCAATAGAATAGGGTTTTACAAGGGTTTTGTATTACTGAATAAGGCCTCCTCTTTTATGAGGAGGGGACTCCTCTTTTATACATTGTCTTGCTTGCTGGTGACGTGTAAAGGTCTCTCCAGGATTGGGCCACGCGTCTCTGCCATGCGGATTCGGAGGTACTAGGGTATCAGCCGCCTGCTCCATGCGTAACGGCCTCTGATTCTTCTCGTGCGTACGTTCGAGCGGATCTGCCAGGCTGTCTGGTGAATATTTTTCTGGATCCTGGGCTAGGCCGAGAGTTGGGCCGGACGCTAAGCCTGAGTGGAGAGGGCCTGCTTCGTGTGGGCCGGGCCGGTCGGATGAAGAAGATGGGTCGAACCCGGCATTGAGGGTTGGATGAGTCAGGCTTGTTATGTATGTCAGGTGTGTGGGCCTCTACGTCATGGGTCTTGGGCTGTGGTCAAGCCCCTGGCCCGGGGTGAAGGAATCCAGCGGTCATCAATTGCCCCTTCACCTTCTCGGCAGTTATTGCTCTAACTGCCGAGGGGGTGAATACCAAGAACTAGTATGATCGCGTCTGTTCGGGTTCAGGTGCCTTAATAACATCCTTTCATCTTTCAGTCGTTGTGCAGCTTCTGAATTCTATCTGCTCTTTTCTCTTTCTGTCTTTTTTTTCTATTCTTCTTGTCCTCTGCCGCCTTTGCTTTTTTTTTGTCATCATTATCTGGACATCTCCTTTCTTTCCTTTCCTGTGAATATCTTTTAAGAATCTGACATTGCTGGCTTAGAGTCTAGTGTAGCTCTGCCCCGTACTAAGTCCACAGGCTCCGAGTATATATCAGCGCCAGCTTTTCTTCATTCTTGAGCCTTCTGTTGAAATGAGAAATTCTTATTTTATCTGTGGCAGGTCTATTCGACGCCTTCTTCAAACAGATTGCCTTGTGCCTCAGAGGTTTGTTTTGATTTTGCTCTTATCATCTTAAGGGAGAACTGTTTCTGACTTGTCTCTGTTTTAAAACTTTTTGCAGTTCCTGAAATAAAAATGGGTCAGCTCAAAATTCTTGAAAATTTGATGTTACCTCTAAGGCGTCTGGATGGTGCATTGAAGATCCTTCTGGTATGGCAGCCGAAGGGTGGGACCATTCGGGAAGCTGCTGAAACTGCTTTACCCAGGTCGTCTGGCCGGCCTCCTCCTCTGCTTGTTGCCCAGGCTCCAAAGAAGTTCTGGGCTATTGAGGGGTTCGCTCTAACTTCACCTTTTTCCGCAGAGAAAAAGGGAATTTCCTCGATGCCCCTGTTGTCCTCTTTTGATATAAATGGGAGTGGCGCCGGCGCTCAGCTTGTTGTTCTTTTTGATGTGAAGTACCAGTATTATTATTCCCTTTGGTGTGAAGTACCAGTATTACGTGAGACTGGGATCTGCTGCACTCAGTCAGGTCTCCAGCGATTTCTTCGAATGTGTACTTCGCGATCTCTTCGGGGCCATAGCCCGAAGACTTATGTTTTTCATGTGTGGTGCACGGCCGGCATACAATATCTGAGCTTGTTCGAATGTACCGTGCATCACATTTGGGTAACCGGACGTTTGCCCAGGGGGACAGTGAGAAATGCTTATGGGAATCAACTTGTTCAGTTCCCCTATAATAGCGGGACAGATCTTGGCCTTTTCTGAAAAACTCACATTCCGAGCTACGAGAAGTCCTCCGAGCTGAAGAATAGAATAGTAGGGTAGGTGATAATCGTAGATGATGAAGTATCCGGATATGTAAATCCTTTAAGGATAGTCTTTCATCCCGTAGTATAGGCCTTTGTAATGTGCTGTAATGTACTTTTCTTTTAATGAAGTTCTTGTTCTGCTCTCATGCTTAAGCTGTTCTTCTTTTATCATGTGTGAAATACTTTAGATTGCTCGCCTTATAATTTTAACCAACTGAGCTCTGTCCTGCTTTTTCCCGAGCTGATCTAACCTATCTGCGAGCTCTGATGAGTTGAACTCCGGATCCACTTAGCCAACTGGGCTTTCAAGTTTCCGAACTGGACTGTCTGACCGACCTGTGAGCTCGGTCTTTACTTCGATGAATTGAGCTTTGAGTCTCCTTCATCCGACCGGGCTCTCAGGTCATGTTGTCCGAGCTGGACTGACCGACCCGAGAGTTCTGTCTTTGCTTAGTGAAATGAGCTCTGAGTTTCCTTTAGCTGGCCGAGCTCTCAAGTCATGCTGTCCGAGCTGGACTAATCCGACCTCTGAGCTCGGCTTCTGATGAGTTGAACTCTAAGCTCTCAGCTCTGTATGATTCCGAGGTGCTCTTGGCGCCTCTTTCCGATCTCACATCCTTTGTTTAATAACGATAAATCAAATCTTATAACTTTTTAAGTGATGAGCAAGTCTGACCTTTATCATGCTCCCATTTGCTTGTACTTTTGAGTCTTTTCATGACTTGCCCCTCTGTTTCCTCGGCATTTACCATAGGGATGGTAAAGTAGTAGGCTAAGTTGCTCTGACTGATGAGTTGGGCCTGTATTATGTGGATGGCGAATGGGCTTTTAAATGATGGGCTGTCATCGTATACTTGGCCCTTGATAGATGTAGATAAGCCCAGCGATCATCCTTTTGCCCCTTTACCGTCTCGCCGGTTATTACCTAACCGTTGAGAGGGTAAACTTCGAGAACAATTAATGATCGCGCCGCTCCAAGACAAAACTGTTCAGATCAACGCCCTGCCTCATAATTGCCCTTCTTTTCGAATTCCTTCTGTCTTTTGAAGAACTAGCTCTTGTCTGCTCTCTGTCTTCCTGCAACTCCTTGTACGGTTTTTCATCCCATCGTGTTCTCAGGTACGCTTCCTTGTTCTTCCATGGCAAGTTCAAAGCTTCCTGATGTTTTTGACCTTGAGTCGCATATTACACCTTCCAACATAACTAATCACATTTCCCGGAGGCTTTTAGATACTCCGTTGTATCTTATTCGAGCACCTCTTCCAAATGAGAGGATAGTTCTTCCTTACCCTCGCCCTCCTGGTTTGGTGGATCCCCAAGAGGTTCGTAGCATAGTGTTTTTCCTGAAGCAGAGAGAATTTGGTCTACCGTTTCCTTTTACCCCTTTCTTTGTTGAGGTCTTTGAATACTTTGGGGTAACTCCTCGAATGTTATCCCCAAATTCCATTTTATTCATGTCCTGTTTCGAGTCTATCTGTCTGGGTTGGGGTTTCGCACCTACGGCCTGTCTGTTTGTCACTTTTTTCCGCCTGGTTAGGGCGAAGCAAAACTTCTATTACTTTTCCCCCCGTAATGGGCTGTCTCTTCTTACGGGCTACAAGGATTCTATAAAGGGATGGGTAGAGAATTTCCTTGTGGCGGAGTTAAAACTAGGGTCCTGCCGATCGTGGGATGTGGACCTAAGGTGGGGGGAGATCTTTCCGGGCTGCAACGATCTGCCCGAATTGAGTCTTATTGAGCAGGTCGGGCTGCTTCGAATGACTTCCGTTGAGAGGAAGTATGATGTCGAGAAGTGTATGTTTGCGTCCAACCTTAGGGATATCCGGGACACGGGTATAGTGCTTTGTTCAGCTATTCTGTTTCTTCTTTGCTCATAATATCAGGAAGTATGCTGACTCTTTATAACTTCTTGTTTCTTGCAGCTTCTGAGGTTAGAATGGATGGCATCAAATTCCCCAAGAATTTTGACCTGTCTCGGGAGAACATGCATGCAATTTTTGACGCCTTTGGGGATGGGCGTTCTGTAACTGAGATTGCTGCAGAGCTGGCTCAGGCCGCTTCCTCCAAGAAGGTCAGCCGACCTCCCGTCAAAGCTTCTTCTCGAACTTCCAAGCCGAGCTCTCGCAGCATCAAATCAGCTCGGCCATCTAGCCATGGTGGGTCGAGCTCAACCTCGACGCCTGCTGAAGGGTCTAGATCCATTCCAGCCTCCTCAGAGGTCGTGAGGGAAACTTCCTTAGCTATTGTGGAGCAGACCCAAGCTACTGAACAAGTGGGGCAGGGTGCCGCCCATTCTACTGAGGGGGTGTTAGGGGGGAAATTTAAGTCCCCTGTTGAAGACAAGGAGACCTCTGGGACAGGGATGGAGATCATCCTCCTAGAGGATTAAAGCCCAGAGGTTTCTGGTGAAGGTGCCCCTGCCCCTGTGAGGACTGAGCCTGAGGGATCTGAGGGTGTCCCCTCAAAGACCGGGGGCAAGCGTCCGACCCCTTCTGGAACGCCTGTCCCATCTCCTGCTCGGAAGAAATCCAGGACTGCTGCGGGTCCTTCCCCACCTCTTTCTCCCATTGGGAAGGGGAAGGGTGTTTCTGTTGTTCCTTCGTCGTCCCCTACTGACAACATTCTGGACCTGTCAAGCATTTCCTCTGAGTCTCCGGCCTCTACTGTTGCCGCACTTCTCCGGGAGCGGATGTTCGGCGGGATAACAGAGGCTTCGGATCCTTGTCTTCTGGCCCTGACTGGTCACTTGGCCAGTTCTACCAAGGAGCAGGTGTCCTTCCAATCTCGCTCTCGTGAGGAGCTCGGATCCACGATTGGAGAAATGCTTCTGATGGTAAGTTATTTTTTTCACTTCTCTTTGAGTTTGCTTTGTTTCTTTTCTTGACAATTGTTCTTCCGTACTAGGTGTTAGGCCTGGTTATGGAGGTGGATGCCCGTGACCTCTCTCTCCGGGAGTCCGTGGACCGCCGGATCGAGGAAGCGCGTCGCGATGAAAACCTGACTGCCACCAGCGACGCGAGGGGCCACCTGGCAGCCGCCCGGGAGCAGATCCAGTCTCTCCGAGTGGAGTTGCATTCTGCGCTGGAGGCCTCTAAAAGAGCTGAGGACAGAGCGGCTGAGGCGGCAGAACATAGCAAATCCCTGGAATCAGAGCTGTCTCGTACTCGCAGGGTTCTCCAGGAGTCCGATGGGAGGGCAGCTGAGGTGGAAGCTCGTTGTGTAGAGGTTGTAAAGCAGCTGTCCTCTATGACAGCGGCCCTTCAGGAGAGGGATGAGGCTGTAAGCCAAAAAGCTGAGGTCCAGCGCCAATATGAGGCCTTAAAGGCCGATTTTGAAGGGCTTTAAGCTCACCTGAATGAGGTGAGGGCTCAGAGGGAAAGTGCCCTAGCCCGGGTGGAGGTCCTGGAGCAGGAATTGGGCACAAGTTCTGAACGTATCAAAGATCTGTCTTCATCGGCTGAAGAGTTCAACCTTCGCCAACAACAGCTAAAAAATGAAGTCAGGGCTTTGGAACGTAAATGTTTAGCCCTGCTCGAGGTGGTAAAGTATGCCGAAAGGAAGGCTCAGCTAAAGCGTGAACAGTGTATAGCGGAGTATCAGGAGTCTGATGAGCTGAAGGTTAAAATTGAACAGGCCTGTGAAGCTCATCTTCAGGACTACAAAGACTCTTCTGAATTTAAGGAATTTGTGGCTGAGGCTTGTGAAGAACATCTTGATGAGTATAAAGCTTCTGGTGAAATGAAATAGGCTATCATTGATAAGGCCTACCGCATGTATGTAACTGGCTACAATCGCGGTTTAAGAGAAGCTAGACAGGCTCCTGATATTCCTTTGGCCAAGCTTCGTAGGCGCGAAGTGGACTCAGATGGCGAGTCAGTGCTATACGGGGAGGATGATTTCCCTTTGCCCCGAGGAGATTCTCGGAGGAACATAGACCGGCTAGCTGAGTCTTCGTCAGGGGAATCCGAGATAGGGTCGGAGGAGGATGATCCTGATTCTGAGAAAGACGGCCTCCACCTTGGGTCAGAAGTTGCCCCTACTATTAATGTTGAGAGCTCTGGCCCAAGGGCCACCGAGCTTCCTTCGGAGGTGGCTGTAAATAGAGATAATGCAGGCGAGGGTGTTCTTACTGATGTAAGTCCTTTAAGGACTATTTATCCTCCTGCCTCGCCGGAGAGATAAATTGTAATAGTCATTAATGAAATATTAGTTTCCTTCTTGTTTTTCATATTTCTTGACATTTATCTCTACTCTTCGTATTTGTGATGTAAACTACATATTTTCATTCATAAGCTCTGAATTAATCTTAAGTTGCGAGCTCAGCTTTTAGCTGATAGTCTGAGAGATCAAATCTCGTACCTTTTTAATGGCAACTATCATGTCAGTTTTTGGCTTTTAGTCCTTCGTTCTTGGTTGTGACTTCGTATATTTGTTCCAGATAAACTGATTTAGGCTTTGATTATAGCCTTTTTATCCTCCTAAGGATTTCTTTATTTATGAGTCTTTCTATGGAGGGAGCTCGGCCTTTCTCGTTGGCCTTCGTATCTTGATCCTTTAAGGATATGAGTCTATCCGAGCTGAGAGCTCGGTCTTGGGCCTTTGTGAATATCGGTCCGAGCTGGGAGCTCGACCTTGAGTTTTTTTTTTTTTTTTTTTAACAGCTCTGGGCTCTTCTCTTTCCGAGGTCGGAATTGGATTTTATAAGTTGTTCCTGTGGAGAAATTTTTCATTTCGGGAGGCTCTTAAGTCCTTCACCGACCTATTTTTGATTCTAGGAGATCTTACGGGATCCTGGTTTTCTTTGAATTTCCGGGATGACCTCGGGGCCTCGCCGGTTGTTTTTTGTTTCCAGGAGATCTTACGGGATCCTGTTTTTCTTTGAATTTCCGGGACGACCTCGGGGCCTCGCCGGTTGTTTTTGACTTCAGGAGATCTTACGGGATCCTGTTTTTCTTTGAATTTCCGGGACGACCTCGGGGCCTCGCCGGTTGTTTTTTGTTTCCAGGAGATCTTACGGGATCCTGTTTTTCTTTGAATTTCTGGGACGACCTCGGGGCCTCGCCGGTTGTTTTTTGTTTCCAGGAGATCTTACGGGATCCTGTTTTTCTTTGAATTTCTGGGACGACCTCGGGGCCTCGCCGGTTGTTTTTTGTTTCCAGGAGATCTTACGGGATCCTGTTTTTCTTTGAATTTCCGGGACGACCTCGGGGTCTCGCCGGTTGTTTGTACAAAATTCAGGCTCATTGGCCTTACTGTTGCTTCGTCATCTCAGCTGGTTTTGTGCCTAACTGAGGCCTTGTTTCATGTAGAACGTTATTCATAAAGATAATCACATTGTATAAACAATTTTTATTTTCTCATGTCTGTCAAAATACAACGTTTTTCTTTACTAATATTTCAAGGAAAATACCTTTTTAGGTGCTGGATGTTCCAAGCGTGGGGCTCGGGGTTTCCTTGCATATCTTCGATTCGGTATACCCCGGGCTTAACCACTTTTGTCACCTTGAATGGACCTTCCCAGGTCGGTGCTAGCTTGCCTGCGGCTGCTCTTTTTCCTGTAGCTTCCAGGTTTCTTAAAGTCAGGTCTCCCACCTTCAAGCTTCTTTCTCTGACCTTTTGATTGTAATATCTTGCCGCTCGTTGTTGATAAGCAGCAGCTCGGACTTGGGCTTCTTCCCTAACTTCTTCAAGAGCATCTAGGTTGCTCCTTAATTTGTCCCCATTAGCGTTCTCACTAACGAATTGAACTCGATGAGTGGGGATCTGCAACTCAACTGGGACTACAACCTCTGTGCCATAAGCAAGTGCAAACGGGGTTTCTTGAGTGGGCGCTCTGGGAGTGGTTCGAAGTGCCCATAGAGTGCTATTGAGTTCTTCTGCCCAATTCTCCTTTGCGCCATCCAGCCGTTTCTTTAATCCTTGAAGGATAGCTCTATTAGTGACTTCCGTTTGGCCATTAGTCTGAGGATGAGCCACGGAGAAGAACTTATGCCATATGCCCATGTTCGTCGTGAAGGCTCTGAAAGTGCTGCAGTCAAATTGTCTGCCGTTGTCTGAGATAAGTACTCTTGGTATGCCAAATCTGCAGATGATATGTCCCCATACGAAATCTATCATCTTGCGAGCTGTGATTGTGGCTATTGCTTCTGCCTCTGGCCATTTCGAGAAATATTCCACAGCCACCACTACGAATTTCCTTTACCCCGTAGTCTTGGGGAAAGGTCCCAGGATGTCAATTCCCCATTGTGAGAAAGGCCATGGACTGGATATGCTTGCTTGAGGAGTGGCAGGGGTCCTGATGGCATTAGCAAATCTCTGACATACGTCACACCTCCGGACAAACTCTTCTGCTTCTTTTTTAACAGTGGGCCAGTAGTATCCTTGCCTGAATATTTTGTTAGCTAATGTCCCTGCTCCCTCGTGAGTCCCACATAGGCCTCTATGTATTTCCTCCATTACCTTTGCAGCTTCTTCCGGACTCACACACCGGAGCCATGGGCTGGACTTCCCTTTTCTGGTTTCTCTTCTTTCCTCGACGGTTCATCCGTCCTCCAGTTCCTCCAACAATCATATTAATAGTCCCACTGGACCCATCATTCACTGGTCCAGCTCCAGTTCTCCTGGGCATCTGGGCTGCCGGACCGGGTTGAGGCCTCTGCCCCTCCGGTTTCTTCACAAAATTTTTGAGATGCCCCCTTTTTATCAATCTTTCAATCTCCGCGATTAACTGAAAACAGTTATTTGTATTGTGGCCATGCGTCCGGTGGTACTGACAATACTTGTTAGGATTCCTTTGATCTGCTTCCGACTTCAAAGGTTTAGGCCACTGGAGAAACTCCTTATCCTGGACAGCCATGAGCACCTCGGCTCTGGACGCATTTAATGGAGTCGGTTTCTCCGGGACCCAAGGAGGGAGCACTCTTGGTTCGAGAACCTGAGGAGGAGGAGGCCTTTGATCCCTTCTTTCCCAGGCCTGCTTGTACGGCTCAGGCCTCTTTCCACGCTTCTTCTCGTGTTTCTCCGACCTCCCCTCCTCCGGGGCTTTCTCTTTTCCTTCCACCCCTTTGGCAAATCTACTCGTTACTAAGGCGTCATCCTGCCTTATATACTTTTCCGCCCTCTTCATCAACTCGGCCAGTGAGGTCGGAGGTTTCCTGCTCAGAGAACCAAAGAACTCGGCAGAGGTTGTTCCCTTTTGCATGGCCTCTACCGCCCTTCCTTCGTCAAGCTCGGGAATCTGCAGGGCCTCCGTATTGAAACGGGCGACATACTCTCTGAGGGATTCACCAGCTTTTTGTCTCACTGTTTCCAGATAGCTCGTCTTCCTATCTGCTGGCACCCCGGCTACGAACCGGCTAATGAAGCGGGTGGCCAGATCTCCGAAACTTTTAATGCTTCCGGCCTCCAGGCTGTTGAACCATGCCCTCGCTGGTCCCGAGAGCGTTGTTGGGAACACCTTGCACATCAGAGCATCTGACAGAGTTTGCAACTCCATGAAGGTCTTATAGTTCATGACATGCTCTCTCGGGTTACCAGCCCCATTATAGGCCGCCATCGGCGGCATCATAAACTTTTTGGGAACGGTCTCCTGCTGCATTAACTTTGAGAAGGGAGAAGAAGTAGGCAAGGAGGTTTGACTCTGATCTTTCTTACCTAGCTCGGCTAAGAGCTGCTCCTTCAACCTTTTCAGCTTTTGGTTCATTTTCTCGTCTTCCAGGCTGGATCTTTTGCCCAAACTACATTCTTCCTCCTCTGTTTCAGTTCCCATTTCCCTGGTTGTTTCGGCAGAATAGTCGTTCACCTCTTCATTTTCTATCAACTCTCTTGCCCTTCTCCCATGAATTCGGGCCTCCGGTTCTTCCTCTTCTCCGGCATCGTGGTTGTTAGTTTGGAGGCGGGCAGAGGTAGGTTGGGGTTCATCGGTTCTGGGTTCCTCTACTACTGGGAGTGCGTTTACTGGGGTGCTAAGTCCCCTTTGTTGCATTATCTGCCCCAACCAGTGAGCAGTGGTTTGTAACTGGAGAGCCATGGTTTGAATGTCTTGGTTAGACAGGGTCATGGTGGGAGTATTCCCTGCCAGACTTGGCGAGGGATTAAGAGAAATAGGTGTTTGGTTATTCAACGTTGTAGGGCTAGAAAAGGAGAACTGCTGCCCATCTTGGGCAGAGCTCAGGTCATTTGGAATATTAAGGTTACTTTCTTGGTGGTTTGCCATCGTGGATCTCAGTGGGTTTTGAAAGTGAAAACTCCGGTGATGAAAAGATCTCCTTCGTTTTCCACAGACGGTGCCAATTGATGATCTGAGATCCAATAGAATAGGGTTTTACAAGGGTTTTGTATTACTGAATAAGGCCTCCTCTTTTATGAGGAGGGGACTCCTCTTTTATACATTGTCTTGCTTGCTGGTGACGTGTAAAGGTCTCTCCAGGATTGGGCCACGCGTCTCTGCCATGCGGATTCGAAGGTACTAGGGTATCAGCCGCCTGCTCCATGCGTAACGGCCTCTGATTCTTCTCGTGCGTACGTTCGAGCGGATCTGCCAGGTTGTCTGGTGAATATTTTTCTGGATCCTGGGCTAGGCCGAGAGTTGGGCCGGACGCTAAGCCTGAGTGGAGAGGGCCTGCTTCGTGTGGGCCGGGCCGGTCGGATGAAGAAGATGGGTCGAGCCCGGCATTGAGGGTTGGATGAGCCAGGCTTGTTATGTATGTCAGGTGTGTGGGCCTCTACGTCATGGGCCTTGGGCTGTGGTCAAGCCCCTGGCCCGGGGTGAAGGAATCCAGCGGTCATCAAATATATATTTATAAATACTAATAATAAGGTCATGAAGTGAAAAATATATGAAAATGGTTATGATTTAATTATATTAGTTTATTTACTATTTATAAAATTTTATCTTTTAAATATGTATTTATTTTATATTTTTCATTTTATAATTTTTATTTACTTTATTTTTTTATATATATTAAAAAATAATTTTTATTAATTTTTCAATTACATTCATTTTAAAAATATAAAATTTTATTAAAATATAAAGAAATATATGAATATTCATTTAAAAAATAATAATTAATAATAAATAAAATAAAATTAAATAGATTTATAATATTCAATTTATATATTATTATAAGTTAAATAAATAAGTAAATAATAATTTTGAAATAATAAAAAAATAAAAAGTTAATATTAAGGTGAATCGACTAAAAAATTTAATATTTGTACATATTTATATTTTAATTTAATTTTTTTAATTTTAATTTAATTGGTCTAATTTTTAAATTTTGATATAATTTTAATGAATCCGTGAATTTTTAAATTTAGTAATTTATATTATAATTTAATAGTATTATTTTTTTTATATAAATTAATAATCAAACGGCTTAAAAAAATTTAATAATGTATTTTAATTTAAATATTTAAATTTTGAATAAATTTTAATATAATTTTAGTTAATTTTTAAAAATTAAAATATAAGAATTCATATAAAATATTAAATATAATATTTTATTATTTTTTAAATATAAATTAATTTTATATAAAAAAAAATATTAACTCATATTTACTTATAATTAAATTAAAAATTTTAAATTTTAAATTTTTTATTAATATTATTTATACACGCCATATATAAATATAATAAAATAATTTTTAATACTTTGTCATAAAAAGACACTTCTCTTTATCCATTCAAGTTTTTATTTTAAATATAATATTAATAAAATTTATAAATTTTAAATAATTTTATCAAATTTAAAAAATTTTTAAATTAAATTATTAATAGCAAAATGTTTTAAATTTTAATTAATATATATATTACATTCTTTTATTAATAAAGTCTACACAGCTAACATGTGTGGAAATTTTCATTGAATTTATTTGAGAGAGAAATGTTAGCAGTTGGGAAAATGAATGGTTGTAAGTAAGTCAAGGTCTATATTCAGCTTTTGCTTTGTAAAGGGGAATCATTCGAAAAGTCGTACAATGAATTATTTGAGAGAGAGAAGCTCTACTACTCACTTTTCGAGACACATGATACGTACTGTATATAGGTATATTAAATTTTAAAATTATTTATAATTTAATTTTTAAATATCATTATTATTAATAAATTATTTTTAAAAATATATTAAAACAATTTTACCTTTTATTTTTATTAACAAAATAATTTTATCGTTTATTTATATCATTAAAAATATAATGAAAAATCAAATTAACTTTTCTTTCTCCTTCAATTCTTCTTCGCTTTTTATGGACTTTTTTTTTTTTTTTTTTTTTTTTTTTTTTTTTAAAAAAAACTCCTTCCCTATCAATTCTTCCTCTCTTTCTTCTTCGCATTTTTTTTTCTTTTTTTATATAAAATATTTATTATTTGAATTCAATTTATATAAATAATTAATTTAATAAAAAAAATATATTTTATAGTATATTTTAATTTAAAAATTAAAATTAATATTTTAAAAGAATATTAATTTTTATAAAAAATTATTAATGAAATAATTATTTTATAAAATAATTTCATTATTTAATTTTTCAGTTCTTTTAATATTTTTCAATTTAAAATATTTACATTTTATTTTTAAAATTTTAACTTCAACTCTACATTTAATTTTTTAAAATTATTTACTCATTATTTAATTTAATTTATATATTATTTTTATTATTAAGTAATTATTTTTTATTTATCTTATTTAATATTAATCTATTTAAATAATTAAAATTATATAAAAATAAATTTTAATAAATTAAAATATTTAATTTTTATAAAAAATTAAATTCTAATAACAAATTATATATTAAATTATTATATTATTTTAATAACATTATTTTTTATAAATTTACATTATAGTAAAAACATATTTTTTTTATAATAAATATAATTAAAAATTATAAAACAGTCCGACCCAAATTAATTTAAAAAATTTATAAATTTACTTTTATACTAGCTATTATATAATATTTAAAATTACCCTAATTTACCAATTGAAATGTTTCCCACATTAAAAGTATAGAAAGTAATTAAATATTATATTTTTTTTATTAAATTTTGTGATATTTTCGTCAAATTGAATATAATTATTAAAAAATTAATTTAAATTATTTAATAATTTTTTTATTAAATTTTATAATATTTTTATTGAAATTGAATTAAATATAATTATTAAAATATTAATTTAAATTATTTAATAGTGGTTGGAAAAATTGAAGTATACACACCTATCATGTGTGGAAAATTTTGATTGAATTTATTTGAGAGAGAAAAATGTTAGCCGTTGGGAAAAATATTATTTAATAGGACAATGAAGAAATGCTGGGAGGGATTGGACCTGAGAGCTTATTGCTTGAGAGATCAAGAGATAGCAACTGGTTCAATTCTGAAATGCTTTCAGGAATTTCACCAGTTAAATGGTTACCTGACAAGTTCAAAACAGCTAGACCTGCAAGTTTCATCAGTTCTTCAGGAATCTGTCCATGCAAATTGTTTCCAGAAAGGTCTAGACTTGTCAGAATGGAGAGGATCTTGTTAAATGTTTGATGCTGGTTTTTTATGTTGGCGCTGTAGCTTTCTCCATAGTAGTGCCTGAAGCTCATTCCATAAAATAGGTAATGATTTATCCGCTGAATCTGAACCATTGCTCTGAGATTGACAAAGCTTGATGGAATATTTCCATTCAATTCATTTTCTGCCAGGTCAAGGATTTGCAGTGAGCTTAAATCTGAAAGCTCTGAGGGAATTTCTCCAGACAAGGCATTTGATCTCAAGCTAAGTATTCTAAGATTCGGGAAAACACTGCCTGTCCATGGTGGAATATTTCCTGTCAACCTGTTGTCTCCAAGGTCCAGAGTTTCCAAACTAGACCAATTATGAAAAAATGATGGGATTTCTCCTGACAATTTGTTGCTGCTGAGGTGAAGTGTTTGAAGCATATTTAGCTGACTCAGTGATCCTGGAACCTTGCCAGACAAGAAGTTTTTTTGAAGATCTAGAACTTCCAGAGAAGGGCAATTTCCTAAACTGGATGGAATGCTGCCTGTTAAATTGTTTCTTGAAAGATCAATGACTGCAGCTGACAACATCTCTCGTATAGAGATTGGAATCTCACCAGTGAGTTGGTTCCCTGAAAGAGACAAGAATCTTGTTGTTGCTAAGATTTCGCCTAACCTATTTGGGATAGGACCAGAAAATTGATTATTTGAAAGATCAAGTAAGGATATGGGGAATCTAGGAAGAGGAATGTGCCCTTCAAAGAGGTTGGAGCTCAAATCCATAACATCAGCAGATAATTTTGATGGGTATGGTAATTTACCTTGTAATTGGTTGAAGGAAGCATTCAAGTCTTTTAGATTAGGAGACATATCCCAAAACCAATCTGGCACAATTCCTGAAACACTGACATTTGAGAAATGTAGATAAATGATGTTGCTTTGGGATTTAAGCCACACAGGAAATGAAGAATTCAGAAGGCATGAACTAATGTAAAGAGACTCCAACTGAAATGGAGGAACCCAAAAGGAAGTGACATTCAAAATGAAAAAGTTTCCAGACAAATCCAAGTCTTTCAATTTGCTTAGCTTTGAGAAATGTGATTCAGAAACTATTCCTGTCAAGTGATTGTTTGAAACATCCAGTTCATACAGCTCAGAAAGTTGCTGTAAACTATCAGGGAGAGTACCATTCAGTTCATTTTCAGCAAGCTTGAGCACAACTAGTTTTTTCAAATTGTCTAAAACAGGGATTGGACCTTGAAGTGAGTTGTACTCCAGATCAAGAACAACCAGACTTTTAAGGCTACCAAGCCAATATGGCAGTTGACCGACCAACTGGTTTGAACTCAGCACTAAGATCTGCAAGCTGGGGAAAGGAATTTCAAAAGGGCAGTTTACTGATTCTCCCTGGAAATCAGGTATATTTCCTGTAAGGTTATTAAACCTCAAGGAAAGAAATTTCAGGTTGCAAAGTTTGCCAATTGAACTTGGAATCCTTCCCTGTATATTATTCCAATAAAGACTGAGATGAGTAAGAGATGTCATGTTTCCAAGGGAGGCAGGGAGTTCTCCGTATAAACGATTCAATGTCAAATCAAGAACTTCTATCTTCTTCCAGCTTCCCCTCAAAATTTCAGAACAACGTGCTTTTTTGAAAGTATTCACAAGTCTCAGGAATCGCAAATTGGGTAATTCACTAAACACATGTGGCAATCTTCCAACATTCAAGCCGCTAAAGCTCAAATCAATGGATACCAGGCTGCTGATGTTGGCAAGCCAGACAGGGAACCTTGAGTTGAAGGGGTTAAAGCTGAGGTCTATGACTGCAAGTGAAGTAAAGTTAACAGAGATAGGAGATGAAATGGTTCCAGATAAGAGACAAGCATATAAGTGCAACCCAGTTAAATGGGGAAGCTTGTTCAATTGCCCAACCCAGTTTGATCCAATCCTTGATAAGTTAACTCCACTCATTGCCAAATATTTGAGGGAGACAAGACCTGTCACCCAATCAAGATTTTCAGCACGTAGAACATGTAAATCATAATTAGTAGCTTGTGAGATTCCCCATATTTGGAGGAATTACACCACGAAACCCAGCATTTGATAGGTTCAGATATTCCAAGTTCTTCCAAGAGTCAAAAAAACTCGGAATGGGGATGTCGCTGAATGAGTTGAAACTCAAGTCCAGATGTCTCAAGGACTTGAGTGCTGCTAGTGAAGGTCTAAGCTCCCCACTCAGGTTCCAGAATCCATACCTGTCACTTGCAGAAGAATCAGAAGGAAGTGGGTAGTCGAGATCCGGTTTACCAACTTTTGGTGGATGTGGGTTGTGGAGATCTACTGTAATAACAGCTCCTGTCTCGCCATCACAAACTATTCCATGCCATTGGCAGCAGTTGGTTCCTTGCCATGATGAGAGCCGGTTTCCAGGATCAAGAAGACCATTTCTGAAATCAAGAAGAGCTTCTCTATCAGATTCCAGGCAATCCACCATCTGGGCATGGATATTACAAGCAAATTCTCTTATTACCAGGCATGTAAAATATAATACAACTTTCAGAAGTGAAAAATTATCCATGAAATTTCAGTTGCTGAGATTTTGAAATCCTTCAGAATACTTTTTGTGGAACCTTAATCTAGAACTTCATTAGCATGAAAGATCATTACTTTTCTTCATAAAATACTTGCAATAGAGACAGATTGCTATAATATTCAATCATATTAGTCAAATGAAATTGACATGTTTGACACATTCTTGTTCATTGTAAACATAAATAATGGCCAAAAGGTCAGGTAATTAGCTTGGCTTCTGTGGAAGTTATGACGTGGTTTTAATTTCTTGATAAGACAATGAGAAACTTCTAATGGGTTACATCATTTCTCTTTCAGCTGAGGCAAATGGCATAGTTGGCCAAGCTAAAATGAAAACTAAAATAACCCTTCACATTATTTTTGTGTTTTATTAATGTAAACTGTTGACAAATTGATGCTGAAAAAGTGTTTTTCGTTTTCCTCTTTATTTCATTTTTTTTAAACAATCTTACGTAATCTTCTTTTTTCAAGTTATTTTTAACCGAATGATTTAAGAGAATAATTTTGTAATAATGTAGAGATATTTTAATTTAGTATTTTAAAGATAAAAATTAATTAATTAATTTTAACAAAACACACAAACTTTATAATAGTTCACTCTGAAAAATCAAATTAGCAGACCACCTATTCATTGATAAAAAAAATTACAAAAAATTATAAATAATTTTTTTTAATTATTATTTTATGTTATATTATATTATAATAATATGGTGAAAAAATGATTTTTGTGTTAGTTTTGTAACTTGATACTCTCATTTTTTCCTCGTTCTTAAACTTAACTTCTTCTTTCCCCTTTCTTTTTCCCATGGAAGATGTTCTACGTCAATTGACTATCAATAAAGAAAAAAATATTGTTGTCTTTATTAAGAACTCTACATATATTATAGGAGGCATTTCGTTAATGTGGAAGAATCATGTGTCTGTTTCTGTGGTCGGCTTTTTTTCAAATTTTATTGATTCGGTTGTTTTGAAAGATAATATTTAATGGAGATTTACTAGTTATTATATATTTCCAGAATTGCAACCATAACGTCAGTCTTGGAATCTCATTCGAGTTTTATCTTGTAGAAACTCTTTTCCGTAGTTTTGTTCGGGAAACTTTAATGATTTATACTTGAGAGATGAAAAAGAAGGATGAGTATTTTTGTCAAATTATCTTATGTAGGAATATCTTTGCCAAATTATTTTATACATGGATTCTATTTTGAATAATTATAAATTTTTATTAGACATTTCTAATAGATAAGTTCGTCGTAATACTACTATACCTACTAATATTTTACCCAAATAATTTATTAGGTATAATCTTTCTCTCTATTTGGGATAATATCTTTCTTTTTTGATGAAATTTTATTAATATAATTAATAGATTTATTTTTAAAAAAATGATGTAGTATTTTTTTACTAGGTTAATGAAAATTTATCGGGTAAGTATAATTTATAAAAAATTAAAAGTATAAATTTAAATTAGTTATTTTTAAAATACAGGATAAAATTATAAAAAAATATAAAATATAAAAAAATTTTTACAATTAACCTTTTAATAAATTATTTTATAATTTTATTGTTCTATTCAAATATTATGGTTTATCTCCCAATCAGGTGAACCTTAAATGACGTTCGCTTTTTAACTAATGGAGACGCGAAGAAAGCTACGAAATCTGTTGTTGTTCTTTTGACTAAAATGTTATTAAATTAAAAGAATATAAGAATAAAACATTTCTTTATATGTCTATTGTATTTTTAAATGAAAAACTAAATTTTGATAATTAAAAAAAATGTTAAATATATTCTGCAATAATTTTAAGAGTAGCGTTTAATTTTTTTAATTTAATTAAAATATTAATATTTAAAAATTAAAGGAGCAGACCATAAAAAGTTATTTTTATAAGTAAATATTTAACTTTACTGTGGATTAAGCTCATCAATATTGAAGTAATCTCTAAAGTTGAAAACTCTGAAATTTAAATTTCAGAGTCAATTATAGAAAGATATTACACTTTACATTTAAGTCACAATATATCTTGATTTAATAAAATATTATTTTAATATTAAAAAATTAAAAATTTTTATTATTAAACAAAAAGGATAATAATATATTAACTTTATTTAATAATATATTATTAGTTATTTTAATATGCATTTTTTTTTATTTTTTGAGTAGGGGATAAGAAAAGAGATTCAAATTAAATTTCAATATATATATATATTTCTAACTATAAAATGAGAAATGATATATTTAAAATCTTTTTAATTATATTTTTATTATTAATAAATATTATATATATATATATATATATATAATTAATGTATATGTAATAAATATAATTTATTATTTAATCACTATTAATGTTTGATTTTTTAATTTTTTAAAACTTTTTAATATAATAAATATAATTTTTAATAAATATAATTTATTATTTTTTTAATCACTATAAATATATAACTTTTTAATTTTTTACTATTTTCTAATATAATAAATATAATTTTTATTATATTTATTATCATTATTATATGATTTTTTTATGTTTACTATTTTTTAATATATTATATTATTAATATTACAATAAAAATAAAATTTTTATTATTAAAAAAATTTTATTGTGTTTTTTATTTTAATAATAAATAAATTATTAAAATATATTTATAAAAATTGAGTAAATACCATATAAAAATATATTTAACAATTAAAAAAATTACTTTTATTATATAGCAATAGTTCTATAAAAAAAGATAATATAAAAAGTTTTTATTATTTGACACTATTATTATTTATGTAGATAATTGATTAAAATTATTATAAAAAATATTAATTGTGATAAAAATATAAAATAATAAAAGAATTAATAGAATTAATCATATAATATTATCAAACTAAAATTTTATTAACTTAAATAATTATAAAAAATTAATAAATATAAATAATTAAAGTATAATAAAAAGTAAAATTATAATTCTAATATTTTAAATCAATTGTTATAAATATTAATTAAATTACTATATTTTATTATATTAATAACTGTAACTTCTAAAAAAATTAACCTTCATTATGTATTTTATATAAAATCTATTATAAATATTAATTAAATTGTTATAATTTATTATATTAATGACTATTATTAGTGTGTAACTTTTTAATTTTTTATTATTATTAATATGTGATTTTAATATAATATATTAATCACAACAAAATAAAATTTTTAACATATATATTTTATTTTTATTTTTAATAATAAATAAATTAAAAATATATATAATTAATATTATTAATTAATTGATACTATATATTTTTTATATTTTATGCGAATAATAATAAATATATGAGAGATTTTTAAGTGTACAATTGACCTAATATAATTATGTCATATGACATAAAATTTATAATTTTTTAATTTATTTATAATTTTATTTTTATATAAAATACTAATTAATATATATTAAATACAATTTATTACTTTTATAATAATTATTAATATATCACTTTTTGATTTTCTATTTTTTATCTAATAAGTACAATTTATTATATCGATTGTTATTAATTTTTTAATTTTCTACAATTTTTTAATATAATATATTATTGATATTGTAATAACAATTTTATTATATTTTATTATTAAAAAATTATTATATTTTTAGTTTAATAATAAATAGAATATTAAAAATATATTTATAGAAATTTAATTATCATATAAAAATATTTTAATAATAAAAATAAATACTGTAAAAAAATAAGTATATATATATATATATATATATGTAAGTCATGTAAAAAACTTTTATTATTTCATTATAGTATTAATTTATTGATTTGATAATTTTTATAATCTAATTAATAAATAATATATATTCTTATTCCTTCAAATATGAATAATTATATAAAATAAATATATATAATCGATTAAAATTATTATAAAAAATATTAATTATAATAAAATACAAAACAATTAATAGAAGTAATTAATAGAATTAATGGCATAAAATATCATTAAATTAAAATTTTATTCAATTCAAATAATTTATATAAAAAATAAATAAATAAAAATAATTAAAATATAATAAAAAAATAAAATAGTATTTAAGTATTATAAATTTTAAACAATCATATTATTAAATATAAATTATTATAATTTATTATATTAATTATTGTGATAATTTTGAACTCTTTACTTTCTCTAAAAATGTAAAATTCATATATTTATTTTATATAAAACTCATTAGCATAATTTTCATCACATAATTATATTTCTTTTATTTTTAATTAGCTCATACTTTAAATTTTTTTTTATTCTTTTATTCGCGATTGGAGTTTTAGTAAATTTTATTTTTTAAAAAATACATAATTTTTTGTAGTAAAATCTGTTATTAATATTAATAATATATAATAATAAATATTTAAATTTTAAATTTTTAAATAATATATGATAGTAAATATTTTAATTTTTAATTTTCTTTACAATTAAATTTATTGATATATTGATTAATATTTAAATTTTTACTCTAGAAATCATGCACAATTGCATTTTTAATTCTTCGTTATTTTTTTAAATTTTGTAGCAATAAATTAAATAATAATTTTTTTTATATTATTTTGAATCTCAACATATAAAATAAAATATTATGATCTGTTCTCTTTATCAATAGTTTTACCTTCAAAATCTGAATATAAAGGAGAAAATATTTTATTTTTTTAATAAATAAAGTAAATTTATAAAAAATATATTATTTTATAAAATATTTTTATACTATATTATATGATAATAATATAATATAATTTAATATCCACATAATATATGGACAAACAACTAATTACTTATAATTTTAGTTATTAAATTAAATCAGATTAAATTCGTAATAATTATTTAAAATTTTTAAAAAATAATTTTTTATAATTTACTATTTTAATCTTTAAAAATTAATAATTTAATTTTGTTAAAATATTAAATATTATCTTGCCTGATTAGACTATTAAAAAATAAATAATAAAAAAAATTACACGGGAAAGACAAGCCTTTCTTATCGGTAGGGTCCAAACCTGAAAATAAGTTATATCAAGAAAACCTGAAGTTACGCCACTTTTGTCAAAGGGAAATCGGAGAAAAACTTTTTGGCTTTATGAGACATACAAGAAAAATTAGATTCTATTAACAAGATTAACAGTAAATTCTCCAATTAAAATTAAAATTAAATGAAAATGAATGTGAAAATTTCCAATGTTATGCTGCAGAAATTGAGTAATTAAACAGTATTATAGATGGTATAATTATAATGCTCAGCTGCTGTTTGAGAAATTGTTTATGGAATTGCGGCAGCTGTATCGTTTCATTTTCGTAGATTTGAAAAAAATTGAATTGTATAAAATAGTTAGAATGAAATTATTAAATAATTTAAATTAATCATTTTGAATTAAGTGAAAAGTGAATTTAAAAGTTATTTAGACCAATTTGGACACTGCTGTTTCAATTGGTATTAGAACCATCAGAAGGAGACAGATAAATTGTGCGGAACTAATGGATATGCGAGAAAATGGTTATTTGTGAGAGACGAGATGGAGCTGGTACTAGTGAACCACAGTACCCAAGGGTTGTATTGAATTCAGTTGTGACGAAGACATCGCAAAATTTAGCGGTCGGTCTTGGATCCTGTTTTGATTAGCAATTGTATTGAATTCAGTTGCGATGAGAACGTCGCAAAATTTAGCGGTACCGAATGTGATGGTCAAGGACCGAGTGTCTCGATCAGCTGTCTATTTACGGAATCGAATATAACAGTCAGCTGCCTGCTTGCAGAATTACAGCAGCTGTCGTATATCGGTAAAATTGTATATAATATATAACACGAAATTATTAAACAATTTGTGGTAATCATTTTGGGTCAAGTGGAAAGTAGATCCAAAAGTTATTTGGATGAGTTTTGGCCGTTTGAATAATAAACTTGAAAAAATATTATTTAAATTAAATTATGGAAATGCAATAAACTAAATTATTGAAATTGCAGTAATTGAAGTTGGAAGTGAAGAACACGCTATGGCCTCCATCTTACATTAATCCAAAGAAATTCCAAAGTCAAGAAACCATCTATCTATCTATCTGTAGAACTGTTTGTAGTTGGCTACACAGAATTGAAAAAAGTTTCCAATTTTTCCCTTTAAATACCATGAGATCATGAAACTTACCTCATGCAGTTTTCCTAGAAAACTTTCTTGAGAATCCCTCTGAATTCTCTGCTACTAAACAGATATTGAGTGTTTGATCTATGGAAACCTTTCCCTTTCTTTGGATTATCTGTCTGTTATGTGGAGAATTATTATGTGGTGGACTTGCTCAGTCAGTGAACTGCAATGCAGCTGATAGAGAAGCTCTTCTTGATCTCAAAAGGGGCCTGAATGATTCTTGGAATCGGCTCTCTTCATGGCATGGAACCAATTGCTGTGGATGGTCAGGAATAGCTTGTCACAACACAACTGGTGCTGTTCTCGCAGTTGCTCTCCCAAATTCATCAGGTCTTCAGCCATTAGGCGGAGAGATTAGACCTTCTTTGGCGAAACTCAAGTCCTTGAAACATCTGGATTTAAGTGGGAACAATTTTCATGGTAAAATTCCTCATTTCCTGTCCGATTTGCAGAACTTGCAGTATCTAAACTTGTCATTTGCTGGGTTTAGTGGTGCAATTCCTCCAAATCTTGGAAATCTCTCTACCTTGCAGTTTCTTGATGTCTCTTCAGTTAGTTTAACTGTTGATAATCTTGAATGGGTGAGTGGTCTTCTCTCGCTAAAATATTTGAGCATGAATTATCTAAACCTTTCAAGCTTGGGAGGAGCATGGATTGAGCCATTAAACAAGCTTCCACTTTTATCCGAGTTGCACTTGGAATTCTGTGTTTTATCAGGTTTCATCTATTCTCTTCCTTCTGTTAATTTCACTTCACTTAAAGTCATGAAACTTCAGTGCAGCTTCTTCCATGCCAAGTTACCAACTTGGTTTACAAACATTAGCAGCCTTGTATCTGTTGACATTGGAAATAGTTGGTTGACTGGAAGGATTCCGCTTGGTTTTGGTGAATTGCCAAATTTGCAGTCATTGAAGCTTAATTATAATATGGAACTCTCAGCAAGCTGCTTCCAACTATTTGCAAGAAGCTGGAAAAAGATAAGAGTTCTTGATTTCTCCATCATTAATTTACATGGTAGGCTTCCTGCTCTTCTTGGAAATTTGACATCTCTCATTCATTTGGATTTACACATCAATAATATTGAAGGTGGGATACCAAGCTCCATTGGTAAGCTTTCTAAATTAAAGTACATTAACTTGTCATCAAATAAACTGATAGGAAGCTTACCAAATTCAATTGGCCAACTCAAGAATCTTGTTGAACTCCGATTGAACAGTAACTTGCTTCAAGGTTCCATCCCTTATTCTATTGGAAATTTACAACATTTGACTATCCTCAAGCTTTCATCAAACAACATAAATGGCTCTCTGCCAGATAGTATTGGACTGCTCTCTGAGTTGTCTACTCTTGATGTTTCACTTAATAAGCTGACAGGTATAATCTCAGAAGCTCATTTTCATAGGTTGGAGAACTTGGAGCAAATTATTTTATCAGATAATTCAGTCATTTTAAATGTCAGCTCCCACTGGGTCCCTCCTTTCCAAGTCATTTTCTTGCAGATGAGTTCATGCCATGTAGGTCCTTCCTTCCCTTATTGGCTTAGATCTCAGAAAAAGATCGAACTTTTAGATTTCTCAAGGGCTGGTGTTTCAGGTTCTATCCCAAATTGGTTCTGGAACATGACTAGCATTCTAAGCTTTCTGAACTTTTCTTTCAATAGTTTAGAGGGTCATATACCAAATACATTCAAACTGATTCCGTATGCAATTGTTGATTTGAGCTTCAACCAATTCACAGGACCTGTTCCTCTTCCAAATGCCTTGTCACTAGATCTCTCTCATAACCAGTTTTATGGTAGTATGCCAGAAAATATCAGTCAAGTCATGTCATCCTTGCAAATTCTTTCACTTTCTAGTAACCAGTTGACTGGTGGAATCCCAGCCTCAATCGTAAAGTTGTCACTCAATGTCTTGGATCTCTCAAAAAACAATTTGGCAGGAAGCATTCCTCCAAACATAGGAAATTGTTCTTCCCTCACTGTTCTAGACCTTCAAAAGAACAACTTGTCTGGTGGGATTCCAAATTCTATAGGTCAGCTAAATGGGCTTCAAACACTTCACTTGAGCAACAACAAATTCTCTGGAGAAATTCCATCATCTCTTCAGAATTTATCAAAGTTGGAAACTTTGGACTTGGGGAGCAACATGTTGACAGGAAAATTACCCTTTTGGGTTGGAGAAGCTTTTCCGCTTCTCAGAATACTTAGTCTCAGGGCAAATAAACTTTCAGGAGAACTTCCCTTGACGCTTTCAAATTCGAGTTCGCTGCAAATATTGGACCTGGCAGAAAACCAATTAAATGGTTCCATTCCTGCTAACCTGGGAAATCTTAAGGCCATGGCTCAACAGCAGAAGGTTAACCATTATTTGCTTTATGGAATGGATGAAAATCACAACTACCAAGAGAACATGCATGTGACCATAAATGGCCTCGGATTAACGTACACCAGGACTCTTTCCTTGCTAACCAGCTTAGATCTGTCTGGAAACAATTTAAGCGGAGAACTTCCTGAAGAAATAACAAGATTAGTTGGTTTGGCGGTTTTGAACTTATCAAGAAACCACATCAGTGGCCAGATTCCTGATAGCATTTCAGAATTGCATCAGCTGTTATCTCTTGATCTCTCAGGCAATAGGCTTTCAGGTCCTATTCCCCAAAGCATAACTTCATTGACATTTCTGGGGAATTTGAATGTGTCAAACAATAACTTGTCAGGTAAAATACCTTCTGCAAATCAGATGTTAACTTTTAATGCATCCTCTTTTGCTGGGAACCCTGGACTATGTGGAGATCCTCTTGCAGTGAAGTGTGGCAATGGTTCAAACAATGGAGATGACAATTACCCAGATGCTGGAAGGAAAGCTGATCAAGATGATAATGGCAATGGGTTTGCAGATAATTGGTTTTACATGAGCATTGGGGTGGGATTTGCAGTAGGTTTATTGCTTCCTTATTTAGTATTTGCAATGAAAAGGTCTTGGGGTGGAGTCTATTTTGCATTTGTGGATGGAACTGCCTATAGATTGTCAAGTGAGAAAATGAAAGCAGCTATGAGGAGAAGAACAGGCTGATTTCGCTTTCTTTTTCTTTTTCTTTTTCTTTTGTAAGTGTCGGATGTAAAATAGCTAGAATTCGGAGAAAGAGACAGTCGAGAATAAACTTTTGTTATCACAAGTATGCTTTTTTCTTTTAAATCTGTGTGAAAAGATACTCAAATTTAATTAAAATACTACTCAAATTTTAATTCTAATTTTAAATATAAATCACTATTTTAATTTTAATTTTAATTTTAATTAAAATACTACTCTAATTTTAAAAATAAATATAATTAATCATTAAATTATATTAATTAATTAATTATAATATATACTTTTTATTTTTAATTTCACTAATAAATTTTAAAAATATATATTGACTAAATTTTTTAAAAATATATATCGTCTCATTGACTAAATTTTTTAGATTCGCCTATGCTCCAAAAATCTAAAATTTTTAGATTTTCTTCAAGAATTAATTAATAAACAAAATGCTTATCGTGCATTATGGGAAGAACATTATATATAATTAAGGTCAAATTCTCTTTTTCTTCTTTAAATTAATTAACTCTAAACCAATGCTTGTTTAAATATTATATTAAATATGTAATTATTACCTTATGAAATAAATAATTCCATCAATTCGTAATAATTTTTTCGATTTTTTCTATTCATTATAAATTTAGCCGATTAATCATATTCATTATAAATTTAGCCGGTTCATGGCAGGTTTCACATTTCAGATAAAATACGGAATATTAAAATTTATATAATAATTAGCAAAAATTTAAATATAAAAATAATTTAAATTAATTTGAACCGAATTGTTTTAATAGATTCAATGTATGTAATATAAATGAAAAGAAAGAAACAGAAACTTGACCTGTGTTTATTTTCTAAAAAGCATTATCATTTTTTCAAAAGTAGCTTGTCATTGGGTTTATTATTTTTTATTAATTTATTATATGCATTAACTTTTTTCATTCAGAATTTGAAAAATAAGATAAAAGGGCGTGGATAATGGGTGCAGAAAGGAAGCTTTGCCTTTAGCATTTCCAATCTAAGCTAACTGTTGCTGCTGAGGTTTAATCTAAGCTTTGAACATTTACCCATCACTTTCTAGTCAATTAAAGATTTGGAAACTGTGAAAATAAATTTCCCTTTAAATTTCCTCAAAGTGATTCTCTCTGCATCAGTTTTCATAGGAAACTTTCTTCTAAAACTCCCATTTAATAATATTCATGGAGACCTTCACATTTCTTTTAATATTCTTCCTTTTTACAGGAGAATTAGCATCTGGTGGAACTGCTCAACTGGTGCACTGCAATGCAGCTGATAAAGAAGTTCTTCTTGACTTCAAAATGGGTCTTCAAGATCCAGTGAACCAGCTTTCCTCATGGCAGGGAAGCAATTGCTGTCAGTGGCTGGGAATAGCCTGTGACAATGCCACTGGAGCTGTAATTTCCATTAATCTCTCCAGCCTTGATTTGGTTGGTGAGATTAGTCCCTCAATCACAAAACTCAAGTCCTTGACACGTCTGGTTTTATCACGGAACAATATCAAAGGTGAGATTCCAAGCTTCATTGGAAATTTACAGCATTTAGCTTATCTTGGACTGAACTCTAATAAGCTAAATGGTACTCTCCCAGACAGCTTAGGACTGCTCTCCGAGTTGTACTTCCTTGATGTTTCTGACAATGAATTGACAGGTGTTGTCTCAGAAGCACATTTTCTGATGTTAACTAAACTGAAGTACTTGTTCTTGTCTGAAAACTCTTTCATTTTCAATATCAGTTCCAACTGGGTCCCTCCATTCCAGATTCATCAACTGGATTTTGGGTCATGCCACTTAGGTACTTCCTTTCCCATTTGGCTTAGATCTCAAAGAGATATGGAAGTTTTAAGACTCTCAAACTGTAGCATTTCAGGCTCCATTCCGACCTGGTTTTGGGGCATATCTGGCTCTATCGGTCTTTTAGATTTTTCTTCCAATCATTTAGAGGGCCGTTTACCAAATCCGTTGAATGTAAGTTTCGTTCCTGATGTTGTTGATTTGAGCAATAACCACTTGAAAGGACCCATTCCTCTTCCAGATGCCTTAGCAATAGATCTTTCCAATAATCAATTCTCTGGTCATATTCCAAACAATATTGGTCAAATCATGCCACATTTGATATTCCTTTCCCTATCTGGCAACCGGCTGACTGGTGCAATCCCAGACTCAATTGGAGTTCACCTTGAAGTTTTGGATCTTTCAAGAAATAATTTGACAGGAAGCATTCCTTCAGGCATAGGGAATTGTTATGATCTCAAAGTTCTAGACCTTCAACACAACAATTTGTCTGGAGGGATTCCTAGTTCAATGGCTGAGTTGCATGTTCTTCAAACACTTCACTTAGGCAAGAACAGATTATCAGGAGAGATCCATTCTCTTCAGAATTTTTCATATTTGGAAACCTTACACGTGTCAAACAACAGGTTCACAGGAAAATTAAATAAGATTATAATATTTTATTTATATATTATTATAGTTAAAAAAATAGATAATAATTTTGAAATAATATAAAAAAAATAAATAAAATTATAAAATAAAGAGTAATTTTAAAAAAATATTTTAAATATTATTAAAAATCAATTTTAAGAAAATTATTTTGTTATTTTAATATTTTTATATTTAAATAATATTTTTTTAAAAATATTTTTTTTCAACAGTAGATGAAATAATAATGTCAAACAGACTTTTACAATTTAATTCTTTATGTGCAATTATCTTTTAATAAAAAAAATTATTTGGAAGTATTTTAGAGCTTCTTTCTGGGTGGGCCGGGTCCATTATTGGGTTTTCCTCACTGTGTTTTCCACTCTCAAATTAGTGAATTTTTTTTTTAAGCATGAAATTTTAAATTTCAGATAAAAGAAAAAAAAATAAATTCATGTATATTTCTAAAAATTTTACTATTTATGTAATTGGATAATTTGTTTTGTATAACTTTTATTTTGTAAAATTTTTCAGCTCCTTAAAAAATTAATTAAATATTATACATGATATTTATATATATAATTTAACTAACTATCATAATCAATAAATTAATCTAAAATTCTGTTATTACTTATCAAATGAATTTTTATATTACCAAAATATTTACGGAGTTAAAACTTATGCAATTTACTGCATACATTTCGATTATAAATTATATAATAATTAAATATTTTAGATTAATTTTTAACCATATTTAAAATAATTTTTTTAATCTTTAAATCAAAACTCCAAACGAAACTAAACTTATTTTATGCATATAAACGGAATTGTACTGCAATTGATTCTATGTGAGAAAAAAATTGTGAGGTGATTGACGTTTACTGCAGCAACTCGAACACTCAAGTTAATAAATTAAAGAGAAAAGCATGTATAATATAATGTTTTGAACTTAAAAAGTAATTATATAAAAATTGTATATGTTTTTGTATTGTCGGAGTTGGTTCACATCTCTGGAAATTCCACTAGTAAACCCCAAGGAATATAAAATTTCGTAATTATAAATGTAATGAGATCTACTGTATTGCGTTCTCTGACAGCAACTCTTTGTGTAGTCTCACTCTGTAGTTGAGATAATCTTGATATTCTTTTTTTGGATGAAACCAAATATCATTTAATCGAACTCTTATCATGTAACTCTATCACATATATAATAGTCTTATCTCAGTGTATCAAATGAAAATATTATCTTATTGAATCAAACTATTGGTGGATGGACTTATTTCAAGTTTGTTTGGGATTGATATTAAATTTAATATTGAAAATTATTTTTTTTAAATATATTAATTAAAAAAATTAAAAATTAATCTAAAATTCAATTCCATACATTTTAATTATAAGAACACCAAAATAACTTTTTCATATTCCATTACAATTAAATGTCAATACTATTGTAATCCAAGGTTTACTAAGAAACTAAACCCTGAAACGGCGATGGTTCCTCCAATGCACGACAACTTTTCTTGCCAAAGATAATATTTCTTCAACGGTTCTGTCCACAAGCAAGAAGTATGCATGGCTCCAAGATCTTCTGATTGCCAAAACAAGAAAGGGTACTATAACCCCTGCTGCAAATCCCAATCCAATGCTCAAGTAAAGCCACTGGTCAATGAAGCCATTGTTACTGTCATCCTCATCAGCTCTCCTTCTTCCATTATCCAACTCATTGCCTGTACAATTGACATCAAGTGGAGCTCCACATAGAGCAGGATTTCCAGCAAAAGATGGTGCATCAAAAGTTGTTATGTGCCCTTGGAAAGGGATTTCACCAGATAAATTATTGTTTGATAAGTTCAAGTACCCCAAATAGGACAATGAAGAAATGCTGGGAGGGATTGGACCTGAGAGCTTATTGCTTGAGAGATCAAGAGATAGCAACTGGTTCAATTCTGAAATGCTTTCAGGAATTTCACCAGTTAAGTGGTTACCTGACAAGTTCAAAACAGCTAGACCTGCAAGTTTCATCAGTTCTTCAGGAATCTGTCCATGCAAATTGTTTCCAGAAAGGTCTAGACTTGTCAGAATGGAGAGGATCTTGTTAAATGTTTGATGCTGGTTTTTTATGTTGGCACTGTAGCTTTCTTCATAGTAGTGCCTGAAGCTCATTCCATAAAATAGGTAATGATTTATCCGCTGAATCTGAACCATTGCTCTGAGATTGACAAAGCTTGATGGAATAGTTCCATTCAATTCATTTTCTGCCAGGTCAAGGATTTGCAGTGAGCTTAAATCTGAAAGCTCTGAGGGAATTTCTCCAGACAAGGCATTTGATCTCAAGCTAAGTATTCTAAGATTCGGGAAAACACTGCCTGTCCATGGTGGAATATTTCCTGTCAACCTGTTGTCTCCAAGGTCCAGAGTTTCCAAACTAGACCAATTATGAAAAAATGATGGGATTTCTCCTGACAATTTGTTGCTGCTGAGGTGAAGTGTTTGAAGCATATTTAGCTGACTCAGTGATCCTGGAACCTTGCCAGACAAGAAGTTTTTTTGAAGATCTAGAACTTCCAGAGAAGAGCAATTTCCTAAACTGGATGGAATGCTGCCTGTTAAATTGTTTCTTGAAAGATCAATGACTGCAGCTGACAACATCTCTCCTACAGAGATTGGAATCTCACCAGTGAGTTGGTTTCCTGAAAGAGACAAGAATCTTGTTGTTGCTAAGATTTCGCCTAACCTATTTGGGATAGGACCAGAAAATTGATTATTTGAAAGATCAAGTAAGGATATGGGGAAGCTAGGAAGAGGAATGTGCCCTTCAAAGAGGTTGGAGCTCAAATCCATAACATCAGCAGATAATTTTGATGGGTTTGGTAATTTACCTTGTAATTGGTTGAAGGAAGCATTCAAGTCTTTTAGATTAGCAGACATAACCCAAAACCAATCTGGCACAATTCCTGAAACACTGACATTTGAGAAATGTAGATAAATGATGTTGCTTTGGGATTTAAGCCACACAGGAAATGAAGAATTCAGAAGGCATGAACTAATGTAAAGAGACTCCAACAGAAATGGAGGAACCCAAAAGGAAGTGACATTCAAAATGAAAAAGTTTCCAGACAAATCCAAGTCTTTCAATTTGCTTAGCTTTGAGAAATGTGATTCAGAAACTATTCCTGTCAAGTGATTGTTTGAAACATCCAGTTCATACAGCTCAGAAAGTTGCTGTAAACTATCAGGGAGAGTACCATTCAGTTCATTTTCAGCAAGCTTGAGCACAACTAGTTTTTTCAAATTGTCTAAAACAGGGATTGGACCTTGAAGTGAGTTGTACTCCAGATCAAGAACAACCAGATTTTTAAGGCTACCAAGCCAATATGGCAGTTGACCGACCAACTGGTTTGAACTCAGCACTAAGATCTGCAAGCTGGGGAAAGGAATTTCAAAAGGGCAGTTTACTGATTCTCCCTGGAAATCAGGTATATTTCCTGTAAGGTTATTAAACCTCAAGGAAAGAAATTTCAGGTTGCAAAGTTTGCCAATTGAACTTGGAATCCATCCCTGTATATTATTCCAATAAAGACTGAGATGAGTAAGAGATGTCATGTTTCCAAGGGAGGCAGGGAGTTCTCCGTATAAACGATTCAATGTCAAATCGAGAACTTCTATCTTCTTCCAGCTTCCCCTCAAAATTTCAGAACAACGTGCTTTTTTGAAAGTATTCACAAGTCTCAGGAATCGCAAATTGGGTAATTCACTAAACACATGTGGCAATCTTCCAACATTCAAGCCGCTAAAGCTCAAATCAATGGATACCAGGCTGCTGATGTTGGCAAGCCAGACAGGGAACCTTGAGTTGAATGGGTTAAAGCTGAGGTCTATGACTGCAAGTGAAGTAAAGTTAACAGAGATAGGAGATGAAATGGTTCCAGATAAGAGACAAGCATATAAGTGCAACCCAGTTAAATGGGGAAGCTTGTTCAATTGCCCAACCCAGTTTGATCCAATCCTTGATAAGTTAACTCCACTCATTGCCAAATATTTCAGGGAGACAAGACCTGTCACCCAATCAAGATTTTCAGCACGTAGAACATGTAAATCATAATTAGTGACATCAAGAGACTGCAAGCTTGTGAGATTCCCTAGATTTGGAGGAATTACACCTCGAAACCCCGCATTTGATAGGTTCAGATATTCCAAGTTCTTCCAAGAGTAAAAAAAACTTGGAATGGGGATGTCGCTGAATGAGTTGAAACTCAAGTCCAGATGTCTCAAGGTCTTGAGTGCTGCTAGTGAAGGTCTAAGCTCCCCACTCAGGTTCCAGAATCCATACCTGTCACTTGCAGAAGAATCAGAAGGAAGTGGGTAGTCGAGATCCAGTTTACCAACCTTTGGTGGATGTGGGTTGTGGAGATCTACTGTAATAACAGCTCCTGTGTCGCCATCACAAACTATTCCATGCCATTGGCAGCAGTTGGTTCCTTGCCATGATGAGAGCCGGTTTCCAGGATCAAGAAGACCATTTCTGAAATCAAGAAGAGCTTCTCTATCAGATTCCAGGCAATCCACCATCTGGGCATGGATATTACAAGCAAATTCTCTTATTACCAGGCATGTAAAATATAATACAACTTTCAGAAGTGAAAAATTATCCATGAAATTTCAGTTGCTGAGATTTTGAAATCCTTCAGAATACTTTTTGTGGAACCTTAATCTAGAACTTCATTAGCATGAAAGATCATTACTTTTCTTCATAAAATACTTGCAATAGAGACAGATTGCTATAATATTCAATCATATTAGTCAAATGAAATTGACATGTTTGACACATTCTTGTTCATTGTAAACATAAATAATGGCCAAAAGGTCAGGTAATTAGCTTGGCTTCTGTGGAAGTTATGACATGGTTTTAATTTCTTGATAAGACAATGAGAAACTTCTAATGGGTTACATCATTTCTCTTTCAGCTGAGGCAAATGGCATAGTTGGCCAAGCTAAAATGAAAATTAAAAATAACCCTTCACATTATTTTTGTGTTTTATTAATGTAAACTGTTGACAAATTGATGCTGAAAAAGTGTTTTTCGTTTTCCTCTTTATTTCATTTTTTTTAATAATCTTTTGTAATCTTTTCTTTTTTTTTTTTTTTTATAATTCCGGTTGCAAGCACACAAGCCAAGTCGAACTAACGGCGGAGCTCAACACTTAACAGGACTAGAGGTAGCCATGAAGCCCAAGCCCCATAAGTCCCCAAAATCTTTAAGATTGACATGCTGATAAGCTCATCACTTTCAGAATCCAACAACCCAGTGATCTGGTTGATGATCCACACTCGAACATGGCTTGAGGACGACACCTAGTTCCCTCATGGTTATCTTTCTCTGTAGAACAAAGGCGAGATTTTGAACTATAGACAACCGCATTAGAATTTCTAGTGGGTTTAGGTGAGATCCTAGGATTCTAAGATGGTTTGGTTGGTTTCATTTGTATGGGCTATAAGGGTTTGATTTGGTTTTTCTGGGCTTTATTTTCTAAATCCATGGGACGTAAAATTTGTTCTCTGAGTCTTGTAATGTAAATCCAATTGCAGTTAAAAAGAAAAAAATCTTCAGAAAATAATAGAAAAAAGGTGGCAAACCTTAAAACAAGTTCCTTTTTTTACTAATGGAGAAGCGAAGAAAGCTACAAAATCTGTCATTGTTCTTTTTGACTAAAATGTTATTAAATCAAAGGAATATAATATTTAAATTAACTTTAAATAAATTATAAAAAAATACAACATTTTTTATAGCAAATTATATGTCTATTTCTTAAATAAATTATATTTTTAAATGAAAAACTAAATTTTTAGATATATTTTTAGCTGTTAGATGAAATTAGATTAGACTTGTGATAGTGAATATTAATATTTTTACAAGGTTAAAATATTAAATATTATATTGCTAAATTGAAGTATTAAAAGATTAAAAAAGAATAATTACATGGGAAAGACAAGCCTTCCTTATCGGTAGGGTCCAAACCTGAAAACAAGTTATATCAAGAAAACCTGAAGTTACGCCACTTTTGTCAATGGGAAGTGGGAGAAAAACTTTTTGGCTTTATGAGACATACAAGAAAAATTAGATTCTATAAACAAGAATAACAGTAAATTCTCCAATTAAAATTAAATGAAAAATGAACGTGAAAATTTCCAATGTTATGCAGCAGAAATTATTAAGTCAGGACCGAATTTCCAAGATTAACGTAGATTGTCCATGTGGACGAGTGGTTGAATCTTACACTCTCGTCGCAATTGAATCGGATATATTTGTTAAGTCAGAACCGAATTTTTAAGTATTATGATTCGCTAGTAGCTCGCTAGACTCCTCGTCTCATACGAATAGCCATTTCCAAAGAAGTTGGAAGTGAAGAACACGCTATAGCCTCCATATTACATTAATCCAAAGAAATTCTAAAGTCAAGAAACCATCTATAAGTAGAACTGTTTGTAGTTGGCTACACAGAATTGAAAAAAGTTTCCAATTTTTTCCTTTAAATATCATGAGATCATGAAACTTACCTCATGCAGTTTTCCTAGAAAACTTTCTTGAGAATCCCTCTGAATTCTCTGCTACTAAACAGGGCATTATTGAGTGTTTGATCTATGGAAACCTTTCCCTTTCTTTGGATTATCTGTCTGTTATGTGGAGAATTATTATGTGGTGGAGTTGCTCAGTCAGTGCACTGCAATGCAGCTGATAGAGAAGCTCTTCTTGATCTCAAAAGGGGCCTGAATGATTCTTGGAATCGGCTCTCTTCATGGCATGGAACCAATTGCTGTGGGTGGTCAGGAATAGCTTGTCACAACACAACTGGTGCTGTTCTCGCAGTTGATCTCCCAAAATCATCAGGTCTTCAGCCATTAGGTGGAGAGATTAGACCTTCTTTGGCGAAACTCAAGTCCTTGAAACATCTGGATTTAAGTGGGAACAATTTCCATGGTAAAATTCCTCATTTCCTGTCCGATTTGCAGAACTTGCAGTATCTAAACTTGTCATTTGCTGGGTTTAGTGGTGAAATTCCTCCAAATCTTGGAAATCTCTCTAGCTTGCAGTTTCTTGATGTCTCTTCAGTTAGTTTAACTGTTGATAATATTGAATGGGTGAGTGGTCTTCTCTCGCTAAAATATTTGAGCATGAATTATCTAAACCTATCAAGCTTGGGAGGAGCATGGATTGAGCCATTAAACAAGCTTCCACTTTTATCCGAGTTGCACTTGGAATACTGTGGTTTATCAGGTTTCATCTATTCTCTTCCTTCTGTTAATTTCACTTCACTTAAAGTCATGAAACTTCAGTGCAGTTTATTCCATGCCAAGTTACCAAATTGGTTTACAAACATTAGCAGCCTTGTATCTGTTGACATTGGAAATAGTTGGTTGACTGGAAGGATTCCGCTTGGTTTTGGTGAATTGCCAAATTTGCAGTCATTGAAGCTTAATTATAATATGGAACTCTCAGCAAGCTGCTTCCAACTGTTTGCAAGAAGCTGGAAAAAGATAAGAGTTCTTGATTTCTCCATCATTAATTTGCATGGTAGACTTCCTGCTCTTCTTGGAAATTTGACATCTCTCACTGATTTTGATCTTCACTTCAATAATATTGAAGGTGGGATTCCAAGCTCCATTGGTAAGCTTTCTAAATTAAAGTACATTGACTTGTCATCAAACAAACTGATAGGAAGCTTACCAAATTCAATTGGCCAACTCAAGAATCTTGTTGAACTCCGATTGAACAGTAACTTGCTTCAAGGTTCCATCCCTTATTCTATTGGAAATTTACAGCATTTGACTATCCTCAAGCTTTCATCAAACAACATAAATGGCACTCTGCCAGATAGTATTGGACTGCTCTCTGAGTTGTCTACTCTTGATGTTTCACTTAATAAGCTGACAGGTATAATCTCAGAAGCTCATTTTCATAGGTTGGAGAACTTGGAGCAAATTATTTTATCAGATAATTCAGTCATTTTAAATGTCAGCTCCCACTGGGTCCCTCCTTTCCAAGTCATTTTCTTGCAGATGAGTTCATGCCATGTAGGTCCTTCCTTCCCTTATTGGCTTAGATCTCAGAAAAAGATCCAAGTTTTAGATTTCTCAAGGGCTGGTGTTTCAGGTTGTATCCCAAATTGGTTCTGGAACATGACTAGCATTCTAAGCTTTCTGAACTTTTCATTCAATAGTTTAGAGGGTCATATACCAAATACATTCAAACTGATTCCCTATGCAATTGTTGATTTGAGCTTCAACCAATTCAAAGGACCTGTTCCTCTTCCAAATGCCTTGTCACTGGATCTCTCTCATAACCAGTTTTATGGTAGTATGCCAGAAAATATCAGTCAAGTCATGTCATCCTTGCAATTTCTTTCACTTTCTAGTAACCAGTTGACTGGTGGAATCCCAGCCTCAATCGGAGCGTTGTCACTCAATGTCTTGGATCTCTCAAAAAATAATTTGGCAGGAAGCATTCCTCCAAACATAGGAAATTGTTCTTTCCTCACTGTTCTAGACCTTCAAAATAACAACTTGTCTGGTAGGATTCCAAATTCTATAGGTCGGCTAAATGGGCTTCAAACACTTCACTTGAGCAACAACAAATTCTCTGGAGAAATTCCATCATCTCTTCAGAATTTATCAAAGTTGGAAACTTTGGACTTGGGGAGCAACATGTTGACAGGAAAATTACCCTTTTGGGTTGGAGAAGCTTTTCCTCTTCTCAGAATACTTAATCTCAGGGCAAATAAACTTTCAGGAGAACTTCCCTTGACGCTTTCAAATTCGAGTTCGCTGCAAATATTGGACCTGGCAGAAAACCAATTAAATGGTTCCATTCCTGCTAACCTGGGAAATCTTAAGGCCATGGCTCAACAGCAGAAGGTTAACCATTATTTGCTTTATGGAGTGGATGAAAGTCACAACTACCAAGAGAATATACATGTGACCATAAATGGCCTCGGATTAACGTACACCAGGACTCTTTCCTTGCTAACCAGCATAGATCTGTCTGGAAACAATTTAAGCGGAGAACTTTCTGAACAAATAACAAGATTAGTTGGTTTGGAGGTTTTGAACTTATCAAGAAACCACATCAGTGGCCAGATTCCTGATAGCATTTCAGAATTGCATGAGCTGTTATCTCTTGATCTTTCAGGCAATAGGCTTTCAGGTCCTATTCCCCAAAGCATAACTTCATTGACATTTCTGGGGAATTTGAATGTGTCAAACAATAACTTGTCAGGTAAAATACCTTCTGCAAATCAGATGTCAACTTTTAATGCATCCTCTTTTGCTGGGAACCCTGGACTATGTGGAGATCCTCTTGCAGTGAAGTGTGGCAAGGGTTCAAACAATGGAGATGACAATTACCCAGATGGTGGAAGGAAAGCTGATGAAGATGACAATAGCAATGGCTTTGTAGATAATTGGTTTTATATGAGCATTGGGGTGGGATTTGCAGTAGGTTTATTGCTTCCTTATTTAGTATTTGCAATGAAAAGGTCTTGGGGTGGAGTCTATTTTGCATTTGTGGATGGAACTGCCTATAGATTGTCAAGTGAGAAAATGCAAGCAGCTATGAGAAGAAGAACTCGAGAAAAACACTAAGTGTTTTTTTTTTTTTTCTTTTCTTTTTTATTATGTAAGTCTTCAATCTCCTGTACAATCTACTAAATTTCTTCAGAAATAAGTTGCTTGATTTTGGAAAAGGGAAAAATTGAGAATAAAATTTTTGTTATGATAGCTTTCTGAGCTGCTGACTATAGGTTGGGTCTTTGTTAAATGCTATCTTGAAGCATTGATTAAAAAAAATTGAGTAGAATAATCATATAAATAAATATATTAAAACATTTAAAATTTTATACTTAATATATTATTTTTTTATTATTTAAAATTTAAATATTAATTAAATTAAAATTACGATATAGATGAATATAACCTTATATGGTCTAAGTCACTCATTTTCTTAGGACCCTAAATGTAAAATAATCATAAAAATAAATATTGTTTGAAGCATTATTAAAATATTTAAAATTTTATACTTTGCATTTACTTTCTATCTTTCAAAATAATATTAAAAAATAATAAATAATCATATAAATACGTATGTTTTATTTATTATTTTTTATTTATTATCATACTAAACAATTTTAATTTTTAAAATTTTATACATATAAAACAATAAATTTAGACGGACTCTAACTATAATCCACAAATATAAAAATTAATTTTTAATTTATAATGAAGTATAAAATTTTTATATTATAAAAATCAATTTAAATGGAATCCTAAATATTAAAATCAACTTTTAATTTTTAATTAACTATAAAAAAAAATTATACTTACAGAATATAGATTTATATGAAAAATTAAAAATATCCAAAGTTAACCAATCTTCAAAAATTAAAATAATATTCTTTCAATTTTCTTTATTATTAAAATAATGAATAAAAGTAATTTTTTATTAAAAAAATTATAGATGAATTTTAATCATTAAAAAATATATAATTTTCAGTTAATAGTCCATTAACACCAACTGGAATAATTATTTTGTTAAATGAAAATTAAATTTAAGAATTAATTTATTATTAAAAAATTAATAATTTATAAATTTTATAAAATTTTAAGGAGATTTTTGTAAATTATCCTACTAATAAATGTTAAATATAGTGGAAAAACCATTATATTTTCCAATGGAGAATTCAGAGTGACATAAAAAACAATTACGCATAAAACTAAATATTAACTGCAAAAGCAAAAGAACATGTAAAAGGAGGTCTTAACTATATGAGCAAATTGCAAATAGGTCCTTTGATAAGAAAAAATTTTGCAAATTGGTCATCAACTTAACTATTCTTAATAATTAATTAATAAACAAAAACCCCGAGCACGATGGGTATTGGGTAGACAATAAAGTAAAAGGCCAAGATTTTCCCTTTTTTTTTTTAAAAAAAAAAAAAATCTAAGAATTATGGAATAATATGATAAATAAAATAAGAATATAATAAATATTACATATTTTATTCTTTAAATATCATTAATTATATAATACAATAAATAAAGTAAAATATTTATCTCATTTTACTGAATTAAAAAAATGATTTTTTAAATTAGTGAATAAAAAGGGTAATAATATATTGAAAGATAAAAGAAAAAAGAAAAAAATAATTACATGCGAAAGAAAAGCATTCCTAATTGGTAGAGTTCAAAAACCTGAGAATACGCTGCATCAACAAAGCCTGAACTTCCATTTCAAAAAAAAAAAAAAACAAAGCTTGAACTTACGCAACTTTTATCAATGGAAAAAGTTTTTGGCTTTTCATAAAATTATTGAATTTGCAGTCATTAAAGTTGGAAGTGAAGAACACTCCCAATATGTGCAACTGTTTATAGTCAGCTCTACATAATTAAGAAAACTTTCCAATTTGTTCTGGTTTTGCCTTTAAATATCATGAGATCATGAAACTCACCTCATGCAGTTTTCCTAGAATACTTTCTTCAGAATCCCTCTGAATTCTCTGCTACTAAACAGGGCATTATTGAGTGTTTGATCTATGGAAACCTTTCCCTTTCTTTGGATTATCTGTCTGTTATGTGGAGAATTATTATGTGGTGGAGTTGCTCAGTCAGTGAACTGCAATCCAGCTGATAGAGAAGCTCTTCTTGATCTCAAAAGGGGCCTGAATGATTCTTGGAATCGGCTCTCTTCATGGCATGGAAGCAATTGCTGTGGATGGTCAGGAATAGCTTGTCACAACACAACTGGTGCTGTTCTCGCAGTTGATCTCCCAAATTCATCAGGTCTTCAGCCATTAGGCGGAGAGATTAGACCTTCTTTGGCGAAACTCAAGTCCTTGAAACATCTGGATTTAAGTGGGAACAATTTCCATGGTAAAATTCCTCATTTCCTGTCCGATTTGCACAACTTGCACTATCTAAACGTGTCAATTGCTGGGTTTAGTGGTGAAATTCCTCCAAATCTTGGAAACCTCTCTAGCTTGCAGTTTCTTGATGTCTCTTGTGATGGTTTAACTGTTGAGAATCTTGAATGGTTGAGTGGCCTTCTCTCGCTAAAGCATTTGGCAATGAGTGGTGTAGAGCTTTCAAATTTGGGAGCAGCATGGATTGAACCATTAAACAAGCTTCCACTTTTATCTGAGTTGCACTTGCAATTCTGTGGTTTATCAGGCTTCATCTATTCTCTTCCTTCTGTTAATTTTACTTCGCTTAAAGTCTTGAGCCTTACGGGCGGCCGCTTCAAGGCAAAGTTACCATCTTGGTTTGTGAACATTAGCAGCCTTGTGTCTGTCGACATCTCATATAGCATGTTGACGGGGAGGATTCCACTTGGTTTTGGTGAATTGCCAAATTTGCAGTCACTGAAGCTTGATTATAATCTGGAACTCTCAGCAAGCTGCTTCCAACTATTTACAAGGAGCTGGAAAAAGATACGAGTTCTTGATTTATCTATCAATGAAATACATGGTAGACTTCCTGCTCATCTTGGAAATATGACATCTCTCACCGATTTTGATCTTCACTTCAATAATATTGAAGGTGGGTTTCCAAGCTCCATTGGTAAGCTTTCTAACTTACAATACATTGACTTTTCATTAAATAAACTGACAGGAAGCTTACCAAATTCAATTGGCCAACTCGAGAATCTTGTCGAACTCCGATTGAACAGTAACTTGCTTCAAGGTTCCATCCCTTATTCTATTGGAAATTTACAACATTTGACTATCCTCAAGCTTTCATCAAACAACATAAATGGCACTCTGCCAGATAGTATTGGACTGCTCTCTGAGTTGTCTACTCTTGATGTTTCACTTAATAAGCTGACAGGTATAATCTCAGAAGCTCATTTTCATAGGTTGGAGAACTTGGAGCAAATTATTTTATCAGATAATTCAGTCATTTTAAATGTCAGCTCCCATTGGGTCCCTCCTTTCCAAGTCATTTTCTTGGAGATGAGTTCATGCCATGTAGGTCCTTCCTTCCCTTATTGGCTTAGATCTCAGAAAAAGATCGAAGTTTTAGATTTCTCAAGGGCTGGTGTTTCAGGTTCTATCCCAAATTGGTTCTGGAACATGACTAGCATTCTAAGCTTTCTGAACTTTTCTTTCAATAGTTTAGAGGGTCATATACCAAATAAATTCAAACTTGTTCCCTACGCATTTGTTGATTTAAGCTTCAACCAATTCAAAGGACCTGTTCCTCTTCCAAATGCCTTGTTACTAGATCTCTCTCATAACCAGTTTTATGGTAGTATGCCAGAAAATATCAGTCAAGGGATGCCATCTTTGAAAGTTCTTTCACTTTCTAGTAACCAGTTGACTGGTGGAATCCCAGCCTCAATCGGAGAGTTGTCACTTGATGTATTGGATCTCTCAAAAAATAATTTGGCAGGAAGCATTCCTCCAAACATAGGAAATTGTTCTTTCCTCACTGTTCTAGACCTTCAAAATAACAACTTGTCTGGTAGGATTCCAAATTCTATAGGTCGGCTAAATGGGCTTCAAACACTTCACTTGAGCAACAACAAATTCTCTGGAGAAATTCCATCATCTCTTCAGAATTTATCAAAGTTGGAAACTTTGGACTTGGGGAGCAACATGTTGACAGGAAAATTACCCTTTTGGGTTGGAGAAGCTTTTCCTCTTCTCAGAATACTTAATCTCAGGGCAAATAAACTTTCAGGAGAACTTCCCTTGACGCTTTCAAATTCGAGTTCGCTGCAAATATTAGACCTGGCAGAAAACCAATTAAATGGTTCCATTCCTGCTAACCTGGGAAATCTTAAGGCCATGGCGCAACAGCAGAAGGTTAACCATTATTTGCTTTATGGAAAGGATGAAAATCACAATTACCAAGAGAACGTATATGTAACCATAAATGGCCTTGGATTAACGTACACTAGGACTATTTCCCTGCTAACCAGCATAGATCTGTCTGGAAATAATTTAAGTGGAAGATTTCCTGAAGCAATAACAAGATTAGTTGGTTTGGAGGTTTTAAACCTGTCAAGGAACCACATCAATGGCCAGATTCCTGATAGAATTTCAGCATTGCGTCAGCTGTTATCTCTTGATCTCTCAAGCAATAGGCTTTCAGGTCCTATTCCCCAAAGCTTGACTTCATTGACATTTCTGGGAAATTTGAATGTGTCAAACAATATCTTGTCAGGTAAAATACCTTCTGCAAATCAGATGTCAACCTTTAATGCATCCTCTTTTGCTGGGAACCCTGGTCTATGCGGAGATCCTCTTGCAGTGAAGTGTGCCAATGGTTCAAACGATGGAGGTGACAATTACCCAGATGCTGGAAAGAAACCTGATCAAGATGATAATGGCAATGGGTTTGCAGATAATTGGTTTTACATGAGCATTGGGGTGGGATTTGCAGTAGGTTTATTGCTTCCTTATTTAGTATTCGCAATGAAAAGGTCTTGGGGTGGAATTTATTTTGCAGTTGTGGATGGAACTGCCTATAGATTGTCAAGTGAGAAAATGAAAGCAGCTATGAGGAGAAGAACAGTCTGATTTCGCTTTCTTTTTCTTTTTCTTTTGCAAGTGTCGGATGTAAAATAGCTAGAATTTGGAGAAAGAGACATTTGAGAATAAACTTTTGTCATCACAAGTATGCTCTTTTCTTTTAAATTTGTGTGAAAAGATACTCAAATTAATTAACTCTAAACAAATGCTTGTTTAAATATTATATTAAATATGGAATTATTACCTTATGAAATAAATAATTCCATTAATTCGTAATAATTTTCTCGGTTTTTTCTATTCATTATGAAATAAATAAATAGCAGTTTCAGATGCTTCTAGGACGTCCCACATCTCCCATCGGCAAAAAATAAAAAATTAAAATTTATATAATAATTAATATGAAATTATTAAATAACTTGAGTTAATCATTTTGAATTATTTAAAAAGTAGTCTATTAAAAGTTATTTGGATCAGTTTGGGCCGGTCTGTTTCGGTTGGTATTAGAGCCACCTGTCAGACCCTCGTGAAACAAAGTGGAGCCGCTGAAATACTAGCGAATCATAATATTCAAGGATTCAGTCATGTCTTAACAATGATATCTGATTCAGTATTTAGTAGTAATGAGAACGTCACAAATTTAACTGGTATATGGCAAAAGGAAGAGAGAAATAGATGGAAGAAATCATGTGTTGTATTGTATTACAATTGTCTTTAGATAAACTCTGTACAAAGATAAATACAATTACCAGAGGTAAATTTACAAATATACAAATATGATATTTAAACTGAATATGTTAGGATATTGGTTGTTTACAAATATACAAATATGAGATTTAAACAAAATCTGTTAGGATATTGGTTTATCACTCCCCGCAAGATTGAGGTACCATCAAGGACACCAATCTTGAATCTCTGATGAGTCAAACTAGTTTTGATCAATGGCTTTGTCAACAAATCAGCCAATTGATCCTTAGAGGACACGTGAGCAACTCGTATTTCTCCTTTATGAACCAAGTCTCGTACAAAATGAATATCAATTTCGATATGCTTCATTTTTGTATGAAATACTGGGTTTTGACAAGTGTAAGTAGTAGAAATGTTGTCACAATAAATGGGCAGTGAATTATCTTGCAACTAAACTCCAAGTTCAAATAATAGAGACTTGACCCACATTATCTCAGAAGCTGTTGTTGCTACCGCACGATATTCAGCCTCCATAGATGACCGAGCAACGGATTTTTGCTTTCTGGAAGACCAAGAAACTGGACTATTGCCAAGATACAAGATATACCATGTAGTCGATGTTCTATCCATAGGATCCCCAGCTTAATCTGCATCTGAAAAAGCATGAAACTTAAGAGAATATTACGGTTTAATAAGAATGCCATAATAAATAGTGGACTTGAGATAACAAAGGAGTCGTTTCAAGGCTTCCCAATGCAACTTTGCGGGGCTTTACATAAATTGAGAAAGCTTGTTTATTGAGAAACAAATATCAGGTCTCATCCAAGTCAAATACTGGAGTGCACCTATTGCCTTTCTATATTCAGTTGCAATGACAATTTCTTCCATTTCTATTCTCTTCAATAGTATCGCAGAAGCTGCAAAGGGTGTGGTAATCGGCTTAGCTCCTTCTATGCTATGAGTAGCAAGTAATTTCTGCTCATAATGGTGTTGAGATAAGAACACTCTCTTCGAAGTTTGTTGCATATCAATACCAAGAAACAAATTCAAAGTCTGCGGATTCTTTAATGAAAAACGAATAGCAAGCTTGTCAATGAATGTTTGCATGAAGGCCTTGCAACTTCCTGTAATAAGAAGGTCATCAACATATACAAGAAAATAACATAATATGTTATCGTTGTTGTAGACAAACAAAGAGTGATCACTAGTAGATTGCACAAAACCAAGACCAAGAACACAACTTCTCAATTCTTGATACCAAGCTCTCGGTGCTTGTCGAAGTCCATATAATGCTTTGATCAACTTACAAACATATCACGATTTAGTTTTGTCAACAAACCTAGGAGGCTGCTTCATAAATACTTGTTCCTGTAATGGACCATGCAAAAAAGCATTATTAACATCCAACTGAAATATAGACCATTTGTAAGTTACTGCCAAAGTTAAAACTATCCGAATAGTTACTGATTTTAAAACAGGACTGAAAGTATCCCAAAATCTATTCCGGGTTGTTGACTGTATCCTTTCGCAACAAGACGGACTTTGTATCTATCAATACTACCATCAACATTCTTTTTAACTCGAAAAAGCCATTTACAACCAACCAAGTTATGTTTCGGATCAAGTGGTACTAATACCCATGTTCCATTTCTTACCAAAGCATTAAACTCGTCAGACATGGCAGCGCGCCATTGAGGATCAAGAAGAGCCTACGAAACACATGTTAGTTCAGAAATTTTGGGATTGGATGCTTAGTTACTATATTAAGATTTTTCAGCTTAAATATGTTATTTTGGGACCTAGTAACCATCGGATGGGTTCGAACAAGGGGCTGGACAGGAGTAGTAATATTGACATTAGTGTCCGAAGCATCATTATTGAACGAAGTAGACTGACCAGTATGTGGAGGAGAACTTACAGTATTCATAGGCAAAGAAGACTGACCAGGAATGTCTAATAGCAATGGGGACTGACTGGAGGATGAGAAACTCAATAAAGATGGACTGGACAAGCTGGAAGTGGAACCTGAACAAGCTGAAGACATTGAAACAGGTTCTGCTACAGCAGAAAAAAGTATGACAATAGCTGCACCATAATTTTCCTGCAATTGAAATGAGACAGCAGTACTAGATTTTGATGACACAGACTGGTTAGAAACAAAATCATACCAACCGAAATTATTTAACGCAGACAAATCAAGCGAACGCCTATGAAATTGATCCTTAACAAAGATGACATGTTGAGAAATAAATATCTTGTTATTTTTATAATCGAAGCAAAGATAGACACTTTGATTCAAGGAATAACCAAGAAACAAGCAAGGAAGTGATTTAAGAGAGAATTTATGTTTTGCATAAGGGCGAATGCATGGATAACAAAGACAACCAAAGATTCGTAAACCAGAATAATTGGAAACTTTACCAAACAATTTAAGAAATGAAGAAGAATAATCTAGAGTAGGTGTTGGTAACCTGTTGATCAAATATACAGTCGCACGAAATGTATAAACCCAAAATTCAGAAGGTAAAGAAGCATTGTAAAGAAGAGTTAACCTGGTTTCAATCACATGACGATGTCTATTGTAACGACCCGGAAACCGGTACCTCTCTGTAACGGGCCGAACCGCTCGGCACTAGGATCCAGATCGGCTTAAGGCCGCCTAGACCCGTAGTAAGCCTATCCTGAACTCTGTGTACCTGTTACAATCCCATACATGATCCGACTTAACAGACAGCAGAAAAACCTTTTGTAGAAAATTACCAGACTTAACCTTTAAAACACTCTCCATAGGTCCAATCATATGAACCCAAAGCTCAGATATACTAATCTGAACTAGCTCCTAGGGCTATCTGTAATACACCAGTGATACTCTACCAAGAAACCTCCATGCACTATGCGCTGTGTCATAGAACCCACTCTGTAAGGGTCAGCATATCATAAGTTAACTTGGCTACCATAGAGTCACAGGAATCAAACCTGGTCTTCTCTAATGGCCTCTCTATGGATCACAGGAATCAAACCTGGTCTTTCCTCTGCACTAGTCTTGGGTCAAAGGAATTATTCCCTGTCTTCCCTCACAGTTATAATTCACTGGGTTTTCGAAACACAACATTTATTAAGCCTGGTTTGACTCATTTCTCATCAAGAAACTCCTGAAAATCCACAGCTTCCGCTGCGCTACTCTGATCCTTACTCCTCTTTCTCTTTATTGTTTTCTCACTTTCACTTTCTAATTCTTAACAGGTGATACTCCAATCTTTAATCACTCTAAAACCATAATCAGCTCTTACTAGCTGTTCTCAAAGATCATCAATCCTAACTAGGAATACCTGGTGACCACTTACCATTACAACAAAAAATCTTAAGGATCTATCCTTCGTTTCCCATATCAACACTGGATTACACCAAGATGAAGTACTAAGTCGGATAAAATCCTTACTATTCCTTACCTCTTTCACTTCTCTGCCTAGTATCTCTCTTTCTGCAGGTGCCATCCTGTAGGATAGAAGGAAAGAAATGATTCTGCGTCCAGATATCATTCTCATTCCACACTCTAATTCCCTGACAGATGGTAAACTTGATAACTTGCCTGGAAACAACTAGAATTCTCTAGTAATGGGTACTGAGACTGATTCCCTAACCTGACTGTGAGCTAGAAGAACCCTTTGATAACCTTTCCCGAACAACCATGAGCCTGATGGGCTGACATCAACTTCTAGGCACCCCTATACACTGTCCCCCTAAAGGACTGCCTGATCCATCCAATTTCCCTACCTTGTCTCTATGGACACAGGTAGTACCATGAGTAATGCATCAATCCGCCCTAGAATGACATCATACAGTCACCTCTAGAACCATAAGGTCAGCTGGATTGCATCTACTCACCATAACCCTCTGAACAGAACGAACTGACTCTGCCTCAGATGGATCACACTTAGGTCTACTGACCTAAGAAACACATTCTAAGCCCAGAAGTCCTCAACCCATCCTATCAACGGCTCCCTAAGCAACAAGGAAAGCGAAACACTGGGGCTCAAAACAACTAACATACACATCTGAGCACTTCTAAGTGAACGTATCTGACGTCACTGTGCTTAATGTGTTAGGCTATACTATGTCAGGGTGAAGATCCAAGCTAAAGCTAATGGAACTTCCTTCGGGAATCCTCTGAAGAAAAGCTAACTCTTTTCTCTGCCTCAACTACCACCCAGTCCCAGACTAACTCTAATCTCTTTTTGAACTCATCTTTACTTCTTCCTTTTACCTTACTTTGAGCTATCGCTTACTCTTAGTTTTCTCTCTTGTTCTGTTTTCTGCTTTATCTTATTTACTTTACTCTTCTCACTCTAACTTATATTCTCTTACTCTTATTCTTCTTGAGAAATCAATTCTCACTACTCCTGTGGTTATAACAACCTGAGATTATAACATCTCATAGCAACTCTCTCTCTTAACCCTTCTTTGAATCCTTATCTCTTTATCCTTTACTTTTGTCACAACAACTAACATCCTACTAGGGTCCTCAAAAAACACACATCAGATCACTCAAAATAAATGAGCATACCTGGCACAGAGGTGTCAGATGTGTCAGCCGCTCCTCCTTGCCAGTCAGCCTGAGCTGTTCTATCTGTACCTGCCCCCTGAGACTGAATCAACTGGGGCGCAAAAGGACACTCACGCATCATATGTCCCTCCTGTCCACACCTATAACATCCTGTCGTGCCAACAAGACAAACGCCCTTATGAAATCTTCCACACCTCAAACATTTTGGTTTGCCTCTAGCAAAACTCGGACCAGCACCACTAGTCCCTAACTCTCTCTTTTTTGACCCTTTAAAGCCCCTAACCTTTTTCTTTGTAGCTTTCCCCCACTTTGCTCCTTTCCAGGTAGCTGTACTCCAGGTGGAGGGTTCATTCTCTCCTATCCTAGAATCTTTGGTCTGAGCATCCTCTAAAGTCTCTTCATCCAAATTCACCTGTACAACTACATCCCTTCTTTGCACATCTCTTTCTATCTCTCTCCTGTTTCCTAGGTCCATGCCTCCTCTACTATCAACAAAAAACTCTTCAGACGGATCTGAATCCACAGAACTACTCATCTTAGCTTTCCTATAGCTTTCCTGAGGAACAACACATAAGAACAAATATTAACACACATATAGTTCATATGAAAAAACACATGAACCTACAATAGATACATGCATAGAGAACATAACATTAATGCACATGCCTATACTCATGGCATATCACATCAGCATGCAACACAAAACGTAACATCCTTATCCTAGTGGACATGATTTTACTTATTGTGCTTTGCCTTACTATGACTCTAACCCAACCTCTTTCCGATGTGAACCAACTCTAATCTTTGAGCAACTTTGCCCACACATCGTACTCTAGAGGCCCTATGCTCTGCTACTATCTGTAGGTCCGATCATAACCTAGGGCTCATACCCTATAGGTCCGATCATATGAACCAAACTGCTCTGATACCATCTGTAACGACCCGGAAACTGGTACCTCTCTGTAACGGCCCGAACCGCTCGGCACTAGGATCCAGATCGGCTTAAGGCCGCCTATACCCGTAGTAAGCCTATCCTGAACTCTGTGTACCTGTTACAATCCCATACATGATCCGACTTAACAGACAGCGGAAAAACCTTTTGTAGAAAATTACCAGACTTAACCTTTAAAACACTCTCCATAGGTCCAATCATATGAACCCAAAGCTCAGATATACTAATCTGAACTAGCTCCTAGGGCTATCTGTAATACACCAGTGATACTCTACCAAGAAACCTCCATGCACTATGCGCTGTGTCATAGAACCCACTCTGTAAGGGTCAGCATATCATAAGTTAACTTGGCTACCATAGAGTCACAGGAATCAAACCTGGTCTTCTCTAATGGCCTCTCTATGGATCACAGGAATCAAACCTGGTCTTTCCTCTGCACTGGTCTTGGGTCAAAGGAATTCTTCCCTGTCTTCCCTCACAGTTCTATTCACTGGGTTTTCGAAACACAACATTTATTAAGCCTGGTTTGACTCATTTCTCATCAAGAAACTTAAAACATGATACATGTATATACAAAGGATTAACATACACTATAGGCAAAAGCACATTCTAACTCTTAAACATACTTACTTATTAACTATTACACTTCTTTTATATAAAACTCTAGAACTACTCATCTTAGCTTTCCTATAGCTTTCCTGAGGAACAACACATAAGAACAAATATTAACACACATATAGTTCATATGAAAAAACACATGAACCTACAATAGATACATGCATAGAGAACATAACATTAATGCACATGCCTATACTCATGGCATATCACATCAGCATGCAACACAAAACGTAACATCCTTATCCTAGTGGACATGATTAGATACATGCATAGAGAACATAACATTAATGCACATGCCTATACTCATGGCATATCACATCAGCATGCAACACAAAACGTAACATCCTTATCCTAGTGGACATGATTTTACTTATTGTGCTTTGCCTTACTATGACTCTAAGCCAACCTCTTTCCGATGTGAACCAACTCTAATCTTTGAGAAACTTTGCCCACACTTCTTTGCACATCTCTTTCTATCTCTCTCCTGTTTCCTAGGTCCATGCCTCCTCTACTATCAACAAAAAACTCTTCAGACGGATCTGAATCCACAGAACTACTCATCTTAGCTTTCCTATAGCTTTCCTGAGGAACAACACATAAGAACAAATATTAACACACATATAGTTCATATGACAAAACCGGTACCTCTCTGTAACGGCCCGAACCGCTCGGCACTAGGATCCAGATCGGCTTAAGGCCGCCTAGACCCGTAGTAAGCCTATCCTGAACTCTGTGTACCTGTTACAATCCCATACATGATCCGACTTAACAGACAGCGGAAAAACCTTTTGTAGAAAATTACCAGACTTAACCTTTAAAACACTCTCCATAGGTCCAATCATATGAACCCAAAGCTCAGATATACTAATCTGAACTAGCTTCTAGGGCTATCTGTAATACACCAATGATACTCTACCAAGAAACCTCCATGCACTATGCGTTGTGTCATAGAACCCACTCTGTAAGGGTCAGCATATCATAAGTTAACTTGGCTACCATAGAGTCACAGGAATCAAACCTGGTCTTCTCTAATGGCCTCTCTATGGATCACAGGAATCAAACCTGGTCTTTCCTCTGCACTAGTCTTGGGTCAAAGGAATTATTCCCTGTCTTCCCTCACAGTTATAATTCACTGGGTTTTCGAAACACAACATTTATTAAGCCTGGTTTGACTCATTTCTCATCAAGAAACTCCTGAAAATCCACAGCTTCCGCTGCGCTACTCTGATCCTTACTCCTCTTTCTCTTTATTGTTTTCTCACTTTCACTTTCTAATTCTTAACAGGTGATACTCCAATCTTTAATCACTCTAAAACCATAATCAGCTCTTACTAGCTGTTCTCAAAGATCATCAATCCTAACTAGGAATACCTGGTGACCACTTACCATTACAACAAAAAATCTTAAGGATCTATCCTTCGTTTCCCATATCAACACTGGATTACACTAGGATGAAGTACTAAGTCGGATAAAATCCTTACTATTCCTTACCTCTTTCACTTCTCTGCCTAGTATCTCTCTTTCTGCAGGTGCCATCCTGTAGGATAGAAGGAAAGAAATGATTCTGCGTCCAGATATCATTCTCATTCCACACTCTAATTCCCTGACAGATGGTAAACTTGATTACTTGCCTGGAAACAACTAGAATTCTCTAGTAATGGGTACTGAGACTGATTCCCTGACCTGACTGTGAGCTAGAACAACCCTCTGAGAACCTTTCCCGAACAACCATGAGCCTGATGGGCTGACATCAACTTCTAGGCACCCCTATACACTGTCCCCCTAAAGGACTGCCTGATCCATCCAATTTCCCTACCTTGTCTCTATGGACACAGGTAGTACCATGAGTAATGCATCAATCCGCCCTAGAATGACATCATACAGTCACCTCTAGAACCATAAGGTCAGCTGGATTGCATCTACTCACCATAACCCTCTGAACAGAACGAACTGACTCTGCCTCAGATGGATCACACTTAGGTCTACTGACCTAAGAAACACATTCTAAGCCCAGAAGTCCTCAACCCATCCTATCAACGGCTCCCTAAGCAACAAGGAAAGCGAAACACTGGGGCTCAAAACAACTAACATACACATCTGAGCACTTCTAAGTGAACGTATCTGACGTCACTGTGCTTAATGTGTTAGGCTATACTATGTCAGGGTGAAGATCCAAGCTAAAGCTAATGGAACTTCCTTCGGGAATCCTCTGAAGAAAAGCTAACTCTTTTCTCTGCCTCAACTACCACCCAGTCCCAGACTAACTCTAATCTCTTTTTGAACTCATCTTTACTTCTTCCTTTTACCTTACTTTGAGTTATCGCTTACTCTTAGCTTTCTCTCTTGTTCTGTTTTCTGCTTTATCTTATTTACTTTACTCTTCTCACTCTAACTTATAATCTCTTACTCTTATTCTTCTTGAGAAATCAATTCTCACTACTCCTGTGGTTATAACAACCTGAGATTATAACATCTCATAGCAACTCTCTCTCTTAACCCTTCTTTGAATCCTTATCTCTTTATCCTTTACTTTTGTCACAACAACTAACATCCTACTAGGGTACTCAAAAAACACACATCAGATCACTCAAAATAAATGAGCATACCTGGCACAGAGGTGTCAGATGTGTCAGCCGCTCCTCCTTGCCAGTCAGCCTGAGCTGTTCTATCTGTACCTGCCCCCTGAGACTGAATCAACTGGGGCGCAAAAGGACACTCACGCATCATATGTCCCTCCTGTCCACACCTATAACATCCTGTCGTGCCAACAAGACAAACGCCCTTATGAAATCTTCCACACCTCAAACATTTTGGTTTGCCTCTAGCAAAACTCGGACCAGCACCACTAGTCCCTAACTCTCTCTTTTTTGACCCTTTAAAGCCCCTAACCTTTTTCTTTGTAGCTTTCCCCCACTTTGCTCCTTTCCAGGTAGCTGTACTCCAGGTGGAGGGTTCATTCTCTCCTATCCTAGAATCTTTGGTCTGAGCATCCTCTAAAGTCTCTTCATCCAAATTCACCTGTACACCTACATCCCTTCTTTGCACATCTCTTTCTATCTCTCTCCTGTTTCCTAGGTCCATGCCTCCTCTACTATCAACAAAAAACTCTTCAGACGGATCTGAATCCACAGAACTACTCATCTTAGCTTTCCTATAGCTTTCCTGAGGAACAACACATAAGAACAAATATTAACACACATATAGTTCATATGAAAAAACACATGAACCTACAATAGATACATGCATAGAGAACATAACATTAATGCACATGCCTATACTCATGGCATATCACATCAGCATGCAACACAAAACGTAACATCCTTATCCTAGTGGACATGATTTTACTTATTGTGCTTTGCCTTACTATGACTCTAACCCAACCTCTTTCCGATGTGAACCAACTCTAATCTTTGAGCAACTTTGCCCACACATCGTACTCTAGAGGCCCTATGCTCTGCTACTATCTGTAGGTCCGATCATAACCTAGGGCTCATACCCTATAGGTCCGATCATATGAACCAAACTGCTCTGATACCATCTGTAACGACCCGGAAACTGGTACCTCTCTGTAACGGCCCGAACCGCTCGGCACTAGGATCCAGATCGGCTTAAGGCCGCCTATACCCGTAGTAAGCCTATCCTGAACTCTGTGTACCTGTTACAATCCCATACATGATCCGACTTAACAGACAGCGGAAAAACCTTTTGTAGAAAATTACCAGACTTAACCTTTAAAACACTCTCCATAGGTCCAATCATATGAACCCAAAGCTCAGATATACTAATCTGAACTAGCTCCTAGGGCTATCTGTAATACACCAGTGATACTCTACCAAGAAACCTCCATGCACTATGCGCTGTGTCATAGAACCCACTCTGTAAGGGTCAGCATATCATAAGTTAACTTGGCTACCATATAGTCACAGGAATCAAACCTGGTCTTCTCTAATGGCCTCTCTATGGATCACAGGAATCAAACCTGGTCTTTCCTCTGCACTGGTCTTGGGTCAAAGGAATTCTTCCCTGTCTTCCCTCACAGTTCTATTCACTGGGTTTTCGAAACACAACATTTATTAAGCCTGGTTTGACTCATTTCTCATCAAGAAACTTAAAACATGATACATGTATATACAAAGGATTAACATACACTATAGGCAAAAGCACATTCTAACTCTTAAACATACTTACTTATTAACTATTACACTTCTTTTATATAAAACTCTAGAACCACTCATCTTAGCTTTCCTATAGCTTTCCTGAGGAACAACACATAAGAACAAATATTAACACACATATAGTTCATATGAAAAAACACATGAACCTACAATAGATACATGCATAGAGAACATAACATTAATGCACATGCCTATACTCATGGCATATCACATCAGCATGCAACACAAAACGTAACATCCTTATCCTAGTGGACATGATTTTACTTATTGTGCTTTGCCTTACTATGACTCTAACCCAACCTCTTTCCGATGGGAACCAACTCTAATCTTTGAGAAACTTTGCCCACACTTCTTTGCACATCTCTTTCTATCTCTCTCCTGTTTCCTAGGTCCATGCCTCCTCTACTATCAACAAAAAACGCTTCAGATGGATCTGAATCCACAGAACTACTCATCTTAGCTTTCCTATAGCTTTCCTGAGGAACAACACATAAGAACAAATATTAACACACATATAGTTCATATGACAAAACCGGTACCTCTCTGTAACGGCCCGAACCGCTCGGCACTAGGATCCAGATCGGCTTAAGGCCGCCTAGACCCGTAGTAAGCCTATCCTGAACTCTGTGTACCTGTTACAATCCCATACATGATCCGACTTAACAGACAGCAGAAAAACCTTTTGTAGAAAATTACCAGACTTAACCTTTAAAACACTCTCCATAGGTCCAATCATATGAACCCAAAGCTCAGATATACTAATCTGAACTAGCTCCTAGGGCTATCTGTAATACACCAGTGATACTCTACCAAGAAACCTCCATGCACTATGCGTTGTGTCATAGAACCCACTCTGTAAGGGTCAGCATATCATAAGTTAACTTGTCTACCATAGAGTCACAGGAATCAAACCTGGTCTTCTCTAATGGCCTCTCTATGGATCACAGGAATCAAACCTGGTCTTTCCTCTGCACTGGTCTTGGGTCAAAGGAATTATTCCCTGTCTTCCCTCACAGTTATAATTCACTGGGTTTTCGAAACACAACATTTATTAAGCCTGGTTTGACTCATTTCTCATCAAGAAACTCCTGAAAATCCACAGCTTCCGCTGCGCTACTCTGATCCTTACTCCTCTTTCTCTTTATTGTTTTCTCACTTTCACTTTCTAATTCTTAACAGGTGATACTCCAATCTTTAATCACTCTAAAACCATAATCAGCTCTTACTAGCTGTTCTCAAAGATCATCAATCCTAACTAGGAATACCTGGTGACCACTTACCATTACAACAAAAAATCTTAAGGGTCTATCCTTCGTTTCCCATATCAACACTGGATTACACCAGGATGAAGTACTAAGTCGGATAAAATCCTTACTATTCCTTACCTCTTTCACTTCTCTGCCTAGTATCTCTCTTTCTGCAGGTGCCATCCTGTAGGATAGAAGGAAAGAAATGATTCTGCGTCCAGATATCATTCTCATTCCACACTCTAATTCCCTGACAGATGGTAAACTTGATAACTTGCCTGGAAACAACTAGAATTCTCTAGTAATGGGTACTGAGACTGATTCCCTGACCTGACTGTGAGCTAGAACAACCCTCTGATAACCTTTCCCGAACAACCATGAGCCTGATGGGCTGACATCAACTTCTAGGCACCCCTATACACTGTCCCCCTAAAGGACTGCCTGATCCATCCAATTTCCCTACCTTGTCTCTATGGACACAGGTAGTACCATGAGTAATGCATCAATCCGCCCTAGAATGACATCATACAGTCACCTCTAGAACCATAAGGTCAGCTGGATTGCATCTACTCACCATAACCCTCTGAACAGAACGAACTGACTCTGCCTCAGATGGATCACACTTAGGTCTACTGACCTAAGAAACACATTCTAAGCCCAGAAGTCCTCAACCCATCCTATCAATGGCTCCCTAAGCAATAAGGAAAGCGAAACACTGGGGCTCAAAGCAACTAACATACACATCTGAGCACTTCCAAGTGAACGTATCTGACGTCACTGTGCTTAATGTGTTAGGCTATACTATGTCAGGGTGAAGATCCAAGCTAAAGCTAATGGAACTTCCTTCGGGAATCCTCTGAAGAAAAGCTAACTCTTTTCTCTGCCTCAACTACCACCCAGTCCCAGACTAACTCTAATCTCTTTTTGAACTCATCTTTACTTCTTCCTTTTACCTTACTTTGAGCTATCGCTTACTCTTAGTTTTCTCTCTTGTTCTGTTTTCTGCTTTATCTTATTTACTTTACTCTTCTCACTCTAACTTATATTCTCTTACTCTTATTCTTCTTGAGAAATCAATTCTCACTACTCCTGTGGTTATAACAACCTGAGATTATAACATCTCATAGCAACTCTCTCTCTTGACCCTTCTTTGAATCCTTATCTCTTTATCCTTTACTTTTGTCACAACAACTAACATCCTACTAGGGTCCTCAAAAAACACACATCAGATCACTCAAAATAAATGAGCATACCTGGCACAGAGGTGTCAGATGTGTCAGCCTCTCCTCCTTGCCAGTCAGCCTGAGCTGTTCTATCTGTACCTGCCCCCTGAGACTGAATCAACTGGGGCGCAAAAGGACACTCACGCATCATATGTCCCTCCTGTCCACACCTATAACATCTTGTCGTGCCAACAAGACAAACGCCCTTATGAAATCTTCCACACCTCAAACATTTTGGTTTGCCTCTAGCAAAACTCGGACCAGCACCACTAGTCCCTAACTCTCTCTTTTTTTACCCTTTAAAGCCCCTAACCTTTTTCTTTGTAGCTTTCCCCCACTTTGCTCCTTTCCAGGTAGCTGTACTCCAGGTGGAGGGTTCATTCTCTCCTATCCTAGAATCTTTGGTCTGAGCATCCTCTAAAGTCTCTTCATCCAAATTCACCTGTACACCTACATCCCTTCTTTGCACATCTCTTTCTATCTCTCTCCTGTTTCCTAGGTCCATGCCTCCTCTACTATCAACAAAAAACTCTTCAGACGGATCTGAATCCACAGAACTACTCATCTTAGCTTTCCTATAGCTTTCCTGAGGAACAACACATAAGAACAAATATTAACACACATATAGTTCATATGAAAAAACACATGAACCTACAATAGATACATGCATAGAGAACATAACATTAATGCACATGCCTATACTCATGGCATATCACATCAGCATGCAACACAAAACGTAACATCCTTATCCTAGTGGACATGATTTTACTTATTGTGCTTTGCCTTACTATGACTCTAACCCAACCTCTTTCCGATGTGAACCAACTCTAATCTTTGAGCAACTTTGCCCACACATCGTACTCTAGAGGCCCTATGCTCTGCTACTATCTGTAGGTCCGATCATAACCTAGGGCTCATACCCTATAGGTCCGATCATATGAACCAAACTGCTCTGATACCATCTGTAACGACCCGGAAACCGGTACCTCTCTGTAACGGCCCGAACCGCTCGGCACTAGGATCCAGATCGGCTTAAGGCCGCCTATACCCGTAGTAAGCCTATCCTGAACTCTGTGTACCTGTTACAATCCCATACATGATCCGACTTAACAGACAGCGGAAAAACCTTTTGTAGAAAATTACCAGACTTAACCTTTAAAACACTCTCCATAGGTCCAATCATATGAACCCAAAGCTCAGATATACTAATCTGAACTAGCTCCTAGGGCTATCTGTAATACACCAGTGATACTCTACCAAGAAACCTCCATGCACTATGCGCTGTGTCATAGAACCCACTCTGTAAGGGTCAACATATCATAAGTTAACTTGGCTACCATAGAGTCACAGGAATCAAACCTAGTCTTCTCTAATGGCCTCTCTATGGATCACAGGAATCAAACCTGGTCTTTCCTCTGCACTGGTCTTGGGTCAAAGGAATTATTCCCTGTCTTCCCTCACAGTTATAATTCACTGGGTTTTCGAAACACAACATTTATTAAGCCTGGTTTGACTCATTTCTCATCAAGAAACTTAAAACAGGATACATGTATATACAAAGGATTAACATACACTATAGGCAAAAGCACATTCTAACTCTTAAACATACTTACTTATTAACTATTACACTTCTTTGATATAAAACTCTTTATTATACATCATGTCCACTACTCTACTACACATGCAGTACCATAGCTGATACACTCTGCTGCTTCTCACTTCCCAGCTACTCTGAACCTGCTACTCACCTCTGCTCCTCAAGCAGAAACTGTACTGACTCTGCAACCTCTATCTCTGATGACCTCCTCGATCTCTCGGGTCCAATCCTACACAAATGGACTCGAATGAGGTGTCAAACATACTCTTAAACAATCCCCTATAATCCCCATTCTAATGCACTCACCCTATTACATATCATGGCATCCAAGATGTGGAATGTTTGAGTTGTGATACATTCTAACTCTTAAACATACTTACTTATTAACTATTACACTTCTTTTATATAAAACTCTTTATTATACATCATGTCCACTACTCTACTACACATGCAGTACCATAGCTGATACACTCTGCTGCTTCTCACTTCCCAGCTACTCTGAACCTGCAAAACTGGGATTAAGGGAAAGGGATGAGCTTCTAAAGCCTAGTGAGTAGAAACACTGAAAACAGTTCATTCATACGCATTTTATATGAAATGCATCACAACTCAAACATTCCACATCTTGGATTAGACATGACCTCAAAACTCCCTCGACGGGCTATTGATGTCGCCTTGGTCCAATCCTCACTATCAATATATAATGCAATGCATCAACTTTGTGATTCTACTGCACTCACCCTATTATATATCATGGCATCCATGATGCATGAACTATGCTAACAAGCATTCTGTTTCTTTAATAAAAAGATTAAGATTAGTTCTACTCACCTCTGCTCCTCAAGCAGAAACTGTACTGACTCTGCAACCTCTATCTCTGATGACCTCCTCGATCTCTCGGGTCCAATCCTACACAAATGGACTCGAATGAGGTGTCAAACATACTCTTAAACAATCCCCTATAATCCCCTCTAAACCTCTGAAAACAAGCACATAAACATGCAAAAGAAAGCTTGGACAGAAACACATTCGGCGGCAGGTTCGGCGGCCGAATGTCCTGAACAGAGCCGAAACTCAAGCACCTTCGGCGGCCGAATCTCCTCTTTCGGCGGCCGAACCCTTTCGGGGGCTACTTTCGGAAGCCGAATCCCCTAAACAGAGCCGAACCTCAAGGCACTCAGGGACAAGCTGTGGCAGCCTAAGCCACCATGCAAGGGGTTCGGCGGCCGAATCCTTCTTCGGCTGCCGAACCTGAAGAGAACTCAGCGTCGTGCACAACCATCTCTTGCCAAGCACCAACTCCACTCTACATACAACCCTCATCTCCTCAACTCACATATACCCTGGTATATGCACAAAGGGGTCCAAAACTACCTATTAACCCCAACAAAACAGCAAACATAACATATAATCATACTTCACCATAAAAAACATCAAAACTAAACCTAAGCATGCAACTCATGCATCACTCCCTTAACCTCGTTGAAAAGCTGTTAAAAACCAATAAAACAAGTGTAGGAGCTTCCCTTACCTCCTGAAATCAGAAGAGGAACAACCAAACTCAGCAACTCCTCCTCCAAAGCTTCAAACCATCACAACTCTTCTTTTCTCTCAAAAACCTTCAAAACCGTTTGCAAATGATCAACCCTCTGCATAAGCTGATTAAAAGCGTGCAGATGAGTCATGGGAGACGTGGCCTAACCCTCTGATCATGATCTGGAGGCAAACACCTGGCCAAACCACGGACTAAGGAGCGTGCACAGCTAACCGACCACCCCAGTTTCGGCTGCTGAAACTGCATGCAAAACCATGCAACTTTCGGGGGCCGAACATTGGGCACTTTCGGCGGCCAAACTTAACATTCGGGGGCCGAACCTGGCCTTTGTCTCCAAAGCCTTTTCTCTTCAAAACTCAATCCGGTTTGATTCAAAACCTTTCAAATACGTAAACTCGTTTAGAAAACCTTCACTCTTACCCTTCTAGAAACCTCTGACATCCCTGAACTCCATCGGACGATAGGAATTCCGATGCCGGATTTAGCCGGGTATTATATTTGTAACGACCCGAAAATCGGACCGCTACCGGTGCTAGGATCCAGATCGGCTTAAGTCCGCCGGGACCCGTAGCAAGCCTGACATATAACCTGTAAACCTGTATAATCCCATACATGATCCACAACATACATAAAAATTAAAACTTTTCTTTCCATACTCATCAACCAAACTCAACCTGTGCATAAACATAAACATAATATTGATCCCTCTGTGGGATCTCATCAGTGTCCCCAAAAGGGTGACATAACATATGTTGAGTTGGTTTACATAAACATCATAAAAATCTCTAAGATCATGTAATTAACAAGGGATAACAACAATCTATGGTCAAGCACAACTCTAAAATCCATATACATCATCTCATTACATATCTATTCTGATTAAGACATTACAATCTGATCATGTCCATTGCTAGCTATTACATAAGCATGACTTCTTTACTCTATCCGGACTCCCGCACTATACTGTACCTGCAAGCCTGGGGGTAAAGGGAGAGGGGTGAGCTAAAAGCCCAGTGAGCTGAACTATAAAACATATTAACACTATGCTTTAATGAAATGCATCATAACACAGACAATTCACATAAGGGTTGGGTGAACTTGTCACCAATTAGTCCAAGCTAACATGGTGCCAGGCTGTAGCATGGGGTCCTGGTCTTCCTGTCATACATACATTACTTACCATTATTCCAGGGCCTCCTCTGGGCTCCTGGTCTTCGAGTCCACAATCGTGCCAGGCCGTAGAATGGGGTCCTGGTCTTTCATTCCCGTGCCAGGCCGTAGAATGGGGTCCTAGTCTTCCTGTCATGGACTAATTGGGTCATCCAACATTCACCCACATCAACAACACATGATGCAATGCGGCATATTCGTGTAACTAATGCAATCACCCTATTGCATGATCATGATGCATGAAACATGATAAAACATTTGATTTAAAAGATTAAGTTTAGTTCCACTCACCTCTGGCAGACTCTGACAACACCGAAGCAGCTGGACTCACTGCTGGGGTCCTCGGTTCCTCGGGTCCGAACCTACACAGGTGGACTCAAATGAGGGACCAAACATACCTGAACATAACCATAAACTACTCCCCAAAAACCCCCTAAAACATCAGGAAAACATCACATAAAAACATGCAAGAAATGGCTGAACAGGGCACTTTCGGCGGCAGGTTCGGCGGCCGAAAGCCCCTCCAGAGCCGAAAGTCAGGCACTTTCGGCGGCACCTTCGGCGGTCGAAAGTCCTAGACAGATCCGAAAGTCTTCTTTCGGGGGCAAGCTTCGGCAGCCGAATGCTGCCTCCACAAGGGGGTTCGGCGGCCGAAAGTTCCTTCGGCGGCCGAAAGTTCCTTCGGCTGCCGAAAGTTCCTTCGGCTGCCGAACCTGGTTTCTCCCAAGAGGGCAAAAACTTGGCTCACATGAGCCTCTTGCCTCCCAAAACCTCAAATCATGCATAAGGCTCAACTAGGACATGCATACAAGTTCCTAGGGGTCTCAAACAGTCATATACCCCAACTACAACACTTCAAACACACACAATCAACACACATTGTTCAAAACATCAATATTAACCCATAACTCAACATATAACCTAACATGCATTTCTACCCATAGATCTTGCATAAAACTTATTTAAAACACATAAGGAGCTTAAGATCGGCTCTTACCTCTTGAAGATCGAGAGGGAGACGACCTAAACTTGGAGATCCACGAAAATGAGCTCCTGAGTTCCCAAAGCTCCAAAACTTGTTTCAAAAGTTCAAAACCTTCAATGCAAGCTTAAAACTCAAGAAAAATGGTGGGGATTTGAAGGAAGAACACTAGATTTGGAAGAGGCAAGTCGGAAGCTAGCTGTGGTCGAAAATGGGAGAAAGCTCGCCCATTTCGGCCAAGTGACCCTTTTATAGGTGGCTGGCCAGGCCACGTTCGGGGGCCGAAAGTGCTTCCGCATGCATGCCATGTTCGGCGGCCGAACTTGAGTTTCGGCGGCCGAACCTGGACTTCCCTCACTCATGCTTTCGGGGGCCTAACGTGCCTCCAAAACGCATGCATGTTCGGCGGCCGAACTTGACTTTCGGCGGCCGAACCTGGGTTTTCCTCCAAGGACTTTCCATGTAAAAACTCATTTAATTTCATACTTAAAACCATTAAAAACATGAAAACATTTCATAACAACATACTTTTACCCTTCTAGAGGTTCCCGACATCCGAAATTCCACCGGACGGTAGGAATTCCGATACCGGAGTCTAGCTGGGTATTACATTCTCCCCCCCTTAAGAACATTCATCCCCGAATGTTCCTCAACTAGCACACGCAAGGCATACAACATATCATACACATAAAACACATAAAGATCTAACCTTAAAAGAGATGGGGATATTGCTGGAGCATGGACTCCCGTGTCTCCCAAGTGCACTCTTCCATATTATGGTGGTTCCAGAGGACTTTCACCATCGGGATTTCCTTGTTTCTTAGCTTTCTGATCTGAGTGTCTATGATCCGCACTGGCTGCTCAACATAGGTGAGATCCTCTTGGACCTCTACATCAGGCTCACTAAGAACCTTGCCCGGATCTGACACAAACTTCCTTAACATTGAAACATGAAAAACCGGATGGATTCTTGCCATTGAAGCAGGCAAATCTAGCTTGTACGACACATTCCCAATCTTCTGCAAGATTTCAAAGGGTCCGATGTATCGTGGGGCTAGTTTACCCTTCTTCCCAAAGCGAACCACTCCCTTCATTGGAGACACCTTGAGCAATACCAGATCACCCTCCTAGAACTCTACTAGCCTTCTGCGGATGTCTGCATAACTCTTCTGTCTGCTTGCAGCAGTCTTGATTCTTTCTCTGATTAAGGGTACCACCCTGCTGGTGATCTCTACTATCTCAGGCCCTGCCAAGGCCTTTTCTCCAACCTCTTCCCAGCAAACAGGTGACCTGCACTTCCTTCCATATAAAGCTTCATATGGAGCCATCCCGATGCTAGCATGATGGCTGTTATTGTAGGCAAACTCCACCAAGGGTAGATGCTGCCTCCAAGAACCGCCAAAGTCCAGCACACACATTCTTAGCATATCATCTATGGTCTGGATGGTCCTCTCTGACTGTCCGTCTGTCTGTGGATGGAAGGCAGTGCTAAAATCCAATCTAGTACCCATGGCATTCTGCAGACTCCGCCAAAATCTGGAGGTGAACTGGGGTCCCCTATCTGACACTATAGAAACAGGAACCCCATGCAGCCTGACGATCTCATCTACATACACCTGCGCCAACTTGTCCACAGAATAACCACTCCTGACAGGGATGAAGTGAGCAGATTTGGTGAGTCTGTCCACAATCACCCATATGGAGTCCAATCTGTTGGACGCTGCCGGTAACCCCACTACGAAGTCCATAGCTATGTTCTCCCATTTCCACTTTGGAATAGGTAGCGGGTTAAACATTCCAGCCGGCTTCTGATGTTCCAGCTTCACCCTCTGACATACTTCGCAGGCTGACACAAACTGTACCACTTCTTTCTTCATAGCTGGCCACCAGTAAACTTTCTTCAGATCCTGATACATCTTGGTGGCCCCGGGGTGAATGCTGTATCTTGCATTATGAGCCTCTCTCATAATGTCTCCTTTTAGCCCTATGTCATCTGGTACACATAAACGACTCCCATAGCGGAGGATCCCCTTATTGTCAAATCTGAACTCACTGTCCTTGCCTGACTGAACAGTCCTGGCAATCTTCACTAACTCTGGGTTCTCATGCTGTTTCTGAGCCACCTGCTCCAGAAACACGGGTGTCACTTTCATCTGAGCGACCAAGGCACCTGTACCAGACAACTCCAACTGTAGACCTTCCTCAATGAGCTTGTAAAACTCCTTCACCACTGGTCTCCTCTCTGCCGTGATGTGGGTTAGACTGCCTAGTGACTTCCGGCTTAGAGCGTCTGCCACGACATTCGCCTTACCCGGATGATACTGAATCTTACAATCATAGTCACTCAGCAGCTCCACCCATCTCCTCTGCCTCAAGTTCAAATCCCTCTGACTCAAGATGTACTGCAAGCTTTTATGATCTGTGAAGATCTCACATTTTACCCCATAGAGGTAGTGCCTCCACATCTTGAGTGCAAAAATTATTGCTGCCATCTCTAGGTCATGTGTGGGGTAATTCAACTCATGCTTCTTTAGCTGCCTAGAAGCATAAGCAATTACCTTCTCATTTTGCATAAGCACACAGCCCAGTCCCACACGGGACGCATCACAAAAGACTGTAAAGTCTGCATCACCAGATGGCAGAGCTAACACTGGTGCTGAAGTCAACCTCTTCTTAAGCTCTTCAAAACTCTCCTCGCACTGGTCGGTCCACAGAAACTTCTGATTCTTCCTGGTTAGTCTGGTCAGAGGAGCTGCAATTTTTGAGAAGTCCTGAACGAACCTCCTGTAGTAACCTGCCAAACCCAAGAAACTCCTGATCTCTGTCACTGAAGTGGGTCTAAGCCAGTTAGCTACAGCTTCTACCTTCTTGGGGTCTACCTCTATCCCATTCTCTGACACTACATGCCCCAAGAATGAAATGCTCCTCAGCCAGAACTCACACTTAGAGAATTTGGCATACAGGCCATGTTCCCTCAAGGTCTGTAGAACCAACCTCAGATGATGGGCATGCTCCTCTGCATTCCTGGAATACACCAAGATATCATCTATAAAGACAATAACGAAGTGATCCAGGTACTGGCTAAACACTCTGTTCATGAGGTCCATGAATGCTGCAGGGGCGTTGGTTAACCCGAGCGGCATTACAAGGAACTCAAAATGCCCATATCTGGTCCTGAAAGCTGTCTTTGGCACATCCTCTTCCCTGATCCTCAACTGATGGTACCCCGATCTCAGATCTATTTTGGAGAAACAACCCGCTCCTGCTAGCTGGTCGAATAGATCATCGATCCTTGGCAATGGGTATTTGTTCTTGGTAGTGACTTTGTTCAACTGCCTGTAGTCGATACAAAGTCTAAGGGATCCATCCTTCTTTCTCACAAATAAGACTGGAGCACCCCAGGGTGAGGTACTCGGTCGGATGAAGCCCTTGTCTACCAGCTCTTGCAACTGTTCTTTCAACTCTTTCAACTCGGCTGGAGCCATCCTGTAGGGAGGAATAGAGATCGGTCGGGTTCCAGGCATCAGTTCTATCTCGAACTCTATCTCCCTAGCAGGTGGTAAACCTGGCAGCTCGTCTGGGAACACATCTAAGAACTCTCTAACCACTGGCACCGAGGCGGGCTCTCTAACCTGACTGCTAAGCTCTCTTACATGAGCCAAATACCCCTGACATCCCCTCCTGAGCAACCTACGAGCCTGAAGAGCTGATATCAGACCTCTAGGTGTACCCCTCCTGTCTCCTCTGAAGACAACCTCAGACCCATCCTGACCTCTGAACCTGACTACCTTGTCCCTGCAGAAGGTAGCACCATGGGTAGATAACCAGTCCATCCCTAGAATGACGTCAAAATCTGTCAAATCTAGAACCACTAGGTCGGCGGACAAGCATCTCCCCTCAACAAACACAGGACTACACTAGCAGACTGACTCTGCCACAGATGGATCACACTTGGGTCCACTGACCCAGAGAGGACACTCTAACCCAGAAGTCATCAGACCTAACCTCCCCACGGCTCTCGGAGCAATAAAAGAATGAGATGCACCAGGATCCATCAAGGCATACACATCTGAACAACCAATGATTAAGTTACCTGCCACCACGGTGTTAGATGCATCTGCCTCCTGCTGTGTCATTGTGAAGATCCGTGCTGGAGCTGATGGACCTTCACCTCTGAAACCCGCTGAAGAAGAGGCTGCCCCTCTCCCTCTGCCTCTGCCACTGGCCTGAGTCATGGCTAGAGCTGCTGGCTGCGCCACACTGCCTGAAGCTGTCTGCTGGGACTGAGCCATCGGGACTGCTCTTGGACAATCTCGAGCCATATGCCCCTCTTGACCACATCTGAAACAGGTGTTCGTCCCAAACCGACATACTCCCCTGTGTGGCTTACCACACCTCGCACAAACTGCATTATCCGCACCAGAGCTTGAGCCACTACCAAATCCCAGACTAGACTTGACTTTATTCCAGAACTTATTCTTCTTACCCTTGGACTTACCCCATCTCTTACTGCCTGAAGTTGGTGCACTCAGGGTAGAGGGATCTAATCTTCCCCCACCCGGAGTTTTAGAACCGGAAGACTGTGCCACTGACTGCTTAACTGTCCCCTGAACGATGGCACTGGCCTCCATTTTCCTGGCCATATCTACTATGGCATGGAAGCTCTCCCTGTCCACTGACTGAATCAAGGAGGAATACCTGGAATGGAGTTTCATGACGTACCTCCTTGACCTCTTTGAATCTGTATCCAGACTCTGCCCAGCAAAAGGCAACAGCTCCAAGAATCTGTCGGTGTACTCCTCTACACTCATTTCCTCCGTCTGCCTCAACTGCTCAAACTCTATCATCTTCAGCTCCCTTGAACTATCGGGAAAAGCCCATCCTGCAAACTCGTTTGCAAACTCTTCCCAAGTCATGCTGTCCACTCTCGGGTTCACATAATTCTTGAACCACTCTCGTGCCTTCTTGCACTTAAGCGTGAACCCAGCCATCTGAATGGCTCTACTGTCATCAGCCCCAATCTCATCTGTGATTACTTTAACCCTTTCAAGATACACAAATGGGTCATCCCCTTTTTCATACTGAGGAGCACCCAATTTCATGTAGTCAGTCATCTTGACCTTGCTCCCACTGGCTGAGCTAGGTCTAGAGGGTTGAATAACTGGGGCTGCTGGTTCTGTAGGTGGTGGAGGTGGTGCAACATTTTCTGAGGTAGGGTTTGCTGAATTTGGATAGTAAGGTGGGGGTGGATACATTGGGTACTGAGAGTATGGTGGGTAGTAAGGTGGGTATGGCATCTGTGTGGGATAAGGGGTAAAGCTAGGGTAATCCGATGTACCTCCCATCGAATACCCGGGATGTTGTGAGAAGTGTGGGTAGTGGGGTGGCTGAACAAATCCCGAGGCCTGAGTGCCTCCTTGGGACTCTCCCATTCCTTCTTCTGACATACTGACTCCCAAACTGCCATCCCTTCTCTCTTCTACATCCATATCATCTCCCATGCCCTCAGACATTCCTCCCTGAACTGTTCCCCTCACTGATCTGCTTCTACTCAAATCCAGAGACCTTCTAGGGTCTCTCACTGCTCTATCCCTGTTGGACCTGCTTGACATTGCCCTAGGCAATGCTGGAAAACGGGCGCTCATGCCCTCATCCTCAGGTGGTACACCAGTCAATCTTGCTGATCGACGAGTTCCTCTCATCCTGTTTTCTGAAAGACAGTACATAGCACATAAACATTAGCATCATATGGTTCATGTGGGCACACATGAACCCGCATCACATACATCACATATCATAGCATATCATTAATGCACATGCATATTATCATGGCATTTCACATCATCATGCAAGACAGGACTCCACATCCTATCCTAGTGGACATGATCTTTCCTATTGTGCTTGACCTTCTATAACATCTATGAGCCCGACACTCTAGGTCCGACCATATGAACCTAGGGCTTTGATACCATTCTGTAACAACCCGAAAATCGGACCGCTACCGGCGCTAGGATCCAGATCGGCTTAAGGCCGCCGGGACCCGTAGCAAGCCTGACATATAACCTGTAAACCTGTATAATCCCATACATGATCCACAACATACATAAAAATTAAAACTTTTCTTTCCATACTCATCAACCAAACTCAACCTGTGCATAAACATAAACATAATATTGATCCCTCTGTGGGATCTCATCAGTGTCCCCAAAAGGGTGACATAACATATGTTGAGTTGGTTTACATAAACATCATAAAAATCTCTAAGATCATGTAATTAACAAGGGATAACAACAATCTATGGTCAAGCACAACTCTAAAATCCATATACATCATCTCATTACATATCTATTCTGATTAAGACATTACAATCTGATCATGTCCATTGCTAGCTATTACATAAGCATGACTTCTTTACTCTATCCGGACTCCCGCACTATACTGTACCTGCAAGCCTGGGGGTAAAGGGAGAGGGGTGAGCTAAAAGCCCAGTGAGCTGAACTATAAAACATATTAACACTATGCTTTAATGAAATGCATCATAACACAGACAATTCACATAAGGGTTGGGTGAACTTGTCACCAATTAGTCCAAGCTAACATGGTGCCAGGCCGTAGCATGGGGTCCTGGTCTTCCTGTCATACATACATTACTTACCATTATTCCAGGGCCTCCTCTGGGCTCCTGGTCTTCGAGTCCACAATCGTGCCAGGCCGTAGAATGGGGTCCTGGTCTTTCATTCCCGTGCCAGGCCGTAGAATGGGGTCCTGGTCTTCCTGTCATGGACTAATTGGGTCATCCAACATTCACCCACATCAACAACACATGATGCAATGCGGCATATTCGTGTAACTAATGCAATCACCCTATTGCATGATCATGATGCATGAAACATGATAAAACATTTGATTTAAAAGATTAAGTTTAGTTCCACTCACCTCTGGCAGACTCTGACAACACCGAAGCAGCTGGACTCACTGCTGGGGTCCTCGGTTCCTCGGGTCCGAACCTACACAGGTGGACTCAAATGAGGGACCAAACATACCTGAACATAACCATAAACTACTCCCCAAAAACCCCCTAAAACATCAGGAAAACATCACATAAAAACATGCAAGAAATGGCTGAACAGGGCACTTTCGGCGGCAGGTTCGGCGGCCGAAAGCCCCTCCAGAGCCGAAAGTCAGGCACTTTCGGCGGCACCTTCGGCGGCCGAAAGTCCTAGACAGATCCGAAAGTCTTCTTTCGGGGGCAAGCTTCGGCAGCCGAATGCTGCCTCCACAAGGGGGTTCGGCGGCCGAAAGTTCCTTCGGCGGCCGAAAGTTCCTTCGGCTGCCGAAAGTTCCTTCGGCTGCCGAACCTGATTTCTCCCAAAAGGGCAGAAACTTGGCTCACATGAGCCTCTTGCCTCCCAAAACCTCAAATCATGCATAAGGCTCAACTAGGACATGCATACAAGTTCCTAGGGGTCTCAAACAGTCATATACCCCAACTACAACACTTCAAACACACACAATCAACACACATTGTTCAAAACATCAATATTAACCCATAACTCAACATATAACCTAACATGCATTTCTACCCATAGATCTTGCATAAAACTTATTTAAAACACATAAGGAGCTTAAGATCGGCTCTTACCTCTTGAAGATCGAGAGGGAGACGACCTAAACTTAGAGATCCACGAAAATGAGCTCCTGAGTTCCCAAAGCTCCAAAACTTGTTTCAAAAGTTCAAAACCTTCAATGCAAGCTTAAAACTCAAGAAAAATGGTGGGGATTTGAAGGAAGAACACTAGATTTGGAAGAGGCAGGTCGGAAGCTAGCTGTGGTCGAAAATGGGAGAAAGCTCGCCCATTTCGGCCAAGTGACCCTTTTATAGGTGGCTGGCCAGGCCACGTTCGGGGGCCGAAAGTGCTTCCGCATGCATGCCATGTTCGGCGGCCGAACTTGAGTTTCGGCGGCCAAACCTGGACTTCCCTCACTCATGCTTTCGGGGGCCTAACGTGCCTCCAAAACGCATGCATGTTCGGAGGCCGAACTTGACTTTCGACGGCCGAACCTAGGTTTTCCTCCAAGGACTTTCCATGTAAAAACTCATTTAATTTCATACTTAAAACCATTAAAAACATGAAAACATTTCATAACAACATACTTTTACCCTTCTAGAGGTTCCCGACATCCGAAATTCCACCGGACGGTAGGAATTCCGATACCGGAGTCTAGCTGGGTATTACATTCTCCCCCCCTTAAGAACATTCGTCCCCGAATGTTCCTCAACTAGCACACGCAAGGCATACAACATATCATACACATAAAACACATAAAGATCTAACCTTAAAAGAGATGGGGATATTGCTGGAGCATGGACTCCCGTGTCTCCCAAGTGCACTCTTCCATATTATGGTGGTTCCAGAGGACTTTCACCATCGGGATTTCCTTGTTTCTTAGCTTTCTGATCTGAGTGTCTATGATCCGCACTGGCTGCTCAACATAGGTGAGATCCTCTTTGACCTCTACATCAGGCTCACTAAGAACCTTGCCCGGATCTGACACAAACTTCCTTAACATTGAAACATGGAAAACCGGATGGATTCTTGCCATTGAAGCAGGCAAATCTAGCTTGTACGACACATTCCCAATCTTCTGCAAGATTTCAAAGGGTCCGATGTATCGTGGGGCTAGTTTACCCTTCTTCCCAAAGCGAACCACTCCCTTCATTGGAGACACCTTGAGCAATACCAGATCACCCTCCTAGAACTCTACTAGCCTTCTGCGGATGTCTGCATAACTCTTCTGTCTGCTTGCAGCAGTCTTGATTCTTTCTCTGATTAAGGGTACCACCCTGCTGGTGATCTCTACTATCTCAGGCCCTGCCAAGGCCTTTTCTCCAACCTCTTCCCAGCAAACAGGTGACCTGCACTTCCTTCCATATAAAGCTTCATATGGAGCCATCCCGATGCTAGCATGATGGCTGTTATTGTAGGCAAACTCCACCAAGGGTAGATGCTGCCTCCAAGAACCGCCAAAGTCCAGCACACACATTCTTAGCATATCATCTATGGTCTGGATGGTCCTCTCTGACTGTCCGTCTGTCTGTGGATGGAAGGCAGTGCTAAAATCCAATCTAGTACCCATGGCATTCTGCAGACTCCGCCAAAATCTGGAGGTGAACTGGGGTCCCCTATCTGACACTATAGAAACAGGAACCCCATGCAGCCTGACGATCTCATCTACATACACCTGCGCCAACTTGTCCACAGAATAACCACTCCTGACAGGGATGAAGTGAGCAGATTTGGTGAGTCTGTCCACAATCACCCATATGGAGTCCAATCTGTTGGACGCTGCCGGTAACCCCACTACGAAGTCCATAGCTATGTTCTCCCATTTCCACTCTGGAATAGGTAGCGGGTTAAGCATTCCAGCCGGCTTCTGATGTTCCAGCTTCACCCTCTGACATACTTCACAGGCTGACACAAACTGTGCCACTTCTTTCTTCATAGCTGGCCACCAGTAAACTTTCTTCAGATCCTGATACATCTTGGTGGCCCCGAGGTGAATGCTGTATCTTGCATTATGAGCCTCTCTCATAATGTCTCCTTTTAGCCCTATGTCATCTGGTACACATAAACGACTCCCATAGCGGAGGATCCCCTTATTGTCAAATCTGAACTCACTGTCCTTGCCTGACTGAACAGTCCTGGCAATCTTCACTAACTCTGGGTCCTCATGCTGTTTCTGAGCCACCTGCTCCAGAAACACGGGTGTCACTTTCATCTGAGCGACCAAGGCACCTGTACCAGACAACTCCAACTGTAGACCTTCCTCAATGAGCTTGTAAAACTCCTTCACCACTGGTCTCCTCTCTGCCGTGATGTGGGATAGACTGCCTAGTGACTTCCGGCTTAGAGCGTCTGCCACGACATTCGCCTTACCCGGATGATACTGAATCTTACAATCATAGTCACTCAGCAGCTCCACCCATCTCCTCTGCCTCAAGTTCAAATCCCTCTGACTCAAGATGTACTGCAAGCTTTTATGATCTGTGAAGATCTCACATTTTACCCCATAGAGGTAGTGCCTCCACTTGGGGAGCAACATGTTGACTGGAAAATTACCCTTTTGGGTTGGAGAAGCTTTTCCGCTTCTCAGAATACTTAGTCTCAGGGCAAATAAACTTTCAGGAGAACTTCCCTTGACGCTTTCAAATTCGAGTTCGCTGCAAATATTAGACCTGGCAGAAAACTAGTTAAATGGTTCCATTCCTGCTAACCTGGGAAATCTTAAGGCCATGGCTCAACAGCAGAAGGTTAACCATTATTTGCTTTATGGACAGGATAAAAATCACAACTACCAAGAGAATATACATGTGACCATTAATGGCCTCGGATTAACGTACACCAGGAATCTTTCCTTGCTAACCAGCATAGATCTGTCTGGAAACAATTTAAGCGGAGAACTTCCTGAAGAAATAACAAGATTAGTTGGTTTGGAGGTTTTGAACTTATCAAGAAACCACATCAGTGGCCAGATTCCTGATAGCATTTCAGAATTGCATCAGCTGTTATCTCTTGATCTATCAGGCAATAGGCTTTCAGGTCCTATTCCCCAAAGCATAACTTCATTGACATTTCTGGAGAATTTGAATGTGTCAAACAATAACTTGTCAGGTAAAATACCTTCTGCAAATCAGATGTCAACTTTTAATGCATCCTCTTTTGCTGGGAACCCTGGACTATGCGGAGATCCTCTTGCAGTGAAGTGTGCCAATGGTTCAAACAATGGAGGTGACAATTACCCAGATGCTGGACGGAAAGCTGATCAAGTTGATAATGGCAATGGCTTTGCAGATAATTGGTTTTACATGAGCATTGGGGTGGGATTTGCAGTAGGTTTATTGCTTCCTTATTTAGTATTCGCAATGAAAAGGCCCTGGGGTGGAATTTATTTTGCATTTGTGGATGGAACTGCCTATAGATTGTCAAGTGAGAAAATGAAAGCAGCTATGAGGAGAAGAACAGGCTGATTTCGTTTTTTTTCTTTTTCTTTTGCAAGTGTCTGGATGTAAAATAGCTAGAATTTGGAGAAAGAGACATTTGAGAATAAACTTTTCTTATCACAAGTATGCTCTTTTCTTTTAAATCTGTGTGAAAAGATACTCAAATTTAATTAAAATACTACTCAAATTTTAATTCTAGTTTTAAATATAAATCACTATTTTAATTTTAATTTTAATTAAAATACTACTCAAATTTTAAAAATAAATATAATTAATTATTAAATTAATTAATTTATTATAATATATACTTTTTATTTTTAATTTCACTAATAAATTTTAAAAATATATATTGTCTCTAAACAAATGCTTGTTTAAATATTATATTAAATATGTAATTATTACCTTATAAAATAAATAATTCCATTAATTCGTAATAACTTTCTCAGTTTTTCCTATCCATTATGAAATAAATAAATACCAGTTTCAGTTGCTTCTGGGACGTCCCACATCTCCCGTCAGCAAAAATAAAAAATAAAAATCTATATAATAATTAACATAAAATTGTTAAATAATTTGAGTTAATCATTTTGAATTAAGTGAAAAATAATCTATCAAAAGTTATTTGAATCATTTTAGACCGGTCTGTTTTTATTAGTATTAGAGCCACCTGTCAGACCCGTGTGAAACGAAGTGGAGCCGCTAAAATACTAGCGAATCACAATATTCAAGGGTTCGGTCCTATCTTAACAATGGACTGGACAAGCTAGAAGTGAAACCTGAACAAGCTGAAGACGTTAAAACAGGTTCTGCTGCTACAGCAGAAAAAGGTATGACAATAGCTGCACCAGAATTTTCCTGAAATTGAAACAAGATAGTAGTACTAGATTTTGACGACATGGACTGGTCAGAAACAAAATCATACCAACCGGAATTATTTAATGCAGACAAATCAAGTGAACGCCTAGGAAATTGATCCTCAACAAAGATGATATGTCGAGAAACAAACATCTTGTTATTTTTATAATCAAATCAAAGATAGACACTTTGATTCAAGAAACAACCAAGAAACAAGCACGGAAGTGATTTAAGAGAGAATTTATGTTCTGCATAAAGGCGAATGCATAGATAACAAAGACAACCAATGATTTGTAAACCAGAATAATTGGAAACTTTACCAAACAATTTAAGAAATGAAGAAGAATAATCTAGAGTAGGTGTTGGTAACCTATTGATCAACCACATGACAATGTCTACGTTCAGCAGCTCCATTATGCTGTGGAGTATGAGGGGGCGTTTGAAGATGATTCATGCCATGAGCTTGAAAAAGAGATTTTAAAGCAATAAACTCCCCTCTCCCATCTGTATACATAGACACAACTTTTGTATGAAAGGTATTTTCAACCAATTTCTGAAAAACTGGAAAAATAATAGCAACATCAGATTTAGGTTGAAGAGTATAAAACCAGATATATGTAGTATAATGATTAACAAAGATTAAATAATATTTATAACCATCTCTAGATTGAACTGGAGCAAGACCCCATAGATCAGAATACAATAATTATAAAGGACGAGAACTCGATAATGACGAAACACCAAAAGAGAGTCGATGACTCTTATTACAATGACGAGAATCATAATTTATTGGGAGATTTACAATTTTGTCTCTGGGTATTGCCATTATTAACAAGTCAGTCTCTGTATTTTTAGAAACCTATTAAAACGTCCTTATCTTTTCTCTCTATCAACGAAATAGTCCTTCCGTCTATTTTTGCCGTTAAAAATACAATAAAAGACTAAATTACCCCCCTTCTTTTCCTCTTCCTCCTCCTCCTCCTCCTTCCTTTTCTTCTTCATCAATTCTTCCTCCTTTTGCTTCTGCTTCTTCTTCTGGTTCTGCTTCTTCTTCTTCTTCTTCTGCTTCTTCTTCTTCTTCTTCTTCTTCTTCTTCTGCTTCTGCTTCTTCTGCTTCTGCTTCTTCTTCTTCTTCTCCTTCTTCTCCTTCTTCTTCTTCTTTTTCTTTTTCTTCTTTTTCTTTTTCTTCTTTTTCTTCTTCTTCTTCTTCTCCTTCATCATCATCATCTTCTTCTTCTTTTTTGAGGAGGAGGAGGAGGAGGAGGGACTATTTCGTTGACAGAAAAAAATGATAATGACGTTTTAATAGATGTGAAAAAAGATAGGGACTATTTCGTTGACAAAAAGAAACAATAAGGACGTTTTAATAGATATGAGAAAAGATAAGAACGTTTTAATAGATTTCTAAAAATATAGGGAGGGACGATTTCGTTAACGGAAAGAAACGATGAGGAGGGACTATTTCATTGATAAAAAGAAAGGGTGATTTACGATTTAGTCCCTGGGTATTGCCATTATTAACGAGTCAGTCCCTGTATTTTTAGAAACCTATTAAAACGTCCTTATATTTTCTTTTCCGTCAACGAAATAGTCCTTCCGTCCTCTTTTCCGTTAAAATTAGATAAAGGATGAGAGAGAAAATTTTTAAATTCCAATTTTACCCTTAAATAAAACATTTTATTTAGTCCTTATCGTTTCTTTTCGTCAACGAAATAGTCCCTATATTTCTCACATCTATTAAAACGTCCTTATCGATTCTTTTCGTCAACGAAATAGTCCCTATGTTTTCTCACATCTATTAAAACGTCCTTATCGTTTGTTTTCGTCAACGAAATAGTCCTTCCTCTCTCCTCCTCCTCCTCTCTCCACCTCCTCCTCCTCCCACCTCCTCCTCCTCTCTCCTCCTCCTCCTCCTCCTCCTCATCATCCTCCTCCTCCTCCTCCTCCTCCTCCTCCTCATCATCATCATCATCATCATCATCATCATCATCATCATCATCATCATCATCCTCTTCCTCCTCCTCCTCCTCCTCTCTCCACCTCCTCCTCCTCTCTCCTCCTCCTCCTCCTCTCTCCTCCTCCTCCTCCTCCTCCTCATTCAAAAAAGAAGAAAAAAAAAAGAGAAGAAGATGATGATGATGATGATGGAGGAGAAGAAGAAGAAGAAGGAGAAGAAGCAGAAGTGAAGAAAAAGCAGAAGCAGAAGTAGAAGTGAAGAATCGAAGAAGGAGGAGGAAGAATCGATGAAGAAGAAGGAGAAGGAGGAGAAAGAGGAAAAGAAGGAGGGCAATTTGGTCTTTTACTACATTTTTAACGGCAAAAATAGACAGAAGGACTATTTCGTTGACGGAGAGAAAAGATAAGGACGTTTTAATAGGTTTCTAAAAATACAGGGACTGACTCATTAATAATGGCAATACCCAAGGACTAAATCGTAAATCACCCAAAAAGAAATGATAAGGACATTTTAATAGATGTGAGAAAAGATAGGGACTATTTCGTTGACAAAAAGAAACGTTAAGGACGTTTTAATAGATATGAGAAAAGACAAGGACGTTTTAATAGATTTCTGAAAATATAGGGAGGGACGATGTCATTGACGGAAATAAATGATAAGAAGGGACTATTTTGTTGACGGAAAGAAACGATAAGGACATTTTAATAGATATGAGAAAAGATAGGGACTATTTTATCGATAGAAATAAATGATAAGGACATTTTAATAGATATGAAAAAAGATAAAAACGTTTTAATAGATTTTTGAAAATGTAAAGACTGACTTGTTAATAATAGCAATATCTAAGGACTAAATAAGGGATTTTATTTGAGGGTAAAATTGGATTTTAAAAATTTTATCTCTCCTCCTTTATCTAATTTTAACGGAAAAGAGGACAGAATGATTATTCGATGATGGAAAGAAAACATAAGGACGTTTTAATAGATTTCTAAAAATACAGGGACTGATTTATTAATAATGGCAATATCCAGGGACTAAATTATAAATATCTCTAATTTATTTGATTAACTTTAGAAACTGGTAAAGAAAAACGAGACACAACATAATTAAAAAATTTTGTAGCTAGATGACCTAGTCGTTGATGCTAAGAAGAACTAGATGCACGAACACTATTACGAGCAGAAGGATGAAAGGAAAATATGAAGGATGACAGACGATACAATGACTCCTCAATTTTGCCCCTTTGAAGAATCTCCCCCGTGAACAGATCCTTAACAATAAAAGAATTAAAGAAAAATTCAATCAAAATATTATTATAAGACAAAATTGAGAAACGGAAATAAGATTCTGGTTAGCTTGTGGATCACATAAAACATTTTCTAATGAACAGGATTTAGATGGAAAAGACAAAATTTTTTATCCAACATGTGTTATGCATAAACCTGATCCGTCAGTGAGGTGCAACTCATCTAATCCATCATATGGTTTGTGCAAGGACAGATTCTAAAGGTCGTTAGTGACATGATATGAAGCACTTGTATCAAGAACCCAACTGGTCTCACTTGAACTACCAGTGTTAACAGAATGAGCTTGAGGTCTAGGAAAATTATTTTTGAAAAAGTCCTTAGGCCGGAAGCATTGACGAGCACTGTATCCTGGCTTTTCACAAATTTGACATTGAATCTTGTTAGAAGAATTTCGAGTAGTAGAAGAATTTGAGATATTACCAATTCTGGTCCCATAAGCAGCCGAGCTACCTTGACCATTAGATCGAAAATTCTGCTCGGGATAGGAACCCTTTCGAACACTATGAGCAGTTAATGGAATAGGATCATAAGAGGAATCTGTACTCTTAAGATATATTTCGTTAGCCAAAAGTTTATCCTCAAGTTCTTCAAAACTTATCACAGTATCACGAGCTTGGATTGCTGTGGCTATGTCACGAAATTCTAATCCGATACCATTCAAAACATAGACAATCAAATCCACATAAAAAATTGGATTACCTGAAAGAGCTAAGTCTTCTGCAATATTTTTTATTTGTTACAGGTAATCAGAAACCGATTTGTTATCACGTTTAGCAGTTGATAACTTTTTACGAAGAGATAAAACTCTTGTTGTTGACTTATTAGCGAAGGCAACTCGAAGTTTTTCCCAGGCATTGGTTGAAGTTCGCTGAAGAGAGAACATGCATAGCTGAAAAACTTGTTGAAGCTATGATCACTACTAGAATCAGCTGATCTTGACAAATCTAAAACTCATAATTGGGATTTGCTATTTCTTTTGTTGTGTCTTCCTCACTAATTTCAGTAAAGGCAGGTGGAGGTGGCAAAGACTTATCCACAAAACCCATAAGATTATAACCACGAAAAACAGAAAGAATTTGTGCTGGCCATGTAGGATAATTTTGTGCAAACAATTTCAATGGAAACTGATTAGAATTGAAAGAAATCAAGTTTTTGCCATTAGAATGAGGCAGACTTATAGGAATTGATGAAGACATGGTGAAAAATAGAAAAATCAGAAACAAATTCAAGAAGCGGAAGTGATTTAGGATCGGAAAAAGACAAGTACGCTTTTTACAGCTCTGATACTATAAAAGGAAAAGAGAAATAGATGGAAGAAATCGTGTGTTGTATTGTATTGCAATTGTCTTTAAATAGACTCTGTACAAAGATAAATATAGTTACAAGAGATAAGTTTACAAATATACAAATATGAGATTTAAACGAAATCTGTTAGGATATTGATTTATCATGTGGAATGTCCCGCATCTCACATTTGCAACTTACAAAAAAGTCAAAATTATATATAATAGCTAGCAAGAAAGTAGGTTTAAAAATTATTTGAATTAGTTTGGACCGAACGGTTTCAATCTGATTCATAAGTTCTAAAATATAAGTTTTAACCTTCCTTCCATGCATGGTAATATAAAAAACAAAGAAAGAAAAAGAAACTTGACCTGTGTTTGCTTTCCAAAAAGCATTATCATTTTTCCAAAAGTAGCTTGTCATTGGGTTTATTATTTTTTATTAATTTATTTCCTTCAGAATTTGAAAAATGAGATAAAAGGGCGTGGCGTCCATAATGGGTACAGAAAGGAAGCTTTGCCTTTAGCATTTCCAATCTAAGCTAACTATAATAAACACGTATTAACAAAAAGAGCATGGTTTTGTCTTTGACGGTACCATTTTCTTCCTGGTTGTGGGTGTGTTTTATGGGCTACTGGTTATGGATTGAGTCTTCAGTTGGGTTTGTAGTTAGTCAGTGATGATCTATTTTTATAATAATTATTTTACAGATAACACTATTTTTAATAATATTTTATTTTTTTTATAGTTATAATTGTAATAAATCGGAAGAATTTATATTTTTTTATTAAATTTAAAAAATTTTGTTGAAATTCTAAAATTTCAAGTAACAAAAATAGTTTATATATATTTATATATATATTTCAAGTAAGTATTTTATAGAATATTTAATTATTTGATATATAGTACTAAATTATAAATTAATTGTTAAATTATTTATAAAAATTTTATATTTATTTTTTAGGATATTGAATGTTATTTTAAGAGAATAATATAAATTATTCTGAATAAAAATAATCCTTAATATAAATTTTGCTAGAAATGTAATAAAAAAATTTATGATAATGGTGATGATACACTAAGATATTACTATTATAACCTTTTAAATTCTGAACTTATTGAAAAGTATTACTCTAAACCTTTTTTCTTTAAATTTATTTTTATTTAATTTTAATATAATAAATTTAATAATATAAAAAATTAAAATATAAAATTTTATCTTTTATATTATTACATGCTTAGATTCAATATTATTAATAAATAGAGAGTAATTTACACCGTTATATTGGATAATGCTGAAATATTAAATTAATAAATATATTAAAAAAAGGATATGTATATATAATTTCTAAATTTATAATTTTAAATTTAAATTAAATAAATATTTTATATAAATTTTTTTTTATTATGCAGGTTCACATGGAAAGAAATCCATTTTACAAAAGAATGATTTTATGCTCAGGAAAAAATATAATTTTTTAATAAAAAATAAAATAAAGATTTTAACAGCTTTGCAATGAAAAAAGTTAAAAAGATTAAAAAAATAAATAAAAAATATACTATCCATAGTTATTTAAGATGAAAATAATGAAAGAGATAAAAAAATTGAAAAAAAAAATTAAAGTTGAAAAAAAATAAATAGTTTTATTTGTGTGACTTTTATATAAAGATCGAAATTGTTTTAATTATTATATAAAGATTTTTATTTCTTTTTATTATTAGATTTAAGTTACTATGCATGATAATTATTTAAATTAATTTTAGAGTTTAAATTCATTATTCTACTCTATTAAATTGATTATTTAAATTAATTTATGTCTTTTTTTTTTGAAATGGAATTTATGTGTTTATATATAATATTGTAAAAATATTAATTAAATATATTTAAATTTTTTAAAATAATATATATAAATAATAATTTTACTATTAACGAGATAAGATAACGTGCATTAATACAAATAATTTAAAGACTACCATTATAAATTTTAATAGAGAATGAATTATATGTTTATTATATTATTACAAAATAATTTAATTAACTTAGTTAAATGAATTTACACATACTAGGGTAATTTATCCATTTTTTTTATCAAGATCCTCTGAGATCTAATGAAATCCACATAATATGTTTTAATCATTATTTTTTTTATTATTATAGTAAATAATTTTAATTTTTAAAATATAAAAATTTATATTTTATAAGTATAAAATTTTATACATATAAAGTAAAATATTTATTCATTTACTGAATTAAAAAAATGATTTTTTAAATTATTGAATAAAAAGGGTAATAATATATTGAAAGATAAAAGAAAAAAGAAAAAATAATTACATGCGAAAGAAAAGCATTCCTAATTGGTAGGGTTCAAAAACCTGAGAATACGCTGCATCAACAAAGCCTGAACTTCCATTTCAAAAAAAAAAAAAAAACAAAGCCTGAACTTGCGCAACTTTTATCAATGGGAAAAGCTTTTGGCTTTTCTCTAACTGGACTGACCGTAAATTCTGGAATTAAAATTAAAATTAAATTAAAAAGTGTACGTAAAAGTTTCCAATAAAATAAAATTATTGAATTTGCAGTCATTAAAGTTGGAAGTGAAGAACACTCCCAAGTCAAGAAACCATATGTGCAACTGTTTATAGTCAGCTCTACATAATTAAGAAAACTTTCCAATTTGTTCTGGTTTTGCCTTTAAATATCATGAGATCATGAAACTCACCTCATGCAGTTTTCCTAGAATACTTTCTTGAGAATCCCTCTGAATTATCTGCTACTAAACAGGGCATTATTGAGTGTTTGATCTATGGAAACCTTTCCCTTTCTTTGGATTATCTGTCTGTTATCTGGAGAATTATTATGTGGTGGAGTTGCTCAGTCAGTGAACTGCAATGCAGCTGATAGAGAAGCTCTTCTTGATCTCAAAAGGGGCCTGAATGATTCTTGGAATCGGCTCTCTTCATGGCATGGAACCAATTGCTGTGGATGGTCAGGAATTGCTTGTCACAACACAACTGGTGCTGTTCTCGCAGTTGATCTCCCAAATTCATCAGGCCTTCAGCCATGAGGTGGAGAGATTAGACCTTCACTGGCGAAACTTAAGTCGTTGAAACATCTGGATTTAAGTGGGAACAATTTCCATGGTAAAATTCCTCATTTCCTGTCCGATTTGCACAACTTGCACTATCTAAACGTGTCAATTGCTGGGTTTAGTGGCGCAATTCCTCCAAATCTTGGAAACCTCTCTAGCTTGCAGTTTCTTGATGTCTCTTGTGGTGGTTTAACTGTTGAGAATCTTGAATGGTTGAGTGGCCTTCTCTCGCTAAAGCATTTGGCAATGAGTGGTGTAGAGCTTTCAAATTTGGGAGGAGCATGGATTGAACCATTAAACAAGCTTCCACTTTTATCTGAGTTGCACTTGCAATTCTGTGGTTTATCAGGCTTCATCTATTCTCTTCCTTCTGTTAATTTTACTTCGCTTAAAGTCTTGAGCCTTACGGGCGGCCGCTTCAAGGCCAAGTTACCATCTTGGTTTGTGAACATTAGCAGCCTTGTGTCTGTCGACATCTCATATAGCAGGTTGACGGGGAGGATTCCACTTGGTTTTGGTGAATTGCCAAATTTGCAGTCACTGAAGCTTGATTATAATGTGGAACTCTCAGCAAGCTGCTTCCAACTATTTACAAGGAGCTGGAAAAAGATACGAGTTCTTGATTTATCTATCAATGAAATACATGGTAGACTTCCTGCTGATCTTGGAAATATGACATCTCTCACCGATTTTGATCTTCACTCCAATAATATTGAAGGTGGGTTTCCAAGCTCCATTGGTAAGCTTTCTAACTTACAATACATTGACTTGTCATTAAATAAACTGACAGGAAGCTTACCAAATTCAATTGGCCAACTCAAGAATCTTGTTGAACTCCGATTGGACAATAACTTGCTTCAAGGTTCCATCCCTTATTCTATTGGAAATTTACAGCACTTGACTATCCTCAAGCTTTCATCAAACAACATAAATGGCAGTCTGCCAGATAGTATTGGACTGCTCTCTGAGTTGTCTACTCTTGATGTTTCACTTAATAACCTGACAGGTATAATCTCAGAAGCTCATTTTCATAGGTTGGAGAACTTGGAGCAAATTATTTTATCAGATAATTCAGTCACTTTAAATGTCAGCTCCCATTGGGTCCCTCCTTTCCAAGTCATTTTCTTGGAGCTGAGTTCATGCCATGTAGGTCCTTCCTTCCCTTATTGGCTTAGATCTCAGAAAAAGATCGAAGTTTTAGAATTCTCAAGGGCTGGAGTTTCAGGTTCTATCCCAAATTGGTTCTGGAACATGACTAGCATTCTAGCCTTTTTGAATGTTTCTTTCAATAGTCTAGAGGGTCATATTCCAAATCCATTCAATATAACTCCCTATGCTACTGTTGATTTGAGCTCCAATCAATTGAAGGGACCCATTCCTCTTCCAAATGTCGTCTTACTAGATCTTTCTAATAACCAGTTTTCTGGTAGCTTACCAGAAAATATCAGTCAAGGGATGCGATATTTGTCATTTCTTTCACTTTCTAGTAACAAGTTGATCGGTGAAATCCCAACCTCAATGGGAGAGTTGTCACTTGATGTATTGGATCTCTCAAAAAATAACTTGACAGGAAGTATTCCTTCAAGCATAGGACATTGTTCTTCCCTCACTGTTCTAGACCTTCAAAAGAACAATTTGTCTGGTGCGATTCCAAACTCTATAGGTCAGATTACTGGGCTTCAAACACTTCACCTGAGCAACAACAAATTCTCAGGAAAAATTCCATCATCTCTTCAGAATTTGTCAAAGTTGGAAACTTTAGACTTGGGAAACAACATGTTGACAGGAAATTTACCAGGTTGGTTTGGAGAAGCTTTTCCTCGTCTCAGGATACTTAGTCTCAGGTCAAATAAATTTTCTGGAGAACTTCCCTTGGTAGTTTCAAATTTGAGTTCCTTACAAATTTTAGACCTGGCTGAAAACCAGTTAAATGGTTCCATTCCAGATAGCTTGGGCAATCTTAAAGCCATGACTCAGCAACAAAACATTAACCATTATTTGCTTTATGGAACTCTTTCTGAACATCACAATTACCAAGAGAACGTATATGTAACCATAAATGGCCTTGGATTAACGTACACTAGGACTATTTCCCTGCTAACCAGCATAGATCTGTCTGGAAATAATTTAAGTGGAAGATTTCCTGAAGCAATAACAAGATTAGTTGGTTTGGAGGTTTTAAACCTGTCAGGGAACCACATCAATGGCCAGATTCCTGATAGAATTTCAGCATTGCGTCAGCTGTTATCTCTTGATGTATCAGGCAATAGGCTTTCAGGTCCTATTCCCCAAAGCATGACTTCATTGACATTTCTGGGAAATTTGAATGTGTCAAACAATAACTTGTCAGGTAAAATACCTTCTGCAAATCAGATGTCAACTTTTAATGCATCTTCTTTTGCTGGGAACCCTGGTCTATGCGGAGATCCTCTCGCAGTGAAGTGTGCCAATGATTCAAACGATGGAGGTGACAATTACCCAGATGCTGGAAAGAAACCTGATCAAGATGATAATGGCAATGGCTTTGCAGATAATTGGTTTTACATGAGCATTGGGGTGGGATTTGCAGTAGGTTTATTGCTTCCTTATTTAGTATTTGCAATGAAAAGGTCTTGGGGTGGAATTTATTTTGCATTTGTGGATGGAACTGCCTATAGATTGTCAAGTGAGAAAATGAAAGCAGCTATGAGAAGAAGAACAGGCTGATTTCGCTTTCTTTTTCTTTTACTTTTGCAAGTGTCGGATGTAAAATAGCTAGAATTTGGAGAAAGAGACATTTGAGAATAAACTTTTGTTATCACAAGTATGCTCTTTTCTTTTAAATCTGTGTGAAAAGATAATCAAATTTAATTAAAATACTACTCAAATTTTAATTCTAATTTTAAATATAAATCACTATTTTAATTTTAATTTTAATTAAAAATACTACTCAAATTTTAAAAATAAATATAATTAATCATTTAAATTAAATTAATTAATTTATTATAATATATACTTTTTATTTTTAATTTCACTAGTAAGTTTAAAAATATATATCGTCTCATTGTCTAAAATTTTTAGATTCGCCTACGCTCCAATGTATGAGCAGTAAGTCGTCAACTTAACTACCACGCATCAGATTTTCTTCAAGAATTAATTAATAAACAAAAAATGTTTATCGTGCATTATGGGAAGAACATTATATATAATTAATGTCAAATTCTCTTTTTCCTCTTTAAATTAATTAACTCTAAATCAATACTTGTTTAAATATTATATTTGATGTTTTGAAATTCAGAAAATAAAATTTTACAATATATGTGTAAATTTAGTTAGGACTTGTTTAAATATTATATTTGATGTTCTGAAAGAAATTCAGAGAATAGGATTTTACAATATATGTATAAATTTAGTTAGGGAATATCACTCCATCTCATTATTCTTTTCTTTTTGTTTTCTTTTTGTTTGTTAGTGATGTATAACGACCTTCCTTCTACAGTGATACCTGTTTCTGTCACTCAGACCGTACGTATGGATGAGTCAAAGCATCCCTCCACATCATGTGGTCATTTAATTCCCTCCGCCTCGCATGCTAGTTGGACTGTGAAGTGACTGGGCCGGCTATTCTACCCACGACATATCACCGGACTAGGTTATCTCCTATTGGATCCGCGCTCATTGCTGATTCGACCTCCTCCATGTCGTCGGGCTAGAACTTGTGATGTTGGGCTGGTCTGCTTGAAAATGAACTAATGGGGTTTGAGTCTATATTCTTCTTCAGGGTCCAGTCTCACTCCAGACATAAGAAATCTGACGGTCATCAATATTAAATATGTAATTATTACTTTATGAAATAAAAATTCGTAATACCTTTCTCAGAATTTGAAAAAATAAATAGCATTTGATCCATGGGTTCTAAAATACAAGCTTTACCCTCCCTTCCATGTAGGGGTGTAAATGAACCAAACTGTTCGTGAGCTATTCGAGGTTCGATTCGATAAAAACTCGACCGAGCTCGACTCGATTTCTAAACGAGCCAAGCTTGAGCTTAATTTTTAGGCTCGTTTAGTAAACGAGCCAAACTTGAGCTCCATAGTATTCGGCTCGTTAAGGCTCGTGAGCTCGGCTCGTTTTTGAGTTTATGAGTAGGCTTACGAATAGGCTCGTGAACAGTCTTGTTAAGTAAACTGAAATTACTATCATAAAAGAAATAAACTCAAACCCTGTATATACTTCCATGAGCCAAATCTAAATTTTTTAAAATTCAGCTCTATATAGTTTAGTTACACTCTTAAACTTGCATATATTTGGATCATTAAGATTTAAAAGCTCATCTTTATAAGTTTACGTACTAATTTATAGATATACTTATTTAACTAAAATTATTTTAGTTCTAAATTTATTAGTTTTAAACTAAAACTCATTATACATGTAAATAAATTAAATTACTCGTGAACTATTCGAGACTAAGCTCGATAAAAGCTCGACTCAGCTCAATAAAAACTCGACTCGTCTAAGCTCGTTTGCTAAATGAGCCAAGCTTGAGCTTCTTAATACTCGGCTCGAGTTCGAAATGAGTAAAGTTCGAATTCGGCTTGAGCTCGAAAAAATTTTAATGAACCAAGCTTGAGCTTTTCAAAGCTCGGCTCGACTCGGTTCGTTTACTGATAGCGGTTGTTGAAGCCGTCAAAAATAAACCTATTAAACAATCAACAATTAACTTGTAGATAGTGGCAATAGGGTCGAACCACAGGGATTTGACACTACGAATTCCTATTAATGACTTGGACAAGTAAATAACAAGTAATTAAAAGAGGGGGGTTTGATTTGATGAATTAATATTAAATAGCAAGAAAAAGCAATAATTTAAAAAGATGAGAATTTCAATGGGAGAAGGATTCTAGTTGAAGCATGGATCTATTTCAGTTTGTTTAGAATTGATCATTGGTCTTTTTGATACTCTTATCTATTTCAATAAGTTAGTTTAGGATGTGGAAGACGCTTCTCACAATCCAAATTCCTCCTTAGTTTTAGTTTGATTAGGAAATGTTCGCTACTCAAACTCTAGTTAACAAGTTGCCAAGGAACGTCCTTGGGGCTTTTAGCATCGAACAACTGTTAACTGCATTAGGACTTAGAGGAACCCAACTCTAACCTTGCCAACTGCGTGGTCAAGTTTAGATTATGCAACCGATTATATTTGTGTTTAAATAATCTAAGCAATTACGGACCTAAATTATTCAAACAATATATTACTCAAGCAATTTAAAAGCAACAGGCCTTAATTGATTCTAAAAGCAAAGTAATAATTATAGAAAGATCAAGTTGTATAAATATTGAAGGTAAATAAGAGTTTAATAATGGAGATTTAAATCTCCCAATTCATCACAAATCTGAAATTCACCAATTTCAACTAGAAAAGAATGGAATTTAGCCACTCATGGTGGACTAAATCACAAAAGATAGGAGAAAAGAAAGGCTGCTGTGATTCTGGAGAATTTCTGAAGCTGAGAGATGATGTTTTGCTGGTTTGGATGCTGCCCTTTTATAGCTGGAGAATCCCAATTCCCATTTGATTAGGGTTTTGAAATCTCAATTTGATTTGGTCTTCTTTGTAGTCTTTGATTCCTCTTTGGATTTTGTATTTAATTGAGAATGGAACTCTCTAAGTGAAGGGCGTGGCTCTTGGGACTGATCTTGTGGTGTTTGAAATTGATTTGGACGTCTTTTCTTTGAATTCAGATTTTCTGCTCCTTTCCCTCCTCTGCTGTCAATTTCTGCTGTCAATGTGATTGGGGCGGTGATTTGGGTAGATCGCTGCCCCAATCGCTTTCTGTGAGTCAGTCCAGTTTTTAGCTTTCTGTCTCTGCTTCCTCCACTTGATTTGGGCAGTGATTTGGGCAAATCGTCATGCCCAAATCATTTCTGCGTGTTGCCTCCAGGTTTCTGTTCCTGCGGGTGACTTGGCCAGTGATTTGGCTCAATCAGACTCCTGTGAGATAGTTCAGGTTTCTGCTTTAGCTTGATCTGGGCAGTGATTTGGCCAAGTTACTGACCCAATCACTTTTCTGTCATTTTCTGCACTTTTTCTCCAGTTTTCCAATTTCTTCCTTTTCTGTAAAAACAAGGTAAAAACCATAAATTAAGCTAAAAAATGTGTAAATAAACAATAATAAATATAATAAAAATGTGGCTAAATTATGCTTGATCAAATACCCCCACACCTAACTTTTTGCTTGTCCTCAAGCAATAAATAACTTAGTCAATCAAGCTCCTTTTTCTTTTGAGCCCAAGTACCACTTAATCAGCCCCCCTAGACTCCTAAGCTGAAGTATCACAGTATAGAGTACATGCACCAAGGTTGCCCTCTCCTTTCCTTGTTTCCTTTCACCTACTATGGTCAAGAGAAAGGTTTTTGATTCAATCATGCTTATTCTTTTATATTAGGCTTAGTGCAACCCCTTAAGAGTAACTTGCCCCATTTTAAGCATTTTTATTTAGCAGCACTTTTTATCCTTGCCTGGAAAAGTCACCAACCTTTTTATGCGATGGTGCATATGGGTGATACACCCCCGGTTACTCAGTTGGTCACTTGTCCAAGTGGCTACTAGCTCTGTTCATAATCTTAGACCATCGAAACTTATTTTTGCTTGAAAAAGTCACCAACCTTTTTACGCGATGGTGCATATGGGTGATACACCCCCGGTTACTTAGTTGGTCACTTGTCCAAGTGACTATTAGCTCAGTTCATAGTCTTAGACCATTGGAACAGGTTTATGATTTGTGCTTTGTGCTGGTTTTTCTTTTTCTTTTCTTTTTCATGATAGTTTGGGCAAATCAGCTCATAGGGAGTTACACTAACTTTTTATTTGCATGTATTTGTATTTTTATTTCCATTGACCTTAGCAGATTTAAAGATTCAATTCAAGAGAAAAAAACTCCCTAAGTGAAGGTAACATATTGTGAATGATTCAATTTAGGCTTAAAGGGGTAGAAAATCAATGGGTTCATGAGATAAGAAACTCTTTTAACCTTGTTATCTATGTTGAGTAGAGCAAAAGTTAAGACAAAATTCTGTGTGTGTGTACAGAAAGTGAAAAAATGTGTGCAAAAAAAAAATGTGTGAAAGAACAAATTTTTGGTGTGTGTTTATAGGGTAAAAAGATGCAAAAAGAAACAAAAAGAAAGCAAAAGATAATGTAATCAATGCAAAAATAACCTAACAGTACCCCCACACCTAATAGTACTCCCACACCTAATGCAAACATTGTCCTCAATGTGTGAACATATATATATATAAATTAAGAAGGAAAGGGAAAGGGACTTCCTGGCCTGGGGGTGATTTGGCCAGTGATTTGGGCAAATCACTCGCCAAATCACTGTCTGTCATAGTGGTGGGGCAGAAAATGGTCCACCAGCAGTTGCAGCATGCTTTCCATATGCTGCATTCTGTCCTTGATTCTAGTGAGATGAGCCTCCACCGAATGGTCTTGAGGTGCCTTTAATGTCCTCCAAGGTCCACCCAATTGCTTTCTTGTGTTTCCTCAACACCTTTAGGAGTTTTTCCTCTTCTTGCTGGCTGAGTTGATTGGATACTATGACTGGAAGTGTATTTCCAGCCTCCAAGTAGGTATATTTGTGGTGTCCGGGCAGAGTCTTCAGATCCGGGGTGGTTGCTGTCTTCTGGTTTGCTGTCTGCTGTCTGCTGGTTGATTTGGGCAGATCATCTGGTGCTGCTTCAGGTGATCTGGGCAGATCACTGTCTGTCCTGTTTGTCTGCTCCAGCGATTTGGGCAAGTCAAAATCTGCTTGTGTTGGTGATCTGGGCAGATCACTGCTGGGCAGCTCAGTCTGCCTAGCGATTGGGTCAGTGATTTGGGCAGATCGACTGCCCTGATCACTTTCTTGCAGATTTTCTTCCAAGGCCTGTTTTTGTAATTTTTCAGTCCTACTGTCTTGCAACTCTTTTCTGCTCCTCAATGTGATGGCACTAGCATTTTGCCTTAGATTTATTTCAGTTTGGGAAGGTAGCTGTCCTTGTGATTCAAGCTTACTAAAGGATGAAGCCATTTGTCCCACTTGTTGCTTCTTTGCTGGCTGTTCAGGAGCTGTTTGCCCAACTGGTCTGGGTATCCTATTTTCTGCTTGCCGAAGTGATTTGGGCAGGCTGTCATCTGTCTCAACTGGCTGTTGGACTTGTTTGGGCAAACAGAGGCTTGCCTGTTCTGCCTTTGCTAGCTGTTTGGGCAGACAACAGTCTGCCTGTTCAAGTGATTTGAGCAAATCGCCTCTGGACCAGTCTGTGCAGCATGTTGGCTCTTCCGTTCTTGTTTCTTTCAAAATTTTCTTCTCCTCATTCTCCTGGCTGGTGTCCCTTGGTATTTGTTTGATAGCATCAAACAAATGTATATTGATCTCCACTTTGCGAAAGGTTGCAAGTATTTCTTTCTCTTCTTTTTCTTTTTGTGATCTTGCAAATCTCTTTGGGAAGGGAGGAGGTACCTTAAATTTTTCCATTGGTTGCTGGTCTGCCTTGGTCTGTTTGGAGCTGGACTCTGCCAGGATTGTTGATTTGGGGGCAGCAGTGGTTGTGGCGGTTTGACAGCAGTTGTTGTCTCTGTTTTCAGCAACTTGGACAGCAGCAAATTCTGGATTTTGGACAACAGCAGAGGAAGCAGGCTGTGCTGTTTCAGTGGTGTATGTTGCTGGTTCAGTAAGTGCAACAACTTCTAGTTCAGTTGAGTCAATTTCTGAGGTTGCTGGTGTTTGGACAGCAACAAGGGATGCAATGGTGGCAGATTCAGCACTTGCTGATTTTTGGACAGCAGGTTCAGCAATTGCCGGTGCAATTTCAGCAGTGGCGGGTGTGACAGTGGGTGAATTTGCTGGTGCAGAAAATTCTGTTGGTGCAGAAAAATCTGCAGCAGGGGCTTTGGCATGTTCGACAGCAGTTGCTGTCTTTGCTTCGGCAGTTTGGACAGTACGTGTGGAAAGTGTTACAGCAATAAATTTAATATTTTTTACAGCAGGGGCTATCTCTTGGGAGGCAGAAGCTTCAACAAGTGTTGTTTGGGCCGTAGCTGGTTCAGCTTCAAGTGTAGTGGTGATTTGTGCAGCAGACTCAATAGCTCGGTCTGTTTCTTGGGAACCTTCGTCATCGTCCCATAGATCTTGAAGCTCTTCCTCTCTTCTTAATATGTGCGCGTTCACTGAGTTGACCGCTTGATCCACTTGCTGTTGGAGAATTTTCCCAGAAATTTCCAATTTCCTCACCATCTCTTCAAGTTCCATATTGGAGTTTTGAGGTGTTGCTTGGGCTTGATAGTTTTGGTAGTAGTTAGCCCTTGCATAGTCATAATTCGGGTGGTCCCTCCAACATGGATTGTAGGTATTAAGGTAGGGATCATGTCTTGGCTGGCTATTGAATCTTCCAAAGGCATGACTTGCTGGTAATCCACATAAAGTGTAGGACATCGATCAGTTGGGTGTCCTACATATGTGCAAATCTCACATGGTCTGTTTCGCTGAAGTTGTTGAACTTGTTGAGCTTGACCTATACCATAATTCCTCACAATAGAGGTTAGTTCAGAAATTTGAGAAGAGAGCCGTAGCCATGCTTGTAAGGTCTTGGCAGTGCGTTCAATTTCTAGATCGTAAAGAAGAGCTTATTTACGATCAGCCCTGGTCATAAAAGGAAAATACGTTAGTTAGATCAAATCCCCGGCAACGGTGCCAATTTTTGATAACGGTTGTCGAAGCCGTAAAAAATAAACCTATTAAACAATCAACAATTAACTTGTAGATAGTGGCAATAGAGTCGAACCACAGGGATTTGACACTACGAATTTTCCTATTAATGACTTGGATAAGTAAATACCAAGTAATTAAAAGAGGGGGGTTTGATTTGATGAATTAATATTAAATAGCAAGAAAAAACAATAATTTAAAAAGATGAGAATTTCAATGGGAGAAGGATTCTAGTTGAAGCATGGATCTATTTCAGCTTGTTTAGAATTGATCATTGATCTTTTTGATACTCTTATTTATTTCAATAAGTTAGTTTAGGACGTGGAAGACGCTTCTCACAATCCAAATTCCTCCTTAGTTTTAGTTTGATTAGGAAACGTTCGCTACTCAAACTCTAGTTAACAAGTTGCCAAGGAACGTCCTTGGGGCTTTTAGCATCGAACAACTGTTAACTGCATTAGGACTTAGAGGAACCCAACTCTAACCTTGCCAACCGCGTGGTCAAGTTTAGATTATGCAACCGATTATATTTGTGTTTAAATAATCTAAGCAATTACGGACCTAAATTATTCAAACAATATATTACTCAAGCAATTTAAAAGCAACAGGTCTTAATTGATTCTAAAAGCAAAGTAATAATTATAGAAAGATCAAGTTGCATAAATATTGAAGGTAAATAAGAGTTTAATAATGGAGATTTAAATCTCCCAATTCATCACAAATCTGAAATTCACCAACTTCAACTAGAAAAGAATGGAATTTAGCCACTAATGGTGGACTAAATCACAAAAGATAGGAGAAAAGAGAATTTCTGAAGCTGAGAGATGATGTTTTGCTGGTTTGGATGCTGCCCTTTTATAGCTGTAGAATCCCAATTCCCATTTGATTAGGGTTTTGAAATCTCAATTTGATTTGGTCTTCTTTGTAGTCTTTGATTCCTCTTTGGATTTTGTATTTGATTGAGAATGGAACTCTCTAAGTGAAAGGCGTGGCTCTTGGGACTGATCTTGTGGTGTTTGAAATGGATTTGGACGTCTTTTCTTTGAATTCGAATTTTCTGCTCCTTTCCCGCCTCTGCTGTCAATTTCTGCTGTCAATGTGATTGGGGGGGTGATTTGGGCAGATCGCTGCCCCAATCGCTTTCTGTGAGTCAGTCCAGTTTTTAGCTTTCTGTCTCTGCTTCCTCCGCTTGATTTGGCAGTAATTTGGGCAAATCGTCATGCCCAAATCATTTCTGCGTGTTGCCTCCGGATTTTTGTTCCTGCGGGTGACTTGGCCAGTGATTTGGCCCAATCAGACTCTTGTGAGATAGTTCAGGTTTCTGCTTTAGCTTGAGCTGGGCAGTGATTTGGCCAAGTTACTGACCCAATCACTTTTCTGTCATTTTCTGTACTTTTTCTCCAGTTTTTTAATTTTTTCTTTTTTTGTAAAAATAAGGTAAAAACCATAAATTAAACTAAAAAATATGTAAATAAACAATAATAAATATAATAAAAATGTGGCTAAACTATTCCATGCCATTGGCAGCAGTTGGTTCCTTGCCATGATGAGAGCCGGTTTCCAGGATCAAGAAGACCATTTCTGAAATCAATAAGAGCTTCTCTATCAGATTCCAGGCAATCCACCATCTGGGCATGGATATTACAAGCAAATTCTCTTATTACCAGACATGTAAAAGATAATACAACTTTCAGAAGTGAAAAATTATCCATGAAATTTCAGTTGCTGAGATTTTGAAATCCTTCAGAATACTTTTTGTGGAACCTTAATCTAGAACTTCATCAACATGAAAGATCATTACTTTTCTTCACAAAATACTTGCAATAGAGACAGATTGCTATAATATCCAATGATATTAGTCAAATGAAATTGACATGTTTGACACATTCTTGTTCATTGTAAACATAAATAATGGCCAAAAGGTCAGGTAATTAGCTTGGCTTCTGTGGAAGTTATGACATGGTTTTAATTTCTTGATAAGACAATGAGAAACTTTTAATGAGTTACATCATTTCTCTTTCAGCTGAGGCAAATGGCATAGTTGGCGGAGCTCAATGATAAGGATGATAAGCATAAGAGTTAGTTACAACTACGTTTGTTATCTTATACCGCTATCCATAGTTAGCCTCTAGAAACCGTATTGTTGTAGATTACTTCTAGTCATTGTAGCCCTATAAATACATGTATAATACGCTGTTAATAATCAATAAATTCTCTTCAAGGTAAACTCTTTCATGGTATCAGAGCTTAGCACGGCTTAACAGCAAATTTTCTCTTCTCGTTTTCTACTCTTGATTCTTGCATCATGACCACTGAAACTGCCTTAATTTCCTCTACCTCTGCTGCTCTCTCATCCTCTTCTTTTTCTACCATGTCCATTCCCAATGTTACCCAATTTTTGCCCATCAAACTCACCTCTGCCAATTACTTGTTATGGCATGCACAAATAATGCCTCTCCTTCATGGATACCGGTTGGCCTCTCATATTGACGGCACTGGTTCGGCACCACCAGAACTCTCGTCAACTGGAGAAATTAATCCTGCTCATGCTGATTGGTTTTGTCAAGACCAAATTGTTCGCAGCTGGATAAATTGTTCTGTCACTGAATCAATTTTTCATCAGATTACTCGATGCAAAACAGCCAAAGAAGTTTGGGACAAGCTTGCTGTAATTTACTCTACTGGTGCTAAAACGCAGGTACAGCAGCCGCGAAAACAATTGAAGTATTTAACCAAAGGTACTGATTTCGTTGACGATTACATGCGCAAAGCAAAGTCCTATTTTGATCAACTTTGTGGGCTAGAAGACGGCTCCATTACGGAAGATAATTTGGTCTGTGATGTTCTCCAAGGGCTAGGATCGGAGTATCGCCCTTTCACTCGTGCAATTGAGGCACGTAATCAGAAAATATCTTTTGATGAATTGTATGCATTATTGCTTAGTGAAGAAACACAACTTAAGGTTGATTCCTTAATTGTAAATGCTGCTGCAACAATATCACCCACTGCTCATTATGTTAGTACTGGACGAGGCAGTAGAGGTCGTGGAAGAAATTCAAGAGGTCGTGGCAATCATTCTGGTCGAGGAGGATACTGGAACAATAATTCTACTTCTGGCCGAGGGTCTTCTTCATCTCTGGTGGTCTGTTTTAATTGCAATGGAACAGGCCATGTCTCTCGACAGTGTCCTTCACCAAAACCTAATCCTCAGGCGAATATGGCAAAGACTGAACCTGATATGTCAGCAGCTTGGTTGATGGACTCCGGCGCGAATTATCATTTAACTTCCAATCCGGAAACTATTGCTCGTTCTACCCCAGTCACTGATGGCACTACTCTGCAAATTGCTGATGGTAAAAACCTTTCAATCTCTTCTCGTGGGTCTTCAGTTACTTCTATTAATGGTCGTGATTTTCATTTTAAAGATATTCTTTATTCTCCTTCCATTACTAATGATCTGTTATCTGTTTCTGCTTTCACCTCACATAATAATGCTTCTATTGAGTTTTTCCCTGATCAATATTTTGTGAAGGATATCCCCACGAGACAGGTGCTCTACCAAGGCCTGAGTAGGAATGGGCTCTACCCTTTTCCAAAGCAACAAGTTCGATCATTTCAACCTAAAGCTTTTCCTGCAACTGTTTCCTTGTGGCATGAGAGATTGGGTCACGCAAACATCAGACTTGTTTATGATATTCTTAGGAAAAATAATATATCTTTTGATTCCAATAAACAGTTTACTTTTTGTCATGCTTGTAATGTGAGTAAATCACATAAACTGCCCTTTTCTTAATCAAATTATCATGCGAAACAGCCTCTCGAATTACTTTGCTCAGATGTTTGGGGTCCTGCTCCTTTTGTTTCCATTGATGGTTACCGATACTATGTGATCTTTTATGATCATTATAGTAAATATAGTTGGCTTTATTTTCTAAAACAAAAATATGATGTTCTTCCTATTTTTATTCAGTTTCGCACACTTGTTGAAAAATATTTTGGTCTTCCCATTAAAAACTTTCAATCTGACTGGGGAGGGGAGTTTCAATCCTTAACTAGTTATTTGAGACAAAATGGAATCACTCAACGAGTGTCTTGCCCTTACACTCCTGAGCAAAACGGTTGTGCTGAACGCAAACACAGACACATCGTTGAACTTGGCCGATCACTGTTAAATCATGCTGCAGTACCTTATGAATATTGGACATATGCCTTTAGTGCTGCCATGTACACTATCAACAGGTTACCATCATCAATGTTAAATGGTAAAACACCATATGAAGCTTTATTCAAGGAGTTACCCAATTATGATGAAATGAGAGTCTTTGGTTCATTGTGTTACCCTTGGTTGAAACCCTACTCTCCTCACAAATTAGCACCAAAATCTTCTTCTTGTGTTTTTCTGGGATACAGCAAACTTCATAAAGGGTATACATGTTTAGATTTTTCTTCCGGTAAAATCTTTCTCTCACGCCATGTTTTATTTTTTGAGCAGGAGTTTCCATTCAAGAAGTTAAATGATAATTCGGCTATGTCTACTCCAGCAGCAACTCCGACCTCAGTGCCATTACCACTAGTACCAGTTTTCCATCATACACAATCTGGGATTCTTGGTGCCTCACCCCATACTGCTCAACCATTTGTGCAAAATTCTTCACAAACAGATGAAGAACAAACTGATTTAAACCAGCAGCATGAAGAAATAATGGGCCCCACTTCTCACCGCAGCGTTTCATTAAACGCAAATCAGATCGGCTCCCCATCAACTCAAACCGGCTCAACGCAAGGTGTTCCTCTCAACACTAATCAAGCCGAATTAATCAGTTTTCACCAAACCGAACCGATTAATTCCCCCTCATCAGAACGCACCGTATCACCTAACTTGAGTTCTCCCAGTCCTCTTCGAGTTTCAGTACCTGATTTTAATGAACAAGCACTAGTTCCATCTCCAGCAGTCATTAAAACTCATTCAATGATCACACGGCAACAAACTGGCAGTCTTAAGCCACTCCGCCCTTGGTCCCCTCAGTCCCGGTTTGCTAGTGTTGCAGATTCTGTTCCAACATCATACAGTCAAGCCATTAAAACTCCACAATGGCGAGAGGCCATGATACAGGAACTTAATGCCTTATTACAAACTGGTACTTGGGAATTGGTTCCGCGGACTAAAGCTCAGAATATTGTGGGATGTAAGTGGGTTTTCAGAATTAAATATAAATCTGATGGCACTATTGATCGCTACAAAGCCCGTCTCGTGGCCAAAGGCTATCACCAACGACCGGGTATTGATTATTTTGAAACTTTCTCACCAGTTGTGAAACCGACTACCATTCGCATTATTTTGTCTATAGCTATTTCTAATGACTGGATGATTAAGCAGTTATATGTTTCTAACGCCTTTCTTCATGGTGATTTGGACAATGAAGTATTCATGGAGCAACCACCAGGTTTTTGTGATCAAAATAAACCTGATTTTGTTTGTCGTCTTCGCCGATCTCTATATGGACTTCGACAAGCTCCAAGACAATGGTATAAACGCTTACATCAAGCTCTGGTTAAGCATGGTTTTGAAGTCTCCCCTGCTGACTCCTCCTTATTTCGTTATGTCCATAATAATGTCATCATTTTTGCTTTAGTTTATGTCGATGACATAATTATGACTGGAAGCTGTTCTGTTATATTGAATAACATTATTGTGTCTCTGCACTCTGAATTTCTGTTGAAGGATTTAGGGAAGCTTGAATATTTTTTGGGCATGGAGGCTGTACATACTAAAGTTGGTTTACTACTAACCCAGCAGAAGCATATTACTGATTTACTTCAAAAAGCTAACATGCTGGATTGTCGTGGCATCTCTACACCAGCAACAACTAAGACACCAGTTTCTATAGCAAGCCACCAATTTACTGATCCAACCTTGTACAGGAGCATAGTAGGGGGTTTACAATACTTGAGCTTAACTCGTCCAGAAGTCTGCTACTCGGTCCATAAAGTCTCCCAATACTTACATGCTCCAACAGAAGAAAACTGAAGTTCTGTAAAGCGCATTTTACGGTATCTTAAAGATACTGCCAGCTATGGGTTATTAATAACCAAGTCTAAGGATACTGCACTTAATGTTTATTCGAATGCAGATTGGGCCAGTGATGTTGCAGATAGAAAATCCACTACTGGCTATGCTGTTTTCATGGGCAATAATCTTATTTCGTGGAACTCTAAGAAGCAACAGACTGTGGCCCGATCATCTACAGAAGCCGAGTATCGTGCCATTGGTCTTGCAGTTACTGAATTGACCTGGATTCAGTCTCTCTTACAAGATATTAAGTTTTCCTCCTCCACTATCCCAAATTTATGGTGTGATAACATTAGTGCGACATATCTTTCTGTGAATCCAGTTTTTCATGCTCGTTCCAAGCATTTGGAGGTCGATTTCCATTTCGTTCGCGACAAAGTACACAAACATGAGGTTAAAGTTCAATTCATATGCTCTAAAGATCATATTGTTGATATCTTAACAAAGTCATTGTCTAAAGCTCGACATCAAACTCTTATGCGTCTTTTAACAATCCAAGCTTTTCCACGAACGCTTGAATTGAGGGGGCCTGATAAGGATGATAAGCATAAGAGTTAGTTACAACTACGTTTGTTATCTTATACCGCTATCCATAGTTAGCCTCTAGAAACCGTATTGTTGTAGATTACTTCTAATCATTGTAGCCCTATAAATACATGTATAATACGCTGTTAATAATCAATAAATTCTCTTCAAGGTAAACTCTTTCACTCAACACTTAACAGGACTACAGGTAGCCATGAAGCCCAAGCCCCATAAGTCCCCACAATCTTTAAGATTGAAATGCTGATAAGCTCATCACTTTCCCGGAGCCTTATCAGAAGAGGAATGAAGCCTAGAATCCAACAACCCACTGATCTGGTTGATGATCCACACTCGATGACAACACCTTGTTCCCTCATGGTTATCTTTCTCTGTAGAACAAAGGCGAGATTTTGAACTATAGACAAACGCATTAGAATTTCTAGTGGGTTTAGGTGAGATCCTAGGATTCTAAGATGGTTTGGTTGGTTTCATTTGTATGGGCTGTAAGGGATTTGATTTGGTTTTTCTGGGCTTTATTTTCTAAATCCATGGGACGTAAAATTTGCTCTCCGAGTCTTGTAATGTAAATACTATATTGCTAAATTGAACTATTAAAAGATTAAAAAAAAGAATAATTACGTGGGAAAGGCAAGCCTTCCTTATCGGTAGGGTCCAAACCTGAAAACAAGTTATATCAAGAAAACCTGAAGTTACGCCACTTTTGTCAAAGGGAAATGGGAGAAAATCTTTTTGGCTTTATGAGACATACAAGAAAAATTAGATTCCATTAACAAGATTAACAGTAAATTCTCGAATTAAAATTAAAATTAAATGAAAAATGAACGTAAAATTTTCCAATGTTATGCAGCAGAAATTGACTAATTAAACAGTATTATAGATGGCATAATAAACTTGAAAAAATATTATTTAAATTAAATTATGGAAATGCAATAAACTAAATTACTGAAATTGCAGTAATTGAAGTTGGAACTGAAGAACACGCTATAGCCTCCATCTTACATTAATCCAAAGAAATTCCAAAGTCAAGAAACCATCTATCTGTAGAACTGTTTGTAGTTGGCTACACAGAATTGAAAAAAGTTTTCAATTTTTCCCTTTAAATATCATGAGATCATGAAACTCACCTCATGCAGTTTTCCTAAAATACTTTCTTGAGAATCCCTCTGAATTCTCTGCTACTAAACAGGGCATTATTGAGTGTTTGATCTATGGGAACCTTTCCCTTTCTTTGGATTATCTGTCTGTTATGTGGAGAATTATTATGTGGTGGAGTTGCTCAGTCAGTGCACTGCAATGCAGCTGATAGAGAAGCTCTTTTTGATCTCAAAAGGGGCCTGAATGATTCTTGGAATCGGCTCTCTTCATGGCATGGAACCAATTGCTGTGGGTGGTCAGGAATAGCTTGTCACAACACAACTGGTGCTGTTCTCGCAGTTGATCTCCCAAAATCATCAGGTCTTCAGCCATTAGGTGGAGAGATTAGACCTTCTTTGGCGAAACTCAAGTCCTTGAAACATCTGGATTTAAGTGGGAACAATTTCCATGGTAAAATTCCTCATTTCCTGTCCGATTTGCAGAACTTGCAGTATCTAAACTTGTCATTTGCTGGGTTTAGTGGTGAAATTCCTCCAAATCTTGGAAATCTCTCTAGCTTGCAGTTTCTTGATGTCTCTTCAGTTAGTTTAACTGTTGATAATATTGAATGGGTGAGTGGTCTTCTGTCGCTAAAATATTTGAGCATGAATTATCTAAACCTTTCAAGCTTGGGAGGAGCATGGATTGAGCCATTAAACAAGCTTCCACTTTTGACGGAGTTGCACTTGGAATACTGTGGTTTATCAGGTTTCATCTATTCTCTTCCTTCTGTTAATTTCACTGCACTTAAAGTCATGAAACTTCAGTGCAGCTTCTTCCATGCCAAGTTACCAACTTGGTTTACAAACATTAGCAGCCTTGTATCTGTTGACATTGGAAATAGTTGGTTGACTGGAAGGATTCCGCTTGGTTTTGGTGAATTGCCAAATTTGCAGTCATTGAAGCTTAATTATAATATGGAACTCTCAGCAAGCTGCTTCCAACTGTTTGCAGGAAGCTGGAAAAAGATAAGAGTTCTTGATTTCTCCATCATTAATTTACATGGTAGACTTCCTGCTCTTCTTGGAAATTTGACATCTCTTATTCATTTGGATTTACACATCAATAATATTGAAGGTGGGATTCCAATCTCCATTGGTAAGCTTTCTAAATTAAAGTACATTAACTTGTCATCAAACAAACTGATAGGAAGCTTACCAAATTCAATTGGCCAACTCAAGAATCTTGTTGAACTCCGATTGAACAGTAACTTGCTTCAAGGTTCCATCCCTTATTCTATTGGAAATTTACAACATTTGACTATCCTCAAGCTTTCATCAAACAACATAAATGGCACTCTGCCAGATAGTATTGGACTGCTCTCTGAGTTGTCTACTCTTGATGTTTCACTTAATAAGCTGACAGGTATAATCTCAGAAGCTCATTTTCATAGGTTGGAGAACTTGGAGCAAATTATTTTATCAGATAATTCAGTCATTTTAAATGTCAGCTCCCACTGGGTCCCTCCTTTCCAAGTCATTTTCTTGCAGATGAGTTCATGCCATGTAGGTCCTTCCTTCCCTTATTGGCTTAGATCTCAGAAAAAGATCCAAGTTTTAGATTTCTCAAGGGCTGGTGTTTCAGGTTGTATCCCAAATTGGTTCTGGAACATGACTAGCATTCTAAGCTTTCTGAACTTTTCATTCAATAGTTTAGAGGGTCATATACCAAATACATTCAAACTGATTCCCTATGCAATTGTTGATTTGAGCTTCAACCAATTCAAAGGACCTGTTCCTCTTCCAAATGCCTTGTCACTGGATCTCTCTCATAACCAGTTTTATGGTAGTATGCCAGAAAATATCAGTCAAGTCATGTCATCCTTGCAATTTCTTTCACTTTCTAGTAACCAGTTGACTGGTGGAATCCCAGCCTCAATCGGAGCGTTGTCACTCAATGTCTTGGATCTCTCAAAAAACAATTTGGCAGGAAGCATTCCTCCAAACATAGGAAATTGTTCTTCCCTCACTGTTCTAGACCTTCAAAATAACAACTTGTCTGGTAGGATTCCAAATTCTATAGGTCGGCTAAATGGGCTTCAAACACTTCACTTGAGCAACAACAAATTCTCTGGAGAAATTCCATCATCTCTTCAGAATTTATCAAAGTTGGAAACTTTGGACTTGGGGAGTAACATGTTGACAGGAAAATTACCCTTTTGGGTTGGAGAAGCTTTTCCGCTTCTCAGAATACTTTGTCTCGGGGCAAATAAACTTTCAGGAGAACTTCCCTTGACGCTTTCAAATTCGAGTTCGCTGCAAATATTGGACCTGGCAGAAAACCAATTAAATGGTTCCATTCCTGCTAACCTGGGAAATCTTAAGGCCATGGCTCAACAGCAGAAGGTTAACCATTATTTGCTTTATGGAAAGGATGAAAATCACAACTACCAAGAGAATATACATGTGACCATAAATGGCCTAGGATTAACGTACACCAGGACTCTTTCCTTGCTAACCAGCATAGATCTGTCTGGAAACAATTTAAGCGGAGAACTTCCTGAAGCAATAACAAGATTAGTTGGTTTGGAGGTTTTGAACTTATCAAGAAACCACATCAGTGGCCAGATTCCTGATAGCATTTCAGAATTGCATGAGCTGTTATCTCTTGATCTCTCAGGCAATAGGCTTTCAGGTCCTATTCCCCAAAGCATAACTTCATTGACATTTCTGGGGAATTTGAATGTGTCAAACAATAACTTGTCAGGTAAAATACCTTCTGCAAATCAGATGTTAACTTTTAATGCATCCTCTTTTGCTGGGAACCCTGGACTATGTGGAGATCCTCTTGCAGTGAAGTGTGGCAATGGTTCTAACAATGGAGATGACAATTACCCAGATGGTGGAGGGAAAGCTGATGAAGATGACAATAGCAATGGCTTTGTAGATAATTGGTTTTATATGAGCATTGGGGTGGGATTTGCAGTAGGTTTATTGCTTCCTTATTTAGTATTTGCAATGAAAAGGTCTTGGGGTGGAGTCTATTTTGCATTTGTGGATGGAACTGCCTATAGATTGTCAAGTGAGAAAATGCAAGCAGCTATGAGAAGAAGAACAGGAGAAAAACACTAAGTGTTTTTATTTTTTTCTTTTCTTTTTATTATGTAAGTCTTCAATCTCCTGTACAATCTACTAAATTTCTTCAGAAATAAGTTGCTTGAATTTGGAAAAGGGAAAAATTGAGAATAAAATTTTTGTTATGATAGCTTTCTCGCATACTAGATATATTAATGTGAAAAGGATGAAGTATTAATGGGCTTTTTATTAATTTAGGGATGGAAGATTTTTAATTTGTTAATTTAGAATTGAAAGAAAAATATTTGTGAATTTAGAGATAACACCTATAAAGATTGCCTGTAAAGATTGCTTAGCACCTATTTAATAGGCGCCACTCTAAATGGAGCTAGACATTATTTGTGCTTTTTGTTTTTTTAAATTGTGGCCGGACACCGACTTTTAAGAGACGACATACCTTGATTTAATTTTTATTATTTTTTAATTATTAGTATATTATAATAAAATATTTATATTATATTAATTTAATAATTAAATAATATTAATTATAAATTTATTTATTGTTATTAAATATATATATATAATTAATAAAAAATAGATAAATTAATTAATTAATTAATATAATATTTAAAATTATAAAAATTAAATTTATTTTTTATTACACTGTTATTTTAAATTATAAAATAAAATTATGCTGTGATTTAAATAATTAATAATAAATAAATAAATAAACTAATTAATATGAATATTTAAAAATTATAAAAATTAAATTTACTTTTTATTAGACTGCTATTTAAAATTATAGAATAAAATTATGTTGTGATTAAATGTTATACATTATTACCTGATTATTTATAATTTATTAAAAATAATAAATTTAATTAATTTATTCTGTAATTAAATTAATTAATTAATTAATTTCTTTTTAATACATTATAAACAATTTAATATTTTTATATAACATTTAATAGCAAAATAATATAATAATTTTAAATATTTTATATAAATTATTTATAATTTATTAAAAAAATAAATTAAATAATTAAGTCAATGAAATAATTTTAAATAATTTTATATAAATTTAATAGCAGAATAATATTATAATTCTAAATATTTTTTTTATATTTTTTTATTATTAACTTTTATAATATTTTTATATATTAAAAATATTTTTATAAAATATAATAACTGAATACTTTACAAGAGTTATAAAATAACATTAAATATGTACGAAATTATTAATATTATTTAATTATAAAATTATTATATTAATCTATTATAATAATAAAAAATTTTATTATGGAATAAATATGTACTATAAAAAATTTAATAAATTAATCTAATTGTAAATATTTTTTATGTGTAATCTTTTATTATCAAAATCTTATATATTAAAAATATTTTTATAAAATATAATAATTATTTTTAATTTATCTTAGTATTTAGAGAGTTATTAAATAATATTATTATGTGATTAAACGTATATAGATTTATTCATACTATTTAATAGGGGTGTAAATGAACCAAACCGTTTGTGAGCTATTCGAGGTTCGATTCTATAAAAGCTCGACCGAGCTCGACTTGATTTTTAAACGAGCCAAACTCGAGCTTAATTTTTAGGCTCGTTTGATAAACGAGCCAAGTTTGACCTCCATAGTATTCGGCTCGTTAAGGTTCGTGAGCTCGACTTATTTCTGAGTTCATGAGCAGGCTCGTGAATAAACTCGTGAACAGTCTCGTTAAGTAAACTGAAATTACTATCATAAGAAAAATAAATTAAATCTTGCATATACTTTCATAAGCCAAATCTAAATTTTTTAAAATTCAGCTCTATATAGTTTAGTTATACTCTTAAACTTGCATATATTTAGATCATTAAGATTTAAAAACTCATCTTTATAAGTTTACATGCTAATTTATAGATATACTTATTTAACTAAAATTATTTTAGTTTTAAACTTATTAGTTTTAAACTAAAACTCATTATACATATAAATAAATTAAATTACTCGTGAACTATTTGAGACTCAACTCGATAAAAGCTCGACTCATCTAAGCTCGTTTGCTAAACAAGCCAAGCTTGAGCTTCTTAATACTCGGCTTGAGTTTCTTAATACTCAGCTCGAGTTCGATATGAGTAAAACTCGAATTCGACTTGAACTCGAAAAAATTTTAACGAACCAAGTTTTAGCTCTTCAAAGTTCGGCTCGGCTCGATTCGTTTACACCCCTACTATTTAATCATAGTATTAATATATTAATTTATTAAAATAATAAAAAAATTTATCACTAAATTATTTTTATATATTTAATCACAATTAAATTATTTTTATACATTTAATTACAACAAAATTAAAATTTGAAATTATATAATACCAGTAATTTTTTATTTAAAAATTAATAATAAAATTTATTAAATATTACAATATTAAAATTATAAAAAAATTATTATTATAAAAATATAATATTTTTAAATTAATATAATATAAATATTTTATTATAATATATTAATAATTAAAAAATAAAAAAATTAAATTAAAAATAAATAAATAATGTCTGACGCGATTTAAAATGCACCAGGTTTTAACGCCTGTTTAACCGTTGCTAAACAACCTTTTCAAATACTACCGGACACCCAATACCAAATCTACAGATATTTTTCTTTTAACCCTAAATTCACAATAAAAATTTCAGCAAAAATTTAGCAAAAAGCCCAGTCTTAATTATCACAATTCAAGAAGCTTCAACCATCTTCAAGAGACCACTAACTTCAATTAGTGAAATTATAATTTAGTCCTTGAAAATAAAAGTTATCTTCACTCAAATCCTCCAATCAATGGGAAAGCGAGGACATCACGATTAGAATTAATTCAGTAACAAAATTAACTTTCCATAAGATTTTGGGGTTATACAATTTTTTTCTTTTAACACAAGAGATGATTTTTATTAAGAACAATTGGTGATAAAACGGGTTGTATAAATTTTTTGGGTTGTGAGTGAGTGAAAGAGAGAGTAAGAGAAGGAGAAAGAGTACGAGTGACAGAGTTTGAGTTAGGGTTTTGCAGGCCGGCAGAGCGGAGGCTTCGGTCTCTGCATTTTCTTACCCGTCTGGTCATGTTTAGTTTTGTTTCGTTTTGGTGTATGGATTTGCTTTTGTTCTTCGTGGGTCTTGAGTTCTCTGTTGAATCTTGAGTCATCTGTTTGTTTTGGTTCTTTGGGACGTTTGTTTCCAGTTCGAGAAAGGGCTCTTTACTATTGATGGCGATACTTTAGGACCGCGCCGCTGTGTCCGGCGATTGATGCTCTCACCGGCTTCGATGAGGTTGGGCTCTGTCACCTGGCTCTCCTTGTGTGGTGATATCATTGGGTGAATCAAGTTTTTCTAGAGATTGGATTGTTGGTTGATGCTGGGGACTTTTTTGTGTTGGAGTCTACTCAATTGCGATTTTTTCCGACGAGTCTGCTATTTGGATTTGCATGTATGGCTTTTTTGCTTTTTGTGTCTTGTGTTTGATTTTTGCATGTCTCTATTTGATATGTGCAATATGTTTTCTGGTATGTTTGTTTTCGCCGGCGGTGGCTAAGGTGCTAGGGCTGGTAGCGTCTTTTTGATAGTTTTATCTTTGGCGGTACTGTTTTCTTATTGGTTGTGATGCGTGCTTTCTGGGCTGCTGATTATGGGTTAGGTCTTTGTTAAATGCTATCTTGAAGCATTGATTAAAAAAAATTGAGTAGAATAATCATATAAATAAATATATTAAAAATTTAATACAAAATTATTTTATAAATTTTATTAAATTTTAAGGAGATTTCTGTAAATTATCTTACTAATAAATGTTAAATATAGTGGAAAAACCATTATATTTTTCAATGGAGAAACAATTACGCATAAAACTAAATATTAACTGCAAAAGCAAAAGATGTAAAAGGAGTTCTTAACTAAACACTCACAGGTTTAGTCTGATGATAAATATATAAATTTGAGAGGTGATAAGTGATAAATGTATAAATTTGAGAGGTGATAAGTGTATAAATTTGAGAGTTCTCAGGTTTTACTCTCTCAATTTCTATTTAAAAAAAAAAAATCTTAACTATATAAGCAAATTGCAAATAGGTCCTTTGATAAGAAAAAATTTTGCAAATAGGTCATCAACTTAACGATTCTTAATAATTAATTAATAAACAAAAACCCCGAGCACGATGGGTATTGGGTAGGTAGACAATAAAGTAAAAGGCAAAGATTTTCCCTTTTTTTTTATCAATGGGAAAAGCTTTTGGCTTTTCTCTAACAGGACTGACCGTAAATTCTGGAATTAAAATTAAAATTAAATTAAAAATGTACATAAAAGTTTCCAATAAAATAAAATAAAATAAAATTATTGAATTTGCAGTCATTAAAGTTGGAAGTGAAGAACACTCCCAATATGTGCAACTGTTTATAGTCAGCTCTACATAATTAAGAAAACTTTCCAATTTGTTCTGGTTTTGCCTTTAAATATCATGAGATCATGAAACTCACCTCATGCAGTTTTCCTAGAATACTTTCTTGAGAATCCCTCTGAATTCTCTGCTACTAAACAGGGCATTATTGAGTGTTTGATCTATGGAAACCTTGCCCTTTCTTTGGATTATCTGTCTGTTATGTGGAGAATTATTATGTGGTGGAGTTGCTCAGTCAGTGAACTGCAATCCAGCTGATAGAGAAGCTCTTCTTGATCTCAAAAGGGGCCTGAATGATTCTTGGAATCGGCTCTCTTCATGGCATGGAACCAATTGCTGTGGATGGTCAGGAATAGCTTGTCACAACACAACTGGTGCTGTTCTCGCAGTTGATCTCCCAAATTCATCAGGTCTTCAGCCATTAGGCGGAGAGATTAGACCTTCTTTGGCGAAACTCAAGTCCTTGAAACATCTGGATTTAAGTGGGAACAATTTCCATGGTAAAATTCCTCATTTCCTGTCCGATTTGCAGAACTTGCAGTATCTAAACTTGTCATTTGCTGGGTTTAGTGGTGAAATTCCTCCAAATCTTGGAAATCTCTCTAGCTTGCAGTTTCTTGATGTCTCTTCAGTTAGTTTAACTGTTGATAATCTTCAATGGGTGAGTGGTCTTCTCTCGCTAAAATATTTGAGCATGAATTATCTAAACCTTTCAAGCTTGGGAGGAGCATGGATTGAGCCATTAAACAAGCTTCCACTTTTGTCTGAGTTGCACTTGGAATACTGTGGTTTATCAGGTTTCATCTATTCTCTTCCTTCTGTTAATTTCACTTCACTTAAAGTCATGAAACTTCAGTGCAGCCTCTTCACGGCCAAGTTACCAGCTTGGTTTGTGAACATTAGCAGCCTTGTATCTGTTGACATTGGAAATAGTTGGTTGACTGGAAGGATTCCGCTTGGTTTTGGTGAATTGCCAAATTTGCAGTCATTGAAGCTTAATTATAATAGGGAACTCTCAGCAAGGTGCTTCCAACTATTTGCAAGAAGCTGGAAAAAGATAAGAGTTCTTGATTTCTCCATCACTAATTTACATGGTAGGCTTCCTGCTTTTCTTGGAAATTTGACATCTCTCACTCATTTGGATTTACACTTCAATAATATTGAAGGTGGGATTCCAAGCTCCATTGGTAAGCTTTCTAACTTACAATACATTGACTTGTCATTAAATAAAATGACAGGAAGCTTACCTAATTCACTTGGCCAACTCAAGAATCTTGTTGAACTCCGATTGAACAGTAACTTGCTTCAAGGTTCCATCCCTTATTCTATTGGAAATTTACAGCACTTGACTATCCTCAACCTTTCATCAAACAACATAAATGGCAGTCTGCCAGATAGTATTGGACTGCTCTCTGAGTTGTATACTCTTGATGTTTCACTTAATAAGCTGACAGGTATAATCTCAGAAGCTCATTTTCATAGGTTGGAGAACTTGGAGGAAATTATTTTATCAGATAATTCAGTCATTTTAAATGTCAGCTCCCATTGGGTCCCTCCTTTCCAAGTCATTTTCTTGCAGATGAGTTCATGCCATGTAGGTCCTTCCTTCCCTTATTGGCTTAGATCTCAGAAAAATATCGAAGTTTTAGATTTCTCAAGGGCTGGTGTTTCAGGTTCTATCCCAAATTGGTTCTGGAACATGACTAGCATTCTAAGCTTTCTGAACTTTTCTTTCAATAGTTTAGAGGGTCATATACCAAATACATTCAAACTGATTCCCTATGCAATTGTTGATTTGAGCTTCAACCAATTCAAAGGACCTGTTCCTCTTCCAAATACCTTGTCACTAGATCTCTCTCATAACCAGTTTTATGGTAGTATGCCAGAAAATATCAGTCAAGTCATGCCATCCTTGCAATTGCTTTCACTTTCTAGTAACCAGTTGACTGGTGGAATCCCAGCCTCAATCGGAGAGATGCCACTAAATGTCTTGGATCTCTCAAAAAACAATTTGGCAGGAAGCATTCCTTCAAACATAGGGAATTGTTCTTTCCTCACTGTTCTAGACCTTCAAAAGAACAACTTTTCTGGTGGGATTCCAAATTCTATAGGTCAGCTAAATGGGCTTCAAACACTTCACTTGAGCAACAACAAATTCTCTGGAGAAATTCCATCATCTCTTCAGAATTTATCAAAGTTGGAAACTTTGGACTTGGGGAGCAACATGTTGACAGGAAAATTACCCTTTTGGGTTGGAGAAGCTTTTCCGCTTCTCAGAATACTTAGTCTCAGGGCAAATAAACTTTCAGGAGAACTTCCCTTGACGCTTTCAAATTCGAGTTCGCTGCAAATATTGGACCTGGCAGAAAACCAGTTAAATGGTTCCATTCCTGCTAACCTGGGAAATCTTAAGGCCATGGCTCAACAGCAGAAGGTTAACCATTATTTGCTTTATGGAGAGGATGAAAATCACAATTACCAAGAGAACATATATGTGACCATAAATGGCCTTGGATTAACGTACACTAGGACTATTTCCCTGCTAACCAGCATAGATCTGTCTGGAAATAATTTAAGTGGAAGATTTCCTGAAGCAATAACAAGATTGGTTGGTTTGGAGGTTTTAAACCTGTCAAGGAACCACATCAATGGCCAGATTCCTGATAGAATTTCAGCATTGCGTCAGCTGTTATCTCTTGATCTCTCAAGCAATAGGCTTTCAGGTCCTATTCCCCAAAGCTTGACTTCATTGACATTTCTGGGAAATTTGAATGTGTCAAACAATAACTTGTCAGGTAAAATACCTTCTGCAAATCAGATGTCAACTTTTAATGCATCCTCTTTTGCTGGGAACCCTGGACTATGCGGAGATCCTCTTGCAGTGAAGTGTGCCAATGGTTCAAACAATGGAGGTGACAATTACCCAGATCCTGGAAGGAAAGCTGATCAAGATGATAATGGCAATGGGTTTGCAGATATTTGGTTTTACATGAGCATTGCGGTGGGATTTGCAGTAGGTTTATTGCTTCCTTATTTAGTATTCGCAATGAAAAGGCCCTGGGGTGGAATTTATTTTGCATTTGTGGATGGAACTGCCTATAGATTGTCAAGTGAGAAAATGAAAGCAGCTATGAGGAGAAGAACAGGCTGATTTCGCTTTCTTTGTCTTTTTCTTTTGCAAGTGTCGGATGTAAAATAGCTAGAATTTGGAGAAAGAGACATTGTAGAATAAACTATTGTTATCACAAGTATGCTCTTTTCTTTTAAATCTGTGTGAAAAAATTCTCAAAATTTTTGTTTCAAGAGGGTTAGCAGTACTTGGTATAAACCGAAAAAGTCAATCTAATTGAATTAATTTGTATATTTAGTTTGATTTTTTATTTATTTCGATTTGATTTGATTTTTAATTTTAAAAATTTTGATTATCTCAATTTTTTTTCATGATTATAATAATAATATATTATTATTAATAATATAGAGAGATTAGACGTAGTTAAAGTTAAAATATTTTAATTAAATTTTAAAATACTAAAATTAATGTGTAAAAGATAAAAGATTTGTTAAAAATCTTAACCGATCAAATAGAATAGAATCAAGTCGAATCAAATCGATTTGATTTAAATCAATTTTTATTCAAAATCGATTTTATTCGATTTCTATAAATACTAAAATTTTAATCTTTCATTTAATTTTAAATCAAATCGACTGAATACTTATCTCTATATTAAAATCAATCTTTATGCTATATTGGCTCAAGCTTATTATCACTTTATGCAATTGAAGAAATAGGAAAAAAAGTATGTTGAAATATTTATATTCAACATAATCTAATAAAATATAATGGAAGTGTTTTTTTATTATTAATCAGCGTTGGATTTTCTTACAAAACTCTTCATGTGAGACATTTATAGTAAGTTTTAAAAAAATGATGGGGCATTCATTTGATTATCCAAAACTGTGTGGGTTCTATTTTAAAACATTTTTTTCCTAATATTTAAGTTACATATATCAATTAATTATTGTGTAAAAATGGTATTCCTTCCTTGCATTTCAAGTGATATTTCGATTCGGTTTAATTTTGATTAAAAAAAATTAAAAAAATCAAATCGAATCGATTAGTTAATAATATATTATTTTTAGAGAGATTATATCATATAAAATTAAAATATTTTAATTAAATTTTAAAATATTAAAAATAAAAAGTAAAAAATAAAAAATTTATTAAAAATTTAAATTGATCAAATTGAACTAAATCAAACTGGTTTGATTTAATTTAATTTATGATCAAAATCGATTCAATTTAATTTTTATAAATATTAAAATTTTAATTTTTAATTTATTATGTTAGATTTGATTTTGAACTGAATCATTCACCGAATGCGTTGACGCTCTCACCAGCTTCAATGAGGCTAGGCTCTGTTGCCTCCCTCTCCTTGTATGTATAGTGATGTCCTTAGGTAAATCAAGTTCTTCTGGAGATTGGTTGATGTAGGACTATTTAGACTCCGTCAGGAGTTTTAACCAATATCGTTTGGTTAAGACGAAATAAGAGAAAAGAAGGACTATTTAGACTCCGTCAGGAGTTTTAACCAATATCGTTTGGTTAAGACGAAATAAGAGAAAAGATAGGCTGAAAGACTAAAAGTCTTATTGAAATTCCTCAAAGATTGAAAAGTGAAAAGTGAGTTTCTAATAGCCAAGGGAGGCTATTTATAATAGAAATAAAATAATCCTAATCCTAATAGGAGTCTAAAATCCTAATAGCCAAGGGAGACTATTTACAATAGAAATAAAACTCTAATATGCAAAATAATCCTAATCCTAATAGGAGTTTAAAATCCTAATAGTCAAGGGAGGCTATTTACAATAGAAATAAAACTCTAATATGCAAAATAATAAAAATATCCAAAATATCCAAAATAATAATTAAAATATAAAAGTTAGCCTCGGTCCAACTCTGCCGTAAAATCCAAGGCTAGTTGCCCCGTATCATTCCCTTCCACTTGTAAAGAACTCGTCCTCGAGTTGTCATCAGCAGGGTAGTACTGAAATAGATCTGCCACATTAAACGTCTTCGAAATTTTCATTTCATGTGGGAGGTCAAGAGCATAGGCATTGTCATTGATATTCTGAATGATCCGGAATGGACCAATCTTCTTGGCGTCAAGCTTTTTCTGTCCTCCACCACGCTCCTGTTTGAAAACATCCACGTGCTGCTTTGCCAAGTTGCTTGCTGCAATACTGTTGTAAGCAAATTCCACCTGGCCTTGGAGGTTTTCACTCTCCTTTGGACTCATCTTGTAATGAGGCAGATTCGGTAATTTTGATCCAGGAATGAGATCAATCTGATGTTGGATATCCCGCAGGGGTGGACGCTTTGATGACTCCTCCACTATCTTAGGAAACTCCTTTAACAACTCTTTGACGGGCTGTGGTAAAGATGGTGCATCCTCCATTGTACCTTTTGCTCTCATCAATAAGGCTAGTGTGCCTTCAGATTTCTCAACTGCGCCTGATAGCTTCTGCACTCCCGTAGAAACAGCAACAGTATGCTTCCCTTCCACCTTAGAATGTTTCGCAGAACCGGAAGGCAAGATAGTAATCTTCTTTTGATTCCACATGAACATGTATGAATTCTCCTTCCCTTTATGCAAAGCATCAACGTCGAATTGCCAAGGGCGACCTAGCAAAATTCCACAGCAATCCATATCCACAACATCACAATTAACAGGTTCAGTATAAGATTTACCGATCGAGATAGGCACGCTGCAGATTCTGTTGACCTCAATTGTCGGTCCTTCCTTAATCCATTCGACTTTGTATGGTGAGGGGTGAGGCTGTGTAGGCAACTGTAATTTTTCCACCAACTGCTTAGCTATCAGATTCTCACAACTGCAGCTATCTATAATTAGCCTGCAAATTGCCTCTCCTACTCGACATTTTGCCTGAAAAATCTTCCTCCTTTGTGTCTCGTCCTCCTGTTTTGTTGAGCATAAGATCTTCTTCACCACAAAGGTGACCTCTCCATCTTCAGAACCAGCAATAGATCCGTCATCGTCATCCACTTCCTCGTCAGTTTCAGCCACCTGCTCAACTATATTAACCTGCCGGCGGTCAGCATTAACTCCTCTACGCTCTGGACAATTATTAGATCGATGACCAGATTGTCTGCACCGGTAACAGATGTCTCCCGTTGGCTTCTGGTAAGGATTGGTCCTGCCTCCTTTGTCTGTTGTAGTGGTGACTGCCTTGCCTTTACTGTCTCTCCTTTCTTCCATGGTATTCGGAGGGTTGCCAGAATTTACAACCTTAGAAGGCTGCCCGCTGTAGTTGCCTCTATATTGTTGCGTTCCTGTTGAACTAGAGTTTCTGTAATTGAAATTCCGGTTGTACTGCTGCTGTCGTGGCTGCCAATCAACACGCTCTTCTGCCCTTTTTGCCATCTCAATAGCGTCTGCCAAGGTGAAAATCGCAGCTACTCCCATCATACAACGAATTTCATAATTCAGCCCCCTCTGATAATGAGCAACCTGTTGGGCCTCGTTCTCACAGTTTTCACATCTCGCCTACAGCCTTAGAAACTCCTCGGTATACTCATCCACCCTTCGATTCCCTTGTACACAGTCATGATACCGGTTATATAAAACCTGAGCGTGATCGCTAGGCAAGAATCGTTGTTCAAACATCTGCTTCATCAGCACCCAGTTTCGTATGGGTTCCAGCCTCTTCCGATAGCGTTCGTTTTGAACCGAATTCCACCAGGCTGCTGCACCCCCTTTCAACTTATAGGCCACAATTGGAACCTTGCGTTCCTCTTCCACGTTCATAATTTCAAAGAAGCGTTCAACCTCTGCCAGCAAATCAAGAACAGATTCAACATCTAATGAACCAGAAAAGTTTTGAAGGTCTACCTTGATCCTGTAACCTTCCTGATAGTTCTGTTGGGGATTTGCAGGCATAGGATTGACGACCACAGGATTGGCGGCCACAGGAATGGCGGCCACAGGATTGGCGGCCACATGGGGATGTGCGGCGGCGCCGGGTTGGTGGATTCCTTGCTGTAGGGTCAGCTGTCCGATCATCTCCCTCAATTCTGCCAAGGATGCCTCAATCGCAGCAAGTCGCCTCTTGGTTATCTGCCATGGTCGAACTTCGCTCTGATACCAATCTGATGTAGGACTATTTAGACTCCATCAGGAGTTTTAACCAATATCGTTTGGTTAAGACGAAATAAGAGAAAAGAAGGACTATTTAGACTCCGTCAGGAGTTTTAACCAATATCGTTTGGTTAAGACGAAATAAGAGAAAAGATAGGCTGAAAGACTAAAAGTCTTATTGAAATTCCTCAAAGATTGAAAAGTGAAAAGTGAGTTTCTAATAGCCAAGGGAGGCTATTTATAATAGAAATAAAATAATCCTAATCCTAATAGGAGTATAAAATCCTAATAGCCAAGGGAGACTATTTACAATAGAAATAAAACTCTAATATGCAAAATAATCCTAATCCTAATAGGAGTTTAAAATCCTAATAGTCAAGGGAGGCTATTTACAATAGAAATAAAACTCTAATATGCAAAATAATAAAAATATCCAAAATAATAATTAAAATATAAAAGTTAGTCCCGGTCCAACTCTGCCGTAAAATCCAAGGCTAGTTGCCCCGTATCATTGGTTGTTGGTTGATGCTAGAGACTCGTTTGTGTTAGGGTTTTCTCAGTTGCAATTTTTCTACCGGGTCCATTTGAGTTTGGATGTCTAGCTTTTTCTGCTTCTTCCTCTTGTGTCTGATTTTTGTATGTCTCTATTTGTTACGTGCAATCTGTTTTCTGGCATGTTTTTCTTCGTCTGCGGTAATTAAGGTACAGGGATTGGTCGCATCTATTTGGTGGTTTTGCCTTTGACGGTACCATTTTCTTTCTGGTTGTGGGTGTGCTTTCTGGGCTACTGATTATAGATTGAGTCTTGAGTTGGGTTTGTAGTTAGTATGTGATGATTGGTTTTTAGGATCGGATCCATTGAATCTTTTAAAAGTGAGGAGATCAATTAAAAAAACCTAATACTGACGGATACAAAGTAAATATTATTTTATTATAATTTTTTAATATTTTATATTTAATTTTCTTCTTGTTAATTTTTTTTTTTAAAAAAATTTATAATTAAAGAATATTTTAAAATGTTTAAAGATTTCTACAGTTGAGATTATGGCTTTAAAACTAAAAAATTATAATTGAAGAATATTTTGAAATGTTTAAAGATTTATTTGATATTTCTACTGTTGAAATTATGACTCTTAGAAAAGTTTTAAACAAGTTCAAAGATGGTGGTTGATTCTTAATTATTATGGAGTCAGACGTTTAACTTTTAGTTCGAGTTATAACTGATTTCAATTATCAAAATTTATTATTATTTGATAGTTTTATTTTTTGTTATAAGTCTATTATTTCGGAGATGATTTCTATTTCTATTAATTTATATATATATATAATAAAATTTTTTATATTAAATAAAATTTATTTTTTTATTTAATTATTTTATTTTATTTAATTTTAAATTAAAAAATTTATATTCAATTTTATAGGAAGATATTGCGGGTAACGAAAGTCATATTCTACTTATTATGATATTAATATTAATATTAAGTTATGTGATATATTATACAAATGTTTATTTATTTATTTTTTTTAAAATAGAAATTGGGAATTGGAGGAGTAGAACCGGAAATATTTCAGATTTACTCAGATGCATTTATGAAAGCCTGTGAGTGAGTGCACGAATGTTTATTATTATTTTAAAAAATAAATATTATTATTATAAATTATAAATTTTTTAATATACAGATAAATTATAACGGCAAACTATCTCAACAATTATTATAAGTAGTTGATTCAAATATTTTTGAAATAAATTAATTTTATGAAGAGTAAATCAGTTAATATTTATAATAATTATATTATAGATAAAACTATTTTTAATAACATTTTATTTCTTTATAGTTATAATTACAATAAATTGAAAGAATTTATTTTTTTTTTTATCAAATTCAAAAAATTTATTGAAAAAAATGGTAGGATCATATATTTAAAAAGTTGAGATATCATCAAAAGTGATTAAAGACGAGCATGAAGAAAATTAAAGATTAAAAAAAATAAAAGATATATTATCCATAGTTATTCAAGACGAAAATGATGAAGTAGATAAAAAATTTATAAAAAAAAAGTTGAAAAGGAATAAACAGTTTTATTTATGTGACTTTTATATAAAAATTAAAATTGTCTTATTTATTATATAAATTTTTTATTTTTTTATTATTAAATTTAAATTGCTAGATGATTATTTAAATTAATTTTAGAGTTTAAATTTATTATTCTACTCCATTAAATTGATTATTTAAATTAAATTAATGTGTTTATATATATGTAAATATTACTATCAAAAATTAAATTAATAATTTTTTTTATTAAATGTGATTAATTAATGTATAATTTCAAGATCAAACAAAATAAAAATAATATATATAAATAATAATTAGTTAAAATAAAGTGCATTAATACTAATAATTTAAAAACTACCATTATAAATTTTAATAGATAATAAATTATATATTTATTATATTATTACAAAATAATTTAATTTATTAAGATCTCCTAAAATTTAATGAAATCCACATAATAGGTTTTTATTAAAAGGTTTTATCCATTATTTTTTTTTATTAAGATCTTCTCAGATTTAATGAAATCCACATAATATGTTTTATTCATTATTTTTTTATTTATTATTATAGTAAATAATTTTAATTTTTAAAATATAAAAATTAACATTTTATAAGTATAAAATTTTATAAATATAAAGTAAAATATTTATCTCATTTACTGAATTAAAAAATGATTTTTTAAATTACTGAATAAAAAGGTAATAATATATTGAAACATAAAAGAATAAAGAAAAAAATAATTACATGCGAAAGAAAAGCATTCCTAATCGGTAGGATTCAAAAACCTGAGAATACGCTGCATCAACAAAGCTTGAACTTACGTAACTTTTATCAATGGGAAAAGCTTTTGGCTTTTCTCTAACAGAACTGACTGTAAATTCTAAAATTAAAATTAAAATTAAATTATAAAATGTACATAAAAGTTTCGAATAGAATAAAATAAAATAAAATTATTGAATTTGCAGTCATTAAAGTTGGAAGTGAAGAACACTCCCAAAACTCCCAAGTCAAGAAACCATATGTGCAACTGTTTATAGTCAGCTCTACATAATTAAGAAAACTTTCCAATTTGTTCTGGTTTTGCCTTTAAATACCATGAGATCATGAAACTCACCTCATGCAGTTTTCCTAGAAAACTTTCTTCAGAATCCCTCTAAATTCTCTGCTACTAAACAGGGCATTATTGAGTGTTTGATCTATGGAGACCTTTCCTTTTCTTTGGGTTATCTGTCTGTTATCTGGAGAAGTATTTTCTGGTGGAGTTGCTCAGTCAGTGAACTGCAATGCAGCTGATAGAGAAGCTCTTCTTGATCTCAGAAGGGGCCTGAATGATTCTTGGAGTCGGCTCTCTTCATGGCATGGAACCAATTGCTGTGCATGGTCAGGAATAGCTTGTCACAACACAACTGGTGCTGTTCTCGCAGTTGATCTCCCAAATTCATCAGGCCTTCAGCCATTAGGCGGAGAGATTAGACCTTCTTTGGCGAAACTTAAGTCGTTGAAACATCTGGATTTAAGTGGGAACAATTTCCATGGTAAAATTCCTCATTTCCTGTCAGATTTGCACAACTTGCACTATCTAAACGTGTCAATTGCTGGGTTTAGTGGCGCAATTCCTCCAAATCTTGGAAACCTCTCTAGCTTGCAGTTTCTTGATGTCTCTTGTGGTGGTTTAACTGTTGAGAATCTTGAATGGTTGAGTGGCCTTCTCTCGCTAAAGCATTTGGCAATGAATGGTGTAGAGCTTTCAAATTTGGGAGGAGCATGGATTGAACCATTAAACAAGCTTCCACTTTTATCTGAGTTGCACTTGCAATTCTGTGGTTTATCAGGCTTCATCTATTCTCTTCCTTCTGTTAATTTTACTTCGCTTGAAGTCTTGAGCCTTACGGGCGGCTTCTTCAAGGCCAAGTTACCAGCTTGGTTTGTGAACATTAGCAGCCTTGTGTCTGTCGACATCTCATATAGCATGTTGACTGGAAGGATTCCGCTTGGTTTTGGTGAATTGCCAAATTTGCAGGCATTGAAGCTTAATTATAATATAGAACTCTCAGCAAGCTGCTTCCAACTATTTGCAAGAGGCTGGAAAAAGATACGAGTTCTTGATTTATCTATCAATGAAATACATGGTAGACTTCCTGCTCATCTTGGAAATATGACATCTCTCACCGATTTTGATCTTCACTTCAATAATATTGAAGGTGGGTTTCCAAGCTCCATTGGTAAGCTTTCTAACTTACAATACATTGACTTGTCATTAAATAAACTGACAGGAAGCTTACCAAATTCAATTGGCCAACTCAAGAATCTTGTTGAACTCCGATTGGACAATTACTTGCTTCAAGGTTCCATCCCTTATTCTATTGGAAATTTACAGCACTTGACTATCCTCAAGCTTTCATCAAACAACATAAATGGCAGTCTGCCAGATAGTATTGGACTGCTCTCTGAGTTGTCTACTGTTGATGTTTCACTTAATAACCTGACAGGTATAATCTCAGAAGCTCATTTTCATAGGTTGGAGAACTTGGAGCAAATTATTTTATCAGATAATTCAGTCATTTTAAATGTCAGCTCCCATTGGGTCCCTCCTTTCCAAGTCATTTTCTTGCAGATGAGTTCATGCCATGTAGGTCCTTCCTTCCCTTATTGGCTTAGATCTCAGAAAAAGATCGAAGTTTTAGAATTCTCAAGGGCTGGTGTTTCAGGTTCTATCCCAAATTGGTTCTGGAACATGACTAGCATTCTAGCCTTTTTGAATGTTTCTTTCAATAGTCTAGAGGGTCATATTCCAAATCCATTCAATATAACTCCCTATGCTAATGTTGATTTGAGCTCCAATCAATTCAAGGGACCCATTCCTCTTCTAAATGTCTTCTTACTAGATCTTTCTAGTAACAAGTTGATCGGTGAAATCCCAACCTCAGTGGGAGAGTTGTCACTTGATATATTGGATCTCTCAAAAAATAACTTGACAGGAAGTATTCCTTCAAGCATAGGAAATTGTTCTTCCCTCATGTGGGCTTTTTGCAAATTTAGGGGCGGGGGAATTAAATTTTGCGGATTTGGGGTTGGCAAATTTTAATTTGCCGATTTGGGGTTCGCCCGCCACGTGGCGGGCGAAAAGAGAGTCTGGCGCTTCTTTGAGAAGCGCCAGACCCTGGCGCCTCTTTGAGAGGCGCCAGAATGTCCTGACTGCTATGGCGCTTCTTTGAGAGGCGCCAGGGCCGCCACTCTGGCGCCTCTTTGAGAGGCGCCAATCATGCCTGGCGGCATGCATGTCGCATGCCTGGCGCCTCTTTGAGAGGCGCCAAGCATGTCCCATGCATGCCTGGCGCCTCTTTGAGAGGCGCCATGCATGTCCCATGCATGCCTGGCGCCTCTCAAAGAGGCGCCATGCATGTCCCATGCATGGCCTAACGCCAGGCGTGGCCTGAGCAAAAAAATTAATATATAATAATATATTTATATATAATTATAATTTTAGAAAAAAAACAATAATAATAATTAAATTTAATTATACAAAAATGTACATTAACATTTTGAATGATATGTAATGCTAATGATGACTATGCAAATGACCGCCCGTGCCACAATGTCTTGGTCTCCTCTCATGAGGACGTCTTGTGTTATACCGACGCCCGTCAAATGATGGCTCCTGTTGAGTTTCTTGAGAATTTCCAACATCATCGTCAGCCATAGATATATTTAAATCAGGAGGTTGAGATCGATGTCTTGAACTCTCCCCAACAACTGGATCCTGAGTTGCAAAAACAAAATCTCCTGAATAAGGGGTTGCCGAAAATAATTCAGGAAATTCCGAGGAAAACAAGCTAAGTCTGCTTGAGGGATCATCCAATGATTGTCGAGGGAATGCTGGAAAAACAGACTCTGATGGAGTATGTGGTTGCGCAGGAGAGAAGAAGTCGAATGACGTGCTAGCCATGCCTTCCCCTCCAGTCTGATCGTAATTGGAAGGAGTTGGAGTAAACGACTGAAAAGGCATAGAAGAAGGCCCTGGTGTCCATCCTGTATACTGACTATGAAAATCGTCTCCATAAGTTGGCATTTGTGAAGATTGACCCAATTCTGTATATGAGCCGTATGGATGGAATGCAACTGGTGATGGTATCTGCATTACACCTTGATTTGGCGTAGGCTGTGGAATTTCCATCTCCCTTGATGGCCTGGTAGTGTGGCGACGTTGTCGTGGAGCATTCCTGGAGGAGGAGGGTGCGTCATGTACGTCATCCGGAAGTGGTTGGGAAGGTGGCGCCGGCTGTGGAGGTGGTACTTGGGAAATGCGATCAAACAAACGAAGTGCATGAAACATTGAATTAACTGCATTTCCAATTTTATCTACTGTTGGGTGACGAACTTGACTCGCCCATAAGCGGCAGTTCTCCAGACCATCCTCCTGCAAAATGTATTTATTAAGATATCTATCCCAAAAGTTATGTAAAAATTTTTATAATTAATAAAAAAATCTTTGCGCCTCTTACCACAGCGCCGATTGATGCACCCTTTTGAGACACCCACCGACGTGCAATCATTCTGTACCATTCCATATACTGTGAATGGTAATGTAATGGCTGTGTCATAGTATTGCTGGCCACAATTCGTCGGTGCCTTGATTCCCAGAGCGTAATCCAATGTTGGTTCTCGGTCATCCAGTTGGTAGCTGAAGAAGTTAATTTTATTGAATGCATATCATCTGTTTGACGTGGTGGTTGTGGAATGGGTTGAGAAAATCCAAATTGTCTCAGCACCCTGTCAGGTTGATGCCACTCAACAATATGAAAACAAATCAGTGGAACAACCGATCTCCATATTTGTCTACCCTGTAGACAGTAATCTGGCATAGCGTCCACCACATCATCAGAGTATGGCTCCCATATAAACTGTGTAGATAAGATAATGTCAAAGGTAAAAATGATATAATTTGAATTGACATGTAATTTAAAGGTATACAATGATGACCTCTTCGGCTTCCATGCGGTCAAGTTGGTACCGAAGTTGCACCAACACATGCGTTGTAACTTCGGTAATACTTCTTGCATTACTCCACCTACACAATTTATAGTTTGGAATTAGTTACAAGATACTTCGGTGTAGTTGTACAAAATTTACAGCACATACCGACTGCCAATCGGTGTATCTGGAAGGGGATGTATCTGGGAGATGGTAGGGGCTATTGTCTTGATTCTGTCCCATGCCCAAATCTGTAAAATATGAAGTGGCCCGCCAACTTGCTGCACTTGTGATGATGTTGCTCTGCAAAGCTCTTTATAAAGCCAAGCAAGGCAGGCTGCACCCCAACTATATTGACCACAAGTGTTGAAATCAGCGAGTAGTGGCAAAAACATTAGATTGACCCTATGAGCAGACCGATCAACGAATAGCGATCCACCAATTAGGCGTAATAGGAAAGCTCGAGCATGCCTCTGGATAGTGACATCATCAGCGTACTCTGGAATTTGGTCAAAGTTATCTCTCAACCAGGTGAGTGCAACAGTATTTCCCTTCATAACTTCACGATCCGGGACCAACCCAAGCAAATCTTGACATTGTAATTGCCAAGGCTGTCCTGTAGTCCCAGTAACAGCATTGCCATCAGTAGGTAATCCAGATATCAGACCCATATCTTGAAGTGTAACTGTACACTCCCCATGGGGTAACATGAAAGTATGTGTTTCTGGTCTCCATCTCTCAACCAAAGCTGTTATGAGGTGGTGATCTAAATGGAAGAACCCTAATCGAACAGCTCCATAAAATCCACTAGCACGGAGATAAGGGATAAGCCTGTCATCAATATCATGACCGTGTAATACAGTAGATGATCGTCGGCATGTGATTACACCGGCCTCTTGTGGATCATCCCACACGACTTGGGACCTATGAGATGCTTGGAGATATAACAATGAAGGATCACGTGGTCCTGGGTTAATAAATAATCTACTATCATTTGAGCTGTCCATTCCTGCAAAGGGTTATTACAACTGTCAATTCCTTATGTCAATAATTTGTATTGCTAGACATGATGATAACAAAACAAAAATAAAAGAATGATATGAATTTACAAGGTTATTCTTTGTTTAAGTACAAGTGATGAACTCCTAAACTTGACCTCCTAAACCCTAAAACCCAACCTGATTACCTCAACCCTTAACCATCTTCTTCTTGTTGCTCAGAAAAAAAATGACATACCATTGTCAATATGTTAACATATTACATAACACGATAAATGCATGTAGACATTTCAACAGCATTTGGGTAAACAATGTGGCAAATATTTTATGAAATCGCTGCAATCATTGTCACTATAATCAGACAGGTAATTACTGTGTACGTTGAAATTGCTGGAACATGATAACTGACTATCGTCGTATACACTTGGGAATTCACTTTGTTCTGCATGATATTTATCTAGCCTCATCTCCATAAGCCTAATTTCTTTAAGTAGTTGATCCTTCAGCTTATTAACTTCTTCACATGTATTGCGGTTCATGTCTGCCGATGTTGCTTTTGGAATATGCAACTCATGGTAGCCACAATAAGCTTCCAATTCGCATCGAATCTCCCACAAACGTTGCCAATCATGTCGAGGAGCAACTGTCGCATTTCCAAAATCAGAAATTTTTTTGGAATGATACCCGACAAATATATGGTTAGCAAAACCTTGTTCCAAACAAGCATTGATTGGTTGATTTGAAAAACATCGCTTGTGACCATACCATGAACAATTGTTTGGGTCAATATATTTGTCTATTAGAGTGTTATGAGTACTATATTTTCTCTTTCCTCTGCTTGATTGGCATGCTGATGCCACACGAAAATCTTTGGAGGATGACATTTTTCTTGATGTAACATGCGTAAAATGTCAAATGGATAAATATCAGAAACAATCAATGAATCACAACAAATTACAAATTTTATCATAAAATAGGCATGTCAAAATCATTAATTTTTGTTCACATTACATGTCCTTTGATTATGTCCCGACTGACCACATATAGAACAGTGACTTTTTCCAGGAATATTAACTTTCGCACCCCTCCAGTCCATTTCATTTTGAATTCTCGATGACTTCGGTCGCCCTTTTTTCCTTATTCGGTTCTTGTTTGGAAATAGTGGTAATTCTAAATCTGCAGGCCAGTAGTCTGAATTACCTAATGGACTGAACATGTCTTCGTAACATTTAATTGACCTTTCGAGAGTGTAGTAGCTATCAACGAATTGCTCATAATCCACAGACCTCGACGTGCAGGCTGCTATGGCATGTGAACATGGGATACGCATCTCTTGAAATTTTCCGCAAGTACAGGTCCCTTCTATAAGCTTAACAACTTGTTTCTGACCAGTTTTGGAACTTCGAACTTCAACAACCAAATCATCATGATTAAATGTCGTAACACGATGGCCATTTGTTGATTGTGCATTTTTTTGTATGATTTCAGCAGTTGACTGGGTGAATCTATAGCCCTCTTGTTGCTGCCGATGAAATTGACTCCTTCTTGTATCGAAGTAATGCACACATTGATAAAATATTTTTTCAACCATCGCTGTAATAGGCAAAGCTCGAAAGCCTTTCAACATTCCATTGACAGACTCAATAGTGTTTGTCGTCATTGATCCATATCGCTTTCCACCATCGTGGGAACGAGTCCACTTCTCCAAGGGTATCTTCACAGCCCATTCATAGGTCTCGAGATTAACTTCCTTAATTTTATTCATTGCGTCATAGAATTTTCTCTTTTGGTTATGATTAGCTGTTACGATAAAAATATATCATTGAACATGAATAGGTAGAATAAAAAAAAAAATCCCAATTTGAAATTATAACATGCAGATGAAGTTTTACCAGCCTTTCGCAAACATTCCTTCATTGTTGCATTCTTGAATTTTGTGTTGTAATTGCTCAAAATGTGTCGTATGCAGTATCGATGGTGTCCACTAGGTGGTTGCCACCAATCTTGTTCCATAGATTTCTTAATTCCAATGTGTCGATCAGAAATGACACATAAATCTTCGCGTTCCGTGACATAACCTCTCAAACAAGACATAAACCATCCCCAATTATCTGAATCCTCCTTCTCGACAATAGCAAAAGCTAATGGAAATATCTGATTATTTCCGTCAAGCCCTGTCGCACACAATAAACACCCACTATATTTACCGTATAGGAATGTCCCGTCAACAAAAATTACTGGTCGACAATGCTTGAATCCTTCAATACATTGGCGATAAGCCCAAAACATACGATCAAATACACGAGAAGTCCGATCCAGACGATCGTTTATGTAATGGGGATCATCTTCAATTACGAAGATCGAACCAGGATTGAAGTGGCACACTGCATTCATGTACTTACGGAGCCTTCCATACGATTCATCCCATCCGCCAAAAATTTTCCTAATTGCAAATTGTTTTGCCTTCCACGTTTTTGAATATGATGGTTCATATCCAATTTTATCTCTAACTTCTGCCTGAAGTGTTTTTATTTTAATTTGTGGTTGTTCTTCTATCATTGGCAAAATAAATTGACATAGAAATTTATTATCCAATTGAGGATGATCTTTTTCAACCATTGGATTCGAACAAGTATGCGGTCCATTATACGATACAATTTTCCAAAACTCAGATCCCTCCTTCATTGAAGCACGCATATGCCATTTACAGTTATGTTTTTTATTCTTGCAAATAATACTATATGTTTTTCTCTTTGTCTCGTTAGAACAGAACTGATGATGTCTACGCAAATGATATTCCTTTGCTGCTGCCATTACAGCATCTCTGTTTGGAAAAATCATCCCAACAGAAAACTCCATATTCGGACTCCAAAACATATCAGTTGGTGGCTTTGCATACGGGTCTACACGCATTAATTCAAAATCTATTTCTGAAAATGGCGGTGGATGCACTAGTGGCAAAATAGGATTACTATAATGAGCAACAACATTATCATCACCTGATAACAATTCGTCGTCCTCAATCCAACCACTTTCGTACTCATTAATGTCAGATTCAGATAATCTCTCTAAATCAAAAAATTCATCAACTTCATCCACACCGTCATTAACAATACTATGAACACCATTACAGTTTATGTCGGCAGTACAAAACGCACTAATTGGACTGACTGTAATTTCTTCTGCCTCTTCAGTATTCGAATGAAAATTACAGTGTGAACTCGTTTTTGGATCAGTATTAGAGGGACCAGCACAATCATCGTTCTGATTTCTATGAATATCTCTAACGACATCGACGTAAAAAACTATGCTCTCAGACCCTAGTGTACTGACGTAATCGAACATCATCTCTACATCGGCATCATTCAGCAGTTTAACTAGTTCAAATTTGTAATCGTTACCACTAATAATTGGTTTCCTATATTCAATCTTGCATATGAATTCGTTGTGTTCTAACAAATTTGTAGAACGAACTATTTTCATAAAAAGATCCTCATAATTCAACCTTCGTTTCATACGAAAAAATTTGTGTTGGCCACCAACATAGTCGTAACCTAATTCGGTTCTAATAACATTACCATCCCAGTGTACAATTCCATATGTCGGAAAACTCATTTTCGTCAAATCTATCATAGGCATTTCAAACAAAACATAGATTAAGTAAGTATTTAATTAACATTAAAAAAAAAGTGCAATATATTAAAGTGCAATATAATTACTCATACCTGTTTGTTTTTAATAATTCGATATTATAGCCTTACAATGAAAATTGTACCCCAAACTGCAATATCAAGAGCTGAAATCGTTAGGATAAATCCCACTTTCTCCTCCATTTTCAACGGGAAAATAATTATATTTTTTTATAAATTTATTACTTATAAATTCTTATAAAAATTTAAACTATTGTCTAAATGTATAAAGTTTGTATAAATTTACTATCTATTTATAAAAAATTCGTTTTGTTTAAATATTATATTAATTTCAAAAATTTCAAATCATATTTCAAATTTTATTTATAATTCTTATAATTTTACTGGCATTATAAATAATATATATATCATTATATTTATTTATTAGTAATTGTTAATATAATATATTTATGTGAAACAGTTATTCCATGAAAAATAAATTTCATTTTGCATATGTAAGTAAAAGATTATATAAGTACAATGTAAAGTTCATTTTATATTTTAATATTTATCTATTTAAAAGTAAGACAGATTTTTTCTTTCATATTTTTCTTTCCCTCTTAAAGATATATAATATTACTTTATAGTATAAAAAAAATTACCTAAAATTATTGCAGCAACCCATCATACGAAAAAATTAAAATTTCAAGATAATTATAATTTTTTCTATTCAATGATTCATATGTATTAATTAAAAAAATTAATATAAATTAATTAAAAAAAGATGCATATTAATAATTATAATACACTATATAAAATACAAATTAAATAAATAAATAAATAAGAGTAATGTATCTAACCTTTCAGAAATTGCTATTGAATTTGAGTCGACTGAATTTCAGTAAAAGAGAGTTAATATGAGGAGAGTAAACGTGATGAGAGGAGAGAGTAAAATAGGGCGTCGGGTGGGGGAGAGCAAAATAGGGCGTATGAAAAGCTGGCGCCACTTTAAGTGGCGCCACCTTTATCGGGTAGCATCCTGGCGCCACTTTAAGTGGCGCCAGGATGGTGTTCTTGCTGTCCCGAGGCGTGCACGCCTCGAGACAGCATTCTGGCGCCACTTAAAGTGGCGCCAGTAGTGGTCTTCTTGCCTTCCCGAAGCACCACGACCCTATTCCCTTCATGGCAGAGATTCTCTGCCTCTGCCATGAAGGGACTTCTCTTCATGGCAGAGCATCTCTGCCATGAACAGTACCTGGCGCCTCTTTGACTGGCGCCAGGCGTGGGCTTCTTCATGGCAGGGATTCCCTGCCATGAAGAGACCTCTCTTCATGAACAGTTCCCGAACAGTAACTGGCGCCACTTTAAGTGGCGCCAGCTTTCCATGCTGCTGCCGACAGTTTTTCTTTTTTTTTTTTTTCAAAAAGTTTATATATTTTTAAATTATATTTATTTCAGAAATTTATATATTTTAAAATTATATTTATTTCTTATTCATAGGTGTTATATTTTTTAAAATATTCATAATTTTTTTTCTCATTAATTATCAAAGTTAATTATTTTTTCTCATTAATTATATAATGTTGTGTCTTATAATTTACTATTATGTCATTCTTTTATTAAAAATTAAATATTTGATATATGTAAAAGGTACAATTTTAATATAATTTAAATTTTCATTATATTTACAATGCAATGAAATATTTTTTTTTATTTCAAACTTTAAATTATGTTTATTTTTTATGTATAAGTATTTCATTTTTTATGATTATAATACTTCAAATATAAAGTGGCGCCAGCTTTCCATGCTGCTGCCGACAGTTTTTCTTTTTTTTTTTTTCAAAAAGTTTATATATTTTTAAATTATATTTATTTCAAAAATTTATATATTTTAAAATTACATTTATTTCTTATTCATAGGTGTTATATTTTTTAAAATATTCATAATTTTTTTCTCATTAATTATCAAAGTTAATTATTTTTTCTCATTAATTATATAATGTTGTGTCTTATAATTTACTATTATGTCATTCTTTTATTAAAAATTAAATATTTGATATATGTAAAAGGTACAATTTTAATATAATTTAAATTTTCATTATATTTACAATGCAATGAAATATTTTTTTTATTTCAAACTTTAAATTATGTTTATTTTTTATGTATAAGTATTTCATTTTTTATGATTATAATACTTCAAATATAAATTTTAAAACGAGTCTAAAAATTAATTATATAGTAATATGCATTATAAAATAATAGAACATTCAGATTTTTTTCCCATTAATTATCAAAATTAATTATTTTTTAAAAATTATAATTTTTAATATACTTTAAATTTTCAATGCATTTATAATTATTTACAATTAAATTAAATATTTTCTTTACTTTAAACTTTATTATTTAAAATCAATTACTTACAAATTATATTTTGTGCTTTTCATTATAAAGATAGTTTAAGTTATTATTCAATTACATATTTACAAAAAAATTTAAAATAAAAATATTAATATTAAATATATTAACACAACAAAATATGCATTTAAAATAAAAAAGATATTACAAATTTAAAATACTAACTCATTACATATATTTTCAATTTTCTATTTATTTTTACATTTGCCAAATTTGCGACCTTCACTTGAACGTTTAGCAGATTTAAATATTCTTCCCCTTCTCTGTTCCAAATAATCATACATATTCGCTTTATAACTGGTACGTTCACCTCCTTCTGAAATTAATAAGTCAGTTAATATAATATTAAAAACAAAAATTACATTAAATATTAAATATTAAATTTAACTAATAAATTTAACTAAATACGTACCTCTTAATCTTCTATTTTCTCTTTTACAAAATTCTTTTTGCGAAATAGGAAGACTGTGTTGTAAACGCATCCAAGGTGCATAATCTAATTTTTCATAAATACGAAAATAATAATTAACTATATCAGAATAATTTTTAACTTCGGATTTTGACCAAATAAAATTTAAAATTTTAAAATAACATAATGGAACAGTTTCGATCAAAACATTCACCATTTCTATATTCCGCATATTATAACCAGAACAAATTATTTTTTGCAAATAATAATTAAGACATAAAATATGTTGATAAAAATTATTTTCAGAATCTATTCTTAATTTATATATTTCTCTCCACATTTTTTTCACTCTATTTTTAGCTAATTTACCTCGCAAAACTTTTGGAACAATATAAATATAAGCCATAAATTAATTAAAACACAATAATGAGGATAATAAAAAAGTGTGAAAATAAATTATTAAAAAAGAAATAAATTAAAAGAGATGAAAAATATTAAAAAGAAGAGTACTCAGATTTGTGATGGAGGAGTATTAAGTAAAAGGAGAGTGAAAATGCAAAGAAGAGCAAGGAAATCAGAATGAAGTTAACGGGGGGTGGGGGTATTTATGGGAGCGGGGCACGGGTGTTGGCGCCTCTTAAAGAGGCGCCAACTCCCTGTCCCGAGGCTTGACGCTGGCGCTTCTTATACAAGCGCCAGCCAGCCTCGGGACACAGAGACTGGGGCCTCGGGAAGCGTCACCTGACGCTTCCCGAGGCGCCAAGGTCATGCTGGCGCCTCTTTAAGAGGCGCCAGCCTGACCTGGCGCTTCTTAAAGAAGCGCCAGCCTGACCTGGCGCTTCTTTAAGAAGCGCCAACACTTCAACTGGCGCCTCTCAAAGAGGCGCCAGGGTCTGGCGCTTCTCAAAGAAGCGCCAGACTCTCTTTTCGCCCGCCACGTGGCGGGCGAACCCCAAATCGGCAAATTAAAATTTGCCAACCCCAAATCCGCAAAATTTAATTCCCCCGCCCCTAAATTTGCAAAAAGCCCCACTGTTCTAGACCTTCAAAAGAACAATTTGTCTGGTGCGATTCCAAACTCTATAGGTCAGATTACTGGGCTTCAAACACTTCACCTGAGCAACAACAAATTCTCAGGAAAAATTCCATCATCTCTTCAGAATTTGTCAAAGTTGGAAACTTTAGACTTGGGAAACAACATGTTGACAGGAAATTTACCAGGTTGGTTTGGAGAAGCTTTTCCTCGTCTCAGGATACTTAGCCTCAGGTCAAATAAATTTTCTGGAGAACTTCCCTTGGTAGTTTCAAATTTGAGTTCCCTACAAATTTTAGACCTGGATGAAAACCAGTTAAATGGTTCCATTCCAGATAGCCTGGGCAATCTTAAAGCCATGACTCAGCAACAAAACATTTGTTATAAAATGGAACTGTTGCAAATTGAAAGTCACAGCAGAAAATAATATTGACAAGGTTTTAAAAGAGTGGAAGACCATATATTACTTTTCACTGTAACTGGGGTTTTATACAAGATGAAATAACAAATTCTTCTAAAATCAAGGAATCAAATAACAAAAAAATAAAGTTGAGATTCTAATGCTGGAAATCTGGAATTCCAGCTATGTTATTGAAAAAATAATAAACATATCTAATTTTAAATTCAAATTAGTTGTTGTAGTCAAAATGCCAATACTTCAACACTCCTCCATGGCATTTTGATGACAAACTCCTATGTTTTTCCTCAGAGCTTCAAATCTTTCTTTTGGCAAGGACTTTGTGAATATATCAGACAATTGTTCTTCAGATGAGCAATGAACAAGTAACACTTCATTAGATTGTTGTACTTCTCTAAGAAAATGAAACTTGATCTTGATGTGCTTGGTTCGCCCATGAAAAACAGGATTTTTCGCCATCGAAACAGCAGACATATTATCACACATAATTCTGGTGGGTTCAGTTTGCTCAAACCCCAAATCTTCCAGCAACTTCCTTAACCAGATAGCATGATTTACAGCACAGGCAGCAGCAATGTACTCTGCTTCTGCCGTAGATTGAGCCGTAGTCTCTTGTTTTTTTGAACTCCAAGTGAAATATCCAACCCCTAAAGAGAATAGATACCCTGTGGTACTTCGTGAATCATCAACACAACCTCCCCAATCGCTATCGGAATAACCAATTAAACTCAAACTTTCATTAGCTGACTTAGGAAAGAAAATTCCAAGGTCAGCAGTACCTTTAATGTACCTCAACACCCTTTTAGCAGCTGAGAAATGGGTTTCTTTAGGAGAACTCATAAACCTGGAAAGCACATTTACAACAAACAATATGTCAGGTCTGCTTGCTGTAAGATACAGAAGACTATCCCCCAAACTTCTGTACATGCTTCCATCCACTTTACTAGTATCATCATCTTTGCTAAGAGGTTTGCACTCCTCCATTTTGAACCTTCTTAAAACATCAGAAGCATATTTTTGTTGACATATGAAAATTCCACAACTAAGCTGTGTTACTTCCATACCGAGAAAATACTTCATGATGCCAAGATCAGTCATCTCAAAGCAACACCTCATTTCATCTTTGAACTGTTGAATTAGTTCAAAATTACTTCCTGTTACAAGCATATCGTCAACATAAATTGAAACAATTACTTCCTGTTACATACAAGGTTGCTTCACTCTGACTTCTGTAAAAATCCAGTTGGAGAAGATGACTGTCCAACCTGTCGCACCAAGCCCGTGGGGCTTGTTTTAAGCCATACAAAGCCTTCTTTAAAAGATAAACATGATCTTCTTTACCAGGAACTAAATACCCATCAGGTTGTTCAATGAAAATTTCCTCAACAAGAAAACCATTCAAGAAAGCAGATTTAACATCGAGTTGATGAATCTGCCATGAATTATGTGCCGCAAGAGCAATAATGAGTCTGATTGTGTCACACCTTGCCACAGGAGAAAATGTTTCCTGGTAGTCCACACCATATTGTTGGGCATAACCCTTCACAACCAATCTGGCTTTGTGTTTACTGATTGAACCATCAGGATTGAGCTTTGTCTTAAAAACCCATTTGACTCCGATAACTCTGCGGTCTTTCGGTCTCTCTACCAATTGCCATGTTTCATTTTTGTTAATCATCTGTAGCTCTTCATCCATTGCACTCCTCCATGCTAAAGACTTATGAGCTTCTTCATAGCCATTAGGTTCGATGAGAACTGCTGCATTACAACTTTGATAGATGTCTGCCAAGGACCTGACACCTCTCATAGGAAGATCATCCACATTATCGTTAGAGAAAAAATCAGCAGTCAAATCATCATTATGGGACTGATTATCTAAGGAATTTTTTAAGAAAAAAATCATGTTGCAGTGGGTTTAGATTTTTCCAATCAAAAAATGCCGCTTCATCAAATTTCACATCCCTAGACACAATAATTTTTTCTGTCTGTAAACAGAAAATACGGTAACCTTTTGTTGATGTCCCATAACCAATAAAAATGCCTTTCTGAGCTTTACAATCCAGCTTGCTCCTCTTAGGCTTAGGCACTTGATAAAAACAAATGCTCCCAAATATTCGAATATGGCCAACAGAAGGTTTAACTCCAAACCAAGCTACATATGGTGTCTTGTTCACTAAAGCTCTTGTTGGAAGTCGATTAAGCAGATAAACTGAGGTGTTAACAGCCTCTGCCCAAAACTTATTTGGCATTTCTTTCTCCTTTAAAAGACACCTAGCCATTTCCATCACCGTTCTGTTCTTCCTTTCAGATACACCGTTCTGCTGCGGTGTGTATGGGACAGTGAACTGATGTTCAATACCAGTTGCTTTGCAAAAATCAACAAATTGGCTTGAACTATATTTAGCCCCATTATCAGATCTTAAGATTTTAATTGTGAGATTACATTGATTTTCCACAAGAGCCTTGAATTCTTTAAAAACAGTAAAAACTTCACTTTTAAATTTGATAAAATATACCCAACACAACCTGGTATAATCATCAATAAAAAGAATAAAGTAATTGTTACCACTAAGGGAAGCAATTTTCATGGGCCCACACATATCCGTGTGAATGAGGTGAAGTTTTTGAGTGGCTCTTAAAGTCTGATTTTTCGGAAACGGCAACCTTGCTTGTTTTCCAAATTGGCATGTCTCACAAATTTGATCAACGTGATTAATTGTAGGCATGTCCTCAATTAATTCTTTTTGTTGCATCTCCATTAAACTTCTCTGATTGAAATGCCCGAATCTTTTGTGCCATAAGTCTGAATTACTCAAAATGGTGGTAGTAAATGCATGCTCAGCAGTTTGCTCCCAATTGATTAAAAAACTCCTGTTTTTCATTGTTACAGAGAACATTTTTTCTCCAGCAGGATTGAAATGAATTCAAAAGCATAGTCTTTCTCCAGCATCTGTCCAATACTCAAAAGATTTTGGCTAATTTTAGGTATATATAAAACATCAGAGATCACTTTTATACCTGATTGAGTTTGGATAGTAATAGCACCACTGCCTTCAACTTTAATATATTGGCCATTCCCAACCTTCACTCTAGACTTATAAGTATTATCAAGAGTCGAAAAGAGAGAATCATCTTTGCACATATGATGAGTGCATCTGCTATCAATCAGCCACAAATCACCTGCTCCATTGATAGAAAAACAAAAACCAGCAAAAACATGCTCTTCCTGTACCTCAGATTCATCATCATCGATAGAAAGACAGAAAGCCATAAATGCTTGCTCCTCTTGCACATCTACATCATCAGCCACTTGTGCTTGTTGGGTTTGAGCATCTTTTTTTGATTTGCAGACCTTGGCAACATGTCCCAGTTGTTTACATTTGCCACAAATTGCATCGGGTCTCCACCAACAAAACTTCTCAAGATGAGTAGTTTTTTTGCAATGAGAGCAAGGTTGATATTTCTTCTGTTTTGACCCATCTTTGTTGCCTTTGTTCTTCTGATTGGAATTTTTTTTGCCTTTTTCAGCATGCTGTTTATGCATAGAAAATGCTCCTTCTACAGTGTTCTCTTGCCTCAAAATTCTTTGTTGCTCCTGTGCTTGGAGAGCACTCATCAACTCAGCCAAAGAAATAGTGTTAAGATCCTTGGACTCTTCTAAAGAGGAGATTTTTGACTCAAACCTCTCAGGAAGAGTCACAAGTACCTTTTCGACAACTCGACTGTCGGGAAAGTCTTCGCCAAGTAACCTGATATTATTAACAATCGACGAAATTCTATCAGTATACTCAGCAAGAGTTTCATTTTCTTGCATAGTTAGGGGCTCGAAACTTCTTTTTAAATTCAACACCCGCATTTGTTTGGTTCTATCACTGCCTTGATACTCTTGTTTCAATCTGTCCCATGCTTCTTTTGCGGTTTTGCAAGCCATAATTCTGTAAAAAACAGATTGTCCAACAAAATTTTGAATAAGGGTTTTGGCCTTCGATCGCTTGGCTTTTTCTTCTGAGTTGTGTTTCATTTGAGCCAAAGTTGGATCTCTGGGTAGAGGGTTGATTGGTCTGTCTTCAACAACAATATCCCAAAGATCAAAGGCTTCCAAATAGCATTGCATTTTTACTGACCAAATCTGGTATTTTTCACCTATGAAAATCTCAGGAGGATTGATGGAAAGGCTACTGGAGGCCATGGTTTTAGGTGGCTGGTGTTTTTGTGTTTTGGTTTTTTAGGATTGGTTTGGTTAAAAAAAAAAAAAGGTTTAAATGTTGTTAAAAGCAGGCCCGTAAGACCATAAATTGCTCTGATACCACTGTTATAAAATGGAACTGCTGCAAATTGAAAGTCACAGCAGAAAATAATATTGACAAGGTTTTAAAAGAGTGGAAGACCATATATTACTTTTCACTGTAACTGGGGTTTTATACAAGATGAAATAACAAATTCTTCTAAAATCAAGGAATCAAATAACAAAAAAATAAAGTTGAGATTCTAATGCTGAAAATCTGAAATTCCAGCTATGTTATTGAAAAAATAATAAACATATCTAATTTTAAATTCAAATTAGTTGTTGTAGTCAAAATGCCAGTACTTCAACAACATTAACCATTATTTGCTTTATGGAACCCTTTCTGAACATCACAATTACCAAGAGAACGTATATGTAACCATAAATGGCCTTGGATTAACGTACACTAGGACTATTTCCCTGCTAACCAGCATAGATCTGTCTGGAAATAATTTAAGTGGAAGATTTCCTGAAGCAATAACAAGATTAGTTGGTTTGGAGGTTTTAAACCTGTCAAGGAACCACATCAATGGCCAGATTCCTGATAGAATTTCAGCATTGCGTCAGCTGTTATCTCTTGATGTCTCAAGCAATAGGCTTTCAGGTCCTATTCCAAAAAGCATTATCATTTTTCCAAAAGTACCTTCTCATTGGGTTTATTATTTTTTATTAATTTATTTCCTTCAGAATTTGAAAATTGAGATAAAAGGGCGTGGATAATGGGTACAGAAAGGAAGCTTTGCCTTTAGCATTTCCAATCTAAGCTAACTGTTGCTGCTGAGGTTTAATCAAACCTGAGAACACGCCTGTTTGAACATTTACCCATCACTTTCTAGTCAATTAAAGATTTGGAAACTGTGAAAATCTGTTCCAATTTTCCCTTTAAATTTCCTCAAAGTGATTCTCTCTGCATCAGTTTTCATAGGAAACTTTCTTCTAAAACTCCCATTTGATAATATTCATGGAGACCTTCACATTTCTTTTAATATTCTTCCTTTTTACAGAAGAATTAGCATCTGGTGGAACTGCTCAACTGGTGCACTGCAATGCAGCTGATAGAGAAGTTCTTCTTGAATTCAAAATGGGTCTTCAAGATCCAGTGAACCAGCTTTCCTCATGGCAGGGAAGCAATTGCTGTCAATGGCTGGGTATAGCCTGTGACAATGCCACTGGAGCTGTAATTTCCATTAATCTCTCCAGCCTTGATTTGGTTGGTGAGATTAGTCCCTCAATCACAAAACTCAAGTCCTTGACACGTCTGGTTTTATCATGGAACAATATCAAAGGTGAGATTCCAAGCTTCATTGGAAATTTGCAGCATTTAGCTTATCTTGAACTGAACTCTAATAAGCTAAATGGTACTCTCCCAGACAGCTTAGGACTGCTCTCCGAGTTGTACTTCCTTGATGTTTCTGACAATGAATTGACAGGTGTTGTCTCAGAAGCACATTTTCTGATGTTAACTAAACTAAAGTACTTGTTCTTGTCTGAAAACTCTTTCATTTTCAATATCAGTTCCAACTGGGTCCCTCCATTCCAGATTCATCAACTGGATTTTGGGTCATGCCACTTAGGTACTTCCTTTCCCATTTGGCTTAGATCCCAAAGAGATATGGAAGTTTTAAGACTCTCAAACTGTAGCATTTCAGGCTCCATTCCGACCTGGTTTTGGGGCATATCTGGCTCTATCGGTCTTTTAGATTTTTCTTCCAAGCATTTAGAGGGCCGTTTACCAAATCCGTTGAATGTAAGTTTCGTTCCTGATGTTGTTGATTTGAGCAATAACCACTTGAAAGGATCCATTCCTCTTCCAGATGCCTTAGCAATAGATCTTTCTAATAATCAATTCTCTGGTCATATTCCAAACAATATTGGTCAAATCATGCCACACTTAATATTCCTTTCCGTGTCTGGCAACCGGCTGACTGGTGCAATCCCAGACTCAATTGGAGTTCACCTTGAAGTTTTGGATCTTTCAAGAAATAATTTGACAGGAAGCATTCCTTCAGGCATAGGGAATTGTTATGATCTCAAAGTTCTAGACCTTCAACACAACAATTTGTCTGGAGGGATTCCTAGTTCAATGGCTGAGTTGCATGTTCTTCAAACACTTCACTTAGGCAAGAACAGATTATCAGGAGAGATCCATTCTCTTCAGAATTTTTCATATTTGGAAACCTTAGACTTGTCAAACAACAGGTTCACAGGAAAATTAAATAAGATTATAATATTTTATTTATGTATTATTATAGTTAAAAAAATAGATAATAATTTTGAAATAATATAAAAAAAATAAATAAAATTATAAAATAAAGAGTAATTTAAACAAAATATTTTAAATATTATTAAAAATCAATTTTAAGAAAATTATTTTGTTATTTTAATATTTTTATATTTAAATAATATTTTTTAAAAAATATTTTTTTTCAACAGTAGATGAAATAATAATGTCAAACAGACTTTTACAATTTAATTCTTTATGTGCAATTATCTTTTAATAAAAAAAATTATTTGGAAGTATTTTAGAGCTTCTTTCTGGGTGGGCCGGGTCCATTATTGGGTTTTCCTCACTGTGTTTTCCACTCTCAAATTAGTGAATTTTTTTTTTTCAAGCATGAAATTTTAAATTTCAGATAAAAGAAAAATAAATAAATTCATGTATATTTCTAAAAATTTTACTACTTATGTAATTGGATAATTTGTTTTGTATAACTTTTATTTTGTAAAATTTTTCACCTCCTTAAAAAATTAATTATATATTATACATTATATTTATATATATAATTTAACTAACTATCATAATCAATAAATTAATCTAGAATTCTGTTATTACTTATCAAATGAATTTTTATATTACTAAAATATTTACGGAGTTAAAACTTATGCAATTTACTGCATACATTTCGATTATAAAATATATAATAATTAAATATTTTAGATTAATTTTTAAATATATTTAAAATAATTTTTTTAATCTTTAAATCAAAACTCCAAGCGAAGCTAAACTTATTTTATGCATATAAACGGAATTGTACTGCAATTGATTCTATGTAAGAAAAAAATTGTGAGGTGATTGACGTTTACTGCAGCAACTCGAACACTCAAGTTAATAAATTAAAGAGAAAAGCATGTATAATATAATGTTTTGAACTTAAAAAGTAATTATATAAAAATTGTATATGTTTTTGTATTGTCGGAGTTGGTTCACATCTCTGGAAATTCCACTAGTAAACCCCAAGAAATATAAAATTTCGTAATTATAAATGTAATGAGATCTACTGTATTGCGTTCTCTGACAGCAACTCTTTGTGTAGTCTCACTCTGTAGTTGAGATAATCTTGATATTCTTTTTTTGGATGAAATCAAATATCATTTAATCAAACTCTTATCATGTAATTCTATCACATATATAATAGTCTTATCTCAGTGTATCAAATGAAAATATTATCTTATTGAATCAAACTATTGGTGGATGGACTTATTTCAAGTTTGTTTGGGATTGATATTAAATTTAATATTGAAAATTATTTTTTTTAAATATATTAATTAAAAAAATTAAAAATTAATCTAAAATTCAATTCCATACATTTTAATTATAAGAACACCAAAATAACTTTTTCATATTCCATTACAATTAAATGTCAATACTATTGTAATCCAAGGTTTACTAAGAAACTAAACCCTGAAACGGCGATGGTTCCTCCAATGCACGACAACTTTTCTTGCCAAAGATAATATTTCTTCAACGGTTCTGTCCACAAGCAAGAAGTATGCATGGCTCCAAGATCTTCTGATTGCCAAAACAAGAAAGGGTACTATAACCCCTGCTGCAAATCCCAATCCAATGCTCAAGTAAAGCCACTGGTCAATGAAGCCATTGTTACTGTCATCCTCATCAGCTCTCCTTCTTCCATTATCCAACTCATTGCCTGTACAATTGACATCAAGTGGAGCTCCACATAGAGCAGGATTTCCAGCAAAAGATGGTGCATCAAAAGTTGTTATGTGCCCTTGGAAAGGGATTTCACCAGATAAATTATTGTTTGATAAGTTCAAGTACCCCAAATAGGACAATGAAGAAATGCTGGGAGGGATTGGACCTTAGAGCTTATTGCTTGAGAGATCAAGAGATAGCAACTGGTTCAATTCTGAAATGCTTTCAGGAATTTCACCAGTTAAGTGGTTACCTGACAAGTTCAAAACAGCTAGACCTGCAAGTTTCATCAGTTCTTCAGGAATCTGTCCATGCAAATTGTTTCCAGAAAGGTCTAGACTTGTCAGAATGGAGAGGATCTTGTTAAATGTTTGATGCTGGTTTTTTATGTTGGCACTGTAGCTTTCTTCATAGTAGTGCCTGAAGCTCATTCCATAAAATAGGTAATGATTTATCCGCTGAATCTGAACCATTGCTCTGAGATTGACAAAGCTTGATGGAATAGTTCCATTCAATTCATTTTCTGCCAGGTCAAGGATTTGCAGTGAGCTTAAATCTGAAAGCTCTGAGGGAATTTCTCCAGACAAGGCATTTGATCTCAAGCTAAGTATTCTAAGATTCGGGAAAACACTGCCTGTCCATGGTGGAATATTTCCTGTCAACCTGTTGTCTCCAAGGTCCAGAGTTTCCAAACTAGACCAATTATGAAAAAATGATGGGATTTCTCCTGACAATTTGTTGCTGCTGAGGTGAAGTGTTTGAAGCATATTTAGCTGACTCAGTGATCCTGGAACCTTGCCAGACAAGAAGTTTTTTTGAAGATCTAGAACTTCCAGAGAAGAGCAATTTCCTAAACTGGATGGAATGCTGCCTGTTAAATTGTTTCTTGAAAGATCAATGACTGCAGCTGACAACATCTCTCCTACAGAGATTGGAATCTCACCAGTGAGTTGGTTTCCTGAAAGAGACAAGAATCTTGTTGTTGCTAAGATTTCGCCTAACCTATTTGGGATAGGACCAGAAAATTGATTATTTGAAAGATCAAGTAAGGATATGGGGAAGCTAGGAAGAGGAATGTGCCCTTCAAAGAGGTTGGAGCTCAAATCCATAACATCAGCAGATAATTTTGATGGGTTTGGTAATTTACCTTGTAATTGGTTGAAGGAAGCATTCAAGTCTTTTAGATTAGCAGACATAACCCAAAACCAATCTGGCACAATTCCTGAAACACTGACATTTGAGAAATGTAGATAAATGATGTTGCTTTGGGATTTAAGCCACACAGGAAATGAAGAATTCAGAAGGCATGAACTAATGTAAAGAGACTCCAACAGAAATGGAGGAACCCAAAAGGAAGTGACATTCAAAATGAAAAAGTTTCCAGACAAATCCAAGTCTTTCAATTTGCTTAGCTTTGAGAAATGTGATTCAGAAACTATTCCTGTCAAGTGATTGTTTGAAACATCCAGTTCATACAGCTCAGAAAGTTGCTGTAAACTATCAGGGAGAGTACCATTCAGTTCATTTTCAGCAAGCTTGAGCACAACTAGTTTTTTCAAATTGTCTAAAACAGGGATTGGACCTTGAAGTGAGTTGTACTCCAGATCAAGAACAACCAGATTTTTAAGGCTACCAAGCCAATATGGCAGTTGACCGACCAACTGGTTTGAACTCAGCACTAAGATCTGCAAGCTGGGGAAAGGAATTTCAAAAGGGCAGTTTACTGATTCTCCCTGGAAATCAGGTATATTTCCTGTAAGGTTATTAAACCTCAAGGAAAGAAATTTCAGGTTGCAAAGTTTGCCAATTGAACTTGGAATCCATCCCTGTATATTATTCCAATAAAGACTGAGATGAGTAAGAGATGTCATGTTTCCAAGGGAGGCAGGGAGTTCTCCGTATAAACGATTCAATGTCAAATCGAGAACTTCTATCTTCTTCCAGCTTCCCCTCAAAATTTCAGAACAACGTGCTTTTTTGAAAGTATTCACAAGTCTCAGGAATCGCAAATTGGGTAATTCACTAAACACATGTGGCAATCTTCCAACATTCAAGCCGCTAAAGCTCAAATCAATGGATACCAGGCTGCTGATGTTGGCAAGCCAGACAGGGAACCTTGAGTTGAATGGGTTAAAGCTGAGGTCTATGACTGCAAGTGAAGTAAAGTTAACAGAGATAGGAGATGAAATGGTTCCAGATAAGAGACAAGCATATAAGTGCAACCCAGTTAAATGGGGAAGCTTGTTCAATTGCCCAACCCAGTTTGATCCAATCCTTGATAAGTTAACTCCACTCATTGCCAAATATTTCAGGGAGACAAGACCTGTCACCCAATCAAGATTTTCAGCACGTAGAACATGTAAATCATAATTAGTGACATCAAGAGACTGCAAGCTTGTGAGATTCCCTAGATTTGGAGGAATTACACCTCGAAACCCCGCATTTGATAGGTTCAGATATTCCAAGTTCTTCCAAGAGTAAAAAAAACTCGGAATGGGGATGTCGCTGAATGAGTTGAAACTCAAGTCCAGATGTCTCAAGGACTTGAGTGCTGCTAGTGAAGGTCTAAGCTCCCCACTCAGGTTCCAGAATCCATACCTGTCACTTGCAGAAGAATCAGAAGGAAGTGGGTAGTCGAGATCCAGTTTACCAACCTTTGGTGGATGTGGGTTGTGGAGATCTACTGTAATAACAGCTCCTGTGTCGCCATCACAAACTATTCCATGCCATTGGCAGCAGTTGGTTCCTTGCCATGATGAGAGCCGGTTTCCAGGATCAAGAAGACCATTTCTGAAATCAAGAAGAGCTTCTCTATCAGATTCCAGGCAATCCACCATCTGGGCATGGATATTACAAGCAAATTCTCTTATTACCAGGCATGTAAAATATAATACAACTTTCAGAAGTGAAAAATTATCCATGAAATTTCAGTTGCTGAGATTTTGAAATCCTTCAGAATACTTTTTGTGGAACCTTAATCTAGAACTTCATTAGCATGAAAGATCATTACTTTTCTTCATAAAATACTTGCAATAGAGACAGATTGCTATAATATTCAATCATATTAGTCAAATGAAATTGACATGTTTGACACATTCTTGTTCATTGTAAACATAAATAATGGCCAAAAGGTCAGGTAATTAGCTTGGCTTCTGTGGAAGTTATGACATGGTTTTAATTTCTTGATAAGACAATGAGAAACTTCTAATGGGTTACATCATTTCTCTTTCAGCTGAGGCAAATGGCATAGTTGGCCAAGCTAAAATGAAAATTAAAAATAACCCTTCACATTATTTTTGTGTTTTATTAATGTAAACTGTTGACAAATTGATGCTGAAAAAGTCGAACTAACGGCGGAACTCAACACTTAACAGGACTAGAGGTAGCCATGAAGCCCAAGCCCCATAAGTCCCCACAATCTTTAAGATTGACATGCTGATAAGCTCATCACTTTCAGAATCCAACAACCCAGTGATCTGGTTGATGATCCACACTCGAACATGGCTTGAGGACGACACCTAGTTCCCTCATGGTTATCTTTCTCTGTAGAACAAAGGCGAGATTTTGAACTATAGACAACCGCATTAGAATTTCTAGTGGGTTTAGGTGAGATCCTAGGATTCTAAGATGGTTTGGTTGGTTTCATTTGTATGGGCTATAAGGGTTTGATTTGGTTTTTCTGGGCTTTATTTTCTAAATCCATGGGACGTAAAATTTGCTCTCTGAGTCTTGTAATGTAAATCCAATTGCAGTTAAAAAGAAAATAATAGAAAAAAGGTGGCAAACCTTAAAACAAGTTCCTTTTTTTACTAATGGAGAAGCGAAGAAAGCTACAAAATCTGTCATTGTTCTTTTTGACTAAAATGTTATTAAATCAAAGGAATATAATATTTAAATTAACTTTAAATAAATTATAAAAAAATACAACATTTTTTATAGCAAATTATATGTCTATTTCTTAAATAAATTGTATTTTTAAATGAAAAACTAAATTTTTAGATATATTTTTAGCTGTTAGATCAAATTAGATTAGACTTGTGATAGTGAATATTAATATTTTTACAAGGCTAAAATATTAAATATTATATTGCTAAATTGAAGTATTAAAAGATTAAAAAAGAATAATTACATGGGAAAGACAAGCCTTCCTTATCGGTAGGGTCCAAACCTGAAAACAAGTTATATCAAGAAAACCTGAAGTTACGCCACTTTTGTCAATGGGAAGTGGGAGAAAAACTTTTTGGCTTTATGAGACATACAAGAAAAATTAGATTCCATTAATAAGATTAACAGTAAATTCTCCAATTAAAATTAAATGAAAAATGAACGTGAAAATTTCCAATGTTATGCAGCAGAAATGTTAAGTCGATCAGGACCGAATTTTCAAGATTAACGTAGATTGTAGATGTGGACAGGTGGCTGAATCTCACACTCTTGTCGCAATTGAATCGGGTATATTTATTAAGTTAGGACCGAATTTTTGAGTACTGTAAATTCGCTAGTAGCTCGCTAGACTCGTTCTCCTCTCATACGAATAGCCATTTTCTTGCGGGTACAAATTGATTTAAATAATTTTTAAACACACTTCCTACTTGATTCAAAAGAATTAATCTAAATTATTTAATAATTTGGTGCTGGCTATTATATATAATTGCAATTTGCTGTAAACCGCCGAGAGGAGTAGCTGAATCTCACAAATATTATTTAAATTAAATTATGGAAATGCAATAAACTAAATTATTGAAATTGCAGTAATTGAAGTTGGAAGTGAAGAACACGCCATAGCCTCCATATTACATTAATCCAAAGAAATTCTAAAGTCAAGAAACCATCTATATGTAGAACTGTTTGTAGTTGGCTACACAGAATTGAAAAAAGTTTCCAATTTTTCCCTTTAAATATCATGAGATCATGAAACTTACCTCATGCAGTTTTCCTAGAAAACTTTCTTGAGAATCCCTCTGAATTCTCTGCTACTAAACAGGGCATTATTGAGTGTTTGATCTATGGAAACCTTTCCCTTTCTTTGGATTATCTGTCTGTTATGTGGAGAATTATTATGTGGTGGAGTTGCTCAGTCAGTGCACTGCAATGCAGCTGATAGAGAAGCTCTTCTTGATCTCAAAAGGGGCCTGAATGATTCTTGGAATCGGCTCTCTTCATGGCATGGAACCAATTGCTGTGGGTGGTCAGGAATAGCTTGTCACAACACAACTGGTGCTGTTCTCGCAGTTGATCTCCCAAAATCATCAGGTCTTCAGCCATTAGGTGGAGAGATTAGACCTTCTTTGGCGAAACTCAAGTCCTTGAAACATCTGGATTTAAGTGGGAACAATTTCCATGGTAAAATTCCTCATTTCCTGTCCGATTTGCAGAACTTGCAGTATCTAAACTTGTCATTTGCTGGGTTTAGTGGTGAAATTCCTCCAAATCTTGGAAATCTCTCTAGCTTGCAGTTTCTTGATGTCTCTTCAGTTAGTTTAACTGTTGATAATATTGAATGGGTGAGTGGTCTTCTCTCGCTAAAATATTTGAGCATGAATTATCTAAACCTATCAAGCTTGGGAGGAGCATGGATTGAGCCATTAAACAAGCTTCCACTTTTATCAGAGTTGCACTTGGAATACTGTGGTTTATCAGGTTTCATCTATTCTCTTCCTTCTGTTAATTTCACTTCACTTAAAGTCATGAAACTTCAGTGCAGTTTATTCCATGCCAAGTTACCAAATTGGTTTACAAACATTAGCAGCCTTGTATCTGTTGACATTGGAAATAGTTGGTTGACTGGAAGGATTCCGCTTGGTTTTGGTGAATTGCCAAATTTGCAGTCATTGAAGCTTAATTATAATATGGAACTCTCAGCAAGCTGCTTCCAACTGTTTGCAAGAAGCTGGAAAAAGATAAGAGTTCTTGATTTCTCCATCATTAATTTACATGGTAGACTTCCTGCTCTTCTTGGAAATTTGACATCTCTCACCGATTTTGATCTTCACTTCAATAATATTGAAGGTGGGATTCCAAGCTCCATTGGTAAGCTTTCTAAATTAAAGTACATTGACTTGTCATCAAACAAACTGATAGGAAGCTTACCAAATTCAATTGGCCAACTCAAGAATCTTGTTGAACTCCGATTGAACAGTAACTTGCTTCAAGGTTCCATCCCTTATTCTATTGGAAATTTACAGCATTTGACTATCCTCAAGCTTTCATCAAACAACATAAATGGCACTCTGCCAGATAGTATTGGACTGCTCTCTGAGTTGTCTACTCTTGATGTTTCACTTAATAAGCTGACAGGTATAATCTCAGAAGCTCATTTTCATAGGTTGGAGAACTTGGAGCAAATTATTTTATCAGATAATTCAGTCATTTTAAATGTCAGCTCCCATTGGGTCCCTCCTTTCCAAGTCATTTTCTTGCAGATGAGTTCATGCCATGTAGGTCCTTCCTTCCCTTATTGGCTTAGATCTCAGAAAAAGATCCAAGTTTTAGATTTCTCAAGGGCTGGTGTTTCAGGTTGTATCCCAAATTGGTTCTGGAACATGACTAGCATTCTAAGCTTTCTGAACTTTTCATTCAATAGTTTAGAGGGTCATATACCAAATACATTCAAACTGATTCCCTATGCAATTGTTGATTTGAGCTTCAACCAATTCAAAGGACCTGTTCCTCTTCCAAATGCCTTGTCACTGGATCTCTCTCATAACCAGTTTTATGGTAGTATGCCAGAAAATATCAGTCAAGTCATGTCATCCTTGCAATTTCTTTCACTTTCTAGTAACCAGTTGACTGGTGAAATCCCAGCCTCAATCGGAGCGTTGTCACTCAATGTCTTGGATCTCTCAAAAAATAATTTGGCAGGAAGCATTCCTCCAAACATAGGAAATTGTTCTTTCCTCACTGTTCTAGACCTTCAAAATAACAACTTGTCTGGTAGGATTCCAAATTCTATAGGTCGGCTAAATGGGCTTCAAACACTTCACTTGAGCAACAACAAATTCTCTGGAGAAATTCCATTATCTCTTCAGAATTTATCAAAGTTGGAAACTTTGGACTTGGGGAGCAACATGTTGACAGGAAAATTACCCTTTTGGGTTGGAGAAGCTTTTCCTCTTCTCAGAATACTTAGTCTCAGGGCAAATAAACTTTCAGGAGAACTTCCCTTGACGCTTTCAAATTCGAGTTCGCTGCAAATATTGGACCTGGCAGAAAACCAATTAAATGGTTCCATTCCTGCTAACCTGGGAAATCTTAAGGCCATGGCTCAACAGCAGAAGGTTAACCATTATTTGCTTTATGGAGTGGATGAAAGTCACAACTACCAAGAGAATATACATGTGACCATAAATGGCCTCGGATTAACGTACACCAGGACTCTTTCCTTGCTAACCAGCATAGATCTGTCTGGAAATAATTTAAGTGGAAGATTTCCTGAAGCAATAACAAGATTAGTTGGTTTGGAGGTTTTGAACTTATCAAGAAACCACATCAGTGGCCAGATTCCTGATAGCATTTCAGAATTGCATGAGCTGTTATCTCTTGATCTTTCAGGCAATAGGCTTTCAGGTCCTATTCCCCTAAGCATAACTTCATTGACATTTCTGGGGAATTTGAATGTGTCAAACAATAACTTGTCAGGTAAAATACCTTCTGCAAATCAGATGTCAACCTTTAATGCATCCTCTTTTGCTGGGAACCCTGGTCTATGCGGAGATCCTCTTGCAGTGAAGTGTGCCAATGGTTCAAACGATGGAGGTGACAATTACCCAGATGCTGGAAAGAAACCTGATCAAGATGATAATGGCAATGGGTTTGCAGATAATTGGTTTTACATGAGCATTGGGGTGGGATTTGCTGTAGGTTTATTGCTTCCTTATTTAGTATTCGCAATGAAAAGGTCTTGGGGTGGAATTTATTTTGCAGTTGTGGATGGAACTGCCTATAGATTGTCAAGTGAGAAAATGAAAGCAGCTATGAGGAGAAGAACAGGCTGATTTCGCTTTCTTTTTCTTTTTCTTTTGCAAGTGTCGGATGTAAAATAGCTAGAATTTGGAGAAAGAGACATTTGAGAATAAACTTTTGTCATCACAAGTATGCTCTTTTCTTGTAAATTTGTGTGAAAAGATACTCAAATTAATTAACTCTAAACAAATGCTTGTTTAAATATTATATTAAATATGGAATTATTACCTTTTGAAATAAATAATTTCATTAATTCGTAATAACTTTCTCGATTTTTTCTATTCATTATGAAATAAATAAATAGCAGTTTTAGAAGCATAATAAATAAATAGCAGTTTCAGATGCTTCTAAGACGTCCCACATCTCCCATCGGCAAAAAATAAAAAATTAAAATTTATATAATAATTAATATGAAATTATTAAATAACTTGAGTTAATCATTTTGAATTAACTAAAAAGTAGTCTACTAAAAGTTATTTGGATCAGTTTAGGCCGGTCTGTTTCGGTTGGTATTAGAGCCACCTGTCAGACCCTCGTGAAACAAAGTGGAGCCGCTGAAATACTAGCGAATCATAATATTCAAGGATTCAGTCATGTCTTAACAATGATATCTGATTCAGTATTTAGTAGTAATGAGAACGTCACAAATTTAACTGGTATATGGCAAAAGGAAGAGAGAAATAGATGGAAGAAATCATGTGTTGTATTGTATTACAATTGTCTTTAAATAGACTCTGTACAAAGATAAATACAGTTACCAGAGGTAAATTTACAAATATACAAATATGATATTTAAACTGAATATGTTAGGATATTGGTTGTTTATAAATATACAAATATGAGATTTAAACAAAATCTGTTAGGATATTGGTTTATCACTCCCCGCAAGATTGAGGTACCATCAAGGACACCAATCTTGAATCTCTGATGAGTAAAACTAGTTTTGATCAATGGCTTTGTCAACAAATCAGCCAATTGATCCTTAGAGGACACATGAGCAACTCATATTTCTCCTTTGTGAACCAAGTCTCGTACAAAATGAACATCAATTTCGATATGCTTCATTTTTGTATGAAATACTGGGTTTTGACAAGTGTAAGTAGTAGAAATGTTGTCACAATAAATGGGCAGTGAATTATCTTGCAACTAAACTCCAAGTTCAAATAATAGAGACTTGACCCACATTATCTCAGAAGCTGTTGTTGCTACCGCACGATATTCAGCCTCCATAGATGACCGAGCAACGGATTTTTGCTTTCTGGAAGACCAAGAAACTGGACTATTGCCAAGATACAAGATATACCATGTAGTCGATGTTCTATCCATAGGATCCCCAGCTTAATCTGCATCTGAAAAAGCATGAAACTTAAGAGAATATTGCGGTTTAATAAGAATGCCATAATAAATAGTGGACTTGAGATAACGAAGGAGTCGTTTCAAGGCTTCCCAATGCAACTTTGCGGGGCTTTACATAAATTGAGAAAGCTTGTTTATTGAGAAACAAATATCAGGTCTCATCCAAGTCAAATACTGGAGTGCACCTATTGCCTTTCTATATTCAGTTGCAATGACAATTTCTTCCATTTCTATTCTCTTCAATAGTATTGCAAAAGCTGCAAAGGGTGTGGTAATCGGCTTAGCTCCTTCTATGCTATGAGTAGCAAGTAATTTCTGCTCATAATGGTGTTGAGATAAGAACACTCTCTTCGAAGTTTGTTGCATATCAATACCAAGAAACAAATTCAAAGTCTGCGGATTCTTTAATGAAAAACGAATAGCAAGCTTGTCAATGAATGTTTGCATGAAGGCCTTGCAACTTCCTGTAATAAGAAGGTCATCAACATATACAAGAAAATAACATAATATGTTATCGTTGTTGTAGACAAACAAAGAGTGATCACTAGTAGATTGCACAAAACCAAGACCAAGAACACAACTTCTCAATTCTTGATACCAAGCTCTCGGTGCTTGTCGAAGTCCATATAATGCTTTGATCAACTTACAAACATATCCCGATTTAGTTTTGTCAACAAACCTAGGAGGTTGCTTCATAAATACTTGTTCCTGTAATGGACCATGCAAAAAAGCATTATTAACATCCAACTGAAATATAGACCATTTGTAAGTTACTGCCAAAGTTAAAACTATCCGAATAGTTACTGGTTTTAAAACAGGACTGAAAGTATCCCAAAATCTATTCCGGGTTGTTGACTGTATCCTTTCGCAACAAGACGGACTTTGCATCTATCAATACTACCATCAACATTCTTTTTAACTCGAAAAAGCCATTTACAACCAACCAAGTTATGTTTCGGATCAAGTGGTACTAATACCCATGTTCCATTTCTTACCAAAGCATTAAACTCGTCAGACATGGCAGCGCGCCATTGAGGATCAAGAAGAGCCTACGAAACACATGTTGGTTCATAAATTTTGGGATTGGATGCTTAGTTACTATATTAAGATTTTTCAGCTTAAATATGTTATTTTGGGACCTAGTAACCATTGGATGGGTTTGAACAAGGGGCTGGACAGGAGTAGTAATATTGACATTAGTGTCCGAAGCATCATTATTGAACGAAGTAGACTGACCAGTATGTGGAGGAGAACTTACAGTATTCATAGGCAAAGAAGACTGACCAGGAATGTCTAACAGCAATGGGGACTGACTGGAGGATGAGAAACTCGATAAAGATGGACTGGACAAGCTGGAAGTGGAACCTGAACAAGCTGAAGACGTTGAAACAGGTTCTGCTACAGCAGAAAAAGGTATGACAATAGCTGCACCAGAATTTTCCTGCAATTGAAACGAGACAGCAGTACTAGATTTTGATTAACAGACTGGTCAGAAACAAAATCATACCAACCGAAATTATTTAACGCAGACAAATCAAGCGAACGCCTATGAAATTGATCCTTAACAAAGATGACATGTCGAGAAATAAATATCTTGTTATTTTTATAATCGAAGCAAAGATAGACACTTTGATTCAAGGAATAACCAAGAAACAAGCAAGGAAGTGATTTAAGAGAGAATTTATGTTTTGCATAAGGGTGAATGCATGGATAACAAAGACAACCAAAGATTCGTAAACCAGAATAATTGGAAACTTTACCAAACAATTTAAGAAATGAAGAAGAATAATCTAGAGTAGGTGTTGGTAACCTGTTGATCAAATATACAGTCGCACGAAATGTATAAACCCAAAATTCAGAAGGTAAAGAAGCATTGTAAAGAAGAGTTAACCCGGTTTCAATCACATGACGATGTCTATGTTCAGCAGCTCCATTATGCTATGGAGTATGAGGGGGCGTTTAAAGATAATTAATGCCATGAGCTTGAAAAGAGATTTTAAAGCAATAAACTCCCTTCCCCCATCTGTATATATAAATACAATTTTTGTTTGAAAGGAATTTTCAACCAATTTCTGAAAAGCTGGAAAAATAAGAGCAACATCAGATTTAGCTCGAAGATGATAAAACCATATATATTCAGTATAATGATCAATAAAGATTAAATAATATTTATAACCATCTCTAAATTGAACTGGAGCAGGACCCCATAGATCATAATACAATAATTCTAAAGGACGAGAACTCGATAATGACGAAACACCAAAAGACAGTCGATGACTCTTATTACAACGACAAGAATCACAATTTATTTGATTAACTTTAGAAACTGGTAAAGAAAAACGAGACACGACATAATTAAAAAATTTTGTAGCTAGATGACCTAGTCGTTGATGCTAAGAAGAACTAGACGCACGAACACTGTAACGAGCAAAAGGATGAAAGGAAAATCTGAAGGATGACAGACGATATAACAACTCCTCAATTTTGCCCCTTTGAAGAATCTCCCCCGTGAACAGATCCTTAACAATAAAAGAATCAAAGAAAAATTCAATCAAAACATTATTTATAAGACAAAATTGAGAAACGAAAATAAGATTCTCGTTAGCTTATGGAACACATAAAACATTTTCTAATGAGCAGGATTTAGATGGAAAATACAAAATTTTTGATCCAACATGTGTTATATGCAAACCTGATCGTCAGTAAGGTGCAACTCATCTAAGCCATCATATGGTTTGTGCAAGTACAGATTCTGAAGGTCGTTAGTGACATGATGTGAAGCACTTGTATCAAGAACCCAACTGGTCACACTTGAACTACCAGTATTAACAGAATGAGCTTGAAGTCTAGGATTATTATTTTTGAAAAAGTCCTTAGCCCGGAAGCATTAACGAGCACTGTGTCCTGACTTTTCACAAATCTGACACTGAATCTTGTTAGAAGAATTTCAAGTAGTATAAGAATTTGAGATATTACCAATTCTGGTCCTATAAGCAGCCGAGCTACCTTGACCAGTAGATCGAAAATTCTGCTTGGGATAGGAACCCTTTCGAACACTATGAGCAGTTAATGGAACAGGATCATAAGAGGAATCTGTACTCTTAAGATATATTTCATGAGCCAAAAGTTTATCCTCAAGTTCTTCATAACTTATCATAGTATCACGAGCTCGGATTGCTGCGGCTATGTCACGAAATTCTAATCCGATACCATTCAAAACATAGACAATCAAATCCACATCAGAAACTGGATTACCTGAAAGAGCTAAATCTTTTGCAATATTTTTTATTTGTTGCAGGTAATCAGAAACTTATCACGTTTAACAGTTGATAACTTTTCACGAAGAGATAAAACTCTTGCTGCTGACTTATTAGCGAAGGCAACTCGAAGTTTTTCCCATGCATCAGCTGAAGTTTTCGCTGAAGAGAGAACATGCATAGCTGAAAAACTTGTTGAAGCTACGATCGCTGCTAGAATGAGTTGATCTTGACAAACCCAAAACTCATAATCTGGATTTGCTATTTCTTTTGTTGTGTCTTCCTCACCAACTTGAGTAAAAGCAGGTGGAGGTGGCAAAGACTTATCCACATAACCCATAAGATTATGACCACGAAAAACAGGAAGAACTTGTGCTCGCCATGTAGGATAATTTTGTGCAGACAGTTTCAATGGAAACTGATTAGAATTGAAAGAAATCAAGTTTTTGCCATTAGAATGAGGCAGACTTGTAGGACTTGATGAAGACATGGTGAACAATAGAAAAATCAGAAACAAATTAAAGAAACGGAGGTGATTTAGGATCGGAAAAAAAAAAACAAGTATACTTTTTATAACTCTGATACCATAAAAGGAAGAGAGAAATAGATGGAAATCGTGTGTTGTATTGTATTGCAATTGTTTTTAAATAGATTCTGTACAAAGATAAATACAGTTACAAGAGATAAGTTTGCAAATATACAAATATGAGATTTAAACAAAATCTATTAAGATATTGATTTATCATGTAGAATGTCCCACATTCCACGTTGACAATTTACAAAAACGTCAAAATTGTATATAATAACTAACAAGAAAGTAGATTTAAAATTATTTGAATTCGTTTGGACCGAACGGTTTTAATCTGATCTATATTCATGAGTTCTAAAATATGAGTTTTATCCTTCCTTCCATGCATGGTAATATAAAAAACAAAGAAAGAAAAAGAAACTTGACCTGTGTTTGCTTTTCAAAAAGTATTATCAAAATTGTATATAATAACTAACAAGAAAGTAGATTTAAAAAGTATTTGAATTAGTTTGGACCAAACGGTTTTAATCTAATTCTAACCCATATTCATGAGTTTTAAAATATGAGTTTTATCCCTCCTTCCATGCATGGTAATATAAAAAACAAAGAAAGAAAAAGAAACTTGACCTGTGTTTGCTTTCCAAAAAGCATTATCATTTTTCCAAAAGTAGCTTGTCATTGGGTTTATTATTTTTTATTAATTTATTTCCTTCAGAATTTGAAAAATGAGATAAAAGGGCGTGGCGTCCATAATGGGTACAGAAAGGAAGCTTTGCCTTTAGCATTTCCAATCTAAGCTAACTATAACAAACACGTATTAACAAAAAGGGCGTGGTTTTGTCTTTGACGGTACCATTTTCTTCCTGGTTGTGGGTGTGCTTTCTGGGCTACTGGTTATGGATTGAGTCTTCAGTTGGGTTTGTAGTTAGTCTGTGATGATTTATTTTATTATAATTTAATTAATATTATAAAAATATTAATTAAATATATATAAATTTTTTAAAATAATATATATAAATAATAATTTTACTATTAACGAGATAATAATACTAATAATTTAATGAAATTATCCATTTTTTTTTATCAAGATCTTCTGAGATTTAATGAAATCCACATAATATGTTTTAATCATTATTATTTTTATTTATTATTGTAGTAAATAATTTTAATTTTTAAAATATAATAATTAATATTTTATAAGTATAAAATTTTATACATATAAAGTAAAATATTTATTCATTTACTGAATTAAAAAAATGATTTTTTAATTTATTGAATAAAAAGGGTAATAATATATTGAAAGATAAAAGAAAAAAAAAATTACAAGCGAAAGAAAAGCATTCCTAATTGGTAGGGTTCAAAAACCTGAGATGAGAATACGCTGCATCAACAAAGCCTGAACTTACGCAACTTTTATTAATGGGAAAAGCTTTTGGCTTTTCTCTAACAGGACTGACCGTAAATTCTGGAATTAAAATTAAAAAATGAACATAAAAGTTTCGAATAAAATAAAATAAAATAAAATAAAATTATTGAATTTGCAGTCATTAAAGTTGGAAGTGAAGAACACTCCCAAGTCAAGAAACCATATGTGCAACTGTTTATAGTCAGCTCTACATAATTAAGAAAACTTTCCAATTTGTTCTGGTTTTGCCTTTAAATATCATGAGATCATGAAACTCACCTCATGCAGTTTTCCTAGAATACTTTCTTGAGAATCCCTCTGAATTATCTGCTACTAAACAGGGCATTATTGAGTGTTTGATCTATGGAAACCTTTCCCTTTCTTTGGATTATCTGTCTGTTATCTGGAGAATTATTATGTGGTGGAGTTGCTCAGTCAGTGAACTGCAATGCAGCTGATAGAGAAGCTCTTCTTGATCTCAAAAGGGGCCTGGATGATTCTTGGAATCGGCTCTCTTCATGGCATGGAACCAATTGCTGTGGATGGTCAGGAATTGCTTGTCACAACACAACTGGTGCTGTTCTCGCAGTTGATCTCCCAAATTCATCAGGCCTTCAGCCATTAGGTGGAGAGATTAGACCTTCACTGGCGAAACTTAAGTCGTTGAAACATCTGGATTTAAGTGAGAACAATTTCCATGGTAAAATTCCTCATTTCCTGTCCGATTTGCACAACTTGCACTATCTAAACGTGTCAATTGCTGGGTTTAGTGGCGCAATTCCTCCAAATCTTGGAAACCTCTCTAGCTTGCAGTTTCTTGATGTCTCTTGTGGTGGTTTAACTGTTGAGAATCTTGAATGGTTGAGTGGCCTTCTCTCGCTAAAGCATTTGGCAATGAGTGGTGTAGAGCTTTCAAATTTGGGAGCAGCATGGATTGAACCATTAAACAAGCTTCCACTTTTATCTGAGTTGCACTTGCAATTCTGTGGTTTATCAGGCTTCATCTATTCTCTTCCTTCTGTTAATTTTACTTCGCTTAAAGTCTTGAGCCTTACGGGCGGCCGCTTCAAGGCCAAGTTACCATCTTGGTTTGTGAACATTAGCAGCCTTGTGTCTGTCGACATCTCATATAGCATGTTGACGGGGAGGATTCCACTTGGTTTTGGTGAATTGCCAAATTTGCAGTCACTGAAGCTTGATTATAATCTGGAACTCTCAGCAAGCTGCTTCCAACTATTTACAAGGAGCTGGAAAAAGATACGAGTTCTTGATTTATCTATCAATGAAATACATGGTAGACTTCCTGCTCATCTTGGAAATATGACATCTCTCACCGATTTTGATCTTCACTTCAATAATATTGAAGGTGGGTTTCCAAGCTCCATTGGTAAGCTTCCTAACTTACAATACATTGACTTTTCATTAAATAAACTGACAGGAAGCTTACCAAATTCAATTGGCCAACTCGAGAATCTTGTCGAACTCCGATTGAACAGTAACTTGCTTCAAGGTTCCATCCCTTATTCTATTGGAAATTTACAGCACTTGACTATCCTCAAGCTTTCATCAAACAACATAAATGGCAGTCTGCCAGATAGTATTGGACTGCTCTCTGAGTTGTCTACTCTTGATGTTTCACTTAATAAGCTGACAGGTATAATCTCAGAAGCTCATTTTCATAGGTTGGAGAACTTGGAGCAAATTATTTTGTCAGATAATTCAGTCATTTTAAATGTCAGCTCCCATTGGGTCCCTCCTTTCCAAGTCATTTTCTTGGAGATGAGTTCATGCCATGTAGGTCCTTCCTTCCCTTATTGGCTTAGATCTCAGAAAAAGATCGAAGTTTTAGATTTCTCAAGGGCTGGTGTTTCAGGTTCTATCCCAAATTGGTTCTGGAACATGACTAGCATTCTAAGCTTTCTGAACTTTTCTTTCAATAGTTTAGAGGGTCATATACCAAATAAATTCAAACTTGTTCCCTATGCATTTGTTGATTTAAGCTTCAACCAATTCAAAGGACCTGTTCCTCTTCCAAATGCCTTGTTACTAGATCTCTCTCATAACCAGTTTTATGGTAGTATGCCAGAAAATATCAGTCAAGGGATGCCATCTTTGAAAGTTCTTTCACTTTCTAGTAACCAGTTGACTGGTGGAATCCCAGCCTCAATCGGAGAGTTGTCACTTGATGTATTGGATCTCTCAAAAAATAATTTGGCAGGAAGCATTCCTCCAAACATAGGAAATTGTTCTTTCCTCACTGTTCTAGACCTTCAAAAGAACAACTTTTCTGGTGGGATTCCAAATTCTATAGGTCAGCTAAATGGGCTTCAAACACTTCACTTGAGCAACAACAAATTCTCTGGAGAAATTCCATCATCTCTTCAGAATTTATCAAAGTTGGAAACTTTGGACTTGGGGAGCAACATGTTGACAGGAAAATTGCCCTTTTGGGTTGGAGAAGCTTTTCCGCTTCTCAGAATACTTAGTCTCAGGGCAAATAAACTTTCAGGAGAACTTCCCTTGACGCTTTCAAATTCGAGCTCGCTGCAAATATTGGACCTGGCAGAAAACCAATTAAATGGTTCCATTCCTGCTAACCTGGGAAATCTTAAGGCCATGGCTCAACTGCAGAAGGTTAACCATTATTTGCTTTATGGAGAGGATGAAAATCACAACTACCAAGAGAATATACATGTGACCATAAATGGCCTTGGATTAACGTACACCAGGACTCTTTGCTTGCTAACCAGCATAGATCTGTCTGGAAACAATTTAAGCGGAGAACTTCCTGAAGCAATAACAAGATTACTTGGTTTGGAGGTTTTGAACTTATCAAGAAACCACATCAGTGGCCAGATTCCTGATAGCATTTCAGAATTGCATCAGCTGTTATCTCTTGATCTATCAGGCAATAGGCTTTCAGGTCCTATTCCCCAAAGCATAACTTCATTGACATTTCTGGAGAATTTGAATGTGTCAAACAATAACTTGTCAGGTAAAATACCTTCTGCAAATCAGATGTCAACTTTTAATGCATCCTCTTTTGCTGGGAACCCTGGACTATGCGGAGATCCTCTTGCAGTGAAGTGTGCCAATGGTTCAAACAATGGAGGTGACAGTTACCCAGATGCTGGAAGGAAAGCTGATGAAGATGATAATGGCAATGGGTTTGCAGATAATTGGTTTTACATGAGCATTGGGGTGGGATTTGCAGTAGGTTTATTGCTTCCTTATTTAGTATTCGCAATGAAAAGGTCTTGGGGTGGAATTTATTTTGCATTTGTGGATGGAACTGCCTATAGATTGTCAAGTGAGAAAATGAAAGCAGCCATGAGGAGAAGAACAGGCTGATTTCGCTTTCTTTTTCTTTTTCTTTTTCTTTTGCAAGTGTCGGATGTAAAATAGCTAGAATTTGGAGAAAGAGACATTTGAGAATAAACTTTTGTTATCACAAGTATGCTCTTTTCTTTTAAATCTGTGTGAAAAGATACTCAAATTTAATTAAAATACTACTCAAATTTTAATTCTAGTTTTAATATAAATCACTATTTTAATTTTAATTTTAATTTTAATTAAAATACTACTCAAATTTTAAAAATAAATATATTTAATCATTAAATTAAATTAATTAATTTATTATAATATATACTTTTTATTTTTAATTTCACTAATAAATTTTAAAAATATATATCGTCTCATTGACTAAATTTTTTAGATTCGCCTATGCTCCAATGTATCAGATTTTCTTAACTACCACGCATCAGATTTTCTTCAAGAATTAATTAATAAACAAAATGCTTATCGTGCATTATGGGAAGAACATTATATATAATTAATGTCAAATTCTCTTTTTCTTCTTTAAATTAATTAACTCTAAACAAATGCTTGTTTAAATATTATATTAAATATGTAATTATTTCCTTATGAAATAAATAATTCTATTAACTCGTAATAACTTTCTCAATTTTTTCTATCCATTATGAAATAAATAAATAGCATAAAATTCAGCTGTTTGAGCTGCTTGATGCACCCATTGACAAAACATTATATATAATAATTAGTATGAAACTATTAAATAATTTAGATTAATTATTTTAAATCAATCGAAAACTAAATGTAAAAATTATTTAAATCAGTTTAAACAGAAATGTTTCAATTTAATGGATGAGTTCTAAAATACAAGCTTTATCCTCCCTTCCATGCATGAAAATATATAAAAAAAAGAAAAAGAAAGAAAAAGAAACTTGACCTGTGTTTGCTTTCCAAAAAGCATTATCATTTTTCCAAAAGTAGCTTGTCATTCGGTTTATTATTTTTTATTAATTTATTTCCTTCAGAATTTGAAAAATGAGATAAAAGGGCGTGGATAATGGGTACAGAAAGGAAGCTTTGCCTTTAGCATTTCCAATCTAAGCCAACTATAACAAACACGTATTAACAAAAAAATTCAGAAAAAAAAAAAAGAAATGAGTCGAAAAATAGGAAAATTTAAAAGATAAAGAAAACTTTTGCTGCTGAGGTTTAATCAAACCTGAGAACACGCCTGTTTGAACATTTACCCATCACTTTCTAGTCAATTAAAGATTTGGAAACTGTGAAAATCTGTTCCAATTTTCCCTTTAAATTTCCTCAAAGTGAATCTCTCTGCATCAGTTTTCATAGGAAACTTTCTTCTAAAACTCCCACTTGATAATATTCATGGAGACCTTCAAATTTCTTTTAATATTCTTCCTTTTTACAGGAGAATTAGCATCTGGTGGAACTGCTCAACTGGTGCACTGCAATGCAGCTGATAGAGAAGTTCTTCTTGACTTCAAAATGGGTCTTCAAGATCCAGTGGACCAGCTTTCCTCATGGCAGGGAAGCAATTGCTGTCAATGGCTGGGAATAGCCTGTGACAATGCCACTGGAGCTGTAATTTCCATTAATCTCTCCAGCCTTGATTTGGTTGGTGAGATTAGTCCCTCAATCACAAAACTCAAGTCCTTGACACGTCTGGTTTTATCACGGAACAATATCAAAGGTGAGATTCCAAGCTTCATTGGAAATTTACAGCATTTAGCTTATCTTGGACTCAACTCTAATAAGCTAAATGGTACTCTCCCAGACAGCTTAGGACTGCTCTCTGAGTTGTACTTCCTTGATGTTTCTGACAATGAATTGACAGGTGTTGTCTCAGAAGCACATTTTCTGATGTTAACTAAACTGAAGTACTTGCTCTTGTCTGAAAACTCTCTCATTTTCAATATCAGTTCCAACTGGGTCCCTCCATTCCAGATTCATCAACTGGATTTTGGGTCAGGCCACTTAGGTACTTCCTTTCCCATTTGGCTTAGATCCCAAAGAGATATGGGAGTTTTAAGACTCTCAAACTGTAGTATTTCAGGCTCCATTCCGAACTGGTTTTGGGGCATATCTGGCTCTATCTATCTTTTAGATTTTTCTTTCAATCATTTAGAGGGCCGCTTGCCAAATCCGTTGAATGTAAGTTTCGTTCCTGATGTTGTTGATTTGAGCAATAACCACTTGAAAGGACCCATTCCTCTTCCAGATGCCTTAGCAATAGATCTTTCCAATAATCAATTCTCTGGTCATATTCCAAACAATATTGGTCAAATCATGCCACATTTAATATTCCTTTCCCTATCTGGCAACCGGCTGACTGGTGCAATCCCAGACTCAATTGGAGTTCACCTTGAAGTTTTGGATCTTTCAAGAAATAATTTGACAGGAAGCATTCCTTCAGGCATAGGGAATTGTTATGATCTCAAAGTTCTAGACCTTCAACACAACAATTTGTCTGGAGGGATTCCTAGTTCAATGGCTGAGTTGCATGTTCTTCAAACACTTCACTTAGGCAAGAACAGATTATCAGGAGAGATCCATTCTCTTCAGAATTTTTCACATTTGGTAACTTTAGACTTGTCAAACAACAGGTTCACAGGAAATATACCACCTTGGATTGGAGAAGCTTTTCCATCTCTTAGAATACTTAGCTTGAGGTCAAATAACTTTTCTGGAGAACTTCCCTTGGCACTTTTTAATATGGGTTCTTTACAAGTTTTGGACCTAGCAGAAAACTATTTGAATGGTTCCATTCATGCTACCATTGGTAGTCTGAAAGCCATGACCCATCAGCAAAACTTTAAGGATACTTTGTTTTACCAAAGTGTTAAGCAGTACACGTACCACGAATACATATATGCAATGAAAAATGGGCTTGAACTGCGGTACACCAAGACTCTCGCCCTTCTAACCAGCATAAATCTTTCTGGAAATGATCTGCATACTGCATGGAGAGATTCCGAAAGAAATAACAAAGTTAGTTGGTTTGGTGGTTTTGAACCTGTCAAGAAACCATATTAGCGGCCGGATTCCTAAAAACATTTCAGAATTGAATCAGTTGTTATCTCTTGATCTCTCAAGTAATATGCTTTCTGGTCCTGTTCCCGAGAGCATGTCTTCAATGACATTTTTGGGAAGTTTGAATCTGTCAAGCAATAACTTGTGAGGCAGAATTCCATATCAAGGTCAGATGACAACTTTTAGTGCATCATCATTTGCTGGAAATTCAGGTCTTTGTGGAAATCCTCTTGCTTTGAAGTGTCCAGGTGATGAGTCAAACAATAGTTCATATGTTGGAGGGGAAGATGAGGCAGAGGAAGATAATGGGTTTATTGATAAATGGTTTTACTTCAGCATTGGATTGGGATTTGGTGTCGGTTTGCTGCTTCCTTTTTTGACATTTGCAATCAAAAGAACCTGGGGTGGTGTCTACTTTGCTTATGTAGATATGGTGGTTGTTAAATTGTCGAGTCCAAGAAACTGAAAATTGATTGGATCTTTCATAGTCCAAAAGCATTATCATTTTTCTAATGAGAGATTGTATTGTACGCATTAATTTTCCTTTTGATACTTAAAAAATAAAATAACTTTTGAAAAAAAAGCCACTATCAAATGTTAGGACGCGATTAAAAATAGGAATAATTAAAAAAATTATCTTGTAATTTAATATATTTTTAAGCAAAATTCTGTATTTTAATTTGTAATTAAAAAATCTCATGAAAGTAAAGTGAAAATTTTTTATCACCATCGTTAAATGTTATTGATATATTATAATTTATTTTTTAATATTTAGTAAAAATTATATTTTAATTTATATATTTAAATTTCATTAATTTTTCAAAATTATTACTAATTGATTTTTAAATATCATGTTAGAATTTATCAACCGTAATATAAAAAAAAACATCATTTTTAATAATGGAGTGATATAATAAAATCTTTTTTATTATAAATTAAATTACAAAATTTTACTTAAAGAAGCTTTTGAAGAAGCATCATAAAACATTTAAAAATAAAATTTCGCTTTTTCAAAATAGTTCAATTTTAATGTAATTATCATTGGGTTTACAATTTACTATTATAATTATTTTTAATTTGACAATTTATTATAGCAATATTTTAAAAATAAAATAAAATAAAATGAGGTGGATAATAGGCATAAACCTCAACTCACGACACATCTGTTTCTAGTCAATTAAAGATTCAAAAACTGCAGAAATTGCTTCCTTTTCTTCCTTTTAAGTATCCTCAATCTGAAACTCTCTTCATCAGTTTTCCTGGAAAATTTTCCCTTTTGATAATGTTTATGGAGACCTCTCCATTTCTTTTTATATTGTTTCTTTTTGCAGGAGAATTAGTATCTGGTGGAACTGCTCAACTGGTGCACTGCAATGAAGCTGATAGAGAAGTTCTGCTTGACTTCAAAATGGGTCTTGAAGATCCAATGAACCAGCTTTTCTCATGGCATGGAAGCAATTGCTGTCAATGGCTGGGCATAGCCTGTGACAATGCCACTGGAGCTGTAATTTCCATTAACCTCTCCAGCCTTGTTTTGGGTGGGGAGATTAGACCCTCATTCTCAAAACTCAAGTTCTTGACACATCTGGATTTGAGTTCCAACTTATTCAATTGCTCAATTCCTGATTCCTTCTCCTTTTTGGAGAAATTGCAATATCTAAACCTAGCATCTGCTGGGTTTAGTGGTGCAATCCCTCCAACTCTTGGAAACCTCTCCAGCTTGCAGATTCTTGATGTCTCTTCATATGGTTTAAATGTTGATAATCTTGATTGGGTGAGTGGTCTTGTCTCGCTAAAATATTTGTCTATGAATTATGTAGACCTTTCAAAGGTTGGAGCAGAATGGGTTATGGCGTTAAACAAGCTTCCATTTTTAGCCGAGCTGCATTTAGCTGGTTGCGGCTTATCCAATTTCATGTATACTCTTCCTTCTCTTAATTTTACTTCACTTGCAGTCCTAGATCTTGCATGTGACTTTCATTTCACATGCAACCACTTTCATTCTAAGTTACCAAATTGGCTTGCAAATGTTAGCAGCCTTGTATCTGTCGACATCAGCCATGGCAGCCTGCGTGGAAGGATTCCACTAGGTTTTAGTGAACTGCCAAATTTGAAGTCACTAAAACTTAATGGCAACGAAAATCTCTCAGCAAGTTGCTCACAACTCTTCCATGGAAGCTGGGAAAAGATTGAATTTCTAGATTTTTCTGTCAACAAATTACATGGGAGGCTTCCTGCTTCCCTTGGAAACATGACGTCTCTCTTTCATCTGGATTTGTCACATAATGATATCAAAGGTGAGATTCCAAACTCCATTGGCAGGCTAAAAAATCTTACTCATCTCTCTTTGGATTATAACTTGCTTCATGGTCTGATCCCTGCTGCCATTGGAAATTTGCAGCATTTAGCTTTTCTTAGTCTGAGCTCAAATAAGCTAAATGGTACTCTCCCAGATAGCTTAGGACTTCTCTCTGAGTTGTACTTCCTTGATGTTTCTATCAATGAATTGACAAGTGTTATCACAGAAGCACATTTTCTGATGTTAAGTAAACTGAAGTCCTTGTTCTTGTATAGAAACTCACTCATTTTCAATATCAGTTCCAATTGGGTCCCTCCATTCCAGCTTCATGTGCTAGATATCAGGTCATGCCATTCCGGTCCTTCCTTTCCTTTTTGGCTTAGATCTCAAAAAGAAATAAGATTTTTACTTCTCTCAAACTGTAGTATTTCAGGCTCCATTCCCAACTGGTTTTGGAGCATATCTGGCTCTTTCTATCATTTAGATGTTTCTTCCAATCATTTAGTGGGTCGTTTGCCAAAATTGTTGAATGTTGGACTAGGTGCGTTTATGGTTGATTTGAGCAACAACCACTTGGAAGGACCCATTCCTCTTTTTGATGTCTCAATACTAGATCTTTCTAATAACCAATTCTCTGGTTCTATACCAAACAATATTGGTCAAATTATGACAAGTGTAGAATTCTTATCTCTTTCTGGTAACCAGTTGAATGGTGCAATCCCAGATTCCCTGGGCTCAATTGGATATAGCCTTGAAGTGTTGGATCTTTCAAAAAATAATTTGACAGGAAGCATTCCTTTAAGCATAGGGAATTGTTTTGATCTCCAAATTGTAGACTTTCAGAACAACAATTTGTCTGGAGGGATTCCTAGTTCAATGGGTAAGTTGTTTGGTCTTCAAATCCTTCACTTAGGCAAAAACAGTTTATCAGGAGAAATCCATTCTCTTCAGAGTGTTTCATCTTTGGAAACTTTAGACTTGGCAAACAACAGGTTCACAGGAAATATACCGCCTTGGATTGCAGAAGCTTTCCCTCATCTTAGAATACTTAGCTTGAGGTCAAATAACTTTTCAGGAGAAATTCCCTTGGCACTTTTCAATATGGGTTCTTTACAAGTTTTGGACCTAGCAGAAAACCATTTGAATGGTTACATTCATGCTAACATTGGCAGTTTGGAAGCCATGACCCATCAGCAAAATATTACCAATATTTTGTTTTATGGAAGTTTTGTGGAGCACCAGTACAAACAGTACATAGATGCAATGAAAAATGGGATTGAACTGCAGTATACCAAGACTCTCGCCCTTCTAACCAGCATAGATCTTTCTGGTAATGATCTGCATGGAGTGATTCCAAAAGAAATAACAAAGTTAGTTGGTTTGGTGGTTTTGAACCTGTCAAGAAACCATATCAGTGGCCAGATTCCTGAAAACATTTCAGAATTGAGTCAGCTGTTATCTCTTGATCTCTCGGGCAATAAGCTTTCTGGTCGTATTCCCCTGAGCATGTCTTCAATGACATTTTTGGGAAGTTTGAACCTGTCAAACAATAACTTGTTGGGCAGAATTCCATATCAAGGTCAGATGACAACTTTTAGTGCATCATCATTTGTTGGAAATTCAGGTCTTTGTGGAAATCCTCTTGCTTTGAAGTGTCCAGGTGATGAGTCAAACAATAGTTCATATGTTGGAGGGAAAGATGAGGCAGAGGAAGGTAATGGGTTTATTCATAAATGGTTTTACTTCAGCATTGGATTGGGATTTGGCGTGGGTTTGCTGCTTCCTTTTTTGATATTTGCAATCAAAAGAACCTGGGGTGGTGTCTACTTTGCTTATGTAGATATGGTGGTTGTTAAATTGTGGAGTTCAAGAAACTAACAGAACAGCTTTAAGAAGAACAATTCAGCACAGCAGCTGTAGTTTCTTCTTTCCCCTTTTTCTCCTTTGTTGATTGATCAGTTTACTTAGTTTTCTGAGGAAATAATTTGTGTACATCTTTTGTCATTTGGGTGTTAAAAAGTTTTTTGAATTTTCAGTTGTAATTTCTTGTTATATTTGCATGAGACTGATTCGGATAATCTGTTTTAGCAAAAGCAGACGGTTTGATTAATCTGAATTTGAGTCGATAAATTATTAAGAGAATAAAAAAAACATTTAAATTTTTTTTTCTTATTCACATTGGATCAATTAATTTACTAATTTGAAAACTGGTTAAACAATGAATTTTAAATTTTTAATTATCTTTTGATTTATGAGAAATCAAATTAAATTTCTTATTTGTAGCTACTTATAATAATAATAGAAAAGTCTTCAAAATATTTCAGCAAAAAGATTTTAAAAAAGTTCGAATCTGAGAAAAATTGAAAGCAGGCTTAAAGAAAGAAAACTGATGCTGTTGAGGTTTAAACCTCAAGACACGCCAGATGCTAGTCAATTAAAGATTTGAAAACTGTGAAAATTTGTTCCAATTTTCCCTTTAAAATATCCTCAATCTGAAACTCTCTTCCTCAGTTTTCCTAGAAAATTTTCATCCAAATCTCCCTTTTGACAACATTCACAAGACCTTTTCATTTCTTTTTGTATTCTTCCTTCTTACCGGAAAATTAGCGGGGGATTTATCTTTTTTGGTTAAAAAGAAATTAATATGACATTTTGAGGTTTTCCACACTGATCGTCCCTATCTAATAAATACTTCTTATTTTGTTTTTTTTTTTTTTAAAGTCTGTTGTAAAATTCAAAGACTATTCCTGTTGCCATTGGTTTGTTGTTAAATTGTGGAGTTCAAGAAACTGACGCAACAGCTTTAAGAAGAACAATTCAGCACAGCAGCGTTGTTTCTTTTTCATCTTTTTCTTCTTTAGCAAGTGATCAGTTTTTTTAGTTTTCTGCAGAAAGAATTTTGTACACTTTTTAACCTTTGGATGTTAAAAAGTTTCTTGAATTTCAGAAGTTTTAGTTTCCTTTTTTTCTTTTTTTTGGCATGAGACTGATTTGAACTTGGCAATCTGTGGCAAGAAATCATAACCAATTCCGAAATTGCTTCATTTTCTTGTGTAAGAAATCATAACCAAAATTGAATAGCTTCCATTGGAATTTTGCAGCATTTAGCTCATCTTCTAATGAACTCAAATAAGCTAAATGGTACTCTGCCAGACATCTTAGGACTGCTATCAGAGTTGTACGAACATGATATTTCTGACAATGAATTGACAGTTGTTATCTCAGAAACACATTTTCTGACGTTAAGTAAACTGAAGTCCTTGTTCTTGTTTACAAGTTCACTCATTTTCGATATCAGTTCCAATTGGACCCCCCCCCTTCAGATTATTGAACTGGATATGCGATCATGCCATTTAGGTCCTTCCTTTCCCATTTGGCTTGGATCTCAGAAAGAAATACGTGTTTTGAAACTCTCCAACTGCAGCATTTCGGGCGATACTGCCAACTGGTTTTGGGACATGTCTGGCTCTATCTATGTTTTAGATGTTTCTTCCAATGATTTAGAGGGCAGTTTGTCAAATCCGTTGAATGTAAGATAGAAGCATTAGTTGTTGATTTGAGTAACAACCACTTCAAAGGATCCATTCCTCTTTCAGATGTCTCAGTACTAGATCTTTCTAACAACCGATTCTCTAGTCCTATACCAGACAACATTGGTGAAATCTGTTGGATCTTTCAAGAAACAATTTGACAGGAACCATTCCTTCAAGCATGGGAAATCTTTTTGCTGTCGAAGTTCTAGACCTTCATAACAACAATTTATCTGGAGGGATTCCAACATCTATGGGTGAGTTACGTAGCCTTTCAACACTTCACTTGGGCAACAACAGATTATCAGGAGAAATCTCATCATCTCTTTGATATTTAAATTTGGAAACTTTAGATTTAGCACACAACAAGTTCAGGAAATATACCACCTTGGATTGTTGAAGCTTTCCCATCTCTTAGAATACTTAGCTTGAGATCAAGTAACTTTTCTGGTGAAATTCCCTTAACATGAATTTGAATTTTTTGCAAATTCTGGACCTGGCAGAAAATCAGTTAAACGGTTCCATTCCTGCTAGCTTTAGCGGTCTTAAAGTCATGACCCATCAGCAAAATGACAACCATTCTTACCAAATATATATAGCATACAATTACCAACAATACCTATATGTGAAAAAAAATGGGCTTGAACTGTAGTACACCACCAATCTTGAACTTCTAACCAGCATGGATCTTTCAGGAAATAATCTGCATAGAGAGATTCCTAAAGAAATCACAATGCTAGTTGGTTTGGAAGTTTTAAACCTGTCGAGAAACCATATCAAATTCCTGAAAACATTTAGAATTGCGTCAGTTGTTATCAATGCTAGTTATTATCTCAGGCAATAGGCTTTCTGGTCCTATTCCTCAGAGCATGTCTTCAATGACATTTTTGTGAAGTTTGAATCTGTCAAACAATAACTTGTCAGGCAGAATTCCGTATCAAGGTCAGACGACAACTTTTAGTACATCATCTTTTGCTGGAAATTCAGGTCTCTGTGGAGATCCACTTGCTTTGAAGTGTCTAGATGATTATTCAAACAATGGGAGGATCAAGAATGGTCCATATGTCGGAGGGAAAGATGAAGCAGACGAAGGTGATGGGTTGATTGATAAATGGTTTTACTTGAGCATTGGATCTTTTCTGATATTTGCAATCAAAAGAACTTGGGGTGGTGTCTACTTTGCTCTTGTGGCTATGATTGTTGTTAGATCGTGGAGTTCGACAAACTAGCAGAACAACTACAAGAAGAACAATTCAGCACTGTAGCTGTAGTTTCTTTTTGTCCTTTTCTTCTTTAGTTTTCTGCAGAAATAAATTTGTACTCTTTTTCTCCTTTGGGAGTTAAAATTTTCTTGAATTTTCAGAAATTGCATGACACTGATTTGGATACCCTATTTTACAAGAAGTAGAATTGAATCAAGAACTATTACAACAGGTAGCAAAATATCCAATTCAGCAGATAGGTGAGACATTTTAACTTCCATGTAAAGAAACTCATAAATGGGCAAGCAATCAATTAGAATCGGATTTTCCATAGTTGTATACACTTCCTTTTCTACCATAATCAAGCTGAACACACATGCCTTTCACAGCAGAAAAGGGTAGCTGCTGAAATTTGAAATGGTTTTGGTCTTTTTAGTGGATTCTGCTCTGAAATATGCACAAAAAGCTCAATCTTAAGTCAAATTATTGCACTTTCATCAACACTAGTATGAAATTACTCGCGCAGAGAGATTAATACCTCCAAAACCTCTGATCTTTTGTAGGGTTTTGTTTACATTTTTTATGCACACAAAGTTCATTGGACTAGCTGTGTAGGAATTTATTCATAAAGAGTTGCAGTACCTTGTAACTCCTTTGTCTGCAACTTTGCCATGACAGCAAATGTACTTTTTATGTGTCAAGGAAGCTCTATCTTCTCCTAAAAATTCAAGCTATGTTTTTTCTTGCAATTCATGAACAGTGAAATTTCTATTGTAAATGAACTCGTGTTTTGACACATTTATGCTGAATGTAGATGTTTATCTTGCTGGGACTGTTATGCTAATCTTCGGCATGGGCTTGTACAGATTATTTATAAGCATTGTCCCTCCTGATATTCATCCCATGTCGATCGCGCCACAAAAGGCTATTATTTTGCTCCCACAGCATCTCTATTGTTCTGGAGGAACCAAAGAACACTGGAAAAATTGCAGAAAACCTCTTGTCCCCTTTTTCTTACCCCATCTTTGTGGAACATATTTTCAATTATATTTATCAAGTTCAAGAACAGGGTATTTTATACAATGTATATATGCAAATTGTCCGAAATGCTTCTCTGTCTTAACTTTGTCAATGCAATGCTATTTATCTGTCTGATCCTTTCCCTGCATAGCTTCAATGATCTTCCTATCTCCTCATAGGATTGAGGTGTCTGTCCATTCAATCCATAGATCAATCTCAAAACAAGTGCTTCTCTTTCACTAAGTGTTTGAAGAAGCTTCTCCAACTCTTGTTTCATTAGCTGCCTTTTTACCATGTTCTCCGGCATCATTTCTTCTGGCCCTGGTATGATCTCCTGCAAACAGAATAAGTGAATCAAGCAATTCAACATCAGTAGATATTAGCTGCAGAACTTACATTCGTGCGCATGCACACACACGTATATTTATACTAGTCATCACAGAAGTAACAGAAGCACCTGGAGTGTCATGCTGCCTTGATCAGTTACTGCTCGATTCAATGAAATAGGGGACCTGCTCCTCTCATAACCAAACCTCACTGTTGAAACATGAACATTCAGCACTTCAGCAATCTCATCGTAAGATGGCAACCTCCCCAACTTTTTTCCCAATACAGCTTTAGTTTCTGCAATTTTTGTCATCTTATTCCGCATGCTTCCCTACGCTAGCTCAAAGCAGAAGTAGGCCAAGGAAAAACTAGATTCATATATATATTCATCTCTAAAACAGTATCAAATCTTTCAACATAAACATGAAGTTGAAACACAAAGTTCTCACTGGTATTCTAACTAATCTAGACTTGTTAGTTATGGATGCAATGATAGCTTCTCTGATCCACCAGTAAGCATACGTAGATAGCTTGTTGCCTCTCCTTGGATCAAATCGTTCTGCACCTCGAAGAAGCCCAATGCTTCCTTCCTGTTGAAATAAAAACTTGCTCCATATAAAGCATTGATAGGAATGTTAAAGGAAATTATAATTTGTTTACAAAAAACCTGAATAAGGTCTTGAAGGCTTAATCCTTTGCCTCTGTAACTATTAGCAATAGAGATAACAAGTCTCCGGTAGCTGTGAGTAATCCTCTCTCGCGATTTTCTTCCTTTATACACTATCTTATCTACACTGCTCTTCTTCATCTGTAAGTCCTTAGCCAATTGCTCCAAAGTTGGCTCGTGTTCTTGAGTTTCAGCTATTCTCCTTATTGCCGCTTCTAATCTTGCTAGGTCCTGAAAATTTGCAAGAACTTATAGCCTTAACAGATAAATAAATTTTGGTTGAGCAACATAGAAGTTGCTTGCGCAATTAAAACCTTCAGCTTTTGAAGTTTGTGAAAGAGAACTCAGGTTATTAATCAAGATTTAAACTTTATGTTAGTGTTGGGAGAAATCAAGCAAACTAATATCAAAACCCTGCACAAAGCTCTCAAAATCATGTCAAAATTCATTATTTCAAAATTTTCCATTACTAAAGGACATTTCTCCCAATGTTTTGCTCTAAACTTGTAATTCTAGCATCCATTTCTCAGAATCACAACATCAAGCACTTAAGCAGCAACTACTGTACAGATTTTTATTTTTTTTTTCCTTTTTTTGTGAAGAAGCATACCTGGTGACACAGACAGAACTCTTCTTCCTCGATTGGGCTTAAATACCCAAAATTCGAAGGCTGAAGTAAACCTCCATCACATTGACCATCCTTATCCTCCACCTTCAAACAATCAAACCCTTTTCTTCTTTTCCTTCTCTTCTTCCTCCTCGCTATTAACTCAACACTCCCATATTTTCCCATCTCATTTCCACACCCAGAAACCAATTCCACAGCCTCTCTCGCCGCCTGAACTGCAGCGCCCGCCAATGCTAATGCTTGAGTTGCTGATGCAGTGGTAAGATCAGCTTCATTGGAGACTAACTTTACACCAAATTTACCAAAAGAAGAGGCTAAAGGAGAAGAAGAGGGTGGTGGGTGTTGAATGTTCAGTGATGGAATGGCTGAGAACACTGTTGGGGAAGAGGAGCTTAAGCTTATGGTGGCTGTAATGGCCATGAAAATGTGGAAATGTGGATGGACTTGGTTGAGCATCCAATGATAGATAGCTTTTCGCCCAGAAAGATATTTTTTTCATAATTAGTTTTTTTATTATTAATTTCTCATAAAATATCAACGAGCAGAAGTGGGAAATCTGGTAAAGGAAGCTTCACATTCAAATATCTGTAAATAATAACGATAATAATAAAAAACTTAATTTTGTATTAATTTTAGTAATTATATACTGAAATTATTAATTTTCATTAAGCAATTATATAAATTTATTATTAACACTTTAATGTTTTTTAATTTAAAATATATTATTATTTATTTCAAAAGTTAAAAGAAAGTTAATTTAATACTCTTCGTATTATTATTATTATTCAATTATAAATCATTTGTTAATTTTTTTAAATAAAAATTAAAAATTGAGCGACTAAAATTTAAAATTTTTTAAATTTATTTAAATATATTTATTAAGATTAAATTTGTGAGTATAGATCAGTTATTAATTTATCTATAAGTTTTGTAATATACTTGAAAAGGTTCACAAAAATACACTAGAAAAAAAGTAAATTTTATTAATTTGAATAATAATGAAATAATATTTGTAAATAATATATTAAAAAATGTAAATTCATTGCTTTAATAAATACTGTTTAATTTATATGTAAAAATAATTATATACATATTTTTATATAAAAATAACGAATAATTTCTTCTATAATCTCAAATTAAATTAAATTAAATTCTCATTACTTTCTTATAATTATAATATAAATTTTTTCATATTACATATTTTTAGCTCCTTGATTTAATTTTTTTTATTATACCAAATAATATTTAAATTTTGATGATTTGAGATCCAATAGAATAGGATTTTACAAGAGTTTTTGTCTTGAAGAGAAAAACTTGGCCTATCTCTCTAGAGGGGTATCCCTTTTATCCTTTTCTTCCTGCTTGCTAGTGACGTATAACGGCTCTCCCAGGATTGGACCACGCGTCTCTGCCATACAGATATGTGCGTACGAGGATATCGGCGCCTGCTCCATACGTAACGGCCTCTGATTCTCCCCCGTGCGTACACTCGAGCGGATCTGCCAGGCTGTATGATGAGTCTCGTTCTGGATTCTGGGCTGGGCCGAGAGCGGGGCTGGACGCTGAACCCAGGAGGAGAAGGAATCCGTGAGGAGGTGATACGGGCTGGGCCGATCTTGATGAGGAAGAATCTGGTGGAGTCCGGCCTCAGGGATCTGGTGATCCGGGCCTGTTTTACTTGAGAGGGCGTGCGGGCCTTCCTTTCATGGGCCGTGGCCGTAATCTAGGCCCAGGATTGGGGGTAGGGAAATCCAGCAGTCATCAATTGCCCCTTCACCTTCTTGGCAGTTATTGCTCCGACTGCCGAGGGGGTGAATATCGAGAACCATTATGACCGCGCCTGTTCATATGTAGCTGCCTTCATAACTCCCTTTCATCTTTTTGTCACTCCTCATTTCTTGAATCCTATCTGCCTTTTTCCTTTTCTGGCCTTTCCTTACCCCTCATATACTCTGCTCTTCTTACTTTCCTGTCATTATCGCCTGGACATGCCCCCTTTTTTCCTTTTCCATGAACATCTTTTAAAGATCCCGACACCGTGGGCTTAGAGTCTAGAGTTATTTTACTTTGTGCTAAGACTTCAGACTTTGAGTATATATCAGTGTTAACTCCTCTTCGCTCTTATGCCCTCTGTCGGAGAACGGGAGTCTTTCCTTCCAGTCTTCTGTCTGTTTTCTTCCTCCAGCGAGATTCTCCTGTTTTTTCGGCAAAGGATCTATTTGACGCCTTCTTCAAACGGATCGAGGTGAGCCGGGGGCTTCATTGCTTTGTTGCCCCAGAGGTTTGCTTTAATCTTGCTTTCATTATCTTGACAAGAGATTATCCTGACTTGTCTCTGTTTGGGACTTTTTGCAGTACCTGAGATAAAGATGGGTCAGTCTAAACCTCTTGAAAATCTGATATTACCTCGAGGGAGTCTGAAGGTTGCTTCAGAGGTCCTCCTAGTAGGACGGTTGATGGGTGGGGCCATTTGGCAGGTCGTTGAAACTGTTTTACCCAGATCGTCTGGCTGGCCTCCTCCTCTGGTTGTTGTTCGAGCTCCAAAGAGGCTATGGGCTGTTGAGGGGTCTGCTTTGACTTTACCTTCCTTCGAGAAGGATATTTCCCCGATGTCCTTGCTGTCTGCTTTTGATATAAATGGAGGTGGCAAAAATGATCACTTTATTGTCCCCTTTGGTGTGGAATACCTGTATTATGAGAGGCTGAGATCTGCTGCGCTCAGTCAAGTTTCCGTCGATACCTTCGAATATATGCTCTGTGATCTTTTTGAAGCCGTAACGCGAAGACTTATGTTTTTCATGCGTGACATACGAACAGCATATAATATCTGAGCTTGTTCGGATGTACCGTGAATCACACTTGGGCAACCGAATGTTTGCCTATAGGGGAACAGTGAGAAATGCTTATGGGAATCAACTTATTCAGTTCCCCTATAATAACGAAGCAGGGCTCGGCCGACCTACAGAGCTCGTTTTCCGTATTCAAGAGTTCCTCTGTATCGAAAACTAGGATAGTGTGATAGGTGATAGTGATGTAAACGTAGACGATGTATCTGGGCATGTAAATCCTCTAAGGATAGCTTTTTATTCTGTAATGTGGGTATTCGTAACGTGCTGTAATGAAACTTTCATTTTTTCGTTCATATCCGAACTATTCCTTCTTTATTATGAGTGAGATGTTGAGACTGTTTTCATGGTTTTCTCTGAGAAGTCTACGATATTGTTTTTTCCTTCTTGCCTTTTAATTGATCCGACCCAGAATCCATTTAGCCAGTTTGAGTTTTCAGTTTACTCTTTCCGAGCTGTACCAACCGACCTGCGAGCTCGCTTTTGATTTACTTTATCCAAGCGAGACTAACCGACCTGCGAGCTCGCTTTTGGTTTACTTTATCTCAGCGAGACTAACCGACCTGCGAGCTCTGCTTTTAATCAAGGGGTTGAGCTTCTGACCCATATCTTTCAATATACTTTTTCCGAGCTAGACTAACCGACCTGCGAGCTTTGCTTTTAATCAATGGGTTGAGCTTCTGACCCATAACTTTGTAGGATTCCGAGGCGCCTTCATCGCTTCGTTCTGGGCTCCTGGCCTTTGCTTTATGATGATCCTTTTTAGGTGATAGGCTGGTCTGACCTTTATCATGCTTCCCCCTGTTTGTCTCCTTGGGTCTTTCTATGACTTACTCTTTTTCCTTAGTTTTTACTGCCTGAGCGGTGATGATGTGCATTTTGCATGTCAGGTCGTCCTGAGCGAGAGATTCAATTGGAGCTCGGTCTCAAGGTTTTGACAATTTGGGTTTCTCTTATGTAGATAGCGTGTGGGCCTTCGGCTGATGGGCTATTGCCGTGGGCCTGACCCTTTGTAGGAGTGGAGAAGCCCAGCGGTCATCTCTTTGCCCCTTTACCTTCTCGCCGGTTATTATCTAACCGTTGAAAGGGTAAACTTCGAGAGCAATTAATGATCGCGCCGCTCCAAGACAAAACTGCTCAGAACAACGTTTCATCTCATTATTGCCTTTCACTTCGAATTCTCCCTGTCTTCTGAAAAAACTCGCTCTCTTCTGCTCTCTGTTTTCCTGCAACTTCTTCTGCTTTTTCCACCGTATTGCGTTTTCAGGTACGCTTCTTTGTTCTTCCATGGAGGGTCCAAAGCTCCCGGATGTCGCTAATCTTAGGTCGCATATCACTTCTTCTACCATAAATAAACATATTTCTCAGAGGTATTTAGATACTCCGCTTTATCTTATTCGAGCTCCTTTCCAAAATGAAAGGATAGTTCTTCCAAACCCTCCCCCCCCTGGTTTGATGGATCCCCAGAGGGGGCGTTGTATAGTCTTTTTTCTCAAACAGAGGGATTTTGGTTTACCTTTCCCTTTTACTCCTTTTTTTGTCGAGGTTTTCCAATACTTCGGAGTAACCCCCCGGATGTTATCCCCAAATTCTATTCTGTTCATGAGTTGTTTCGAATCCATCTGCCGAAGCTGGGGTTTCACACCCACGGCCTGTCTGTTCGTCACTTTCTTCCGTCTCGTTAGGGCGGTTCAGAATTTCTATTATTTTTCCCCCCGTAGTGTGTTGTCTCTTTTCACGGGCTACAAGGATTCCATAAAGGGATGGGTTGAGAATTTCCTTGTGGCGGAGCTGAAATTAGAATCCGCCTTATCATGGGAAGTGGATCTAGGTTGGGAGGATGTTCCTCCGGGCTGCAATGACCTGCCCCGATTGAGCCTTATTGAGCAGGTGGGGTTGCTTCGACTGACTTCTGTTGAGAGGAAGTATGACGTCGAGAAGTGTATGTTCGTGTCTAATCTTAGGGATATTCGGGACACGGGTATAGTGCCTCGTCCAGCGATTCCGTTTCTTCTTTGTAAATAATATTATAAAATGCGCTAATTCTTTATAGTTTCGTGTTTTTGCAGCTTCTGACGTTAAAATGGAAGAGATCAAGCATCCGAAGAACTTAGTCCTGTCTCGAGATAATATGCATGCAATTTTCGATGCCCTTCGGGCTGGGCGTTCGGTGCCTGAGGTCGCTGCAGAGGTGGCTCAAGTTGCTTCTTCCAAGAAAGTTAGCCGACCTCCTACCAAGGCTTCCTCTCGAGATCCTAAGCTGAGCTCTCGAGGCTCTAAGTCATCTCGGCCATCTAGTCGTGGCAAGTCGGCCTTGACTATTAAGCCTACTGAAGAGTCTAAGTCTGCTCAAGCTTCTTCAGAGGGTGTGAGGGAAGTTTCTCTAGCCATTGTGGAGCAGACCGAGGTCGTTGAACAAGCACAATTGGGTCTTGCTCATTCTTCTGAAGAGGTGTCAGGGGGAAAATTTAAGTCCCCCATTACCGAGGATGAGGAGGCCCCTGGGAAGGGAAAAGAGATCGTCCTTGTGGAGGATGACGTCTTGGAGGTGCCTGCTAGGGATGCCCCTGCCTCTGTGGGGGTCAGGTCTGAGTCTGGAGACCCCGTAGGGAAAACCGGGGACAAGCGTCCAACGCCTCATGGGACATCTGCCCCTCCTCCTGCCCAGAAGAAGCCCAGGGCTTCCAAAGGATCTTCTCCTGCCCTTCCTCCTATTGGGAAAGGAAAAAATGTTCTTGTTGTACCTCCATTGTCTTCTACTGACAACAACACTCTGAATGTGGCGGACATCACCTCTCAATCTCCGGCCAATGCCATCGCTGAATTTCTTAGAGAACGGATGTTCGGCGGAGCTACAGAGGCCTCGGATCCACGCCTGCTTGCCCTTACTGGTTTTTTAGTCAGTTCTACCAAGGAGCAAGCGTCCTTCCGATCTCGATCTCGTGAAGAGCTCGGGAATACAATCAGGGATATGCTTTTGATGGTAAATTATTTTTCTCTCTCTTTTGGTCTTCTCTATTTCTTTCTTTTGACGGTTGTTCTCCCCTACTAGGTGACGGGTCTTTTTATGGAGGTGGACGCTCGCGACCACTCCCTCCGGGAGTCCGTGGATCGCCGGATTGAAGAGGTGCGCCTGGAGGAGAATATATCTGCCACCAATGACGCCAGGGGCAATCTTCTAGCTGCCCGGGAACATTCCCAGTCCCTCCAGGTGGAGTTGCACTCTGCGTTGGAGGCCCTTAAAAGAGCTGAAGGTAGGGCGGCTGAGGCAGCAGAGCACACCAAATCTCTGGAAGCAGAGTTGTCTCGTGCTCACAGGGTTCTCAAGGAGTCTGATGAGAGGACAGCTGAGGTGGAAGTTCGTTGTGTGGAAGTTTTAAAGCAGCTGTCCTCTATGACAACGGCTCTTCAGGAAAGGGATGAGGCTGTAAGTCAAAGGAACGAAGTCCAGTGCCAGTATGAAGCCTTAAAGGCTGATTCTGAAGGACTTCAAGTTTGCCTGAATGAGTTGAATGCTCAGAAGGAGAGGGCCCTAGCTCGGGTGGAAGTCCTTGAGCAGGAGCTGAGCACGAGCTCTGAACGTATCAGAGTCCTGGCTTCATCGGCGGAGGAGTCTCAACTTCGCCATCAACAGCTTAACCATGAAGTCAGGACTTTGGAACGTAAATGTTCAGCCCTGCTTAAGGTGGTGAAACATGCTGAAGGCAAGGTTCTGCTAGAACGCGAGAGGTGTCTAGCGGAATATCAGGAGTCGGAGGAGCTGAAAAGAAAGATTGAGCAGGCCTGTGAAGCTCACCTTCAGGACTACAAGGATTCTCCTGAGTTGAAGGCATTTATATCTGAGGCCTGTGAATCACATCTTGATGAATATAAAGCCTCGGCAGACATGAAATCTACTGTTCTTCAGAAAGCCTTCCGCATGTATGTAACTGGTTACAATCGCGGTATAAGAGAGGCTAGACACGCTCCTGATACTCCTCTGGCAAAGCTTCGTATGGCCGAAGTGGACTCTGATGGTGAGCCGGTGTTGTATGGAGAAGATGATTTCCCTATGCCTAGAGGGGACTATCGCGTTGGAGGTCCGTCGGCTGTATCTTCTGAAGAAGGATCCGAGTCGGATGGGGAGGACCTGGGAGCCCTTGAGTCTGAGGGAGGCGACCCCGAATCTGAAGGGGAGGACCTCAATCCAGGGTTGGAGATTGCCCCTGTTGTTGATACTAAGACATCTGACCCAAAGGATGCCGGGCTTCCTCCAGATATAGTTGTAAATAAACATAATGTAGGCGAGGATGTTCTTACAAATGTAAGTCCTTTAAGGACTATCTTTCCTTCAACCTCGTCCGATAAGTAGATTGTAACAGCCCTGTATTCTTAATGAAATTTTAATTTCTTTTTACTTGAACTATTTTTCGCTTTATAATTTATCTCTCCTTCTCGTAACTGTAATGCTTACATTGTGTATTTTTATTCGTAAGCCTTTTCTGAACTAGATTAGCCTTTAGTCATGAGCTCGATTCTTAGCTAACTGTCTGAACTTATAAGTCAGATCACATACCTTCTAATGGTGATTAGCAAGGCTGCCTTTTTGCTTTTAGTTCTGTCTTGTCAGGAAACGAAGCTGAGGTCCTTTCTTCCCAAATTGCCCCCTTTACCTCCTCAACCTTTCATTACATGAGTGTTGAGGGGGTAAATAATTTTTTCCTGCTTCCTTGGTTATGAGCTCGGATGTCTATTTGTGGCGGACTGACTCGAGTTATGAGCGCGGTCCTTCAGCTTCATATGGAATTTTTTTTTTTTATCCGAGCTGAGAGCTCGGCTCTTTATTCTTCACTTAGGCTTTTACGCCTATGGCTTGTGATGCTTCGTATATCCCTGGGTATCTTCCAGATTGTTTGCTGTCTAGACCTCTTTGTAAGCTGAGCTTAGCGTCAGCGATCACTTTTTAAGTTCAGTACCTTTTGGCCATAGTGCTCCGAGCTCCTTCGGGAGATCGGAGTTTGGCCTTTCTTTGATGCCTTTGGACGCATCTTTTTGTGAGGTCGGAACTGTATTTTTATGAATTGTCCCTGCATATGATCTGGGGAATTTTTGCTTAAAGATGGTCTTAAGGCCTTCTCCAGCTGTTTTTTACTTTGTTTTCTCGGGAGTTCTTAGGGGATCCCGGTCTTCTTTGTGTTTCTGGGACGACCTCGGGGCCTCGCCGGCTGTTTTTGCTCCAGGAGATCTTACGGGATCCTAGTCATTTTTGTTTTTCCGGGATGACTCGGGGCCTCGCCGGCTATTTTTGCTCCAGGAGATCTTACGGGATCCTGATCATTTTTGTATTTCCGGGATGACCTCGGGGCCTCGCCGGCTACTGTTGCTCCAGGAGATCTTACGGGATCCTGGTCATTTTTGTATTTCCGGGATGATCTCGGGGCCTCGCCGGCTGTTTTTGCTCCAGGAGATCTTATGGGATCCTGGTCATTTTTGTATTTCCGGGATGACCTCGGGGTCTCGCCGGTTGTTTTTGCTCCAGGAGATCTTACGGGATCCTGATCATTTTTGTATTTTCGGGATGACCTCGGGGTCTCGCCGGGTGTTTTTGCTCCAGGAGATCTTACGGGATCATGGTCATTTTTGTTCCGGGGTGACCTCGGGGCCCCGCCGGCTGTTTGTGCTTCTCAATTTGGTTTGTGGTGTCAGGAAATCTAGGGGATCCTGTACACCTACCTTTCTTTTTCATGGAGGAATATTATTCATGATAATAAAGATAATCTCATTGTGTAAATAAATTGTTTCCTTCATATTTATCAGAATACAATGTTTTTCTTTACAACTATATCAGGGGAAATACCTCTTTAGGTGTTGAATATTCCAAGCGTGGGGCTCATGGTTCCCTTGCATATCTTCAATCCGGTATACTCCTGGCCGGACTACTTTTGTTACTTTGAACGGACCATCCCAGGTCGGTGCTAGCTTACCAGCTGCCGCCCTTTTTCCTGTGGCTTCCAGGTTTCTTAAGGCCAGGTCTCCCACTTTCAAGCTTCTTTCTCTGACCTTTTGGTTGTAGTATCGTGCTGCCCGTTGTTGATAGGCGGCAGTTCGGATTTGAGCTTCTTCTCTGATTTCCTCAAGGGCATCCAGGTTGCTTCTTAGCTTGTTATCGTTAGTGCTTTCGCTAGCAAATTGGACTCGATGAGTAGGAATCTTCAATTCAACTGGGACTACGGCCTCTGTACCATAGGCAAGTGCAAAGGGCGTTTCTTTAGTGGGTGCTCTAGGAGTGGTTCGGAGTGCCCACAGGATGCTGTTGAGTTCTTCTGCCCAATTTGTCTTTGCCCCATCTAGTCGCTTTTTTAATCCTTGTAGGATGGCTCTGTTGGTGACCTCTGTTTAGCCATTAGTTTGAGGATGAGCCACAGAGGAGAATTTATGCCAGATACCCATGTTCGTTGTGAAAGCTCTGAAGGTGCTGCAATCAAACTGTCTGCCATTATCTGAAATAAGCACTCTGGGTACACCAAATCTGCAGATGATATGTCCCCACACAAAATCTATCATCTTTCGAGCTGTAATTGTAGCTATTGCTTCCGCCTCTGGCCATTTTGAGAAGTACTCTACAGCCACCACTACAAATTTCCTCTGCCCCGTAGTCTTGGGGAAAGGTCCCAGGATGTCAATTCCCCATTGCGAGAAAGGCCATGGACTGGATATGCTAGCTTGAGGAGTGGCTGGAGTTTTGATGGCATTAGCAAATCTCTGGCATACGTCGCATCTTCGGACGAACTCTTCTGCTTCTTTTTTAACAGTGGGCCAATAATACCCTTGCCTGAATACTTTATTAGCTAATGTCCCTCCTCCCTCGTGGGCTCCACACATGCCTCTATGTATTTCTTTCATCACCTTCGTAGCCTCTTCCGGGCTCACGCATCGGAGCCACGGGCTGGACTTTCCTTTTCTGTATAAGGTCCCCCTTATCGCTTGGTAGTTAGCGGCACGAGCTGCTATCTTTTTGGCTTCATCTTTATCCTTGGGGAGTTTACCTTTCTCCAGGTATTCTAAGTAAGGGGTCATCCAAGTCGGGTTCTGTTCTACCTGCAATATTGTGTTAGTTTTATTAAAAGCAGGTATATGGACATGTTGTATGTTCACTTCATCGGGAAGCTGTTCCAATTCTTCTTTGGATAATCGGCTAAGCAGATCTGCTTCCTCATTTTCCTCTCGGGGTATTCTTTGAAATCTGATGATTACTCCTCGACTTGTGAGCTCGGCTTCTAAAGTTTTTACTTTAGCCAGGTAATTCTGCATAATGGGGTCTCTAGCCTGATACATCCCTGTTACTTGGTTGATCACCAGCTGAGAGTCGCTGTTTATCTCGAGATCGGTCACTCCTACTTCCAGCGCCACCAACATCCCATTTATCAGGGCTTCATATTCTGCCACATTATTCGAGGCTTTGAACTCTAGACGCAAGGCGTAACATACTTTAAAATCCTTTGGCCCCTTGAGCATTATTCCAGCACCACTGCCCTCAGTGCCTGATGCTCCGTCTACATACAACTTCCAGTTAAATTCTGGATGAGGCTCCCCCTCACGTTCCTTTCCTGCCATCCCCGAGGATGATTCTCTCTGCTCCCCGTTGAATGTGCATTCTGCTATGAAGTCAGCCAAGGCTTGAGATTTTATAGCTGTCCTAGGTCGATACTCTAGGCAGTAAGGGCTGATCTCTACGGACCAAGCCAACATCCGACCTGAAGTTTCCGGCCTGCGTAGAATCTTTTTTAAGGGTTGGTCTGTCATCACAACTCCTTGGTGGCCTTCCAAATAAACTTTGAATTTTCGGACTGCTAGCAATAGGGCGTAAGCCATTTTTTCAATGTTCGAATATCGGACCTCGGTATCTCTGAGTACCTTGCTAACGTAAAAGACGGGTTTCTGCTCCCCTTCTTCCACCCTTACTAACACTGCGTTGACTGCTTGTTCTGAGGCTGCTAAGTATATCAAGAGTTCTTCTCCTTTCACAGGACTACTGAGCACGTGGGGCGAGCTGAGATATCTTTTAAGCTCTGCGAAGGCCTTTTGGCAGTCTTCTGTCCATTCAAAGTTTGGCACCTTCCTCAATTTTTTGAAAAATGGTAAGCATTTTTCTGCTGACCTTGACATGAATCGGTTGAGTGCTACTACTCTTCCGGTTAGTCTTTGGACGTCCCTTACACAGGTCGGCTCTGGCATTGTCAATATGGCTTCTACCTTCTCCGGGTTAGGCTCGATGCCTTTTCCGCTCACCATGAATCCCAAGAATTTTCCTCCTCTAATAAAGAAAGCACATTTTGTTGGGTTCAACTTCATTCTGTACTGGTTTAATACCCCGAATACCTCCTTCAAGTCTGCTATGTGCTGCTGGAAATTTGGGCTTTTGACCACCATATCATCTACATAAACTTCTACATTTTTGCCAATCTGGTTTTTGAAGATTTTATTCATCAATCTTTGGTAAGTTGCCCCGGCATTCCTTAATCCGAATGGCATAGCTTTGTAGCAATAAGTTCCATCTTCAGTTATAAACGAGGTCTTTTCCTCATCCGACCTTTCCATTGGGATTTGATGATAACCAGACATAGCATCCAAAGAAGACATATAATCAAAACCAGCCGTAGAGTCGACCATTTTATTAATATCAGGAAGTGGATAACAATCTTTAGGGCAGGCCTTATTTAGGTCAGTAAAATTTATGCACATCCTATATTTGCCATTGGCTTTTTTGACTAATACAGGATTTGCTAGCCACTGTGGGTACATAACTTCCCTAATAAAGCCTGCCTCCTCGAGTTTCTGCACCTCCTCCCTGGTGGCCTGCTGCTTCTCTCTTCCTACTACTCTCTTCTTCTGCTTTACTGGCTTGGCTTCGGGGAGTACATTCAGTTTGTGTGTCATCACTTTAGGGTCAATTCCAGGCATGTCGGTGGGCTTCCAGGCGAAACTAGACGCATGACCTCGGATCAGGGCCATGACTTCAGCTTTTTGTTCTTCAGTGAGGCCGGCGTTGAGACTGAAGACCTTGTCTGCCTCCGCTTCTGATAGAGGAAAGATCTCCAGCTCCCCCACCGGTTCTGTCCTGGCCTCTGTTTTCTCATCCCGAACCTCTAGAACTTCCGAGTCAAGAGCCTTTTCAGTGGAGCTTGGTTCTGCTACTGTGGCTAAGTATACTGCTCTTGCCTCTTCCTGGCTGCCCCAGACTATTCCCACTCCTTCTTCTGTTGGAAATTTAAGCGCCAAATACCTAATACTGGTGACAGCTTTGAAGTTGAACAGCGCAGGCCTCCCCAGTATCACATTATAGCTCAACGGAAGTTTGACCACTAAAAATACCTCGTGGTGAGTGCGAGTCCTGGGTGCTTCACCTAAGGTGAGAGCCAGCTTCACCTTCCCTTCTACGAGTACTGGTACTCCTCCGATTCCCTTGATTGGAGCCTGGTCTCGGACCAACTGTTCTTCTGGAATTCCCATATGCTGAAAGACCCGGTATGGTAGCAAGTTGACTTTACTCCCGTCATCCACTAAGACCTTCTTTACCCGATAATTGTGAATGACGGCTTCAATGACGAGCGCGTCATCATGGGGCATCTGAATACCCTGAGCATCTTCTGAAGAGAAGGTGATGGTCATGGGAGAGTGGTCAACGATCTGCATGACCTCGGTACTGCTGGTCTCTCCTTCCCGATTTCTCTTCTTCCCTCGGCGGCCCATCCGACCTCCCGTTCCTCCAACAATCATGTTGATGGTCCCACTGGATCCATCGTTCACTGGTCCAGTTCCTGTTCTCCTCGGCATCTGAACCGCCGGACTGGATTGAGGCCTTTGTCCCTCTAATTTCTTCACAAAGTTCTTGAGATGCCCCCTCTTTATCAACCTCTCGATTTCTGCTATCAACTGGAAGCAGTTGTTGGTATCGTGGCCATGCGTCCGATGATACTGACAATATTTGTCAGGATTCCGTTGGTCTACTTCCGACTTCATAGGTTTGGGCCACTGGAGGAATTCCTTATCTTGGACAGCCATGAGCACCTCGGCTCTGGACGCATTTAGTGGAGTTGGCTTCTCAAGGACCCAAGGGGGGGGCAATCTTGGCTCATGGTCCCGTGGAGGGGGAGGCCTTTGATCCCTTCGCTCCCAGGCCTGCTTGTACGGCTCGGGCCTCTTGCCGTGTTTCTTTTCATGTCTCTCCGGTCTCCTTTCTTCTGAGGCTTTTTCTTTTCCTGTCATCCCTTTGGCAAATCGGCTTGTTACTAAGGCATCATCCTGCCTTATATACTTCTCCGCTCTCTTCATCAGCTCGGCCAGGGAAGTCGGAGGCTTCCTGCTTAAAGAACCGAAGAACTCGACAGAGGTCGTTCCTTTTTGCATGGCTTCTACCGCCCTTCCTTCATCGAGTTCAGGAATCTGCAGGGCCTCCGTATTGAAACGAGCGACATATTCTCTGAGTGATTCGCCCTCTCTCTGTCTTACTGTCTCCAAGTAGCTCGTCTTCCTCTCTGCTGGTACCCCGGCTATGAATCGACTGATGAAGCGAGTGGCTAGGTCTCTGAAACTGCTGATACTTCCGGCCTCAAGGTTGTTGAACCACGCCCGCGCGGGTCCTGAGAGCGTCGTTGGGAACACTTTACACATTAAGGCATCTGACAGAGTTTGTAACTCCATGAAGGTCTTATAGTTCATGACGTGCTCTCTCGGGTTACCAGCTCCGTCATAGGCCGCCATTGATGGCATCATAAACTTCTTAGGGACAGTCTCTTGCTGCACCCACTTTGAGAAAGGGGAAGAAGTAGGCAAAGAGGTTTTGCTTTGGTCTTTCTTACCTAGCTCGGCTAAGAGCTGTTCTCTCAATCTCTTCAACTTTTGGTCCATCTTCCCGTCTTCCGGGCTGGGTCTTTTCTCCAGGTGGTACTCCTCCTCCTCTGCTTCAGTTCCCATCCACCCGGTTGTTTCGGCGGAATAATTATCCACCTCCTCATTTTCTATCATCTCTCTCGCCCTCCTCGCATGGATTCGGGCCTCCGGTCCTTCCTCTTCCCCGGCTCTTCTCCCTCTTTCTCCAGTATCGCGGCTGCTGGTTTGAAGACGGTCAGGTGCAGGTCGGGGGTCATTGGTCTGAGGTTCCTCTACAACCGGGAGTGTATTTACTGGGGTGCTGAGGCCTCTCTGTTGCATTATCTGCCCCAACCAGTGGGCGGTATTTTGTAACTGTAAAGCCATGTTTTGAAGATCCTGGTTAGACATGGCAACAGTGGGAGTATTCCCTGCCAAACTTGGCGAGGGATGAAGAGGAACAGGCGTTTGGTTGTTTAATGTAGTAGGACTAGAAAAGGAGAATTGTTGCCCCTCTTGGGCAGAGTTTAGGTCATTTGGGACGTTAAGGTTACTTTCTTGGTGATTAGCCATCGTGGATCTCAGTGGGTTTGGTTAAGAGTGAAAACTCCGGTGATGAAAAGATCTCCGTCGTTTTCCCACAGACGGCGCCAATTGATGATCTGAGATCCAATAGAATAGGGTTTTACAAGAGTTTTTGTCTTGAAGAGAAAAACTTGGCCTATCTCTCTAGAGGGGTATCCCTTTTATCCTTTTCTTCCTGCTTGCTGGTGACGTATAACGGCTCTCCCAGGATTGGACCACGCGTCTCTGCCATACAGATATGGGCGTACGAGGATATCGGCGCCTGCTCCATGCGTAACGGCCTCTGATTCTCCCCCGTGCGTACATTCGAGCGGATCTGCCAGGCTGTATGACGAGTCTCGTTCTGGATTCTGGGCTGGGCCGAGAGCGGGGCTGGACGCTGAACCTAGGAGGAGAAGGAATCCGTGGGGAGGTGATACGGGCTGGGCCGATCTTGATGAGGAAGAATCTGGTGGAGTCCGGCCTCAGGGATCTGGTGATCCGGGCCTGTTTTACTTGAGAGGGCGTGCGGGCCTTCCTTTCATGGGCCGTGGCCGTAATCTAGGCCTAGGATTGGGGGTAGGGAAATCCAGCGGTCATCAAATTTCATTAAATCGAATTCAAAATTAATTTTGTATGAAAAGGCATTTAAACCATCAAAATTAAGCATTATAAACTTTAAATTTAGCTATTTCAAAAAGAAAAAAAAATACTTTAGCTGCACGGACATATTTAATTGGTAATAAATATATATAAATAAATTTAGAAGATATCAGATTTTAATATCTAAATTTTTAATTTTCAGTTAAAAAAAATTTAGATTTAGCTATTTACTTTATATATATTTTATTTTTTTTAAAAAAATTATATTCATATGTATAATTATATAAAATTAATAGTTTTAATTCTCATACAAAATTCATATATTTGTATTTGCTATTAATTTATTTTTAATTTGAGTAAAAGGTAACAGTTTTTTTATAAATATTATATGTTATTATATTATACAGTAAAACTTTTTAGAGTTCATAATGTATTAAATTATTCATATTTTATTAATTTATCAAATTTTAATATTAATATTAATATAATATTTATTTTTTTCATAATTTTTATTATTTTTAAAATTATTTTAAAATTATTATTTATTTTTTTAAATTATAATAATATATATTTTTCTACACATAAAATCAAACCCTAAAGAAGGACACTGACTCTAAATCGATTAGACCTCAGTTAATCGGACGGCCACACAAATAAATCTGTATATAAGAAATTTAAACCAATGATGTGACAAGAAAATCTGTATGTAAATGGCATTGGAGAAGCGTTCAGAGCAAACTTTTCATTATAAATTTTATTTTTTAAATTTCAGAATAATATAAATTAATTATTATAATTTTATTTTATTTTAAAAAATCTTTTCAAATATTTTTTAATATATAATAGATATAATAAAAAAAATTAATAAAAAATGTATTTCTCGGTGTGAAAACCAAAGTGGACAAAATTAGCTTACAGATTTACCCTTCTTTATTATCTTCCGCTGTTCCGACTTTCAGTCGCTTCACTGCATTGCACTGCACTCTCTCACTATAAGTACTTTCCTCTCTCTCTTATTTTGGCGCCATTTTTCGCTTCCAGATTCTCCCTATCTTTCTCTCTGCGTTAAACCCTAGCTCTTTAGGCGTGGTTTCACAGGGACTTCGATTGTTATATCTCAGAAGCTGCAAAATTCTGGTGAAGGGCCAAACTACTGGTAGGCAATGAAACGATCTTCAGCAGCCGACGATCCTCCGTTAACCTCCAAACGCTTCAAAATTGCTCGGTCAGTGCACAATCCATTCTTTTTTTATGGAGTTTGTGATGCCTTGTAGGGGGAAAAGAAGGGATAGCATTGAGGAAAGCTTGGATTTTTTTTTTTATGGGCTTTCGGAATTAAGATGATAGACTTTGAACTCGATTGAGCTCCATTGAAAATGTGGTTTCAAGTCTTATTTTACTGGTCATGTGAATTTTGTAATTATGATTTAACTTGCTATTTTTCAAGTGTTAGCTCCTATTGATAGTTGAAAGTTGGGCTTTTGTATTCTGTGATTTTTGTGGTCTGTTCAGCAATTTTGGCTGTGGAAGAAATGCACCCCGGGGGGTGGGTGGAGAGGAATTTAGACAGGTTTTGTGATTTTACGGTATGAAAATTATTTTATTTTTCTAGTTCTGCTTGAGGGAAGTGTTCTAATTTTTTTGGGTAAATGCTAACGGCTAGAGTTGAAAAAGTGTAAAATAAATCCTTCATTCAAAATATTGTGTGATCAATTAGAATCTTAGAAGAGAACTCTTCATCTGAATGAACTGATTTCTAGCTATTCACTTAGTTGACATGAGAAGCTTCAACGTTCTGCAAAGTGGAAAGTATAAAAATCCTTTTTCTCAATCATTAACATTGTCACAAAGGCAATATGAGGATTGATGTAGTGTAAGAGTTTCATCACAATTTTTGTACTTATGTTTGTTTTTTGCAAAAATATGATGGTTTTTGGTTAATAAACCAATGGCTATATAAAATAATCTTTTCCAACTAAATCTTAAAACCAATTAAGCTTTTATTTCCTGCATTATATATTAATTACTGACATTTAAAGTGAGGACCTTTTTTTTTTTTTTCCTTCAGAGGGGACGATGACTATTCACCTGGAAACATAATTGAGATGGAGCTGCGTAACTTCATGACTTACGATTACTTGTTTTGCAAACCAGGTTCACGCTTGAACCTTGTAATTGGACCAAATGGGTCCGGTAAAAGCACGATTGTCTGTGCCATTGCATTGGGTCTTGGTGGTGACCCTCAGGTTAGTTGAAGTCTAGTATCTTGATCATAAAGTTCATTCATCCTGTATAATGCATGAAGTTGAAGGACTGTATGTCTGCAGCTACTTGGGAGGGCAACAAGTATTGGAGCATATGTGAAACGTGGAGAGGAGACTGGTTATATTAAAATAACCTTGAGAGGAAACACTGAAGATGATCGGATCACCATCATGCGGAAAATTGATACACATAATAAGTCAGAATGGTTGCATAATGGTTAGATATTGGCCCCTTGCCACAGCATTGCATTTCATGTCCAGTTAGATTGAGGTTTTATAAGATGTATACTCATTAGAACTTTTGTTTTTACCCTCTTATGCTTGCTTCTTATCAAATGAAATATATGGTCTCATCTGAGTTAGAAAAACTATTTACCTACTTTTTACATCTTAAAGCAAAAGAGATGTTCATCTATTTTTCACTGTTTTCAGGAAAAGTGGTACCTAAGAAAGACATAATTGAAATAATTCAAAGGTTCAACATCCAAATCAACAATTTGACTCAAGTAAGTACTAGGACTTGGAGTTGGATGCTCTTGTGGCACCTTTTTGTAGCATTCTCATACAACTTTATGTATTACCTCTGGATGAATGCATAGCATGATATTATCTGACATTGTGGTAACTCATGTGTCATGCAGTATTGGAAGTGTAGGAATTGTAGTTATTGTAGAATGAGGAAGTTTGGGCATTGGTTTATTATTTTATTTATCGTTTAAATTCTTACTTGGTTTTGATTTACTATTTTATTGTTTTAGGGTTTTTAATCTATGAAATTAGAATAACAAAAAAGATAGAAGAAAATTACACAAGAAGATTTATATGGTTCGGCTATGAGAGCCTACATCCACGGACACAAAAGCTCAAAGGGCTGCATCTTTATTGAATTGGATTATAAGGTTTCCTATTCATAATAGAAGATCCAATACATCTATACTACGATACCATAAGAAAGGGGTTCTCCAACTATAATAGGAATATATCAAATCTCATAATCATAGGAATATATAGACATAATTGTTCTATCTATTTAGGAATACAAATCCCATATTAAATAGTCTCAACTTTTCATAACATTCTCTCTTAATTGTAGTTTGGAATCTCATCAATTCTAACTTAATCCTAATGTAACCAGGTTGCAAAATACTATAAATAGGGACTAAGATCTCTACATGTTTTAGATTTTATTATTATTTTTAAGATTCTATAAATGGGGGCTAAGATCTCTACATATTTAGATTTGATTATTGTTATTGCTATTGAGAACTAAATAAATTGAGAATTAGTTCTTTGGAAAATTTATTTTTGTTCCTTTCAATCTTAAGAATTTGTTTCTTTTGATTCCTTTGTTATTCTTGTTTTAGAGTTTTGAGGATTTTAAATGAACTTAAATGGGGAAATATAATAAACTTAATAAATAGAGTTCTTAAGTAATAAATTTCTAAATGTCCTAATTCTACAATGACTATGATTCTTAAACTTTCAATTCTGCATCAATGTGTTACTGCATGCACATTGCAGCTTACGTTCCTTATAGAAGTTTGATATTGTTACTTGAAGCATTTAAGCCCATTTTGGATCACATTCTGAGTCTTGAAGCCATTGGATGTTAAAAATTTCTTGGATCGGCTACTTAATCTTTTATCCTGATAATTTTTTTTTGGGTTATAGTTATCCTGAAATGTGTGGTCTTATTATGTAGGTGTCATTCTACCTATTTTTAGCGGCCATTGGAAAAGAAAAGGGTAATAAGAATGGAAGGAAGAAATGTGCCCTTTCCTTATCAAACCTACCCAACCAATTATTTAGGAATCAGAATAATTCATGAAACCACTTGTTCATAAGTCTTACAGATTCATATGGTATCCTTCTGCTCCTTCAAGCCCCTCCCCTCCCCTCTGCTTTTCTTTCTTCTTTATTTGGTTTCACCAGAAATAAATCTTCGAATTGCTATGGCTTGCAACATGTAGCTGGTTCATGTATTTAGATCAGGATCTTTATCGTCAATATTAATATTTTATCTTTTCTGCTGCATTTTTTTCGTCCTCATTTTTTCTTCCACACATCACAGTTCTTACCACAAGACAGGGTAAGTGAGTTTGCAAAGTTAGCTCCTGTTCAACTTTTAGAAGAGACTGAAAAGGCCATTGGTGATCCTCAACTGCCTATTCAACACCATGCACTTGTTGAAAAAAGCCGTAAATTAAAGAATATTGAAGTGGTGAGTTTCTAAAATTCATTCCTGGAAACATTGATAATGATGTAGTAAGCTCCACGCAAGTTCTTTCAATGTCATGATTTGTGTTAGGCTGTTAACATGAATGGAGAAACCCTGGATCGGGAGAAGGCCCTTAATTCTGAACTTGAAAAGGATGTAGAGCGTGTGCGCCAAAGAGAAGAACTACTGTCAAAGGTATGCTTTTGGTTTAGTTGATTATTAACACTGTGCAGTGACCATGTATTTCTTTATACTGTCATCTGCAGGTTGAATGCATGAGAAAGAAATTGCCATGGCTGAAGTACGATATGAAAAAAGCTGAATATATGGAAGCTAAAGAGGTGGAAAAGGATGCCAAAATTAAGTTGGATGAGGCTGTAAAAACTTTGAAAGATCTCAAAGAACCCATTGAGTATGGATTCTCAACTCCTTTCTGCAAACTAAGATACCAACGTGGCATTACATATTGTTACCTGCTGACAATCATATGTCACATAAGCTCAACATTGATTTCTTGTGTTGTCCTTTTAGTAGATGAACTGGCTTCAAATCTTCATTTTTTTTTCTAAATTGATTGTAGTGAAATATCATTGTTTAGAAAATTCATCAATTTGTACTAGGGTTTCCTTCTTTCTTCTTTTATAAGTCCAGAAAAATCTGTTCCTTGCATGGGCTTAAGATGCATAGGTTTGATAAACATGTTTACTAGCTGAACCTTGAGTGTTTCCTCTATAGGAGCATAGTTGTCAAATCGAGATTTGAAATTTTCATTTCATGAATCAAGAATCGAATCGAATCGCAAGATTTGCTAAGACTTTCAAAAATCAATTAAAAATAATGTGTTCTAAAAATAAGTAAAACATTGTTTTGATAAATATAGAATTATTATTTATTTAATTAGAAATTTTCTTTATAATAGGATAATATGTGTGCATTATGTTATATAGTTTTTTGTTATAAATTATGAACTTTGGAATTGTAGACAATATTTATCATTATTCATATACAGAAACTCTCATGTAAATTTGATCAAATAATTAAATAGTAAAAAATATAGCATAGTAGAATATTATAAATATAAACTACCTTAACAACTATAATTAAGTAAATCAACTAAAAAGAAAAAGACAAAAAGGAGAGGCTAAATAATGGTTAGTGAAAGAAAAATAGCTAAGGGAAGGTTTTATATACTTTTTATTACAAAAATGAATAAGATCTTAAATTTTGAAAATATAAGAGAATTAATTGCATCGGGTGAAGAATTCTTTGATTCACCTTATTCACTATTATTTTTTTTTTATTTAAATCGCTAGAATATAGAATGGAATCGAGAATCGTACGATTCGAATCAAGAATCGTAAGATTCAGGTATATTTAAGATTCACCCCATGGATTCAAATCGATTTGTTGAAAAATAGATTTGAATCGCAAATCGTAAGATTCTAACAACAGTGTATAGGAGTAATCTTTCTTTGTATTGCCGTGACAACCTCTTTTTCTGCATATGGTGGAGAGCTAGAGAGGTGGTTAACTTTTACAGCAAATTGAACATATTATTATAAGGCCTTAATTTAAGAACGACAGAAATGCTAAATTCCAAGCTTCTTTTCTTGAGCTACTTAGGGGGGAATAACCATAATGTGATTTTTCACTGACCCGTTATTAAAATTATTGCTTGCAGAAAACAAAAGCAGGAGAAATCTCTACTGGATTCTAAATGTAAAAAAGTCACCAATCTCATACAGGACAATGCTAAGCAACGAATGAAACTACTAGAGAAGAAAAACCATTTGGTATGGTTAACTTGTTGTACCTTTAAGCTTTTGCTAATCCTTTTATCTGGAAGCAAAAATAATTGAATATTTTATCACTTTTTATTTTATTACATTATATATGTGTAGGGAGTGCAATTAGAAGGAAAATACAATGAAATGGAAGACTTAAAGAGGCAAGAAGAATTTCGTCAACAGAGGATCCTAAAAGCTAAAGAGGAACTTGCTGCTGCTGAAATTGAACTTCAGAACCTGCCTAATTATGAGCCTCCAAGGGACAAACTTGTAAGTTAACACTTTTCAGCTTGTATTTATATTTTCTTGTGGTTATTCTGTGCTTGGTAACATGGATGAAGTTGGTAGTTGGTATTGGAAAAGGCAATCAAGTTATCGAATTCTCATTCACTGTTGTGAAAGGCGATAGGAGGCACTAGGCAAGGCAAGGCGCCTCCCACTAAGGCCAGGTGCCAGGCAGGCGAGGCATTGCCTGGCGCCAACGCCTCCATTTTTCTGTTTCAACTGCAGAAAGAAGGAAAAAAAAAAAGAGAAATCTCGTTGGAAGAAAAAAGGAGAGAGGAAGGAGAAGAAGAAGAAGAACTGAGGAGGAAGGAGATGCCTCGATGGAAGAAAAAAGTAGTTTAAATAATATTTAGAAGTTACCTTTTCTTCTTGGTAGAAGAAGAGACATGGAATCTTTTGACTTTTCTTTCTCTTTTTTTATTTTTTCCTTGTTTTATATAATAAATTACCTAGGTATTACAAACATGGAAATAAAATATGAATATTGGAAATATTAATATATAATAAATAATATTCATTTATTTATTTATAAATAATGTTTGTTTATAGAAACTTAATATTAATTTATTTAGTTATATTTATATATTCTATTTTTTTTTATGTTCTAACTATAATTATATTCTATATTAAATAGTATTATTATTTATCATATAGATTATTCTATCATATAGTGTATATAATTTAGAGATTTATATACTATTTTATTATTAGTTAATATTATTATTTAATTAATTATTAATTTTATTATTATTTAATTATTTATATATATAATAAGAAATTAATATTAATATTCTGTACATTATATATATATATATATAATTTATCATTAGCTATATTATATATATTTTAATCTAATTAAAAAAGTTAATATTTAGTTAGATTAAAATATATAAACTATTGTTGATGATACATTACACATATATATACATGTTTATTTAAAATATATATATAAAAAAATAGCTTTGTCGCCTTTTTCAATAAGGTGTTGCCTCGCCTAAGGTGGTAGGAGTCCCTCTTGCTTGATAACACTATTCTCATTGTACAACAATATAAATGGATGTAGAATTTCTAAATTCTAATGACTACTTAGTTCTCGTTAGTTCATGACTTCATGTCAATATATTGTAAACTATTTATTTATATGCTTTTTGGTAGAGCTCTTAAAAAATGAGCAATGTGGCATGAATTAGAAAATTCTGGCATTACGATTGAACACACGGCCTCTCTCTTTTAACTATTTTGGTGGGTTGTATTAAACACTTTTTCATATTCAATTATATCTTCCAGGAAAGATTACGTTCTCAGATTACAGAGCTACAAATTTTTGCAAATCAAAAGAGGATGCAGAAGTCAGAGATGGAGAAGCTTATAAATCAAAAGAAAATGGCACTGAGGCAGTGTATAGACAGGTAAGTTAAGTGCAAGTTAGGGATCAATAATCTTTCCACATCTTGTGGAGGTGTCTTGAAAATAATACATTCAATTGCCTTTGCAGGTTGAAGGATATGGAGAATACAAAATATAAACTCTTGCAGGCGTTAAGAAACTCAGGAACCGGAGGAATAATCGATGCTTATCAGTGGGTGCAACAACATAAAGATGAGTTGAATAAGGAGGTGTATGGTCCTGTGTTGCTTGAGGTACATTTAGAAAATTTTTCTTATTTATTACGTTTATATTTATTCTTTAATAATTTTGGTGGGTTTGTGAAATAAGGTTAATGTTCCAGATCGGGTGCATGCAGACTACTTAGAGGGTCAAGTCCCATATTATATATGGAAGGTATCTTTTAAGGAAAATATTTCTAAAGTTTTTTTTCCAATTGAATGTTTGGCTTGCTTAGCATTAAAAGTTATATTCTTGAAATATTTTGCATAATAATTTGTTTCTATTTATGTAAAATTTGCCTTCTATGATGTCTGTACTTTTGGGTTACCAATTATCACATTTCTTGAAGCCTTAGCTGCATTGGATGAATATTAAAGGAAAATTATGATGGTGTCCATACAATGATTTAGCAAAAGGGAGTCTCCAACTAATACTAATTCTAAAAGAGTTTGACCAATGGGTTTTAACTCAATGGTACTAGAGTTGTCTCCAAGATCGTGAGATCTTGAGTTCGAGCTCTAGTTGGGGCCACTTGTACTGAAAAAGAAAAAAAAATGAATGAGAAGACCATCAATTGCGAGAGTCAATTACAGTTGAGCTTGGACAATTGCATTTGTGAGATATTTATCAAGGATCTCCCTTTTGTATGAGTTGCTTTTAAGGGTCAAACAAGTAAATAGTAATGACATAATAATAATAATAGTATAATATAGAAAGACTTGGCTTGAAACATGTCGCATAGAATTATAATTGGGTCAGAAATAAGCCCTTATGAAAGGATTAATATAAAGAAAAAATAAATAAGTTTCGGAGGTACATGTGAAGTCTTGTGGATGAATATAGAAGTCTATGTTTATTTGAAAGGGTACTTGATAAGGAAAAATCTAGTTTGTTTTGTCAATCTATAGATTAAAAATACAACAAATACATATGTGCATGTGAGGCAGTTGAATGCTTTGGTTCTGCTCCCTTGAATAATTTCGGATGCTTTGATTATATATTCAATTTATATCATTGGTTATAGGATAATTAGTTGTATTATTTTATTACATTGGTGGTTTCATTGTGCTTGCATGGCAGTCTTTCATAACACAAGATCCTGTTGATCGGGACTTTCTGGTCAGAAACTTGAAGTCATTTGATGTTCCAATTTTAAACTATGTGAGGAATGAATACCATTTTAAGGATCCCTTTGAAGTTTCTGAGAAGGTATATGCAACTTGAGCCTGTAGTGCATAGTGCACTGGACAAGTCAGATTATCTTATTTTATATTTCTGGCCTCTCTGTTGAGCAGATGAATGAGCTTGGCATCTATACCCGACTTGACCAAGTTTTTGATGCTCCTGATGCTGTAAAGGAGGTTTTGATCAGCCAATGTGGTCTGGACAGATCAGTACGCTTTCTAAACTTATCTTATTATTGTTTGTCAAATGTCAATAGGTCAAAGCCTTGCAAGCTTGGGAAGTTAAATAAGATATCTCATTTGTGGAGATTAGTTTAGTTTTTCCCCCCCTTTCCTTGATATATATAATGCTTATATTTGTTTATTTCCATCAGTATATTGGGTCGAAGGAAACTGATAAGAAGGCAGATGATGTAGCAAAGTTGAATATTTTAGATTTTTGGACTCCAGAGAATCACTATCGTTGGTCTTCCTCCAGATATGGTGGTCATTTATCTGCAATTGTTGAACCAGTCCATCACTCACGTCTTCTACTTTGTAGTATGTGCTTGTGAAGTGTCTCTAAATCAACATATTATCCAAATGCTTTGTGAATTATTTAAGCTGTCAGTTTTTGTTTGCCTTTGACATTAGGTGTGGATGCTGGTGAGATTGAAAAGCAAAGGTGTAGGAAAGAGGAGCTGGAAGAATCTGTTATTGCATTAGAGGAAAGTTTTAAATCGCTGCTGATGGAGCAAAAGCACTTAGAGAATGAAGGAGCTGATCTTCAAAGACAACGGGTATGTGGAAAAGAATGCAAAAAGTTGTGTTGTCATGCTACTTAGTAGATCCTCAATATAGCTTTAACTTGTTGAATTTATGTTTATGCGTCAATATATCTGGATTCGTAGCTAGATAGAATCACTTCCTCTGAAGAAAAATATCTTTGATATTATCTGTAGGAGGAGATTATTAGTGTTGCACAAGAGAAGAAGAGAACTCAACGGGAATTGGAGAACCGTCTCAGTAAGTACAATAATTTAGCTTATACATATATATTTGCAATTGGAAGAATTAATGATTTCTTTGGTATAGATCAAAAGAAAAGGAAACTTGAATCAGTGGAGAAGGAGGATGACCTGGATACCGGAATGGCAAAGCTTATAGATGAAGCTGCAAAAATTAGGATTCAGCGGCTCCAATATGCAATTGCTATTAAGGTGTAGGTCTTTTGGATTTTTATGTTTTGTCAAGAACAACCTTATATCAGTGTGAAGTTGTGATATGAAGGTGTTTAACCCAGCTATATCGTTATTTTGATTGAATCATTTCTTTTTCCGTGACAGGATTTACTTGTTGAGGCTGTTAGATACAAATGGAGTCTTGCTGAAAAGCTTATGGCTTCCATTGAATTTGATGCAAAGGTAATTTTGGTTAATGGTGGTCTGTTATTGCTAAATGAACTTCATAATGCTTTAGTGATCTGCTCTAAGAGATTATCAATGGATTCTGATAATCGGTTTGCTGCCAAAGATGCAACACTTTGTCCTCAAATCTCTCTGAATATCTCTATATATGAACGTTAATGACAAACTTCTAATATTACATAATGGAAATATGAAATATTGCTAGCTAAGGGCATTTGAAGAAGTTAAAAGGCTAAAAGGTTAACTGTAAACTTGTAAAGTTGTAATAATGTGCATATGCAAATCTATAACGTTGGTATTATGGGCATTTGACACAAGTGTTGGCTAAGGAAATAAAAGGGGAAAGAATTTGATTTTCCTATTTATCATTAATGGTAACTTAGATGCCTTAATATTAGATAATGCACACATGGCAGGACTGTTGCCAAGTTATCCTTATGATGTTTTTCTTGTTGCATATCCTTATAGATTAGAGATCATGAAATTAATCTCAAGCAGCACGAAAAGTTTTCTCAACAAGCATCACTTCACGTTGAGTACTGTGAGTTGCTTATTTTCTTTCTACAGTTTTTATCTATTCTATTATTGGAAATTTCCATTTGTATGTTCATGAAAAGTGTCTTCTTCTTCTTCCTTTGTTTTAATATGTACTCACACATGTATACACCACAGTGCTATATGTATGGTAATTTTCCTGATGCCACTATTTGTTGCTAGATTTTCTTTTTACAAATATATGAGAAGCTGCCAACCTTTTTTTTTTTTTTTGTTACAGCTAGATGGTTATAGAAAATTCTTATTCCCGTATTATCTTGAGGATCTCAGCCATTCAATACTTGGTTCTCCAAGCATTCTTTTGGGTTCACTTAAGGACATGGAATGCAGTATCCATTTCAGTGTATATGTTTTAAAAGCGTGAGAAATTTGAGTTGTTCTGTCTGTTTTAGGAATCTCCTTGTATTTTTTCATGTCAGCAAACTTATGAGGTGATAATGAAAATTATGGGAAGATAACACAGCATATTGTCCAACCAATTTTTTCACCCAAAACCCAGAAATATTGAAATTGAAGGGTATTTGTGTCAGTTTTGCCTTAGATGATACACATATGATTGCAACTAAATATTGCTTGCGTTCTGACTTCTATCTTGACCGTCTGTAGGCAAGAAGGAGGTGGAGAATCATCGAGAACAACTTTCAGCTGCCAAGAGGCATGCAGAATCAATTGCCGTGATCACTCCAAAACTTGCAAAAGCATTTCTTGAGGTTTGTATATGCTATGACTTGAATTTAAGACTTTACACCAGAAATTTTGGATTAGTTTGAGTTCATAGAAGGATTGTTACACCCCTCCTCCAGAAACATAAGTAAGCTTTCTCCTGTTACAGGTCAAGAAAAAATATGAACTTCGGTATATGTATAGAATTAGTGTCATATACACATGTTTTCAGTTTTTCCAGCATAAGGCCTTCCCTCTGAACAAATATTTCTTATTGAAATGATTAATCTTACAAAATGGATTTTTAAATGGCTAAGCCTATTAATTTGTGGAAGCCCCTATGAGCAAGCAATTTTTCAGCTGGTTGATTTTCAGAACTTTCTTTTTGTTTGAAGTAATTGTATGGGCTAGTGAGATTGTCTGATTCTTTCAGATAAGTCACTTGAAAATTGAAGGTGTTATTCTCTTGGTGTTTACTATTTAATAACTAGGAAAGACAACACCATACATGGAATTTTTTTTTTCCCTTTTTCTTGCTCATTATAAGCATTTAACAAGGCATTCAGTATATCTTGTTAGAAGATTATCAGTTTGTGCTGTCTTTTGTTGTACTTGGAAAGTTTCACTCTGGTTAAAATGCTAATTTTGTACATAGAACATCTTCAATGGAATGTTATCTTGATCTGGCGCTTGACACATACATTTTTCTTATTTGATGCTTTGAACTGTTAGCTTTAGTGATACAAATGTGATACTGAATCCTTATGCTCACATGCAGATGCCCACAACAATTGAGGAACTGGATGCTGCTATTCAAGACAATATTTCTCAAGCCAATTCCATTCTGTTCCTTAACCAAAATGTTCTGAAAGAATATGAACATCGGCAAGAGAAGGTAATATTTGAAATCCACATTTCTTTCCTCCTTTCAGATACTAGTTCTAGCTAATGCTGCAAAATTTAAATTACATTGCTGACAATGCCTTGCAGATAGAATCCATTGCCAAAAAGCTGGAAGCAGATAGAGAGGAACTAAAGAGGTGTTTAGCTGAAATAGATTCCCTGAAGGTAACTGAAGTCCTTTGCTTGCTTGACTAGAGATTATATAATGTTTTCATCACTTTACCAGATTTATCATTTCTGAACATACAATTGCTCTCTGATATTGGAATGTTTGTTTTGTTAGGAAATTAAGATTGAAAAATAGCTGTAAAATGTAAATATGTTTAATTTGATGCTTCAAAACCAAACTAAAGGCTTTTAGAAATGTGTAGGGTATATTTCTGTATTTTGCAGTAAGTTGTGGGATTTGATATCTTATTAGCAGTTGTTTATTTTACTTGTATCAATTAAAATTTATTGTTATGGATTGGATTAGCATATTTATGAATACATTATATTCCTAGGGTTTTTGTTGGACTTATAGAACGCGGAGGTATTATTTTGGCAAATAGCTTTATCAAAATACCGAGAGAAGAGCTATAATTTATTGTTTTGAAAACTATAAGTTCATGAAGCTCGAACCAATAGCATTCCCAAGTTCTTTCCATATTTGATATCAGCTTTTGAATAGAATAAGTGGAGAAACCATGGACCTTTCAGTAATGAAGGGTTCAACTTCCATTGCATCATAGTAAAAACAAATTCAATATTGTCTTTAATGGGTTTTCTCTCTATGTATTGGTTCTCCCTTGTAGATTATTGTCTTGTATTAGCCTAATTTCTCCATAAATATTGTCCTTTTGAAAATATGCAGGAAAGTTGGCTTCCAACATTGAGAAACCTTGTTGCTCGGATAAATGAGACCTTTAGTCGCAACTTCCAAGAGATGGCTGTTGCAGGAGAAGTTTCTTTAGGTAACTATTAGGGTGATTTAATAGTAATTTGTGAGAGTTGAGTTATTATCAATTATTACTTCCTCATATATAAGTGAAGTTCTTGTCAGTTAGGTTATCTTCAGTAAAATGGTTATGGTTGTTCCATGGTAATTTGGAGGTGATGATTTAAATCATGGAAACAACCCTCTTGTAATGCATCTAATCCTCCTTAGTAATCTCAACATCTTCTGCAATGAGATGTGCTTTATCTTACTAACCAATTTAATTTTATTAATGTATTCTCAGATGAGCATGACAAGGACTTTGATCAGTTTGGAATACTTATAAAAGTAAAGTTCAGGTAACTGCACTTTTAAATGTGCTTTATATTTCATCAAAAAGCAATCCAATTTAATATGGAACTTTAATCATTGAAGAATGATTACATTCATCAAGTATTATTTGTAAATTTCTAATCAATGAAGGAACCTGCTTTCTGAAAGATTTTTATTGTAACTGTGTCAATTAATTTACTTTTTTTTTTATGTTTTTAATCATGGCTTTGTATTAGTCATTTAAACTAGCTTCTGAATATTGACTGCTTGGAATTTTGTTATATTTATTTATGTGGTACCCTTAGTTCCTCATTTTTCGCATTTGATTTCTCAAAAGATTGAGTTTTGTTAATGTGCGGTGAAAGTTTCACGAGTCAGGGTTGGGATTCTGTATTTAATTTTTTTTTTCCAGCTATGAAATTTGATGCTTTTGAACTATGCTTTAGACTTTAAGATACGGCTTTGATTCATCTTCTCATTAGTTTCTTGTGCGTGGCCATCAGGCAAGCAGGACAACTTCAAGTACTTAGTGCGCATCATCAATCTGGAGGGGTATCACATCACATCAGATTCTTGTCTTTGTAACTTTGGCAGTAGCGTCTGATGATGTTTGAAATTTCCCTTTGTAGGAGCGTTCAGTTTCAACTATTCTTTATCTTGTTTCTCTTCAAGACCTTACAAACTGCCCATTTAGGGTGGTTGATGAGATTAATCAAGGTTGGAATGGTGTGCTTGTGACTTGGTACTTGAATATTCTTTTGCAAAAAAAAAAAAAATCATGGCATTGATCCTCTCTTTCTTTTTCCAGGAATGGATCCTATAAATGAAAGAAAGATGTTTCAGCAACTAGTAAGAGCCGCCAGTCAACCTAGTACGCCACAGTAAGAACAAATCTCCGTATTACCCAATTCATCTGTGGCCGTCTACATTACTTAGCACAGGAATTAGGTCCCTTTTTCTTCATTAGGTTCACTGCTGGCTGTACAGTGAAAAGAGCTTGAGCTTCGAGTAAGATGGCTGGCAAATGGCAATGACCTAGCCAGGGTCCATTTCTGGTCTAGAACTGGCGATTTGGCAGTTTTTGTCAGTTGAGCCTGGAACTGAACCAGATTTTCCTAGCTCAAACTGGTTCCAGTTCATAAACAATTTCATTAACACAGTTCATTTTAGTTCTAGTCCAGCCCCAATCTTTTGAAAAAACGTAATGCATGATTAGTATTTGAACCATTATTAAAGAACTTAAACAATAAATAAATAAATTTTTTATGAATAATTGAAAACTTATAGTACATACAAAATAAATGAATGACAACAAAATATAAATTTTATATGAATAGAAATTAACAATGAATTTATTTATCTGACAATCTTAATGCAAATAGCTGGTTCTGTGAACCATTGAACTGGTCCATTTCATGGTTTGGACCAGCATGTCGGTTCTAGCTGACATGGTAGTGGTCACAAATATTAATCGCGATATACAATCACTATCTAATCTAGTAGTTCATTTTCTATTGTGCTTGGATATTTTTGTGTATTACATTAGTACACATGGCAAGCAGATAAGATAGATGCATCCTGGAATGCATTCATAGGCATGCTTCCTTGACTGTTCATACAGCCTGCGTTGCTGCTTAATAAGATGGAGGGACATTTGTTGCATTTGCCCAAAAGCTGTGTAAACTAATTGCAGTATAAAAATCTTCAACAGTAAGAGCAGAAAGTTTGCCTCTTCGTCTGCGATGGCGTTTATTTATAGTGTCATTCCTATACAGTTCTGTTTTAGTAAAATTATATGCAATTGATGAACATCAGTTATAGTTTCCTGTGTGTGATCCTACAAAATGCAAGTGTTTAATTGCATTTATTTATTTGTAGGTGCTTCATACTCACCCCAAAGCTGCTACCGGATTTGGAGTACAGTGAGGCGTGTAGCATTCTGAACATTATGAACGGGCCTTGGATTGAACAGCCTGCTAAAGGTTAGCTGCTAATTCTAACATAGAATAGGTTTCTTAATGCATGATTCTCATAAACCCTTATTAAATGGTTAAGTTATATTATTGTTCATTGCAGTATGGAGCAGCGGTGAGTGTTGGAGAGCCGTTACAGGGCTGGCTGGAGATTAGATTATTAAATAACAGTCGTCGGTAAAAATGCCGTGATGAGATCTTTTGATTAGAAACGATCCAGAAGTCTGCAGTGCCATCTCACATGAGCTAGTTTGTAAAAACCTTGTACTTTTTGCCTGTGTCTTGGAGTAATTCCCCTTGTCCTGTACATAGATAATTCTTCAAGAATGTAGTATGATTTATGTTGAGACACACCCAACCTGGACAGCAACAGTGTAATTGATTTCTCATTAATGAAATGAAAGCATTGTCAATGGCTTCGCAATGGCAATTCCATAGTAATTTTTCTGTAAGAGTTGGGTGGGGGAATAAAAACATAAACAAAACCCTCTTGATGTTATTTCATCTTCATAGAATTTTCATGATCCAGAGCCTTTTCATCTCTTTCAAGGCAAAGCATGTCCACTTTTCTTCCCCCTAATATTTCAAGAGAAGAAATAACAAGCGAAAGAATCAAATTTGGAAGTTCTCGTAACGAGTAACTAAACTTGATAATATCATTCGCATACATGTTATGTTTCTCAATCTTTGTAAAGGATGACTATGGATATGCTTGCCAACTTCCATCCGCAACAAATAACGGAGGTTTCCTCTAATCATCATGCTTTTACCTGCCATCTTTTACTGAACATTGATGGATTCTGGAGACACTTTACTTCATCATTTACAGGTGTTAGGTATATTTAAACATTCGATGGAAGCTTGGAATCAAGCATCTCCCTTATATTTATTCGAATTGAAGGCCCCATTGATGAGCATATGTGTGCACTTTTCCAATACACTCCTTTTGCTCCTGATGGCTTGTTTGATTCTACTGATCTCTGGTAGAAGATAATGGATGAGAAAGATTAGTTCTTGGGGTTGCTGCATATTATCTAGGCACCAATGAACTTGAAAAAAGAGAAGCAAAAGCACAGATGTATAAAAGGAAAGGAGGCGGAGCTTTAGATCATACAATTGCAGCAAGCAAGTTTACTAAGAGGTCTTCTTCTGAGAAATCAGCCTTTCCAAAAGGTATGTGCACAATTCCAGTTTTATCTGCTCTATATTCAACTTTTCCCTTCTTGAGTTCTGCTATTGCCTGAAAACATTAGAGTAAACCATGTCATTTTGGTGAATCAAATTAGTATCAAGCAACCCACAAATGGAATCTACTCATATTTTTTGTATTTGGTAATCAGCCATTTGCAATTTCTAGCTAATATGAAATGATAGATTGAACGCCATTGTTATCATTTCTCTCTGATTTCCTTTAACGTCTTCCTGTTGTAATATGTAGATGCCGGCTGTTGAATAATCCAGTTGATAAAAAGAAATTGATAAATCCAATGCAAGGCAAAAGAAAAAGAAAAAGAAAAAGAATTAACAAAAGGTAGAAGCAAAAGCAAACTACACCTGAGGTATATTGGTTGCAACAGTACCAGCTTTTGGATTTGGCATGAGTCCCCGAGGTCCTAAAATCTTACCTAAGCTGGCAACCTGATACAAGTGGTAAAGACATTAATATAGCTAACCAAAACAAGATAATCTCAATTATTAAAAAAAAAAAAAAAAAATCTCATCCTACGATTTGGAACACAGCCATAGTCTATCAACATACAGTTTAGATTTACTTTTAAGAGAGAATATTAAACTTCAGCATTCTTTCAAAGGATAGAAGGTAACAGTGGCAAAAGAGCATGTTACAACATAGTATGTTAAACTTTAAAAGACATATATTGAACTACTAAGTACTAATGTTTTCCTTCATACAATTAATAACAAATATTTATATATTCCAATATGGAGTTAAATGAATTTTCAAATTAAACGTTATCCACAAATTTCAACAAGAATAAACAATTGTATCTTCTCTTAGGATGTATATTTGTTTACACTACTACAACTAGATAAGCAGAGCAACACCTTAGGCATCATGTCTGGGGATGCAATTAATTTGTCGAAGTCCATGAATCCTCCTTTTATCTGTTCTATCAGGTCCTCCCCACCAACCAAATCTGCCCCTGAATTTTTTGCTTCATCGAACTTTTCGCCTGCAGATTTTTAATTCACATTGTAAGCAAATCAAATAACAAGGGATATACATGTATGCCACCTTATCAAAGGAATTTAACAGAGTTCTAAAATTGTAATAGAACCTTAAATTTTATTTATAGCCATTTGGAAAACCTGTAAATGAAGAAAAAAGAAAAGGCCATTCAAGATCCCAATGAAAAACAAAACCAAAAAAAGATAAAGCAGAAGTCTGTTCCAATAAAAACCTCTTCAAAATTAGGATATATTCATTCAATAACTTTTCTGAAATTCAATGCACCATTACTCATTTCGGAGAAAGAAACATCATCAAAATTTCCCAGGAGAATTGATAGCAATATTTAATCCCAAAACTCCATTCAACTGAACTAAAACTTAGATCTTGAAATAGTTGGTCAAATATTTAAGACTAGAAGGTAACAAATATGTGATACATGATAAGCAAACATGACACTGCTCCAAAACTGTATCCCAGCATATTGATAATTTCATATTCACAACAGGACAACACAACTTCCAAATGCTTAAGACCTCCAGGAAAAAATCAGCTATTTCGCCATCTTTATAATAAAACCTAACACCAACAGCAATCCCTAAGTTTTCTACCAATGAATAATAACAATGCAAAGGATCAAACTTGCTTGAGGATAACACATTCTCCTGGAATACTCAACACCTTTATCGGCTCTGCTGATAAAGCAGTTAGCCTATAATGAACTTGAAAAAGAAAAGCAAGGTAACTAACATTACATCTGGCTTCTAAGTCCAAATTTTTGGGATTAAACAATTCGAAAAATCCATAACAATTTATAGAATAACTGGTTCTTTTACTCCTAAGAATCTCCATTCAATGAAGTAGTTCCCACTTAATAAAGCAATCAATAGGACTGTGAATTATAGATACGTACTAGATATACCAAACTAATTGGTACAAATCAGCAAATTGAGTAGAATATCTACCTTGTGTAAGCACTGCCACTTTAACAGTTTGTCCAGTTCCCTTGGGCAAATTTACCTATACATAGAGAAACAGAAAAGACAAGGGAACTAAATATCACTGCAACAAATAAATAAACTGTGAATGCAGTTTCATATAAACTCGATCAAGTATAAAACTCACAGTTGCCCTCAGCTGTTGGTCATTATATTTGGGATCAATGTTAAGACGGAAATGAGCTTCAGCGGTTTCAACAAACTTTGAGTTTGTCATTTGCTTCAGTAACGATATTGCTGTATTTATGTCATATTCTTGCTTATTTTCCCTTAATTTTTGAATTTCCAAGAATCTCTTAGACCTTGTCTGGAATTTCCAACAAAAGGGCATGAAGCTGAGTTCTTGAAAGTGTATAAGAATCTTCAAAAATAAAATTGTTTCAGTAAAACCCAAGTGGACTAAGAACTAACAGAATGAGGAGATGCATATACTGCCTCCAGCACAAGGCAATAATTTCTATATAACTGAAAAATCTCAAATTGATAATTCAAACAAAAACCAATCAAAAACTTACAGTAGACTCCTCTATTGAAAAGTTTCTTGCACCAAAATTCTCAGAGATTAATTTCTAACTTAAAACGAAGCAAAATCCACTGAGCACATAAAATCCCAACAATGGTAACAACATAATCATACATTATCAGTCTCTGTTCTAAGACACTAATAATCAATCATGTAGAATACTAATTTGATAACACAAAGATACACCTATCAAAAATTCACTAATCAAACAACCATAATAAACAAAATCAATACCTGAATATGGAACCAACCAAACAACACCTTTCAAATCAAATCATCCCAAAACCCGAATCTTAGGAAAACAAGAAGCGAACATCACAGCCTTACCCTGTCTCTCTTCAAGGGCAATGCAGCCTTCCCTTTCTTACGCTTAGGTGGAGCAACTGTAGCGGTGGCCGCATCACCTGCCTCTCTCCCCTCCACTTCATCAGCCACCTCTGCCTCCGCAGCCAAAGAAGCAGCCACAATTACACTGCAATTTCCAAACTTTGCCTCTTTTTGTTTAAACAGATTGACAAACTTGCTTGATTTTCTCTCTCCACAAGAACCCAGAGCCCATGGATAAAGAGAAGAAGTTTTGGGCTTGAAGGAGAGGAGAGAAGGAGTGAGGTCTTGAGGGTGTACTGTAGAGGCGACGTACGTTAGCATTAGGGAAGAGGGTGTAGTACAGGTTGCCATTGTTGTTGGTTTGGATTAAGCTTTTGTCTACAGAAGCAAAGCTAATCTTACTTTTATCTATCCATGAATTGATATGCTGATGAGAGGCTGTTGGGGGTATTTCTGTAGTTTCTGGAGAGTAGAACATTCCTATGGTGGACAATTGCCATTATTCTATTATTAACTCATTAAACAATTCGTTTATTTTTTTTTTTTAAAAAAAAACAAAATTAGATTTCTAAGAGTCCGTTTTGTTAATATTGTAGTATTTCTTTTTTTTAAAAAATTAAAAATAATTCTTTTGATTTTTTTTTAAAATTGTTTAAATAAAAATAAGTTTACAAGTTTTAATATTTCTTTGAAATATGATATTTAATAATAAAATATAAATATAAATATAAATAATTTTATAAATAGTTGTATATAAAAGTAATAATAAATTATTTTTATATAATATTATAATAAAAAAAATTTTTATTTAATTTCTATAATATAAAAAAATCATTTATTAGTTTTTTAAATTTAAAAAATATATTAAAATTTATACTGATTAATCCTTATATCAAGCTCGCCGATGGATACCATTGATGGGGTTTCCATCGGTCATCCATTTCCTCTCGAGCAATCAAAGTTTTCAGAGATGAGCGGTGTAGCTTTTGATTTGCAATCGGATTTTTGGTTGGATCAAGTTCTCGGTTCGGATCCTGGACTTTGAGATTGGGCTTTCTTATGGATTTATATTTTATTTTTGGGCTTTAGTGTATGTTCTAATTGGACTTTGGACCTTGGCCTGTAGTCTTTTTTCCATGTAAAAATAAATAAATTATTATCAAGTCCTTAAATTTGTATAAAATTAACAAATTTGTCTCTATTTCAAAATTATTCAATTAAAATGCTTCTATATTTTATAAAATATAATTATTTAATCCTTTTAAAAAATTTAATAATTATCTTAAATGATTTCTATTATTTATTTTTTATAATTTTAATTATATGTATTATTTAGCCCTATTATTTTAAATATTCATATTATTTAATCTATTTAATTAAGATTAAAATAAATTTACTAATGATTTATTTGATGAAAGAATTAAAAATTTTAATTTTATATAATACAAAAGCGTTTTAATTGAGTAATTTTAAAATATAAATAAAATAGTAAATTTTAAAAAATTTAGAAATATGATAATAATTTATTTATAATAAACAAATACAAATGCTAAGTATTAATCATATAATAGAGAAATATTTTTGGTGAATATTTTAAAATAAATAAATGTGAAAACTTAAATTGGAGATTCATATTTTTTTATTATTTTAAAAATGAAAAAGAACCAATCAAACAGTGGTATAATTTTATTGTTGCTTCTGTTCCTCTCAATATTTACTCGACATTATTCTTATATTATTAAAAATATTTTAAATTAAATTATTATATTTTAACTATTTTTTAAAATTAAAAAATAATATTTTTTATCGTTATTCATATTTCAATGTCCAAAAGCTATTTTCCTTTTTAACATTCTTTTATTAATTATATTTTAAAAAAATTACTTTTTAGTCTCTGAGATTTAAGTATAATTAACACTTCTATTCCTCTCTTTTGACGACCCAACACTTAAGTCCCTCACTTTCTCTTCCATCCAAATTCGTAATCCTTCTGTCTAAAATAGTCATCCTTCTGTCTAAAATAGCCGTTTGGGACACATGAATTGACAAAATTGACCCTCACTCAAAGTCCCATTATTTTAAAATCATAAAACTCAAACCCAATACCTCTTCACATTCTTCTTTTTCTTCCTCTTCTTCCTCATACTATTTCTCTAACTCTTCATCTCCAAATCACTAATCCCTCAGTTTCAATGTCAGTGTTCTCACCATAACTCCTACCTCTTTTGTAATAAATTTCTCTCTATTTTTGTAAGAGTTCACTCTCTCATCTCTCTATTAACCATCCAAGAAAAGAATTTACAACTCTCAAATAATGATTTAAGGATCGCAAGACTTGGAATCCCATCTTATGAATGATGGTGGTAGTGTTGATCGGGGAAGTGGTGATGGATTTGGAGAAAGAAGGGTGTTGAGAGAAGTTGATGATAAGCTTCTGTTGTCTACTTGTTGCAAATATTTTAGAGAAAAAAAAAGAGAAAGATATGGAAGAGAAGAAAGATGGAAAAGAGGAAAAAAAAAAGAAAAAATCAATGATGTCAAAAGAAAATAGAGAAGATACGAGGAAAAAGAAAAATGAAAAAGATATAAAAAAAAAAAAGAGATGGAGAAGTTACAAAAGAGAAAAAGATGGAGGGTTTCACATTGAGGGGTTTAATAAGTTCATTAAGGGCATTTTTGAAAAATATTTTCATCTCTCACCTTTGACTCTCTGATCAAACTGCTATCTTAGATAGAAAAACTACGAATTTGGACGGAAGAGAAAGTGAGGGACTTAAGTATTGGATCGCCAAAATAGAGGGACAGAAGTGTTAATTATGCTAAATCTCAGGGACTAAAAAGTAATTTTCCACAATAAATATTTTATTCGCTATTAACTAAAATTATTACCAATAATTTTTAATGTTTAAAGCTGTTTCAATAACATTAAATTAAAATTAATTTATTTATTTAAACTAAAAATATCATCATACGACGTCGTTTAACATCTACTTTGTTTATTTAAGCCCGTCATCTGCTTAAATTGGTGTAATAGAGCAAACCCTAAAAAGCTAAAAACCACAGCAGGGCAGCAGCTTAGAAAACCCTAACAATGACGCAGAAAGACACCCTATTCAAAGGGCAACAAAAGAAGAAAACAATCCCTCCTAATCGCCATGGCAAAGTCCCCGTTACCCGAAAAGGTGTCTTTTTCTCTATTTATCAATTTATGCTTCTATCTCTTTGTGTGGTTGTTTCTTATTAATTTGATGAACTATTTACATATTATTTTTGCTTCTTCTTTTTCAGGGAAGAGATTTGTGAAGCCTTCGAAGACAACGAAGGAGATGGATGTTGATAGAGTAAGTTTCATTTTATGCATTTGTTTTTCCTTTTGTATTTACTGGGCAAAGAATTTGAAATCGATAGAACTATTTTTGTTTTAGTAATGGATTATCAAGCCAAAAGCTTTTAGTAGACTTGGCATTGTGATTTTAAACTTAGTTTTACCAGTCTTTGTTAGGCAAGAGTGAAAATTGTGTTGAATTAGCGTCAAATACTGATTACCAACACTCTTTATACAGTGGGTGGTGAGTATGAGCTGACGCCACAGCTGCTCCATTTCTGCAAAGCTGAAGTGGCTAGCTTTGCCAGCCACATTATGCAGATATGGAAAATTTTCATTTTAATTTTCTGGTTTTGACTCTTTTTTTTTTTGTTTCAAAATCTTATTTGTGGTGGAGATGGAAGGGATGATTATTTCCCCAAATGATCGACGCTGAATATACTGAGCGATTTTTCTCTTTTGAGAATCCAAGCCAGTCTTCTGATCCATCTTCAACTTTATTCATTTTCAACTTATCTTTTTCTTTGCATCCTTTTATTTTGCACTGCGCTGTTGTGTAAGTGTGATACTGATGACTACAAGAGAAGTGAAGATAAGGTGCTAAATCACAAGACAAGTGAGGATACTTTCCTCATCTGCATATAAATTTTCTCATCTATGCCCTATCATATTCTTGCAATCCTCATCTTGGGAATTTCTTTCTGAGGCCGTATATTTCATGTTTCCCAATAATAATCTTAGCATTAGTGATTTTAAACTTATTTTTACTACTCTTCGTTAGGCAAGAGTGAGAAACTGTGTTGAATTAGCGTCAAATACTGATTACCAGCACTCTTTATACAGTGGGTGGTGAGTATGAGCTGACGCCATAGCTGTTCCATTTCTGCAAAGCTTAAGCGGCTAGCTTTACCAGCCACATTACGTGGATATGGAAAATTTTCATTTTAATTTTCTGGATTTGACTCTTTTTTGTTTGAAAATCTTATTTCTGGTGGAGATGGAAGGGATGATTATTTCCCCAGATGATCGATGCTGAATATGCTGAGCGATTTTTCTCTTTTGAGAATCCAAGCCAGTCTTCTGATCCATCTTCATCTTTTATGCATTTTGAGCTTATACTTTTCTTTGGATCCTTTAATTTTGCATGTGCTGTTGTGCAATTGTGATACTGAAGACTGCTAGAGAAGGGAAGATAAGGTGCTAATTATAAGATAAAGTGAGGATAATTTCCTTATCTCCATATAAATGTCGTAATCTATGCTCTAACATATTCTCGCTATCCTCATATTGGAAATTTACTTCTGAAGCCAGATATTTCTTGTTTCAATAATAGCCTTGATATTTCAAATAAGTATGCTTATGGTCTGTTAACGATTATAATGAGGTTGATTTCCTATTTATATACACATTCTTTATTGTTTGTTTACTTGTTGGATACGAGTTTATCAATGTCTACAATATTTTAGCATATCATTGCTTTTAGTTGGATAAAAGCCTAAAATTTGGTCGGCTCTCTGTTCTAATCATGCCAAACCTCATTAAAATAAAGACATCTTATAACATATTGTTTTCTGCTTTGAAAAAAAAGGAGAAAGAGGGGTGGGGGCTGAGAGAGAGATGCCATGTTTTGGATTCTGTTTGTAACCTCTACTGATGGCTTGTTTTCCCTCTTCTGACGGGAACAGGAGTTGACCAAATTCATTAATCAATGCAATGAGGTGAAAGCAGCCACGATTGCTAACAAGGAAGGGGGGCAGCTAAGTATTGTCAAGGCACCGCCAGAAACTTCCAAAGCTGCAAAGAAATAAATTTAGTTGATGCTACAGAAGAGAAGTATATGATATGGAAATTTACATAATCCTGAAACATGTTCAGAACCAGGTAGTTTGGTGAGGGCTTGTTCGTTCTATTTTGTTTTCACTTCCATCTGGTTAGTGTTTTCTGTATTATGCTTTGAAGTTTTGATAGTGTAGCAGGCTGAGTATTCTATAGGTTTTACAAAAATGAGATCTAAATGATTCTTTACTGTATTTGTATGACAATTTTTCTTCCTCCTTTTTTCATTTGTAATCCTCATTTTATTTATGGTTGAAATAAGGGTTTTATCAGAAATTGGAATGATGATTGAGCCCTTCCAACAATTCTGCTAAGATGCAAATTGTGATGTCTTTGTAAAGGTGTTACGAGTTCAAGTTATGCCCACTGTTTGTTATGTTCTTAACCTAATTTTGTTGACAATGATATAAACCCAACTTGAATTCCACATAACTGAATTGATCTTTGTTTTGGGTAATGTAGAGTATAAGACTAATTACACCAAACAGTTTTGAATATGAGAAATGCTACTATAATCATGAAATATTCAAGAAAGAAATTAGAGTGTGTGGATCATCAAGGTAAAGGACAGAAGAAAAACTTGCAAGCCAATATTGCACAGAAATTCCAGTCCTGAGCTAATAATTGATGGAATCCTGACTATTGGATGAAGCTCACCTCTCAAATTATTATCACTCAAAGATAAACGCCAAGCTAGAAGACTGGACTAATAGAATATTCAAACTTTATTTAGCATAAAGGAACATCGGAACCTACCGTCGAAACAAAGATCTTTTATTTTTCCGAAATATTGTAATCGGTAGATGTAGGAGAATGCATGATTGAGTAAATATAGAAAAGAGAACAAGAAAACTAAAGTTATGGAAATAATAAAATCGTGCAATTGGTAGATCAGACGATTCAAACTGTTTATTAAGTCAACAGTTTTGGTTCATGAATCGGTTCTCGAGACATATGGAATAGGTTCTTATTCTTCCTTTCGTGAACTTGAGCTGGAATGGAATTGGGTGATTTATTTTTTTTTAGTAGAAATGATGTCTATAAACATACATCTTTATAAACTTGCATTTTATAATCTATAAAAGATTAAACTTTATTTTAGTTTTGCAAAATTCAAATTGGGTTAAATTAATCGAAACTGTATTCAAACCAGAACTGTGTTTAGATGAAAGCGGTCTAAAGCAAGAAGCCAATCGATCCGGCCAGATCTAGAAAGGGCATTATCTTTTAAAATTATATTAAAAAAAAAAAAAAAAAAGGGAAAGAAGGGAAAATGAAAGAAGCAAAAGAGAAAGAATTGGTATATAATCCTAAGGTTCCATCACTTTCCTATATAATATGTCTGAAACAACAAATAGTGCAGCCATGATGGTGAACCCACTGTGTGAAAGTGACCCCTTTACATGTCTGACGTGGATCTGACTCATCCTATCTCAAATTTTCTCTTCTTCAAACTACCAATAATTCAGAAAAAAAAAAAAAAACTACCAATAATATAATTACTATTTAACACCTTTAAAATTATTTAATTAAAATATCCATGTATTTATCTCTTTCTCAAACATGGGTGTAAAATTCGTTAACAATAAAAGAAGAGCACCACAACCGTTGAAGGAATGGTAACCTAACTTTTACTTAAATAAAAATTGAAAGAAATTTTTTTTTTTAAAAGCAAAAAATTGAAAGAATAATCGTAAAAATATTAAAAATTATAAAAATTAATTATAAAAATAAAACTAAATCGAATCGAATCAATAAAATTCTATTCGATTTGGTTCAATTCAAATCAAAATCTATAATTTTTTTAATTTTTTATTTTTAATTTCAGTAAAATAATTTAATAAATATTTTATATAAGTTTATCAATAAATATTATTTGAATACATAATGATAATATTTTAAAAATTCTATAAAAATTTATGTAAAATTTAAAAATAAGTATAAAATCAATATTTCATATAATTAAAGTATGTATAAAATCGATTATTCAGTTTGTCGGTTATTTAACATGTTTAAATCGAATCAAACTAAAAATTAAATAAATTTGAAAAATATTAACGAAATCGAATCGAATATTCAATTAACTGAATTATTAAACTAAAATTGATTGATTTAATTCGATTTTTTAATTCAAACCAATTTATGCTCTCTCCTATCCATTTGTATAAATTGCCAACTAAATTTTGTTTTTGATTTGGTCTGATTTGAATCATCTACAAAAATGAGTCTGGAAAGTCCTTCTCCTCGTTAGACTTTGAGGGGAAATAAAAGGTTGAAAATTCATTTGAATTTTCCTTCTTTATCTTCTAGTCAATTCCACTTCTCGAAGCATTAGGATAAAGAAGGAAAATTCACACAATTTTATTAAAGAGTTATTTTAAAATGAAATTCATAGAAAAAATACACTCATACAATTATTCAAAAAATTAATTTAGATGTGTGAAAATTGATTATAAATAATAATTTATTTATTTATTTTTAAATCAAAATTACTTAATTAAATTATAAAATTCACTATTTAATTATTCTATTAAAATTTTTAATCAAATTATTTTAATTGTAATTAAAAGATTAAATAAATAGTATAAATATTTAAAATTATTGTAATCAAATAATATACATTATTAAAACTACAATAATTAAATAATAAATAATCAAAACGATTAATAATTTTTTAATAAAAAGACAAATAAATTAAATTTTATAAAATATAAATATTTTAGTTAAATAATTTTAAAATAAAAAATAAATAATTTTTTTAAAAAAATTCAAACACTTAATAGTAATTCAAACTAAAGTAGGAAAATATGATCGTTGATTTTTTTTTTTTTTTTAATCAACGTTAGATATATATTGCATTTGTGAAAAATCCATAAAATTATATAAAAAATATTTGTTTGTTACCAAATTCAATATTGGACAATTGATTATCAAAGAATAAAATATAAATTTATTAGATTTATATTCATTTTTTAATTTAAAACTTTTTAATTTTAAAGACGATCACAGTATTACTGAGCCTGTACAAAAATGAAGGTTATAGTAATTTTGTGGTAGAAGGGTGATTTTGAAAAATAAACACTTTAATGAAGTAAATGGTAATTAACCAAATCGACCCTCCATACTCTTCTTTGCGGGTAGAGCTGGTCACGAGTTGATTTTGGTTCAATTATAGGGCAAAATCAGTGATTTTCAATTTTCTATTGGCTAAATAGAGAGATTTAAATCACATAGGGTCGATATTTTAATATTTTAGATTTCGATGATTTGAATTCAAGAATGATTTTAATTTTACTTTCAGTGAGATTTGATTCAACAATTAGATTTCATTTATTTTAAAAAAATAAATTATATTTAAAACATATTTTTAATAAAAAAATGTTTTATATGAAAAATATTTTTGAATGAAATTACTTAATTTTAATTTAAAAAATAAAATTTATTAATAAATTTATATATAAAAATTTTAATAAAAATATTTTTGAGAACTAATAATAAAAGGGTTTCTCCTACCCAATAAGGGTCAAAAATGGCATGAACCCCTAAATTCCAAGGACACCCATATCCAGTAATCTAATCCAAAATTTACAGTGTCCTACACGCTCTATCAATTGCGTGGAACGCACGACAAGGTACTATGCGCTGACGTGTTGGTTCCTTTGCTTCACTAAAAAGTCAATTTCACCCACCTCATCATCTCATCCCATCAGGCTCAAATCTCCACCGTTAATCATGATCGCCCCACCTATTCTACCTTGTACCTTATAAACACTGGAGTTAAAACCCAATCTTGCACGTGTTCTGTTCTTTACCAACAGGCATTCACTGCAGTTTCCTCCCATTGGTGCGTGATAGTCACGTGGTGTGTACCAGCGCTTTGTCTGTGAGTTTAGGCATAAAATTAAAACAATAAAATAAAAAAATAAAGACGTTGGCCACCAGTGATGCGAATAATAACACCACCTAACAAAACACGAAAAAACATACAAAATCCATTAACGGTTTTCATACATCACCACCATCACAGCCGCCGGTGCCGCAGCCGTCACAACCACCACCGTCGACGGAATGGGTGCTGCAGAACCTGTTACAGAAGCAAACGTACTGGAATTTCTCTATCTCTGTGCCTTTCCCCTTCTCTTGTAGTGTGTCTGTCTGCTGCTAACAGTCATAAGAATTTGTTGTTCAGGTGCCGGAGAAGGAGAGTGAAAGGAGAGAGGAAGAGGAGGAACGAGATGAAGAGGAAGAGGAAGGAAATGGGAGGAAAGAAAGGATGGAGGGAGAGAGAGATGTTGAGAAAGGAGAGATGGGTGTTGAAGAAAAGGTGATGGAGAGCAAAAATGTTGAAGATCAGAGAAATTTTCATGTTTCAATGTTGCAGAGATTGAACCCATCAAATCCTTTAAGAATTGTCATCAATAGTAATACAAGAGTTGCTTCTCCTTCTCCTTCACAAACTTCTCTGCCTCGCTCTACCCCAACCCCACAACAAGTAAGTTCCTTTTCTTGCTTCTGGGTTTACACAAAGAAAGCTTCATCTCCCCTTTTGTTTTTAGAATTTTTTGAAAATGATTTTTGATTTTCCCTGGAATTCACATGCATCTCTATCAATTTTGTTAAAAGTTAGTAAATTTTCTTTGCCTTCTTTTTGGGTTTAGTCAAAGTATTAAATTTAAAGTCATTTAATTAGCATGTTTATAGCATGTTATGCAAAAGAAGTGTCTTAAATTCTTGCTGGTTTTCAAGTCAGCTATGGAAAATTCATTGCTTTTGCCAAATTCTTCACTAAATAATTGCAAAATCTCTGCTAAATTTTCATGTTGCTATTTTTTTTTTAATGTATCTTCTCATCTTGTGTGACCAGCCATCAATAGCAACACTGAATTCAAGAAGGTATACCAACAGAATATCTCTGTTTCTGTTTGTGGTGCACATGGTTCTGGCTTTTGGGCTAGTGTGTTTTCTTATATTCAAGGGAATTCAAGGACTTGTGGTAGCATCAGATACTGTTAAAAGAAAAGAGATGAGGATATTGAAATATTTCCTCCCTCAAGTTGAAGTAGCATCTCTATTAAGCATTACTCTTGCTTTGGCATGGCAAAAAGCAGTTAGAGTATGGCCTGGATTCATGATTCATTTCATATTATGGAGCTCTTTCTTCATGTCACTTTCAGCTGGGATTCTCTTAATTTGCTTCCAAAAGGCTCCCACTGATGGTGTTGGAGTTTGTCTTATTGCTTTTGCAATTGGTAATGGCTTATATGCTTGTTGGGTTACTCAAAGAATCGAGTTTAGTACTAAAATCTTGATTAAATCTCTTGAACCTGTTCCGAAATTCGGTGATTTGAATCAACCCACTTATTGGATGCTTGGGGTTGGGTTCTTGTGGATGTCTATGTGGATTTTAGCTGTGATTGGGGCTTTAAATTTCTACTTTCCTCCATTGACAATTATTGCATTAGTATTGAGCATGGCTTGGATTACAGAGGTTATGAGGAATGTGGTTAATTTGACAGTTAGTAGAGTTATCTCATTGTATTATCTAAGAGGAATGCAAGCCAGTACAGAATTTTGTTTTCAAAGAGCTGTAACTCGGAATCTTGGAAGTGCTTGTCTAGGATCTGTATTCGTACCATCAATCGAAGCACTAAGAATTATTGCTCGGGGTCTGAATTTGCTCGAGGGAGAAGATGAGTTCATGTTCAGTTGCGCTCATTGCTGTCTTGGAGTCATGAACTCCATCTTCACATATGGCAATGGCTGGGCCTTTGTACAGGTAATACCAATATTCAATGCTAATTCCTTGAGCTTAACAATGCTTGACCAAGAAAATGAGGCATTGTACTGAGTTAGCCTTTAAACCATTGTTGCAGATAGCTGCATATGGAAAAGGATTTGTTCAGGCATCACAAGATACTTGGGAACAATTTAAAAGGCAAGATATGGAACGCATTGTTGATTGTGACATTACCAGCTCAATTTGTTTCCTTACTGGAGTTTGCAGTGCCTCCATTTGTGTGATTGTTGTTGCTGCTTGGACTGCTAAAGTTCACCAACCCTTCACAGCTACTCTCTCCCTATTGTCATTATTCATTGGATACCTCCTGGTTTGTAGCCCTTTCTTGCTTACTACTTGTTTTTAGATCATGTGGCCAATTGGGTATTTTTCTAATCTTTCATAAAGAATCTTTATGAGTCACATCTGTGATTAACTTGGTTGATTAATAATGTTAATTTGCAGACAAGGATTGCTATGGCATTGCCACATGCTTGTGTTAGCTGCTACTATGTTTGCTATTCAGAAAATCCTGACAACAGATTGTTTGATAATACCATCAAAGAACAACAGAACTTGATAAAATCCGGCCGTGATGTGGTTGTTCGGACACCTCGAGTTCCTCATCGCTTTGCGACTTAGCTCAGAAGCCAAAGCAAGATTTCTCCCCGGAAAAAAAATGCAGAAGCAATATGTGGTCACAGATTGAGCAATGCTGATAAAAATGCACCATTGCTATGGTCACTTTCATTGAGGGGTCCAAAAGGACTTGGATTCAACTTCAAGCCAATCAAAATGGAGCCAAGAGTTAATTTTGTCCTAAATGGTTAAGGTGGTGATGGATTTTGGGATTTGACTGTGAAAGATCAGCTACCATTGGATGATGTTCTTGATCTGGGTAGGAAATTTGTGGAGACCCCACTGGGATTCCAATCAACAAAGCAACAATGACACAACTGTCTCTTGCTACATGCTAATGCTTTTTTTTTTCTGTATCATATTTGCATATACTCTTAGGATATTCCATAGTTAAAAAGCTCCACCATTATTTAATCAGGAAATGGCATTCAACACTCTTCCCTTTTAAATAAGATGAAGAATTTCATCATATTAAATAAATATTTATTGAAAATATTTTATTTCTGAGCCGATTGATATAAACTAAATATAATTTAATTTCAGTCGAACGATGGTATAAAACATACCCACCATTGTTTATTTATTTAATTTAGTTGTAATATCCCTTTTGCAATATTTGCAGCTTGCAAGAGTTGTGCATTTTCTATTATCTTAATTAAGGAATTTAAAATATGGGTTTGAATTAATTAAAAAATTGTTTAAGATAAGCTTTGGTATTAGGTTTGCCTTGATTAAAATAAAATAAAATAGAAAAAAGTACAATTAAAAGCTGGCTTTTTTTATACTTAATAATCATTATTGTTGACATCAGCCAGGTGCCCACTTGGAATTAACTTGTAAAGAGTTAATTAATTAAAATTAAATAATAATTTTTTTTTTTTATATATTTATAAGTTTAGAAGAGAAATAATATACGCAACATCTCTCAGAGAGACCTTTTTCGTTGCTTAAACATATAAATATTGTTGGGTTTACATTAAATCAAATTTATTTTAGTTAAAAATTAAACCGAATCAAATCGATCTGATTTAATTCTATTTTGATTTAATTTGATCGATTTAAATTTTTAATAATTTTTTTATTTTTTATACTTTATTTTTAATATTTTAAAATTTAATTAAAAATATTTTAATCTTAATATAATATAATTTTTATATTATTAAAAATAATATATTATTATTATTAATCGATTTAATTTAATTTTTTTAATTAAAATTAAATTAAATTAAATTAAAATAAATAAAAAATTAAATTAAAATTTTAAATTAATTCAATTAAATTAATTTTTTTAATTTAAATCGAATAATAATAGTCATACTATTACTCATATAAATTATGTTTAGAGTAATGAATACAAATATGTAATAAATGCTACGAAGAAAAATATCTTCCAATGGCATAAAGCCATCTGTCTCTATACAAGCCAAAGAAATGGAGGAATGCATTGAATATGACATACACTAACTAGGGCACCATACAAATCTCTTCAATTATTAATTATATGCGTGTTTAATATAAACTCAATCTCATATAAAAATAAATTTAATAATTAATAAATTAAATAATTATATTAAGATTTGTGTAAAATTAATTTAAATATATACAGTAAATACGCAACTCCACATATAAATATTTAATTTAATAAATGTTAATTTTATTTTCAAAGAAATTTATATTTTTTATAGTTTTATTTTAATTAATAATAATTAGATAAAAAGAGAATAAATAATAATTAATATAATAATTCTTTTTCAACTAATAAAATAAATAACGTTAGAATGACCCTCCCTTAGGTCACCTCAACAACTCTTCATTGGTGAGTCCTTTTCATGAACATCTTCCCAAGTAAAAGATCAAGAGGGCCGAGTGAGGGAGAGCGTATCCGGAAAAATCGAATTAAACCGATAGATTTTAATTCAACTATTTAGTTAATTAAAATATTTAATTTAATTTCGTTAATATCTTTTAAATTATTTAATTTTTAACTTTTTAAATATATTAAATAATTGACTAATCAAATTAAATAATTTTATTATATATTTTTATATTAATTCTTTTTAAATTCAGATAGCTAACAGTCTAAATTTAATATTTTCTCTATTTTTTTAATTCAATCTAATTAGCGATCTAAATTTAAATGTATTAAATTTATTAATTTTAATTTTAATATAATTAAATTAAATCAAATTAATTTTTATCGATTTAATTTAATTAAAATATATCTTAATAATCGATTTAATTTAAATTCTAATATTTTTAAAATTTAATTTTTAATTTATTTTTATTTAATTTAATTTAAAATTAAATCGACCAATTAGACAGTCTAAACTAATCCTTTAATTTTATTTATTTATTATTATTTATTTTACAATTTTTTTTCTATTTCTCTTTTGGTCATAATATTGTTGAAAGGAGATTTAGTTGGGTTAAAATAATTTGGGTAATTGTTTTAACATTTTATTTGACAAAATTATTGTTGCCACAATCATAGTTTTGTATATTCATAACTTTACAGTAAAGTATTAAAAAGAAAGAAAGAAAAAAAAGGACTTTATAGAAAAGTGTACCTTTCATTTTGAGTAGGTTTCTTGAATCGAGTCCTTTATCAAAGAGACTTTAATTCATTACTTATCCAGTTAAAACTGAAAATCTAAAACTCAAAGTGATTTTTCATTTATCATTTATTTTGCATTTGCAAATGTGTTTTGGATTTGATTAATTCACTGAAATTAATCTAATCAATTGATAGTATTATACTTATATTTTCACTATATGAAAAATAATAATAAAAAAAAGGTTAGATGTTTTTTTGTTTCGTAAATAAAAGATTTATACCTCTATTCTTTTATTGGAAAATCAAAGATGACTGATGAAGGATTGCTACTGGAGAACAGCAAGAAACAGCTATTCAATAGAAACAGCAAGAAATTGGCCAGAGGTTAATAATCCATTCCAAAAAGCTACTGGAGAACCCAATACAAACCATATTTTTGTGCTGTTTTGATTGATCAAATTTCAGCCAACTTGAGAAATACATTCACTGGAAATAATCTCCCACATATTCAAATTATTATTTGATTCAGTTCAAGGGGGAAAAAAGCTACTATCTTGATTTGGGTTAAGAGCAACAGATAAGAATAAGACAATTAGACAGCAGCAAGAATAAATAAAATGTATCTTATGATAAAGGTGCAAGAACAATTACACAACAATGTTCATCACAATGTATGTGGAAACTATGACTGGAAATAGCCATGCAAATCCAGGTCCTTCACTGCATTATTACAACCAGAAACAAACTATAATTATAATAATCACTACAACCTTAATCACTCAACAAGAGATAATTGCGCTGTTATCCAAATATTGGGTATACTTACAATCATCAGCCTGCTTTTGATTCTGATTTCGTGCCGGCTTTTGCCTCTGATTTTGTGTCTGCTCTTGCTTCCACAGGCTTGGTATCACCTGCACAACACCCACCACCGTGATGGTGGTGATGATGATGGTGTCCATGATGATGAATCTGTTTTCCCTTAAGCTGCTTCCGCATATCATATGCATCCTCTCCATCTGCATAATACTTTGCCTCCACATCATGAATCTTATAGCCCAACGTTTCTGTGTACAGATTAAATGCAGCCCGATTACTCTTCCTCACGTGTAGTGAGACATATTCTGCTCCAAACACCTGTTTCAAACATTTCAGTGATGAAATACACAAACATAATCCATTAACAGGCCAATCTTTTGTCCAGTTTTGCACTTATAATCGCTCCGGCAAGTCAATTTTCAAACAAATTCTGAAAATTTGTCACAAAAACTTCAACCTCTGTATTTCTATAATAACATTGACAGTATGAAAGCATTCATTTCGCCTTTTCAATCAAGAAAAATGGTTCAGAACTTGCTCTTAGAAACGAAAATAGTTCATCAATATCAATCATTTAGGAGCTTAGCATCTATAATTGCACACATCAAATTCCTCTAGAACAGAGAACTTATGAAACTATAGTTAGTCTGATACATATTTTGCATAATGACGCTCTTTCATTTGGGATAATCAGTGATTACAAGTTAACTACACAAGTATAAGAAAGAATAAATCATAATTAGTTCCCTCAATCAAAATTTATAGACTACCCACTCAAGTAATGGTACTAACAACTACTTCAATTCGAACTCAATTGTATTGAAACACTCAAAATAGCGAATAAACTTTTATGCATTACTTCGCATTCTAACGATGAACAATCAAATCCCTAATTCAATATCTTCACAAGAATTAAGCACCATACTTCACCTGTTCCATGGCAGTCTGGGCTGCACTCATGAGCTTAGTTGCGAGTCCCAACTTCCGGTGGGTGCGGAGGACAGCAAGAGAGGTGATATGACCATGACATTCATTAGATTCTTCCTCCATCTTGGCCAACACGTAGCCCACTATGCGACCATTGTAGTCTTCGGCGACATAGAGGAGCTGCGGCCAGGAGAGGATGTGGTAGAAATAATACTTCATCTGGTAGTTTTCCGGAAGGCATAGCAGGTTACAAGCCTGCATCGCTAGTAGGTCATCTATTGTTGCCTTCCTTATGCACACCATGGTTGGATTGCTGGTTTTCTCAAGCTCTTTTCGGTGTTTAGGGTTAGGTTTTTACGCTCTTCAGTATGAAAGTTTATTGAAAAGACATAATTAATTAAATTATTAAATTATAAGCTGTTAAAAATATCTGTGTTTTGAGTTTGCCATCCAACATGTTCCCATTTCTTTTCAATTTTTCCACAAAGGCTGCGACGCTGCGTTTTGATATTTATTTAATTTGTATTATAAATGTGTTCCTGTCTTTTTCAGATTGACTCCACCTTTCAGCCATGGAAGACCGCGTCACAATGAAATCCTTAATACAGTAGAAAAAAAGATTGAGATTTTTATTTTGTGATTAGAACTTCTGTTATTGTTCGTTCTTGAACTCGTAGCTTCTGCAAGAAATTGATTCTTTGATCTCTGTGATGGAAATTGCAACTACTATTGGAGTTGCTATTCTCTCTCCTGTTGTTGCGGCCCTGTTTCATCAGTTGGCCTCCCAGGACTTGCTCAAGTATGTCCGTCAAGGAAAAGTGCTCGCTGAGCTCAACAAGTGGAAGGAGATTCTGGAGGATATATATGAGGTGCTCGACGATGCAGAGGAGCAGCAGATGAAGAGGAAGAACCAGCGGGTGACGGCGTGGACAAACAGGCTCACGGACTTGGCTTATGATGTGGAAGACATTCTTGACGAGTTTCAGATCGAAGCTCGTCGACGCGAGTTGAAAGCTGGTGCAAGTAAGGTACGAAAGCTCATTCCTGCTTCTTATTCTGGATTGAAGTTCAGTGCTAAGATGATCTCCAAGATAAAGGGAATTACAACCCGATTAGCAGAGATTAGGTCACAGAAAAATCTACTGGACTTGAAAGCGATTCATGGTGAGAGGACCAGTAGAATGGGGGATAGATCCACAACCTGTTTGGTGAATGAAGCAGAGGTTTATGGGAGGGAGGAAGATAAGAAAGCGATACTTGAATTTTTGAATACTGAATCAAGTGATTCAGGATTTTCTGTGATTTCCATAATTGGGATAGGGGGACTTGGCAAAACAACTCTTGCTCAGCTTGTCTTTAATGGGGCCAAATTGACGTTTGATTTGACTGCTTGGGTTTCAATTGGTGAAGAGTTTGATATTTTCAGAATTACCAAGACAGTTCTTCTGTCGTTTGGTGGACATTTTGATGACGAAGATTTGAATTTGCTTCAAGTAAAATTGAAGGAAATGCTGTCTGAGAAGAAATTCTTGATTGTCCTAGATGATGTTTGGAATGAAAAGTACGAGGATTGGACACTCTTCTGTCGTCCCTTTGGATATGGGGCCAAGGGAAGTAGAATCATCGTCACAACTCGTGAGCAACAAGTTTCAAAGATGATGGGTAGTGCTCAATCTTATCTTCTAAAGGAGTTGTCATATGATGATTGTCTGTCTGTATTTGCACAACATGCTCTCGGAGCAACGAATTTTGATGGGCACTTGGATCTGAAAGCAATAGGTGAAAGAATCGTGGAAAGATGTGATGGGTTGCCTTTGGCAGCGAAAGCAATTGGAGGCGTCCTACGAGGTGAACGAAACCAGAAGGTGTGGGAAAATGTGTTGAGCAGTGACATTTGGGAGGACAAAACTGGTATTCTTCCAGCATTGAGATTGAGCTACTACCATCTTCCTGCTCCTTTGAAACGATGCTTTGCTTACTGCGCAATTTTTCCAAAAGATTATGAATTCGATAAGAATGAGTTGGTTCTACAGTGGATGGCGGAGGGATGTCTACAGCAAAAGAGGGACATGAAGCAAATGGAAAACTTGGGTCATGAATATTTTAAGGATTTATTATTAAGATCCTTTTTTCAACGGTCTACGAGAAATAAATCACGGTATATAATGCATGATCTAATTAATGAGCTAGCTCAATCTGTTGCTGGAGTGCTATGCTTTAATTTGGACGATAAGTTGAAGAGCTTAAATTCAGATTCAAAGGTCCGCCATTCTGCATTCACGTGTGATTTGCATGAGAAATTTGAAACCTTTGAGGGTTTTTATGGAATGAATAGTTTACGAACATTCTTAGCACTACCATTTTTTTCGTCAAATGAACCATTTTCGCATAACTTTTTACCTGCTAAGGTAGTGCATGATTTGGTGCCAAAATTGAAATGTTTAAGGGTGCTATCACTTGCTAGCTATCAGTTTGGGGAATTGCCACATTCCATTGGTGCCTTGCAACATTTGCGGTATCTTGACTTGTCTTACACTAATGTTAAAAGGTTACCTAAATCATTTAGTGATCTTCACAACTTACAGACATTGAAGTTATATATGTGTATGGAACTCGTTGAGTTGAACGCAGGCATCGGCAATTTAACAAACTTGATGCACCTTGATCTTAGAGGTACGTATAATTTGCAAGAGATGCCACGGGAGATAGCTAATTTGACAAATCTGCAAACTTTGTCCAAGTTTATTGTGGGAAAAGGCAACGGACTTGGGATAAAAGAGTTGATGAAATTTCCTCATCTAGAAGGGAAGCTTCAAATTGAGGGGCTACACAATGTGGTAAACATTCAAGATGTAGGGCTTGCAGATCTAAAGAAAAGGGAGGGTCTTGATGAGTTGGCATTGCTATGGAGTGATAATTTGCATGATTCACGAAGTGATGAGAATGAACTTATGCTACTCAGCTTGCTTCATCCTCATCAAAAGCTGGGAAAGCTATCAGTTAAATTTTATGGTGGTAAGCAATTCCCATCATGGATAGGAGATCCCTCGTTCACAAACATGGTGGATGTAGAGCTTCATTGTTGCCAAAATGTTATACGACTACCACCACTGGGGGGACTACCCAAACTTAGAAAGCTGTGCATAGAAGGCATGGGTGCAGTGAAAGAAGTGGGTGTTGAGTTTTATGGGGACAACTCTTCTTCTGTACAGCCCTTTCCATCTCTGGAGAGACTAGAAATTAAGAATATGTTGGAGTTGGAGCAATGGGTTTGTTCTGATGGTCTCTGTGAAGAGGCTGATGGAAAATTTCCAAACCTGTGTGAACTGACAATAATTAATTGTCCTAAGTTGGTTGGAAAACTGCCCAGCTGTCTTCCTTCCATCAAGAAACTCAATATTGAAGAATGCCAAATGATGATTCTTGAAAGTGTGCCTCAGTTGACCTCCCTCACAACCTTAAGACTTAGGAGAATTTCTGGGTTAGAAAGTTTAAGTGAAGTGGTTACACGGGCCTTGGTGGCACTTGAAGATTTGGAGATTGTTGATTGCAGTCAACTGATATACTTGTGGCAAGATTTCTCTGACTTAGACAAACTTGCTTGTCTGAACCATTTAAAGATCGAGTATTGTGAGAAGCTGTTGTCATTGGTAGGGGGAGAGAAAGGTCTAAGACTTGTTTCTTTTCCACCTACAGGTTTTCCTTACAACCTTAAAAGTTTCCATATCATATCTTGTCATTCTCTGGAGTCCATGCCAGAGGGAATTATGCATGACAAAAGTCCTGGCAATGAGACATCTCATCTTGAGGATTTGAGGGTAACAGGTTGTCCATCTCTTTCATCCTTTTCAATTGGTGAATTTCCTCAGTCAGTTAAGTGTCTTGAATTTTGCTGTTGGACGACACAATTATTGGAGTCGCTTAATGATAGATTCTCGCATCTCACTGAATTATTAATATGTGAATCTCCCAAGTTAGAGTCTTTCCCAGAAAGCGGATTGGTCCTTCCCAATCTTAGCACTTTATACATATGGTATTGTGTGAATTTAAAGTCGTTACCTAATCATATGCAAAATCTCAAATCTCTTGTATATCTAAGTATAAGCTATTGTGGAGGTTTGGTGTCCTTACCAGAAGGGGGTTTACCTCCAAACCTCAATTATCTTCATATTGGTGATTGCAAGAATCTGACACAGCCAATGACAGAGTGGGGACTTCAAAGACTCACCTCTCTTAGTCATTTTACGATCACTGGGACATTTCCCAGTGCAGATTTCGTTTCCTTTCCAGATGAGGAAGGGCAACTGCTTCCCTCTTCCCTAACCCTTCTTTGGATGGAGGGACATGAGAATCTGAAATCCATATCCAGAGGCCTTAACAACCTCACCTCTCTTGAATTTTTATGGATTGAAGATTGTCCTAAACTCCGATCATTGCCAATGGAGGACCTTGCAAGACTTAAATCCTTGCGTATCTCAGGGTGTCCCCTTCTGAAAAACCGGTGCACAAAAGTGAAAGGGGATTATTGGCGCTTCATTGTCAACATCCCCCACCTTGAAATCTCTTTTTAAATAAAGTCTGGAAAGAATTGTGTTCAAGAAACTTGGGACGGTTGGATGAAGGCATTTCACAATTGAGGTATTAAATATGACTCTTCTCTTTTATTTATTTTTCTCACTTCTGACTAAATTTGTTTTTATATTAACACTTTTTTCCTTTTAGTTGATAATATCATTTTTTTTATTTAAAAGAATAAATTTGATCACTTTCATTAAAATGTGTGCTTCATACTTCTTACTTGTATGGTATTTCATTTATGGTATAATATCTTTAGTTATTTCATTTTTCTCTTTTCTTCTTTTTATTATCTATATTTATATTATATTTTATTTTTTAGTTATATTTTCATATTTAATAATGTTACTAATTAATATGTTCATAATAAATACAATTTATTATCTTTATTATTATAATTTATATAATTTTTTAATTTCCTATTTTTTAATTTTTTATAATTTATGTAATAAATATAATTTATTATTTTTATTATCACTATTATTGTAAAACTTTTTTATTTTCTACTATTTTTTAATATAATAAATATAATCTTTATTATATTTATTGTCACTATTATATGACCTTTTGATGTACTGCTATTTTTTAATTTAATATATATTATTAATATTACAATAAAAATTTTATTATATTAACAAATAATTTCATAATAAAATATCATATAAAAAGTTTTTACTATCTCACAAAATTATTATTTATTAATTTGACAATTTTATAAAATTATAACTGATATAATTTAATTAACAAATGCTATATATTTTTATAATGTGAATAATTATATAGAATAAATAAATAATCGATTAAAATTATTATAAAAATATTAACTTAAAAAATATTAAAGAATTAATAAAACTAATTGCAAATATTGTCAAAATAAAATTTTATTCAATTTAAATAACTAAAAAAACTTAATAAATATAAATAATTTTAGTATAATAAAAAGTAAAATAGTGATTCTAATATTCTAAATCTAAGTGTTATAAATATTAAACAAATAAGTTATTAAAATTAAATTATTACAATTTATTATATTAATAATTATAATAATTTTAGTTTGTTCACTTCTCACAAAAATATAACTTTTATAAATTCATTCTATATAAACCCGTTAGCACAATCTCCATTCTATGTATTTTTTTACACAACTCTCTCGCATCTATTTCCAAATGGCTCATGTTTTAAAAATTTTCTTTTTTATTATTTTTTTAATATTTAGCATGAAATTGATTGGTTGTACAACTCTCGGGATAACCAACTCAATTCTCTTAGACAAAAAATTATCCAAAGATGCTGAGATTCTTTAATTCAAATTTTTATTCTTCCTCCATAGTGAAATACATTTAGATCATAATTGTTTTAAAGCTATTCCTATTATTACGAAACAGTATTCGCCGTCACTGTCATCCATTATTGTTTTTTTTTTTTTTTTGAAATAGGGGTTGGGGGAGTCGAACCTTAGACCTTTCAAGGCTACAGGATGCACTTTCCACCAGGCTAAGTCTTGGAGTGTCATCCACTATTGTTTGAATTTAATAAATTTTATTTTATTAAAAATGTAATTCCTTGAATAAAATTTATTATTGAATATTAATAATAAATGATAATAAGAACTAAAATCTTTAATTTTTTTTACTACAGTTGAGTTTTGATGGCACATGAAATTTGTGCTAAATTACTTTTTTAAGTCTTTAAATTTTTTACTCTGGAATTAAAATAATGTATATTAGTTAGATTTCTAATTTTCTTCCACAATTTCATTCTTTATTTGCAGGTGATAGATTGTATTTTGTGAAAAAAAAATTTATATTATTTTGAATCCCAAAAAATAAAATAAGATATTATAATTCATTTTCTATTAATCAACGGTTTTGAATTTGAAACCTGTATACGAAATATATTTAAAATTTGAGATGAAATGTTTTGCTCCTCTTAATAGGCAGAATGAACCCATACAAAAAAATATTATTTTTGTAAAATAACTAAAATATTTTATATTATTTTATACAATAGAAATGTAAAAAATATTAAATTATTAATACCTATACAATATGCGGGCAAACTGCTAGTTTATATATATATATATATATGGAGAAACATAAGGTACAAGATACATCAGCTCTTCAATCCAGTATTCATAATTTTTGAAAGTCGAAAACATATTTATTTGTTAATAAAATATATTTTAAAACTTTTTATTTTTTATTTATAATAATATGATTAAGTTATTTTATTATACATAAAATTTCTTAAATAATTGAATTTTAGATTATGAAAAATTACAATACAGTTTTAATTATAAAAAGTTATTATACTCTATTTGTAAAACATGAACTTTTTTTATAAAGAGAAAAAATTGTTTTCGATATAAAATTACTTTCCAAATCTCAGTTAAATTTTGAAAATTTAGAAAATTTATCCTCTATGTACACATGTGAAAACTTTTTTTTTTCAAATTTTTTTAGAAAATTATTTCAGAAAACTATCTTAATTTCTACAAATCAACATGCACTTGAGGTTCTAGGAGCTTATTGTATTATTTGTGATTTCCATTGTCCTACATATCTCCAATAATAGATTTAAAAAGTCTGTCCTGAAGCAGTAATCCAGTAGTTTAACTCCCTTGAACTTGGATTTGTTAACCAAAATAACCAATTATTTTCGTTATATTTCTATCCACCTTGATGTTCCCCCAGTCCCAAGTTCTGGCCAATGGCTATAGCTTGTCATCCGATTATGGCATCTGTAACTTGATAATCAAGCAGTTGTCTTTTTTCTTTTTGGATATTATATTTAGTTCCTCTGATGCTACTTCACCATGTATATTTGAAAGAATCCCTTATCCATGATGCTGAAGAAATCATTAATTGCGTTATCAAAAAATTATTACCCTAAATCTTCCTCATGAGCAGTACCCAGATACATTGCTGTGTAATCATGACAGCTTTTGTTATCCATCCTTATATTTCTGATCATAATGCTGTTATCACATATGAAATTTTGGTGAAAATGATATAACTCTTTCTTCAGGTTTTCTCTTATTTGGATGCTTGAAGATCTAGCAGACATCATCTTTTGTTACAGCAGAAGCGAAATTTAGTTTTATTCTGTATCTGGATTTGCAGTTGCATTGCTGCTGCCTGCTAGCAGCATTCCATGGTTTTAAACAGATGCAGGGCACTTCGTCATTGATTTATTTGTGTTTTTAGGTAAACTTCTGATTAAGCTAAACATACAAGATTATTATGGAATAAACTATGTTTTACACATCATATACTGTGAGCTTTTTTTTCAAGAGTTTCCCAATTCTTGAAGAACATTTCATTGGACTTTAGATGACTTGTTATGCTATATCTTGCTCAAGGTAGTTCTCAAATCATGGTAGCTTCTATTATGCATCATTTTATTTCTGTTTGAATTTTGAACTCCTTCTATTGTATATCTAATTTTAGGTCCGCAGATGTTTACTAAGGTTCACAGACTTACAATCATGACAGCTTTTATTCATTCACCATTAAGTTCCGTTTGAACCCTTCTATTATATGCCAAAATTTTGTTGAAATTATAGAATTCTTTCATTAAGGTTGGCTTGTATTTGGGAGACTTGAAGAGCTGTGGATGTTTCCTTTTGGCTTCAGCAAGAACAGAATTTGGATTATCATAAAGCTTTTTAGGAGAAGTTAAGAATCTAATCCCTCTGGAGATCAATCATTATTGATTTACATATTTTTTTAGGTAAGCTTTAGATTAAAGTTAAATACTATTGTCCTTAGTCCCTGAGAGAAGTCTTTGTAACCAAATTGACTAAATTTGACAAACAGTATCTTGCAAGCTTCAAGTCTTTGCTTACCATTGAATTATGAAATGCCTCCGCTGCTTGTGTTAATAGATGACCTGCCTGACTCTTCCTGGTAGACTGACTGGGAAACTTAAAAGGATGAACGCATGCAGAAAAGAGTGAGTTCCTGACTGTTGAAAGACCACAAAGTGTGCAGCAACGAAATATGCATATGTTTCATCTGAAACTCTCATATTTTAACAGCATTGCATCAGTTCAAACTACTAGACAGCCATGATATATTGGTCATCTGAAAAGGATTGCAGGTTTACACCAACAAGTGTTCATAGCACCTGAAGAGACTGCTCTATTGTCTTTCTCTTGGTGACATTTGGAAGTATGGTTTGACTTTGTCCTAAAAAATACAGCAGCAGTTTTTTCTACTATCGAGTTTTCAGAAATTGGTGCATGTTTTCTGTTTTCAGGCAAATTTCTTATTCCTAAGTAAGAAAATTTTCGATTTTGAGCACACTTTTTGAGCCCAAGTCCATTTTTGTGAGACATGAAACACCTCGTTTACTGCCTGTGTGGTTTCCTGAAGGCAAATGAGAAAGGCCATTGAGGTTGTGAAGTTATATGAGCATGTTGACATGCCTGAAAACTTTGTTACATGCACTTTTTCAATTTTCCCAATGGTGCAAAGCCTCAGATATCTTATCTAGCAAAGCCAGTGGAGAACCTGGAGAGATATCAGTGTTGGGCATTCATTTTCCTGCTAGGTTATGTCATGATCTCTGAAAGCATTTTTCCAAAAGACATGGATGTTGATCATGTGGCTTAACTGTCTCCTCTGAGAAGTGTTGAAACTGAAGGTCTAATGTTCAAATTGTATGGTATGTCTTAGTGAAAGACCCTGCAACTATTGCAAATGAAATCACCCTTCATGGAATAAAAGTTCTGGAATTTGGTTGGAGGCCCTGGGGCTCTACTCATTGTTTGTTAGTTTTGTGGCAATGTAGTAAAGTCCATTTGTTTTTGGCTCGCAATGCCACAGACCACAACTCAGAATTATTTGGTTGATGAAGGTAGCAGTTTTGGCAAACAGAAAGGATACAGATGGGGTCATTCTTGTCTTACTATCGAGTGGTGAAGCATGTGGCAATTGGTGGGATTTGTCTGATTGCCATAGTTGATGGAGGAATTGGCTGAGGTTTATGGGTCAGCTAGGTCATTCTTGTCTTACTATCGAGTGGTGAAGCATGTGGCAATTGGTGGGATTTGTCTGATTGCCATAGTTGATGGAGGAATTGGCAGATGTTTATGGGTCAGCTAGTCTATGATAAGCTTATATATATATATATATATATATATAAATTTATTCATTTCTCACATGAAGGTGAATTTCAAAAAATTAAAAAGGAAACACGAACTCTAAAATTTCACGAATTCGCATAAATATTGTGACATTATTCTTATATTAATGCTAATTTGACGTATATTAGGTTAATTAATTTTAAAATTATATTATTTTCTTTAAGCTTTCGTGACTTTATTGATGATATTTTGAGATTTAGATAATCGAGTCTACGATGGTTGCGTAAACTTGGTTCTTCGAGAATAATTCTTCTTTCCTTTTATCTTTTTTTTCTTACACGCCAGTGGCGCCTAATAGTCTTTCTACTAAGTGACGCATGTTTTTGTCAAGCAGGCCTATGTCAGGCGTCCATTTAATTTTTTTTAGTGTGCATGCGAACAAAGCTGCGAAAGGATGGGACATGTTCATTTCTCTCCATGTCCCATCATCGGGCCGGCTTTCTTTTTATCGAATTTGAGCTCGTGGACGACCTGGCCTGTCATTCATGTTGAAGTCTAGGTCGAAACCATTGTTTAGGGGCATTCTAAACTTAAGACCTGATTTACTTTTGTGGGTTTTGATTCAGCTCAAGCAACGCGAGGGCCAATAATTATCCATTGATATTAACAAATTATAATTAATAAATTTCTAATTAATTATATTAAATTTTATGTTAATGTATTGTGTGAAAATAATATTCTTTTAATATATATATATATAATAAATTATACTTTAATTTTTAATTTTAAAATTATTTTTAGATCATTTTCTCTTTTTATAAAATTAAATATTTAAATTCTTAAATTTTGAATCCATATAATTTAAAAATCATTTAGTTCATTTAAATAGCAATAAGAGGAGAGCAATATTTTAAATTCTAAAAATACCCTTCTCATGCATAGAAAGGCTTCTTTTCTTTGTCCTCCTCCTGATGCCTTCCGTTAAAAGTAGCAGGAAACAACGAATCATTGCTAGATCCACTTGAGAAATAGCCAATCCTTCTCCTTTGAGAACTGTTGCTAATGCTCCTGCAATTTGAATTTTAATTGGAATTAAGAAAATTTACATATGTCTGCACTAAAAGAAAGTCATAAAAAATCAACCAGTACTTAAGCACTGTTTTTTTTAAATGGGTCTAAATTTTTATACATAGAATAAATATTCAACGAGAATAGAAATTAATGCGGTACGAATAATATTTATTTTATGAGACCTAAACTCATAAAAAGCTTAAAATATTTTTACAAAAAATTTTTTTGTCGACATAATTTATTTTTTATGATTTAATTTTAATTTAAAAAAATAAATTTTATTAATAAATTTATATATAAAAATTTAATAAACATATCAATGCGTGGAAAAATGATTTTTTCTTTATAAAAAAACTTAAAATGATTTTTTTTAATGAAAATATTCATTAATTAAATTTTTTAAATAGATATTTTTTTAAAATAAATAAAAATGTTAAATTACATGAATTTATTTTTTTGCTCCAAAAGATACTGCAATTTCTGAATCAAATTGATGACAGTTTTATAAAGGTAAAAAATTGAATGGATTTATGTGATTTAATCTAATTGAGTTTTTTATTACCTTTTATTGAATTAATAAATATATTTATTATTACAATTATTAAAAAATTATGAAATAAAATATATAATAAATTTTAAAAGAATAATTTGTAAGCCTTCCTTATTGCTGTACTTCTACGCTAGCTTACAAGACAAACAATCCCTTGTTTTTTAAGATACGGCACCGCCTTTAGTTCTTCTCGACCAGAAAAGCGGGCGCCTTATAGTCGTTACCGACAGCTCCCATCGCTATCTAAGCTCTTCCTCCCTGCCACGTCTTTGTGCAATCAACCGGTGAATAATCCTAACAGCCTCCGGTAATTCATTGGAATTTCTGTGATTATAGTGATTGCTTGATGAAATTTTGCTTATTAAGGACATTTTATGGAGTTCCTTTTGGGGTTTGGTAGTAAAAGAATAAAAAAATTTCTTGACTTTTTGATCTTATTCTGTTCTTTCAGTTTATATTCAGATTATAACTTCAATTTTGGAGCGCTATTGAACAGTGAAGTAAGTCCAGTGGCAGGTGCATAACACTAACCTTATAAACTATTTCCTTGGCATTTCTGTGATTAATGATGAATTTTTCTGATGGAGGAGATTTTGTGGGATTTGAGTCATTTGTTGTGAAACGATCATAAATATCTCGACTTTTTTCACTTTGGTCTTTGTTCTTTCTTTTTAGATTAGCAGTATTGGAGGGCTATTGAACAGTGAATTATATGTGCTTATCTGTACTGTTTTTTCTTAGATTTATAAGACAGACAACCAACATCTGTTTTGGTGAGAATGTCCTTTCTGGGAGAGGCGATACTATCGACTGCAGTCAGCCTCCTAATACACAAATTAGCTTCTCCAGACTTGCTGAAACTGGCTCGCAAAGCACACGTTCATAAGGAGTTGAAGAAATGGGGTAAAATACTGCACCAGATTTATGCAGTGCTTGATGATGCAGAGGAGAAGTTAATAAACAATCGCCTCCTCAAATTTTGGCTTGAAGAGCTCCGAGAATTAGCTTATGATGTGGAGGACATCCTCGATGTGTTTTCAACTGAGGTTTTACGCCAAAACCTACGAGAAAAGCAAGAGTCAAACTCAAGCAAGTTATGGTCTGTTTTACACAACTGTTGTGCTGCTTTGAATCCTAAGAATCTGGCGTTCAATTATAACTGGGAATCTAGAATTAAGACAATTACTGCTAGATTGGAAGGAATTGTCAAGCAAAAGGATGATCTTGAGCTGTGCGCCAATAGCAGTCAAAGTAGGAGTGGTGGGTCATTTAAAAGATTGCCTAGTACTTCTTTGCTAGATGAACAGCATGTTTTTGGTAGGAAAGAGGACCAAGACAGGATTGTGGAATTGTTGTTGAGCAGGGAAGATTGGGATAATGGGGTTTGTGTGATTCCCATTATTGGAATGGGGGGAATAGGAAAAACTACTCTTGCGCAGCTTGTCTACAATGATGAGAGGGTGATGAGCTTTTTTGATTTGCGAGCATGGGTCTATGTTTCTGAAGATTTTGATGTTTCTAGAGTTACAAAAACAATTCTTGAAGCAATCACTTTGGAGAGTCTTGATGCCAAGGATTTCAATTTGCTTCAAGTTAGACTGAGGGATAGGTTGATGGGGAAGAAATTTCTGATAGTGTTGGATGATGTTTGGAACGAGAACTATGAAGCTTGGGCTCTACTTTGCCGTACTTTCAAAGTGAGATGTCCTAGTAGTAAAATTATTGTCACAACTCGTAATGAAGGTGTTGCTGATATTATGCGTACAGTTCCAAGCCTCCATTTGGAGGGGCTATCCTTCAATGATTGTCTGTCTCTGTTTGCAAATCATGCCTTAGGAAGAAAGGACTTTGATAGTCATCCACATCTGAAGGAGATCGGTAAGGAAATTGTTCAGAGGTGTAGAGGATTGCCATTGGCTGTAAAAACGCTTGGGGGCCTCTTGCGCACTAAACCTAATCTTGATGAATGGGAAAATATATTGAATAGTAAGTTATGGGATTTACCGGAAGACAAAAGCGGCATTATTCCAGCCTTGAGGTTGAGCTACTATCATCTTCCCTCACATTTGAAACAAATATTTGCTTTTTGCTCCATCTTTCCAAAGGGTTATGGTTTCTACCAGGATGAACTAGTTTTGCTGTGGATATCTGAGGGTTTTTTTCCTCGGCCAGAAGAAAACAAGCAAGTAAAAGACTTGTATTCTTGTTTTAATGAATTATTATCACGGTCATTTTTTCAACGATCAAGCAGCACAGAACCACAGTTTGTAATGCATGATCTCATTAGTGATCTGGCTCAATATGCTGCTGGAGAAACATGTGTTAGTTTAAATGATAAGCTGGAGGGTAACAAGCACTATTCAGTCGCTGAAAAGACTCGCCATGTATCATTCAATCGTCATACATATGAGATTTGGAACAGGTTCAAAGACTTGGTTAAACAGAAGCATTTACGTACTTTAATTGCATTGCCAACTCATCCATCATCCTGGGCTGCTTGTTGCTATTTAAGTGATACTGTCTTATATGAAGCAATTTCAAAATTGAGATGCTTAAGGGTACTATCGCTTAGTGGTTATTGTATTAGTAGGTTACCAAATTCAATCAGTGGTTTGAAGCACTTACGATACCTTAATTTGTCTTGTAGTAAAATCGAACAGTTACCTGAATCTGTGACCACTCTCTTAAATCTACAGATCTTGATATTATTTGGGTGCAGGGAGCTCTGTAGGTTGCCCCAAAACATTGGAGATCTAATCAACCTTTGTCATCTAGATGTTACGGATACTTTTAACTTGAATGTGATGCCACCGGGAATAGGAAATTTGATTGGTCTTTGGAAATTGTCTAAGTTCATTGTTGGGAAAGACAATGGTTGTGGGATTAGAGAATTGAAAGAGTTAAATAATCTTGAAGGGAGACTTTCCATTCTAGACTTGCATAATGTGATTGATTTTTGTCAGGCTTTTGATGCTAATTTAAGGAATAAGCACTATCTTACTGAGTTAGAATTGGAATGGAGCAGAAGCGTTGGTGATCTTCGAAATAAAGAACATGAAACGCAAGTTCTCAAGTTGCTGCAACCTCATACAAGTCTTAAAGAGCTTAAAATTTCCTTTTATGGTGGTACAAAATTCCCTTCTTGGATAGGTGATCCATCATTTGCTAAAATAGTGCACCTAAAACTCTGTTGCTGTAGAAATTGTACGTCATTGCCACCCCTTGGTAGACTACCATTACTTAGGAATTTACATGTAGAGGGCATGGATGCTGTGAAGACAGTGGGTCATGAGTTTTATGGGGATGGCTCTCCTGCAAAACTTTTTCCATCTTTGGAGACTTTGAAATTTGAGAATATGAAGGAATGGGAAAAGTGGTTGCCTTCTACTGGAGTTGACAAAGGAGCTGGAGATATATTTCCTCGTCTCCATAAGCTCTATTTGTTAAATTGTCCCAAGTTGGTTGGAAAATTACACTGCTGCCTTCCTTCCCTTGTGAAGCTCACAATATGCAAATGCCCAATACTGGAAGATTCACTAATAAGCCTTCCGTCCCTTCAGGAGCTGCATTTAGAAGAATGCAGTAAGGTAGTATTCAGGAACATGGTTGACAGCACCTCCATAACGTCATTGAGGATCCAGAACATGTCAGATCTCACAAATATGCAGGACTTGTTTATAAGGTCTCTGACTCTGAGAGCACCTAAAGTTCTGGTGATTTCAAATTGCACGAAGTTAATGAATTTTGGCACTGAGGGAATTGGATTAGAAAAGGTTATGGGTCTTGAACGGTTGGTAATTGAGGACTGTCCCCAATTTGTGTCATTGGCAGAGAAAGATCAGGCAATGTGTCCTCGTCTTGATAATTTGGAATTTCTAGGCTGCAATAGTGAAGAGCGATTGTCAAACAGTCTGGGCAGTGTCATGCCCTTCAGGGATTCACGTTGGGAATCATGCATAAAAGATGCGTCTGCCGCTCCACAATCAAGACTTTGGTCCACACTCAGACAGCTTGTGCTTAGGAATTGCCGTGCTCTAGAGTCTCTGCCCCGTGATATAATGATGTTTAGCTGCCAAAGTAACAAGTGTCTTCTGGAAGACTTGGAGATCGAAGACTGTCCTTTGCTCGAATACTTTCCAAGAGGCAGGCTACCTACTACATTGAAAATGCTAAAAATTCGGTACTGTACGAATCTAAAGTGTCTACCTGAGGGATTGATGCACAATGATAATAGCCCTAATGACTTGTCCCATCTAGAGCAGTTGGAGATCGTTGGCTGTCCATCTCTAGCATCTTTTCCAGCAGGCAAATTAGGCATTCAACTTAAGCAACTTAAGATTTGGGATTGCATGCAATTGGAGTCGCTTTCAGGAAGAATGATGCATGAAAGTACCTCTCTTGAATATGTTAGTATCTGCAATTGTAAATTTATAACAATCCTCCCTGAGAGTCCTCACAGCCTTATAAATCTCACTGATTTAAATATAAGCAATTGTTCTAGCCTAGTGTCCTTTCCAGAAACGACCTTGTTCCTTCCCAATCTAAGAACATTGAGTATCTATGATTGTGTCAATCTCAAGTCTTTACCTACTTGGATGCGAGACATCACATCTCTTCAGGAGCTTACAATTTCTGGCTGTCCAGGTGCTACGTCATTTCTAAGAGGTGATTTTCCCCCAAACTTAATATCCCTTGAGTTGTGGGATTGTGAAAATTTTGATGGCCCTACATCAGAGTGGAACTTGCACAGTTTATCTCGACTTAGAGATTTTAGCATTTCTGGTGGATGTTTATCAAGTGCAGTTTGCTTTCCTGATGACAAATGTGTGCTCCCTCCCTCTCTCATTTCTGTTTGGATTGGTAGACTTCCATGTCTAGAATCCCTATCCATGCAGCTCCAAAGTCTTACCTCTCTAGAAGAGCTAGAGATTGTTGCTTGTCCGAAACTTTGGTCCTTACCGAAGGAAGGCCTAACTGCCACACTTGGAAGATTCAGTATCAGGGACTGCCCACTTCTGAAGAAACGATGCAATAAGGAGAAAGGTGTACTATGGCCTATGATAGCTCACATCCCATGCGTGGAGATGGACGGTGAAGACGTGATGAACTGATATCTACAGATGAGGTTATGTATCCTGGCAAAGAAGCTGGTTCTTATTTCACTTAGGTATGCCTAGTTCTTATGCAGAAGTATCTTTATTAATAAAATTTCATTTATTTAATCCCCTTCGCCATTTATGTTGAAATTGCAAAGTCTACATATAGGATGAAAGAAAACAAGAAGCTGATAGTAAACACATTTTAATTTATACTTGATCCTTGTAGTTTGTGTTTTCATATTCTATAATCCACAAACCTTTTTTTTTTCCTTAATTTCCTTTCTTTGTTCTTTGCCTAGGGATCTGGATGGAGACATGCTAAATCCGGGGATGAACTTCAGAAAGGATCGTCCTCTGCCTGCACAAAACTATAGAGGCCATCAAGCCATTCCTTGCAATGAAACAGCTGTGCATATCTTCTCCTTGGAAAGCTTCCCCATTCTGTCGAGTTTCATTAGAAAAATCCCAATCTAGATTTGCAGTAATTGTTGTTTCTGGACCATCTGCATTCATGGCGATAAATTCTGCAACTCTCAGAATTGAGAAAGAAGCTGCAACTTAATCTGTCATTTCTCTTCTTGAATCAACATGCTTAAAGGTCAGTGGAATGAACTAATACAGAACTTTTAGCAGAAAACATGTATATATGACTTTTCCCTTTTCATTTGCATCAGTGATGTTTATATTTCCACAATTTTTTTTTTATAAAAAAAAAATTTCTTTTGAATGTAATAATGAGGAAATGAGAGAAATACCTTTGTGCTGTATAGTCTACCCTTTGTTATTCGTACATTTAACTACTAAACTCGTTGGGTTTTGACACTATTTATGTAGATAATTCTAGACGTTTCGGGAATGATTTTAAAAAAGATTAAAAATTTAATTTGATTGGATAATTATATTTTTAATTATTATAGTTATAAAAATTCAATTGAGTTCATATTTAATTATATATTGTTGGAAGGAAAATAGAAAAAAGAAAATGTTGATGCAAAATTTTCTATAGCTAATCTATTATCTTTAGGATAATTTTTTCTTATATTTTCTCTGATTTGTGTAAATAGAAAATAAAGAAGAAAGAAAAAAAAAAAAAAACAAAGTAATCTGTTGGCATTCACTAATCGATAAATTAATAATGAATTTTTTTTAAAAAAATCATTTTTAAATCCGTGAATTTTATTAATGATATTATAAATAAATTTATCATTTTTTACTTTCAACATTAAATTAAAGAATAGAAACTAATTTTTTCAAATATTTTTTATAAAAATATTATTGATAAAATAAAATATTTTTTTCACAAACAAATAATTTCCCATAACAACCTTTGTTAATTCATTTGTCGGGATGAAAATGTGTGTAATAATTAGATGGAATCTTATTGAGAGGAAGTTTATTAATAATAATTTTTTTCATATATATTTAAAATTAATTCACTTAAAATTTTAATTAAAATTTTTGTAAAAATTATGATAATTAAATAAATATTAGCTATATCATCAATTATTCATAAAAAGAGAAAAAAAAATTGTTACATTTATTGCTTATTACATTCTAAATTTGTTCACTATAATTTGAATTTTTAGAAAGTAATGATGCTATTGTCGTTTTGTTCTGTAGAATTCTGAATGAATTCATTCTTAATTTTTGAGATCATTCATGTTTAATTGTTAAAATTTTAATTTATATTTTAATTTAAATATTTAATATGATTAAAAATAATATATAGATATAAATATATATTTAGTATAATTTTTTTAAAAAGAAACTAGGGAAGATTTAAATTTGATTTTAAGAAGTAAATAATATTTTTCAATTACCAAACTAAGCCAAATTCGACGATAAATATATATTTTTAGTTTAAAATAATATTAATGTTTCATTTAAATTCAATTAAAATGTATTAAATATTTGTAACTAATCAATTATAATTTTATAATTTTATAATAATGCTAAAATATAAATTATTAGTAAAATGTATTTTATAACATTGTAAAATGAGTAATTATTGAATTCGGAACAATATATTTCACTCATAAATTGTAAGAAATTTATCGAATTAATCTAAATTTTTTATTTAAAAAAGAAATTATTTACATTTCAAATAATAAAAATATTGTTGTTTAAAAACAATTTCAATTTTTAATAAACTTTTCTTATTAATCCTATTAAATTTTTTATATATAAATCTTATTTAGCATTCTTTACCGTTTAACTTTCCCATCAAATAATTAAAAATAAATAATATGGGAAAAATATTTTCTTTCATATACAAATTATTTTTCATGAAATAAAATAATTACAAATATGCAAATAAAAGATTAAAAAACCAAATTATTGACAATATTTCCAATATTTTTCATGAACAATATGCAAATATTCAATCACAGATGCATGCAGTGTAGAAGCCCCAGAATGGCAAATGGGCACTAAGATGAGCTACCCTTTGGGAGGGGTGTCCCAGAGAGGAAGTGTGTAATCAAAGAAAGTGACCTTTGAGGGCTGATAAGAAGGCACTTCATGTCCACCACCTCTTACACTAACAAATGTCAAGTCCCCTTTATACACCTGTGAGTACCCATCAACCTGAAGAAAACACAGCAAAACACCATGCAATTTTCAGTTTCTTTGCTTATTTTTTCAGCTACAATGCTTGCAAGAATATATTAAAAAAAATTAAAATATATCACTTTTCTAATAAATTTGAAAATAATTTAAATGTTAACTATCTACATATTTTATTTAAACTGGACCTACATAGACGCGTAATATAAATATATGAAATTTTATGTGAATTTCACTATATATTTATACCACGACGCGTAGTATAAATATATGAAATTTTATGTGAATTTCACTATATATTTATACTATGATTATGATCTAAATAAGTATTTTTGTTTGAAATTTACCTTTAACCTAGACTCTTTGTCTGTTTTCCATGAATTCCTGAAGCAAGGGGATAATGGTTGATGGGCTATCTTTCCAGCCATTCAAGACATCACTGCAGGGTTCCCAATCATGATCAAGCTTAGTGACATTGGCCTCTTGCACCTCAGGATTATTCAAATATGCATACACATAATAATCACTGCATGGATCAAACTTTGCCAACTGCAAAGCCAGCCAAATTACATAATCTATCACAAAATTTATGCCGGCAGAAAAAGTTGTTTTCAGGAAATTAATGGGTTTTGGTTAAAAATTACCGAAGCCTTCTTGGGCTTGGCTGTGAGAGTTTCATTGAGGCATAAGGGCCTATAGATCAGCAGTGTCGTTGTAGGCTTTGTCAGTGGCTAAATTGCAATCTCTCGACGGCTTGTTCATAAAATCAGGTGAGAAATTACAGTAGTGATGGATTTTCTAAAGTGTTTCTGGTGAAATTAAAGCATGATTTCCAAAGTAGTCATACATCCCTAGATTATCTTTTTCATTATTGATCAGAGCATTCCCCATCTGCATTTCACATAGATCAATAAGTTTTCAGACACAAGGTTTAAAGTTTGAACTTTAGTCGAAAACCCAATCAGCTAAAAAAAAATTAAAATATAGCTAATTAAGATTTAAACCCTTGATAATTAGGAAAATATAGCTAATTAAGATTTATCCACAGTAATATAACCACCATATTGTTCAAATGCAACCCTAGGTTGCCCAGGCAAACTCTCAATCCTATCATTTTCTTTAGAATCTCTAGCCCATACAGATTTACATTTGTAATGCGATCATCTTCTTGGCTCATATCAATCACCTTCTTTGCTTCCATGGATTTGAGCTACAAAGCTTGAAATAATGAGAAAGAAAACATGGGTTTTTTTTCCATGGTTTGTGAAGTTTTAGGGTTTTGGTCTGTGGATTTATACAAGTTGTCTGAGGTGTTTATATAGGTGATACTTTAGGAGAGACAACAAGTTTAATTATTTAACCCTAAAAATAAAATTTAGATTAATAAAGCTATTGCCTTTCAAAAATTATATTTCACAGCTCAGTTTTTGCTGGTGATTTTCTTGGAGGGATGGGCAAATCTGTGTTTTTTTTTTTTTTTCCCCTTTTTGGACAATGTATTTACTCATTATATCACACAACCTTCACAATCTTCACCTAAAAATCAAACCTACAACCTTCACAATCTTCACCTAAAAATCAAACCTATCTAATTTTTATAGTAAAATAATTAAATTTACGTACAAGTTATACTTACTTCTTCGTTTTAAAAGTCCATATTTAAATATGATGAAATGTATCGTATGATAAATTTAATCTCAATTAATTATAAAATTATGATACAATTAAATTCGAATAAATAAAAAATTTATTTTATATCTTATATTATGACTTTGAATAAAATTATGGCACCATTTTTTTTTTTTTTAAATGAAGGCTATAGGTCAAATATGGCCACTAATGAAGCACCAAATTGATGACCACTACGTACGCATGCATCAAGATTACCATTATAAGAGTGAATGTGAAAGCTAGCTAGCTAGTGATTATCTATAATAAAACCTTGATTTAGTATTTGATTTTAATTAGATAAATTACCAGTCAGCAAATGCAAGCGTGCCCTTATGATAATGCCCTAATTCTCCAACAAAGGAAATTGGAGTGCTTGCAAGCAATCAAATTGTCTTTTATGTCTTGTCATGAAGATTTCCCACATGAAATTAGGGTTCCCATTTTAAGTCACATTTTTCAAATTTTAATTTCCCCATTGTTTGAAAATATATATTGCTAGTCATTTCATTGTAGCCATCAAAGTTTGCTAAACGATTAGCTTTAATTTAGGAAATGATACGAATGATGCATTCCACTAATATTGAGTTCTTAGATCCATTGGTTTGAGAAAAATAATATATGTGGAAAATATCTTTAACAAAATAATTTATATTTTATTATTTGATTGTAATATTAACATAATAAATACTAATAAATTGATGCATAAAAAATGTAATGGTGTTAATAAAAAACTTAAAATCTAAAAAATGCAGTCAGCTTTATAGAATAACTTAAGTTTTCTTTTAAGAACAAAAATATTTACATTAAATGTTACTAATACGAAAAATATATATATAAAAAAAATATTTTCTGAGAATTTACGGATCTTAATTTTGATTAAAAAATAGAGATTCAGAATTAGGCCACATGCATTCTGATAGTAGGATTAGAATGAAATTATTACTTGGGGTTTCTAAAATTGGAACAAAAAGAGAATAAATAGAAGCAAATCAATAGATTTGGTCTAAACAACAAATTAATTTGCTTTCCTTTTAATTTATAGGAATAAATTAATTGCAGAATTAAAATAGTATCTGGACAACTAATAAAACCAAATTTAATTTCTAAATCTAAGCAAATTAACTAATTAAGCCAATTCCAAATCTGAATAAAATTAGAAACAAATCTAATTATATCTAGTAGTATCAGGAAGAGATGTGCCATCCAAGAAGTGCTTGATCAATGAAAGTGCTCTCAATGGCTGATAGCTTGGAACTTGATGCCCTGCCCCTCTCACTGTAGCTAATGTCAAATCTCCCTTGTAAACCTGTGTGTACCCTCCAACCTAAAATACCCAGATCAAAAATCTCATTTTTCTACATTTTTATTACAAAAATAGATGAATTAAGAAAAAAATTTAATATAAAATTGATAATGAAGAAAGTAATTTATCTACCTCTCCTTTGAGATACCAAGGATGCCATTCAGTTTTGATGTCAAGTTTCATTGTAGCAACGGAGTACTCAGTTGAAGTAATAGGTACTCTTCCATCAGTATCACCGCTGCATTTATATCGAACCAAATCAAATTAACTGATCAAATAAAAAACTTGGAAACTAAATCAAATTAACTGATCAAATAAAAAACTTGGAAGAATTATGGCAAGACAAAAATAAGAATTATAGTTATAATTATTTTTACCTAAATATCCACACACGAAGTCCATTAGCCATGAACTCTTTAAGAAGTGGAATGACTGTTGCAGGGCTATCTGACCATTTTGTGATAACGTCGCTGCATGGTTCCCAGTCATGGTCAAGTTTTGTTACATTGGCATGCATGGCTTCTTGAACCTCGGGTCGATTCAGATAAGCATACACGTAATAGTCAGTGCATGGATCAAAATCCACCAACTGCACACAATTGAACAATAGTTACTCATGGATTAGCACATTAATTAAGGTAATCTTGCATGTGTTATACGTATTATTTTTCTTATACTTACAGAAGCTCTCTTGGGTTTGGCTGTGGTATTGGTACTGAAGCAGGACGGGGCATAGATGCTGTATATGTTAATATAAGAAAGAGCCTTGTTTATTTGACCATCAACTGAATTGCATGCTTCAGACTGAGTAGTGGTATTGGGTGAGAAATCACAACTTTCCCTTATTTTTTGGATAGCCTCATAAGAAATTAGGGCATGAGAACCAAAGTAGTCATACATCCCAAGAGTATCAGTTTCATCATTGATCACTGCATTCCCAATCTGGAAATTTTTCACATAAGCTTAATACGATATAATATTGACCATTTGAATTATAAATTCTCATTACAGAAAAATTCTTGTATAAACCCAATTCAAGGTGTGACATGTGAATCATAACACATAATTTAATTCACATGGTGGAGTCCATTGACCAAAGCAAGTAATGGTGCAAGATGCCTAACTATGATGAAATTAATGAAGTAATGATGCTTAGAGTGAAAAATGAAGACAAAGAAGTAATGAAAGTTGAAAAGTGAGCCCACAATACTCTTTAAATTCCAAGTTTTAATCATTTCTTCAACTTGAAATTTAAGCAAATGACATTGATGTGTCTCAAATGCAATAATAATGTGGTGTAAGAATCCAATTTTCTAATTATTAATTGAAAGAAAGATATATAAAGAAGCTTACTAGAATTCCTTTGAGGTTGATAAGTGTCTTATTAGCAATTTTGTTATGGGAGAGAATGGTATGTGCAAGTTGAGGCACATAATGCCCTGCATAGCTTTCCCCAGAAATATAGAAATCTCTTCCTTTGTATTCAGGAAATCTCTCCAGCCAATTTAACAAGAACACATAATTATCCTCAGCTGTTTTCTTGTCTCCATTCTTACCATAATCTGCTGTCACATTCGAATACGAAAAACCTACTCCGGCCGGCGACTCAAGGAACAAAACATTTGCGGCTGAAAAAAGATGAGGAAAAAAATTATAATTAACATAAATGGTTAAGTGTTAATTGAATATGTAATAGAGAAGAGTTAATGTAATTAATCAAGTACCATAATTCCATGAGAATCTGTTTCTGTAAAGTGTTTTGCCATCACTGTATACTCGAAATGGTCCCAATTCTTGAAATGCACCATACCCCAAAGATGAACAACCAGGACCTATAAAAATAGAAAACAAAAATTAAAAAAAAGGGAAGAAAATTACGAAATATCAGCATAAAAACGAAATAAATAGACAAAATTCCAACAATAGATAATATACATCACATGCTATGGATAGAAGTATGCACAATAATGAGGAAAAAAACAATAATTCAAATCTCCTTCATTAATAAACATATCTCATCAAGTCAAATCATCTTGATCCTGATTTATATTTCTAGGAAATTAATTAAAAATAGTAAATATAAATATTACAAGGCAGCAATCATATAATAATAATAATAATAATAATAATAATAATCTGCACATGATTAAATTAAGCAGAGATAGTTTATTAGTTTTGGAATATGGACGGTTACAAAATGAACGCCGAAAAATCTTCAATATAGGAGTGAAGCCTGGGATTGTAACCCGCAAGCAGGTGGCATAGTACACAATTGGCCATGTGGGTGTTGGATTTAATTTTATATTTTATTATTATTTTAGGTAGAGAGAAATCCAGAGTGGTTGCTTTGCTTATATCTTTTTTGTTGATGAGTCATTATATAATATTTATTTTAAAAAAAACTGTATATAACCAATAATTTTATTATTATTATGTGATGAAAAAATACACTAATTCTTTTAATAATTATTAGTTCCAGCCTATGGAAAAGGAATTATCATGCAAAAGTATTGGACTCTAGTGAGTTTCATTATTGCCAGGAATATCTGAATGTGCAATTTCTAAAAAAAAAATTTAAAAATAAATAAAGATAAAAAGCCCAGAAAATGATTAAAAATGTTAGATAAGGTATTTCTTTGAGATTTTTTAGGGCATAGTATACCTTCTTTCACTCAAAGAAACCACCAAAAAAGTCCTATCAATGAAGGGACTCAATCCCTACAGATGAACTCTATCAGTTCATCGCCTACAATGAAAAAACAGAATTGAAAGAAAGATTACCTCCATTGAGCCAGAGAAGTAGAGGCAAAGACTCTTTAGATTTAGAAGGATGATCAGCCTCAGCAAAATAGTAGTAGAAAGCTCTGCCGTCCGATTTATCGACGGTAATATAACCGCCGTACTGAGAAAACCTTACATGTGGTTGTCCAGGAAGATTCTGGATTCTATCGTTTTCTTTCAAACCATCCTGGGGATGAATTCTTGATTCATTTACATGGTGAATTCCCTGAAAAAGACTAACATCTATGCCGGAATTACCTCTGAACTTTGCATTGTAAAGTTTTCCAAGTGCTTCTGATTGTTTGTTTCCGTGGATTTCGACGAGAAAATTTGAGAGAATAATGAGAAAAGAAGCGAGAAGTGAAAGAGAGTTGTTTCTCATTGTAAATGAACGCTCCCAAATAATAATATGCAGCCACCCTGAGAGGAGAAACAGGTGTGGGATTTTTATACAGGGAAATTTTTTTCAGAATGTCGATAATGCCCTCAGATCAGTATTCTACTACAAATACAATTTCACATGAAAAGAAAATTCATTGTTAATAAAATTATATCATAAATTATTATCCTAATATAAATTAAATTATAAATTATAAAATAAAAATGAGTAAACTCACGTAATTAATTAATAATTTTATTTAATTTGCTATCAGGATTTCAGCATTGATCCATCAAGAAACCAAGGAAGGACGAAGGATCCTTGGGTCTAGAAATTTTAGTATGAGTGTGTATACAGAGAATATTTATGGTTTATATGAGAGTATATTTAGGCGAAAATAAATGGAAAAATATTTAAGAATCGTTAATGGGTTGGATTTAGAGAATGAATATTTATAAAACAGTTCACACAGAAATTTATGAAAAAACAGGTTTTTTGGCAGACCAATCATGTTATGCCATGTGAGGAGTATTTTAGAGAATGATTGGTCAATTAGTAGCACATGCATATTAAGTAGTTAATATTGTGATTCATTTATAATTTATTATGTTAATTTTCATATTTTCAAATTACAACCGTTCCGACGCGCTGTCTTTTAGATAAAGTTGATGATTTTATTTTTTACCATTTAAAAAAATATATATTTTATTTTTTAATAGAGTAATTTGATACGAATATAATTTAATTTTTATTTAATAAATTAAATTAAAATATACTATTTTATAAAAAAAATTTAAATAATATATTAATTATAGGTGATGACTACCAGACTTTTGATATTTGACCAGAGGTAAAAAAAAATAAACTCAAAATTTATTAAAATCCTTTAAATAAGATTTTATCAGTATATCATCCAGTTCGTGATTAAAGCATATTGAACTAACTCATGGTCTGAAACCACGATCTATTAGCATGTGGGTCGAAATAAAATTAAATGTCCGCTTGATAAAAATAGATAAAAAATACGTTCGTACATATAAAACTATATGATAAAGATGAATGACACTATTAGATAGCGATTATGTGTCATTATAGGATAAAGAAGAGGAGAATAAAGAGATACGTAATTTTTACAAATTAATTTTATTATTTTTTTTTAAATCTCAAAACATCAATAAACTATATTTTGTGCCACTTGAATTTAAGAAAAAAAACAAAAAAGCATTACATTAATCTATATGAATATATGATGTGAATTTATATTAAAAAGTAGTAATATATTAGTCAAATTCTAGAAGAACGGTGGAGAGGTTTTTATTAGTGAGAAAAACCGTTAGAGAAGTCAAAAAGAAAATCTATTTATTGATCTACAGTATAATTTTTATTTTTTTTGTTGAAACTTTTAATATTAATTATTTATTTCGTCTCATTAAATGCCCTTTGTTAAATTTTAATGCAAATATTTATTTTATTATAAAAAAGGCAAAAAAAATTTAAATAAAATTTTTAATTTAATAATACTGAAATTGTATTTTATTTTTACAACTTTTTATATTCAAATCACGCTGAAATTAAAAAATGTAAACTTAAATTTTTTAGAAGAGAAATAATATACGTTAAAAAGTTTGCATACAGCAACATTTCAAAAAAAAAAAGTTTGCATACAGCAAAGAACAATGAATCCGATGAAAGAACATGCAGGTGGGGCCCACTAAAAGTCAACGTCATATTGTAGCACCTCGCAGAACACAGTGGCCCTCTAATTTGAACATTGTTTAGCCATATAAGCAACAACCAATCAGAATAAGCCAAACCGATGACTCATCATTTCTTAATCACACCTCATTACATTGTTTTCAAATTTCCCAATTCTAAGCGATATGGAGAGCTTTGTCCCATTTTTTTCGGAAAAGAAAAGAAAAAAAAAATATAATGTCCTTGCCTATTTTAATTTCCATTAAATTCGAACTTGTAATATAAAGCATTCTATGCAAAATAACATTTTTAAAAAAATTGTTTGAAAATGTAATTTGATTAAAAAGTTATTGGGTTTATAAGAGATATTTTAACTGAAAAATGGGTCCCAAATCAAGGAATCACAGTGGGGAATGGCTATTCCAAATAGAAAATGCTGGCCTATAACAACACCGGTAGGTGTACCTATCCTTTCCTTGTTTTTCTATTTGCCTTTTTTTTTAAATAAAATTATTAATTATATTAATAAAATTTTATTAAAAAAAAACAACGTCAATTTGAAAAATTATCATATTTAATAAATTTTTATTTTAAGCAGTTAAAATGGCATTACGATAAATTTATCTAACAAAAATATTAATTCTAAAATCAGATTTATAATTATTTAAAATTAAATTCAAATCAAAAATATTTATGATGACCGCCGGATTTCTCTACCCCCAATCCTGAGCCTAGATTACGGCCACGGCCCATGAAAGGAAGGCCCGTACGCCCTCTCAAGTAAAACAGACCCGGATCATTAGACCCCTGAGGCCGGACTCCACCAGATTCTTCCCCATCGAGATCGGCCCAGCCCGTATAACCTCCCCACGGATTCCTTCTCCTCCTGGGTTCAGCGTCCAGCCCAGCTCTCGGCCCAGTCCAGAATCCAGAACGAGACTCGTCGTACAGCCTGGCAGATCCGCTCAAGTGTACGTACGGGGGAGAATCAGAGGCCGTTACGCATGGAGCAGGCGCCTGATATCCTCGTACGCCCATATCTGTATGGCAGAGACGCGTGGTCCAATCATGGGAGAGCCGTTATACGTCACCAGCCAGCAGGAAGAAAAGGATAAAAGGGATACCCCTCTAGAGAGATAGGCCAAGTTTTATTCTTCAATACAAAAACCCTTGTAAAATCCTATTCTATTGGATCTCAGATCATCAATTTAAATGTGAAAATTAAAGAGTTTGAATAATATGTAAACAATACATAAGAACGCAATTATTAAAATGCAATAATTTCATCACAAAAAAATAATCAGTGACGAGAAGCTAAAATTTTAATAATTATCAGCATATTATTACTTTTTGAGAAATTAGAAGTGATTAAATTTTAGAACTTGAGAAAATAATTATTAAATTTATTTTTATAGAATATAGTGAGTAAATTTATTTTTATTTATAAAAATAAGTTTAACAAATTTCACCCTTTTCATCTAAAAATGTCTATTTTTATTTTTACATAAGATTAGGAAATGTAATTAATGTAGTTAAAATAAATAAATTTTATACATTTTTCATAAAATATCCTTCACTCATAATGTTTTATTTAAAAATTAAATAATTTATATTATTAAATTATTTTTAAAATTATTAATAAATATTAAGATGATTGATTTGATTTTTTTATTTTTTAAATAAATTTAAAAATTTTATTCTTATAAATAGAGTAAATATTGATTGAAAATATTTTATCCGTTAGTGTGCAGCCGTGTGAATTGAAAGCAAATGAAAGATAATATTGGTAATGAATGGCAGCAATTAAGCATCAACAAACGTAATCAATGACATTATAAAGAATATTTTGATCTTATTTAATATAAACTCCAACCTAATCATAAATTAATTTTATTCCCAATCAAATTGCTTATATTACTTTTTAGGTAAATTATTTTTGAGTCCCTAAATTATTGAAAAATTACTAATTTATTCACAGTTTAAAATCATTCAATTACTTTTTAAACTCTAACTCTTTGATTTTTCTATCTGAAAAATAGTTTGTCAGTTTTTGAATATTAATATTATTTAGTCCATATAATTTTAATTATATACTTTATTATTTAGTTCTTTAACTGAAACTAAAATAAATTAATTAATTGTTTATTTGACAGAAAGATTAAATAATTCAATTTTATAAAATATAAAAATATTGTAATAAAGTTATGAAAGATTTATTATTTAATTTTGGAGTATTATTGAGTATTATCATTATTAATAAGTAAATCTCTTTGATTTTGAGAGAATATTAAAATATTTTTACCTTTTTTCTCCATCAACAAAATAATTCTTCCATTGAATTCCGTCTATTTTTACGGTTAAAAATATAATAAAAGACCAAATTATTCTTTTCTTATTCGGTTATTCTTCTTCGATTATTCTTCCTTTTGAGGAGGAATTATTTTCGTTGAGAGAAAAAAGATAATAACGTTTTAATAGGATTTTAAAAATGTAGAAACTGACCTATTAATAATGAATTTCTAAGGACTAAATAAATAAGGTTTATTGAGGGTAAATTAAGTTTTAAAAATTTTCTTCCTCATTCTTTATCTATTTTTAAAGGAAAAAATGATAGAATAACAATTTTATTGATACGTTTTAATAGTTTTTTAAAAATACAATGACTAATTTATTAATAATGGCAATAATCTGAGAGTAAATAGTAAATTTACCTAGAGTTATTTTAAAATAACGATGAATTATAAAGTTTTTTTTTTTAAAAAAAATTTAGGCATCTAATAGCAATTATTTTTAATTTATATATATTTATACATTGTTTCATGGATTATATATTCTATCAACTAAATTAAATTTTATTAATACATTTTAAAAGGGTGATTTTATTGATTTTCTTCCATTTTTAAAAAATATGAGATTGGAGCATTTCATTTATTAATTATGATATATATCCACTGATTCGATTAATTTGAATTCGCATTGAACATGTCTATTAAAGGAGAAAAGCGTTCCCTTCAAATTTTAATAAATTTTATTAATACATTTTAAAAGGGTGATTTTGTTGATTTTCTTCCATTTTTAAAAGATATGAGATTGGAGCATTTCATCTATTAATTATGATATATATCCACTGATTCGATTAATTTGAATTCGCATTGAGCATGTCTATTAAAGGAGAAAAGCGTTCCCTTCAAATTTTTAAAGGTACTCCATACTTAAAATTCGAACAAATTCGAACTTAAGTATTCTGATTAATAGAGAAGAAATACGTGGCATCCCATTTTACCTTTTAAAAATAAATATCAGTTTATAATAAGTATAAATAAAAAAAATTATTTATTAAATCCAATCTTTGAAACATTTTTTAATTGATCAAATTGCTTTTATGTATGTTGTTGGATTTGTGTGCACACACATTGTTTGGTAATAAATAAAATATTTCTAAAAATGGAATATGGCAAGTACAAATTAGCAACCAACAACATACAAATAGAAGAAGAACATGAGCAGTCTAGTTTAGCTAGTAATTGGTATTTAGTGTTGTGGGTCTTGATTCCCTTAATCTAATTTCATCCTTAAAAAAATTATTATTTTAAATACAACTAAAATAAATATTAATTATTTTTTCATTAAATTGATGTAATCATATTAAAATAAAATAAAATAAAATTTTGTGTTTGACCTACTCTAAAGATGGTTTTTGTTAGATTGAGACAAATAAGTTTGAGAATAAAATAAAATTGAGTGAATAATTCAAAGAATCTAATTCATGTATAAAAAAATTACTAGATAAACCAAAATATGAAAAATTATTTTATGCACCTAACAAAAAAATCCAAAAATTTATATTTTTAATTAGGATCATCATATTTTCTAATAAAAAAATTTAAAAATAAAAATCGATCCAACTGAATTAATTTAAAATTTTAGTTTAATTTTTTATTATTTTAGTTTGATTTTTATTTTAAAAATTTGATTATTTCGATTTGATTTTAATAAAAAATCGATAAAATTAAACTAAACTAATTAATAATAATAATATATTATTTTTGATAATATAACGATTAGATTATAATTAATATTGAAATATTTCAATTAAATTTTAAAATATTAAAAATAAAGTGAAAAAATAAAAAAATTCATTAAAAACTCCAACCAATCAATTCGAATTGAATCAAAATAAATCAGATTAATTCGATTCAAATCAATTTCTATTCAAAACCAATTCGATTCAATTTTTTCAAATACTAAAATTTTGTTACTAAATAGATCCTAAAGTCATGATCTTTTTAGTTTTTAGAGTTCAATGGAAAGAGCAGAGCTTTAGGCCCACTAACCCATCTATTTTGGTTAGTTCAAAATCTTTGTATCCAGCCCATGTGATTGTGTTTCAAAATCAAGATTTTTGAGAATTTTAAAGGATTAACTAAATTAATAAATATGCTAAAATTCCGTTGCTATTTTCAAATACATTCTTAATTTTATTATGGATAGAAGACTTTAATTTTTTTAATAGGTAATTTTGTTATGATTTTATAAATAATTTTATGGGCATTCTCATTAATTATTACAAGAAAAATTATGCCTTAATCTCAAATTAATTATATGTATCATAAGAAAAAGTTGGCTTGCAAGAATTGTGAAGGAATAAAAAAAAATATTAAATTGGATTAATTTTTTATTGTCAAAGTTTATAGATATAAGCATATAATTAGTGAAGAAGATGAGAGTGAATCTAATTTTTTTAATTATAATTCCTTATTTAGAGACTGTCTATAAGAAGCTTGAAAGCAAACATTTTTCCTCTTATTATTTTAATAAATTAAATAGGAATGCAAAGAATTGTAACAACATTAAAAAAAAACATTCATTTTTTTCAAAAAAATATTTTTTCTGCATTTTTTATTATTTAGAGTATTTATTAATTTTACTGATGAAAAGAAAAATAAATTCCTCTTTTTTAAAGAATTTTATTATTATATTCATATATAAATTAATATATTTTATTTTTTAAAGTTCAAATAAACTATTTTAATATTTTTTGTAAAACATATTTTTTAAAAAAATATTTTTTAAAAATAGATTATTCTCGTACGATTATTTAGTCGGTTTAAAATCAAATTGAATTAAATAAATTAAAAATTAAAATTTTAAAATTTATAAAAATTAAATCGAATCGATTTTGATCAGAAATCGAAATGAACAGAATCGATATGATTTGGTTCGATTCAATTTGATCGATATAAATTTTTATTTTTTATATTTTATTTTTAATATTTTAAAATTTAATTAGAATGTTTTAAATTTAATATGATTTAATTTTTATATTATTGAAAATAATATATTATTATCACTAATCGATTCAATTTAATTTTTTTAATTTTTTATAATTAAAATTGAATTGGACTGAAATAATTAAAATTTTTTAAATTAAAAATTAAATCAAATCAAAATAAATAAAAATTTAAATTAAAATTTTAAATTAATTCAATTTAATTTATTTTTTTAAATCAAACCAAATACCACTCAGTCTAATTATCTGTAAATAAATGGAATGAATGTTTATTCTATTTTATAATTTTAGTTAAAAAAACCATCATAGTCTACTAGATTACACGTGTACACGTGTGTGATTAACACACGGAGTTCTTTATTAATGGTTGCCGTGGTTGCTAAGGCAATTTTTACCGATATTTGGTCTATACTTAACTCCATAATTCTCTTTAATTTTTAGATACTTTACATAACTTAATCCTATTTTTTAATAAAAAATAATTTAGTTTATGAGATTTTATTTTATTATTAAAATATTTATTTTAATAAAATTTTATAAATTATATAGTAAATTAAGTTGCAGTATCTGTCGAATTTCAAAGATTATATAGTTTTTTTTTCAAAAAAATAATTTCATGAATTTTTCTTTTGAATTCAATTAACTACTGTGTACTGAATTCAGAAAAATTAAATCCAAGGAAATATTTTTTATTGATATATTATTAGTTTAAATCTTTTTATTAAAAATTCATAATAAAAATCACGTACATTTTATATTTTAATCCATATTTAAATTAATTTAATTTTTATAAAATTAAGAGATAAATTAATAGATTTTATTTTTAAATGTAGAACATTTAATAAAAGGCTGAACATAGATTTTTTATAATATCTCAAAAATATTTTAATAAATTTTTTAAATCAATAGATTAGTAAATTTCATTGAATTTGATGAATTAAATAATTATTTTTTTATATTTTAATTATAAAAAATTTAACTATACTTTTAAAAGATTTATCTATAAAATTCAGCAAAACTACACTCACCAGCATAAAAGGTTGATCATAATTCATGGGAAAATAACAATAAAATATCCAAACAGAGATTAATAATTTCATGTTTTTAAAAAAAAAAGATATTTTTGACATGTAAATTATTATTTTTAGTTAAAAACAAACATTAAATTTGAAAAATCATAATTTCTATATGATTGAATTAAAACACATGGTTGTGCCTTCTCTTCTCAAATTTCAACCATTTAATAATTTTTAATATTTAATAAATAATTTATTATTTATTAATACACTCACATACTTAATTCACATACTTAATTCGATAGTAAATATATCTAAATAAATTTGGAAGATATCAAATTCTACTCCCTTAATTTTCAATTATCGATTAAAAAAAAATCTATTATTTATTAATGAAAAATACTCAAATTAAATTCATCTTTGTTCAACAAGAAACTCAAAAACTTTCTCCATCTTTTGCAATAAATATTAAAAACATGAAAGCTCCTCTTTCCTTCTATAGTCACTTTCCTTCCTTTTCCTTTCTTTTCTTTTCTTTTCTTTTCTTGCTTGCAAAGGAAAATCCCCCGAGTGAACATGGTTGCCAAAGACGTGTGGCTTTAGCCATTAGTGACCTCATTTTAAACTCTTTGGTAACATAACGTGTTTAAATGAAAAATCAAATTAAAAACACTTTGATTCCTACCGTTTGTTTTCAATATTCAAATCCCACTTCCCATTTTGTTCTTTTAGTTTTTTCTATTTAGCTATAAAATAAAAAACTTTCAAAAAAAAATTCATAACTTGTGTATAAATACCAATCTTCCAATCAAGAACCTGATCTTCAAGCCTCCCTTTTTGCATTGAGTCCTCAATGGTACTCTTGGTAGAAAGGCAGCAGCCTAAATCCTTATCAGCTTCTCTACAGGCGTTTCGATATGATGTTTCGCTTTGTATGACCCATCAATTGTTATTTAATTCGAAAGCTCCTGGATTGGAAACCCTGACCCTGGAATGGATTCAGAAATGTTTTCAGGTGCTGCCCATGATCAACAAAGCTTTTACAAAGCTAGTTGTGGAGATTGATTACCCTGTGAGTAAATGGAAGGCCAAGACAATGGAAGAATATCTAAACTATAGTCTAAACTCGCTGGATATTCTCAACTCCTTTACCTCTGCTCTTTCTCATTTTGGACATGCTCGGCTTTCTTTATCTCTTGCTCTGAGCCTTGTGGAAAGTTCACCTTCGTTGGCGATGAAGCGTCTGAAGATGATCGAGTTCAAGAGTTTCAGAAAAGAGTTCGGAGTTCAAGAAAACAAAGAAGATGACAAAGGAAGATCTTGCTCAGACAAGGAAAAGGTTGTCCAACAAGCTTTGATGGAATTAAGGAGCACAGGATTCTGGGTGTGCAGTGTGGTTTTGGCAGGATTGTGTGGTGATGATAGGGCTTATTTGAAGATGAGAAGATCAGCTGGGGCATTATCAAACCCTGCTTTGATCAATTTGGATTCAATGATTTATGGAATTCTAATGGAGAAAAGATGTGTTCTGAAGGAGGTCATAGAGCTAAAAGATTCAGCTGACTGCCTTGAGGCAGCCATAGCCGGAAAACACAGCAGTGATGCAGCAGAGGAGATGCAGAGAAAATTGGAGGAGTTTGAGAAGTTGCTGGATGGATTAGGGAAGGAAGTGAACTGTCTCTTCTCCGAGTTATTGGCTGCAAGAAATGAATTGCTTAATGGTATTCGGACTCAGAAACCATAAGAACAAGATCATAGGTTTCTAGTTTTGATTTGTTAAACTCTGAATAGATTGTATACTGCAGCTTTTTCATTACAGGAGCATTTGCAAATGACTGCAAAGCCAATTTAATGATACAAAAATTTCATTAGTCAGCTTCAAATTGGTGAAATATCAGAGAAAATTTACCTGGTCCTGACCTCATTCACAAAGTTAAATTTAGAACAACTGAGCAAGTTAAGAGATGCTTAAAAAAACCAGATTTGTTTTTCTCTCTGAGACATCATATGGAAGCTGAAGTGCTTCCTAGTTACTGATTCTTGTCACAGGTGAAAAAAAAAAAAAAAACCTAAAAAACAAGAAGAAAAAGATCTGTATGCCATTACTCAGAATGGGTAACAGTAGAGTAGCTACTTGTTTCCATCTGTCACCTGAAAACTTTCAGTTGTTTCTCCTACATTTGAAACATCTACAACCGAAGGAAAACTAACTACAACTTTGAAGGTTTTTCATTCGTTGGCTAAACCGACGCCTGCAGAAACTGCTAGAACCGACTCTACCTGTTTATATTAACAGTAAAGGAGAACATGCCACCAAGAAAAGTGTCACAGCAGGACTAATTGGCTTCCTGAATCATTGGAATGGCTTTCTCCCTCTGGTGCCTTCCTCTTCCGGTACCTATCAGTTGGCAACCTGAGAGACAAAGCTATATATGAGATGTGATAAAACAATGCACAATATGATAAGAGACGTTTGTTTGAGATCAAATGAATTCATATTCTGGCGGAAGAAAGAACAGAAAAGAACTTTTCATAAACTGGTATTTGAAAGCATACACGAAAGAAAGCCATCTTTCTAGAGAAACAAAATAGTGAAAAATTATACTTGGTTTTCAGCTTTATATAAAGCTTCACAATTGAATTTAGATGCTGAAGAAACAAAGAGCAAGAGTATGAAATGAAACTCAATACCAGGTTCCGAGATTTCATGATGCAATGGCGATTTTAACAGGCTTATGTGGGAAAATTTGCAACCATGAAAACCAAAATTTTACTTAGAAATCATAGTTAGGTATAACCAACGCATATGTCACTGAGCTATTGGCAATTGGCAAAATTTAAAGTCACCCTCAAGTACAACGAACAATATGCTGTAGAGTTTACTAATCAGCTGAAGGGTCGAGTAACATAAGACCAGTAGCATACCCCAAATGCAAGGTAGTATCTGAATCTCCTTTCTCAGTTGAGCAATTGCAGGCTATGTCCGCACTAGCAGAACCAAGAGAATGCTTCCTCTCCATTGAATAGTACTCATGATAAGTAGGGACTGAGTGATCAGTTGATGGGAAGAAGCATCGAAGCTCCTCTACCTTCAATACACAAGAAGCAAAAATTTAAACAGCATTATACGTGAGATATTCCTCAAAGAAAATGTAAGCGACCCATTACCATAGAAAAGTACAATTTACCTGTCTGCGCAAAGTTTCATTCTCCAGCATAGCCCGCTGTTCCTGATAACAATAAATTGAATAACTGGTCAAAAGAAGGTTATAATTTCTTTTGTGCAAGCAGAAACTGATAACATTCAACTAGGCCATGTCTTGACTGCAAGATACCTTTCAAATTTTACAACCAAAATCAACAGAGTTCAAATGTTATCCTCATTTGCTCAACCAAAATGTTTCCATTATTCAAAAGGAAGGTTTATTGTAATGTTCATTGCCCAGGAGAATTGTTTCATGTGAATACAAATTATTTTGAAAAAATTACTACTTAGTCCCTCTGGTGTCGAAAAACTTACTAGTTAGTCTCTCGATTTTGAAAAATATATTAAAATATTCCTGATGTTTTAAAAAGTCTGTTATTTAGTTCCTCTGGTAATTTTGCAGTTAAATATTTTACTACTTAGTCCCTATGGTTTTGAAAAACTTATTAGTTAGTCCCTCAAGTTTTTAAAAAGTTTACTAATTAATCCCTCAGTTTCAGGGGTATTTTAGATTTTTTTACTATACTTAACGACTAAAACTAACGGAAAGACTAAATAATAGACTTTTTAAAATGTTAGAGACGTTTTAATGCATTTTTTAAAATTGAGGGACCAACTAGTAAGTTTTTCCATACTATAGGGACTAAGAAATAATTTTTTTTAATTATTTTTAGGGTTCAAATTACCTGTACTCTGGATTGCTCTAGCTGTTCCATCAGTAAATGCTCCTGAAAGGATAGAACTTCTATTAAGGTTCGTGAAATGCAAAACTACTTAACCATAATATGCTGCGGTTCGTGAAATGCAAAACTACTTAACCATAATATGCTGCTTTTGCTTCATATGATAGAACTCGGACAAGCAAACGAAATTAACAAAAATATTGAGAAAACCTTTTTCTCTTTCACACATAATAACCCTTCATTCAATTGCTGCTCCAGATGTTGCAACTCTTTCAAACTCAAGCCAGTCAGGTCATGGCCTAAAAGCATCCTATAGGAAACAGAATCATGTATAAACACAAAATAAGGTCTAGAATTATCCCAAATTATTGTTAAAGGGCAACAAAATAATCTAGAGAACACATACAGCTGTTTTGCCTGTAGCTTAACAATTTCCTCTTTAAGATTGTCCACCTCCTTTGAATCTTGTTTCTGAAGAGGAAACATCAATTTGAAATATATGTGATGGATTGTTCAACAGACCATGTAATATATGTGTAGATTGTTCTCAAAAATGCTAATAGTAATAAGGGCCAAACAAGCAAAGTGTAATTTAATAAATTGTCTTCTAATTCTCCTCCTTAGGACATTTAACTGAATTATATAAATTTACTGCTTTGCAACTTGGAAGTGTTTCCCATTAAATCCTGCATGAGAACATTCCAAAACTTATTTCTGTTACTGAGCCTTATCTCTTTTCCCCCTTATATGCTGCTTTTACACTTAACAAACAAACACAGACAATTTGTTTCACATTCTGAAGATGGAAGTGGGAAAACAAAGTAAGGTAAGACACAAATGGAAGAAATTCAGTTCCTACATGTGGGAAGCTACACATTTTTTCAGGCAATTTCATTATGTAAAATGAAAGCTTCTTACAAAACCAAAGCTACATTTTGTATTTCCAAGGGCGTATTGATAACAGCATTAAAGAAAGGGAGAAGGGGAACACGTAGCTGAAGGCACCTTTAAATAAAAATACTATTGATGTTAAAGTACAAAATGTTATTCCAAATTATCTTTTGCAGAAATACATAATAGTAGATAACAATGCAGGACACTTGTATGCACAAGCTCACAAAGAACAGATTTTGTTAGTGCAAACATGAATTAAGGGATACCTCAGCCTTGTGTTCTACTCTGGCTGGCTCTGTGGAATCTAGGCACTTCTTGTATCTTGAAAGAGTTCTCTTCATGCTGTGAAAACATAAGTAAGAGCGAATAAGCACATGTTAGTATCTTTAAAGGAATGCAAATTTTTTAGTCTTCCCCATTTTTTTTTTCTGTGCTGCAATATCAATAATCACTTGGGGCTCAACATTCTCTAAAGTGGTTTCAATTCTCTCTTGGTCCAGTGATTCCTCACTTCCTCATAACAAATTAAATAGTACTAGGTACTCTTTCCCCAAGAATCTAATCTTCTCATTTTTGCTATTTTGAAATACCTAGTTGTCTTCAGAATATGTGGGTTTTCTCTTCATCCTTAATTCCATGAAAGGACATGAACCCCAGCCTAGATGATTGTCTTTCAACCTACAATTCATCATTTCTTCCATTCCCATTTCCTCAAAACTCTCCCAAGTAAACAGAGCAGCAGTTAATAATGGCTACTGTAAAAAACCCAACCTAGCAAATAGATAAGGAAGAAGGAGGAATCATAAGAACTAACAGAAGTCCATTGATTACTAGTCTAACAACATTGAAAACTTCCACAAGAAATAAAAGATCATAAAGAACAGAGGACCTCTAACACATATCAATCAAACATAACAAGTTGATAAGTATTATCTCAGAAGATAAAAGATGAGTGCAATCCCACACATGCATCAAAGTGAAATGAAAAGAAAACATCAAGCACACCACAGCCTGTTACAAACATAGCTAAAATTAAGTTTGGAAAAAATCCAGTGAAATTCCAAAATGTAAGACACCCTTCAATATATCTGATTAAAAAAAAGTTGCAACAGTCATTGAGGGGGAGGGTGAAATCGGATAAATTTAGTGAATCATACATAAAGTAATAACTGAATAAACAACTAGCTAATTCAGATATAATCAAAACACAGTAAAAAGAATCGCATGCAATGATACAGAGACTTAGAAAAAATAAACCTTTAAAAAGAAAAACACAACAAGATTAGTGAACTTTAGAATAAAATGACAAAAAAGTCCATTTGAACATGAAAATTTACCAGAAAAACCAGACCAACCATTAAATTTTACACATGCAATCACTAGGAAAAACTCTATAAGAATAAAATAAAATTCTACCCAAAAACATTTTTTCCCTTTGAGCAGCAATCTTAGGAAGGAATGAACAGAAAAAGGAGGGAAAAGAAGAAAAGAAAAGAAAAGAAAAACACTACTCATACCCAGAGCTGGAGAACTCAAAGAGCTTGCCAGTGTTGGAGAAGATAATAACAGCAACTTCAGCATCACAGAGAATGGCAAGTTCTTGAGCCTTTTTAAGCAACCCAGTTCTTCTTTTAGAGAATGTGACTTGCCTGCTATTTGAATTTTCAATCCTCTTAATCTCAATCTTCCCTCTACCCATTTCTCCTCCTCAAAAGCAAAAATACCCCACTGATCAAAACCAACAAAAGGGGGGAAATTTACATGATCCTTTCAAAACTCAATTTCAAATCTTTAAAACAAGCAAAGATCTTTCTTCTTCCTTTCTCTAGATAGATTAGAGAGAAAAGAAGAAGCCCTTATTTGGGGTTGCTAAATATAGAGAGAGGAGAAGATAAATGGGTTAAAGAGAAAGAGAGCGTTTTTTTTTTTTCGACACAAATGGCGAGAGATAGAGGGGCTGGAAACGGCAAGTTTGCATGGCTCTGTATACTAATTAGAGTGTGCTGCATGATTCTTTTGCCACATTTGGAGTGGTTAGGTGCTAATGAGGTCTATTTTTGTAGGACCCACAAATACTCTTTTGTTCTTTAGTGGGGCTCTTAGTGGGTCCCTTTTTAGGAGGTTTCATTGTTTCAAACTCCTTTTTATTTATTTATTTGCTAAATTTAGTATCCTATTTTAGTAATTTGTGTGTTATTTTCTTGTTTTAGAGATGGGAAAGAAAGAAGGAAGAAGAGTGGAAGGTCATCCTCTTTGTTTTTGGTCTAAAAGGTCTTTGGAGAAACTCATTTATTTTGTTTTCTACTTATTTTCCAATTTAGCCTTATTTTTCATTTTTTTTCAATAAAAGAAAATTGATTTATATGCCTTTTTGCGGTTTGGTCAAGATACTGATTTTTTTAATAACGTAGATAAATTCAATAATACAGTCATATTAGGGTTAGCATCGGTGATATTAGAGTGAGTATTCGGTTAATTTGATTGAGTATTTGATTAATTCGATTTTATGTACGCAATCAAATCGAATTAAATAAATTAAAAATTAAAATTTTAGTATTTATAAAAATCAAACATATTTGATTTTGATCAGAAATTAAATTGAATTGAACCAGTCTAATTCTATTTGATCCGATCGATTTAAATTTTTAATAAATTTTTTTATTTCTTACCCTTTGTTTTTAATATTTAAAAATTTAATTGAAATATTTTAATTTTAATATGATCTAATATCTCTATATTATTGAAAATAATATCTTATTTATCATTAATCGATTCAATTTAATTTTTTAATTTTTTTTAATTAAAATCGAATCGAACTAAAATAATTAAAATTAAAAATTAAATCGAACCGAAATAAATAAAAAATTAAATCGAATTTTTAAATTAATTCGATTCGATCAATTTTTTTTATTTAAACCGAATACTACTCACTCCTAATTAATATATAACATGTATGCATATTTTAATTAATAAAATATTAATTTTTTTTCTCGAATCGCAAAAGTTGAAATCCATTTCTCATGAGTGAGGAGCAAGTATACTAGAGACTCTGAATCATATGGGCAATATGGATTTCTATGGTTAATTGCCTTGTTTGCCAAAGTTTTACTCTTGTTTGTTATTTATGATTTACCACATTTAGCAAATCTACTGCCAAATTTAGAGAGTAAAATTTTATTACTCAATTCATTTCCATTTGCTATTTCTAGGGTTACCTTGGTGTCTGTCTAATAAGCCTTTGTGGACCCAAATGGTAGGTGTTGTATAACATTTATTGCCACATTTGGTAATGGCCACTGCCATATATAGAGCAGGATAGTGGCAGTATTGTAATTTTAATATTTCTTGCAGTTTTGGAGGAATGGTTAGAGGAGTCTTTTGTAACTGAAGTTTGCCATAAATGGGATTTTCGTTTCACTTGGATTTTAATTGATTAACAGATTTTGTGGCTTTTGCTGGGTATGGTAATTAGTAACATATACTAAAATTTCAGTGAAAGATTACGAGTACTGATACGAGTGATTAGATATTTTTTTTAATAAAATATTTAATTTTTATAAATAGAGCAAATGTTTGTTGAGAGTATTATCTTTTTTAGTAAATCAATTCGATATGAACAAAATAATACTTATAATTACAAAAAAAATAAGTGAAAGACTAATTTCATAACAAGCACTTAATGTTATAAATTTCATAACAAGCACGTAGTTAAATCTTACTATTACATAAATAAATGAATAAAACTACATGGATCAATTTACATAAGCATTACATAAATGATCTTAGGCTACTATTTATAATGTAATGGAATGAGACAACTTTTTCTAGTTATGGTCCTAATATGGTTAATCTTACATAGATTTAGCAAAGATATAAAATAGAAACCAACAAAAGGTATGCTTGTTATTTAGAAGAGAGTAGTAAATGCTTCCCTACTATGAAGTAAACTTGACCATGAGTAGTTTTTTGTCCGGTTTCGAGCCAAAGTTGTCAGTTCGTTAATTTGAACTAGCTTTAGTTTGAAGAGATTCCGATTTAAAACCGTTACAATTTATGATTTCATTTTAATTTTAATTTTAATAGTATGAGATTCGGTGAAATAAAGAGATGTGAACACGTGTGCAAGAGTTTGATTCACATAGAAATTAATAAATTTGATTGAGTAGTTGAGAGTTAATAGATCTTAGTTATGGTTTGAGAATGTTAGGGTTAGAAAATGAGTCTTTGTGTTTAGTGAATCGGTAAAGTTGAAAATTTGTTCCTTAATGTGGTTGGTCTAGGAATATTTATACCTTGATCATATTAATTTGGCAAATATTCTATCAGATTGGATGACAACGTCACTTGACAAATGTGTTAGGTGGCTAGTCAGTTAATAAATGTTGAGCCGTTTGATCATAACATGTCCATCACACACGTCATATTTATTAGTCATACCGCACATGCAATTCTAACCCTAACGAGACCCTGTGCATTTTGAAGAAGTCGGTCTACATATTCTAGGTATTAATGAGATCGGCCTGCTTCTTTTGGACATTAGTAAAGTCAGAGGTATTGGAGACTAATCTTTACACACTGCTTGATTAGACCGGAAGACAGGTGTAAAAAACATCTCTATTTCTCTTGTACACGTATAATGATTTTATCGAGATTCATCATTATTATGTTATTAAATTTTTACCATAATTAAAAATCAAGGAAAATCAAATCCATATAAATTTAAGAAAGAAAAAAAAAATTCAAACCAACCACTCCCGGTTCTAACTTAATGAAAAGAAGCCTGAAACAAAGTCTCATACCAAAGGATTACATTCTCGTTCCAAGAATCGAAACCTTTTAATCGGTTCGATTCCAATTTGATCCAAACTATTTTCAGCTCCGTTTATGATCAAACCGAACCGCGAAAATCTATCTCAATCTACTCTTTCACTAGGCGAAAGCAACCCAGTTTTTTGTGCTAGGAAATTTAGTGTCAGTGATGTTATCACTTGTGTTTTATCTTTTCTCTTTACATCAATGAAATCCTTATCCTTCCATCTTCACTGGTTACAAAAATTCAGATTAAGGAAGATGACCATATTATTCACTACAATGTTACTTTGGATGGGCAATTTTTTTACTGGTCAGTGAGGTGTTATGGGAAACAATCATGAAAATTTTAGACAATATAAAGGGCCCTTGGATTATTCAGGGGACTTCAATACCATTATGTATAACCAGGAGAGATCACTGGGAGGATGGAGGTGGATTTCATGATTTTGGTGAATATGTGACTGGAGCTGATCTTGTGGAATTGAGATCTAAAGGGTGTTATTTTACATGGACTAATAACCAGTTAGAAGATAGTAGAATTTGGAGGAGACTAGACATGTGTTTTGTAAATATTGTCTGGTTAGATTTATACACCCTATCTGAATTTGAAGCTCTTCCTGCAGGATTATCTGATCACTCTCCTAATATAGTGAACGTTCGTATGGATAACGTGGAGAGGAATGTACCATTCAGATTTTTCAATATGTGGATGTCCCATCCAAGTTTCTTTGGGATTATTAGGGAGGTTTGGCACCGTAATATAAATGGTAGTAATATGTTTAGATTGTGGAAAAAAATTGAAGCTGCTAAAAGGGGAATTAAAGAAGCTGAATAAGAGGGAATTTTTCGACATCTCAAAAAGAGTTGATGATTGTAGATGTATGCTAACTAGCCTACAAGCTAGCCTGCAATCTAATCCTTTGAATGAGCTTTTATTGTAAGAAGAAAGGGCAGTCATGGGGCATTTCAGGAAGCTGTTGAAATAGGAAGAAGACTTCTACAGGCAAAGTTAAGGGTTATGTGGATTCAGCTGGGAGATGCCAATACCAAATTTTTCATAACTCTATTAAAATTCACATGGGCAGGAATAAAATAACAAGCTTGGTTGACTCTGATGGGGTTGTTATGACTAACCCAAACAATATAAGTGGAGTATTATAAAGATCTGCTAGGCACCACTAGTCATGACAGGCAACATGCTATGATGAATATTATTAGAAGGGGCCCTATAGTGAAAGAGGAAGAGGCTGTGGAGTTATGTTGAGAGGTTGATGATGAGGAAATAAAGCAAGCTTAATATTGTAGGAAGAGAAGTTATTGTAGCAGTTAACGAATTTTTTGAGACTGGAGTGCTCTTAAAGCAATTCAACATCACTATATTGACTATTATTCCAAAGTCACAAAACCCAGTTGGACTCACTGACTATAGACCTATAGCTTGCTGCTCTATTCTCTATAAGATAATTACCAAGATCCTTACTAAGAGAATGGGTGTGATTTTAAAGAGAATCATTAGTCCTGCACAATCGGCCTTTATTCATGGCAAGATAATCATTGATAACATTTTGTTAAGCCATGAACTTGTAAGGAACTAGCACAGAAGAACAGGAGCTCCTTGTTGTGCGATGAAAGTCGACTTGAGGAAAGCATATGATTTTATTCTTTGGGATTTTATTGAAGTTGGGATTGAACTTCCTTAGCAGAATCATAAACTGGGTGATGAGATGTGTCAGGACTACTTGGTTCACTATTCTAATCAATTGGCAGGTTGGAGGAGTTCTTTCCAAATCAAAAAGGGTTAAGACAAGGGGACTCTATGTCTCCTTTGCTTTTTGTTTTAACTATGGAACACTTATCAAGATACCTTGCAGAGTTGATGCCGACAGCTTATAAGTTCTATAAGGGTTGTAAGGATATAAAATTAAAGGATAAACTATAATTTAGTCCCTCTAGTTTAGTGAAATGCAACCTTTTGTCCCTCTGTTTTAAAAAACCTTCAATTTAGTCACTGTGATTTTTAAAAACTATGTCATTACTATGTCATTAGTCCCTTCAGTTAGATTTTCAATTAAATCACCGTTAATTTTATTTAAAAAGACTAAAATACCCATTCTCTCCTCCCTCTTCCTCTTCTTCTTCTTCTTCTCCTTTCCAATCTCCTTCTTCTCCTTCTTCTTCTTCTTCCCGATCTTTCACGAATCGCGTTACGTTGCTTGAGTCGTCTTGGATTCCGTCAGCCAGTATCTGTAGTCCATACAGCTCCGCCGCCCGTGCACTTGCTATGGCCGCTGTGTCGCGAAGGTTGTTGGCTGCTATGTGCTGTGCAGCTCCAGCTGTGTCATCTACTGCCTCCCTGGCGGCATTTAGTCCGAGTTTAGAGAGACTTAGCTCGCACTGTGCGAGTGCTTGAGGATGAGAGATCACTTGAGTAATGTTCTCTTTGCGGACGCCAGGGAGGGCTAAGAGACAGTGGTGGACCGGTAATTGTACTTCGCCGACGATATGTAGGCGATGCCGGAGGAGCAAATCATAATTTCTGTGAATTGATCCGCCAAGAGAATTCTCAACTGGTAAAACCACACGATCTGCAACCCAGAGCTCCACCACCTGGAAAGCAACCTCGAATTGATCGCAAGGAATAGATTCACAGTTCGGATAAGCTTTTCCTGCTGCAGCCTCTGAATATGCCCCAGGAACTCCCTGATAAGCTACACGGAGATGAGACCCGTGCATAGGAGCCGGTGAGAGATCTGTAATAGTTAAAGGCTTCATGGCCTTATTGTTATCTTCACTAGAGCCTTTGTTCAGAGGGACTAAATTAAGGTCGACAGAGGTCTTATGACCATTAACAGCAGCGACATGGTCGGCGCTACCATCTATGCCGTAATCTCCATTGGATTTGTCTGTAGGTTGCTCTTGAGAGACAACTCTGCTAGCTAATATAGCGCAAGAGGTTTGCCAGTCAGCTCGACTGGAGCCAATGCCGTTGGGGAAATGAATGGGATCTGAACGATAGATGCAATGAACAGAGAGTTTCTTGGGAGTGACTCGGGCGAGTGGACGCCGAGTCAGGAGCAAAGACTTGAGCGGAGACGAAGGAGAGATCGCCTGCATGGTTAAGCTAACGTCTTTATTGCGCTTAATTGAAGAAGAAGAAGAGGAAGAGGAAGGAGAAAGAGAGAGAATGGGTATTTTAGTCTTTTTAATTAAAATTAACGGTGATTTAACTGAAAATCTAACGGGAGGAATTAATAGCATAGTTTTTAAAAATCACAATGACTAAATTGAAGGTTTTTTAAAACAGAGGGACGAAATGTTGCATTTCACTAAATCAGAGGGACTAAATTATAGTTTATCCAAAATTAAATCATCTATGTTCTGCTGATGATTTATTTTTATTCAATAATAGGGATGTAGGGTCTGTTAAAGCTCTAATAGATGCTTTGAAACACTTCGAAAAGGTATCTGGGTTGAGAGTAAACGAGGATAAGAGTTTTGTGTTTCTAGCCAGGGTAAATAGGGGTACCAAGGACCAAATTTTTGCAGTTGCTAAACTTTAGAAAAGGAACTCTACCAGTTAAATACCTTGAGTTACCTCTAGTATTCACCTTTGTGTAAAAAGATCATTGTCAAAATCTGGTTGAGAAAATTACCCGTGAGATCAATACCTGGACAACAAAGCACTTGTCATATGCAATGAGAGTACAACTGATAAATGTTGTTTTTAGAAGCATGCATGTCTACTGGTGCTGTGTTTTCATCCTTCCAAATATAGTAATACAAAAGATTGATAGAAGGTGTAAGAAATTCTTTGTGGAAAGGCTCATTAGAGGGTGGGAAAAGAAATGTTGTGGCTTGGGATAAGGTATGCAGGTTGAAAAGTGAGGGTGGTCTTGGCATAAAAGAAATCATTTCTTAGAATAAAGCTGCTGTGGGCAAACACATTTGGGATCTATTGTGCTGTAAGAATTCCCTGTGGGCAATGTGGATTACTAGAAACAAACTAAAGCACCTTAGTTTTTGGGAGATTACAAAACCTTTAGATGCTAGTTGGGCATGGAGACACTTATGTAAATTGAGGGACGCTTTCAAAAAGTGGTTTGTTTACGGCTTAGAAGGTGACCTATCCTTTTGGTTTGACCCATGGGTGGATGGTAAAAGTTTAGTAAATAAATATACCTCCCCTAATATTAGTGATGCAGATATCCAAAAGCAGGCAAAAGCAAAAGATCTATGGAGGGATGGACTATGGAGGATACTTGATCCTATAAATAAAACCATTGAAGCAACTTGAGAGGAAGTAAAGGACTACAAAATTAATAGAGAATAGGAAGATACAGTTAAATGGGCTCTTATTTGGAAGGAGTTGAGAACCCCTTTCTTATAAGTAACATGGTGGAAGCTGATTTGGGGTAGAAATAACATTCCTAGATACAACTTCATAGTCTGGTTGGTGCTAATGAATAGACTAGCGGTTAAAACAAGATTGATAAGGTGGAGTGTGGTGAATGATGTTAACTGCAGGAAGGAGAATGTTGAGCACTTATTTTTTTATTGTCCCTTTTTGACAAGAGTGGGCTGCTATTTTGCAAAAATGTGCTATTCAAAGGCGAAAATTATGCTGGAAAAGAGAAGTTGGTTCTGTAAGAGAATAATAGGGAAGTTGTTGCTTGCGACAATGAGAAAATTGACTTTTTATGCTATTGTATACTTTATTTGGATTGAAAAAAAAAAAACAATGTGATTTTCAACAAGATATGGCTGATGCTCATAGGGTCATTCAAAAGATCACTGTTTTGGTCAAACTAAAATCGATGAGTAACGAGACTTCTCATATAAAGACCAGGAAAGAGTGGTTGTAACTCTATATTTAGTACTTTTTGTTGTTTGAATCTGTATGCTGGAATGGAATATTGGCTGTTGATGGCTAGACTTTTTGTTGTTTGAATCTGTGTGCTGGAATGGGATATTGGCTGTTGATGGCTAGACGAGGTTGGCTAATATCTTAAATGATATTGCTTTGGATGTTGGTTGGCATATGGAAAAAAGCTACTGCTTATTGAACTAGATCTATCACCAAAGATGCTGGCTGGAATGATTTTTTTCTAATTTTTGGAGTGCTTGGCTAGTGTGAATCTTGTATTAAATTATAGACGGTTGCTATATATGTCTTGCCTGCCGTTTAATTAGAAGGATGATACTTGCAATGTTATTAAATCTGTTTTTGTGGAGTTTTTTGGTTTTAGTTTCCTTATACAGAAATTTCTTGACATATGTGTGGTTTTATATGGGTTTTATTGTATTGACTTTAATAATAAAATTTCCATTAACTAAAAAAAAGCTGATTTAATCCTTAATTGAAAAATACATTAAAATATTTACATAGTTCTAAATAACTATAATAATATTTCATTTCAAGTTAACAGCAATTATCTTTTAATTGACTTTTCGAAACATAAAATGTATTTTTGAAAATCAAAGTATTAACTAGTTAATTTTCATGGAAAATACAGATTAAATAGTAATTTTTTGAAAAATAATTTGAGTACGCCTGCAGAAGTAGAAATTTTTTATTATTTCTGCAAAACAAACAAATGCAATAACTAAAAAGAGGAGTGCTACACTCTAGCTAGTCAACAAAGCTTACATATGACAGAAAACTATTGCCTAGCACCACTTCCAATCATACAATCTGCCATTTCTGCCAAAAACAAATAAAAGTCACTGAAAAGAGTTCAAAAGAAGCAATTTTTTTTATAAAAAAAAAAAAAAAAAAGAGTTTGCCCCAATGCAGCTTCTTTGTGCCACCTCAAAAGAAATACTCAAATTAATTGAAGCTACTCACGTGAAGAGCACAGAATGCATCCACAAAATTCTCTCCTCTGTAAACCACTTACTGGAATTTCAATCTCCCCTCAAAGCCAATAAACTGGAATTACTATCAATCAAGAGATGGCTTAGGTCTTATTTAAGCAACTCAACTCTTATACGGTTCATTCTTCTTATTCATTTCCCTCTCCATGTCCAAATTCCAATCTGATATGTCACATAAATAAAAATAAAAGAATCCCTCTTTTGTAACAAATACCAAAATCTCATCAATGACTAGTCCTAAAGGTACAAACAGCAAAACATCATACAAACAGTTTACAGAGCTTGTGCAAGGTAAATACTACCTCAGTGCCTTATTGTCAACTTAATCCTATAAAACATCAGCCTTCAATTGGTAGGTTGGTATGGTATGGAGCCTTGTGGTTTCACCATCTTTGTGCACACATATATAAAGTGACAATCTGGATCTTCTAATACAAAATCTGCCGGAAGCAAGCCCTTCTCCGTGACAGGAACAGGTTCCAAGAATGAGTGTGCCGATGAACTACCTGCACGCCTTTCAAATCCTGGTCTGGCTGCAAGAGCATGGAAAAGGAAAAGAAGAACTTAAAGAAAGAGAATTTAAAATTGATTTCAGAATGTTAAGCTCTAAAAGGGTTGTAACATGCCAATAACAAGGCAAAGGCAGAAACATAGATGAAGACCAGAATTCATAACTCAAAACTCAAAACATGCATCAATTTTGCGTATTGGACTAGACTGCAATTCAAAAATTGAAATCCTCAGAGTCCTCTGCATATGCAGCATTTTGGAATTGTAACCTTAGGAGCGGAAATATATTAGGATTTAGGATAATTATGTTTTAATGCACTACTCCAAACAGATTATGCAGTAAAGTTTCATAACTACAAAATCAAACAGCAAGAAACACCCTTGATTTCCAAGACAAACCTATCTCATCCTAACTGGAAAACAATATAAACAAACTTGCTTTCTTGATAATTCCCCACTAGCTAGAACAGAATAAATACATGCCTAAAATTCAGAAAACGAGAAAAAAAAAATGCAACCAATTAAGTTTTTAACTTCATATCATTCACTGGGGGAATAGGCAGGGTAGACGGTGAGGTCGGAACCAAGTTCTGACTTCAGTCAGTGTTGGAAGCCTCAGTGCAACAAGATGTCAATATCATTCATCTCTGTCTGTCCCACTGAGAAAAGCAGCGCATTGGATACGCCTTGTACCTCCAATTTGCCTCGAGGCAAGTGAATGCATAAGGTAGACAATGACAATCTAAAGAGGCATTCACATGACTATTTGATTGCAGCCAAGCATCAAATGATAAAAGTTCATTGGTCTAAAATAGCCAAAAGATAAGTTTACTGCAACCATGTAAGATAAATCTCAAGCTTATTGCTTAATTATACATTTGTATATTTATTACGTATCATGAAAAACACACAAGTGAATGAAATATAGCCATTAAATTTTGTGTCTATGGACATAGACTCTTAAGAGTTGAACCATATAAATCATTCTCTTGTTTTCTCCTACCTTTTCTATTATTCTAAATTTCAACACTAACATCTGCTTAGTGAGCAGTGCCGGATCCACCTTACAGAAGGAGGGGTCAATTGACCCCTCTCAATTGAAATGCTTCTATGTACATGTGTCGTTATTTAAGTCCCCACTCATAAACTTAATTATTGAACTATCTTTTTTATTAACATTAAAATAAATTGCTTGTGACCTGCTTGAATATGATAGATTCAAAATTATTCTACTTAAATTTTTAACATTAAACCCTTAATACTTGAAACTAATTTGAAAAACCCTATTTTTTAAACTTGAAAACTAATTTGAAAACTCTATTTTTTAAATGCATTTTTTTATATATTGACCCCATACTATTTTTTTCTAGATCTGCCACTGTTTTGTGATTCTAATATTTAATGGCAATTTAAGGCAAACATCAAGCCTACAATCTCTAACAAATGCTTCATAAGGCATTTTTTCTAATATTTAACAACAATTTAAGACAATATGCATAATGATCAAATGCATCCTAGTAAATCTAGCTATTAATAGCACACATTATGATTTTAACACAAGGAAAATGATTCTTCGCTCCCCTTGCCCCATTTAAAGTTATTTGAGTCAGTGTCTCAATTTTATGATAGCCTACTTAACTACTCCCATAAATTTAGCCAATTGGTCCTTCGGGATCCCCCATCTGTTGTGGATGAGTGTGTGGACTTATCTACCATCAAGAAGTCTTGTCAAAATTGTCATGGTTTTGGGTTAGATCCAGTGGCTGTGGTCCATGTGTGTGAGTTTTATCTTTCGACATGTAAAAAAAGGCAATAAGCCAAGGAGAGAGCCGGTATGCGTGTGTGATGTGGCATGGGCCTTAGTGCGGGCGTGCCCCATTTGGTATCATAGGTCGGTTGTGGATGAGTGTGTGTGGACTTATATATCACCAAGAAGCCTTATCAAAATTGCTATGGTTTTGACTTAGATCCCGTGGTTGCAGTCCCTGTGCATGAGTTTTATTGTGAGTTTTACCGTGAGTTTTATCTTTCGACAAAAAAAGTTTAGCCAATTTGTTAGCTTAACCACCAAAATATAAACTTATCGAGCCCTAACAGACAAAAGAGAAAGGAAAAATTAGATATAAGCACTTATAATTCTAGCCCAACAACTAGCATCATTATGCATAAAAGATAGGTCATATCAACAATGACTATAAGTAAATAACCAGAAGAAAAGGTCTGTGAAACATGAAATTAGGACACAGAGAAAGAGAAAATTGTGCAAAGCTCAAAGGAAGAGGGAACTTACGTATTACATACAATACAATTTTCCAATTGTACACAGGCTGGCTTAAATGAACCATCCTTGCTGTAGGATCACCATAGGTTATCTGGATTTATATTAAAAAAAAATAAGTTAAAACAAAAAAAGATTACTTTTTGTTTTAGGAACTTTTAGAAGCAAAGGGTCAATAGAAAATATTAAAGCTTTTATCCTTGGGTACATGGTTACCAACATATAAGTTCCTCCAGGTTTCAGAAGCCTGCAAGCCAACCAGAAAGGGAAAATAGATAATGAGGAATATTGCAATAATAGCTTAAACACAAGCAGGCACATGAATGCACAATCATACTGTAGAATAAGAAGAATATAGAATCAAATCCTCAATGCAAGCATAACCAGAACACAACCTGCTCACTTCCCTCAACATTTGTGCAGCACTAATTTGAGCATCATTCCCGCACTAAATAAATGAGCATAATAAATAATATTAACAATAGCAATATTAATAAAATGAATTAGGAAAGGCCAAAGATGACAACAAGGAACTATGATAGCATTTGAGAACACATCATACCATCAAGGAATCAAGAGTTCCTAAATCGAGGACCAGTGAGCCAGAAGTCCATGGGAGCAAATTTAGGCAGCAAGAACAAAGTCAACATACAACAGACCAACTTAATTGAAAAGTCAGCTACATTATAAAGAGCATCTAATGGAAGAGGGACCATACCCTTGTCGATGATGCTATCAAAAGACTCCTCTGGGAAGAAGCTCATGTCTCTAACGTCCATTTGCATGTCTAAAATTAATCATATAGGAGGCTTGACAATATACGGATGTGGTTAGTTAAGAAAAAAGCAAAATTAAGTTTTATAAGAGAAACAGTTCTCTTACAAGGATACATTTGAGCTGAGGGATATATTCATATTTCTTTTTCATCATTGCAATAGCCACCGATGAAATGTCAATGTTCATTATATCTTCATATCCATCCTTTACCATGTCCTCTGACATGACTACAATATAGAAAAGAAATCCCTATTAGACAGTTTCGAATGACAAATAATTTATAGAAAAAATCCATTGCAATTGCATGGGTCAGAAGAGCTTTCAACAGAAAGTGCACCACTTTCACAAGATGATAGTAAGTTAGTTAATCTGAAAATTACAAAACCAACAGAGTTCCATTATAAACTTCATCAAGTATTCACAATAATTTCACTACACTGTAGATCAATCAACATGTAATGTACTACCGAGTAGGCAGTCCAGTTAATACGAGAACAAAAAAGCACTCTGTGCATCAATGTAAGAGTACCCACTTCTACATTTGTAAACCTAGAGATTACTACTACAAATCAAATGCATGTCAATTAGATTTCTAAGCAAAAGCAGCTGAGAGTCGCAAGTAAGCATTTCTTTCTATCAGGATTACTTTTTCATCTCCACAAATTCTAAAGCAGGCTAAAGCAGGCACAAACATTTTAAAGCTTCGAGATTAAGATAGCCACCAACTGAAAATAGAAAACCCTAACCCAGTAGCCATATAGAGCTAAATTGAAAGCATACGACTCAACTGAGGGCTACATAGTCAAAATTCAAATGCACAAAAGGAAATAATAGCAGAAACAATTACAAAAGCAAAAGCAGGCAGAGAGTTATGAGACAATTACGAGCATTGCCACAGCCAATCATAAGCACGCGAGAGGAAGTGGGAACATAGCGACGAACAAAGGGACGAAGGGAAGAATAACGCTGGTACCAATCGAAGCTAGCAGCCTCCTTCACATAGCGCGCATCCCAATACAAAGCATCGCCATAGTTGAACGTGCTGCAGCTGGAAACGTCCTTGTACATCTCGGCTTCCGTTCCTTCTATCTCTGTAGCTAGCTCCTGAGTTTGGTTTTATAGGTTGAAGAGTGTTCCCTGTGATGGTTAACGATCTGGTGGTAATATGGTGGTTGTGGAGGTGGCTCAGTGGGTGTAAGGGCCGTTTTCCAAGCGGCCAAGTGGGGGCTCTCCGCTCTCGGCCTCCGGCTTGGTGAGTGTAGAAAAGTGGAAGCAGTCGTCTCTCAAGAGGAAAGCCCTTTGTTTGGACACTTGCCCTATTATTCGGGTGCTGGTCTTTTCAAGATAAATTTACTATGTAATCCGGAAAACATAAAAAATTCATTAAAAAGTTTTTTATATTTTAAAAATTTATTAATTAATTTTATCCGTTAAATATTAAATTTTATAAAAAAAATTAATAATTAATATTTAATATATTTTTAAAATGTTATATTTTAATATGTTTTTTAAAATTAAAAAATTAACTATAAATTTTTCATTATATAAAAATTAAATAATAAATTTCTATTTTTAAATATTTTTATAATTTAAATCTATGTTTGAGAGACAGTGAATTTTAAAAATTTTAAAAAGCTTATTTTAAAAAATAATATTATTCCCTAAACGCAAATTTAGATTTTTAAGCTTTAAAATACTTTCTATTATTTTAAAAAATTCCATCTAAACCTTCAAAAATTTTATTTTTTAAAAAAGAAATATTAAATTTCAACTCACTAAATTAATAGATTGAATTAAATGCCTTAAAAAAATTTTAAATAATAAAAAATTATTAAAAGTTTAAAAATCATAAAAAAAATCTTCTCTTGTAAACTATATTTTAAAAAAACTTTTTTTTTTATTGGATCTCTTCCCAAAACAAAGTATTAGTTTTGAAGGGATATATGGAAAAATTAAAAAGAGGACTTGAATAAAAAATAATATTTTATTTTATTTTATTTTATTTGAAAATAGGAGAAAATAAAATAAAATGTCATCTCGCTATATAATTACAAATATATTCATTGATTTTTTTTTTTGAAGTCAAAATATATTCATTGATTATATTTTCATACAAATTTATATTATTTAATTAATCATACTCCTAATACCTTGTAATTAAATTTTTAACAAATATATATTTGCATTCTAATACTATTTCAATTAGTTCATTAAATATTTAATTATAATCATAATATATTAAACATTTAAATTTATAAAAATTACAATAATGCACTCCAAGACTTAGTCTGGTGGAAAGTGCATCTTGTAGCCTTGAAAGATCTAAGGTTCGACTCCCCCAATCCCTATTTCAAAAAAAAAAAAAATTACAATAATAAATGCATATTAATAACATCATTGAATACTTTAAGAAGAATTTGAAAATATTTTAATTTATTGTTAATTGTATTTAAAATTTTTCTCAATGAATTCTATAATTTTATAAATAATAAAATTATTCAAGCACAAGATTGTTAATTTACAAAAAAAAATTAGAATGCAGTCAACCAAATTTAAAGGGTATGTAGTAATATATGTGTGTAATTTTTATTTATTTAAATACAAATTTTTTATAATATGATTAATTTATACTTAATTATTAAAAATTTTATAAATTTAATATTAAATAAATTACTATTTTAATTTAACCCTTGAATTTTTTTTTAACATGCACACATATTGCATTGAAATAGTTTAAAAAATAAATTACATTTAAATTTGAAAAAAAATAAGTTTCGTTTACATTTGACCAACAGCAGATTAAATCCAACCCATAAATTTATAGAAATTCAACTCATAAAACAAAATCAGTCCATACACTAAATTCGATTAAAATGCAACACACTCTCCAGATGTATGGATTTTTGAAACGATGAGTGATCACACCGACCAACAAGCATAAGAAGAAGTCAACAAGCATTACAAAAGCAAATCTAGAGCTGCAAACCAATATCATAAAAGCAAATCTAGAGCTTCAAACCAACATGACAAGAAGAAAGCAACCAAAGTAAAAAACATACCAAATTGAATACCAATGCTTCAAATCAAATCTGTCACACCAATGCGAGCACAGTCATATAATCAAGAATTTCGAATGAAACTCTATTAACAACCGTTGGATAAGAGGATGATCCATGATAATTTCAATCTAAAATACCCATAAGACCGTTGCCAAAATTCGTCACTCCAAATCTATCAATAATAACAATACGAGCAAAATTCAAATTCAAACACGGCAAAAGAGGCCAATACTAAAAAAGAGACAAAAATACTTAAATTCATGGGATTTGTTGATGCAGCTCATGAAATTGGATGTGTTAACATTGATATGAAAGAAATTGGAGCAGATTTCTATACCAATAATTTGTACAAATGGTTATTTTGCCCTCCTATTGCATTCCAGTGTCTAAGAAAATCTAATGGTACAGAAGATACATGATTTGCATCACCTTATAGTATCCCATAAATATGGCAATAAATTGGCCGTAAAAAGTTCATGAGCTAGAAATAGGACTGCAGTGCTCAATTAGTACTTCCTTTAGTTTTGAAATTCATCAATAGATTTTAGGAGGGATTGATGGAATCAAGAACTATTAAGAGTGTTTATGAAATATTTTTTTTCAGTTTTTTAATATATTTTAAAACAAAAAAACTTTTAATTTAAATATTCAGTTATAAAATTAAATTATGAACTTTCAATTTGAATGAAATAAAAATATAAAAATTTTAAATATTTAATTTTAAAAATAAAAAAATTAATTTATTAATTATATTAAAATTTAAAAATTAAAATATAATTTACCATTTTAATTTATCCTATAAACTTGTCAATATCCTGTTGGAAATATGACGAGTAAAGGAGTCTTTCTACAACCTGATTCTCTATAACTACAGCTCCGTAACTTCCACTCAACGTGCTGTCACAACGAGTACAAAACTGACACTTTTACCCTTCATGAAAAAATTATTCCAACGTACAACTAATTGGAAGATTGAGAAACACTGTTAGTGTCCGCAGAGAATAATAGCCCACATCGTTCTGAGCTAGAGCTGCAACTCGGAAACTTAAACCTCCAAAAACGCAAAAATAAAAAGGAGAAAATTTCACTTATTAATTATTTCATACACAGAAACAGAGCTAGCGATAGAGAGTGATAGATAAAGAGGGAGAGCAGAGAGCGAGAGTGCCAAAATCCCTCAACAATTTCCAGATCAAACCCTAATTTCATCTCTAATTTCTGCAATTCTCTAACTTCACAATCTCAGATCCACTTTCTCTCTCCATTTATCTATTGGAATTGGTGTTTCCTCCCTGTTTATACACAGTTTTGATAGGGAAGTAGTTTTTTTTTGTCCGCACTATGGCTTGTATAAAATCGGTGAATAGATCGGCGTCGATAGCGCTGGCGCCGGATGCACCATACTTGGCAGCGGGAACGATGGCGGGAGCAGTGGATCTGTCTTTCAGCTCGTCTGCTAGTCTCGAGATATTCAAACTTGATTTCCAATCAGATGATCGTGATCTTCCTTTGGTTGGTGAGTTTCAGAGCTCCGAGAGATTTAACCGTCTCGCTTGGGGGAAAAATGGATCCGGGTCGGACCAGTATTCTCTTGGGCTCATTGCGGGTGGGCTTGTTGATGGCAGTATCGATATTTGGAATCCTCTGAATCTGATCCGGTAATTTGAAGCAAGCTTTTACTTGGGACGTGTGTCATTTTCGTGATTTGAATGTGATTACTTTTTAATTGCTGTTTGAGTTGAATTGGCCTTGAAATTGCCAGTAAATGAGAAAGTTTTTACGTATTTGATGGTTGTTTTGGGATTACTCGGAGATCTGGTTCCAATTAAATTACCAAGTTAGTATTAAGTTTTTTGTCACACTTAACTGTATTGAATTGGAGAATTTGAAGGTGGCATCTCAGGTTTACTATGTCTCAATTTGAAATACGAGTTTTGATGCCTCGAGACTCTACAAATTGGAATGATTTGATTCCCAACTAGTAGGCTGTCAAATTTGAATGTTGAGCATGTGGAATTGAAAATGCAAGTAATTCAGGCTTTTTACCGTCTATGAAAAGCGGTTGTCTCCATTCTATGTAATTGCAAATTTAGCTGCTTCTAGAGTTTGAGTTCAGGTTTCTTTTCATGTTTTCTGAATTGAGGGGAAGGAGAAAGAATACTGAGTTCCATCCTAATTTACATAATGGTCACATAGCGGGGGAAATGCCAATCACATGAAATTGCACTATGGTGTTGTTCAATTTGGATAAGCATCCGTTTTGTTTTCATAAATTTGATTTGATTTTATTTGGTTCTCTATCCAGAATCTAACTGTTAATTGGAAAATAATATCTAGATGATCATGACCAAAGACAAGAACTTAACAGTTATGCCTTAATCCCAAGCTAGTTAGGGTGGTTATATGAATTCTTTTTGGCTATTCAACTCTATTTGAGGCCTGTTCACATATCTGGATGATCCATTGGAAAAAATTTAGAAGTTGCGCATGGAGTTTAGATAGTTTGTTAAATTGTGAACAAAGTTCTTATGTAGTCCATGCATAGCCATTCAGATGGTGATTTTGTCAGCTTTGATATTGTTGATAGAGTTCTTAACCTTTCATTTTTTTATCCTCTGTTTTCTTTCTTTTCAATTGATTTTACTTTTGGTTGGATTTTCTGTCTTTAGTATTGTGTCAATTTGGAATTGAGGATTAAGGAATGAGGAGATTTCGGAGGTTAGATGCTTAATGAGTTGCTAGATAGGTGGAAAATGGGCATTGCAAATTATAGTTTTAAATGATTTGAGGCTTTTCCTAGACATAATATTGTCTTTCTTTATGTGATTTGGATAAACATTGTCATAGATTCCAAGCATATTCAAGTCCTGGGTCATACAGCTTGGTGGTGCTTAGGCATTTACCGAGGTACTTGGGCACATGCTTTTAGGGGCCCCTTGGCACGTGCTTTAGATGCCCATGGGATTCTTTATGGTTCTCTCTGTATTTGTCGGTTTTGCTCATATCCTTTCATTTTTTACAATTTGCTTTTAACCATTGAATAATATTGTCTATATTAATAAGGTAACAATCACATGCTATGTATCTCAAAATGTGAATGTTACAAGTTGATTTGGTTCTGTACTCTGTAGTGCTGAATGAAAGTTGCTTCTCTTTCTCCAAATAAACTTGATTGTCTTGAGCATGGTTTTTAATTGCAGTTGCAGAAAGGAAAACAAGTTTGTAATAGCTATGATGTAACAATAATGGCCAGGAATTACACAAGTTTTTTTCGAAAAATTTGCTAAGTATATAAAATGAGTAGATATAGGTTGATAGGGTAGAACTAAGATACACAATTATAAGCATGAATACATTATTAAAGACATTATATAGATAAATAACTATATAAATTATAATAAGTAAAAGATATTCAACTAGGATACATTTGAAAATAAATAGCAAAAAGAAAATAGAAAGAGAAAATAACTCTCCTTTTGTAAGAGTTAGCTGTGGAGAGTAGAGATATTTAGATGATCTAAGCTTAAAGGGAGAGACTATGGAAAGAAGGAAAAACTTAAGTTAAATTTAAGAGAATGTGACAAAAACAGTATGTGTGGAAGACTGGAACATGTAGAAAATGAAAGAAATGAAGAAAACATTACCCATAGTTATTAAAGGTTCAAGGGGCACTTATGTGCAAAGGGATCCTTGGTCCTAGGCGCTTGTCTGAATGAGCAAGGCGCAAAAGATAAAATTTAGTAAAAAAGCAAATTTAGATAACCAAGAAGCAAAGGACCCAAATAACTCTTATTTTCTTTAAACTTAAATGGTATGTTAATGTGTTTTTTGCAAAAAAAGCAGCAATACAGCAATATCACAATACAGTAGTACATTACTTATGTAGCATTTTCAATGTTGTTTAAAGAGGATATTTCAAATAAACTAGAAATAAAGGGGTACAAAAAGCAGTTGAGAAAGATAATATAAAAAACAACGTATGAGGAGAGATATGAAAGTGACTTGTTATCACTATTCACTGGCGATACTAAATCCAAAAACTTCTTAGTCATCAATATTGGATTCTAGTACATTGGCCAATTTCAAGTTATATAGTTCTTTATGATCATTATTATTAATGAAAGTACCTGTGGAAGGTGAATTTTAAGATGCGCTTTCCTAGAGATTTGGGCTTGGAATAAGGCATACATCTAGGCACTTATGGCATTAGGGTTGGAGCCTAGTGAGCCTTCCTTGAGCCTGAGGCATGCCTTTAATAACTATCACTTCATCATTGAGTGAAGGCCATTATCATTGCTTAACTCTAAATAGCAGTTGTTGTCGGTAAGTAATTTTAGTAATGGCCTTACCCATACTATTCAGAAAAATGCATATACACTCTTGCGTAGTATCATGTGCAAATGCATCTAGGTTCTAGGTTAATCTGTTAGAAATTAAGAAGAGGATGCTCTTTTCTTCATGAATGGTAGTGGTACTTGTTACTTGTATACTTTTTTTTGTTTAATTTTCGATGTCACAGCTTAAAGAGTGCAGTTTGTTGTTTCTCAAATTTTGCTTGGTGTTTGTATTTGTGTGTTTGCTGAACTAAGGCAATAGAGCATTCAACTCAGATATAGCATTGGCAATGATGCCTTCACTTTTCTTGAGCGTTCATTTTTTTTGGCTTTAAAGTTCTTTGGTTCCTCAAGCTATTGAAAAATGTAAAGACTTAATATCGTCTTCATTTTTTTTTTCCTAATTTCGAAAATGAAAATATGGATGTTTGTTCCTTTTCTTTATCAAGTCCTAATCTTGTGTATTTATAATTTTTCCCCAGCCCGGAGACAAGTGAAAGTGCTCTTGTTGGACATCTATCAAATCATAAAGGGCCTGTAAGTTGCTTATTGCAATGTCTTGTTAGTGGTTGCCTGGTTGGCTCTATCATATCTTAGGTACATGATTGCTTGGCTCACCTGCTCTTTTTCTCTCTATTCCAGGTTCGTGGTCTTGAATTTAACTCTTTTACCCCTAACCTACTTGCATCTGGTGCTGATGATGGTGAAATTTTCATTTGGGATTTGGCTGCACCTTCTGAACCTTCTCATTTCCCTCCTTTAAAGGTACTCTGAGTGAGCTTTTAATAAATTCAAAGTTTGTTTCACCATGATACTTCTTGAATCCAGCTCTTACTGGTGAAAAAGAAACACTTTGTGATGTTAACTTCATAGCTATATAAGTGTAAGTTGTTTCAAACAAGTTTTGTTATTCTTTTTTTTTTTTTTAAAAAAAAAAGCTTCCAATAAGTGTCTTTTGTTTCTTGAAGGATAGGTATCATGGATTGGACATTTTACCCATCAACTCCACTTTCGTATATTGGCTGGGTGTTTAATATATATTTTATTATTGTTATTTTATACTTTTTTCGGGGGGGGGGGGGTTGTTGTGGTTGTCATTGTTTTGTGAAATATGGAAAGCACTGTGAACTTAGTTGTGAAGTATCTGAGATTGGTTTGGGTATGACATTGAAGAAATTGCTTGTGGGCAACTTTAGGCTGAAAGGGCCATTTTCTGGTTTTTAAATCATTAGAGGGGACAGAATAGTAGGTAAAGTTGTTTGCTAGTGGGAGTTTACTTTGGGCTTAGACAATGCTATTCAAAATTGGAGAAGCAAACAGCTTCATAGTACAAATGATATTTATCGAAATTCATGATGCTATATTCTCGGGATCTTGGCCAAACTTACCTTAAAGTGTTTCATGTTCATCTGTAATTTGTTGCTGGACTGTTGGTGGGTGATTTCACAAATATGAACTAATATTATATCTTTAACTTTCATGTTATGGAGCATGATTGCAAATAAGTTCCTGTTGAACTGCTTAATGGAAGCTCATGATAGAGGATATCTCTTGGAGAAAAATGCTGGGTTTGGGGAAGAAAATTTCTTGGATGTTGTGTGGCCATAGTTGATAATGCTAGTGCAAATCCTTTGGATTGATACTTAAGCATTTCTATGGTGGTGGTGTTAAATCTTGTGTGGCTGTTGCATGCTCATTGTTGAAGCTCTACATTATCCTTTGTGCATTGCGCAGTTGCTATAGGAGTAGTGGGTTTTGTCTCATCTTAAATGGATCTGGGTAACACCTAGTTTAGCTTGAGACTTATTCTTGATGTGGTGGAGCATGGGTAGAAGGGTCTGTGAAATTGTGGTGGACATACGACAGGAATTGTTGCTGCAACAGTGGTACAAGTTAATACAAATTTTGTTATCATACTGGGTTTGCATATGCCTCGTTTTATAACTCATTTTGAGAGTCAGTGCCCAATTTCTGTTTATTTTTCTTTTTATCCCCTTTCCCCCCTCTTTTTCTGCTCTCTCTCCTTTTATCTGCAAGAGTCTATTCTCTTGTCTTGCACTGTTGAGGTTCCGCTAGTTGATAAATTTGTTATTTTAGACTCTAAATCTTGTATATCTTTTGCAGGGTAGTGGTTCTGCTGCACAAGGTGAAATTTCTTATGTTTCTTGGAATAGCAAGGTTCAACATATATTGGCATCCACTTCCCTCAATGGAATAACTGGTGAGGAAGTGAAGTTGGCTTATACATCATTGATTATTTCATTATATTATTTTCCATTAGAGCACTGAAAATTTCATGAATTTTGCAGTTGTTTGGGACCTAAAGAAGCAGAAACCAGTGATATCGTAAGTTGCTTGCCACTACATTTCACTGATTTTTTTAGTCAACTCATCATGACACTGTCCAATAATATAATTTGTTTGTATTCCATTACAAGTTGATGTTATCTCTGTAATTTAACAGTGTTGAAGATTCAGTTAGAAGGAGGTGTTCTGTTTTACAATGGCATCCTGATGTTGCTACTCAGCTTATTATTGCGTCTGATGATGACAGTTCTCCTGCTTTGCGGGTAAAGACTTAGCATCTGATGGAATTACTTTATGCAAAAGATATTCTAATTCATAAAACTCTTTGCAAACAGCTTTGGGATATGCGGAATACAATGACACCTGTGAAAGAGTTTGTGGGCCACACTAAAGGTATGTTACAGTTTGATCTATTATTTCTTATTTTATTTATGTTTTTTTTTGTCCTTAAGTTTCAGCTTGCATTTCACACTGCATTTTACATGGCAAACACTTACTGGATTAACCCTTGGTTTCTACATTATTATGTGTCCTGCATTTGTTTAATGGCTTTGATTGTTATGTCATTTGGGATGTGTAATAAAACATTCTGGCTTTCATGCTCCATATCTATTTTTTTGTCCATTTTATCCTAATTCTTGGTTATGGTGTTTATCTAATTTTTTATGCTAATTTGAAAACCATTTATCATAATAAGGATTGATTGGATGGCTATGATTGTTGGCTTCCTACTTTTGACTAATTTCTTGAAACAGGTGTAATCGCTATGTCATGGTGTCCAAGTGACAGTTCCTATTTGCTTACTTGTGCTAAAGATAATCGAACTATTTGCTGGAATATTATAACCGGAGAGGTATGGTACATATTTGATATTTGCATTGCTTTTGGCAGTCATGTGGTCTTTTAGTTGACTTGCATATATTGGTTTTTTTTTCCCATTCTTCTGTTATTGTCGAGTGTTTGTTTGTGTTATTATTCTTTTATGCATATTCTTTTCAAAATTGGCATAGATTGTCCGTGAATTGCCTGCTGGTGCCAACTGGAACTTTGATGTACACTGGTATCCAAAGATACCTGGAGTAATCACAGCTTCATCTTTTGATGGAAAGATTGGTATTTACAACATTGAGGTACATATTTGTTTATTTGTCGCCTTTTAATCATCAGCTAGTTTATAACTACTTACAACCAAACATACATGATTGGCAGAAACTGTTCCATAGTTGGCCGAAGAGAATTAGTATGATAAATTGATAATGAAATAGTTTGTTGGAATATCTTTTATTTTAAAAAGATAAAGTATTAGCTTGGAATCGAATGTGCGTTGAAAGCTGATACAATCATGCAACTTGCTTACAGTTTTGCTTTTAATTTTTCTACCTTAGCCTGGTCAATATTCTAATCCGATTTCCAAACTTTTTACTAATACTTTTACTGATCTTACTCTTCAGGGTTGCAGTCAATACAGCACTGGTGAGAATGATTTTGGAGCAGGTAATGTTGTTTAGTCTGGAAGCATTGTGGATATATTTTATTTTTCCATTATAAGTTACTTGAGGCATCAACTTGTGATTCGTCAGTTTGCTATATTTTGCTTTGCTTCAATTTAAATGATATATAATCAGCTTTTGGCTATAATGGTTTGTTTGCGCCAAATAAAACAAGTGCTTTTTTGGTCTTATTATAAGTGTAGTTTCTTGTTCCCAAGTATCTAATAATTTTGATATTTACATAGATTATTTGGTGTTTGTTGGTCAGAATGTAATATTTAGCTTTCAGTTCTAAGATTGAGCCCAAGCTTTGACCAAGCTAGCACTAAGGGAAACTGATAGCATTCTTGTTTTGCTAATTGTCTTACTTTCATTCTTCGAGGACAATTTTATTTTGGCTTTTGTTTGTTTCATGGAAGATGTTCTCCATAAATAACAAAGTTTGATAAGCAGGGAAATACCTTTATCTGGTCAGAGGGAATTAAGTTACTTTTCTATAAATGAACAAAAACGTAGGAAACCATAAAAAAATACACACATTCAGGAACACACTAGCCACCAGTTGTAACTAGCACCCATTAGCTGCTGCCAGTCGTTGGCACCCACCATAATCTATCTTTATGGTGTACCATTCTCATTTATCAGGAAATTAACTAAATAGAAAAATACATAGTTCTTATTGATCCAAAATTTCTGTGATCGATCATCTTCATGGAAGGTATGATCATCTTGGTGGAACATGAATGATATTTTTTTTGAGTTGAAGAATTCCATAAAATAATCACTGGATTTTTTTAAGTAATCAAATGGAAGAATATAGTGCAGTTCTTCTGAAAAAGTTTTCTGTACTCACAGCAGTTAGTCTGCTGAACAAATGGAGCTTTAGTTCCCAACTTCTTTCTTCATGATAGATATCTCTTGGAAAAGATTAATTAATTTTCAAGTGATTATAAAATTGATGCCTAATGGACTAGTATCATTGCTAGTTCAAGTTGGAAAGCTTGTCCTTATTTTAAATGAGGGGTTTGAAACTTTGCAGTAACTCTTACAGCTGTATTTTGCCAGAGGTGAAAGGAAGAATGGGAAATCTGTTTTTCGGAATAATTGTCCTGCCTAAAAATATTATGTTTTAAATAGGTTCTTTCCTAGACAGGAACCAAGTGAAATTACCTGTCTTATTCCTACTTTGACATGCATAAGCAGATTGTTTTTTGTCCTCTTTTTATTATTAAAATATTTTTTTATTATGTTATTTTGTAATACTGGCAGTTATTTCATCTATCTTGAGATATAACTTTTAGATGTTCCTTTTGTGCAGTCACACTAAGAGCCCCCAAATGGTATAAACGTCCAGCTGGGGTGTCTTTTGGCTTTGGGGGGAAGCTTGTTGCATTTCACCCTAGGTCACCTCCTGCAAGTGCTTCAGAGGTGTGTTTTATTTTGAGGTTTATGCTTTGTTTTCTTCCTGGATTTCTATTCTTTTAGTTGGTTAATGGTTACATCCACTGGTCCTTTATTGCAGGTCCTTCTGCATAACTTAGTTACGGAGCACAGTTTAGTGAGTCGTTCATCTGAATTTGATGCTGCCATACAAAATGGGGAGAAGTCGTCACTAAAGGCATTATGCGAGAAAAAGTCTCAAGAGTCTGAGTATGTCTTCTTTTCTGAGATTTGGTTTTCTCCCCTTTTTTATTAAGTGAAATAGTTTTCTTCTGCTTTTTCCAGAAAATTGACCTATTGCACCTCCTCTATCTGGTCAATTATCTTAACAGATCTGAGGATGAACGTGAAACCTGGGGCTTCTTGAAGGTTATGTTTGAAGAAGATGGGACAGCAAGGACAAAGATGCTTACCCACCTTGGTTTCAGTGTACCTGTTGAAGAGAAAGATGATGTGCAGAATGATATCTCCCAACAAATAGATTCTGTTCAACTTGATGATACAACAACAGATAAAGTGGGATATGAGAGTGTTAAAGAGGCCACTGTTTTCTCTGCAGATGATGGGGAAGATTTCTTTAATAATCTCCCTAGCCCCAAAGCTGATACGCCTAAATTTACTAATAGCAATAACATTGGCCCTGGACATTCTGCTCCTCATGCAGAAGAAATAACACAAGAACCAGATGGACTAGAGGAGAGTGCTGATCCATCATTTGATGATAGTATTCAGAGTGCTTTGGTTGTTGGGGACTATAAGGGTGCTGTTGCACAGTGCATATCTGCAAATAAAATTGCTGATGCTTTAGTTATTGCTCATGTTGGTGGCAGTTCCTTGTGGGAGAATACTCGTGATCAATACCTTAAAATGAACCGTTCACCTTATTTGAAGGTAGCTTAAGCTTTATGTATTACATTATTTGGAAATAAAGAGCCAGGCTATTGAAATTATGTAAATGCATTTATGTATCTAGTTACCAGGGATGGTATTATTCTATTTTATGAATCATTCAAGAGGATTTCATTTAACAGTCTACATTTTCTGCTTTCAGATTGTATCTGCAATGGTGAACAATGATCTTATGAGTCTTGTAAACACCAGGCCCCTGAAATACTGGAAAGAAACCCTTGCTCTTCTGTGTACAGTAAGTTATCTGACTCCTATGTTATCTTTCACTTAGTCATAGACATGTATATTATTCTTTCACTTGCTCCATTTTTTTTCCTTGTATTCCATTTTGTCCAATGTTCTTTGCTGGTAGTTCAATAGAAGGAAATGAGCACACATGACATAGCCTGTATAATGCATTTGGTTGTAAGAATTATTTGAGATATTTTCAGATTTCGCTTTTGATGTAAACAATTTTTTTTCTTGTGGATATTCTTTTATGGGAAATAATTGCTAGGAAAGGTTAAGAGCTTTGCAATAGTTTGGATATGTTTCGGAGTTTGCTTAATGGATGTGACGATTTTAATCTTGCTGCAGTTAATAGTCATATAAGTCTCATGCGACTCCCATAAAGGGGGAAATGGGAAATAAAGTTTCTTTTTTCCTTAAACTAAATCTGCAACATATCATTTGTACTGTGTAAGTGATGTTTTCATCATAATGGATAATCAGTTCGCTCAGAATGAGGAATGGAGTCTGCTATGCAATTCACTTGCAGCCAAGCTGCTGGCTGCTGGCAATACTTTAGCAGCAACTCTCTGTTTTATATGTGCTGGAAATATAGATAAAACTGTTGAAATTTGGTCAAGGAACCTGATAACTGAACGCGAAGGGAAATCGTATGTTGAACTCCTCCAGGTAAGTTTACAGCAATTAGATGATTGTCTGCTTCAGGTAGTTTTTGTCTTCTCTTTTGAAGCTTGCAAATATTCTGCTGTTGTAGGATTTGATGGAGAAGACTATTGTCCTTGCGCTGGCAAGTGGTCAGAAGCGATTTAGTGCATCCTTGTGCAAGCTTGTTGAGAAATATGCTGAAATTTTAGCCAGTCAGGGGCTTTTGACTACAGCAATGGAGTACCTCAAACTTTTGGGGTCTGACGAATTGTCTCCCGAACTTATAATCTTACGAGATCGTATTGCTCTCTCCACGGAACCTGGTATAGTTTCATATCATGATTAAACTTTACTGTCCTTGTACAGGTTCTTTCTTCCTCTCTCTGTACTTGATAGCAAACTCAGTACTAATTGAACAAAAATGAAAATTTCCAGATTGTTATTGACTTTGATCAGAAATGAAAAAGGAAATAAACAATATAAATAAGAACTTAGAATAATAAGAATAAGAATAGTAAGAATTCCCTCAGAAATGAAATTGTGCTATTTGCACCCCCTTTGTAGAAAGGGAAGAGATGAGTCAAAGTATTCTTTTTATTAGATTATTGGATTTTGATCCATCAGGACTCTCAATACTTGAACCCGCAGCTTCCATCTTGACAAAATGGTGCTTTGACCAATTGAACTATGAACTCCCTCTCTCTCTGTCCTCCATAGCAACCCTTCTCGTTTGTCTCTACAGTAGTAGAAATTCTATTAATCAGTAAATATCATTGTTATTCAGGATGTTTCCTCCGTCATTTGGGTCGGTTTCTTTCTGTGCCATGAACGTCTTCCGATTACCAACTAAAGTTTCACTTTTAGCTTTTAGTAGATTTCTGTTGAATTCTGTGATGGATTTTCTACATGATCTGACATTAACAACGCCGAGAGCTATTCTGTGGCCCAACATTAGTTACCTTCTAAATTGCACTGAAATGATGTCGGTTAATAATTTGATTAATTACAGATAAAGATGCCCAGACTACAGCTTTTCAGAACTCCCAACAACAAGGTGGGTTAACATATGGAGAACAACACAGTTTTGGCATGACTGATGCCACTCAACACTATTATCCGGTGGGTTCTCTGGCATTTTGTTTTGTCTCCTACACAGATTTTATTTCTTCTTATAATGGAATTACAGTGATGCTTATTGTGACTGACAATTATTGCTTTAACTTTGTCATTTTTGCTTAGGAAAATGCACCGTCACAAGTGCATCAAAGTGTTCCTGGCAGCCCATACAGTGAAAATTATCAACAAACTCTTGGTCCTTATGGAAGAGGATATGGTGCTCCTACTCCATATCAGCCTGCACCACAGGCTCCAGCTTATCCGTCTGCCTCACAGCCTGGAATGTTCATTCCATCTCAGGCACCTCAGGTATTTTGTTTTATTATGTTCATTTTGATGCAAAATAGCTAATTGGCAGCGCAATTTTATGTAAGATGTGCAGTTTTTTTTTTTTGTCTATTTCTCAGTTTGAAGGAAAGTGGACTATCCATATATATCTTTTAATGCATAGTATCCCGTTTTTCGTTCACACCTTTTGCGGTAAATAATCTTGGTGAACCAAATCAAATTTTGCTGCTCAGGAAGAGCTAGTTTACATGTTGATGTAGAGCATCTCTATCCAATCATGAGTTCTACTTGATCTCTGTTTTTTTTTAATTGAAATAATTACCATATTACTTTGGAGTACTTCAGACCACTGTTGTTGAATACTGTTTATTATAGTAATATGATTATATGGCTGATTACTTCTTTTTCTCCTTGTAGGCAAATTTTGCTCCGCCTCAAGTGGCAACTCAACAAGCAGTGAGGACTTTTGTTCCATCAAATGTTCCTATTCTGAGAAATGCAGAGCAGTACCAGCAACCAACCCTGGGTTCCCAGTTATATCCTGTAAGCACTTCTGTGGAAAATCAAAAAATTTTAATTTTTTGATTTGAGTTTCTTGATTGATGTACTGAATTTTGTGTGCTTCTTTCAGGGGACTGCTAATGCTACATACCATCCTGCACAGCCTCCAGCTGGTTCACAAGGTCCTGTTACCTCTCAAGTGGGTCCTGTGCCTGGCCATAAAATACCACAGGTTGTGGCCCCCACTTCAACACCCATGGGATTCAGGCCCGTAACAAATTCAGGATTTGTTCAAAGACCTGGAATGAGTTCATCGCAACCTCCCAGCCCTACTCAGTCTGCACCAGTGCAACCAGCTGTTGCACCTGCTGCTCCGCCACCTACAATACAGACAGTTGATACTTCAAATGTACCAGGTATTGAGAGAATTCTTCGGTTGATTAAAATTTGTATTGTCCATAATGGATTTTTTTTTAACGCAACATTTCTTCATATCTTACTTTGATTCTATTTCTAGTTTAGAAAAAGAGTTGCTTGTTATACGGAGACAGAGCATTACTCTAATGGTATTAGAATTCCAGTTTGATGATTGATGGTATTTATTCTGTGTGTGCTGTTTATGCTTTTTAGTAATTGATTGCTCTATGGGTTCTGTAATTTGGACACAATTGATGCTGACTATTTGGGCAAATAATTGAAGTAAAGAATTGTGGGTATGTTGTTTACATTGTTTGAGAGTTGCTTGGACGCTTCAAGATACAATGTATTGATACTTTATCTAGAATTTGTCGATATATTTTGCAATGTGAATGACTGGCTGGTAAAACATCCGTAATACCTTCTAAGGGATAGCTAGTCTGCTGAACTACAAAGTTTGATTTTGGAAAAACAGTGTCACTGTGGAAATGTACATGCGGGTAATATTGATTTATGCTAGATAAATAATTGGGGATTTCATTCTTTATGATGTTTGTAGTAGTAGCTGTGTGTTTTTATGTAATGTTTCTGACAAGTTGCTTTGGCATAATTTGCTGCAGCTCATCATAAACCTGTCATTGCAACATTAACGAGGCTTTTCAAAGAGACATCAGAAGCTTTAGGAGGTTCACGTGCAAATCCAGCTAGAAAACGTGAAATAGAAGACAATTCAAGGAAAATTGGTGCCTTGTTTGCGAAGCTCAACAGTGGAGATATATCAAAAAATGCTTCTGATAAGCTTGTTCAGCTGTGTCAGGCACTAGATAAAAATGATTTTAGCACAGCCCTTCAAATCCAGGTATGCATATATGAAACTGAAATATGTATAGGCTCTTAACTATTTCTAATTCTATTCTGTGCATGGACCAGGTGCTGCTTACTACAAGCGAGTGGGACGAGTGCAACTTCTGGCTTGCAACACTCAAACGAATGATAAAGACAAGGCAGGGTGCGGGTGTTAGATCAAGTTAAACCACAAAATTATCTAAAATATGGCGATCTCCGCTTGCATTTTCCATTTCACGGGTGTGGTAATGCTCCTTCAGAGCTGATTGTTTCTTTCTTCTGTGTACACAAGGACAGCTTTTTCTAGACTGCAATTACAGGGTTTTGGATCATAGGCTTACATCTCGCCTGCAAAAAATCTCAACAGCAGCAAATCGCTTCTGCAAGCAGTTAGCGAGAATAGTTTTCAGTACATTAAAGAAACTTGTTGCCTCTTTTTTGCCACCTTGATATTTTATAGTTTTCAGAAAATAGAGTTTTGTTTTTAGCCAACCACCAATGTTTTACAGATTCATTTTTGGTGCGATGTTCAATGGCATTAAGATTCTACTGCTGTCACCCTTGATTGTTTTCAGCATGGTCATCAGTTGTATTGCCCATGAGATTTTTGTCACTAATATCAAAAATTTCTAATAACATTATTGATCTTTCAAGTGTTTCGGACCTTCAACGGTTCCACACTCCTCTCCTACTTGTGGAATTGACCTCAAGAACTGGACTAGAATTGGTTGGGTTAAAATCTCGACAGGCATTAGTTAATACTTTTACAGGTCTCAACTAGATTGAAACCAAGTTGAGGGCGAGTTAATGGTTTCGTCACTTTAATTTTCAACTAGATCAGATTGAAATCGGTGATATGATTCGGTTCAATTCAATCTGAATTGGCTCAAAATTTTTTGCTTAAGTATGGGCTGAATTGGAAACGTTTTCAAGTAGGAAGGCTGGAAGTTATAACTGGGAAGAAAAGTATTGTGATCCTGAAAATCGATCCTCAATTGGGTGCTTCTATGTGCAAGGTGGGTTAGGCTAAGCTGAAAAATGGGCTTATGATACAACTTGCTGTCGGTTGCATATTGCCGTGTGTAGAGCCTTTTTGGGCCGAAGGGTCAACTAATTTTGTTGGATTATGGGCGTACAATATTACCAATTTTTTTTAGCACAGGATTAGAATTATAGAGATTCAAAACTGAATCTTTCAAGTGAGTAATATAATTTTAACTATTGGATCAAATTAAGTTAGACTATTACTTCAGAGTTAAACAATTAAAGAACCATAGTTAAGAAAACCAGTTGGCATCCTCCTGTTTAATCATCATACAAATCCCTACTTTTCCAAACTGTCATGAGAGTATGAACTAGGCACTATTTACATTCAATTTTTCAACAAGTTTGGGAGACTCAAGATAATTAGAGGACTAATCTCCATGTAACGACCCGAAAATCGGACTGCTATCGGCGCTAGGATCCAGATCGACATAAGGTCGCCGGGACCCGTAGCAAGTCTGCTATACTCTCTGTGTACCTGCAAAATCCCATACATGATCAAACATTTTCTGTAAAAACATAAAAAAAACTTTGTTATGTACCAGGGTTCAATCTGTGCATGTACTATCTCTGTACTACAAAACCCCTTATTAGAGCTCTCATCATTGCTCTAGACGGATTAAACTCATACTATGTTAAGTCTGGTTTTCATACTCATAAATAAAACATTTCAATAAACAGTTTCATAAACAGACTATGTATACAAAAAGATATTTACAAAACATATGGGTCAAGCGCAATACTATACTATGTACACATTTCTTTACACAATTACATGTCCACACTAAGAAACTAGGAAGATCACTCAAGGAAGATCATGGTCTCACCTCTGTCTATAGAAATGGAAAGAAAATCTTATCCATTCACCGATCTTTGGCCTTTTATAGGTGGCTGGCCAGACCACCTTCGGCGGCCAAACGTGATTCCAAAATCATGCAACGTTCGGTGGCCGAACATCACTTTCGGCGACCGAACCTGACATTTCTTCCTTGATGCTTTTCTTTCCAAAAATTCATTTCCTTTCCACTTAAAACATTAAAACATAATAAAATACTGTAGAAAAAATGTCTATTACCCTTCTAGAGGATTCCAACATTCGAGATTCCGCCGAACTATAGAAATTTGAATGTCGGACTCTAGCCGGGTATTACACTCCACTTCTTTCTGATTCCTTATACAGATAGAGTGTGAAGAGAACACTAGCATCGTACATTGTAAAACAGCTAAGCCTAATTTGTGAATTGAATTTACTGAGCTATGCAAGTACAATTATATAATGACATAAGCTCTACCTTTAGCACAAACACAATCAATTTCAAATCTAATGATGCATGCATTGACTGTAACAGTAGGTAAAGGAATCCAATTCATCAAACAAAACCCAATAATGTAAGGACAAAACAACAGGCACTCAAGGAAATATGAATGCCTTCAACAGCTTCTTATTTCTCCCTCGCTAGAAAGACATCATATAGTTTCCTCTTATACTATGACACACTTCCCTTTCCTTACAAAAAGTCAGCACTTTTTCCCATGAAACTATTAGTGCATTTAAAGATAGATTAATAATTAGAGAGTCCAAAAAAATCATACTAATCCAATGAAAAAGATTTAAAAAAACAAATTCTAACTTTCATATCAAATAATTAATTTTTATCTTTAAACTTGATAAAAATATATATATGTTGATAATTTATATACCGTGTAATATAATATAAGTCTTGAATTGAGATTTTTTTGAAAACGTATTTTATAAGCGAGTTTTTTGAATATCCATATTAATTATGCAGCGTACAATTTATATAAAATTAAGGATTTTATTAAAATTATGAAATCATAATTTTGATAATAATTCGATCGTATTTTTAATTCTGTCGCTGAAAAAAAGAAAAAACTTTCATCTCAAACTGTTTATAAATTGGGATTAAGGGTAAGAACATGAGGGCCTTAGAATATGAAAAGGAGAGGCACATGCCATTGGAAGGGTTGTGTGAGCTGTAAAGCCTTGGTAAAGGGGTAGGAATAAAAATGTTCCTACATGATTCTAATAACTAGAGACATATTGTTAAGAGTATTTAGTCAATTTTCTGAGACACTTTCATCTTCTGGTTGTTCAAATTGTTTGTAGCAAAGAGAGTTTTTGTCTCCATTGAAAAGATCCAACATGAATGGAGTTGGTGTTTGTGTAGTCCTTTTCTTGGGCTAAGGGCATAATTTTCATTTATTTGAAAAATGTGCTTGAGATGAGATGTCCCTTTTACAAGGGAAACAATACAAAGATTGAATGAAAGGAGAGAAAACTGCAAATTATTCTATTGTCATATCTCCACAAATTGGCATATCTCAAAAAGAGTGTCCTTGGATTTCTTGGAAATCAATATTCTCTTGTATTATGCTTTACTATTTGGATAAAGTTGTTTTTAATATACCAAATTACTCCACTCTGATTAGGAGATTGGATAAAGTTGTTAAAAATAAAGTTCTTCAAGATTTTTGCTTTTATTTTTTATTATTTGATATGAATTTTTTAAGTATTTAGATTAAATGTTTTAAATGGAAAATCATTTTAATTCACCAATTTTGTGGGTATAAGAGAAAAATGTGCAACTTTTTTTCAAGTAAAAGTGGGATTTTTTTTTTAAAAAAAAAAAATCAAAATCATTCAAGAAATAAAAAATAAAGAAAAGAAAAGAGAGAGCCATGTTTATTTCTTTGTTTCAACCAAAGTTTGGGGTGCAAGGAAGATGAAGTCATAATCATGATTTTCAATATAAGAGAGGAAAATGCAGTTGGCCTACATCTACATGGAGCAATCTCAATTCTTTGTCTAAATTAGGTGTATTTGTGATTAATCTAGATCAGAGAAGGGCCACTGGTTGACCAAACATTTTATTTAAAAAAAATATAATAATTAAAAAATATTAGCTTATTTTAGAAACATCAACCACCATTTTTATATCAAGAAATCATGGTTGAGTGATGTACAATTTTTTATAATGCAAAGTTCTAGAAATTTACAACTGGTTACCCATCAAAGCAAATGAATATTCCAGAGCATACCCATTTAATTTTATCATAACCTCTCTTTCTTTCTCCGTTCTAGCCATAGATTAATGGAGAGAGAATTATTGAAACTGGAGTAATTAGGTGAGAAAAAGTTGCTTTCTTTATCATCTTACAAAAACCTTAAACGTGAGCATTACACTATTGCCCTCCAAAATTTGAGGGTACATATTGTGGGTCAGCCACCTTAAAATTGACAAACATTCTTCATGTCTTCAATTCCAAATCCTTTTCATAACCCATCTTTTTCTAATTCAAAAAGATGCCTTTGATAATAAACTACAGAGGTGGTGGACCACTGGACCAGACTTAGTTAATTGAACTCTGCCATATTCACAAGCATCTTAAGAAAAAGAAGAAGAAGAAGGAGGGATGATGCTACTATGCAATTGAAGAATTGAAAATCAGATTACTGCATTTATCAAAGAGCAATTATGTATCAGACATCAGCTTTTGCATACCAAAGATGTAATAAATGATAAGGATAAACAACCTATGCTAGGGACATCAGCAATGTGCCTTGATCTACACATATGTTTGAATCAAACAACACATTCACATTTCACTGCTGATTAATTGGGAACTCATAAATCAATGAACACAAATCTGTATCAGTGAATTCACAAAGAAATAGAAGCCTACAAGCCTGAGCCTTGCTCTGCCCTTGAGTCGCTTCGACCATATTTTTACTATGTGCTAGATGTCATTACATCCTTGAGCACTACAACTCGAACGAGCAACTGGGTAGTCGTGGTTTGAGAATAGTTCTGAACCATCCCCAGCAGGTTGGTTTCTTCTGATCTGAAACAGACCTCTGTCATCATCACCAGCCGTGGATTGAGCTCTTCCTTTCATACCATATCTTGCACTGCCAAATCTAGAGCTAGAAACTCGATTCGCAGACTTGAAAGTAGAATCAACCCCATCAATCTCTCCAAGAAAACCAGACTGTCTCCCTGTTCCAGCCATAAGTTCCATCAAATTGCTGCGAAATCCCAAATCTGAATACACTCTCCTTGAATCTTTCACTGATTGCACACCAAGTTTACCATCTGTAACATCCAAATTCTCTTCTCCAACACCCTCTGGTCTTAGACCAAACAGGTTATTTCTCAATTCAATTGGACGCCCCATTGTCTCCACCATCATACATGGATTGTTGAATCCATTCCATGAATGAAGGGGAACCAACTTACTCAAAGCAGTTAGCCAACAAACAACCTCCTTCATTGCTGGCCTCCTTTCCCTACAAGACCTCACACACTTAGCAGCAATCAAAGCCAGCTGCTTCCTAGTCATAGGATCCTTAGGAGAGGCAATTCTTGGATCATAAATAGCACCAAGCTTCCCCTTCTTTACAAGTGGAATTGCCCAATCCACAATAGAAGGAGGTGAATGCCCAACATCAATAGCCTTCCTTCCACTAATAATCTCCAACAACAAAATCCCAAAACTAAAAACATCAGTTTTAGTACTCAAATTATCTGGAGTAACATAACCTGGATCAAGATAACCAATGGTGCCAGCAGGTGGAGTTGATTTAAGTCTATAATTGTCATCAATACCACACCTTAGTGCTAACCCAAAATCACCCAATCTTGCATTGAAATTCCTATCAATCAAAACATTTGCAGACTTTATATCTCGATGGATTATAGGTGGGTTTTGTGAGTGCAAAATGTCAATAGCCTTAGCAATTTGCAAAGCCATTCGAATTCTTCGACCCCAATTAGGTGGTCTTGAATTTGAATGAAGAATATCATACAGAGTGCCATTGCTCATGAATTCAACAACAAGCAATCTATCTTTACTATCATTTGCAAAGCCTAATAAGTTTACCAATCTTGGGCTGTGAATTTTGGACAAGATCTCGATTTCATTTTCCACTTCCTGACCAAGTTCAAGACCTTTTGAGGGTTTCTTGATAGCAACGTGGCGGCCACGAATAACAGCCTTGTAAACACAACCATGGCTGCCTTTACCTAGAAGTTTCTGTTCAGAAAAACCATTGGTAGCTGCCTCAAGATCACTGTAATGAAACTGCTGGATCTTGATGGGTTTTTCTTGTTTGTTTTGGGAAGTTTTGGAAGTAATTTGAGAAGTTGGGTTAGAGATGGCAACAGCTGATCCTGCCTTACAAGAAGAAAGGTATCCCATTGAAAGCAATTTGGTGAAATGGGTATCGTTTCTTCAAATTGAAAATTCAAAATCTTTCTGTGCATGAAGGGAAGAGGAAGAAGAAGAAGAAGAAGGAGGAGGAGAGGGGTTCAAAGAAAGTTGGTCTTATGGAGAGAACTCATTGGGGGGTTGACGTGAAATGGGACCGTGGCTTCGTGTGTCAGACGACGAGGGGAAGGATGATATGGGGAGGAAGGGAAAATTGTTGGATAGTGAGAAGGGAGCCCACCAAATTGGAATCCCAACGCCATTTTCAGACCATAAAATAAGGCAAAGCTCTAATTATATAGAAAATTACCAATACCAGTCCAACACTCTCTCTGTCTTTTTCCTCCAATCAGTTTCCACCATCACTGCTCTCTGTTTTATTTGTCCTCCTTTGCTTGTAGGTGTGGCGGAGGGCCGGTTTCGGTTCGGAATGGCGATTCTATTAATTTACAGTTCGAAAAGGAATCAGTTTTGATTCTAAACAGTTCAAAACGGTTTTAATTTTTGATGGTTTTAGTCTAATTTTAAAGCAGTTGTAATTATAATTTTTTATAATTTTAATTTTAATTCTGATTAAATTTAAATTTTAAATGTTAAATTTCAAAATTATATTAAATCAAATTGACCAATTTTAAACATTTTATTTTTAAATATGAAAAATTTTAATACCATTTCTAAGTTTATTTTCAAATAATTCAACTTGTCTATACGTATTACTTTTTCAACATCTAATTTTATTTGATATTAATTCTATATTAAAATTTAAAAATTATAAATGCTTTCATACAATCTTTTCGTTTTAATCACATTTTTCTAATTTTTTATTATTAACTTAATAAACTGTATCAGAAATATATTTGAATATAACATCAACATTTTTTATATTTTAAAATTTAAAAAATAAAATTTACGGTAGGTGTATAAGTTTTTTCTTAAAAGAAAAGACGTTATTTTTCTTTTATCTCTTTTCCTTTTGTCTGCTAGTAATGTTTAACCGCCTCTCTACTACAGTGTCACCGGTCTCTATCACTCAGATCTATAAATACGGATGCGTCAGAGCACTCCTCCATATCAGGCGGCCATTTAGTTCTTCTCGGCGCAGGTGCTGTTAAGTCTGTGAAATGACTGGATTAATTATTCTTCTTCACGCCACATTTTCGGGCTGAATTTTTCATGGGTAGACCTGTACAAGTAGTCAGGCCGATCCACCTCTCTTTGCAGGGCTGGATCATGCGATATTGGACCGGTCTAACTACTAATGGTTTGATGGGTTTTGGACCCATATACTTTTTCAGGGCCAGTTCTCACTCCTAGTGAGGGAAGTCCAGTGATCATCAATCTGAAACCTAAAAGATAATGTAATTTTCACTAATACACTAATTTCTCAAATTGAAAAGAATATCGACATACACAACGCATCATATAACTGTAAAAAGAAATACTTCTAAATTATATTCATATTTTTTATTGATTAGCATATAAACACTCCAGTGCCAAGTAAAACTTTTCCTTGGTAGCTTTCATCCTTTAGCTTAAGGTTAGATGTCCCTTTCCTAACAAAAACTCACCTAAGGGCAAAGGCCTAAGCAAAAATCCATCTAACCAACCCTTTCTCTCCCCACATATATATAACAACTTCATCTAAGAATTAGGACCCAAATCTGCCTTATCTGAGGGGCAACAATTACTACAAAGGATAATTATATTTCTCTTGATTGGAAATCCAATAATAATATCATACCCTAATCATGATTTATGAGTATATAATAATTCAATTATCCATGTTAAGCCATCACTTTCATTAACATCATAGCAACCCAACTGTTTGTAAAATGACCACAACAAGTTTCTTGATTGTTTTACCTTATAGACATGATAAGGATTTATTCTCTTAATCATAACAAAATCAACTTATATCTCATGAGTGAGACTCTCATTTTTCCTACTAATAATGTACTCATTATTTTACTACATAAAAATTTAAATACTTAAACATTGATATTTATTTTATATATATTAAAAAAAAAAAAAGAAATCTCCTCAAACAATAGGCTTTAATTCAATAGTTTTTGAATAGCCTTTAAAATTATGAGATCTCAAGTTAGATCTCGTGTTAAAGTATATTTAATTTGACAAGTTATTACGTAGAACTGATTGTAGAATAATTTTTTATAATAATAAATTATGATAAATTTTATATAAATCTTTGTAAATACCGAATCATTATATATACACACATGAGGATTGTATAATAAAATTTTCTTCAATTGGGCTTTCAATGAGACAATTTGTAATACCCGGCTAGACTCTGGTATCGGAATTCCTACCGTCCGGTGGAATCTCGGATGTCGGAAGCCTCTACTAGGGTAGAATCATGTTTTTATAAAATGTTTTAAGGTATTTCTTGGTTTTAAGTAAAATGGAAATGAGTTTTTGCATAAAAACAATCTTGAAGGAAAACTCAGGTTCGGCCGCCTAACATGCATGCCTTCGGGAGTGCCTTTAGGCCCCCGAAAGAATAAGTGAGGAAAGTCCAGGTTCGGCCGCCGAACCTCAAGTTCGGCCGCCGAACATGGCATGCATGCGGAGGCACGTTCGGCCCCCGAACGTGGCCTGGCCAACCACTATAAAAGGGTCCCTTAGCCGAAAACGGGCGAGCTTTTTCCCCATTTCCGGCCAAGGTGAGTCCTCCGCCACCCCTCACCGATCTTGAGTCTTTTCCTTCAGATCTTTTGAGTTTTTCACTAGTTTTCATCTTGTTTTGAAGATTTCCGAGTTTTGAGCAAGCTTTGGAGTTTTGAAGTTCAAAAACTCAAATCTCTTCCAACTCCAAGTTAGATCGCCTCCACCCTCGATCTTCAAGAGGTAAGAGTCGATCTCTAGTTTACATTATGTTTTAAGCAAGTTTTATGCAAGTTCATGGGGTAGAAAATGCATGTGTAGCTTATGTTGAGCTTATGGGCTTTTAATGTGATTTTGAACAATGTGAGTTGCTTGTGTGTTGTAGTTCGGGTTTTTGATGGTTTGATGCCCCTAGGAACTTGTATGCTTGTGTATGAGTGTTGTAGAATAGGTTTATGCATGATTGAATAGTTTTGGAGGCATAAATGCATAGGGGAGCTTAGTTTCTGCCATTCTGGGAGAAACCAGGTTCGGCAGCCGAAGGAACTTTCGGCCGCCGAACATGCTTGTGGAGGCAGCCTTCGGCTGCCGAAGCTTGCCCCCGAAAGGAGATTTTCGTCTCTGTCTGGCACTTTCGGCCGCCGAACCTGCCTGACTTTCGGCTCTGGAGGGACTTTCGGCCGTCGAACCTGCCGCCGAAAGTGCCCTGTCCAGCCCTTTCTTGCATGTTTTTCTATGATTATTCCATGATGTTTTAGGGGGTTTTTGGGGAATAGTTTAGAGTTATGTTCATGTATGTTTGGTCCCTCATTTGAGTCCACCTGTGTAGGTTCGGACCCGAGGAACCGAAGACCCCAGCAGTGAGTCTGTTGCCCCAGTGTCTGGTCAGAGCTATCCAAAGGTGAGTGGAATAAACCTTTATGTTTTTAAGCAAATTAATCGTATAGTTTTGAGCATGTTCATGCATCATGAATGCCATGTGATGAGTTAGGTTGCTTGCATTAGAATTCACGAATATGTTGCATTGCACATTTTAAATGTTGATGTGGATGAATGCTGGATGATCCATAGCCCTCGATCTATGATATGACGATGTGATATGTACGGTACGGAATGTAAGACCAGTGGGACCCATTCTACGTTCGCTGGCACTATGTAAGGGAAAGACCAGGACCCATTCTACGTTCTGGCACAGTTGGACACTGTTATGTTATGAGATGTAAGGGAAAGACCAGGACCCATTCTACGTTCTGGCACAGTTGGACCATGTAGAGGGCTATTGGTGACAGGTTCATCCTTGATGTGATTAGCTGTGATGTGATGCATTCCATGTTATCATATGATTTTTAAATGTTTTAATATTCTGCTCACTGGGCTCTAGTAGCTCACCCCTCTCCCATTTTCCCCAGGATTGCAGGTACAGGGTAGACCAGGAGATCCACAAGAGTAATGAAGTCTGGTTTATGTAATAGATAGTGTGGACATGATAAATGTATTAATGTTATGTAAAAGTACAGTTTCAGTCATGTAATGATATTGAGGATTAGATATTGTGCTTGGCATTGTGTTTGAGGTATCCCTTTTATTACATGATCATAAATGTTTTATAATGTTCAGGAAAGCCAACTCATCTTATAATGTATCGCCCATTGGGGCATTGATGAGATCCCACAGAGGGGTCATAATTATGATTATGAGTATGTTCAGTGCATGCACAGGTTGAGTTTGGCTTATGAGTGAAAGAAAAGTTTCAAATTTTATGTATGTTGTTGATCATGTATGGGATTAAACAGGTTTTCAAGTTGTAAGTCAGGCTTGCTATGGGTCTTGGCGGCCTTAAGCCGACCCGGATCCTAGCGCCGGTAGCGGTCCGATTTTCGGGTCGTTACAGAATGGTATCAGAGCCCTAGGTTCATAGGATCGGACCTAGAGTGTCGGGCTCATAGATGTTTTAGAAGGTCAAGCACAATAGGAAGATCATGTCCACTAGGATAGGATGTGGAGTCCTGTCATGTATGATGATGTGAAATGCCATGATTATATACATGTGCATTGATGCTATGATATGAATGATATGTTTATGTGATGAGAGTTCATGTGTGCCCACATGAACCATATAATGCTAATGTTTGTTGTTATGTGTACTGTTTTTCAGAAAACCGGATGAGAGGAACCCGTCGATCGGCAAGATTGACCTGAGTACCACCTGAGGATGAGGGCACGAGCGCCCGTCCTCCTACATTGCCTAGGGCAATGTCTTGTAGAGCAAACAGAGAAAGAGTGTCAAGAGACCCTAGAAGGTCTTTTGATGCTAGCAGAAGGGGGACAGATAGAGGAGGAAGTTCTTCAGATGTGAGGGAGGTTATGGAAGAGGATCAGAGGAGGGATGGGAATCTGGATGTCAGCATGGAGGAAGAAGGGACAGGGGAGTCTCAGGGAGGCGTTCAGGCCTCGGGGTATGGTTTTCCACCCCACTATCCACCCTTTCCACAGGGTTCAGGGTATCCGATGGGAGGAACATCGGATTATTCCAGCTTTAACCCCTACCCTACCTACATGCCCTATCCACCTTTCTATCCACCTTACACACAGTACCCAGTTTATCCACCCTCACCCTTCTATCCAAACCCGGCAAACCCCATCTCGGGGAATGCTGCACCCCCACCTCCACCACCTACAGAACCAGCAGCCCCAGTTACTCAACCTCCCAGACCTAGCTCAGCCGATGGGAGCAAAGTAAAGATGACAGATTACCTCAAGCTGGATGCTCCCAAATACAAGTCAGGGGATGACCCCTTTGAGTATCTGAGAGTAGTGAAGACAATAACTGATGAGCTAGGGGCAAATGATAGCAGGGGCATTCAGATGGCAGGGTTCACCTTAAAGTGCAAGAAGGCACGGGAATGGTTCAAGTGTTATGCGGACCCGAGACTAGACGGCATGACATGGGAGGAATTTGCGAATGAGTTCGCGGGATGGGCTTTTCCAGACAGTTCCAGAGAACTGAAGATGATTGAGTTTGAGCAACTGAGGCAGACAGAGCACATGAGTGTAGAGGAGTTCACGGATAGATTCTTGGAGCTATTGCCTTTTTCAGGGCAAGCTCTAGATACAGATACGAAGAAAGCCAAGAGATATGTTATGAAGCTGCATTCTAGGTACTCCTCGTTGATTCAGTCAGTTGAAAGGGAAAGTTTCCACACTGTGGTGGATATGGCTCGAAGGATGGAGGCGAGTGCTATAGTTGAAGGGTCAGTGAAGCAGTCAGTGACCCAGTCTTCAGGGGTTAAGACCCCAGGCAGAGGAGGGCCAGGTCTCTCTTCTCAGAGCTCAAGTAAGAAGAGGTGGGATAACACCACCAAGAAGCCGAAGAAGAATAAGTTTTGGAATAAGTTGAAGTCCGGTCTGGGATTTGGCGGTGGCTCGAGCTCAGGCTCAGATGGTACAGAATGCCAGAGATGTGGAAGGCCGCACAGGGGAGTGTGTCGAGCTGGGACTAATACATGTTTCAGATGTGGACAGGAGGGACACATGGCTCAGGAGTGTCCTAGAGCACCTTTTATGGGCCAGCCCCAGCAGACAGCTTCTGGTAGTGTGGCACAGCCAGCAGCTCCAGCCACAACTCAGGGCAGTGGCAGAGGTAGAGGGAGAGGGCAGCCTCTTCTTTTGGTTCCTGAGGTGAAGGTCCATCAGCTCCAGTCAGGATCTTCACCATGACTCAGCAGGAGGCTAACACATCCAACACCGTGGTATCAGGTAATCTCGTCATTGGGTGTTCTGATGTGTATGCTTTAATGGACCCGGGTGCATCTCATTCTTTTATTGCTCCGAGAGCCGTTGAGAGGTTGGGTCTGATAGTCTCTGGGTTAGAGTGTCCCCTATGGGTCAGTGGACCCAAGTGTGACCCGTCAGTGGCAGTGTCAGTCTGCCAGTTCAGTCCAGTTTTTTTTGAGGGAAGATGCCTCTCCGCCGACCTTGTGGTTCTAGATTTGACAGACTTTGATGTCATTCTAGGGATGGATTGGCTATCTACCCATGGTGCTACCTTGGACTGCAGGGACAAGGTAGTCAGGTTTAGAGATCAGAACGGGTCAGAGGTCGTCTTCAGAGGAGACAAGAGGGGCACACCTAGAGGTCTGATATCAGCTCTTCAGGCTCGTAGGTTGCTTAGGAAGGGATGTCAGGGGTATTTGGCTCATGTGAGAGAGCTTAGTAGTCAGGTCAGGGAGCCAGCCTCGGTGCCAGTTGTCAGAGAGTTTCAGGATGTCTTTCCAGACGAGCTTCCAGGTTTACCACCTGCTAGGGAGATAGAGTTCGAGATAGAGTTGGTGCCTGGAACTAGACCGATCTCTATCCCTCCCTACAGGATGGCCCCAGCCGAGTTGAAGGAATTGAAAGAGCAATTGCAGGAGCTGGTAGAAAAGGGCTTCATCCGACAGAGTACCTCACCTTGGGGTGCTCCAGTCTTGTTTGTAAGGAAGAAGGATGGATCCCTTAGACTTTGTATCGACTACAGGCAGTTGAACAAAGTCACTACCAAAAATAGGTACCCTCTACCAAGGATCGATGATCTATTCGACCAGCTAGCAGGAGCGGGTTGTTTCTCCAAAATAGATCTAAGATCGGGGTACCATCAGCTAAGGATAAGGGATGAAGATATGCCGAAGACAGCTTTCAGGACCAGATATGGGCATTTTGAGTTCCTTGTGATGCCGTTCGGGTTAACCAACGCCCCTGCAGCATTCATGGATCTCATGAACAGAGTGTTTAGCCAATACCTAGATCACTTTGTTATTGTCTTCATAGATGATATCTTGGTGTATTCCAGGAATGCAGAGGAGCATGCCCATCATCTGCGGTTGGTCTTGCAGACTTTGAGGGAACATAGCTTATATGCCAAGTTCTCTAAATGTGAGTTCTGGCTGAGGAGCATTTCTTTCTTGGGGCATGTAGTGTCAGAGAATGGGATTGAGGTGGACCCCAAAAAGACAGAAACTGTGGCTAACTGGCCTAGACCCACTTCAGTGACGGAGATCAGGAGTTTCTTGGGTTTGGCAGGTTACTACAGGAGGTTCGTTCAAGACTTCTCGAAGATAGCAGCTCCTCTGACCAGACTAACCAGGAAGAATCAGAAGTTTGTGTGGACCAACCAGTGCGAAGAGAGTTTCGAAGAGCTTAAGAAGAGGTTGACTTCAGCACCAGTGTTAGCTCTGCCATCTAGTGATGAGGACTTTACGGTCTTCTGTGATGCATCCCGTGTGGGACTGGGTTGTGTACTGATGCAGAGCGAGAGGGTGATTGCTTATGCTTCTAGGCAGCTGAAGAAGCATGAGTTGAATTACCCCACGCATGACCTTGAGATGGCAGCAGTAATCTTTGCACTCAAGATGTGAAGGCACTACCTCTATGGGGTAAAATGTGAGATCTTCACAGATCATAAAAGCCTGCAGTACATCTTGAGTCAAAGAGATTTGAACTTGAGACAGAGAAGATGGGTGGAGCTGCTGAGTGACTATGATTGCAAGATTCAGTACCATCCGGGTAAGGCGAATGTCATGGCAGACGCCCTAAGCCGGAAGTCACTCGGTAGTTTATCCCACATATCGGCAGAGAGGAGGCCAGTGGTGAAGGAGTTTTACCAGCTCATTGAGGAAGGTCTACAGATGGAGTTGTCTGGTACAGGTGCCTTGGTGGCCCAGATGAGAGTGACACCCGTGTTTCTGGAGCAGGTGGCTCAGAAACAGCATGAGGACCCGGAGTTAGTGAAGATTGCCAGGACTGTTCAGTCAGGCAATGATAGTGAGTTCAGATTCGACAGCAAGGGGATCCTCCGCTATGGGAGCAGACTATGTGTACCAGATGACATAGGGCTAAAAGGAGACATTATGAGAGAGGCTCATAATGCAAGATACAGTATTCACCCCGGAGCCACCAAGATGTATCAAGATCTAAAGAAGGTTTATTGGTGGCCAGCTATGAAGAAAGAAGTGGCACAGTTTGTGTCAGCCTGCGAAGTGTGTCAGAGGGTGAAGCTGGAACATCAGAAGCCGGCTGGAATGCTTAACCCGCTACCTATTCCAGAATGGAAATGGGAGAATATAGCTATGGACTTCGTAGTGGGGTTACCGGCGGCGTCCAACAGATTGGACTCCATATGGGTGATTGTGGACAGACTCACCAAATCTGCTCACTTCATTCCTGTCAGGAGTGGCTATTCTGTGGACAAATTAGCGCAGGTGTATGTAGATGAGATCGTCAGACTGCATGGGGTTCCTGTTTCTATAGTGTCAGATAGAGGGCCCCAGTTCACCTCCAGATTTTGGCGGAGTCTGCAGAATGCCATGGGTACTAGGTTGGATTTCAGTACTGCCTTCCACCCCCAGACTGATGGACAGTCAGAAAGGACCATCCAGACTATCGAGGATATGCTCAGAATGTGTGTGCTGGACTTTGGCGGTTCTTGGAGGCAGCATCTACCTTTGGTGGAGTTTGCCTACAATAACAGCCATCATGCTAGCATCGGGATGGCTCCATATGAAGCTTTATATGGAAGGAAGTGCAGATCACCTGTTTGCTGGGAAGAGGTTGGAGAAAAGGCCTTGGCAGGGCCTGAGCTTGTTGAGATTACCAGCAGGGTAGTACCCATAATCAGAGAAAGGATCAAGACTGCTGCAAGCAGACAGAAGAGCTATGCAGACGTCCGCAGAAGACAGTTAGAGTTTCAGGAGGGGGATCTGGTATTGCTCAAGGTGTCTCCTATGAAAGGAGTGGTTCGCTTCGGGAAGAAAGGTAAACTAGCCCCACGATACATCGGACCCTTTGAAATCTTGCAAAAGATTGGGAATGTGTCGTACAAGCTGGATTTACCTGCTTCAATGGAAAGGATCCATCCGGTTTTCCATGTTTCAATGTTGAGGAAGTTTGTGTCAGATCCGAGCAAGGTTCTTAGTGAGCCTGATGTGGAGGTCCAAGAGGATCTCACCTATGTTGAACAGCCAGTACGGATCATAGACACCCAGATCAGAAAGTTAAGGAACAAGGAAATCCCGATGGTGAAAGTTCTGTGGAACCACCACAATTTGGAAGAATGCACTTGGGAGACACGGGAGTCTATGCTCCAGCAGTACCCTCATCTCTTTTAAGGTTAGATCTCTATGTGTTTATGTGCTATGTATGTATGTTATGTTTACTGTCATGCTATGTGCTAGTTGAGGAACATTCGGGGACGAATGTTCTTAAGGGGGGGAGAATGTAATACCCGGCTAGACTCCGGTATCGGAATTCCTACCGTCCGGTGGAATCTCGGATGTCGGAAGCCTCTAGTAGGGTAGAATCATGTTTTTATAAAATGTTTTAAGGTATTTCATGGTTTTAAGTAAAATGGAAATGAGTTTTTGCATAAAAACAACCTTGAAGGAAAACTCAGGTTCGGCCGCCGAACATGCATGCCTTCGAGAGCGCCTTTAGGCCCCCGAAAGCATAAGTGAGGAAAGTCCAGGTTCGGCCGCCGAACATGGCATGCATGCGGAGGCACGTTCGGCCCCCGAACGTGGCCTGGCCAGCCACTATAAAAGGGTCCCTTAGCCGAAAACGGGCGAGCTTTTTCCCCATTTCCGGCCAAGGTGAGTCCTCCGCCACCCCTCACCGATCTTGAGTCTTTTCCTTCAGATCTTTCGAGTTTTTCACTAGTTTTCATCTTGTTTTGAAGATTTTCGAGTTTTGAGCAAGCTTTGGAGTTTTGAAGTTCAAAAACTCAAATCTCTTCCAACTCCAAGTTAGATCGCCTCCACCCTCGATCTTCAAGAGGTAAGAGTCGATCTCTAGCTTACATTATGTTTTAAGCAAGTTTTATGCAAGTTCATAGGGTAGAAAATGCATGTGTAGCTTATGTTGAGCTTATGGGTTTTTAATGTGATTTTGAACAATGTGAGTTGCTTGTGTGTTGTAGTTGGGGTTTTTGATGGTTTGATGCCCCTAGGAACTTGTATGCTTGTGTATGAGTGTTGTAGAATAGGTTTATGAATGATTGAATAGTTTTGGAGGCATAAATGCATAGGGGAGCTGAGTTTCTGCCATTCTGGGAGAAACCAGGTTCGGCAGCCGAAGGAACTTTCGGCCGCCGAACATGCTTGTGGAGGCAGCCTTCGGCTGCCAAAACTTGCCCCCGAAAGGAGATTTTCGCCTCTGTCTGGCACTTTCGGCCGCCGAAGGTGCCGCCGAACATGCATGAGTTTCGCCTCTGTCTGGGAGTTTCGGCCGCCGAAGGTGCCGCCGAACCTGCCTGACTTTCGGCTCTGGAGGGACTTTCGGCCGCCGAACCTGCCGCCGAAAGTGCCCTGTCCAGCCCTTTCTTGCATGTTTTTCTATGATTATTCCATGATGTTTTAGGGGGTTTTTGGGGAATAGTTTAGAGTTATGTTCATGTATGTTTGGTCCCTCATTTGAGTCCACCTGTGTAGGTTCGGACCCGAGGAACCGAGGACCCCAGCAGTGAGGCTGTTGCCCCAGTGTCTGGTCAGAGCTATCCAAAGGTGAGTGGAATAAACCTTTATGTTTTTAAGCAAATTAATCGTATAGTTTTGAGCATGTTCATGCATCATGAATGCCATGTGATGAGTTAGGTTGCTTGCATTAGAATTCACGAATATGTTGCATTGCACATTTTAAATGTTGATGTGGATGAATGCTGGATGATCCATAGCCCTCGATCTATGATATGACGATGTGATATGTACGGTACGGAATGTAAGACCAGTGGGACCCATTCTACGTTCGCTGGCACTATGTAAGGGAAAGACCAGGACCCATTCTACGTTCTGGCACAGTTGGACACTGTTATGTTATGAGATGTAAGGGAAAGACCAGGACCCATTCTACGTTCTGGCACAGTTGGACCATGTAGAGGGCTATTGGTGACAGGTTCATCCTTGATGTGATTAGCTGTGATGTGATGCATTCCATGTTATCATATGATTTTTAAATGTTTTAATATTCTGCTCACTGGGCTCTAGTAGCTCACCCCTCTCCCATTTTCCCCAGGATTGCAGGTACAGGGTAGACCAGGAGATCCACAAGAGTAATGAAGTCTGGTTTATGTAATAGATAGTGTGGACATGATAAATGTATTAATGTTATGTAAAAGTACAGTTTCAGTCATGTAATGATATTGAGGATTAGATATTGTGCTTGACATTGTGTTTGAGGTATCCCTTTTATTACATGATCATAAATGTTTTATAATGTTCAGGAAAGCCAACTCATCTTATGATGTATCGCCCATTGGGGCATTGATGAGATCCCACAGAGGGGTCATAATTATGATTATGAGTATGTTCAGTGCATGCACAGGTTGAGTTTGGCTTATGAGTGAAAGAAAAGTTTCAAATTTTATGTATGTTGTTGATCATGTATGGGATTAAACAGGTTTTCAGGTTGTAAGTCAGGCTTGCTACGGGTCTTGGCGGCCTTAAGCCGACCCGGATCCTAGCGCCGGTAGCGGTCCGATTTTTGGGTCGTTACACAATTATTAAAAATATGTGATGGCGCTCGAAAATAGGGATACGTAGTAAAAGTCTGATCATATAATAATTGATTTTACTGAAAGAAAAAAAAATCAGATACTTCTGATATCAGCTTTTCGTCAAGACTCACTCTCTCAACTACGCGGCGAAACTTTACGAGAAATTACTATTAGAGAACGCAATATAACAAATTTTCATTACATGAGATTCCTTATTAATTAATCGATATTAATCGAATTTTTAGGAAATGCGATAATTAACTCCATCTCTTTATAATATAAAAATTAATAATCATATAGATTAAAATATGTGATGTCTTGAGATCTAATATAGGATAGACTCAAAGTATGTATTTGTGAATTTGGTTTAACTAGTCCATGCTTTTCTTTCTTTTTTTTTTTATTTCTTTCCATTTTGTCCTTTAATAATATATAAATGTCTTCCTGCTATAATATATTCTATCAACATCAAGTTGGGTCGTACGTACAGATATACTGTGTCATTTTTCATCGTCAAATGGCCATTTAATTTTCTCCGACACCGTATAAACACAATTCCAAATGTATAGGGGTCTGTTGTCCCACTAACCCATTAAGTCATTTGAGCGGGATCTCCTTTCGATAGGCTTGAGTCCTGCTCTGTTTGGCCTATTTGCCCAAAGTCAGGGTCGCATATTAATGGATAGACCCACATAGCGGAATTTAATGAGATTATGGTTCGACCTTTCTATATGAGCTTATGGTCCAGCCTTCCTATATGAGTTTAACTATAGCCAGAATATTTGAGACCCAAGAGTTATCAGTACACATTATTATACAAATGCACTTGAGTTCTAAGCAATTTTTTACCTTCGTTTTTATTTTCAATATAGCTGATTTGAGTATTAGAGTGATTATCATAGTCGCCAATCACTTCACGTTCTCTTTTTGCATAATGATCAATCATAATAAAATGTTACTTTTATTTAAGCACTTATACCTTTCAAATTGATAATTGTATAAATTTATAATTAATTTCAAAATTATACAGGCAGAAGATGAAATTTTTAAAAAATTCTAAAATTATATTTTTTTAAAAAAAATTAGCGTTTTGTCATTTTGTCTTAGAAAATAAAGAAATAGAGTAGGTTTTTTTTTTTTTTTTTGATCGGAGGAGAGTGGACTTGACTAGTGTACAGCTTTATTTTAAAGTAAATATGCTCTCCAATAAACTCAATCCTCTTTCTGAAATAAGCGCTCAATTATTAAGATTGTAATTCAGCCACCTCAGTTATAGATTTAGTTTTACGGTGAGCATAGTTGATCTGTACCAGTTTTTTTTTTATTTAAATTTGTAAATTAATAAAAATATTAGATCTGATACTTAAATCAATTAAAAATTTAAAGAAATATTTTGTAAAAAAATAAATAATGAGATGAAATCTATATATATAATTTATCAGAAGTCGTATTTTACTAAAATTTAAAATTTGTTATTAAATTTTGGTAACGTAAATTTTTTATTTAACTCTTATTTAAAATTATGTCTGAAGTCTGACCCAATTTAGCCTTCTTTATTTCAGACTTTTGTATGTAGGGTTGTGCCCTAATGGGTACTATGTCAAATCAATAATTATAAAATAAATTTAAAATTTTTTAAATTTAAGTAAAAGAAATATTAAAAATAAAAATAAAAAATTGATATTCTTGAATGACATCGTTGAAGACGTAAGAGAGAATGGTAAAATAAAATTAAGGATCATTTTGTTTTGCAGATTTTCTTTTGGAAAATATTGTATTTTTGGTATTTTAAATATTTAAGAAATTGATTAAAGAAGGGAAGACTAATAAAATAATTGACTAGTCGTCTTCCATGGGTGAACAAACGTGGTCTTCACGTTGAGGGTCCACCTGAGGTTCCCCACATTGTGCACGGCACGGGCCGTGTTGACGGGGAACCGATTCAATCAAATATTAAGTTTTTGGCAAAAAAAAAAAAATTAATTAAGTTCCTCAATAAAAATAATTAAAATTATTGCTTCTGGAAAGTTGGAATGTATTTCTCTTTCTTTAAACTTTAAATTGATAGATTATTTTGTCATTTCATTTAAATAAAAATTTTATTAAATCTTTTGATTGTTTTTATATTATTTTAATTTTAATTAAATATATCAAAAATAAAAATAAATTATATTTTAATCTTTAAAATTTACCATAATTAACGAATCAATTTTTATATTTCTAAAATAAAACACTTAAATTTTTATATAATCAATCCGTTCAGATCGAAAATCTTTTTATTTATAATTTCAATTAGTCAATCAATTAAAAAAAATAAATATTTTAAATATTTAAAATACTCCAATAAATAATTAAATTTTTTAATATAAATAAAAATTTTTATATCATATAAATTATATTTTAATTTTTAAATTTAAGTATTCTTTTAAATAAAGAATGAAAGATTATAATAAATAAAAATGATCTGATTATAGAGAGATTTAAGTGTATAATTTTAGAAATATAAAAATTGATTTATTAATTATATTAAAATTTAAGAATTTATGAGTAATTTATCTATTTAAAAATAATAATAAAAATATTTTTATATTTTAATGATGAAAATAGATGAAATTACTCTAATTTTGATGAATTGATTATAAAAAAATTTAAGTGATCGATTTTAAAAATATAAAAATTAATCTATTAAAATTTAAAAATTAAAATATAATTTATCCTAAAAACAAATCAATATCAAAACAAAAACTGAAATCACCTTTACATTAGAATTGAAATTACATTAAAATGTTAAAGAAGGAAAATCACAGAGAATGGCCCTTCTCGATCTATTCAACATATAATTTGATTAAACTACAAATTAAAATTGTTATTTTAATTTAAAAATCAAAGGAAAATATACCTGATCCGACATACACAAACCATAAACTTCTTATTATTATTATTTTTTTAATCAAACTTCTTATTATTTTATTTTCTATGTTCAGAAAAAAAAAAAAAAAAAAAAAACACCAACACCAAATTTTATTGAAGTGAAAATATTTTTTTTATATTTTATACGTTTAAAACAGTTAAACGATTACTTAATAGAAAAAAAAATTAATTCAAAAAATTTTTTTTTTCAAAAAATAATATTATTTTCTAATCTCTAAAAATTCTATTAATATTATTATATATAAATTTATTAATATCATTTATTTTTTAATATTACAGCCAAAGTAGAACCATGAGACCAATCACTATTTTTAATTTAGTTGCTGGAACAATAATCAATAGGTTTAGTTGTTGTATTTAGTTAAGTGACTTAGTTTAGTTTAATGAGTTACTGCCTTAGTTGCTATGAGTTACTGTAACTATAAATACCTTGGTCATTGTATTAGAGACTTCATTTTTCATTTCTGAATAGAAAGTAAGAGATTATTTTTCTTCTTCTTCATGCTTTCTACGTGGTATCAGAATTAGGGTTTGCTTGAACCGTCAGTGATTTTTCTTTTTCTTCTTGAATGAGTGATTAAATCAAAGAAGATATGGCAAAATCATCCATTCAAGTGAGTGCGAACCGGAACGAGAATCGTACTACGCGAGATAAGTTAATGGATGAAGATCCGATGAAGCTACATAGCTTCAATCATCCAGGTATAATTCTGGTCTTTATGTAACGATCCAAAATCGGACCGCTACCGGCGCTAAGATTCAAATCGACTTAAGGTCACCGAGACCCGTAGCAAGCCTAACATACAACCTGTCATATCTGATAAATCCTATACATGATCATACATTTACATAAAAACTTTAAACTTTCCATTCACCAAGCTCGACCTGTGTATACACTGATACTGAATACATAAAAACCCCACACTAGAGCCCTCATCAAATGCTCTAGTTGGGTCAACATTACATTCATCAAGCTTGGTTTACATTTCTCAACATTAAAACATTTCACAATGATCATGAACAAAAGGGATTAACCAAACACTCTAGGGTCAAGCACAATACTAACCCTCAATACAAAACTGTACAATATCTTATATTACATTACATTATCTTTCATTATCTTTCATGTCCACAACTAACTATTACATACATAAAACTTTTACTCTTGCTGACTTTCTGGTCTATCCCGAACCTGCAAACCTGGGGGTTAAGGGAAAGGGGTGAGCTACTAGAGCCCAGTGAGCAGAATAGTAAAACAATATATTAAAACATATGCTTTCATGGAATGCATCACATCATAAACAAATCACATCAAGGATGGACTTGTCACCAATAGCCCTCTACATATCCAACTGTGCCAGGGGCGTAGAATGGGCCTCACTGGTCTTTCTCTTAACATAACATACATAACATTCCAATGTGCCAGGGGCGTAGAATGGGCCTCACTGGTCTTTCTCTTACTCTGTGCCAGGGGCGTAGAATGGGCCTCAGGGGCGTAGAATGGGCATCACTGGACTTCCGTACCGTATCATCATCATCATATCATATCGAGGGCTAATGGGTCATCCAACATCCATCCACATCAACATCATAGTATGCAATGCAACATATTTGTGAATTCTAATGCAAACAACCTAGTATATATCATGGTATTCGTGATGCATGAACATGCTCAAAATTTAACTGTTTTGAAACATAAAGATCCATTCTACTCACCTCAGGCTGACTCTGAAAATACTCTGAAGCAGCTATCTCACTGCTGGGATCCTCGGTTCCTCGGGTCCAAACCTACACAGGTGGACTCAAATGAGGGACCAAACAGACACTAATCATGACTCTAAACATCTTGTAACGACCCGAAAATCGGACCGCTACCGGCGCTAGGATCCGGGTCGACTTAAGGCCGCCGGGACCCGTAGCAAGCCAAACATACATCCTGTACACCTGTATAATCCCATACATGATGAACAACATACATAAAAATTAAAGCTTTTCTTTCAAACATCCAACTCAACCTGAACATACATATACATAGTCATGATCATAATCATGATCCCTCTGTGGGATCTCATCAATGCCTCAGTTGCTCAAACTCAATCATCTTCAGTTCTCTGGAACTGTCTGGAAAAGCCCATCCAGCGAACTCATTCGCAAATTCTTCCCATGACATACCGTCTAGTCTCGGGTCCACATAACACTTGAACCATTCCCGTGCCTTCTTGCACTTTAAAGTGAACCCTGCCATCTGAATGGCCCTGCTGTCACTAGCCCCTAGCTCATCAGTTATTGTCTTCACTGCTCTCAGATACTCAAAGGGGTCATCCCCTGACTTGTATTTGGGAGCATCCAGCTTGAGGTAGTCTGTCATCTTTACCTTGCTCCCATCGACTGAGCTAGGTCTAGGAGGTTGAGTAACTGGGGCTGCTGGTTCTGTAGGTGGTGGAGGTGGAGGTGCAGCATTCCCCGAGGTGGGGTTTGCCGGGTTTGGATAGAAAGGTGAGGGTGGATAAGCTGGGTACTGTGTGTAAGGTGGATAGAAAGGTGGATAAGGCATGTAGGTAGGGTAGGGATTAAAGCTGGAGTAATCCGATGTGCCTCCCATCGGATACCCTGAACCCTGTGGGAAGGGTGGATAATGGGGTGGAAAACCATACCCCGAGGCCTGAACGCCTCCCTGAGACTCCCCTGTCCCTTCTTCCTCCATGCTAACATCCAGATTCCCATCCCTCCTCTGGTTCTCTTCTGTAACCTCCCTCACATCTGAAGAACCTCCTCTGTCTGTCCCCCTTCTGCTAACATCAAAAGACCTTCTAGGGTCCCTTGACACTCTTTCTCTGTTGGCTCTACAAGACATTGCCCTAGGCAATGTAGGAGGACGGGCGCTCGTGCCCTCATCCTCAGGTGGCACTCCAGTCAATCGTGCAGATCGACGAGTTCCTCTCATCCTGTTTTCTGAAAAACAGTACACATCATACAAACATTAGCGTCATATGGTTCATGTGGGCACACATGAACCCTCATCACATAGCATAGCATATCATTAATGCACATGTATAAAATCATGGCATTTCACATCATCCTACAAGACAGGACTCCACATCCTATCCTAGTGGACATGATCTTCCTATTGTGCTTGACCTCCTAGAACATCTATGAGCCCGACACTCTAGGTCCGACCATATGAACCTAGGGCTCTGATACCATTCTGTAACGACCCGAAAATCGGACCGCTACCGGCGCTAGGATCCGGGTCGACTTAAGGCCGCCGGGACCCGTAGCAAGCCAAACATACATCCTGTACACCTGTATAATCCCATACATGATGAACAACATACATAAAAATTAAAGCTTTTCTTTCAAACATCCAACTCAACCTGAACATACATGTACATAGTCATGATCATAATCATGATCCCACAGAGGGATCATGATTATGATCATGACTATGTACATGTATGTTCAGGTTGAGTTGGATGTTTGAAAGAAAAGCTTTAATTTTTATGTATGTTGTTCATCATGTATGGGATTATACAGGTGTACAGGATGTATGTTTGGCTTGCTACGGGTCCCGGCGGCCTTAAGTCGACCCGGATCCTAGCGCAGGTAGCGGTCCGATTTTCGGGTCGTTACACATCTCCCCAAAAACCCCCTAAAACATCATAAAACACTCATAGAAAACATGCAAAGGAAGGCTGAACAGGGCACTTTCGGCGACAGGTTCGGCGGCCGAAAGTCCCTCCAGAGCCGAAAGTCAGGCACTTTCGGAGCCAGGTTCGGCGGCTGAAATTCTGTCTAGAGCCGAAAGTCACCAACCTTCGGCGGCAGGTTCGGCGGTCGAAACTCCCCTCCAGAGCCGAAAATCCAAACTTTCGGGGGCGAGTTTAGGCGGCCAAATTACTTCCACAGGCAGGTTCGGCGGCCGAACATGGCTTCAGCTGCCGAACATGAGTTCTTCCAGGATGGTAGAACTCAAGCCTCTCACACACATTCAGCCAACCAAACCTTCTCAACACACATCCAACTATTCTAAAACATGCATATACACATTTTCAAGCATATAGGGGCTTAAAACTAGCCTATACCCCAACAAACATCCACATAGCATACATTTAGGCATAAAGGGCACATAAACCCTAACATTCTACAACTACTCTAAACATGCATTAAAACTCTCTAAAACCCCTCAAAACTTTCATAAAACATAAAAGAAGGGTAGGATCTCCACTTACCTCTTGAAGATCGAGAGGAGAGGCGATCCAAACTCGGAGATGGGAGAAATCGAGTTCCGGGGTCTCCAAACTTCAAAACTTCGTTCTTAACTCAAAAATCTTCAAAACCAAGTTAAAACTTGTTAAAACTTGAAGGATTTGAGGAGAAAGCACAAGATCGACAAAAGGGGTGGCGGAGACTCACGTTGCCCGAAAATAGAGAGAGAAAACTCGCCCATTTTCGGACAGGGGGCCTTTTATAGGTGGCTAGCCAGACCACCTTCGGGGGCCAAAAGAGCTTCCGCAAGTCACCAACGTTCGGCGGCCGAACCTGAGTTTCTCCTCCAAAATATTTTCTTTCAAATATCTATTTTTTTCTTCATTAAAACCATAAAAACATATAAAAACATTTATAAAAACATGATTTTACCCTTCTAGAGGGTTCCGATATCCGAGATTCCGCCGGAAAGCATAAATTCCGATGCCGGGGTCTAGCCGGGTATTACACTCTACATGTTTTATTGGAACAAACTATCAATCCTGGTCAAGAGCCATGAGGATCAGTTTAGGAGCTAAGCAAAAACTAGGGTTTATTGATGGTACGATGAAGGTACTAGAAATTGAATTTGAGAATTATAAAGTCTGGCAAAGATGCGACTATATGGTCACGTCATGGATACTAATTACAATATCCAAAGACCTTGTAGAATGATTCATATATACCACCTCTGCTAGGGAGTTGTGTTTAGAGATAGCTGAGCGATATGGAAAATGTAATGGTCCCATGATATATGAGATCTGGAGAATAATAACTTCCATCTCGCAAGAGAATGTTTCTGTATCTGTGTATTTTACCAGATTAAGGCAGTTATGGGATGAATTAAGTACTATAGAGGTTCTACCACCTTATACATGTGGAGTTGCAAAAATAATGGATGGATTACAGAATAAGCAAAAAGTTATTCAATTCTTAATGAGACTGAATGATGCTTTTGAACCTATGAGAAATCGTGTGTTAATGATGGATCCATTGCCATCAGTTAGCAAGGCCTATTCAATGGTGGTGAAATTTGAGGCTAAAAAATAAATTTCATTTGTCTTCTCTGATAACAATGAATTTGTAGCTCTCTTTAATAAAAATATTTTCTTTTCAAAGAAACAGGAGAGATCACAAAAGATATGACTCAAGGAAAGGTCATTGCATTCATTGTAATATGGATGGACATACCAGGGATAGATGCTTTAAGCTGATAGGGTATGCAGATTGGTATAAATTCAAAACCCAAGGATACAACTTTGAGAATAAGCAAAATAAGGGAAACAGCGGCAGATTAGCTGCAGTGGAGACACTATGTGATACTCCAATTGATATTCCTGAGGAGAGTAACACATCAGAAGAGTTGGGAACTGTGTTGACTACTCTCCAATCTGTGTTCAACCGGCTGGCAAAGGGCAAAGGACCTGCCAGCCAAGGAACTAATCAACCAAGGGCAGAGTTCTCATAATATGGCTGATTTTACTCGTATTCATAAGTCAATTAGACTGTCTACACTAAGAATTAAAGCATCACCAATATCATCCATAGAATTTACAGAATCATCATTTTCATAAAATTTGTTCTTTTGATTTTTCTTCTTCTTAGGTTTAATGCAGTCCTTTTTAAAGTGCCTCTTTTCACTACAGCTCCAACAAACAATCTCATTTCTGCCATGAGATTTCCCTTGTCCTTTTGACTTCTATCGACCATGTTTACTATGACCTCCTTTCAACTTACTTTTGCCCCTACCCTCAACACTGAGTGTGTTATCAGATGAATTCCTGATTTCTCTTTTGTGAATGCTCTCGCTCATAACAACATCTCGAACTTCATCAAACTTTAATTTTTCAGACCCACGTGAATTGCTAATTGCGGAAACAATAGTATCCCATGACTCAGGTAGAGACAACAAAATTAAGACTCTAATCTCATCATCAAAATTAATTTTGACAGAGCTTAATTGACTGAATATCATATTAAATTCATTTGTAATACCCGGCTAGACTCCGGTATCGGAATTCCTACCTTCCGGTGGAATCTCGGATGTCGGAAGCCTCTAGTAGGGTAGGAACATGTTTTCATAAAATGTTTTAAGGTATTTCATGGTTTTAAGTATAAAAATTAAATGAGTTTTTGCATGAAAAGTCTTTGGAGGAAAACCCAGGTTCGGCCGCCGAAAGTCAAGTTCGGCCGCCGAACATGCATGCGTTGTAGAGGCACGTTAGGCCCCCGAAAGCATGAGTGAGGGAAGTCCAGGTTCGGCCGCCGAACCTCAAGTTCGGCCGCCGAACATGGCATGCATGCGGAAGCACTTTCGGCCCCCGAACGTGGCCTGGCCAGCCACCTATAAAAGGGTCACTTGACCGAAATGGGCGAGCTTTCTCCCATTTTCGGCCACAGCTAGCTTCCAACCTCCCTCTTCCCAATCTAGTGTTTTTCCTTCAAATCCCCACCATTTTTCTTGAGTTTTAAGCTTTGCATTGAAGATTTTGAACTTTTGAAACAAGTTTTGGAGCTTTGGGAACTCAGGAGCTCATTTTCGTGGATCTCCAAGTTTAGGTCGTCTTCCTCTCGATTTTCAAGAGGTAAGGGCCGATCTTAAGCTCCCTATGTGTTTTAAGTAAAGTTTTATGAGTTCTTTGGGTAGAAATGCATGTTAGGAAATATGTTGAGTTATGGGTTAATATTGATGTTTTGAGCAATGTGTGTTGATTGTGTGTGTTTGAAGTGTTGTAGTTGGGGTATATGATTGTTTGAGACCCCTAGGAACTTGTATGCATGTTTTAGTTGAGCTATATGCATGATTTGAGGTTTTGGGAGGCAAGAGGCTCATGTGAGCCGAGTTTCTGCCCTTTTGGGAGAAACCAGGTTCGGCAGCCGAAGGAACTTTCTGCCGCCGAACCCCCTTGTGGAGGCAGCATTCGGCTGCCGAAGCTTGCCCCCGAAAGAAGACTTTCGGATCTGTCTGGGACTTTCGGCCGCCGAAGGTGCCACCGAAAGTGCCTGACGTTCGGCTCTGGAGGGACTTTCGGCCGCCGAACCTGCCTCCGAAAGTGCCCTGTTCAGCCATTTCTTGCATGTTTTTATGTGATGATTTCATGATGTTTTAGGGGGGTTTTGGGGGATGTTTTTAGAGTTATGTTTATGTATGTTTGGTCCCTCATTGGAGTCCACCTGTGTAGGTTCGGACCCGAGGAACCGAGGACCCCAGCAGTGAGCCAGCTGCTTCAGAGTTTGTCAGAGCTAGCCAGAGGTGAGTGGAATAAACTTTAAGTTTTAAATAAATGAAATATGAATTTGAGCATGATCCATGCATCATGAATGCCATGAGATATAGTAGGTTGCTTGCATTAGTGTTCACGAATATGTTGCATTGCATTTATGATGTTGATGTGGATTGGTTATTGAATGATCCTTTAGTCCTCATATGATATGATGATGTTATGGCATGATATGGTATGGAAGTCCAGGTTGTACCCATTCTACGTCCCTGGCACATTGGTATGTTATGATATGTTATGTTAAGAGAAAGACCGGTTGTACCCATTCTACGTCCCGGCACAGTTGGACTATGTAGAGGACTATAGGTGACAATACCATCCGAGATGTGATTTGTTGTGATGTGCTGCATTTCATGAAAGCATGAAATTTTAATATATGATTTCACTATTCTGCTCACTGGGCTTTGTAGCTCACCCCTCTCCCCTAACCCCAGATGTGCAGGTACAGGGTAGACCAGGAGGTTAGCCAGAGTTTTGAAGTATGTCTATGTAATAGTTAGATTGTGGACATGACAATTGTACTATGATGTAATGTAAGAGATTGCAGTATGTTATGTAATGAGGTATATTGAGGTTATAGACGTGCTTGACCCTATGAGTATTGTAATCCCTTGTTAATGCATGATCTTAGATATTTGATGATTCAGATGTTAGCCAACTCAACACATGTTTATCGCCCATTGGGGCATTGATGAGATCCCACAGAGGGGTCTAGTTTATGTTTATGTTTAGTGCATGCACAGGTTGAGTTTGGTGTATGAGAAATGAATGAAAGAAAAGTTTAAATTTTTATGTATGTTGTTGATCATGTATGGGATTATACAGGTTTACAGGTTATATGTCAGGCTTGCTACGGGTCCCGGCGGCCTTAAGCCGATCTGGATCCTAGCGCCGGTAGCGGTCCGATTTTTGGGTCGTTACATCATTAATATGATCCGTGACAGATGCACTTTCAGACATCTCCAAATTAAACAAACAACGCATCGGATATACCTTGTTAATGGCCGACGATTTCTCAAACATGTTCGCCAGAGCCACCAGCAATCCTGCAGTCGTTGTCTCCTTGATGATATTGAAGGCAATGTTTCTCGCCAACGTTAAACGAATCAACCCTAGTGCCTTCCGATCCTTCAAATCCCAAACCTCCTATTTTATAGTTTCTGACTTCTCCCCTGATACAGATAATTTTCAATCTGAATCTTCCAAAAATCAAAATCGATTCCATCAAATTTCTCAATTCGAACCTTCGGCCTTAATCTTTTTATATTGTTGTGATGTGAACCAAAAGTTTTGATACCAGTTGCTAAGAATCGAACAACCATATAATCCAAAAAATAAGTACAAAAAAAAATCAACACACAGATTTAATGTGGTTCACCAATTTGACTATATTCACGGCGACTAGAGTTTTTTTATTCTTCTGTGAGTTTTTTCAAACAAAATGCACTAGGAAAATATTGCATATTTATATGTTTAAAAAAATATAAAAAATAAAATAAAATATAGCTTTAAAAAAAATTCACCTCGGAGGCTCTCGCCCCTCACACCCCAGCTAACTTAGTACAGAGTTGGATTCGCGACTATGGGATGGCATACAGTCTATAATATATCATTAGACTTCATATCTTAACATTTTTTTTCAAGTGGGACTGCAATCAAATCTTTGCTATGTGATACAAAATGCACTAGGGAAATATTGCATATTTATATGTTTAAAAAAATATAAAAAATAAAATAAAATATAGCTCTAAAAAAAATTCACCTCGGAGGCTCTCACCCCTCACACCCCAGCCAACTTAGTACAGAGTTGGATTCGCGACTATGGGATGGCATACAGTCCATAATATATCATTAGACTTCATATCTTAACACTTTTTTTCAAGTGGGACTGCAATCAAATCTTTGCTATGTAATTCTATTTTGTGGTGATAGCTTCTAACTTATTTTGGGCGATAGTTGTGTATCATTAGAAATATTTTTTAAAATTTTTTTTTAAAAAATCCTTTCTATTAATATTTTAAAGAAGCAAAATCATATAGAATTGGCCCTTCCCGATCTAGTGTAGATGTAGTTTGATTAAACCATAAAGAAAAATTATTATTTCAACTCAAACCTATACAAACCGTAAGCCTCTTAAATATGTAAGCAATCTTTATACATATATATATATTTCCTAACATTTAGAATATTTAAAATAAAAAAATGATTAATACGCAATATGTTTCTTGTCAAAGGAAATTAGGCCGTATTTAAGAAGAATAACTTGTCTTTTTTCAGCACAAGAATTTGAAAATGTTATTTTCTCTATCTTATGGATATTTTCTAAGTAAGAGTTGCTATATAACTGAATATTCTTTGCAGAAAAAATCCCAACCAGATCTACGTTAATTAACTGTAAGCTTATTGATTCTTCGTTCTCTCAACTCCCATAAATATGAAGTTCCACATGGCCGCTCCTTCCATGTTGGTTGCTTTCTTTCTTATTGTATCACCTCCGTTTTCATTTTCGATATACAATGGAAGTATAGGTGGTGGCTCATCTCTTTATGTGGAGAATCCAGACGACGTTCTGATTTCACCGAACAGAATTTTCTCCGCCGGCTTTTACCAAGTTGGCGAAAATGCTTATACCTTTGCCATATGGTTCAGCGAGCCTTCTTGCTTCAACAGTTGCACAGTAGTTTGGATGTTGAACCGGGATGTACCCATTAATGGGAGACACTCCAAGCTATCTCTGCTTGAAACTGGAAATCTCATCTTGTCCGATGCCGGTAAATCCATTGTTTGGGCCTCCAACACTTTCTCAATGTCTTCATCTTCTTTACAGCTTCATGATACTGGAAATCTTATTCTAATTACTCAAAGTGAGAGTAAAATTTTATGGCAGAGCTTTGATTCACCTACAGATACCCTTCTTCCTTTGCAATCACTTTCTAAAGGCTCAGTTTTAGTTTCTTCAAGAAGCTCAACAAAATTTTCTTCTGGGTTTTACAAGTTATCTTTTGATGGTGATAATATTCTTCACACTCTTTACAATGGTCCTCCTGAAGTTTCCATTGCTTTCTGGCCAAACCGTTGGTCTCTTAACTTGGATGCTGGGAGAACCTCGGACAACAGCAGTAGAATTGCTGTATTAGATTCACTTGGCAAATTTACATCATCAGATAATTTCAATTTTCTCTCTGCTGATTATGGCGTCCAAATGCAAAGAAGGTTGAGACTTGATTTTGATGGTAATCTGCGATTGTACAGCCGAAAGAACAGCAAAGACAACTGGACAGTTTCATGGCAAATCTATTCTCAACCATGCCTTATTTATGGAGCTTGCGGCCCTAACAGCATGTGCAAGTATGTTCCTAGTTTTGGTAGGAAATGTTCCTGTCTCCCAGGATATAAAATGAAAAATCCTTCTGATTGGTCTTTAGGTTGTGAACCGGAGATTATGGTTCCTAATTGTTCAGCAAGCAATCAGGCTACTTTCATTCAGTTTCCTCACGTTGAAATGAATGGAAATGATATGGGTTACTTTCTAAATTACACATTGGATAAGTGCAAGGAATTATGCTTGCAAAGATGTGATTGCAAAGGGTTCATATTCAGATTCTATTTACACTATCGCCCTGATAATGTTCCTTATTGTTTCCCCAAGACAAGATTGCTAAATGGTTATAGTTCACCGCATTATGATGGAAACCTATATTTGAAAGTGTCAAAAACCAATCCTTCCAAAACAGACTGGCTGTCAACAGAAGAACTCAGTCTTGATTGTCCAGCAGCAGCAGCTGTTACGCAGCTTGACAGAAGGTATGCTCAATCCCGTGAAAGTTGGTCCCTTAAGTTCTTGATTGGTTTCTTTAGTGTAGTTGGGATAGTTGAGATTCTTGTAGTAGTTTCAGTGTGGGTGTTCTTAATTATAAATCAGAAGAGAAATGTAACTACTCAAGAATACCTTCTTGCTGCTACTGGTTTCAAAAGATTCACCTACGATGAGCTGAAGAAAGCAACAAATAATTTTAAAGAAGAAATCGGCAGAGGGGCTTCAGGAATTGTCTACAAAGGTCTAATCGATGGTCAACATCGGGTTGCGGCAATCAAGCGATTAAACAACAGTAGCCAAGGCGGCGAAGCTGAATTTGTAGCAGAAATAAGCACTGCTGGGAAGCTTAACCACATGAACTTGATAGACATGTGGGGATGCTGTGCAGAGGGAAAGCACAGACTTTTAGTGTACGAGCATATGGAGAATGGATCCTTGGCTGATAATCTCTCTTCAAATAAGTCACTGGATTGGAAAAAGAGATTCGAAATCGCACTCGGTACTGCGAGAGGCTTGGCTTACTTGCATGAAGAATGCTTGGAATGGATTCTACACTGCGACGTAAAGCCACAAAACATACTGTTGGATGCTGAATATCGTCCCAAAATATCAGATTTCGGCCTGTCTCGGCTATTAAAGAGAGATGATCTTCACAAATCAAGTTTCTCAAGAATAAGAGGAACAAGAGGTTATATGGCTCCAGAGTGGATATCTAATCGGCACATCACCGCCAAAGTGGACGTCTACAGCTATGGCATTGTGGTGTTAGAGATGGTCACCGGAAAGAGCCCATCAATGGGTGACAATGTTGAGGAGAAAGGGCTGGTCCAATGGGTGAAGCAAAAGCGAAATACAACTTCTGCAAGTGGGTTATGGTGGAAAGAGATGATAGAGCCAGTGATGGGAATTGAATATGATGCAAAGAAAATGGAAACTCTGATTGAAGTGGCACTGAAATGTGTGGAGGAAGACAGAGCTGCTAGACCCACAATGAGCCAAGTGGTTGAGATGATTATGAAGCATGAAAATTAATGAACATGATCAATCAATGGCCAAGGAGGGCCTAGATGATTTACTTCAGATTTGCCCGTCGGGCACAGCCAGTAAATTACTTTCAATAATTATTTACTCTTGAGATCGAATAAAAAATATAATTTATTTATTTTACTATATTATTTTTTAAAATTCTATAATTTAATTTTTAGTAAAAAAAGTCATATAATTTTATTTTGTTAATAAATTAGAGATTTTTTTATCTGACACCATTAATAAATGTTGATATAATATTTAAAAATTAATAAAAAAATAATTTTTAATTAAAAATAAATTATATTTTAATTTTTAAAATTTATAAAACATATAATTTAGTTTAGATATTTATAGATTTAGTTATAAAATAGTCTTTTTAATTATAATTCATTTTTATATTTTTATAAATTGATTTTTAAATTTTATAATTATTTATAAATAAATACATATATATTTTTTAAATTAATTTCATATATTTATTAAATTTAATATCTTAAAATAGATTAAAAAAATCTTAACACAATATGATCTAAATTCAAATTCAAAAAGTTCTTTTTACTCTAATTTTTCTTTTCTTAATAATTTTTTTATTAATTAGAATAAAAAAGAAGATATCAAATATTTTTATCTTTTTTTATGAGTAAAATATTAAAATTTAACAAAAAATATTAATTTGTAAATATAACTACTTATTAATAATTATAATATTTAATAATCAATCTATAAAAATAGAAAAATTAATTTTAATTAAAAATATAAAGTTTAAATTAAAATATTATTTTATTAAAAATATATAATCTAAAATATAGATTTTACAAAATATTAAAGAATAAATTATAATTTATTAGTGATATTTAATAATATTAAAAAAATATTTTTTATTAACTACATAAAAATATATAATATTTTCCGTTATAAATTAAAATATAAAATCGTAATATTTTTGTAATTATTCGTTAAAAATCTATCTTTTAAATACTTTGAAATCAGAAAGTTTGATATTTTAAATTTCAACTCCTGTCACCTCACGTGGAAGCTCCACTTAAGTTGACCAGCGATGCGTAATGGGCACGGCCCGTGTTGTTTCTGAAACACGACTGTAGCAAATTTAAGTCGGTCAATGATTGACTAAAAGCCTAAATTAATAGATTTAAATTATTTTGGGAGCGTATTTTCTCTTTCTTTTAAACTTTAAATTGATAGATTTTTTTCAAATAAAATTGTAAAAGTATTTCAATCGTTATTACATTATCTGATTTTAAATTAAATTAAATTAAAATTAAAATTAAATTGATAAAATTAAACCATATTTTAAAAAATAACTTCACTTTTTTAACACAAGAATTTGAAATTATCATTTCCTCTAATTTAATAATCTTATTAATACAATTATATTTTTATAAATAGATTTTATTAACATTATTTATTTTTTAATATTACAAGTAAACAGTAAAAAATGTGTTTTTTTTTTTCTTTAAAATATATTTTTCACATCCAAATCGTTTTCCATGTAATAAATAAAGTCTAAATTTTTTAATTTTTCTCATAGGTTAATGAGTTGAAGTCATATCAAACTGCTGAAAGAATCATGCGTAGTCAAATTTGCTACACTAATTTATAAAAAAATTCCACTTTTTGAATCATTAAATTTCAATTTTAAATTAATTATATAGTCCGGTCTTCTAAAGCAGACAATAATGGCTCAATCCTCGGTTCAAAATTAAAAATTTTATAAAAATCATTTAATTAATATTTTTTATTATTTTTTTTAAAATAAAAATTAAAAATTGAAAAGTAAAATTTAAATTTTTTTAGATTTATTTAGATGGAGCATCAGATTAATAATATTTAATTTTACATCATCTTAATTAGTATTTTAAAATAATGAAAAATTCAGTTAATTAAAATTTTCATTTTGATTAAATAAATAATAAAACGAAAAGTTTTTAAATAATAATTTTATTATTACTTTAATTAATTTTTTAAATAAAAATTAATTTTTTATTTTAAATAAATGAATGAATAAAAATGATATTATGAACAATATTTAGTTCTTCTCTCTTATTTAGCAATTTATCAAAATTTAATTTTATGGCGTTCTAATATGAATCTCCTCCCTAAATTAACTTATCAAGAATTTATTGTGGCGCTATAATCGCTTGATTATCTATATTTATAATTACATTGGTTGGTTAGGAGTGTGGTAAAGCAATTTCCGCTTAATTGTTCATGTTTCTAATCACATTGGTTTGTTAGGGTGTGGTAGAGTAACTTTTGCTCAATTATCTATGTTTCTAATCATATTTATTGGTTTGTTAAGGTGTGGTAGAGTAACTTTTGCTCTATTATCTATATTTCTAATTATACTTATTGGTTAGGGGTGTAGTATAACAACCTTTTAAAAGATATCTTTGTTTTATTTTTTTTTTATCAAGTTGTGTCACGAGATTTTTTATCACATGTTGATTCTGGGTTCCGCATCAGTTGGCACCAGGGTATGGTGGTAGATAAATTTTTATTTATCTATATATATTTCGTAAGTTTTTTTTTTTCAATTTATCTTATAGTTTTTCTTAAAAAAAATAAAAATAAAGGAAATTTTTTTTTATTTTAGTCGTATGAGATTTTTTTAAAAAAAAGTAAGAGAAAAAAAAGTAATAGATTATCTATATTTCTAATTATATTGATTAGTTAGAGATATGTTAGAGCAACTTTCGCTCCATATTATTTATATTTTTAATTATACTCATTAGTTAAGAGTACAGTAGACCAACTTTTTGAAAGATATGTTTACTTTGTTATTTTTATCAAATCGTGTGATGAGATTTTTTATCATGATGTTAGAGTTTCGGTATTTCTTATTTAAAAATAAAAAATTAATTTTTATTTAAAATAATAATAAAAATTATTATTTAAAAACTTTTCGTTTTATTATTTATTTAATCAAAATGAAAATTTTAATTAACTGAATTTTTCATTATTTTTAAAATACTAATTAAGTACGATGTAAAAGTTATTATTTTCACTGTATATATTAATTATATTTTCTAAACACAATATGAAAATAACTAAAACTATTTTAAATCATCCAAGTAAGAATAGCTTTCTTAACAAAGCGAATTTGATGGGATCAAGGAAACACAACTCACAGCTAGCAAATCAAAACCGTTCATTTTTTTTTTCTTTGAAACTGTGACTAAATCATGACCGTGAATGACCAGGCCAAATTCGCAACGCGCTTTCACTCGCATTCCTCAACCACGCTCCAACTGCCGCGTATTCCTCAAACGCTCTAACATCAATCCGACACTCTATAAACTTGGGAAAAAATAGCCAAAACGCTGTCGTCATAACGAACGCAACTGTCAAGATCCCAGACAAATACCTGGGCAGTTGCCACTTGTCGTTTAGGGCCTTCTTTAGAGCAATCTCTACCGTTAAACAGAATCCATGTATAATAAAGAACGCAGTGATATCACCCGTGGGCCTCACGCGTCCAAGGTAGTAGAACATGAGCTCATGCATCACTGCTGACACCACAAATGTTCCGAAAACAGCTGGGAGAGTGGCCCACTTCCGGCCAATGAGATTCCCGAAGAAGTTGCGGGTGGGCTCGTAGACGGTGGGGTGTAATATACGACTAACCATGAGGTTCCATCTCTTGCCCCAGAAATCTTGAAGCGATGTAGAGAGGTAGGGTTCATTAAACTGTGGTTCGAGCTCTATGCCAAGCAAGCTTCGAGCCATGGCTGCACTTACGGCTAGAGTGAGCTCAAGGAGGAAATAAACATGGAAGGCATAGAGAACGATAATAAGCTTTGGGTGGATATAGTCACTATAATCATAGACACGTACCAAAATAGCAACAACGATGCCCTTTATTGCATAATTTAGAGGGCCTTCTCTTGGTTTCCTTGATGGGTTCTCTTTGATTTCGCCATTTTGATGAGATTTTGGAGGTGGGGTTTCTTTGTTTTGATGATTTAAGGGCGTGTTTGGTGGTGGGTTTTTCTGGATCTTGATGGGTAAGCAAGAAACAGCGACAAAAAGAGGAAGAGAAATTGCTGGATCTGCAGAGAGTGGACCTTTACCAAAAGCAAAGAGAAGGAGCTTGAAATTGGCAAGCCAAGCGATGAAAAAAGCAGTGGTTCCACCAAGATGAGGAGAGAAGAGATTGAGAGGAAGATAAAGAAAGAGGCAAACAACTGGGAGAATAAAGAGCAATCTCTTGATTCCTATAGGAATTGTGTTTCTAATTGCATAACAATAGCATAGAGCAGCAATGACTTCAAGCCATACCTTAATGAAGTTCTCCAATTCACCACCCTCCATTTTCTTGTCTTTTCTTTTCTTTTCTTTTCCTGATCTGATTCTGTTTGGCAAGTAATCAAAAGAGGAAAAAGTGGAGAAAATTTAGATCCAAAAGACCAATAAGAGAATTTCCACAGAAGTAAATGATGACGATCAATAACGTTAACTTTGAGAGGAAGACGCCATGAACATGAGTTTCCTCTTTTTGACTTTCACAAAGGGTGGAAGAAAGTTTAGGGTAGACCTTCCAGAAGTAGACAATATCTGCCCAAAGATTTAAAAAATCTATGCATTTTGTGTCGTGGATTTAAAAAAATCATCCGTGGGTAGATGGGTAATTTACTACGTTAATTTATAAATCCACAATAAATTACTAAAATTTCATTTTTATCATTTAAAACATCTTGATTTATATTTATAACATAAAACTTTCTTAACCAAAAATAGCAATTTTCCGGGTAGCCTTTGACAAATTATAAATTTTTCTATAATTAAAACTATTAATTACTTTTATTAATTTATTAATTTATGTGAATAAAGGTTAAATGACAAATATAAACAATATTTTATTTAATTTTAATATTAAAAATTTCAGAAATTTTTCCCTTTAAAATTATCATTTTCTAAATATAAATAAAATAAATTATTATTTATTCTCTATGATAAAAGATAAATTCAGAGTCTTAATTTTAAAAAATATATTAAAATATTTTTAATATTTTAAAATATGAATTAATTTCTTTTTTAATTTTAACAGTTAAATGTCATAAAAAATTTAAAAATAAAAATTAATAAATTTTTTAAAATTTTAAAATAAAAATTAGTAAATTTTTTAAAATTATATATAGTAAATTGTAAAATATTTAATATTAAAATTAATGAGAACTAAATGTTAAAAATATTTTAATTTATTTTTTAAAATTAAAAAATTAAATAGTAAATTTTTATATTATAAAAATAAAATAATAATTTTTTTCTATAAATAAATACGTCCTAAACAATAATGAGAATATTTTAAATTTTTATCGTTTTTCTTTTAAAAATTAAAGGTTAATTAATTAATTTTTTATTTTTCATCGGAGTAAATAAAAAAAGGTCCGACAACATGTCAGATCGATTTCCAGAGCGATTGAATCCAACAACCGACATTTAATACATTGTCGTGAACCAAAAACTGACACAATTCGTTGCCAAAGCTGAAATTTATTATAAAATTGCATCATTTATTATTATATTTATTACTCTCTGTCACACAATCACCACCATTTTTCAAAAAATTTTATAATAAATTATTTGTCACTTGAGAATTAAATATTTTAAATAAATTATTATTATTATTTTTTAAAAAATTTTATATTCTAAAATTGAGAAAATATAATTTTAATATATGTTTAAAATTTACCGACGAAAATGATGCCTTTTCCATTTATTTCTTTTCCTGTTCTTAATTTTTTTTTATTCTCTTTGATCACTTTTCTAATATAATATTATTTTATTCTGTCACTTAAATCATAAATACAGACGAATCAAAATATTTTTTTATGTTAAGTGACCATTTAATTTTTTCGATGTGCGTGCTGACAGATTTTGAAGTGATTAGATTTATTTTTTTTATTTCTTTTCATATCACTGGATCGCGCGATACTAAACTGATCTACTTGCATATGATTTGATGAGTTTTAGTGTTATATTGGATCTGACATCCAGCAATCATAAAATCAAGTCTATTAATTTCTAATTTTATATAATAATGATTATGAAACGAATATAATAACTTTTTTCTTTATTTTTTTATTATTTGTCTTTTTTAAAATTTTAAACACAAATCAAGTAGAAATAATAAATATACTAAATTTTAATAAAAATATAATTTAAAAATATTTTTTACCTTTTAAGTAGAATGTTTATATAAATAATAAATTTTATATATTTTTTAATAATTTACATTATTTCATTACTAATTTATTTTTTAAAATATCAAAGTTTAATTTTAGTTTATATTAATTAAACGTATATTATGAAAAAATTATTGATATTTTTTTAAAAAAAGAAAAGTGATATATATTTTTAAATAAATAAAATATTATATTTATAAAATGGACCGAGTATTTAATAATTAATTAAAATAAATAAATAAATCACAAAAAAGTAAGTTTTGTCCGTTGCATCCAACTACCAACATTTAATATCATGTTCTGATCCAAAACTGACATTTTCGTTACCTCTTTTTAATTTGGGAATTTTTTAAATAGGGATCTGAAGAAACATAATTTTTTTTAAAAAAAAAATAACAAATATAGTATAATTTGTTATTTAAAAATTATACCAGCTGGTAATAAAAATTATGACGTGGCTTATTAATAAAATTAAAAATAATAAACATTAATTAATTAATTAAAAATAATATAATATAATAAATATTTTTCAATTAATAAAATACACAGCAAGAATAACAGAATAAAAAAATAATAAATATTTTTTTTATTAAAAATAATACTAAAAAAGGACAAAGCAATGATTTTTATTAATTAACTATGAATGGGCCATGAATTTGAGAATAGTTGTTGATAAATAAATATGGAATTTTAATTGGTTGTCCTTTTAAACTGTAGACATTGATTTTTCAAATGATTTCATATGCAATATCACAATCAGTAATAAATATCTACTAAATCATTTTCGACTCATGATCTATTTATTTTATAAAAATTATTAACATTTAAATATTTATCTAAAATAATCACTTCAATAATTTTTCAATAAATTTTTTTAAATAATTATTTTAAATATTTAAGTATTAATAATTTTTTTAAATAAATTGAAATTCAATAACTGTAATAAAACAGTGATTTAAGTCTAGTGATATCAGATAAAAATTATCCTAATTATTTAATTCTATTGACATATATTCCTACACATAATTACCTCATTTAACTCTCTACAATTTTTCAAAATTTTAATTTAATTAATTCTTAACAAAATTTTCATTTACTATAATTCAATTTTTAATTTTTAAAAATTAAAATTATCCATAATTTTATAAACTGAATTTCTTTTTAATAGACTAAATTATTCTGAATAAAAAACTTATAATTATCTCTCTTCTTAATTAATTTTTATTTATTATATTTTTAAAAAATATAATAAATATTATTTCATAGCAACTTGAAATAGTGACCGTGGCTAACATCCATCATAGTTTTCCTTATAATACATTCAATTTTTAACATTTATATGAATATTCATATTATTCTTTTTATTTTAAATTATCAAACAATAAAATCATGAAAATAAAATATTAAATTATTTTTTCATTATATTAAAATAAACATATATTTTCCAAGCTACATGATGAAAGATATATAGGTAAATCCACATTTAAACAAAAAAAAAATCTTCTGAATTATTTAATTAATTTTTTTAATATCTCAAATACTAAAAAAAGTATAAAAACAAATTATGGGTAATAAAAAATTATTTGTGGACAAGTTATAAAATATTCGAGCTGTTTACTTTTCATTAATCAATATTTAATTTGATTTCGTAACTAAAAAGTATGTTATTTATTTATTAGATTCAAAGTTGATTCAGTCTTTAATATAATAATCTATGAGGACACCCACTCCTCTTGATGTGAAATTCAAATGCAACACTGCCACAATCAACTAGGTAGAAAATAATACAAAATTAACAATAACAGTAATAAAATTTAATGAAATGTAAAATTTTTCTAAATTATAAGAATTATTTAATATATTTTAAAAAATATAGGAAGTAAATGATAATTTTTCTTTAAATTTTTGGGATTATAAGAGGCACCCACTTCCCAAACAAAATATTAAAAAAAAACAAAATCAATACAGCCACACAACTCTTGGTGCTCCAAGAATCAATGGAGGATGAAATTAGCAAGTTCTTGAAGGTATGGCTCATAGTCTTTGCATCTTTATTCTACTGCTATGCAATTGGCAACAAATTCCCAATTGGCAAAACAAGATTTCTTTTATTACTGCCAATTATTTTCCTCTTTCTTTACCTTCCTTTAAATCTCTCCACCATCCATCTTGGTGGAATCACAGCTTTCTTCATTGCTTGGCTTGCAAATTTCAAGCTCTTGCTCTTTGCTTTTGGTAAAGGTCCTTTATCATCCCAATACCCATCAATTTCTCTACCAAGTTTCATTGCTATTGCTTGCTTTCCCATCAAGATTAAAGAAAACCCATCTCCAAAATCACAAAATAATCAAAACCCATCTTCTGAAATTTCGATTATAACCAAGAAATCTCCATTAAATTATGCAGTGAAAGGTGTTCTTCTAGCTGTTTTGATACGTATTTATGATTATAATGATTATATCCATCCAAAAATCCTCTTGTGTCTCTACTGTCTCCACATTTACTTCTTCCTTGAGATTGTTCTAGCCATGGTTGCGTCCCTGATTCAAACCATGTTCGGGTTCGAGCTCGAGCCACCTTTCAATGATCCATACATGTCTACTTCACTGCAAGACTTCTGGGGTAAAAGATGGAACCTGATGGTCAGTAGTATCCTACGCTCAACCGTATATGAACCCACCCGCATCATATGTGCACGTGTCCTCGGGCGATCTTGGGCTTTGATTGCCGGTGTCCTTGCCTCGTTTTTTGTCTCAGCTATCATGCACGAGCTCATGTTTTATTATCTTGGGCGCGTGAAGCCCACTTGGGAGGTGACACGGTTCTTTATTTTGCATGGGTTTTGTGTGGTGGTTGAAATTGTGTTTAAGAAGGCGATTAACGGCAGGTGGCGATTGCCTAAGGTGGTGTCGGGGATTCTGGCGGTGGCTTTTGTGGTGGTCACAGGCTTTTGGCTTTTCTTTCCGCCGTTTCTCAACCAATGCAGGGCGGATGTTAGGGCGTTGGATGAGTACGCTGCATTAGGTGCTTTTATAAGGAACTCCTCTCGTGCTTTGTTTAGCTTTTGATCATAAGCTTTAATTTTTGTTTTATATAGATATTTTAATCGAATTGTAATAAAATTTATAAATTTAGATAAATTTATTAATTTTTAAAATTTTAAATTAAATTATAAAACAGTGAAAAAAAAATTCTCATGCAAATATCCCTAATATATTTATTACTCTGTTGAACTTATATACAAGAATCTGATTTAAAAACATAGATTTAAAAACACATATTTTATTTTTTAAATTAAAATTAAATAATAGAAAAAATTATTTTATTGATTTTTATAAAAATATTTTTAAATACAAATTATTTTTTATAAATAAATAAAATTTTAAAATAAAAAGATTTTTTTAAGGTATTAAATTTATTTATACCATTTATTTTTAGTATTACAATCAAATATTAAAAAATAAATTATTCTTTTGAAAGTATATTTCATGAAGAATATTTTTATAGAAAATAGTTTTTATACAATTTATTTTGTACCAAAAAACAGAGCTTTTTCTTAACTCTCTTTCGAAGGTTCCCTTTAAGGTTTCATTTGTTGTGAGATGGAAAAATATTGTTTAAAATATTTTTAAAAAAATAGTTAATAAAAAATATTTTTATAATTTAAGGAGAATTGAGCATTTTTTTAATTTTCTTAATTTCATTAATACTACTACATAAATATATTAATATTATTTATTTATTAACATTAAGCTAAATAAATAAGATGAGAAACCCAAGTTTGGGAATGCTGTTGTTAAAATTAGGGGTGACCAGTATTCGGTTCAAATCGAAAAAATTGACTGAATCGAATCGATTTGAAATTTTAGTTCGGTTATTTATACATTTTGATTCAGTTCGATTTTTAATTTCAGAAATTTTGATTATTTCGGTTCGGTTCAGTTTTGATCAGAAAAAAACCGAACCGAACTGATTAGTGAAAATAATATATTTTTTTAATAATATAGAGAAATTAAATCATATTAAGATTAAAATATTTTAATTAAATTTTAAAATAATCAAAATAAGGTGTAAAAAATAAAAAAATTATTAAAAATCGAAACCGATCAAATCGAATTGAATCGAACCGAATCAAACCGATTCGGTTTGATTCGATTTCTGACCAAAATCGGTTCAGTTCAGTTTTTATAAACACTAAAATTTCGGTTTTCGGTTTATTCGGCGACCGAATGCTCACCCTAGTTGAAACTAAAATTATAATGTGATTGGATTAAAATGGTATTGTGATTGATTATATCTGTAAAATAAAAACAAATGAGGTGATTAATATTTATGATAATTATTTTGATATTTAAATTAATAAATTAAAAAAATAAGACGAAATAAAGAATTGCTGAGAATTGAGTGCGAAAGAATAATTTTTTTAAATAAAAATTAAAAATTGGGAGAGTAGAATATGACGGCTCTCATATTTATTTAAATGTATTTACTACCAAATTAAGTTTGTGAGTGTAAAAAATAACGTATTTTTATTTTTATTATATATTTTAAGAAAATGAAAATAAATATAGTATTTTCTGATAATTCAGTGATGATGTGACTAGTTACCAACAAATCAGTAGAGAATCTTTTAATCGTAAATGTAAAAAAGATCTACTAAAATATAGTTATTTAACGTTAATTTTTTAATAGAGACTTATACTGATATTTGAGTGGACGAGTCTCTCCAATATGTTATGAACTCAAATCTTTTTTATTTATTCCAAATATAATGGTCATCCATTTAAGAATTAATCAATGGTAGAACCTTTTCAATTTATCAAATCTTATGACATATTCTTATTTTATATCAGCTCACGATTTATTTTAAAAAACTTTTTACCTAATATTACTTATTCCAATTCTTTTTTATTTTCTGCTAGAAAGAAATTATTGTAAAATTTCAATGAATTGAAAATTAACATAGTCTCAAATATCTCATTTGAAATAAAGTAATTTTTATTCTTCAAATTTAATTCGTCTAATTTTCTGAAACTTTTTGCCAATCTACTCTTATTTGTAGAAGGTCTTCTTAAATTTTGATATTATTTAATTGGGATAACTCAACTAAAAAGTTTAAAATTTTAATAAATATAAAAATTATTTTTATTTAATTATTTTTTTAATTTCTTAAAAAGTTAAAAAAATTTCTATAATTTCTATCTTAATAAAAGTGAAATAATTTACTTATTTTAATCTAATTAAATTAAATTCTAAAACAACTTTTCAAAATATAACACATTTAAATTAAATAAAACTCTCATTTTTAAGGTGATAACCTTAACTTTCTAAGGTGATATCCTTAACGACAAACTAGAGACGATCAAAAGAATTTTGGATGGTGGAAGAGAGGAAATATAATTTAAAAATAATTTATAATTTAAAGTAATTAACACTATATAATAATATGGACAGATAATCAATTTTTTTCCTTTCTACAAAATCACATTGAAAGAGAAAGCAAGGGACCACCCATCCATAACCAATTTCGTACTTTCCTTGATCCTTTCCGACTCTCGCCCAGCACTCAGAGGACCTTCTCAACCTGCCATTGCAAATTTGTCCTTTCAATCTCGAGATTTCATAGTTTATTCTCTCGCAACTCACTCTTTGCCATGGTTATTGTGACTGCTGTTGGAGGCTCTATCCTCTCTCTTTGCTTTCAGGGGCTTCTTGACAGGTTGAGTTCCGTTGACTTGATGAAATACGTTGGCCAAGGCCAAGTCCTGGCTCAACTCAAGAAGTGGGAGAAGATGCTCAGGAGAATTCATTTGGTGATTGAAGATGCAGAGGAGAAGCAGACGGCAAATCGATTGGTGGAGATCTGGTTATGCGATCTCAGAGACTTGGCTTACGACCTGGAGGATGTCATTGATGAACTTGCCACGGAGGTTCAGCGACGCAAGTTGGAAGACGAACCTGTTCCTCCAACTAATAAGGTGCACAAGTTTTTCTCTGTTATGTGTGGTGGAGTGAATATGCTGTTAAGTTCAATGCTGAGATGGTTGGAAAAATAGAGGAAACTAGTGCTAGATTAGATGAGATCATAAAGCAGAAAGAAAGATGAACTCCGTTTAGCAGAGTCTATTGGAAGGAGGATCAGCCGTGTGACAGAAAGACCACCCTCAACCTCTTTGGTTAATGAAGCAAAGGTTTATGGCAGGGAGGAAGATAAGAAGATGCTGAAATTGTTGAATGCTGAGACAAGTGATGCCCAGGTGTCTGTGATTTCCACAGTTGGGATGGGAGGCCTTGGCAAGACAACTCTAGCTCAACTAGTCTACAATGATCCCATGTTGGAGTTTGATTTAAAAGCCTGGGTGTCTGTTGGTGAAGATTTTGATGTTTCCAGGGTCACAAAAATATTTCTTCTTCAACTGGGTGATGGCGGTGATGATAAAGATTTGAACCTGCTTCAGGTAAAATTGAAGCAAAAGTTGTCTGGGAAGAAGTTTTTAGTTGTCCTAGATGATGTCTGGACCCAGAACTATGAGGAATGGACTCTGTTTTGGGGTCCTTTCGAAGCAGGGGCTCCTCAAAGCAGAGTTATTGTCACAACTCGAAGTCAAGATGTTTCATTAATGATTGGTACCACTCTAGCATATGCTCTTAAGAAGCTGTCACAGAATGAATGCATGTCTTTGTTTGCGCAGCATGCTCTGGGAGCAAATAATTTTGACGACCACTTGGAGCTAAAAGAAATGGGTGAGGAGATTGTCAAAAGATGTGGAGGATTACCTTTGGCAGCAAAAGCTCTTGGAGGCATCTTAAGGGGTAAACCGAATCCTGATTTGTGGAAGGAAGTGTTGAGGAGTGAGATATGGGAATTACCAGACAACAAGAGCAATATCCTCCCGGCCTTAAGATTGAGTTATCTTCATCTTCCACCTCATTTGAAGCGATGTTTCTCTTATTGCGCAATCCTACCAAAGGATCGTGAGTTTGATAGGAATGAATTGGTTTTTGTTGAATCCCACATCAGTCTGATGTGGAAAGGGGTAATGTGCCCCTTATATGGCTCATAGGCACTCCTCCTCCTAAAGGAGCTAACTTTTGGGATAAGTTAGGTCTAGTCCAAATTTAACATGGTATCAAGCCTCCCCATACGATGTTGGGTGTTCCATAAATGTGCCACGCACCAGTAAAAATTCTGGGCGTGAGGCCTTTATATGGGTCATAGGCACTCCTCCTCCTAGAGCTAGCTTTTGGGGTGAGTTAGGCCTAGTTCAAGTTTAACCGTTTTGCTGTGGATGGCTGAGGGGTTCTTGTATGACCGGAAGAAAATGAAGGATAGTGAAGGTTTGAGTCATAAATATTTTGATGATTTATTATCGAGATCGTTTTTTCAACAATCGGTTGATGATAAATCAAAATATTTAATGCATGACCTTATTATTGATTTAGCTTGCTTTGTTAGCAGAGAAATATGTTTACATATGGTTGATAAGTTGGAGAATACAAAATCATATGCAAAGATTCGACATTCATCATTTATTCCTCATTTTAAAGACACTGCTCAAAGATTTCAAAGCTTCTATGGAATGAAGAATTTGTGGACATTTTTATCCATGCGGAAGGATTGGGTTGGATGCTACATAACTAGTAAGGTGGTGCATGAGTTGGTGCCAAAATTAAAATGCTTAAGGTCACTATCTCTAGCTCGTTATGAGATTGAGTTGCCGGATTCTATTGGTGACTTAAAGCACTTACGCTACCTTGACTTACCTCATACTCCAATCAGAAGATTGCCTGAATCAGTGGATAAACTCTTAAACTTACAGACATTAAAGTTGTGTAATTGTTATAAGCTTATTGAGTTACCTAAAGGCATATGCAATTTACTCAACTTGCAGCATCTAGATATTATTGGCACATGGAAATTGAAAGAGATGCCACCACATATTGGTAATTTGACTAGTCTCTGCGTGTTGACCAAATTTATTGTGGGGAAAAGCAATGGACGGGTCACTGAGTTGAAGAAACTTTGTAATCTGCGTGGGCAGCTTCATATCACAAGTTTAGAGAATGTGGAAGTGTCAGATATTCGAGATGCGGGCTTTGTCAGTTTGAAGGATAAGCCTGGTATCACTGAGTTGCACTTGGAATGGGCTGAAGCTGATGAACATTTTGATGATTTGAGAAACTCAAGTCATGAAGAACAAGTTCTCGACTCAATTCAGCCACATTAAAGTCTGTCAAGCTTATCAATTACATCATTTGGTGGTAGGAAATTCCCATCATGGCTAGGTGAGCCTTCATTCTCTGGCATGGTGCAGGTGGAGCTACGGAACTGTCGCCAAATGACATCATTGCCACCGCTCGGACGATTAAAGTCATTAAAAAAGTTGAGCGTAGGAGATATGAGAGGACTGAAAGAAGTGGGTGTTGAGTTTTATGAGGATGATTCATGTTTTTCTTGTTTGGAAGAACTAGAAATTAGAAATGTGCGTGAGTGGGAGCAGTGGGCTTGGTCTAATGGTCTGGGTGAAGATTCTGTGCCAAAATTTCCTAAGCTGCATGATCTTCAACTATATAATTGTCCCAAGTTGGTTGGAGAACTGCCCAACTTCCTTCCTTCCCTGGAAAATCTTGTTATCGCTTATTGCCCGCATTTGGTTGAATTACCAAAAGTGCTCCCATCAGTTACAAGACTTCATTTTGCACAATGTCAAGAGGCAATTCTCAGGAGTGTGACTAATGCCACTTCTCTTACTAGCCTAAAGCGTTTGGAAATCAAGGAGTGCTATAAGCTTGTGTGACTGGTAGATGGAGAGGAAGGGGTCTTGCCTTGCAATCTCGAAGTTTTGGACTGAAAGACCTTAAATCTCTCAAAGATTTGACAATAAACCGATGTAGAAGTTTAGTCTCCTTCCCAGCAGGGGGTTTGCCACACAACTTGATACGTTTTCGTATTACGAGGTGTGAATCTTTGGAGTCTCTGCCGGAGGGAATTGTGTCTCCCAGTAATGAGACGTCTCATCTCGAGAAATTGGATATCTGTGGATGTGAATCCCTCAGGTGCACTTCAAATGGCAAGGTTCCAGATTCCCTTAAGACTCTTCGAATTCACAACTGGACGCCACAATTTTTAAACTCGCTCTACTATGGGCTTTCTCATCTTACAGAATTACACATAAAAAAGTATCCTCAATTAGAGTCGTTTCCAGGGAAGGAATTGCCTCTCCCTTCTCTTATCTTTTTAACAATCGCTGACTGTGAAGGATTGAGGTCTCTATCCAATCATATGCAAAACTTCCAGAGTCTCCAAAAGTTAGAAATATTTGGCTGTCCTCGATTAGAGTTGTTCCCAGAGATTGGATTGCCCAACCCCAAGCTTGTGTCATTTGAAATTTCCTGGTGCAAAAATTTGAGGTCTCTACCCAATCAGATGCAAAAGCTTACTTCCCTTCAATCCATATATATATCAAATTGTGAAGGTATAGAATCCTTAGGAGAAGGTTGTTTACCCCCAAACCTGACTGCCCTTCGTATTTGGGAGTGCTTGAATCTGAAACAGCCAATGCCAGAGTGGGACTCCAAAGACTCGGAGTAATTTTTCAAATCATTGGTAATTTAAAAAGAAATTATCAATTCATATAGAATCGAAAATATTTTTGAATCTTGTATGAAATGTGTTCGACATTCTTCGAAATCATACTGCCGAATAAGTTCGACCACAAATAATTCTACACTATGGATTATCACTATGGATAGCGAACTCATAAGTGTTGAAGAAAGGGTAAAAAATTCTTCGGCACTCAAAGTGCCGATGAGGGTAATGCATGTGCATTGGTGAATGCATTTTACATTATTTTATTAATTTAATTTATTATATTTTTTTAAAATTATTAAATTTTTTTATAAATATATTTATTTTAAATTTATTAAATTTAAATATATATTAAAAAATATTTTAAAAAATTAAACATAAAATTAAATTAATACTAATCAATTTATATCCTATTATAATATAACAATTAAAATAAATAATAATTAAATAACAAATACAATAAAGATTAAATAATTTAAGAATTTATTTTATTAAATTTTTTTAAGATTATTAAATTATATTTTCTTAGTTATATTTATTTAAAAAAATTACATTGTATTAGATATTAAAAATTATTTAAAATAACTTTAACATAAAATAAAATTAATACTAATCAATTTACATAATATTATAATATAAAAATAAAAATAAAATAAATTTATAAAAATTTAAAAAGAAATAAATGAGGAATTAAATAATTTATTAATTTAATTTATTATATTTTTTAAAAATTATTACCGTTATTATAATTATGTATTTTATTTTACAGATAAAATAATAAAAAATATAATTATATATTTTTTTAAATTATATCATTATGAAGGGATAAAAGTTTTAAATACTAATTAGTTTATTTTTAAATTTTTTTTATTTTATTTAATAAAATTTTTAAATTTATAAAAATTATATAAAAAATTATATTAACAATATTACTTAATTTAAAATAATTTTTTTTTAATTTAACATTTTAATTTATAATTTTATTTTTATATAAAATATACAAAATATATATACACACTCATAATACCAAACAAACTCCATTAAAATGAAACTTTCACATTTTGTTCGAAAATATTTTTAAATTCTGTATCAATTAATAATTCCTTTTAAATTTATGCATAATTTAAGAAATTGCTCCACATTCGCCTCTCTTAGAAGTTTGAGAATTTTCAACGTGGAGTCAACTGGAGATATTATTTCCTTTCCAGATGACGACGCTTCTCTTACCCACCTCTTTATTGGTGGATTGAAGAATCTAAAATCCATATCCAGGGGTATCCAAAAGCTCACCTCTCTTGAAGAATTAAGAATTTGTTGGTGCCCAAAACTGCAGTCCTTCCTAGCTGAGGGCCTCCCTGCTACACTTGAATGCCTAGATATTGGCACCTGCCAGCTGCTGCGGGACCGTTGCTTAAAAGATAAAGGGGGATATACTGGCCTATCATTTCTTATATCCCTAAGGTTGTGATGGGAAATCAAAGACGACTTTGCAGCACTCCAACAATTAGCTAATATTCCTGTAGTACTTTTTTGAAATAATGCAGCATTATACAGATGTGAGCATTTTTTTTTCTTCACTTCAGTTGACCTTTCAATTATTTCAAATACTCATATTTAATTGGATTACATGTGAATTCATGGATTTTTTAGTACGATTGGATTGAATTCTATCGCTTGATTTTGTCTTAAACATGGTGTTAAATGGCAGAGGAACAAATTGGGTGTTTTACTGTTTTTTTTTCTTTCTCATTTTGTTCTGATCAACTTATCTATTATTCAATTTGTGTCCATCCATGTTATTGCTATTTATGATCAGGAAATTTCAGCTGTTCTTATATAGCTGCTTCGTTTCAGGTACTGAAAGCTGTGCTTCCAAGCTCTTTTATTGATTTATGTCTGTGGCTGTGAAATGGTAGAAAGTGAGCTCAAGAACTCTGCAGAGTTTGGTGGGATTCACTGAGGATGATGAAAATAGGAAAATGCTTCTACTTTCATTATGTTATCAAAGAAACGTTGGGAGCTGTTTTAAAAGAGAATCAGTTAATAGACATTTTGAAATCAAGCAAGGAGCTCTTCTTGTGATCCTCATTGTAAGCTTCTAACCTCAAAACCTCAGAATGCATCCTCATCTATGCTCTTAATTTTTTTCTTAATAATAATTAAGATTTTGATTCAAAATGATTCTTAACTTAATCTAATCTGATTCTTAAATTAAGAGATTCTTTTACCATAAACAGAGTTTTTAATCTATAAAAAGGAAAAAAAGGCTTTAAATAAATAAATGAGTGTAATTTGGATTTTGGGATTTTTATTCAAGTCAGTAAAATGAATTTATGTTCTTTTCTAGTTTCTGTTTCTTTTGCCTGGAGATTTCTTGATCTGACGCTGGTTGCTGGGATTTGTGGTTGATAATTTTACTAATACTATTAATTTTTTAGTATAAATTTAAAAATACTATTTATTATTTAATATATTACAATTAAATGATAAAAAATAAGTTAATTTTTGAAAAAACATATTTCAAAATATTTTTGAGAAAATAGTTTGTGGATAAATTATTTTTCTCAAATCAATAAATTTTTTTCAACAAATTCCCTTTTTAGGCTTGATTTGTTTGATGGATGGAAAAATATGTTCACAATTTTTGATACTTGGGATATTAAAAAAATTGGTCCATGAAATTTATTTGATCGTTAAAAGAGAATTACACAAATTTTCTCTATTTTTAAAAAAATTTATTAACACCATCATATAAATTTTAAGTCAATTTTTAATTTTGAGAAAAATGATAATTGGCAAATTTGAGATAAACAATCTACTTGTTTCAAAAATATTTTGCATAGCTTTGATAGAGTTGCTATTTCATATGATTCATACCTCGCCAATAAGTTGAAAAACTTTGACTAAACTTCATTAGCTCGTCATTGATGACATGATTACAGCTTAGGTTTCGTACATAGTGACATGGTCATTATTAATAATATAAATAATATTTAATTCAAATCGAAAAAATTGATCGAATTAATCAGTTTAATTTTTTATTTATTTCGATCTAATTTAATTTTTAATTTTAAAAATTTTGATTATTTTGATTTAGTTTAGTTTTGATAAAAAAGAAAATTAAAAAAATCAAATCGAATCGATTAATGATAATAATATATTATTTTAGATTAGATAAGTTAAAATATTTTAATTAAATTTTAAAATAAAGTGTAAAAAATAAAAAATTTATTAAAAATTTAAATCGATCAAACCGAATCGAATTAGATCGATTCAATTTGATTTTATTTTTAATTAAAATCGATTTGATTCGATTTTTATAAATACCAAAATTTTTATTTTCAATTTATTCAATTCATTTTTAAACCAAATCGAATGATTGCTCACCCCTAATATTCAGAACTCGAATACAACAAGGCTTACGAGATCCAAACAAGCCTAACCTTCGTTACTTAGCTATTGTTGATACAAAATTTATGAAATTCCTACATATATGAAATTTATTATTCACTGCCAATAGTTTTGAGTTCTATGGATAATGAACAATTAGCTCTATCTTTTTATAGTATAAAAATAAATATAAATTAACATTCAAGATAAATAATTTTTAAACATTCAATTAAATTCTAAACTCACCCATGCATTTCAATTAATTTTTAAGAGTGATTACCTATTGGTATCGAGCACCTCATTTATTTACTTTTTACAGATAATTTCTTAGTTAAAAAGTCAAAAAATGATTCTGGAGATACTTAATGACATGGTGCTTTACCGGTAGGTTCAAATGCTAATTTTAGTGTCTCCTTACATAGAAATGTTAGAAAGTGAGCTTAAGAGTGATGTGGGTGGGATTCTTGGAAGATGATAATAACAGGATAACGCTTCCACTTTGGTAATATTATCAAAGGGACATTTCAAGTGTTATTTGAAATGAGATACAAGCATAGCCATATATGATCAAGCATGGAGCTTTCTCCAATGATTTGTGTGTTTCATTAGCATACTGTTGTAAATATTTTGTAATTTTAATAGATCGTAAATTACCCTTCTAAAACTTTTTTCTTTTAATTCAGACAATTTATATTTTATTACTGAATTAAATCTGTAAGTGCCGTTAAATTTATTATATAGAAGTAATTTTTTAATATTAATAAATGTTATCAAGTAAAAGGACGATAAATATTAGAATTATTAATAATAGTTTTTAATAATTTAGTATTATTATAATAAATTTTTTAATTAAATCTAAATTAAACTAAAATAATTAAATTGTTTACTGTTTAAACTTAATTAAATGATATAGTTTTAGATGACTGGAGGGAAGAAAAATAGTTAATAATTTACAATTTAAAATAGTTAGTTAATTAAATTAATACTATATAATAATATGGACAGAGAATCAATTTGTTTCCCTTCTACAAAATCACGTCGAAATAGAGAGTAGGGACCACCAATCCATATTCGGAGGACCTTCTCAACTGACCATTGCCAACTCTTTCTTCAATCTTCAGAGTTCATAGCTTATTCTTTTACAGCTCACTCTTCGCCATGGATATTGTGACTGCTTTTGGAGGCTCTATCCTCGCTTTTTGCTTTCAGGGGCTTCTCGACAGGTTGAGTTCCGTTGACTTGATGAAATACGTTGGCCAAGGCCAAGTCCTGGCTCAACTCAAGAAGTGGGAGAAGATGCTCAAGAGAATTCATGCGGTGCTTGAAGATGCAGAGGAGAAGCAGACGGCAAATCGATTGGTGGGGATCTGGTTATGCGATCTCAGAGATTTGGCTTACGACCTGGAGGATATCATTGATGAACTTGCCACGGAGGTTCAGCGACGCAAGTTGGAAGACGAACCTGTTCGTCCAAATAATAAGGTGCACAGTTTTTTCTCTATTATGTGTGGTGGAGTGAATCTAAATCTAAATACCATTAAGTTCAATGCTGAAATGGTTGCCAAAATAGAGGAAATGAGTGCTAGATTAGATGAGATCATAAAGCAGAAAGATGAACTTCGTTTAGTAGAGTATTCTAGAAAGAGGGTTAGGCATGTGACAGAAAGACCACCCTCAACCTCTTTGGTTAATGAAGCGAAGGTTTATGGTAGGGAGGAAGATAAGAAGGCGATGCTGAAATTGTTGAATGCTCAGACAAGTGATGTGGAGGTCTCTGTGATTCCCATAGTTGGGATGGGAGGGCTTGGCAAGACAACCCTAGCTCAGCTAGTCTACAATGATCCCACGTTGGAGTTTGATTTGAAAGCCTGGGTTTCTGTTGGCGAAGATTTTGATGTTTTGACCATCACCAAAACAGTTCTTCTTCAATTGGGTGATGGTGGTGAATATAAAGATTTGGATTCACTCCAGGTAAAATTGAAGCAAAAGTTCTTCCAGAAAAAGTTTTTGGTGGTCATGGACGACGTCTGGACTGACAACTATGAGCAATGGACTCTGTTTCGGAGTCCTTTTGAAGCAGGGTCGAACCAGAGCAGAATTATCATCACAACTCGCAGTCAGGAGGTTTCATTGATGATGGGTACTACTTCAGCTTATCCTCTCAAGCAGCTATCGTATGATGATTGTATGCGCGTGTTTGCCCAACATGCTTTGGGAGCAACAAGTTTTGACGGGCACTTGGAGCTGAAAGAAATGGGTGAGGAGATTGTCAAAAGATGTGGAGGATTACCTTTGGCAGCAAAAGCTCTTGGAGGCATCTTAAGGGGTAAACCAAATCCTAAAGTGTGGGAGGAAGTGTTGAGCAGTGGGATATGGAGATCACCAGACTACAGGAGCAATGTTCTTCCAGCCTTGAGAGTGAGCTATCTTCATCTTCCACCTCATTTAAAGCAGTGTTTTGCTTATTGTGCAATTTTACCAAAGGATCACGAGTTTGATAGAAATGAGTTGGTTTTGTTGTGGATGGCTGAGGGTTTCTTGTATGATAAGAAGGAAATGAAAGACAATGAAGATTTGGGTCATAAATATTTTGATGAGTTATTATCAAGATCTTTTTTTCAACAATCTAATGATAATAAATCAATGTATATAATGCATGACCTAATTATTGATTTAGCTCGCTATGTTAGTGGGGAAACATGTTTACATATGGTTGATAAGTTGGAGAGTACAAAATCATATGCAAAGATTCGACATTCGTCATTTATTGCTCAGTACAGAAACACTTTTCAAAGATTTCAAAGCTTCTATGAAATGAAGAATTTGCGGACATTTTTATCAATGTATCACGACAATAACTGGAGGTGCCATTTAACTGGTAAGGTGGTGCATGACTTGGTGCCAAAATTGAAATGCTTAAGGTCACTATCTCTAACTTATTATGCAATTGAGGAGTTGCCAGATTCTATTGGTGGCTTAAAGCACTTACGCTACCTTGACTTATCTTATACTAGAATCAAAAGGTTGCCTGAATCAGTGGATAAACTCTTCAATTTACAGACATTGAAGTTGCGTGGTTGTGATATCCTTACGAGGTTACCTAGTGGCCTATGCAATTTACTCAACTTGCGGCATCTTGATATTGTGGGCACAAGGAAATTGAAAGAGATGCCACCACATATTGGTAATTTGACTGGTCTATGCCTGTTGACCAAGTTTGTAATTGGGGGAAGCAATGGACGAGTCACAGAGTTGAAGAAGCTTTCTGGCCTACAAGGGCAACTTCACATTGAAAATTTAGGGACGGTAGTAGATATTCAAGATGCAGATTTGGCCAATATGAAGGATAAGCATATCAGTAAATTAAACTTGGAATGGAATCAGAGCGGTACTTGGATTGGGCCTCGTGAATTTTCCTATGACTTGATAAACTCAAGTGACGAAGAACAAGTTCTTAACTCATTACGGCCACATCAAAGTCTGTCAAGCCTTTCAATTGTATCATTTGGTGGAAGGAAAGTCCCATTGTGGCTGGGAGATCCTTTGTTCACTAGCATGGTAGAGGTGAAGTTGTGCTATTGTGACCAAATCACATCATTGCCACCACTTGGGCGACTAAAATCCCTGAAAAAGTTAAGCATAAAATGTCTGGATAAAGTGAAAGAAGTAGGAGTAGAGTTTTATGAGGATGATTCATGTTTTCCTTGTTTGGAGACACTCGAGATTATCAGTATGGTTCAATTGAAGCTGTGGACTTGGTCTATTGATCTGGTTGAAGATTATGTCCCAAAATTCCCTAAGCTACGTAAGCTTCGAATAGTGAGTTGTCGTGATTTTGTTGGAAGACTGCCCACATTCCTTCCTTCCCTAGAAGAACTTGATATTTTTGGATTTGAAAAGTTAGTTGATTTGCCAAAAATGCTTCCATCACTTTTAACATTCTCTATTAATGGCTCTCATGGTCGGGATCAATGTCGAGGGGCAGTTCTCAGAAGTGTGGCTAATTCCCCCTCTCTAACTACCTTAAAAATTAGTTTCCTTTCAAGGCTTGTGAGATTAGATGAAGCTGTAATAAAGACCTTGAGGTCACTAAAAGTTTTTGAGATTAGTTATTGTTTTGATCTGAGATGCTTGTGGAATGATGGAACGAATTCAGACTATCTTACTAGTCTAAAGCATTTGGAAATCAAGGATTGTCCGGAGCTTGTGTTATTGGTGGATGGGGAGGAAGGGTTTTTGCCTGGCAATCTAGAGATTTTGAGCATAGAAGGATGCCTAAATCTGAAGGTGTTGCCAAATGGGCTGAGCAACCTCAAGTCTCTAAATTCTTTGAGTATCAGCTCATGTAGAAGTTTAGTCTCTTTCCCAGTAAGGGGTTTGCCACACAGCTTGGTATGTCTTAGAATCGAAAACTGTGATTCTTTGGAGTCGCTGCCGGAGGGAATGATGCAAGACCATTATTACATTAGCGAGACGTCTCATCTTGAGAAATTGTATATCAGGGGATGTGAATCTCTCAGGCAAAATCATCCAAATTGCAGGTTTCCTGATTCCCTAAAGACCCTTGAGATTCACAACTGTCCGTCACAAACCTTAAACTCGCTATATTATGGGCTTTCTCATCTCACAGAATTACGAATATCAGATTGTCCTCAATTAGAGTCATTTCCAGAGAAGGAATTGTCCATCCCCAGTATTGTATCATTGACAATTTCAGACTGTGGAAGATTAAGGTCTCTATCCAATCACATGCAAAACCTCCGTTGTCTAGAAAATCTACAAATAGAGGACTGTTATCAGTTAGAGTTGTTCCCAGAAATGGGATTGCCCACCCCCAAGCTTGTCTCTTTAACATTTGCTCGGTGCAAAAAGTTGAGGTCTCTACCCAATCAGATGCAAAACCTTACTTGCCTTCGATTTCTACGTGTATATGGCTGTGATTATATAGAGTCCCTAACTGAAGGGTGTTTACCGCCAAACCTATCTGAGCTTTCGATCATTGCTTGCGATAATCTAAAACAGCCGATGCCAGAGTGGGGACTCCATAGACTCAACTCTCTTACAAAATTGAGTATCAGTAACACAAAGTCAAATAGAGATATGATTTCCTTTCCAGATGATGATGGCTTACTACTTCCCGGTTCTCTAACCTATGTCAAAATCTCTTATTTCGAAAATCTGAGATCCATATCAAGGGGCATCCAAAAGCTGACCTCTCTTAAAAGCTTACATATTTGTGGCGAGAAACTTCAGTCCTTCCCAGATGTGGGCTTCCCTGCTACACTTGAAGAACTATCTGTTTATGGCTGTCCTCTACTGCAAGATCGTTGCTTAAAAGATAGAGGAGATTACTGGCCAATCATTTCTCATATCCCCATTGTTTGTATCAACAATCAGGTAATACTCTTGTTCTACTTGCAATGGTTCATAGAAATATATTTCTGTTGCAACTTATTCTGAAGTTTTGCAATGCAGAACGAAGTAACAAAAGATTATATCTTACGCAAATGGTAGGGTCTGCATCGTTCTGCAAGTCAGGTATTAAATTCCTGTAATAATTTGGTCAATTTGCAGAAGAAATATCTTTTGCAACTGATTTTGAAATTTGGCAGTGCAGGGAACATTTGCAAACTTCGCTCGAGTGAATGTCCTGTTTCTTATGCTACCCGAACTTTACCATAATTTTGATATGGGCATCAGTTTTCGAATCTGTCCTGGTCCTTGTTTTCCCGTCCATCTTAATCCAAATTTGCTAGTCCAAATGTGAGTATCGAACTATTGTTATCAATTTCCAAAAGAATCCAAACCTATTTTGCTTCATCTTAATATTTGGAAAGCTCTTTTGAATGATAGGCATTTTGCAAGAATTGACTATCAAATCTTACAGTTGTATTCATTTGGTTAGTAGTGATGGGGTGTTCATTATTAAAAATCAAAACATAATATAAATTGCATAAATTCAATTCCCCTTCATATTTGTTCAGATTCATGTATTTAAGTTTCAATTTTGGACTTTAAATAGTAGGTTTTACAATCTAAAATTTTGAGAATTTCAAATATTTTGTTTGGCTAATAAAAAAAAAAATCAATTTTTAGTTTAAAATGGAGGTGAATAACAAGAATATAGATATCAAAATGATCTGGGTTTTTTTTTTTAAATAAATGATCTGGATACTTAAGTTGTCATTCTGTTTGTATCCTTAACTTTCTTTTTTTCTTTTTTTTTTTTTTTTTTTTTTTTTTTCTGGAGATTCGCTTACCTCCAATAAAATATTCTTAGTCTTAACGATCTTGTGATTGTAACATCGTAGGAAGACATGAAACTCAGCTGATTTTGAGTTCGTCTGAGGATATTTGCCCGAAGCTGCATACAGTTTCATCTTCTGTATAAATTTCAAATCAATTTTAAACTTTGAGAAAGGAAATGATGGCAACTTGAGAAATGTATATGCGTGCTCCTTGAGAAGGCAGACAACCTAGTTGCATAAAAAAATTTTCAAGTGGCCTTGCTAGAATTGCTCCCTTTCAGGTATTGCAAACTGTGGCTTCCGCAAAGTGAGCGCAAGACTTCTTCAGGTCGTGGGATTTATTGAAGATGATGATAATAGGAGAATGCTTCCGCACTCACAGACTTAATTTGGTGGTAAGTGTATTTGAATAAATTTGATAGAAATTAAAATTTTACTCCTTCAATTTTCAATTTCCAATTAAAAAAAAGGAGAATGAGATAAAAGACATAGCCATCTAGAGAATCAAGCATTTGGAGCTTTTTCCAATGATTATTGTGTTTCCTGAGCATATTGTTGTAAATATTTTGTAATCTGTGAGGTCTAGGAGTAGGTAGAAATATACATGTATACGTATAAAACTTTATTGATTTTCAGGTAATAATATCTCCCGCAATTAAGTTTTATCTATTTTATAATAAAACTAGTTGTTTTTCTGCATATTGTGTGGATATTGAAATATTTCCCATTACTATTAAGGGAAGAGGAGCAAAATATTATTAGATAAATAAAGTTACTTTATTATGCCGTATATTAAAAGAAGTAAAATAATCCTCTAAAAAATTTTAAACGTATTTTATATCCAGCTTTTAGATTAAAAAAATTGATTAATATATTTTATTTTATCTCTAGATATTCTAAATAATATAAGAATTTTTTTTATAAAATAAAATATTCAATTTTATCAGTTATATACTTTTTTATTATTTTTATTAATTAAATATGCAATTTATTGCATACAAATAAAAAAATAACTATGAAGAAAAATTAAAAATCCAATTAATATATATGATATGATTTCTAATTTTAAAGTAAGAAATTTCGACTTAAAATATTATTCTAGTATAAAACCATACATCATCAACCTCAATTGTAAAAAAAAAAAGAATTTTAGTACTTATTATTACATATTATTAATATATAATAATAAACTCTATTTAAGGACTATATTATTAGAAAAATAAAATTTATTAAATTCCAATAGTTTTGGTGAATAACGGTGGTGGTTGTAGTGTAATAGTGGATGAAGAGAATTATATACTTTATCACCGTAGCTTTCGAATATGTAATTTTTTTTAGTGGTAAAATTTAGTGTATTAATCGTATTAAGTGAATACTAATTATAATAGTATCAATAATTACGATCTAAATATATTTTATTATCAAGAAAGAATAAAATAATTTCTTTAGAATATACTTGAATTTTAATCAAATAATTCTAGTATGTGAATGACACTCGTCCAACTTTAATGGATTGAGTTAGTTGTCAAATATTATATAGCTATACATTTCATATTAAATGCTAAAAGAACATAAAAAAAGAAAAGGTTTAAACAAATTGAGGAGAGGAGAGGAGAGAAGAGGGAGCTATGTTGAAAAAGTATGTGGAATAGAGATTGTGCTTTATATAGAATGATATATAAAGGTTATATTTTTATGAAAAGTGAAGAGTAAAATTATCACAACCATTAATATAATAAACTGTAGTAATTTAGGTATAATAATTTAATTGTTCAATATTTGTAATATTTGATTTAGAGTATTAAAATCGCTATTTCACTTTTTATTATAGTTTAATTATTTATATTTATCAAATTTTATTATTATTTATATTGAATAAAATTTTAATTTAATAATATTTTATATAATTAGGTATATTAATTCTTTAATTAGTTTATATTTTATCACAATTAATATTTTTTATAATAATTTTAATTAATTATATATATATTTCCATTAATGAAAAAATATAGCATTTGTTAATTAAATTATATTAATTATGATTTCAAAAAATTGTCAAATTAATAAACAATACTATTTTAAATAATAAAAATTTTTTATATGAACTTTTGTATATGAAATTATTGCTTTTATATATATGAACTTTTTCTTTCTTTGGAAATAAAAGGAAAACAAAGCTGAAAACTAAATCAAGCAAAGCCTATAGCATGAAACTTGAAGAACATGAAAGAGACACATGTAGCACTAACCTTAGAAATTTCACTATTAATTATTTGCACTACATATATGTTATCTAACTCTATCAAAACTTGGTTCAAGCCTTTTTCTCAAGCCATTTCAGACCAAGGAAAATGCCCCAAAGCTTAGCTTTTGTAGAACACGTTTCAATATTAGTAGCATAACCACAAAACCAGGCTCCTGTATGTGATCTGATAAAGCCCCTAGCAGAGGCAGCTGATCCATCAGAGTTTAGATTATACCAATCAGAAGGTTTAGGTGATCATTGAGCTAACAGATGTATCCCTTATTGCATCTTGAATCCTAGATATATCCTTAGTAAAGGAAATAATAACGTGTCGATAATTCGTAACCTGATGTAAGACTTCCAACACTTTGTCCTTTGTGAATGATCTGGAAGATTTATTTATGGATAAGCTGCAATCACAGTGTTCCATCTGAATGTAGAGTTGCTCGTTTTCAAACCAAGAGGAGTAATATCAACAATGTTTTCATGGCATCCTACAGAGACCATTGTAAAACCAATTGAGAAAAATTGGCTTTGGTGTCAAATACATGAAGCATAATATGCAAATTTATATAATAATTATATACCCACCTAAAGCTGCCAACGTTTGAACCTCCATCAAATTAAGCTTTCCTCCTCACAAATTAATGCAAATAATTCAGTCCAAGCTAGTTGATTGAGTAAACAACTACCTTAAAAGGCATTAGAAGCTGGAATTTCGAAAAATCATGGGGAAAGTGGAATCCACCTGTGAAGATGGAGAATTTGCATTAAAATATGAGGAAGTGGAAGATCACTAAAAACCCATTAATGTACCTTCTTTTTCATTGTTGTTTCCCAGGTCCTAGTTAAAGCAACGGATCATTGATTAGCTCATCTGATTGTTAAATAATCGACCACTAATTTGGCGGGGACGCCATAACTGTAGAGCTCCGAGACCTTTCGGTGAAGACAGCAAAAGAGAATCAGACAAGCCTTATTGCATTTCCCTTCTCTTTCTTTTGTCCTTCCCATGCTGTGATAGAGACTGTGTTTGCAGCCCTTGCTTTCAATCTTGAGATTTCATAGTTTCTTTCTTCACTGCCACCACTTTGACGATTAAAGTCATTAAAAAAGGTTTAAGTGGAGTGAAAGCAGTGGATGTTGAGTTTTAGGAGGATGATTCATTTTTTCCTTGTTTGGAAGAACTAGAGGTTAGTGACATGGGTGAGTGGAGCTGTGGGCTTGGTCAAATGGGCTGGGTGAAGATTCTGTGGCAAAATTTCCTAAGCTGCATGAACTCCAAATACAAAATTGTCCCAAGTTGGTTGAAAAATTGCCCAACTTCCTTCCTTCCCTGGAAAAACTTGTTATTACTGATTGCCCGCTCTTGGTTGAATTACCAAAAGCGCTACCATCACTTATAACACTCTATATTAGATGTCAGGTGACAGTTCTCAAGAGTGTGACTAATTCCACCTGTCTTACTAGCCTAAAGCGTTTGCAAATTGGAGGATGTCGTGAGCTTGTTTCATTGGTAAGATCGAGAGGAAGGCCTTTTGCCTTGCAACCTTGAAGTTTTGGAAATAGATTTGTGTCCAAATCTGAAGGAGTTGCCAAGTGGACTGAAAGACCTCAAATCTCTCAAAGATTTGAAAATAAGCCAATGTAGGAGTTTAGTCTCCTTTCCCGCAGGGGGTTTGCCGCACGAATGGAAAATTGTGGATCTTTGGAGTCTCTGCCGGAGGGAATTGTTAGGACTGTAAATGAACCAAGCTATTCGTGAGCTACTCGAGACTCGACTCGATAAAAGCTCGATCGAGTTCGGCTCGTTTTTTAAACGAGTTAAGCTCGAGCTCAATTTTGAGGCTCGTCACTTAAACGAGCCGAGCTTGAGCTCAATAGTATTCGGTTCGTTAAGACTCGCGAGCTGGCTCGTTGAGAAGGCTCGCGAGCTGACTTGTTGAGAAGGCTCGCGAGCTGGCTCGTTGAGAAGGCTCGTGAGTAATATTGTTTAAATAAATTGGTGAACTAATTCGTTAAATAAATTTATGAACAAGTTCATATATTATTAAAAAAATAAAAATAACTATAAAGTTATAAAATTTAAACTATTATAAATACTTGAAAATTATAGTATTGAAAATTACAAATAATTAAGATTAATTATTATAATTAGTATTCTTTAAAATTAAATTATAAAAATCTTTTGTATATAATTATTATAATAAGATTCAATAAAATTAATGTATAATCACAAATAATTAATATTAATTATTATAATAAGTATTCTTTAAAATTATAGTACTACATGATAAATTGAGTTGTAAAAATTATATAATTTTAAAATTAAAGTATAATTATAAAATTTTTTTGTATATAATTAAGCATACAATATAAAAGATGGTAATAATTATCAAAGTATATTAATAATAATTAATTAAGTAAACAATATATATTATCAAGTATTTTTTAGTTAAAAATTTTAATTAAACATTATTGATTAAAGTATCAAAGTATTATTGGTTAAAAATAATAATTATCGACAATAATTTTCGATTTCTGACATTTCGTTTTCAAATTTCATTTTAACCAAGTATTATTGGTTAAAAGTTTTAACTTGAAAAAATATAATCAGTCCTACATCAATACTATAAATAATTAAAAATTATATTTTTAGAAATTTCAAATAATAATAAGTACTTTTTAATATTATTATTCAAGCAGTATTACCTGATAAATTAAATTGTAAAACTAGATACTTTTTAAAATTAAAGTATAATTATAAAAATCTTTTTAAACTAGATACTACTATAAATATTTAATTAATTATTATTAATATATTTATATAATTATTACTAAAAATTTATAATTATTAATATTATTCGAGCTTTTTTAACGAGTTTCTTAATCGAGCTTTTCGAGTTCAAGCTCAAGTTTAATTAACGAGCTTCTTAATCGAGTTTTTTGAGCTCGAACTCGAATTAGGCTCGTTATTAAACTGAACGAACCTTTCACGAGTCGAGTTCGAATCGAGCTCGATTATAATATTTAATTTTCGAGCCGAACTCGAATCAAATATTAGAGTTCGAGCTTCCAAATTTTTTTAATAAACGAGCTTGAGTTTTACAAAATTCGGCTCGACTCGGTTCGATTACACCCATAGGAATTATGTGTCAGAGTAATTACAGTAGTGAGATGTCTCATCTCGAGGAATTGCATGTCTTTCGATGTGGATCCCTCAATTCTTCTTCAAATGGAAAGTTTCCTGATTCCCTTAAGACTCTTGACATTTACAACTGGACGACACACGCTATATTATGGGCTTTCTCATCTTACAGATTTATCGTCAATTAGAATCCTTTCCTGGTAAGGACTTGCCCATCCCTTCTATTGTTTTGTTTCTTTAAAAATCACAGACGGTGAAGGATTGAGGTCTCTATCCAATCACATGCAGAACTTCCAGAGTCTACGAATGTTAGAAATATGGAACTGTCATCAATTAGAGTTGTTCCCAGAGATGGGATTGCCCAACCCCAAGTTTGTGTCATTTTAAATTTTCCGGTGCAAAAATTTGAGGTCTCTACTCAATCAGATGCAAAGCCTCATTTCCCTTCAATCTATCTCTGTGTCAGATTGTTGAGGTATAGAGGGGTTTTTGTGGATTTAGGTTCAAAATAACAAAAAAATTGGCAGATTGAAAACAAAATATCTATGGATTTGAATTTGATCTGTATGGTAAACATGATTCCAACTGCCTTTTCGGACACATTTTATAAAAATGCTAAGATTTTCTTTTTTAGAAAAAATAATAGTTTAACAGCGCGAGACTATTATTTATTTTATTTTTTATTTTTTTAAAATTATTGTATACACCACTTAACAGTTTTATTTTTTTAATTATTAATATATTATAATAATATACTTATATTATATTAATTTAATAATATTATTTATATTATATTTATATAATAATAAATATTTTTTATAATTTTAATATATTAATATTTTAATAAATTTTATTATTAATATTTAAATAAAAATTATTGATATTATATAATTTTAAAATTATAAAATTAATATTATATTCGGATTAGATATATAAAAATAATTTAATTATAATTAAATATATAAAAATAATTTAATAATATTATATATATTTATTTAATAATAAAATTTTTTATTATTTTAATAAATTAATATAATAATATAATATTAATATTATAGTGAGCGTAAGCTTCTAATTTCAAAAGCTATCGTATTGCAAGTCCAAATGTGTAAAGATTATAATATGATAACCGCCGAATCTCTTCTCCTCCGAGGTCGGGCCAGATCCATGATAGCTTAAGTCGGCTCAAAGCCTAGAGTGACTTAAAGAAAGTCTGCCCGCAGCAATGGATCAGACCTGAAGACATCAGTCAATTTGGGCCATCTTTGAGCCTATAACCTGTTGTTGAAACTAGCCCCGTGATGGGACTCAAGAATGGGTAACAGGTTCGGTCTTTTCGCAATTCTTCTTGCATACGTTCTGAGAGTAATTAAATGGCCGCCTGGTATGAGTAAGGGGAACTGACATCACTGTACGTACGAAACTGAACGATAAAAATAGACGTTCCTGTAGCAGAAAGGTCGTTAAACGTCAGTGATAAAAAAAAAATAAAAAAAGAGAAACACCTTCCCCTCAGTCTAAACTTACTCAATCATTATAAATTCTATTTTTCTATAAATCAGAAAATATTCATTTTATTACTTTATTTTGTGTTTTATTTATTTATTTTCTGTTAAACTCTAATAACGTGTTTAGAATTTTATTTATTTATTTTCTGTTAAGCTCTAATCACGTGTTTAGGGTTATCTTTCTCGTACATATAATTCTCTAAGCTCTCAAGAACATAACGAAAGAAACAGCTGGTTTTGTATAAAGTGGGAGTATCAATTCCTAAAAGATTTCAATTCTGTAATATTAAATATATATTTAATAAAATAAACTAATTTTTCATTTTTAAATTGATTTACATTAAAATTGATTTAAAAAATAAAAAAAATATGAAAAGTTCCATTCACCTTATAAAACTGAAAAATCAAAATAATGACTTTAATATGTGACGTAACATTACACATTTTTTATAAAAAATAAAATAAAAAATTATTTTTTCCTTTAAAATTAATTTTTATACAAACTTATTAAAAACAAAAAAACTACTAAAAATTTTGAATCTATTTTTTTTTAAATTATAACATATCTCATTTAAAATAAAAATAAAGTATAATCTTTATTCTTATAATATATAATTTATAAATATACCATTTGTCTAATTTAGCATTATAAAAATTTTTTAGTGCAATTAAAATTGAAAGGCAAAAACTAAATAGAAAGACAAATTTAATTAAAATATATTTAAACTCCAAATAAATTGATATTTTAGTTTATTAAAAGAGACAATTTTTTATTAATTTTTTAATTATATTTATATTAAAAATATTAAATTTTATTAAATATTAAAAAATATTTTGGCGGGACACCAATAGAGCATCAGAGAAGCCTTGCATTTCCCTTTTTTTTTCTTTCCTTTCTCCTTCCAATGCTATGTGTTTACAAACTCTTCCCTTGAATCTTGAGATTTCATAGTTTCTTTCTGCTCTCACAACTCACTCTTTGCCATGGAAATTGCGACTGCTGTTGGAGGCTCTATCCTCTCTGTTTGCTTTCAGGGGCTTTTCGACAGGTTGAGTTCCATTGACTTAAAGAAATACGTAGGCCAAGGTCAAGTCTTGGCTCAACTCAAGAAGTGGGAAAAGATGCTCCAGCGAATTTATGTAGTGCTTGAAGATGCAGAGGAGAAGCAGACGGCAGACCAATCGGTGGAGATCTGGCTAAGCGATCTCAGAGACTTGGCTCACGACCTCGAGGATATAATGGATGAACTTGCCACGGAGGTTCAACGACGCAAGTTGGTAGACAAGCCTGTTCGTCCAAATGATAAGGTGCACAAGCTTCTCTCTGCTATGTGTGGTAATCTAAATTTAAATACTATTAAGTTCAATGCTGGGATGGTTGCCAAAATAGAGGAAACTAGTGCTAGATTAGATGAGATCATAAAGCAGAAAGATGAACTCCATTTAGCTGAGTCTAATAGGAGGGTCAGCCATGTGACAGAAAGACCACCCTCAACCTCTTTGGTTAACGAAGCCAAGGTTTATGGTAGGGAGGAAGATAAGGAGGCGATGTTGAAATTGTTGAATGCTGAGACAAGTGATACCCAGGTGTCTGTGATTTCCATAGTTGGAATGGGAGGCCTTGGCAAGACAACTCTAGCTCAGCTAGTCTACAATGATCCCATGTTGGAGTTTGATTTGAAAGCTTGGGTGTCTGTTGGTGAAGATTTTGATGTTTTCAGGGTCACGAAAACAGTTCTTCATCAATTGGGAGATGGTGGTGATGACAATGATTTAAATTTGCTTCAGGTAAAATTGAAGCAAAAGTTGTCTTGGAAGAAGTTTTTAGTTGTCCTAGATGATGTTTGGACCCAGAACTATGAGCAATGGACTCTGTTTTGGGGTCCTTTTGAAGCAGGGGCAGCTCAAAGCAGAGTTATCGTCACAACTCGAAGTCAAGATGTTTCACTAATGATGGGTGCCACTCCAGCATATTCTCTTAAGAAGCTCTCACACAATGAATGTATGTCTGTGTTTGCCCAGCATGCTCTGGGAGCAAATAATTTTGACGACCATTTGGAGCTAAAAGAAATAGGTGAGGAGATTGTCAAAAGATGTGGAGGATTACCTTTGGCAGCAAAAGCTCTTGGAGGCATCTTAAAGGGTAAACCAAATCCTGATTTGTGGAAGGAAGTGTTGAGCAGTGAGATGTGGGAATTACCAGACAATAGGAACAATATCCTTCCAGCCTTGAAGTTGAGCTATTTTCATCTTCCACCTCAGTTAAAGCGATGTTTCTCTTATTGCGCAATACTACCAAAGGATCGCGAGTTTGATAGGAATGAATTGGTTTTGCTGTGGATGGCTGAGGGTTTCTTGTATGACAAGAAGAAAATGAAGGATAGTGAAGGTTTGGGTCAAAATTATTTTGATGATTTATTATCAAGATCGTTTTTTCAACAATCAAATGATAATAAATCAAAATATATAATGCATGACCTAATTGTTGATTTAGCTTGCTTTGTTAGCAGAGAAGTATGTTTGCATATGGTTGGTAAGTTGCAGAATGCAAAATCATATGCAAAGATTAGACATTCTTCATTTATTCCTCATTTTATGAACACTTTTCAAAGATTTCAAAGCTTCTATGAAATGAAGAACTTGCGGACATTGTTATCCTGGAGTCGTTATGTGGGGAGATGCTACTTAACTAGTAAGGTGGTGCATGAGTTGGTGCCAAAATTAAAATGCTTAAGGTCGCTATCTCTAACTCACCTTGTGATTGAGGAGTTGCCGGATTCTATTGGTGACTTGAAGCACTTGCGCTACCTCAACCTGTCTATTACTTTAATCAAAGGGTTGCCTGAATCAGTGGATAAACTCTCCAACTTACAGACATTAAAGTTGCATCATTGTTATGAGCTTATTGAGTTGCCTAAAGGCATATGCAATTTACTCAACTTGCAGCATCTTGACATTATTGGCACAAGGAAATTGAAAGAGATGCCACCACATATTGGTAATTTGACTAGTCTCTGCGTGTTGACCAAATTTATCGTGGGGAAAAGCAATGGACGGATCACAGAGCTGAAGAAACTTTGTGATCTGCGGGGGCAGATTCATATTACAAGTTTAGAGAATGTGGAAGTTGAAGATATTCGAGATGCGGGTTTTGCCAATTTGAAGGATAAGCCTGGTATCACCGAGTTACACTTGAAATGGACTGATGAATTTTCTTATGATTTGAGAAACCCAAGTCATGAAGAACAAGTTCTCAACTCAATGCAGCCACATCATAGTCTGTCAAGCCTATCAATTAAATCATTTAGTGGTAGGAAATTCCCATCGTGGCTAGGTGAGCCTTCATTCTCTAGCATGGTGCAGTTGGAGCTAAGCAACTGTCATCAAATTACTTCACTGCCACCACTCGGACGATTAAAGTCATTAAAAAAGTTGAGCATAAAAGGTTTAAGTAGAGTAAAAGAAGTGGGTGTTGAGTTTTATGAGGATGATTCATTTTTTTCTTGTTTGGAAATGCTAGAGATTGTTAATATGGGTAAGTGGGAGCAGTGGGCTTGGTCAAATGGTCTGGGCGAAGATTCTGTGGTAAAATTTCCTAAGCTGCATGAACTTCGACTCCATAATTGTCCCAAGTTGGCTGGAAAATTGCCCAACTTCCTTCCTTCCCTCGAAAAACTTGTTATTAATAATTGCCCGCGCTTGGTTGAATTACCAAAAGTTCTCCCATCACTTGCAGCACTCTCTATTAGAAGATGTCAAGAGGCAATTCTCAAGAGTGTGACTAATGCCACCTCTCTTACTAGTTTGCAAATTATAGAATGTCTTGATCTTGCATCATTGGTAGATGGAGAAGAAGAGCTATTGCCATGCAGTCTTGAAGTTTTGGAGGTAGATCAGTGTCCAAATCTGAAGGAGTTGCCAAGTGGACTGAAAGACCTCAAATCTCTCAAAGATTTGAGAATAAGCCAATGTAGAAGTTTAGTTTCCTTCCCTGCAGGGGGTTTGCCGCACAACTTGATATGTCTTAGTCTGCAAAACTGTGGAGCTTTGGAGTCTCTTCCGGAGGGGATTGTGTCCCACAGTAAATACAGCAGCGACACGTCTCATCTCGGGAAGTTGCGTATCTCTGGATGTAAATCTCTGGGGTCCTCTTCAAATGGAAAGTTTCCTGATTTCCTGAAGACCTTGGAAATCCACAACTGGACGACACAATTATTAAACTCGCTATATTATGGGCTTTCTCATCTTACAGATTTGCAAATATGGAACTGTCCTCAATTAGAATCCTTTCCTGGGAAGGAATTGCCCATCCCTTCTCTTATCTCTTTAAAAATCGCTGGCTGTGAAGGATTGAGGTCTCTATCCAATCACATGCAGGACCTCCAGAGTCTGCAACAGTTAGAAATAGGCAACTGTCCTCGATTAGAGTTGTTCCCAGAGATGGGATTGCGCAATCCCAAGCTTGTCTCTTTCGAAGTTCATCGGTGCAAAAATTTGAAGTCTCTGCCGAATCAGATGCAAAGCCTCACTTCCCTTCAATCTATAAATATGTCAGATTGTGGAGCAGCTATAGAGTGCTCAATAGAATGTTTGCCTCCAAACCTAACTATGCTTTCCATGGGTGCATGCTTGAATCTGAAACAGCCAATGCTAGAGTGGGGACTCCACGGGCTCACCTCTCTCAGAAAATTGGGCATTGGCAGCATGAAGTCAAGTGGAGATATTATTTCCTTCCCAGATGATGACGGCTTTCTGCTTCCCACTTCTCTTACCCACCTCTTCATTGCTGGATTCAAGAATCTAAAATCCATATCCATGGGTATCCAAAAGCTCATCTCTCTTGAAAAATTAGAAATTTGGAGGTGCCCAAAACTGCAGTCCTTCCCAGCTGAGGGCTTCCCTGCTACACTTGAATGCCTATGTATTGACAACTGCCCTCTGCTTCGGGATCGTTGCTTAAAAGAAAAAGGGGGAGACTACTGGCCTATCATTTCTCATATCCCCCGCGTTGTTATACGCAATTAAACAAGACTTCACAGTACTCCAACAAATGTGAGGATTGCTTTCAATTCATTTCTGTTGTTTTCTAATATCATAACAATTTTTAAGTTTTTGGGGAATTTTTCATTTTTAGTTCTCTAAACTCCTCTGTTGTTCAACTTTTTTCTTTTTGTTTAAATTTTCCATTATACGAATTGTCGTTCTGTATGATTTGTGATAAAACTATTGTCAACTCTTACAGTTTCCTGGAATATCGGATAAAATAATCTAACCATCAATGTTCTTGTAATCGTGATAGGTATTAAAAGCTGTGGCTTCCTAGCTCTTCTATTGAAATGCATAAATGGGTTCCAATGGGCTGTCTTGAAACTTATGCTAAATGCTGATTTCAGTTTGTCATCAACAGGAAAATGGTAGAAAGTGAGCTCAGAACTTCTGCAGATTTGGATGGAATTGATCCCGGCTATGTTTTATGAACAGATTGTCAGGTTTGAATCTCAAAAGCCCAGAATGCATCCTCATCTCTGCTCTTACGAAGAGCGACTTGCTGTTATTTCTGGATTTTGTACTCTCCACCTCTGGACATTCTGTATTTTTTGCCTTTTTTCTTTTCATTTTCACAATTAATTCACCCATTATATTTTTTTTTCTTTTCTCTTTGCAAACTTAAAGTATTTTTAATTTAATATTGATTCACAATCTAAATTATTTTTAATTATCTACAAATTTCTCCGTTCAATTGCTTGTGACAGTACAATAAAATTATATTATTTTTCAGAAGCATGTATTCAAAATTATAGGTTTAAATTGATATTTTAAAGGATTAAAGATATTATTATGTTTGATTGAATGCAGAATTGACAAAAAGAAAATAAAGGGTGAATTCAATGGGGCGAATGGGAAAAGGAACAAGAAAATAATTGGCCCTTTAACGAATAAAATGAAAAGTATAAAATTAATTGCGTTAAAGAATTACAGAAAAAAGAATTATAGATTAGTGTCTTTTTTGCTTTACAATGAACTGCTTTGTTCTTTTTCATATTGACATGACTTTGCCATAAGAAAATCAGAGTATGTTATTATTCCTTTGATCGTTGGACTAGGCTTAACTCTTTTTAAGGATTGAACAACTTCCATGAAATCTCCTTCAATATAAACTCTTATGATCTTATAGTTAGCTGCTACATTAGCTGCCTCTCTTGCTGCTATTGCTTCTAGAGTTAAAAGGTCAGTTATCTTTATCATTCTCTTGCACCTTCAGCTAAGATTGTTCCTTCCTCGTTTCGGACGATCACTGCAATTGACCCTCTATTTTCCGTGCTATTCACTACCCCATCAAAATTGATTTTGACTATTTCTCTAGCAGGTCTTTTCCATTCCATGTTAATTTGATCATTCGTGATTGTATTGGACATGCATTTGGCAGACTATTCAGAAACTCATCCAAATATCTCAACGATGCATTTACTAGATGATTTGTTTGATCATAATCTGCATATTTGTGTAGTTTTAATATTCTAAAACACTTAGATTTTGAGTTTGATTCTACTTAAAATAGATTAATTTATTTGAGTTTTGATACATTGATAGGATAAATATGGATTGAATAATAACAAGAGAAAACTTGTGTTTGGACTCTACATTCTGAAATTAAAAAAAGTTGTGGGCATAACTAAATTCACAAGAGAATAAGGAAGCATAACTCTTATACGTACTGTGTTATGGACGATATTAGTGGCATAACATATTTGAAGAGAAAAATCAGAGTCCAGTTCCAAATATGATACCCGATTAGAAAATCCTCATTTGTCAATACATATCAAACTCTACTCTTTTGGGGAAAACCTTCCAATCTTATTTTGGTCACTCGTATTTAGGTTGAATTAGAATTTTTAGTACTATATAAAGATGATATTTTGATGTACAACATCACTTTTTGCTCTGAATTAATTTTAGAAGGCTAAAAACACTCTTCTTCTTGCTGTTTTTAAACCATGAACATTTGTGGCTAAATTCTTCTTTTTCAATTGAAGGATAATTAAAGTTTCAATTCAATTGATTGTATGATCTAATTGATTTAAAGTTTCGTCTTTTCATTGTTGCCTCTGTTTACCTGGCAAAGTTCGCAGCTGCCTCGCCCATCTTTGATCCTGCCCATTAAGGACCGAACCTTCTCCTTGTATCTGATAAGATTATGTTCTCGAACTCTAAATTGTTCCTAGTATTGATTAACAACCAATTGTGAGTTACTAAAAATAATGGACTTTGGTATACCTTTGCTTGATGATTCTTAAGGCCATTATTATGGCCACATATTCAGCTATATTGTTGGTGGCCTTAAAGGTGAGATTGGCCGCATATCGAAACTTTATTATTGTCTAAGATTGCAATAGGATCTCGATTCCTAAATCCCTTGCTCCACAAGCTCCATCTATCCAGACTTTCCATTCCTCTGTGCTTTCCTCCGAGGACCCTAAAGGTTCTAACGGCGGAGTCATCTCTAAAATAAAATCAGCTAACACATGGGCTTTCATGACGTTTCTTGGAACATACTTGATATCGTAGGCCGACAGTATTACGGACCAGGTGGATAACCATCCTAATAACTTTGGCCTGTATAGAACATTGCACAAAGGGTGTAACAGCTCGGAAACCGAACTGCTACCGGCGCTAGGATCCAGATCGGCTTAAGGCCGCCGGGACTCGTAGCAAGCCTGCTGTGAACTCTGTGTACCTGTGAAATCCCATACATGATCATACATTTTCTGTAAAAGTTAAAACTGTTCTCTGTTCCAAGGCTCAACCTGTGCATACTTTATCTCTGTACTATAAAACCCCTGCTAGAGCTCTCATCCTTGCTCTAGGCGGGTCATCTCCTGTTAAGCTTGGTTTTTCATACATATACAATAAAAATCATTTTCATGAACAGACTATGTATATACAAAAGGGATTACAACTCTTATAAGTCAAGCACAATGCTATACACTGTACAACATACACTATCTCTTTACAATTACATGTCCACACTAGCTATTACAAAACTCTATACTCTTCCTGTACCCTGCTGACTTCCCTTTGAACTCTGAACCTGCAAAACTGGGGTTAAGGGAGAGGGATGAGCTATACTAGCCCAGTGAGTAGAACATGTAAGACCTATGAATAAAACATGATCTCATGAAATGCATCACATCACAAGTAATCACCTTCCGAACGGACTGAAACAAAACTCCCTTCTCTGTGCCCGGCCCGCAAGGGAGCTCCTCAGGTCTTTATAAATCATGCAGTGCCCGGCCCTTCGGGCTCCTCAGGACTTGATAAACATGCAATGCCCGGCCCTCAAGGGGCTCCTCAGGTCTTGATAATGCCCGGCCCTCAAAGGGGCTCCTCAGGACTTGATAAAGAGAAGGGCTAATGAATCAACTCTGTGTCCGTCCGCAAATACAACCAATTATGCAATGCACATCTTAGTGAGTTCTAATGCAATCACCCTATTGCATATCATGATGCATGCCACATGCCAAAAACATTTACTTTCTCATATTAAAATGAATTTAAGTTCAGTTCCACTCACCTCTGGCTAACTCTGTACTAACTCTGCAGGTTCTGAAACAGTGCTCACTGCTGACCTCCCTGATTCCTCTGGTCCGTTCCTACACAGGTGGACTCAAATGAGGGACCGGACTAACTCAAGAACATCTCTAAAAACTCCCCTAAAAGCCCTCTAAAAGATCCTAAAGCAATCACATAAAACATGCAAAAGAAGGCTTGTAACGACCCGTAGCAACCGGACCGCTACCGGCGCTAGGATCCAGATCGGCTTAAGGCCGCCGGGACCCGTAGCAAGCCTAACATGCATCCTGTGAACCTGCTTAATCCCATACATGATCAACAACATACATAAACCTGTAGAAATTTTTTCTTTCATCAACCAAGCTTAACCTGTATAAACTCATAAGCATAAACATAAACCTCCACTGGAGCCCTCATCAAATGATCCAATGGGGTATCTCATCATACATTAAGCTTGGACTATCATGAACATCATCATAAAAACAATCTATAGATCATGTAACAAAGGGATAACCATATACATAGGGTCAAGCGCACTCTCTAATCCTCAATATCATTAATACATAACAATACTATACCAGACATTACATTACAATATTCATCATGTCCACAACTTCTAACTATTACATAAAACTGACTTTTACTCCTGCTGACCTCCTGGTCTACCCTGTACCTGCACACCTGGGGGTTAGGGGAGAGGGGTGAGCTATAAAGCCCAGTGAGCAGAATAATAAAACATCATATTAGAAATTTCATGCTTTCATGGAATGCTGCACATCACAAACAATTCACATCAAGGATGAACTTGTCACGAATAGCCCTCTACATAGTCCAACTGTGCCAGGGGCGTAGAATGGGCCTCACTGGTCTTTTTCTTACATAGCATAACATAACATAACAGTCCAACTGTGCCAGGGGCGTAGAATGGGCCTCACTGGTCTTTCTCTTACATCGTGCCAGGGGCGTAGAATGGGCCTCATTGGTCTTTCATACCATATCATCATCATATCTCATATCATGGTGAGGACTAAAGGATCATCCAACATTCATCCACATCAACAATATATTATGCAATGCAACATATTCGTGAATTCTAATGCAAACACCCTAACATATCATGATGCGTGAATCATGCTAAAACATTCATTATTAGCTTTAAAACATAAGGAGTTATTCCACTCACCTCTGGCTAGCTCTGACCAGACACTGGAGCAGCTGACTCACTGCTGGGGTCCTCGGTTCCTAGGGTCCGAACCTACACAGGTGGACTCAAATGAGGGACCATACATACATAAACATAACTCTAAACTACTCCCCAAAACCCCCTAAAATATCCTGAAATAATCATAGAAAAACATGCAAGAAATGGCTGAACAGGGCACTTTCGGCGGCAGGTTTGGCGGCCGAAAGTCCCTCCAGAGCCGAAAGTCAGGTAGGTTCGGCTGCACCTTCGGCGGCCGAAACTCCCAGACAGAGACGAAACTCATGCATGTTCGGGGGCACCTTCGGCGGCCGAACCTCCCAGACAAAGACGAAAGTCCTCTTTCGGGGGCAGGCTTCGGCAGCCGAATGCTGCCTCCACAAGAGGGTTCGGCAGCCGAAAGTCCTTTCGGCTGCCGAACCTGGTTTCTCCCAAAGGGCAGAAACTTGGTTCAAACATGCACAAATACCTCTCAACTCATACCATCATGCATTTAGCTCAACCAAAACATGCATACAAGCTCCTAGGGGCTTCAAACTAACTTAAACCCCAACTACAACACATCAAACATACATACTCAAGCCACATTGCTCAAAAACTCATCAAAAACCCATAAACTCATCATAAGCTTACACATGCATTTTCTACCCCATGAACTTGCATAAAACTTGTTTAAAACATACTATAGACTAGAGATCGACTCTTACCTCTTGAAGATCGAGAGTAGAGGCGATCTAACTTGGAGTTGGGAGAGATTTAGCTCCTTGGGTCTCCAAGTTCTAAAACTTGCTCTATATGCTCAAAACCTTCAAATCGACATAAAACTCATTAAAACGTGAAAGATTGGAGGAAAAATGTCAAAAACGAACCATGGGAGAGCAAGAACTCACCGTGGCCGAAAATGGGGAGAAAACTCGCCCGTTTCGGCCATGGAGCTCTTATATAGGGGCTGGCCAGACCATCTTCGGAGGCCTAAAGTGCCCCCCTAAACTCATGCAAGTTCGGCGGCCGAACCTGAGCCAATTTTCGGAAGCCTAACTTCCCTCCTAAACTCTCAAATGTTCGGCGGCAGAACTTTGAGTTTCGGCGGCCGAACCTGGAAAAGCCTCCATGGTCTTTTCATTCAAAACTCAATTTCCTTTTTATTTAAAACCATTAAAAATATGAAAACATTTTATGAAAACATGATTTTACCCTTCTAGAGGTTTCCGACATCCAAATTCCACCGGACGGTAGGAATTCCGATACCGGAGTCTAGCCGGGTATTACATTCTCCCCCCTTAAGAACATTCATCCCCGAATGTTCCTCAACTAGCACATGCATAGCATACAACACATAAAACACATAGGTACTAACCTTAAAAGAGATGGGGATATTGCTGGAGCATGGACTCCCGTGTCTCCCAGGTGCACTCTTCGATGTTGTGGTGATTCCAAAGGACTTTTACCATCGGGATTTCCTTGTTCCTTAGCTTTCTGATCTGGGTGTCTAGGATCCGTACTGGCTGCTCAACATAGGTGAGATCCCCTTGGATCTCCACATCAGGCTCACTAAGAACCTTGCCCGGATCGGACACGAACTTCTTCAACATGGAAACATGGAAAACCGGATGGATTCATTCCATTGAAGCAGGCAAGTCCAGCTTGTACGATACATTCCCAATCTTTTGCAAGATTTCGAAGGGTTCGATGTACCGTGGGGCTAGCTTACCTTTCTTCCCGAACCGAATCACCCCTTTCATTGGAGACACCTTGAGCAATACCAAATCCCCCTCCTGGAACTCTACTTGCCTTCTGCGGATGTCTGCATAGCTCTTCTGACGACTCATGGCCGTTCTAATCCTTTCTCTGATCATGGGCACCACCCTGCTGGTAATCTCTACTAGCTCGGGTCCTGTCAAGGACCTTTCTCCTACTTCTTCCCAACAGACGGGTGACCTGCACTTCCTTCCATACAAAGCTTCATATGGAGCCATCCCGATGCTAGCATGATAGCTGTTATTGTAGGCAAACTCCACCAGAGGTAGATGCTGCCTCCAAGAACCGCCAAAATCTAGCACACACATTCTAAGCATATCTTCTATAGTCTGGATGGTCCTCTCTGACTGTCCATCAGTCTAAGGATGGAAAGCAGTGCTGAAGTCTAGCCTGGTACCCATAGCATCCTGCAGACTCCGCCAAAACCTGGAGGTGAACTGGGGCCCTCTATCAGACACTATAGAAACAGGAATCCCATACAGCCTGACAACCTCATCCACATACACCTGCGCCAACTTGTCCACAGAATAGCCACTCCTGACAGGGATGAAGTGAGCAGATTTGGTGAGTCTATCCACAATCACCCATATGGAGTCCAATCTGTTGGACGTCGCCGGTAACCCCACTACGAAGTCCATAGCGATATTCTCCCATTTCCACTCTGGAATCGGCAGTGGGTTCAACATTCCAGCCGGCTTCTGATGTTCTAGCTTCACCCTCTGACACACTTCGCAGGCTGACACGAACTGTGCCACTTCTCTCTTCATGGCTGGCCACCAATAAACTTTCTTCAAATCTTGATACATCTTGGTGGCTCCGGGGTGAACGATGTATCTTGCATTATGAGCCTCTCTCATAATGTCTCCCTTTAGCCCTATGTCATATGGTACACATAAACGGTTCCCATAGCGGAGGATCCCCTTACTGTCAAATCTGAACTCACTGTCTTTGCTTGACTGAACAGTCCTAGCAATCTTCACTAACTCTGGGTCCTCATGCTATTTCTGAGCCACCTGCTCCAGAAACACGGGTGCCACTCTCATCTGGGCAATCAAAGCACCTGTACCAGACAACTCCAACTGTAGACCTTCGTTAATGAGCTTGTAAAACTCCTTCACCACCGGCCTCCTCTCTGCTGATATGTGGGACAAACTGCCAAGTGATTTTCGGCTTAAGGCATCTGCCACAACATTCGCCTTACCCGGATGGTACTGTATCTTGCAATCATAGTCACTAAGCAGTTCAACCCACCTCCTCTGCCTCAGATTCAGCTCTCTCTGACTCAGGATGTACTGCAGGCTCTTATGATCTGTGAAGATCTCACATTTTACCCCATAGAGGTAGTGCCTCCACATCTTGAGTGCAAAGATTACTGCTGCCATCTCAAGATCGTGTGTAGGATAGTTCAGCTCGTGCTTCTTCAACTGTCTAGAAGCATAAGCTATCACTCTATCATTTTGCATCAACACACAACCCAATCCCACTCGGGATGCATCACAAAACACTGTGAAGTCCTCATTACTAGTCGGCAGAGCTAACACCGGTGCTGAAGTCAACCTCTTCTTTAGCTCCTCAAAGCTTTCCTCACACTGGTCGGTCCACACAAACCTCTGATTCTTCTTAGTTAATCTGGTCATGGGAGCCGCAATCTTGGAGAAGTCCTGAACGAACCTCCTGTAGTATCCAGCCAAACCCAAGAAGCTCTTGATCTCTGTCACTGTAGTGGGTCTAGGCCAGTTAGCTACAGCTTCCACTTTCTTGGGGTCCACCTCTATTCCATTTTCTGACACCACATGCCCCAAGAAAGAGATGCTCCTCAGCCAGAACTCACACTTGGAGAACTTGGCATACAAGCCATGTTCCCTCAAGGTCTGTAGAACTATCCTCAGATGATGGGCATGCTCCTCTGCATTCCTGGAATACACTAAGATATCATCTATGAAGACAATAACAAAGTGATCCAGGTACTGGCTAAACACTCTGTTCATGAGATCCATGAATGCTGCAGGGGCGTTGGTTAACCCGAACGGCATTACAAGGAACTCATAGTGCCCATATCTGGTCCTGAACGCTGTTTTTGGTACATCCTCTTCCCTTATCCTCAGCTGATGATACCCTGATCTCAGATCTATCTTGGAGAAACAACCTGCTCCTGCTAGCTGGTCGAATAGATCGTCGATCCTTGGTAACGGGTACTTATTCTTGGTAGTGACCTTGTTCAACTGCCTGTAGTCGATACAAAGTCTAAGGGATCCATCTTTCTTTCTCACAAAAAGCACTGAAGCACCCCAAGGTGAGGTACTCGGTCGGATGAAGCCCTTATCTACCAGATCTTGCAACTGTTCTTTCAACTCTTTCAACTCTGCTGGTGCCATCCTATAGGGAGGGATAGAGATCGGTCTGGTTCCAGGCATTAATTCAATTTCAAACTCTATCTCCCTAGCAGGTGGTAGTCCTGGAAGCTCCTCTGGGAAAACATCCTGAAATCCTCTGACGACTGGCACTGAGGTTGGCTCCCTAACCTGTCTATCTAGCTCTCTCACATGAGCCACATACCCCTGACATCCCTTCCTAAGCAACCTACGAGCCTGTAGGGCTGATATCAGACCTCTAGACGTACCCCTCTTGTCTCCTCTGAAGACGACCTCTGACCCGTTCTGATCTCTGAACCTGACTACCTTGTCTCTGCAGTCCAAGGTAGCACCATGGGTAGATAGCCAATCCATCCCTAGAATGACGTCAAAATCTGTCAAATCTAGAACCACAAGGTCGGCGGAGAGGCATCTTCCCTCAACAAAAACTGGACTGTACTGGCAGACTGACTCTGCCACTGACGAGTCACACTTGGGTCCACTGACCCATAGGGGACACTCTAACCCAGAGACCATCAGACCTAACCTCTCGACGGCTCTCGGTGCAATAAAAGAATGAGATGCACCCGGGTCCATTAATGCATACACATCAGAACACCCAATGATGAGATTACCTGACACCACGGTGTTGGATGTGTTAGCCTCCTGCTGTGTCATGGTGAAGATCCTGGCTGGAGCTGATGGACCTTCACCCCGGGAACCAGAAGAAGAGCTGCCCCTCTCCTTCTACCTCTGCCACTGCCCTGAGTTGTGGCTGGAGCTGCTGGCTGTGCCACACTACCTGAAGCTGTCTGCTGGGGCTGGCCCATAAAAGGCGCTCTAGGACATTCCCGAGCCATGTGTCCCTCCTGACCACATCTGAAGCATGCATTAGTCCCAGCCCGACACACTCCCTTGTGTGGCCTCCCACACCTTAGGCATTCTGTACCATCTGAACCTGAACTCGAGCCACCGCCTAATCCTAGACCGGATTTCAACTTATTCTAGAACTTGTTCTTCTTTGGCTTCTTGGTGGTAGTGCTCCACCTCTTACTGCTTGAACTCTGAGAAGAGGGACCTGGCCCTCCTCTGCCTGGGGTCTTAACCCCTGAAGATTGTGTCACTGGCTGCTTTACTGACCCCTCAATGATAGCACTAGCCTCCATCCTTCGAGCCATGTCAACCACAGTGTGGAAGCTTTCCCTCTCAACTGACTGAATCAATGAGGAGTACCTGGAATGCAGTTTCATCACGTATCTCTTGGCTTTCTTCGCATCTGTATCTAGAGCTTGCCCTGAGAAAGGCAATAGCTCCAAGAATCTATCCGTGTACTCCTCTACACTCATATGTTCTGTCTGCCTCAGCTGCTCAAATTCAATCATCTTCAGTTCTCTGGAACTGTCTGGAAAGGCCCATCCAGCAAACTCATTTGCAAATTCCTCCCATGTCATGCCGTCTAGTCTTGGGTCCACATAACACTTGAACCATTCCCGTGCCTTCTTGCACTTTAAAGTGAACCCTGCCATCTGGATGGCCCTACTGTCATCTGCTCCTAGCTCATCAGTGATCATCTTCACTGCCCTCAGGTACTCAAAGGGATCATCCTCTGATTTGTATTTGGGAGCATCCAGCTTAAGGTAATCTGTCATCTTCACTTTGCTCCCACCGGCTGAGCTAGGTCTAGGAGGTTGAGCAACTGGGGTGGCTAGTTCTGTAGGTGGTGGAGGTGGGGGTGCAGCATTCCCCGAGGTGGGGTTTGCTGGGTTAGGATAGAAGGGTGAGGGTGGATAAGCTGGGTACTGTGGGTAAGGTGGATAGAAAGGTGGATAAGGCATGTAGGTAGGGTAGGGGTGAAAGCTGGAGTAATCCGATGTGCCCCCATCGGATACCCTGAACCCTGTGGAAAGGGTGGATAATGGGGTGGAAAACCATACCCCGAGGCCTGAGCACCTCCCTGTGACTCCCCTGTCCCTTCTTCTGACATGCTGACATCCAGATTCCCATCCCTCCTCTGATCCTCTTCCATAACCTCCCTCACATCTGAAGAACTTCCTCCTCTATCTGTCCCCCTTCTGCTAGCATCAAAAGACCTTCTAGGGTCCCTTGACACTCTTTCTCTGCTTGCTCTACATGACATTGCCCTAAGTAATGCTGGAGGACGGGCATCAGTGCCCTCGTTCTGGGGTGGTACACCAGTCAATCGTGCAGATCGACGGGTTCCTCTCATCCTGTTTTCTGAAAACAGCACATAACACATAGAACATCAGCATCATATGGTTCATGTGGAAACACATGAACCTGCATCACATACATAGCATACATATCATAGCATTAATGCACATGCATATAATCATGGCATTTCGCATAATCATATAAGACAGGACTCAACATCCTATCCTAGTGGACATGATCTTTCCTATTGTGCTTGACCTTCTATAACCTCTATGAGCTCGACACACTAGGTTCGACCATATGAACCTAGGGCTCTGATACCACTCTGTAACGACCCGTAGCAACCGGACCACTACCGGCGCTAGGATCCAGATCGGCTTAAGGACGCCGGGACCCGTAGCAAGCCTAACATGCATCCTGTGAACCTGCTTAATCCCATACATGATCAACAACATACATAAACCTGTAGAAATTTTTTCTTTCATCAACCAAGCTTAACCTGTATAAACTCATAAGCATAAACATAAACCTCCACTGGAGCCCTCATCAAATGCTCCAATGGGGTATCTCATCATACATTAAGCTTGGACTATCATGAACATCATCATAAAAACAATCTATAGATCATGTAACAAAGGGATAACCATATACATAGGGTCAAGCACACTCTCTAATCCTCAATATCATTAATACATAACAATACTATATCAGACATTACATTACAATATTCATCATGTCCACAACTTCTAACTATTACATAAAACTGACTTTTACTCCTGCTGACCTCCTAGTCTACCCTGTACCTGCACACCTGGGGCTTAGGGGAGAGGGGTGAGCTATAAAGCCCAGTGAGCAGAATAATAAAACATCATATTAGAAATTTCATGCTTTCATGGAATGCTACACATCACAAACAATTCACATTAAGGATGAATAAGGATGAACTTGTCACCAATAGCCCTCTACATAGTCTAACTGTGCCAGGGGCGTAGAATGGGCCTCACTGGTCTTTCTCTTACATAGCATAACATAACATAACAGTCCAACTGTGCCAGGGGCGTAGAATGGGCCTCACTGGTCTTTCTCTTACATCGTGCCAGGGGCGTAGAATGGGCCTCACTGGTCTTTCATACCATATCATCATCATATCTCATATCATGGTGAGGACTAAAGGATCATCCAACATTCATCCACATCAACAATATATTATGCAATGCAACATATTCGTGAATTCTAATGCAAACACCCTAACATATCATGATGCGTGAATCATGCTAAAACATTCATTATTAGCTTTAAAACATAAGGAGTTATTCCACTCACCTCTGGCTAGCTCTGACCAGACACTGGAGCAGCTGACTCACTGCTGGGGTCCTCGGTTCCTCGGGTCCGAACCTACACAGGTGGACTCAAATGAGGGACCATACATACATAAACATAACTCTAAACTACTCCCCAAAACCCCCTAAAATATCCTGAAACAATCATAGAAAAACATGCAAGAAATGGCTGAACAGGGCACTTTCGGCGGCAGGTTCGGCGGCCGAAAGTCTCTCCAGAGCCGAAAGTCAGGCAAGTTCGGCGGCTGAAACTCCCAGACAGAGACGAAATCATGCATGTTCGGGGGCACCTTCGGCGGCCGAACCTCCCAGACAGAGACGAAAGTCCTCTTTCGGGGGCAGGCTTCGGCAGCCGAATGCTGCCTCCACAAGAGGGTTCGGCGGCCGAAAGTCCTTTCGGCTACCGAACCTGGTTTCTCCCAAAGGGCAGAAACTTGGTTCAAACATGCACAAATGCCTCTCAACTCATACCATCATGCATTTAGCTCAACCAAAACATGCATACAAGCTCCTAGGGGCTTCAAACTAACTTAAACCCCAACTAAAACACATCAAACATACATACTCAAGCCACATGGCTCAAAAACTCATCAAAAACCCATAAACTCATCATAAGCTTACACATGCATTTTCTACCCCATGAACTTGCATAAAACTTATTTAAAACATACTATAGGCTAGAGATCGACTCTTACCTCTTAAACATCGAGAGTAGAGGCGATCTAACTTGGAGTTGGGAGGGATTTAGCTCCTTGGGTCTCCAAGTTCTAAAACTTGCTCTATATGCTCAAAACCTTCAAATCGACATAAAACTCATTAAAACGTGAAAGATTGGAGGAAAAACATCAAAAACGAACCATGGGAGAGCAAGAACTCACCGTGGCTGAAAATGGGGAGAAAACTCGCCCGTTTCGGCCATGGAGCTCTTATATAGGGGCTGGCCAGACACCTTCGGAGGCCTAAAGTGCCCTCTAAACTCATGCAAGTTCGGCGGCCGAACCTGAGCCAATTTTCGGAAGCCTAACTTCCCTCCTAAACTCTCAAATGTTCGGCGGCCGAACTTTGAGTTTCGGCTGCCGAACCTGGAAAAGCCTCCATGGTCTTTTCATTCAAAACTCAATTTCCTTTTTATTTAAAACCATTAAAAACATGAAAACATTTTATGAAAACATGATTTTACCCTTCTAGAGGTTTTCGACATCCAAATTCCACCAGACGGTAGGAATTCCGATACCGGAGTCTAGCCGGGTATTACAAGGCTGGACAGGGCACTTTCGGCGGCAGGTTCGGCGGCCGAAACCCCCCTCCAGAGACGAAACTCATGCATGTTCGGCGGCACCTTCGGTAGCCAAAAGTCTCGTCCAGAGACGAAACTCAACCTTCGGCGGCACTTTCGGCGGCCGAACCTTGCCTCGAGAGACGAAAGTTCAAATTTTCGGAGGCAAGCTTTGGCAGCCGAAACTGCCTCCACAAGGGGTTCGGCGGCCGAACCTTCTTTCGGCGGCCGAACCTTCTTTCGGCAGCCGAACTTGGCTTTGCCCATTGGGCAGAACCCTGCTCTGTTTCATGCAAAACTCTCCCAAAACTTACCCAACATGCATATCAACTACTCCCAACTAGCACCTACCATATATCATGCATAAAGAGGTCCAAAACTATCCTAAAACCTCAACAAACATATCAAGCAACACTTAAACATGCTTATACACAAAGATCTTCAAAAACCTCACCTAAACCTTGTAACAGCCCGGAAACCGAACTGCCACCGGCACTAGGATCCAGATCGACTTAAGGTCGCCGGGACCCGTAGTAAGACTGCTATCCTGTCTGTCTACCTGTGAAATCCCGTACATGATCATATTTTTTCTGAAAAACATAAAAGTTTCCTTCATTTCCAGACTTAACATGTGCATGCACTCTCTCTGTGCTCTATCAATCCCTACTAGAGCTCCTCATGGCTCTAGGCGGATCAAACTCATAATGTTAAGCCTGGTTTTGCTCATACACAGACAACAATAAAGAAACATACATAAACTGATCATGTAACGACACAAAGGGATTACAACTCTTATAAGTCAAGCACCAGTCTATACACTGTACATATACACTATCTCTTTACATTACATGTCCACACTAGCTATTACAATACTCTGTACTCTTCCTGTACCCTGCTGAGTTCTCTCTGACCTCTGAACCTGCACAACTGGAGTTAGGGGAGAGGGATGAGCTACTATAGCCCAGTGAGTAGAATAATCAACTAACAGGTGATAAAACATGCTCTCATGAAATGCAACACATAATCACATTACCTCGGCCGGACGGATCAAAACTCCCTCTATCTCATCTGGGGTACCTGAGTACCATGTGCCTGGTCCCCGTAGGGCTGTTCCAGGTCTTTGTGTCGTGCCTGGTCCCCGTAGGGCTGTTCCAGGTCTTTCCTCTGAAGGCTAATGAATCCTCACGAAGTCTGTGCCGTCTCACATAAGCAATGTACAAGGAGCCATGCCAAGTACAAGGATAAATGCAATGCATCATAGTCGTGTATACTAATGCACTCACCCTATAGCATATTCATGATGCATGAAGCATGATAAAAGATGCAGTTCTCATTTAAAACATTAAGTTAAGTTCCACTCACCTTTAATTATCTCTGAACTGACTCTGCAGGTTCTGACACTGGACTCACTACTGACTTCCCTGATTCCTCTGGTCCGTACCTACACAGGTGGACTCAAATGAGGGACCAAACTCACTCATGAACATCTCTAAGAAACTCCCCAAAAACCCCTCTAAACAAGCCTACAACCATCACATAAAACATGCAAAAGAAAGCTGGACAGGGCACTTTCGGCGGCAGGTTCGGCGGCCGAAACCCCACTCCAGAGACGAAACTCATGCATGTTCGGCGGCACCTTCGGCGGCCGAAGGTCTCGTCCAGAGACGAAACTCACACACTTTCGGCGGCCTAACTCCCTCTTTCGGCGGCCGAAAGTCTCTTTCTAAACCGAAAGCCTAGCTTTCGGGGGCAACCTTTGGCAGCCGAAACTGCCTCCACAAGGGGTTCGGCGGCCGAACCTTCCTTCGGCGGCCGAACCTGGTTTTGCCCGAAGGGCAGAACCCTGCTCTGTTTCATGCAAACTTGCCCAAAAACCTACAAACATGCATAGCAACTACTCCCAACTAGCATATACACATATATATGCACAAAGGGGTCTAAACCTACCCTAAAACCCCAAACAAACATAGCACATATCACTTAAACATGCTTGAACACCACAACTCACCAAAAACTCACCTAATCCTAAACATGCATACTACCCATACAAACTTCATAAAACCGTTCAAAATCATCAAAGAAGCTCAGGATCTTCACTTACCTCTTCAACAACTTGAGGATGAAGGATCCTAACGTGGAGATATGAAGAAAAGCTCTTCCAAAGCTCCTAGCTTCAAAACTTGGTTCTTTTGCTCAAAACCTTCAAAAGTCACCAAAACTCTTAAAACTTATGCAAGATTTGATGAAAATCATGGAAAACATGAAAGTCAACGTGGAAGAGGCTGGAACTCACCTCTGGCTGCAAGTGGAGGAGAAAATACCCTCCTCTCACCGACCTTTGGCCCTTTTATAGGTGGCTGGCCAGACCACCTTCGGCAGCCGAACGTGAAGCCGCAACCATGCAATGTTCGGCGGCCGAAAGTGACCTTCGGCGGCCGAACCTTTGCATTTCTCCCTTGTTGCTTTTCTTTCAAACCTCAATGCTTTTACCACTTTAAAACATGAAAACAAGTAAAAATACCGCAGAAAACAACTGTATTACCCTTCTCGAGGGTTCCGACACCCGAGATTCCACCGGACTACAGGAATTCCGATGCCGGACTCAAGCCGGGTATTACATTCTCCCCCCCTTAAGAACATTCGTCCTCGAATGTCCCTAACACAACATAATCACATATAGAAAAAGGGAAAGCTCACTAACGAACCTCAAAACAGATATGGGTATTGCTGGAGCATGGACTCCCGAGTCTCCCAGGTGCAATCTTCTAGGTTGTGGTGGTTCCACAGAACTTTCACCATTGGTATCTCCTTGTTTCTCAGCTTTCTGATCTGGGTGTCAAGGATTCGCACTGGCTGCTCTACATAGGTGAGATCACTTAAGATTTCAACCTCAGGTTCATTAAGAACCTTCTCTGGATCTGACACAAACTTTCTCAACATAGAAACATGGAATACCGGGTGAATTCTTTCCATAGAAGCCGGTAAATCGAGCTTATACGACACAGGCCCGATCTTCTGCAAGATCTCAAAGGGACCAATGTACCGTGGGGCTAGTTTACCCTTCTTACCGAACTGAACCACTCCCTTCATCGGAGACACCTTGAGCAACACCATCTCCCCCTCCTGGAATTCTATCTGTTTCCTACGGAGGTCTGCATAGCTTTTCTGTCTGCTTACAGCTGTTCTGATCCTCTCTCTGATGATAGGCACTACCTTGCTGGTTATTGCAACTAACTCTGGCCCTGCAAGAGTTTTCTCTCCTACCTCTTCCCAGCAAACAGGTGTTCGGCACTTCCTTCCATACAAAGCTTCATAAGGGGCCATCCCTAGGCTAGCATGATGGCTGTTGTTGTAGGCAAACTCCACCAGAGGTAGATGCTGCCTCCAAGAACCGCCAAAGTCTAACACACACATTCTCAGCATATCTTCGATGGTCTGGATGGTCCTCTCTGACTGACCGTCTGTCTGTGGATGGAAAGCAGTACTGAAATCCAACCTTGTGCCCATTTCATTCTGCAGACTCCGCCAAAACCTGGAGGTGAACTGAGGTCCTCGATCTGATACTATCGACACAGGCACTCCATGCAACCTTACTATCTCGTCTACATACACCTGCGCCAACTTGTCCACAGAGTAGTTACTCCTGACTGGAATGAAGTGAGCAGATTTAGTGAGTCTGTCCACAATCACCCATATGGAGTCTAGTCTGTTAGACGTCGCCGGTAACCCCACTACAAAATCCATCGCTATGTTCTCCCATTTCCATTCTGGAATTGGCAGTGGGTTAAGCATTCCAGCCGGCTTCTGGTGCTCTAGCTTCACCCTTTGACATGTCTCGCAGGCTGACACGAACTGTGCCACTTCTCTCTTCATTGCTGGCCACCAATACACCCTTCTCAGATCTTGATACATCTTGGTGGCTCCCGGGTGAACGCTATACCTCGCATTATGAGCTTCCCTCATAATGTCTGCCTTCAAACTGCTATCATCTGGTACACATAATCTCTTACCGTGCCGAAGAATCCCCTCACTGTCAAATCTGAACTCTGCACTGTTGCCAGACTGAACAGTCCTAGCAATCTTCACTAACTCGGGGTCTTCGTGCTGTTTCAGAGCCACTTGCTCTAGAAACACTGGTGTCACTCTCATCTGTGCGATCAAAGCACCTGTACCAGATAACTGCAACTGTAATCCTTCTTCCACGAGCTTGTAGAAATCCTTCACCACCGGTCTTCTCTCTACTGCAATGTGGGATAAACTGCCAAGTGACTTTCGGCTTAAGGCATCAGCGACAACATTAGCCTTGCCCGGATGATACTGGATCTTACAATCGTAATCACTGAGCAATTCTACCCACCGTCTCTGCCTCAAATTTAACTCTCTCTGACTTAAGATGTGCTGTAGGCTCTTATGATCCGTATAGATCTCACACTTTACCCCATAGAGGTAATGCCTCCACATCTTAAGTGCAAAGATAACAGCTGCCATTTCAAGATCGTGTGTCGGGTAGTTCAGCTCGTGCTTCTTCAACTGTCTAGAAGCATAAGCTATCACTCTGTCCTTCTGCATTAACACACAACCTAATCCCACTCGGGATGCATCACAGAACACTGTGAAATCTTCCTCACTGATCGGCAGAGCTAACACCGGTGCTGAAGTCAACCGTCTCTTCAACTCTTCAAAACTCTCCTCACATTCTTCTGACCACACAAACTTCTGATTCTTTCTGGTCAGTCTGGTCATAGGAGCAGCTATCTTCGAGAAGTCCTGAACAAACCTCCGATAGTAGCCTGCCAAACCCAGAAAACTCTTGATCTCTGTCACTGTAGTGGGTATAGGCCAGTTGGCTACTGCCTCTACCTTCTTGGGATCTACTGTTATTCCTTCCTCTGATACGACATGTCCCAAAAAGGCAATGCTCCTTAGCCAGAATTCGCACTTGGAGAACTTGGCATACAAGCCATGCTCTCTCAAGGTTTGAAGCACTAGACGCAGATGCTGGGCATGTTCTTCTACATTCCTGGAGTACACCAAGATATCATCAATAAAGACGATCACAAAACGATCCAAGTACTCCCTAAAAACTCTATTCATGAGATCCATGAATGCTGCAGGGGCATTAGTCAACCCGAACGGCATCACAAGGAACTCATAATGCCCATATCTGGTTCTGAAAGCAGTCTTGGATACATCTCCTTCTCTGATCTTCAACTGGTGGTATCCGGATCTCAGATCTATTTTCGAAAAACAACCTGCTCCTGCCAGCTGGTCGAATAGATCATCGATCCTGGGTAAAGGATACTTATTTTTGATAGTGACTTTGTTCAACTGTCTGTAGTCAACACAAAGTCTAAGAGGTCCATCCTTCTTTCTGACAAATAATACTGGAGCACCCCAGGGTGAGGTACTCGGGCGGATGAAACCCTTAGCTACCAAATCCTGTAACTGCTCTTTCAACTCTCGCAACTCTGCTGGTGCCATCCGGTAGGGAGGAATAGAGATCGGTCTGGCACTGGGCATCAACTCAATTGCGAACTCGATTTCCCTATCCGGTGGTAGTCCTGGAAGCTCTTCAGGAAACACATCTGGGAAGTCTCGCACAACTGGTACTGAGGATGGTTCCCTAACCTGACTGTCTAGCTCTCTCACATAAGCTAGGAACCCCTGACACCCCTTCCTTAACATCCTACGAGCCTGGAGGGCTGATATCAAACCCTTAGGTGTCCCTCTCCTGTCTCCTCTGAAGACACAAGCTGACCCATCCTGGTCTCTGACACTGACTACCTTGTCTCTACAGTTCAGGGTAGCATCATACGTAGATAACCAGTCCATCCCTAGAATGACATCAAAATCTGTCAACTCTAGAACCACCAGGTCAGCTGGAAGGTATCTACCCTCTATGCACACTGGACTGAACCGACAGACTGACTCTGCCAAAGATGGATCACATTTGGGTCCACTGACCCATAGAGGACACTCTAACTCAGACACCATCAGACCCAACCTCTCTGCAGCTCTAGACGAAATGAAAGAGTGAGAAGCACCGGGGTCCATTAAAGCATACACCTCTGAACACCCAATGATGAGCTTACCTGACACCACCGTGTTCGACGTGTCTGCCTCCTGTTGAGTCAGGGTGAAAATCCGTGCTGGGGCTGACGGACCTGCACCTCGGGAACCCATCCCTGATGAAGAGGCTGCCCCTCTTCCTCTACCTCGGCCACTGCTTGGTGGTCGAACTGAAGCTGCGGACTGGACAACACTACCTGCGGTCATCTGCTGGGATGGTGCAACTAAAGTCGCCTGCGGACATTCTCGTGCATAATGTCCCTCCTGCCCACATCTATAGCAGGCTGTGGATCCCAACTGACAAGCTCCTCTATGCTGTTTGCCACACCTCTGACACACTGGAAAATCTGCGCCAGAACTGGAGCCACTACTCATTCCCAGACCCGACTTAAGCCTATTCCAGAACTTGCCTCGCTTTCCTCTGAATTTCTCCCATCTCTTTTTACTCGCACTTGCCGGACCAGAAGCCTGTGCCTTTGCTTGCTTGACTACTCCTTGACTTATGGCACTGGCCTCCATCTTTCTAGCAGCATCCACAATAGAGTGGAAACTTTCCTTCTCCGCATGAAGAATCAAAGAGAAATACCTGGGATGAAGCCTTGTGGCATATCTCTTTGCCTTCTTCTGATCTGTATCATATGCCTGACCGACATATGGCAACAATTCCAGGAACTTATCTGTATATTCATCAACTCTCATCTCCTCCGTCTGTCGCAACTGCTCAAACTCCACAACCTTTAGTTCCCTGGAACTGTCAGGAAAAGCCCATCCAGCAAATTCGTTGGCGAACTCTTCCCATGTCATACTCTCCAGTCTCGGGTCCACATAATTCTTGAACCATTCTCTAGCTTTCTTGCACTTTAACGTGAACCCTGCCATTTCAATGGCTCTACCGTCATCTGCTCCCAACTCACTTGTTATCATTCTAACTGCACTGAGATACTCAAAGGGATCATCTCCTGGATTGAATTTAGGAGCATCCAACTTTAAGTACTCGGTCATCTTCACCTTACTTCCCCCTGAAGAACTGGGTTGCTGTGCTTCGACAACAGGGGCTACTGGTTCAGGTGGTGGTGGTGGAGGAACTGGTTCCCTCACTTCAGGCTGTACTGGACTTGGATAACCAGGTGGGGGTGGATACATGTGATATGGTGGATAGAAGGAAGGATAGGGCATATAGGGCATGTAGGGTGGATATGGGGCAAAGCTGGAGTACTCCGACGTGCCTCCCATCGGATACTCTGGGCCCTGAGGAAAGGGTGGATAACCAAACCCCGAGGCCTGTGCACCTCCATGGGACTCCCCCATACCTTCTTCTGACCTTCCTACACCCATGCTTACATCTCTACTCTGATCCTCTTCCATCACACCTCTTTCTTCTACTGACCTTCCCCCTCTGCTTACTCCTCGCCTGCTCTCGTCAGAAGACCTTCTAGGGTCTCGTGACGTTCCTTCCCTGCTTGACCTGTGAGCTCTTGCCCTTGGCAATGCAGGTGGACGAGCAACTGTACCCTCACTTACAGGTGGGACTCCAGTCAATCTCGCGGATCGACGAGTTCCTCGCATCTTAGCTCACTGGAAAAACAACAAATCACATAACACATAAGCAACACATCACAGACACTGCACGTATAAATCATGGCATTGCACATCAGCATATAGACAGGACTAACATCCTATCCTCGTGGACATGTTTTCCTATGATGCTTGACCTGCTACCCTCTCTATGAGCCCAACTCTCTCTCTATAGGTCCGACCATGTGAACCTAGGGCTCTGATACCAATCTGTAACAGCCCGGAAACCGAACTGCCACCGGCACTAGGATCCAGATCGACTTAAGGTCGCCGGGACCCGTAGTAAGACTGCTATCCTGTCTGTCTACCTATGAAATCCCGTACATGATCATATTTTTTCTGAAAAACATAAAAGTTTCCTTCATTTCCAGACTTAACATGTGCATGCACTCTCTCTGTGCTCTATCAATCCTTACTAGAGCTCCTCATGGCTCTAGGCGGATCAAACTCATAATGTTAAGCCTGGTTTTGCTCATACACAGACAACAATAAAGAAACATACATAAACTGATCATGTAACGACACAAAGGGATTACAACTCTTATAAGTCAAGCACCAGTCTATACACTGTACATATACACTATCTCTTTACATTACATGTCCACACTAGCTATTACAATACTCTGTACTCTTCCTGTACCCTGCTGAGTTCTCTCTGACCTCTGAACCTGCACAACTGGAGTTAGGGGAGAGGGATGAGCTACTATAGCCCAGTGAGTAGAATAATCAACTAACAGGTGATAAAACATGCTCTCATGAAATGCAACACATAATCACATTACCTCGGCCGGACGGATCAAAACTCCCTCTATCTCATCTGGGGTACCTGAGTACCATGTGCCTGGTCCCCGTAGGGCTGTTCCAGGTCTTTGTGTCGTGCCTGGTCCCCGTAGGGCTGTTCCAGGTCTTTCCTCTGAGGGCTAATGAATCCTCACGAAGTCCATGCCGTCTCACATAAGCAATGTACAAGGAGCCATGCCAAGTACAAGGATAAATGCAATGCATCATAGTCGTGTATACTAATGCACTCACCCTATAGCATATTCATGATGCATGAAGCATGATAAAAGATGCAGTTCTCATTTAAAACATTAAGTTAAGTTCCACTCACCTTTAATTATCTCTAAACTGACTCTGCAGGTTCTGACACTGGACTCACTACTGACTTCCCTGATTCCTCTGGTCCGTACCTACACAGGTGGACTCAAATGAGGGACCAAACTCACTCATGAACATCTCTAAGAAACTCCCCAAAAACCCCTCTAAACAAGCCTACAACCATCACATAAAACATGCAAAAGAAAGCTGGACAGGGCACTTTCGGCGGCAGGTTCGGCGGCCGAAACCCCACTCCAGAGACGAAACTCATGCATGTTCGGCGGCACCTTCGGCGGCCGAAGGTCTCGTCCAGAGACGAAACTCACACACTTTCGGCGGCCTAACTCCCTCTTTCGGCGGCCGAAAGTCTCTTTCTAAACCGAAAGCCTAGCTTTCGGGGGCAACCTTTGGCAGCCGAAACTGCCTCCACAAGGGGTTCGGCGGCCGAACCTTCCTTCGGCGGCCGAACCTGGTTTTGCCCGAAGGGCAGAACCCTGCTCTGTTTCATGCAAACTTGCCCAAAAACCTACAAACATGCATAGCAACTACTCCCAACTAGCATATACACATATATATGCACAAAGGGGTCTAAACCTACCCTAAAACCCCAAACAAACATAGCACATATCACTTAAACATGCTTGAACACCACAACTCACCAAAAACTCACCTAATCCTAAACATGCATACTACCCATACAAACTTCATAAAACCGTTCAAAATCATCAAAGAAGCTCAGGATCTTCACTTACCTCTTCAACAACTTGAGGATGAAGGATCCTAACGTGGAGATATGAAGAAAAGCTCTTCCAAAGCTCCTAGCTTCAAAACTTGGTTCTTTTGCTCAAAACCTTCAAAAGTCACCAAAACTCTTAAAACTTATGCAAGATTTGATGAAAATCATGGAAAACATGAAAGTCAACGTGGAAGAGGCTGGAACTCACCTCTGGCTGCAAGTGGAGGAGAAAATACCCTCCTCTCACCGACCTTTGGCCCTTTTATAGGTGGCTGGCCAGACCACCTTCGGCAGCCGAACGTGAAGCCGCAACCATGCAATGTTCGGCGGCCGAAAGTGACCTTCGGCGGCCGAACCTTTGCATTTCTCCCTTGTTGCTTTTCTTTCAAACCTCAATGCTTTTACCACTTTAAAACATGAAAACAAGTAAAAATACCGCAGAAAACAGCTGTATTACCCTTCTCGAGGGTTCCGACACCCGAGATTCCACCGGACTACAGGAATTCCGATGCCGAACTCAAGCCGGGTATTACAAACCTAATCATGCATATCTCTCACAAAACTCCCATAAAACCTTCAAAAATCAAGAAAGGAAGTTCAGGATCTTCACTTACCTCTTCCAAACAAGAGAATAAACGATCCCAACGTGGAGATATGGGAAAATCCTCTCTCAAAATCTCCAAGCTTCCAAACTTTGCTCCTTTGCTCAAAAACTTCAAAACCACATGAAAATCCTTCAAAACTATGAAAGGTTTGAGAAAACACATAAATCACTCAAGGAAGATCAAGTCTCACCTCAGCTCGTGCAAATGGAAAGGAAATCTTATCCATTTGACCGACCTAGGGCCTTTTATAGTTGGCTGGCCAGACCAACTACGGCGGCCGAAGGAGAACCCAAATGCCATGCACGTTCGGCGGCCGAAAGTGACCTTCGGCGGCCGAACCTTGGCATTTCTCCATTGTTGCTTTTCTTTCAAAAACTCATTTCTTTTAACACTTTAAAACATTAAAAACTCTTAAAAACATGTAAAAACATAACCCGAACCCTTCTAGGGCATTCCGACATCAGAAATCCACCGGACTACAGGAATTCCGACGCTGGACTCTGGCCGGGTATTACATTCTCCCCCCTTAAGAACATTCGTCCCTGAATGTTCCTTAAACACATAAACACATAACACATAGAAAAGGGGAAAACTAACTAACCTTAGAACAGATATGGGTATTGCTGGAGCATGGACTCTCGTGTCTCCCAGATGCACTCCTCTAGATTGTGGTGGTTCCACAGAACTTTTACCATCGGAATCTGTAATACCCGGCTAGACTCCGGTATCGGAATTCCTACCGTCCGGTGGAATCTCGGATGTCAGAAACCTCTAGAAGGGTAAAACCATGTTTTCGTAAAATGTTTTAATGTGTTTTACGGTTTTAAGCAAGATGGAAATGAGTTTTTGCATGAAAACAACCTTGGAGGAAAACCCAGGTTCGGCCGCCGAACCTCAAGTTCGACCGCCAAACATGCAGGCATTTCGGGTGTGCCTTAGGCCCCCGAAGGCATAAGTGAGGGAAGTCCAAGTTCGGCCGCCGAACCTCAAGTTCGGCCGCCGAACATGGCATACATGCGGAGGCACGTTCGGCCCCCGAACGTGGCCTGGCCAGCCACTATAAAAGGGTCCCTTAGCCGAAATGGGCGAGCTTTTCTCCCCATTGTCGGCCAAGGTGAGCTCTCCGTCACCCCTCACCAATCTTGGGTCCTTTCCTTTAGATCTTTCAAGATTTTCACAAGTTTTTGCTTTGTTTTGAAGATTTTCAAGTTTTGAGCAAGTTTTGAGCTTGGAGACCCAAGGAAGTTGAAAATCTCCCATCTCCAAGATTAGGTCGTCTCTCTCTCGATCTTCAAGAGGTAAGAGCCGATCTTAAGCTCATTGCATGTTTTAAGTAAGTTTTATGTAGATCTATGGGGTAGAATGCATGTTTAGCTTATAGTTAGGTTTTTGAGTTAATGTTATGTTTTGAGCAATGTATGTTGGATTTGTATTGTTTGATGTGTTGTAGATGGGGCTTAGGATAGTTTGAAGCCCCTAGGAGCTGGTATGTTTGTGTATGTGTGTTGTAGAATAGGTTTATGCATGTTTGGGAAGTTTTGGAGGCGTATATGCATAGGAGAGCTGAGTTTCTGCCACTAAGGGAGAAACCAGGTTCGGCAGCCGAAGGAACTTTCGGCCGCCGAACATGCTTGTGGAAGCAGCCTTCGGCTGCCAAAACTTGCCCCCGAAAGGAGACTTTCGTCTCTGTCTGGGAGTTTCGGCCGCCGAAAGTGCCGCCGAACATGCATGAGTTTCGCCTCTGTCTGGGAGTTTCGGCCGCCGAAGGTGCCGCCGAACCTGCCTAACTTTCGGCTCTGGAGGGACTTTCGGCCGCCTAACCTGCCGCCGAAAGTGCCCTGTCCAGCCCTCTTTTGCATGTTTTTCTATGATTGTTTCATGATGTTCTAGGGGGTTTTTGGGGGATGTTTTTAGAGTTATGTTCTAGTTGTTTGGTCCCTCATTTGAGTCCACCTGTGTAGGTTCGGACCTGAGGAACCGAGGACCCCAGCAGTGAGTTCAGCTGCTTCTGAGTCAGTAGAGCTTCAGCCAGAGGTGAGTGGAATAACTCTTATGCTTTTAAATAAATAAACCAGTTTTAGCATGATTCACGCATCATGAATGCCATGAGATATAAAAGGGTGCTTGCATTAGAACTCACGAATATGCTGCATTGCATAATATGTTGATGATGCGGATGAATGTTGAATGATCCATTAGTCCTCATATGTTATGATATGATGATGATACGGTACGGAAGACCAGTGAGGCCCATTCTACGCCCCTGGCACCATGTAAGAGAAAGACTAGTGAGGCCCATTCTACGCCCCTGGCACAGTTGGAATGTTATGTTATGCTATGTTATGATTATGTAAGAGAAAGACCAGTGAGGCCCATTCTATGCCCCTGGCATAGTTGGACCATGTAGAGGACTATTGGTGACAAATTCATCCTTGATGTGATTAGCTGTGATGTGATGCATTTCATGTTATCATATGTTTTATTATTCTGCTCACTGGGCTCTAGTAGCTCACCCCTCTCCCTTAACCCCCAGGCTTACAGGTACAGGGTAGACCAGGAGGTCAGCAAGAGTAATGAAGTCTTGTGTATGTAATAGCTAGAATGTGGACATGACAAATTGTATAATGATGTAGAGTTGTGAATAGTTATGTAATGATGTTTAAGGATGTTAGAAGTGTGCTTGACCATAGCATGTTGTTATCCCTTTTGATACATGATATCAGATGTTTTATGATGTATATGTAAACCAACTCAACTCATGTTATGCCACCCATTGGGGGCATTGATGAGGTCCCACTGAGGGGCCAATGTTTATGATTATGTTTATGTTCAGTGCATGCACAGGTTGAGTTGGTGTATGAGAGAATGAATGAAAGAAAAGTTTTAATTTTTATGTATGTTGTTGATCATGTATGGGATTAATCAGGTTCACAGGAAGCATGTTAGGCTTGCTACGGGTCCCAGCGGCCTTAAGTCGACCTGGATCCTAGCGCCGGTAGCGGTCCGATTTTCGGGTCGTTACACCTTGTTTCTCAACCTTCTGATCTGAGTGTCAATGATCCTCACTGGCTGCTCTTCATAGGTGAGATCTCCTAGGATATCTATATCAGATTCACTGAGAACCTTACCCGGATCTGACACGAACTTCCGTAGCATAGAAACATGGAAAATCGGATGGATTCTTTCCATAGATGCAGGTAAATCCAGCTTATACGATACATTCCCGATCTTCTGCAAGATTTCAAAGGGACCAATGTACCGTGGAGCTAATTTACCCTTCCTCCCAAAGCGAACCACTCCCTTCATTGGAGACACCTTCAGCAATACCATATCCCCCTCCTGGAGCTCTATCTGCTTCCTACGGATGTCTGCATAGCTCTTCTGTCTGCTTACAGCTGTTCTGATCCTCTCTCTGATGATAGGCACTAGCCTGCTGGTAATCTCTACAATATCTGGCCCTGCAAGAGCCTTCTCTCCTACTTCTTCCCAGCAAACAGGTGTCCTGCACTTACTTCCATACAAAGCTTCATAAGGAGCCATCCCTATGCTAACATGATGGCTGTTATTGTAGGCAAACTCCACCAGAGGTAGATGCTGCCTCCAAGAACCGTCAAAATCTAACACACACATTCTCAACATATCTTCTATGGTCTGGATGGTCCTCTTTGACTGACCGTCTGTCTGTGGATGGAAAGCAGTGCTGAAATCCAACCTTGTGCCCATAGCAGCTTGCAGACTCCGCCAAAACCTGGAGGTGAACTGAGGTCCTCTATCTTAAACTATAGACACAGGAACTCCATGCAGCTTTACTATCTCTTCTACATACACCTGCGCAAGTTTGTCCACAGAGTAGTTACTCCTAACTGGAATGAAGTGTGCAGATTTGGTCAGTCTATCCACAATCACCCAGATGGAGTCTAGCCTGTTGGACGTCGCCGGTAACCCCACTACAAAATCCATAGCTATGTTCTCCCATTTCCACTCTGGAATCGGCAGTGGGTTAAGCATTCCAGCCGGCTTCTAGTGCTCTAGCTTCACCCTTTGACAAATCTCGCAGGCTGACACAAACTGTGCCACTTCTCTTTTCATGGCTGGCCACCAATACACTCTTCTCAGATCTTGATACATCTTGGTGGCTCCAGGGTGAACGCTATACCTTGCATTATGAGCTTCCCTCATAATGCCTTCCTTCAAACTGCTGTCATCTGGTACACATAATCTCTTCCCGTGACGAAGAATCCCCTCACTGTCAAATCTGAACTCTGCACTGTTGCCTGACTGAACAGTCCTGGCAATCTTCACTAACTCGGGGTCCTCGTGCTGTTTCAGAGCCACTTGCTCAAAAAACACGGGTGTAACCCTCATCTGTGCAATCAAAGCACCTGTACCAGATAAGTCTAACTGTAGTGTGGGATAAACTGCCAAGTGACTTCCGGCTTAAGGCATCAGCTACAATATTAGCCTTTCCCGGATGATACTGAATCTTGCAATCATAATCACTGAGCAATTCCACCCACCGTCTCTGCCTCAAATTCAGCTCTCTTTGACTCAAGATGTGTTGCAGGCTCTTATGATCCGTGTAGATCTCACACTTTACCCCATAGAGGTAATGCCTCCATATCTTAAGTGCAAAGATAACAGCTGCCATTTCCAGATCGTGTGTCAGATAGTTCAGCTCGTGCTTCTTCAGCTATCTAGAAGCATAAGCTATCACTCTGTCATTCTGCATCAACACACAACCTAATCCCACTCGGGATGCATCACAGAACACTGTGAAATCTTCATCACTAGTTGGCAGAGCTAACACCGGTGCTGAAGTCAACCGTCTCTTCAGCTCTTCAAAACTTTCTTCACATTCTTCTGACCATACAAACTTCTGGTTCTTTCTGGTCAATCTGGTCATAGGAGCAGCTATCTTCGAGAAGTCCTGAACGAACCTCCTGTAATAGCCTGTCAAACCCAGAAAACTTTTGATCTCTGTCACTGTGGTGGGTCTTGGCCAGTTGGCTACTGCCTCTACCTTCTTGAGGTCCACTGCTATGCCTTCATCTGATACTACATGCCCCAAGAAAGAAATGCTCCTCAGCCAGAGCTCGCACTTGGAGAACTTGGCATACAAGCCATGCTCTCTCAAAGTCTGTAAGACTATCCTCAGATGCTGGGCATGCTCCTCTGCATTCCTGGAGTACACTAAGATATCATCTATAAAGACGATCCCAAAGTGATCCAGGTATTCTCTAAAAACTCTGTTCATGAGATCCATGAATGCTGCAGGGGCGTTAGTCAACCCGAACGGCATTACCAGGAACTCATAATGCCCATATCTGGTCCTGAAAGCAGTCTTTGGTACATCCTCTTCCCTAATCTTCAACTGGTGGTATCCGGACCTCAGATCTATCTTAGAGAAACAACCTGCTCCTACCAGCTGGTCGAATAGATCATCGATCCTGGGTAGAGGATACTTGTTTTTGGTAGTGACTTTGTTCAACTGCTTGTAGTCGATACAAAGTCTAAGAGATCCATCCTTCTTTCTGACAAACAATACTGGAGCACCCCAAGGTGAGGTACTCGGGTGGATGAAACCCTTGTCTACCAACTCCTGTAACTGTTCTTTCAACTCTCTTAGCTCTGCTGGTGCCATCCTGTAGGGAGGAATAGAGATCGGTCTGGTACCAGGCATCAACTCTATCTCGAACTCTATTTTCCTATCAGGTGGTAGTCCTGGAAGCTCTTAAGGAAACACATCTGGGAACTCTCTAACAACTGGTATTGAGGATGGTTCCCTAACCTGACTGTCTAGCTCTCTCACATGAGCCAGGAACCCCTGACAACCCCTCCTCAACAACCTACGAGCCTGAAGGGATGATATCAAACCTTTAGGTGTCCCCCTCCTGTCTCCTCTGAAGACACACTCTGACCCATCCTGGTCTCTGAAACTAACTACCTTGTCCTTGCAGTTCAAGGTAGCATTATACGTAGATAACCAATCCATCTTTAGAATGACATCAAAATCTGTTAACTCTAGAACCACAAGGTCAGCTGGAAGGTATCTACTCTCATACACACTGGACTAAACCGACAGACCACTACAACATTATCCATATCTTGTCACAAAATAAATTGGAGCTAAAAATAGAATTTTGGTGGCTAGATGCTTTTGCCACAACATATTTTTCCCATGACATGCCGTAGCTAGAAGTGGCGTAACTAAAGTTTAGTTACAGGATTTACCTGTGTTGTGGCTAAAATAAATATTTATAGTCATACTTTTTATTTAAATGAAGCAAAAATATTGCCATTAAAAATAAATATTGTGGCTAGTTATTAGCCACGATAATGGAATATTTGTAACCACGTTTTCTTTTTGCCACAACAACCTTTTTTTGTAAGTGATTTTGCTATGATTATGTTACAAAAATAATAATGTGGCAATTTAAACTTATATATAGTTACAAATTTAATTTTATGGCTAACATATCTAAATTTAGCCATAAACTTAATTGTATGACAAAAAATATTTACTATTAGCCACATTTAAATAATTATAAGGCAAGAATAAAATTTATAGCCACAAAAATAAGAAAGTGACAAGTTCTAGTATAATTGTTGCACTTAATTTTATTTTATAACTATTGAATAACGCCACAAAATTATTAAATTAGAAACTATTCTAAATATAGTACATACGGCTACTATTAATTATTTGTAGCTAAAATGTAATATTTATTTAATTTATTATTATTTAATGGGATTATATTATAATTTACTATTACATATGTTATTTATCTATTAATAATTTTGGTAAAATTTATAATAGAATATAAAATTTATATAAAAAATTTAGCTAAAATTTAAATTTATAAAATAATTATATATTAATATTAAGACTCAATCAGAATGACAATTATAAAATAACAATAAATTTAATCCAAAATAACTAATATCCAAAATAAACTAATTTAAGTCATAAAGCAATTACACTAAAATACTTGAAATTATAATACTATACTAACACTAATATTAATATCTAAATTTTCTAAAAGTAGTATTATAAGGCTGCTGGCTGCTTCAAAATCCAAAACTTCAAATATACTGCAAATCATTCTCCAATTTCATCATCTTGGGAATCCTCCATAGGCTGTATAAAATTTTATTTGAAAATATTAATAACAAAATTATATAAAATAGATAAGGTTCATACTAGTTATATAGCTTACAAAAAATCTTATATTAGAAAAAAAATGAGACTTAGTTTTTAATCACTTACTGATGCAATATTATTATTTTTCTCCAAAAGCATCTTGAATTTCTGCTCCCATATTCTATTCATCTCTGCAAGTTTCTCATCCATTTGCTTCTTAACATCATTTACTTGTTCACTTGCTTCTTTTTGAATTTGTTGGACACGCTCGTTTGCTTCTCTTCTTGAAGTATCAAGTTGTCTAAGTAGTTTTATTTTTGTAGGTCTAGCACCAAAATATTCCGTGACATTTTTTCCAGGACCATAAGCACGTACATAACCATTTTTTTCTTGCCCAAGTACATCAGCAAACATAGCATCATCATCTAGTGAAATTTGTCCTTTTTCTCATTGTTTCTTTAGTTGCTAAAACTTTTCCTATTGAGATATTTATATTTATTGATATTAAAAAAATCAAAATATAGCATAAAATACATAACAAATAAATAAAACATATGTAAAAAGTATTACAACGGCTTCTTGTGATATTGGATCAATTTCTTTGCCTTGTTTTCTCTTTCTGGATTCAAGAAAAAGCTCTAAGCAAGAAGGTGTTTTTCCATTTTTTTTCTTCTGTTCAAATAAATATAACAATTAGTATTAGTTTATCATAGATCTATACCAATAAAAATTTGAGTTCAAGTAAAACCAAACTTTCCGTAAAAGAGTCAATTGACTTAACTACAAATATGCTGCAGATAAACAAAACTTGTATAAAAGAGCTAACATTTTTATAGCTAATGATATCAATTCAAGCGTTAAAATTCATAATACTGTTGATTATTATTTACTCTACAAGTTTGGATGCTCATAGGGTTGACCAATCATAATTCATTCCTATATTTAGAATATTAAATATGGTCAAATTCCACCATTAAATGAGTGAGTTATTAATGGTGTTTGCTGTCTAATCTAATACTACTAAAAAATTGCCATGTTTAACTTTAATGAGCATAAAGAAAAAGGGAATTTGTTTTGATGTGGGAAATGAAGGTTAATAACGGCAGTCTGAGTCTAATTAGGCATTTATAGAAAAAATAGTAAATGGCATATCAAAAAGTTCTAACAATCATATGAACTTCAAAAGGCATTATTATTATTTTTTTTTTATAAAAATAGCTTTTATTAGAACTTTGAGAGTTATAGTAGAATACAAAGAATAACAACAAGCAGCTAGCTTATACCATTACAGGTTGACCAGTTCTTGATTGTTAAGCTACTAAAAAGAATTTGGATTAAGGAATAAGGAAAGCTAGGTACATCTTAAACCAAACAAAAGATCCATAAAAGATCAAATCATAAACTTTCTCAAGCTCTAAACTAGAATTATCAAATACTATTTTGTTTCTTTCTAGCCATAGTCCACAAAACGACAGCAGTAAAAAGTGATTATTTATGTATCATTTAATTAATAAAAAACACTATAATACTAATAAAATAAAAACAAACTCATACCATATGATCTCTCAGCCGAGCAAAGCTTTTTATCCCCGTGTATGGCGGCATAGAACGCTTGCATCTATTTGTCTTATTTTTGTTGCTTCTCTCCTAAAGAAAAACAATGAAAAATTTTCAGAATTTATGTTAGCTAATAGAAATTGAATTCATATAAAATAAATTATTAAATTTTACACAAATTTTTAATACCTGAAATGCATTTTCTGTCCAAAAATCAAACAAATGCAGTAGCATTATCACCAATAGCTTGATCATCTTCGTCAAATTCTACTGGCAATTTTTGCCCATTCTCCAATTGTGTGATTTTCAAGTATCGTATTGGTCCTCTAGTTTTTCTTTTAATTGTATTGGAACCTATTTCAAAACAAAAGTAAAACAATAATCATATAATAACAAGAATTTATGTACATAGAACAAGTAAACATAATCAATTGTTTAAATAAAATTAAATGAGTAAACCTGTAGTTACATTTGGATTTTGAAGTTGATTAGAAGTGTGATCAACGGTAACTGTGGGTAGCTCGTCACCAAGTCCATTTGGTAAAATATCATAATCTCGAAATAGAGTGTATATATCAATGGGTTTCGAAGGGAACTTCTTATAACTATCCATCATATTTTTCACATCTGTATCATCTTTAACCTCTATCAATGCATCAAGATCACTAAGAGCTTTATCAGCCTTCAAGTAATAAAATTTATCTCCTTTTATAACATCAAATCCACAATCCTTTTTCAAGTCATCCAATATATCAAAAAATGAGATGAAATCAATATCAAAATTAGGTTTCTCCATGAACCTACCATTTTCATATATTCTATTTGGTGAAAATATAAAATGGCCTACATAATGATACCTCATTGTCTTCTGACTAGTATTCCCTAAAAAAAAAATTGAAGTTAGTCATCTAATTATTTACGAAAACAACTTAAAATTTATAAATCACATAAATATTATTTACCTTGAAAATTTAAAGCCTGATTTTGGTGTAACTCTTGAGTTTCTTGAAAGTTCTGGTTAACATTATTTTCAGTCTCATTTTTCAAGTTAATATTGATGGAATTCTCTTTCCGCAACTTGCATCGTTGACCCATGATGTTTGCTTCTGCTTCATGGAAAAAATTGAATATTACACATAGATGATAAATTAATATAAAAATAGTGAATCAAAGCTTTTTAACAGATGAAAAACGAATGAAAAGTAAATATCAGATGCCTTTCACGTGTTTAACCTAGAACAATTACAATGAAACATTAATTTTAAGGCTTTTGTAATTTTAAACGTACCTGATTGGATTTGATAGTGGGAGCTTCTCCTTTTGATAGTGGACAGAAATTGAAAACTGAATGAATCATGAGTGAGAATGAAAATTTATATAGAATTCGTAGCGGTAGCAGTAGCGGCTGTAGGGAGGAAATTTTTAATTTTAAGGTTTTCATTCCCCCAAGCCAAAAATATATATATTAGCAAGCTTATCATTATATTGCCGCCACTAATTGATAGGGTTCCCTTTATTAATTAATATAATATTTTTTATTTTCATTTTTTTGTAATTAAAATATTTTATATTTTTAATTAAATAAGCAAAATAAAATAATTTTAATTTGTTTAAGCAGATTCAAAATCAACGCTATGAATTTTTTTTTAAAAGAAAAAAAATCATGACCACACCTTTGTAGAGCTGTATTTTTAACATCAAAATAAATTTATTTTCAAAAAAAAAATTTCAAAATTAATTTATACGCAAAATACAAATATGTAGATAAAAAAAATTCATGTAAAAAAAAAATTTTAAGTGTGCCAAATTTGGCATAATTGTGTTTTTTGATGGAATAAGACCCTAAAGGTGTTAAATCGTTAGTTAAAAATTTGGAATAATTTTGGTATAAATTTAATTTATATATTGTGGATAAAGAATTTTGGTTTTTTTGTTTATCGATTAGTAATTATGTTCGGTAATTAGTAATTCTGTAAAAAATTTTCAATTACCATAATTTTCAAATTTGCTAATTGGTCACGGTGATGGTTATAAAATGCTCACCTTTAAGCATATAGCAGTGTAAAGTTCATTTTACTAAGGGTGTGTAGTACCGGTTCTGAAACTGATTCCTAGAAGAAAGCGGTACTAGATAAAAAAAAAAACGATTCTTGGAAATTAAGAAATTGATACCAATTTTTTTCCTAGTTCTAGTATTGGTTCCAATTATATTTCTATGGTTCAGGTTTAGGTTTTAATTCTGGTCTCAGCTCTAAGAGAAGAATCGGAACTAGAAAATATAATTCTGTATATGGTTTCAATTAAGAGATAAATTTTCTAAGATATAATTATTTGACAGAGTAAGGTTCATGAAGAACCGATTTAAAATCGAGAATCATAGAAGAACTAGTATTGAAGTCTTAAAAAACCGACTATATTCAAGTCTGAAAAAATACAATAATTCTATAGAATTAAGACTAACTTTCGTTAATGATGTGTGAAATTACTTGCTTTCGATTTTCTTCTAGCATTTTTAGTTTTGTTTTTCTTTTTCATTTTCATTTTTCAAATTTTTTCTGATTTTTTTTGTAATAATGGTTATCTAGCGTCGTTGAAGCTCATATGGAATTGATAGCATTAAAGCACAATAGAGAGAATATAGCTACAATATTGGCTTCAACGGAGGCTAATTTTCCAGCCACCTAATGAAATTCGATGAAAACTTTTAATTTTTAATTAGTATTTAATAAAGTTAGCTTTATTATTATTATTATTATTATTATTATTATTATTATATAGTCAAAATGTTATATTTCATAAAAAATGAAACATATTTTCTACAAAATGAAGTTTAATTATTCTATTATATATATTGAATATCTTAAGTAAAATATATTACTAATAGTAATAAGGTTAGATTAGCGGACTCTAATTAAAGTGGGACCAATTAAGCAAAGAACAAAAAAAAAATTTGAAGTGTTCCCAAATATTTTTTCCATTGTACCAATAAGTGTGCCCAAGTTAGCACAACTTTTGTCGCCGTTCTTTTCCATGACTCTTTGATAATTATAACTAAAATATCATAGTACTCATACAATTCATTTAGCTACGATGTTGTGGCTAATGATTTAGTAATAGTTATGACAAACATAATTACATGACTAATATTTTTATGTTTCTGCCATAAATTTTTTGTAATGACTAATAAACTATAACTAATAAAATAATTATTACTACAATCATATTAGCTTTATGGCTATTAAAATTATTACCTATAATATTAATGTGTTGTGACTACAATGGTAGTAATTGTTACAAAAAAATTAAATTTATAGCTATTATATCTATTAGCTATGATATTACTTTGTAGCTAAAATTAATTGTGGCAAATAGTCAACAAATAGTTACATTATATATAAAATAAAATAAAAAATACATATTAGTTATAATTGTTGCATTTTTGTTTCTAAATAGTTTAAATTAGCCACAATAGGTTTTTAGCCGTAATAAAATAAATATATTAGCCACAATAATTTTTTTTGTAGCTACGTATCGTAACTAGAGATGTAATATGTTGTAGTGGACTGACTCTGCCAATGATGGGTCACATTTGGGTCCACTAACCCAAAGAGGACACTCTAACTCAGAGACTATCAAACCCAATCTCTCTGCGGCTCTAGAAGCAATGAAAGAGTGAGAAGCACCGGGGTCCATCAAAGCATACACCTCTGAACACCCAATGATGAGATTACCTGACACCACTGTGTTCGAAGTGTCTGCTTCCTACTGAGTCATGGTGAAAATTTGTGCTGGGGCTGATGGACCTGCACCTCGGGAACCCATCCCTGATGAAGAGGCTGCCCCTCTTCCTCTACCTCTGCCACTGCTCTTTGGTACGGCTGAAGCTGCTGGCTGTGCTACACTGCCTGAGGTCATCTGCTGGGATGGTGCCATTAAGGTCGCCTGAGGACATTCTCGTGCAATATGTCCCTCCTGCCCACATCTATAGCAGGCTGTAGATCTCAGCCGACAAACTCTCCCGTGTGATCTCCCACATTTCCTACACACTGTACTGCCTGTGCCAGAGCTGGAGCCACTACTCATTCCCAGACCAGATCTGATTCTGTTCCAAAACTTTCCTCTCTTAGACTTGAACTTCTCTCCCTTTTTGCTGCCAGAAACTGCTGTACTGGGGGCCTTAGAACCTGATGACTGTGCCACCTGCTGCTTCACTGTTCCCTGTAGGATGGCACTTGCCTCCATCTTTCTGGCTGCATCCACAATGGAGTGAAAACTCTCTTTTTCTGCTGGAAGGATCAAGGAGAAATACCTGGGATGAAGCCTTGTGGCATATCTCCTTGCCTTCTTCTGGTCAGTATCATAAGTCTGACCCACAAACGGTAACAATTCCAGGAACTTATCTGTATACTGATCAGCGCTCATATCCTCTGTCTGTCTCAATTGTTCGAACTCTACAATCTTCCTCTCCCTGGAACTGTCAGGAAAAGCCCACCCAGCAAACTCATTGGCGAACTCTTCCCAAGTCATGCCGTCTATTATGGGGTCCATATAGTTTTTGAACCATTCTCTTGCTTTCTTGCACTTTAATGTGAACCCTGCCATCTCAATGGCTCTGCTATCATCTGCTCCCAACTCACTTGTTATCATTCTGACTGCACTGAGATACTCAAAGGGATCATCTCCCGTATTGAATTTAGGAGCATCCAACTTTAAGTACTCTGTCATCTTCACCTTGTTTCCCCCTGAAGAACTGGGTTGCTGTGCTTCCACAACAGGGGCTGCTGGTTCAGGTGGTGGTGGTGGAGGTATTGTTTCTCTAGATTCAGGGTGTGCTGGACTTGGATGAAAAGGTGGGGGTGGATGCATATGATATGGTGGGTAAAAAGAAGGATAAGGCATGTAGGGCATATAGGGTGGATATGGGGCAAAGCTGGAGTAATCCGACGTACCTCCCATTGGATACCCCGGGACCCTGTGGAAAGGGTGGATAGCCAAACCCCGAGGCCTGAGCACCTCCCTGGGACTCCCCCATACCTTCTTCAGACCTTCCCACACCCATACTTTCATCTCCTCCCTGATCTACATCCATAGCCTCTCTTGCTTCCTCTGATCTTCCTCCTCTGTCTACTCCTCTTCTGCTCTCGTCAGAAGACCTTCTAGGGTCTCTTGACATTCCCTCCCTGCTTGATCTGTGAGTCCTTGCCCTTGGCAATGCAGGAGGACGAGCAGCTGTACCCTCACTTTCTGGTGGGACTCCAGTCAATCTCGTTGATCGACGAGTTCCTCGCATCCTAACTCTCTGGAAAGCAACACATAACATAGCACATCAGCAACATATAGTCCATGTGGAAACACATGAACCTCAAGCATACATCACATATAATATAATGCTCATGCATGAATCATGGCATTTCACATCATCATAAAGACAGGACTGACATCCTATCCTAGTGGACATATTTTCCTATGGTGCTTGACCTGCTAGAACCTCTATAAGCCCGATTCTGTCTATATAGGTCCGACCATGTGAACCTAGGGCTCTGATACCAATCTGTAATAGCCCGGAAACTGAACTGCTATCGGCGCTAGGATCCAGATCGGCTTAAGGCCGCCGGGACCCGTAGCAAGCCTGCTGTGAACTCTGTGTACCTGTGAAATCCCATACATGATCATATATTTTCTGTAAAAGTTAAAACTGTTCTCTGTTCCAAGGCTCAACCTGTGCATACTCTATCTCTGTACTATAAAACCCCTGCTAGAGCTCTCATCCTTGCTCTAGGCGGGTTATCTCCTGTTAAGCCTGGTTTTTCATACATATACAATAAAAATCATTTTCATGAACAGACCATGTATATACAAAACGGATTACAACTCTTATAAGTCAAGCACAATGCTATACACTGTACAACATACACTATCTCTTTACAATTGCATGTCCACACTAGCTATGTAATACCCGGCTAGAGTCCGGCATCGGAATTCCTGTAGTCCGGTGGAATTTCGGGTGTTGGAACCCTCTAGAAGGGTAGTACATATGTTTTCTAAAGAGTTTTAATATGTTTTAATGTTTTAAGTGTTAAAGAAAGTGAGTTTTTGAAAGAAAAGCAACAAGGGAGAAAATGGCAAGTTTGGCCGCCGAAGGTGACTTTCGGCCGCCGAACCTTGCATGGTTCCGGATTCACGTTCGGCTGCCGAAGGTGGTCTGGCCAGCCACCTATAAAAGGGCCAAAGGTCGGTGGAAGGAGGATATTTCTCTTCCACTTGCAGCCAGAGGTGAGTCCCAGCCTTCCCAAGTTGACTTTGATGATTTTCATGTTTTCCACCAAATCTTTCAAGGTTTTTAAGAGTTTTGATGTTGTTTTGAAGTTTTGAGCAAAGAAACTAAGTTTGGAAGCTTGGAGATTTGAGAGTGGATTTCTTCATATCTCCACGTTGGGATCATCCATCTTTGAGATCTTCAAGAGGTGAGTGATGATCTTTAGCTTCTTTCTTGATTTTTAAAGGTTTTATGGAAGTTTTATGGGTAGTATGCATGATTAGGTTTGGTTGAGGTTTTTAATGATCTTTGGTGCATAAGAGTGTTTATTTGTTGTTTGTTATGTTTCTTGGGGTTTTAGGATAGTTTTGGACCCCTTTGTGCATATACATATGTATATGATAGTTGAGGAGTTGTGTGTGCATGTAGAGTGAAGGATTGGAGGAGTTTTGCATGAAACAGAGCAGGTTCTGCCCTATAGGCGAGAACCAGGTTCGGCCGCCGAAGGAAAGTTCAGTCGCCGAACCCCTTGTGGAGGCAGTTTCGGCTGCCAAAGCTTGCTTCCAAAAATGTGGACTTTCGTCTCTGGAGGCAAGGTTCGGCCGCCGAAGGTGCCGCCGAAGGTGCCGCCGAAAGTGCATGAGTTTCGTCTCTGGACAGGACTTTCGGCCGTCGAACCTACCGCCGAAGGTGCCCTGTCCAGCCTTCTTTTACATGTTTTATGTGATTGTTTTAGGATCTTTTAGAGGGTGTTTGGGGGAGTTTTTTAGAGATGTTCTTGAGTTAGTTTGGTCCTTCATTTGAGTCCACCTGTGTAGGAACGGACCAGAGGAATCAGGGAGGTCAGTAGTGAGCACTGCTTCAGAACCTGCAGAGTCAGTACAGAGTCAGCCAGAGGTGAGTGGAACTAAACTTAATGTTTTAATATGAGAAATGAATATTTTTATCATGCTTCATGCACCATGATTATGCAATAGGTTGACTGCATTAGTGTACACGAATATGACGCATTGCATTTTTCCATGTACTTGGCACTGTTCCTTGTACATTGTATTGTTGTGAGATGGACATAGGATGGCTCATTAGCCCTCACATCAAGACCTGAGGAGCCCCATCGAGGGCCGGGCACAGTAAAGTCCTGAGGAGCCTTTGAGAGGGGTCGAGCACAGTGTACTTCGGTACTATTGATTGCATAATAAAGACCTGAGGAGCTCCTTCGCGGGCCGAGCACAGAGCAGAGAAAATTTTGGGTCAGTCCATCAGAGATGGGTGATTACTTGTGATGTGATGCATTCCATGAGAGCATGATTTATCGCATGTTCTATTACATGTTCTACTCACTGGGCTAGTATAGCTCATCCCTCTTCCTTAACCCCAGTTTTGCAGGTTCAGTCTTCAGAGTCCAGAAGAGTTCGGCAGGGTAGAGAAAGAGAAGAGTATGTAATAGCTAGTGTGGACATGTAATTGTACAGAGATAGTGTATATTGTACAGGGTATAGAATGGTGCTTGATTGTAAGAGTTGTAATCCTTTTGTATACATATCTTTTTTGTAAATGTTTTATGTTATATGTATGAAAAACCAGGCTTAACATTATATGAGTATGAAGGCGATGTTGAAATTGTTGAATGCTGAGACAAGTGATGCCCAGGTATCTGTGATCTCCATAGTTGGGATGGGAGGCCTTGGCAAGACAACTCTAGCTCAGCTAGTCTACAATGATCCCATGTTGGAGTTTGATTTAAAAGCCTGGGTGTCTGTTGGTGAAGATTTTGATGTTTCCAGGGTCACAAAAACATTTCTTCTTCAGCTGGGTGATGGTGGTGATGATAAAGATTTAAATGTGCTTCAGGTAAAATTGAAGCAAAAGTTGTCTGGAAATAAGTTTTTAGTTGTCCTAGATGATGTGTGGACCCAGAACTATGAGGAATGGACTCTGTTTTGGGGTCCGTTTGAAGCAGGGGCTCCTCAAAGCAGAGTTATCGTCACGACTCGAAGTCAGGATGTTTCATTAATGATGGGTACGACTCAAGCATATGCTCTTAAGAAGCTGTCACACAATGAATGCATGTCTGTGTTTGCCCAGCATGCTTTGGGAGCAAATAATTTTGACGCGCACTTGGAGCTGAAACAAATGGGTGAGGAGATTGTCAAAAGATGTGGAGGATTACCTTTGGCAGCAAAATCTCTTGGAGGCATCTTAAAGGGTAAACCAAATCCTGATTTGTGGAAGGAAGTGTTGAGCAGTGAGATGTGGGAATTACCAGACAATAGGAGCAATATCCTTCCAGCCTTGAAGTTGAGCTATCTTCATCTTCCACCTCATTTAAAGCGATGTTTCTCTTATTGCGCAATACTACCAAAGGATCGCGAGTTTGATAGGAATGAATTGGTTTTGCTGTGGATGGCTGAGGGTTTCTTGTATGACCAGAAGAAAATGAAAGATAGTGAAGGTTTGGGTCATAAATATTTTGATGATTTATTATCAAGATCATTTTTTCAACAATCAAATGATAATAAATCAAAATATATAATGCATGACCTAATTGTTGATTTAGCTTGCTTTGTTAGCAGAGAAATATGTTTGCATATGGTTGGTAAGTTGGAGAATGCAAAATCATTTGCAAAGATTAGACATTCTTCATTTATTCCTCATTTTATGAACACTTTTCAAAGATTTCAAAGCTTCTGTGAAATGAAGAATTTGCGCACATTTTTATCCGTGCGGGAGGATCGGATTAGATGCCACATTACTAGTAAGGTGGTGCATGAGTTGGTGCCAAAATTAAAATGCTTAAGGTCACTATCTCTAGCTGGTTATGAGATTGAGGAGTTGCCAAATTCTTTTGGTGACTTAAAGCACTTACGCTACCTTAACCTATCTGATACTCCAATCCAAGGATTGCCTGAATCAGTGGATAAACTCTTCAACTTACAGACATTAAAGTTGCGTGATTGTGATGAGCTTATTGAGTTACCTAAAGGCATATGCAATTTACTCAACTTGCAGCATCTTGACATTATTGGCACAAGGAAATTGAAAGAGATGCCACCACATATTGGTAAGTTGACTAGTCTCTGCGTGTTGACCAAATTTATCATGGGGAAAAACAATGGTCGGATCACGGTGCTAAAGAAACTTTGTGATCTTCGAGGGCAGCTTCATATTACAAGTTTAGAGAATGTGGAAGTGGCAGATATTCGAGATGCGGGTTTTGTCAATTTGGAGGATAAGCCTGGTATCACTGAATTGCACTTGGAATGGACTGAAGCGGATGAACGTTTTGATGATTTGAGAAACCCAAGTCATGAAGAGCAAGTTCTCAACTCAGTTCAGCCATATCAAAGTCTGTCAAGCCTATCAATTACATCATTTGGTGGTAGGAAATTCCCATTATGGCTGGGTGAGCCTTCATTCTCTGGCATGGTGCAGGTGCAGCTATGGAAGTGTCGCCAAATGACATCATTGCCACCACTTGGACGATTAAAGTCATTAAAAAGGTTGAGCATAGGAGATATGAGAGGAGTGAAAGAAGTGGGTGTTGAGTTTTATGAGGATGATTCATGTTTTTCTTGTTTGGAAGAACTAGAGATTAGAAGTATGGGTGAGTGGGAGCTGTGGGCTTGGTCTAATGGTCTGGGTGAAGATTCTGTGCCAAAATTTCCTAAGCTGCATCAACTCCAAATACGAAATTGTCCCAAGTTGGTTGGGAAATTGCCCACCTTCCTTCCTTCACTGGAAAAACTTTTCATCGTTGATTGCCCGCTTTTGGTTGAATTACCAAAAGTTCTCCCATCACTTACAGCACTCTATTAGAAGATGTCAAGAGGCAATTCTCAGGAGTGTGACTAATGCCACCTGTCTTACTAGTCTAAACTGTTTGGAAATCGCGTTATGTGATGAGCTTGTGTCGTTGGTAGATGGAGAGCCAGGGCTTTTGCCTTGCAATCTTGAAGTTTTGAAAATATATGAGTGTCCAAATCTGAAGGAGTTGCCAAGTGGACTGAAAGACCTCAAATCTCTCAAATATTTGACTATAAGGCGATGTAGAAGTTTAGTCTCCTTCCCAACAGGGGGTTTGCCGCACAACATGATACGTCTTCGTATTACAAGCTGTGAATCATTGGAGTCTATGCCGGAAGGAATTGTGTGTCCTAGTAATTACAGTGGCGAGACGTCTCATCTCGAGAAATTGTATATCTCTGGATGTGAATCCCTCAGATGCTCTTCAAATGGAAAGTTTCCATATTCCCTTAAGACTCTTCGAATTCACAACTGGACGCCACAATTTTTAAACTCGCTATACTGTGGGCTTTCTCATCTTACAGAATTACACATAGAGAAGTGTCCTCAATTAGAGTCGTTTCCAGGGAAGGAATTGCCTCTCCCTTCTCTTATCTCTTTAACAATAGCTCACTGTGAAGGATTGAGGTCTCTATCCAATCATATGCAAGACTTTCAAAGTCTCCAACAGTTAGAAATAGGGGGCTGTCATCAATTAGAGTTTTTCCCAGAGATGGGATTGCCCAACCCCAAGCTTGTGTCATTTCAAATTTCCTGGTGCAAAAATTTGAGGTCTCTACCCAATCGGATGCAAAACCTCACTTCCCTTCAATCTATAGATATATCAGTATGTGAAGGTATGGAGTCCTTAGAAGGAGGTTGTTTACCCCCTAACCTAACTTCCCTTCATATTCGAGAGTGCTTGAATATGAAACAGCCAATGCTAGAGTGGGGACTCCACAGACTCGTCTCTCTTAGAAGTTTGGTTCTAAACGTGGAGTCAACTGGAGATTTTATTTCCTTTCCAGATGACGACGGCTTTCTGCTTCCCACTTCTCTTACCCACCTATTCATTATTGGATTCAAGAATCTAAAATCCATATCCAGGGGTATCCAAAAGCTCACCTCTCTTGAAAAATTATCAATTTGGTGGTGCCCAAAACTGCAGTCCTTCCCAGCTGAGGGCCTTCCTGCTACACTTGAATGCATAGATATTCACAGCTGGCCTATCATTTCTGATATCCCCTTTGTTGGTATAGATGATTTTGCAGTCCTTCCCAGTTAAAGATGACTTTGCAGCACTCCAACAATGAGGTAAATATTCCTGTAGTACTTATTCTGAAACAATGCAGCACTATAGAGATGTGAGCATCTTTTTTTCAATTCAGTTGACCTTTCAATTATTTCAAATACTGATATTTAATTGGATTCTATTATTTCAGTATCCGAACATGTGAATTCATGGATTTTTTTAGCACGATTGAATTGAATTCTATCACTTTGTTTTCTCCTAAACAAGATGTTAATGGCAGAGGAACAAATTGGGTGTTTTCCTTTTGTTCTGATCAACTTATCCGTTATTCAATTTGTGACCATCCATCTTATTGCTATACATGATCAGGAAATTTCACCTTCTTGGGAACAAAAAGGAATCTAGCTGCTCCCTTTCAGGTACTGAAACTTATTGAATTATGTCTGTCGCAGTGAAATGGTAGAAACTAAGCTCAACAACTCTGCAGATTTTGGTGGCATGCACTGATGATGATCATAAAAGTTGGAAAATGTTAAGATTACTAATCTGTCTTGGATCAGGACATTTGAGACTCTAAGAATTTAGTTCATTGAATACGTGTATATATACTTTTTATTTGATTATTTTTATAGTTAATATTATCAAATTATTTTTATAAATTAAATTATTTATATAATTTAAATATAAATCACTCTTTTAATTATTTAATTATTAGTAATATTATAAAATAATTATATAATTTAATTAGTTATTAGAGATTTTTAATAAATATGATTTAAATAATTTAATTTGTTAATTATAATTTAATAAATTATATAAAGATGTTTGTATCTATATATTTACTATTTCATATATAAATATATTAATTATTTTATAATTTTTAATCATATGAGTGAATTATATATTAGTAGAGAATTATATATAATATTTTTTTATTATTATTTTAATGTTAATTATTTAATATTTTAAAATAAATATAAAAATACTATAACTTTATTTTTAAAAATTAAAATTAAAATTAAACTGAAACTATATCGATATTATTTAAAATTATATCAAAATTTAATTTTTAATATAACTCTTAAAAATTAAAGAATTAAATGTTTAGTTTGAATTTTAATTCTTAATTAGAATCGTACTAAAATTAAAATCGAATAATTTTTAGATATTATGATTCATTAAGTAAACTTTTCATTAATTTTTAAATATTATGATTCATCGAGTAAACTTTTCATTAAGTAATATTAATTGTATAATAAAAAAAAATTATACCAATGATTATCAAACTAGTAATTAAATTTAATGATTACTAAAGAAAATTGAATTTCATGATGAGGATAAAATAAACATTTATCATGACTAATTTATTAAATTTCAATTTATTTTAATTATGTCTAATTGAATAAATCATGAAATTTCTTTTTTTTTTAAAAAAAAATTGTTGTTTTATTAAGTTGATCTCAAACTCATAGGGCCTCAAAGTCGATTCAAGCATAATGATTTTCTCTTAGGGTTTATGCTTCAAGAATAAACAATGGGGCCATGTTTGCTCAAATAGGAAAGGGTGGCTATGACACACATTATAATATTCTATAATTCTCAAGATAATTTTTATTGATAGTTCTACGAAAATTAATCATGGTTATTAATCTTGAAGCTTAAACCCTAAGAGAAAATCGCCTTCAACACTAAGGAAGACTTGTATGAATGGCTGGTTATATCATTTGATTTGATGAATGCACCTAACACTTTTATATGACTCATGAATTTGGTTTTGCGTCATTTCTTACGTAAATTTATGATTGTTTATTTTGATGACATTTTCATTTTTAGTCGCATCAAAAAAAAACATTTACAGCATCTCCGTCAAGTCATGACAGCGTTGCAAGAAAATGAATTGGTTATTAATCTTAAGAAGTGTATTTATATGACGGAGCGCGTTCTGTTTTTAAAATTTGTTGTTAGTGTAGAATGAATACATGTTAATGAGAAGAAGGTAGAAGTAATACGGAATTGGCCTATCTCTAAAACTATTTATAAAGTTCACAGCTTTTATGGCCTTGCTATTTTTTATCGACAATTTATTAGAAATTTCAGCAGTATCGTTGCCTCTATCACAAATTGCTTAAAAAAAGAGAGTACATAAATTTATGTGGACAGACGCTGTCAATAAGAGTTTTAAAGAGAATAAAAATAAGCTTATTTTTGTTTCTATTTTTACTCTACTCGATTTTAATAAACTTTTTGAGAGTAAATGTGATACTTGTGAAGTTGGAATTGGTGGAGTCTAAAAGTATTAGTGGAGTGTTGTCACAGTCTACAAGATTTATTGCTTTTTTTAGTGAAAAATTGAATAAAGTTAGGAAAAAGTGATCCACTTGCGAGCAAGAGCTATATATATAGCATATTTCTAAACTTACTTCAATTAATTTCGAGAAATTTTACTTGGATGTTTTCTTTTTCTTTTTCTTTTTTTTTTTTGTCTTTTTTCTTTACATTTTCACAATTAATTCACCCATTATATTTTTCTTTTCTCTCTACAAATTTAAGTATTTTAATTTAATATTGATTCACAATCTAAATTATTTTTTATTATCTACAAATTTCTCCCTTCAATTACTTGTAAAAGTACAATAAAATTATACTATTTTTCAGAAGCATGTATTCAAAATTATAGGTTTAAATTGATATTTTTAAAGGATTACAGATATTATTATATCTAATTGAATGCAAAATTGTAAAAAGAAAATAAAGGGTGAATTTAATGGAGCGAATGGGAAAAAGAACAATATAATGGCAGAAAAAGCATGTTGGCATGTCACATCTAATTAATTTAACTTTTTTAGTTGAAAATTAGAAATTGAGGGAGTGAAGTATTAAATTTTTCATATTTATTTATATCCACTTTTCACCTGTGAATGCCTAATTAGTTTGACTTTAACTTCTCCATTAATTAATTAAAAAAAAATCCTTCTCCACTTATGTCCTTTGAAGACTACTATTTTCTTTTTTTTTTTAAGAATTATATTCCTGACCCTTAATGGATAAAATGAAAAATACAAAATTTAATTAAGTCAAAAATTAAAAAAAAAATCATTGATTAGTTTCCTTTTTCTAAATAATGGGCTGTTTTATTCTTCTTTCTAGTGATATAACTAAAAGTAATATTTAAATAATGGCTAGACTAAGTTTAGTTTCCTTTTAAAATTTGAACGATTTTTATAGAATTTCCTACAATATAAACTCTTCTGACTTTATAGTTAGCTGCTACACTAGCGGCCTCTCTTGTTACTATTGCTTCTAGAATTAAAGAGTCAATTATTCTTATGAATCTCTTGCACCTTCAGCTTAGGACCGATCCTTTTCTTCATTTTGAATAATTACCGCAATTAAACCTCTATTTTTCGTGCCACTCACCGTCCCATTAAAATTAATTTTAACTATTTCTCTAGCAGGTCTTTCCTATTTCATGTCAATTTGATCAAATCATGATTGTATTGGACATGTATTTGGAATATTGCTCAGAAACTCATTCAAATATCTCAACCCTGCACTTACTGGATGATTTACTTGAATGTTTATATCCTTAAAGATTGTGTTCATTTTGCTCTTTCCATAATTATCACAACAGAAAGACTATCATTCTCTTCCACTTGGCATCGTGGTCATTGATCCTTAGGAATGACTTAATTTCATTCCAATATTCTTTTGGTGATGTGCTGTTCAAACTTACTACCCAAAACATTAAAAGCGAGATCAATCAAACTTGTACTGCTCGAGGACATAGGAAGAAAATATGGCCTGATGATTCTGTCATACCATAAAGCTTATGATTAGAGCACGAAGAGATTCCCAAATTGTGCAGCCTCTCATTTGTTGGTAGATGGTCATGAAGGAACTTTCACATGAAGATTGAAAGCTTTAGAGGGAGTTTTAGCTTCCATAGCTCTTGCCAAGTCTAAATATCACCATTTGTACAGTATTGATTCACTGTAATTTGTTCTAACTAGAAGTCTGTCCCTTAAATTACAAGCTATCTAGTATCCGAATTTGACTAAATATTCTCCTAATTTCGAGAAGTGCTAGTCACGTTCATCCTCTCCTCTAAACGGATTGATCAGAATTGCCATAATATTTTTGATTTCAACATCTTCGAAAACTCCTTTCAATTTTTGGATGTCCCAAGGGTGAGAAGCAATGTCTAACAATTAGGATACCTAATGTATTGATAGCTCCAGATCTTGCTTCACTGTAGAGATTCGAGGGAAGGTTTTTGGGATCCAATTTTCCTATTTGCATAAGATAGAATTTCCATCAATGACATTCCACCGGATCCCTTTTTCTAGGACTTGTCGACTCCACAATATACTTTGCCATGTCCAAGATAGTCTAGAACCTTGTATAGCTTGCATAAAATATGAGTAAGAGAAATATCTGCCTTTGGTTTGCACATTTTTGCCCATGAAATCTCGTGAATTTTCTTTCATTTTCTTTTTTACCCTACAAAAACCTTGCTAACAAGCTATTGACTAATTGACAAAAAGATGAATGCAGTCGAAAGCGACTCATTGCATAAGTTGGGATTGCTAAGGCTACTAATTTAATTAAAACTTCTCTAGCTCCTTGTGACAGCATCTTCCCTTTCCAATTGGTAACCTTTCTCTAGATTTGATCTCTAATTTTTGCAAATGATTGAGATTTAGATGTAGTGATAGCTGTTGGTAGGCCTACATGATGCAATATCTCCCTTAACCTGTGTTGGAATATTAGGGCTGAAGAATAAAAAAGATTTGGCAAAGTTAATGGTTTGACCACTAGTCTTCACATATGCATGTAGGATATTTCGAGTATGCCTTAGCTTGATCCATATCCTCTTTAGTATAGATGATGGAGTCATCAGCAATAAATAGGTGCTTCATATTCCACTAATCAATGAAATTATCATATATATATATATATATAATATAATTTGAAAAAATTTATTAATTAAATCTTTTAAATTTATAAAATACTCTATTAATTATTCTTTTATATCAATGGTGTTTTAGATATTTTTTTACAATATTTAATCTTTAAAATTAATAAAAAAATTAATTAATAAACTTTTTAAAATATTAAAAATTATTAATATATTCTTCAAAATTAATAGATGATATTTTTTGTAATAGTGCTTATAATTAAAGAAATAAAGGGGTGTTTGGTTTAGTAATTGAATACAATTGATAGTTAATAGATATTAAACAATTAAATATCAGCTTTAATATAAAAGTTATTCCCAATCAGGTGGTAGTTGTTTTAATTTTAAATTTTATTTAAATCATATGGTAATTTTACAATTTATTAATTATAATTTTTATATTAATAAATTATTTAAAATTACAATACAAAATATATAAATTAAAATTATTATAAATAATAATTAAATAATTATAATATTCATTATTATATGATAAAGTTTATACATAGAATAAAAAATAATTATATTTTAATCATTATATATATTGTATAATAAATTAATTTTTTATATTTATTTCATTAATATAATAAATATTAATATTATACAAATAATTATATTAGTTATAATTTTTTTTCTTTTTGTACAATAAAAATGCACATATATATATATATAAAATAAAAAAATTATTTTATTACCAATCCTGTTATATATATTATATATTATATAATAAAAAATAAATTATATTTTAATCTCTAAATTTTAATATAATTAATAGATCGATTTTTATTTTTGTAAAAATAAATATTTAAATCTCTGTATAATTATTTTGTTCAAATTATTTTATCCATAATTTCATTAATTAATTGTCCAAATAAAAAATAAATATTTTAAATATCTATTATTTTTAATTTAGGTGGAAATTTTATATTATATAAATTATATTTTGATTTTTAAATTTTAGAGTAATTGACATATCAGTTTTTATATTTTTAAAAATAAATCTTTAAATCTCTCTGTATTTAAACTGTTTAAAATTATAATTTTTTCATCCATTAGTTCAAAACTAGTAGGTGGTCAAATTTTTTCTGAAAGTACAATTTCTTTCTATAATACTCTTTATAAAATTTTACAACTTATTTAAGAGTTTTTTGTACTATTTAAAAATAGCTGAAATTATAATTATTTTTTCAAAGTTTTAATGTTATGAATATTAAAATATTTTAATGAATAAAAATTAAATAATAAAAAAAGTTAAAAATTAATTAAATAAGATATTATAGACAATACTTAATGGAGATTAATTAAATAAGATATTATAGATAATTAATTAAATAAGATATTATAGGTGATATTTCTACCATTTAAAAATAACTGAAATAGTAAGTAATTTTTTTAAAAATATTAAAATATTTTAATAAATAAAAATTAAATAACAAAAAATTTAAAAATTAATTAAATAAAATATTATGGATAAAAGTTAATGAAAATTTAAGTGTTGTTTCAAATAAAAAAAATGAAATATCAAAAAGTTTAAATTATAATAGAACGGTATTTAATTATAAAGTGATATAAGTATATAATTTTAAAAATACTAAAAATAGATCTATTAATTATGTTAAAATTTAAAAATTTAAAAATTTAAATATAATTTATCCATTTAAAAAAGATAATAAAAATATTTATATGCTTTGAATGATAAAAATGAATGGAGGAAACTCTAATTTGAATGAACTAATTATAGAAAATTATAAATATTTAATTTTAAAAATATAAAAATTAATCCGTTAATTATATTAAAATTTAAAAATTAAAATATAATTTATTTTATAATAAATTATTAATTTTACATATACTTTAATATTAAATAAATTATATTTTTTTTTTGAAATAGGGGTTAGGAGAATCGAACTTTAGACTTAGGTTACAGAATGCACTTTCCAGCAGGTTAAGTCTTGGAGTGCTAATATATATATATATATATACATTAAAATATTTTAATGAATAAAAATTGAACACTAACTTCAAATTTACATGCATCCGCAAGCGAAAAGCTAGAAGCAGCAGGTAGCGACAGCGAAGTCCTAAACACAACTTCACAGGATTCTCTGGGAGCTAACCCGCTAGGAGAAAAGCCGCAAGAAAAAACAAAAGGCGCATAAAAGAACCTTAAAAGAGCTCTAAGGAGAGAAAGAAGAGAGAAGGAAGCATAGCCCCTCTGTCTCTCAATCTCATATAGACAGAGGGGTAGCCGAAGAAGAAAACTTAGCCAACACTTAAAACCTCAAAAGTAAGTCCCTGAAGCGACAGCGAAAACCATTAACAAAAGCAAATAAGAACATGCAGATTTGAAGAAAGAAAACCCTCACCAAAAAATATCTAAATCTGAAAAAAAAAAAAAAAAAAAAAAAAAACTAACTATATAAAATCTCATCCCGGAAGAAGGGAGGGACGACCCACTTTCGTACGGACGACCCACTTGTATTTTATTTTTCAAATTAAAATAAAAGAATAGAAATTCCTAAATCATTGAAAGAGATTTTTTTGTTTTTTTTCTTCTCTTAATACAGCATGTGAAATCCATTTAATTTTTTTGTGATCTTCGAGGGCAGCTTCATATTACAAGTTTAGAGAATGTGGAACTGGCAGATATTCCAGATGCGGGTTTTGTCAATTTGAAGGATAAGCCTGGTATCACTGAGTTGCACTTAGAATGGGCTGAAGCGGATGAACATTTCGATGATTTGAGAAACCCAAGTCATGAAGAACAAGTTCTCAACTCAATTCAGCCATATCAAAGTCTGTCAAGCCTATCAATTACATCATTTGGTGGTAGGAAATTCCCATCATGGCTAGGTGAGCCTTCATTCTCTGGCATGGTGCAGGTGGAGCTATGGAACTGTCGCCAAATGACATCATTGCCACCGCTCGGACTATTAAAGTCATTAAAAAAGTTGAGGATAGGAGATATGAGAGGAGTGAAAGAAGTCGGTGTTGAGTTTTATGAGGATGATTCATGTTTTTCTTGTTTGGAAGAACTAGAGATTAGAAATATGCGTGAGTGGGAGCAGTGGGCTTGGTCTAATGGTCTGGGGGAAGATTCTGTGCCAAAATTTCCTAAGCTGCATCAACTCCAAATACGAAATTGTCCCAAGTTGGTTGGAAAATTGCCCACCTTCCTTCCTTCACTGGAAAATCTTTTTATCGTTGATTGCCCGCTTTTGGTTGAATTGCCAAAAGTGCTCCCATCACTTACAAGACTTCATTTTACAAAATGTCTCGAGGCAATTCTCAGGAGTGTGACTAATTCCACCAGTCTTACTAGTCTAAAGTATTTGGTAATCGGGTTATGTGATGAGCTTGTGTCGTTGGTAGATGGAGAGCCAGGGCTTTTGCCTTGCAATCTTGAAGTTTTGAATATATATGGGTGTCCAAATCTGAAGGAGTTGCCAAGTGGACTGAAAGACCTAAAATCTCTCAAAGATTTGACTATAAAGGGTCTCCCTCCCAGCAGGGGGTTTGCCGCACAACTTGATTCGTCTTCATATTACGAGCTGTGAATCTTTGGAGTCTCTGCCGGAGGGAATTGTGTGTCATTGTAATTACAGTGGCGAGAGGTCTCATCTCGAGAAATTGTATGCAAATAATTATATTAATTATTTTTTTTTTTCTTTTTGTATAATAAAAACGCACATATATATAAAATAAAATAAAAATTATTTTATTATCGATACTATTATATATATTATATAATAAATATTATATAATAAAAAGTAAATTATATTTTAATTTTTAAATTTTAATATAATTAATAGATTGATGATTATTTTTTTAAAATTAAACACTTAAATTTCTATATAATTATTTTGTTCGAAAGTTATTTCATCCATAATTTTGTTAATTAATTATTCAAATAAAAAATAAATATTTTAAATATCTATTATTTTCAATTTAAATAAAAATTTTATATTATATAAATTATATTTTGATCTTTAAATTTTAGAGTAATTGACGGACCAGTCTTTATATTTTTAAAAATAAATCCTTAAATCTCTCTTCATCCATTAGTTCAAAACTAGAAATTTTATATTATATAAATTATATTTTGATCTCTAAATTTTAGAGTAATTGACGGACCAATTTTTATATTTTTAAAAATAAATCCTTAAATCTCTCTATATTTAAACGGTTTAAAATTATAATTTTTTCTGAAAATACAATTTCTTTTTATAATACTTTTTATAAAATTTTACAACTTATTTAAGAGTTTTTTGTACTATTTAAAAATAGCTGAAATTGTAATTATTTTTTCAAAGTTTTGATGTTATGAATATTAAAATATTTTAATGAATAAAAATTAAATAATAAAAAGAGTTAAAAATTAATTAAATAAGATATTATAGACAATAATTAATAGAGATTAATTAAATAAAATATTATAGATAATTAATTAAATAAGATATTATAGCCGATATTTGTACCACTTAAAAATAATTGAAATGATAAGTATTTTTTAAAAAATATTAAAATATTTCAATAAATAAAAATTAAATAACAAAAAAAGTTAAAAATTAATTAAATAAAATATTATAGATAAAAGTTAATAAAAATTTAAGTATTGTTTCAAATAAAAAAATAAAAAATTAAAAAGTTTAAATTATAATAGATGAGGACGGACTAATTATAAAGTGATATGAGTATATAATTCTAAAAATACTAAAAATAGATTCATTAATTATGTTAAAATTTAAAAATTTAAATATAATTTATCCATTTAAAAAGATAATAAAAACATTTATATGCTTTTTAATGATAAAAATCAATGGAGGAACCCTAATTTGAATGAACTAATTATAGAAACATATAAATATTTAATTTTAAAAATATAAAAATTAATCTATTAATTATATTAAAATTTGAAAGATTTTTTTTTCTCTTAATACAGCATGTGAAATCCATTTAATTATTTTTTTTTTAAGAAAAATTGTACCAAAAGGAGAGTATTGGGAGACAATATTAAATTTCTCCTTTTCATCATTATATTTTTTTCACTCCTCGTAATATTACACTTTTTTTCCTTATTATATTTTAAAATTTATTAAATCGTTTTTGTTTATTTTGTGATTATTTCAGAATTCATTATTGTTTCTCCTAATAATTTTTTCTCTAAACTTAAATTCTTCCTTTAAAAATACAAGTGGATTTATCACCATAATTAATACTTATTTCTTTTATGTTTATGATGGTTAATATTATTTTCATTATATATTTTAAATTTAGTTCTAGATATATTTTGATTTATCACTTATAATTTTTATATGATAAGAATATTTATCGCATACAATGTAATCAATTTTCAAAATATGCAGGCTTTTTTAATAGATTTATGGCGGTAATTCTCGAACTGTTATTACATTGGAGGATTTGGTTTTTAGTTACAAGTTAAAAATTTTATTTTTAATGGAAACAAAAACTCTTAATTCTTGTATGAAATTATGAGTCTATTTCTATGGTTGACTTTTTTTCAAATTTTATTGATTCACTTGTTTTAAAGGTAATGTTTAATGTAATGTTTAATGGAGGTTTACTAGTTATTATGTATTTCCGGAATCGCGTCAGTCTTGAAATCTTATTTGAATTTTATCTCGTAGAAACTTTCTTTCGTATCTTTGTTTGGAATATTTTAATGATTTACACTTGAGAGATGAGAAAGAAGATAGTATTTTTATCAAATTATCTTATGCAGGGGTTCAAACACGCACTTAAAGAATATTTTTACCAAATTATCTTACGGAGGGATTTAATTTTGAATGGTTATAAATTTTTATTAGACTCTAGAGCTGATTTTTCTGTTTGATAAATTCGTCGTAATATTATTCTAACTACTCATACTTTATTTAGAAAATTTATTAGATATAATAATTTGTATATTTGAGATGATATCTCTTTATATTTTATAAATTTTATTAATATATGTTTTATTAAGATGCTGTAAAAATATATATTTTTATTTATTAATAAGTAATTTTTTTAAGATGATGATTAATAAGTAACTTTTTTAAGATGATGATAATGATAAAAAAGTATATTGTTTGTTTTTAAAAAAAAAAGAAAAAGAAAAATTGAAGAAAAAGTAAAGGAAAATGAGAGGAAGAATAGAAGGAGAAAGAGAAAGAGGACAGGAAAAATCCAAGAAGAAGGAGTGGAGAAGGAAAAATGAGGAGAAGAGAAGAAAAGGTAATTTAATTTTTTATATTTTTAAGGGTATAAACAGATGAGAAAATTATTTCGTTAATGAAAATAATAGTTAAAAATATTTTAATAAATTTTTAAAATGAATTAATAATAATAATAATAATAAGAAATTAAATTATAAATAATTTAAAATTTAATATACCTATATACAGTACGTATCATGTTTCTCGAAAAGTGAGTAGCAGAGCTACTATGCCATGGCTTCTCTCTCTCAAATAATTCATTGTACGACTTTTCGAATGATTCCCCTTTACAAAGCAAAAGCTGAATATAGACCTTGACTTACTTACAACCATTCATTTTCCCAACTGCTAACATTTCTCTCTCAAATAAATTCAATGAAAATTTCCACACATGTTAGGTGTGTAGACTTTATTAATAAAAAAATGTAATATATATTAATTAAAATTTAAAACTTTTTACTATTAATAATTTAATTTAAAATTTTTAAAATTGATAAAATTATTTAAAATTATAAATTTTATTAATATTATATTTAAGATAAAAACTTAAATGGAGAAAGTGTCTCTTAATATTTTATTATATTTATATATTACATAAATAAATAATATTAATAAAAAATTTAAATTTTTAATTTTTAATTTAATTTAAAATTTTAAAACTAATATAATTTAATCCAAAATTTTAAAATTTATTTTTCTGAATTTTTATCTTGATGTAAAAAATTATAATTTTAACTTTTTTATTTATCATTAATACTAAAAAAATTATAATAAGTCTTATATTTATTAATTTTTTATTTTTAAAATATTTTATTATAATAAATTTTATTATATTTATTATAAAAATTATATCATTATTGTTTATAGATCTACTGATAAGTTTCTGCTGTTCTTTAATAGTATAATCAAACGCTTAAAATTATAAGTATAGATATTATATTAAAAATAAATATACTTAAAAAATATTTTTTTAATAAAAAAATAAAATTTATTTAATATATTTTATTTTTAAATTAAAATTAAATAATAAATAATTTATACTTTTAAAAAAATAAAATATTTTTTTCATCGTTTTTTTAAAAAATCTATTAGCAAATATATGTTTCCGCAACAATTCCTTACCATCATTTATACATAATATTAATTTAATAAATAATGCAAAAATAATATATTCAGACATTAAAATAAAATATAATTTATTTATTTGAAAATAAAGTCAAGAACTTCTGCAAGAGGATAAGGTGGTGGGACCCAGCATAACCCAATTATTGTACCATGTTTCTCTCCCACGTGATTCTCATTAATTTGGTAAAGAAATTAAATTTTAACTAATTAAAATTTATATTATTACTTTCGGTTGTTTACAAATTTCTTTATTTAATTGCTCATAACAGTATAGTGTTAAAATTCTAGGATGATTAAAGTATTTTATATTTTATTTAAAACAAATAAACTTAAAAATAAGAATAAATACAAAATATGACTCATCTCCAAGGAAACTTTATGTAATAGCAGAGAAAATAACCTATACACTAATTTCCTCCCAAAACTTCCACTAGTCAATGAAGTCATCATACAAGAAAATTTTTTATTTTCTTATGAGAATAAAACTTTAAATTAAAAAATATTTATCTTTTATTTTAATTAAAAGAAGTATTTCATTAATTTTTTATTTTGTTAATTAATTAATAAATAATAACATAAGAGAAAAGCATAATTAATTTTATAATTATTATTAATAATACAACTTTAGAAAATAATTAAAGAGTAAGGGATGGCTATTATTTTTTTTAAATAAACACATATGTATCGTAATAATTGAATTTAAATTAAAATTATGATAATTTGAATAAGAGAAAAATTATTATGCATGCATGATATAGCATGAATCGTAAATTAAAATCTCTTCAAAACATGTTGCATAGGCTGATCTTTCGATATTTTACATCAATTATGTATAGATATGTGAGATGGCTGCTTGATTGACTTGATTATCCATGAATTATTTCTCCCCTTCGTTATTCAATGTATTCTCTCTCGATCAAAGAAAACTAAAAGTCATTTTGTTAGCGTATTTATTTAAAATTTTTTAAAATTCATAATGATATATCATTAAATTAAAAATAAAATAAAAAAAAAAGAAGTCCAATGACACTGAATTTATTGCGACTCCTTTTTTTATAATGATTTTTTTAGAGCTATTTTTTTCAATTTTATTCTTTAAAATTTTGATTTATTATTTCATGCATGTAATTTTGATGTCATATTGCATGTAATCCATATAATTTCTCAACTCTGTCACATTGCAATCTTCTCATCCTCATTTTTCCTTGTTGAATGCCTTTACAAATATGATTTTATTAACAAATCTCACTCTTTTCATCCTTCAGATTATTTTCAGTTCTATTCAATCCAACACTTATAAATATAGATAAATCAAAATTCACGGAATTTACACCACGTACATTATAAAATTAAATAGAATTTTAAACCTTTTTACATTAATTATGCAATAACTTATATCTCTATTCACTTTATTAATGAAATAAAAGATATACATTTCATATTTTTTAAAATACAAATATTAATATTAATATCAAATTAATATAAAATATCAACAACTAATTTAATCCAATCATAAACATTAATACAAAATACAAAATGATAGGCATTAATATAAAATATCAAATTATTACCAAATAAAGTCTACGATAGAATTAACTCATAGGATCATGGATAGATATGTCAAGTGGATGAGAAAAAATGTAAAGAAGAAAACTTAATTGAATATTAAGCTCATACAAATAAGACAAAGAAAATATAATAATTGGGACCCACCATAGCCCAATTATTGTACCATTTTTCTCTCCTTATTTCTCAGGTCATTCGCATACCACTGATCCATGTCTGTTGAGCTCTGCAGCCTTCATTCAATTGCAATATCTAATTCATTTTCAGTTGTTTACAAATAATTTAGATTCAAGCTATAACTTTTCCAGAAAAACGAAAAAGAAAAATTAAAATTGAAGAAAAAGTAAAGGAAAAGGAGAGGAAGAATACAAGGAGAAAGATAAAGAGGACAGGAAAAATCGAAGAAGAAGAAGAAGGGGTTGGAAAAAATGAAGAAGAGAGAAGAAAAGGTATTTTAATTTTTTATATTTTTAATTATATAAATAGATGAGAAAATTATTTCGTTAATGAAAATAATAGTTAAAAATATTTTAATAAATTTTTAAAATGAATTATTAGTAATAATAATATTAAGAAATTAAATTATAAATTATTTTAAAATTTAATATACCTGTATACAGTACGTATCATGTATCTCGAATAGTGAGTAGTAGGGCTACTATGCCATGGCTTCCCTCTCTCAAATAATTCATTGTACGACACAACGTTTTGCACAACTTTTAAAATGTTTCCCTTTTACAAAGCAAAAGCTGAATATAGACCTTGACTTACTTACAACCATTCATCTTCCCAACTGCTGACATTTCTCTCTCTCAAATAAATTCAATGAAAATTTCCACACGGTGTGTAGACTTTATTAATAAAAAAATGTAATATTTATTAATTAAAATTTAAAACTTTTTACTATTAACAATTTAATTTAAAAATTTTTAAATTGATAAAATTATTTAAAATTATAAATTTTATTAATATTATATTTAAGATAAAAATTTAAATGGAGAAAGTGTCTCTTAATAATAAAATATTATAAATTATTTTATTATATTTATATATTACGTAATAAATAATATTAATAAAAAATTTAAATTTTTAATTTTTAATTTAATTTAAAATTTTAAAACTAATATAATTTAATCCAAAATTTTTAAATTTATTTTTCTGAATTTTTACTTTGATGTAATTTTAACTTTTTTATTTATCATTAATACTAAAAAAAATTATAATAAGTTTTATATTTATTAATTTTTTATTTTTTAAATATTTTATTATAATAAATTTTATTATATTAATTATAAAAATTATATTATTATTGTTTATAGATCTACTGTTAAGTTTCTGCTGTTGTTTAATAGTATAATTAAACGCTTAAAATTATAATTATAGATATTATATTAAAAATAAATATAATTAAAAAAATATTTTTTAATAAAAAATAAAAAAGTCATTTATTATATTTTGAAAATTTTATAAAAGCTTCTGTAAATTTATTAATATATTTTATTTTTAAATTAAAATTAAATAATAAATAATTTATACTTTTAAAAAAAATAAAATATTTTTTTCATCGTTTTTTTAAAAAATCTATCAGCAAATATATGTTTCCGCAACACTTCCTTAACATCATTTATACATAATATTAATTTAATAAATAATGCAAAAATAATATATTCAGACATTAAAATAAAATATAATTTATTTATTTGAAAATAAAGTCAAGAACTTCTGCAAGAGGATAAGGTGGTGGGACCCACCATAACCCAATTATTGTACCATTTTTCTCTCCTTATTTCTCAGGTCATTCGCATACAAAATAAGACTTATCTCTAAGAAAACATTATGTAATGGCAGAGAAAGGACCTCTTGCACTAATTTCTTTTAATTAAAAGAAGTCTTTCATTAACTTTTTTTTATTTTGTTAATTCATTAATAAATAATAACATAATAAAGAACATAATTAATTTTATAATTATTAATAATATAACTTTAGAAAATAATTTAAAAGCAAAATAAATTATTTTAATGGGTAGGTGATGGCTCCTTGATTAACTACTTCCCCATCACTTGACCTCCCATTTTCGCCTCCTAGTTTCTCAGATCATTCACAAAAGTTAAAACTGTTGTTTGCAAACTCTTTCTTTCAATCTTGAGAGTTCGTACCTTCTTTCTTCTCTTACAACTCATTCTTTGCTATGGATTTTGCGGTAGCTGCTGCTGGCTCTATCCTCTCTGGTTGGTTTCAGGGGCTTCTCGACAGGTTGAACTCCATTGACTTGATGAAATACGTAGACCAAGGTGAAGTCTTGGATCAACTCAAGAAGTGGAAAATGATTCTCAAGAGAATTTATGCGGTGCTTGAAGATGCGGAGGAGAAGCAGACGGCAAATCGATTGGGGGAGATCTGGTTATGCGATCTCAGAGACTTGGCTTACGACCTGGAGGATATCATTGATGAACTTGCCACGGAGGTTCAGCAACGCAAGTTGGAAGAGGAACCTGTTCATCCGAAGAAGAAGCATAAGTTCCCCAGGCTTTCCTCTGTTATGCCTCGTGGGGGAAATCTAAATCTAAATACTATTAAGTTCAATTTTGAGATGGTTGCCAAAATAAAGGAAACTAGTGATAGATTACATGAGATCATAAACCAGAAAGATGAACTCCGTTTAGCAGAATATACTACGAGGAGGGTGAGCCATGTGACAGAAAGACCGCCTGCAACCTCTTTGGTTAATGAAGCAAAGGTTTATGGTAGGGAGGAAGATAAGAAGGCGATGTTGAAATTGTTGAATGCTGAGACAAGTGATGCCCAGGTATCTGTGATCTCCATAGTTGGGATGGGAGGGCTTGGCAAGACAACCCTAGCTCAGCTAGTCTACAATGATCCCACGTTGGAGTTTGATTTGAAAGCCTGGGTTTCTGTTGGCGAAGATTTTGATGTTTCCAGGGTCACAGGAACATTTCTTCGTCAACTGGGCGATGGCGGTGATGATAAAGATTTGAATCTGCTTCAGGTAAAATTGAAGCAAAAGTTGTCTGGGAAGAAGTTTTTAGTAGTCCTAGATGATGTCTGGACCCAGAACTATGAGGAATGGACTCTGTTTTGGGTTCCTTTTGAAGCAGGGGCTCCTCAAAGCAGAGTTATCGTCACGACTCGAAGTCATGATGTTTCATCAATGATGGGTAAGACTCAAGCATATGCTCTTAAGACGCTGTCGCACAATGAATGCATGTCTGTGTTTGCCCAGCATGCTTTGGGAGCAAATAATTTTGACGCGCACTTGGAGCTGAAACAAATGGGTGAGGAGATTGTCAAAAGATGTGGAGGATTACCTTTGGCAGCAAAAGCTCTTGGAGGCATCTTAAGGGGTAAACCGAATCCTGATTTGTGGAAGGAAGTGTTGAGCAGTGAGATACGGGAATTACCAGACAACAAGAGCAATATCCTTCCAGCCTTAAGATTGAGTTATCTTCATCTTCCACCTCATTTGAAGCGATGTTTCTCTTATTGCGCAATACTACCAAAGGATCGCGAGTTTGATAGGCATGAATTGGTTTTGCTGTGGATGGCTGAGGGGTTCTTGTATGACAAGAAGAAAATGAAGGATAGTGAAGGTTTGGGTAAAAATTATTTTGATGATTTATTATCAAGATCGTTTTTTCAACAATCAAATGATAATAAATCAATGTATATAATGCATGACCTAATTATTGATTTAGCTCGCTATGTTAGTGGGGAAACATGGTTACATATGGTTGATAAGTTGGAGAGTACAAAACCATATGCAAAGATTCGACATTCATCATTTATTCCTCATTATAGAGACACTGCTCAAAGATTTCAAAGTTTCTATGGAATGAAGAATTTGCGGACATTTTTACCCCTGCGAGAGCATTGTTATAGATTCTACATTACTAGTAAGGTGGTGCATGAGTTGGTGCCAAAATTAAAATGCTTAAGGTCACTATCTCTAGCTGGTTATAACATTGAGGAGTTGCCAAATTCTATTGGTGACTTAAAGCACTTACGCTACCTTGACTTATCTCATACTCCAATCAGAAGATTGCCTGAATCAGTGGATAAACTCCTCAACTTACAGACATTAAAGTTGCGTGATTGTGATGAGCTTATCGAGTTACCTAAAGGCATATGCAATTTACTCAACTTGCAGCATCTTGACATTATTGGCACAAGGAAATTGAAAGAGATGCCACCACATATTGGTAATTTGACTAGTCTCTGCGTGTTGACCAAATTTATCGTGGGGAAAAGCAATGGTCGGATCACAGAGCTAAAGAAACTTTGTGATCTTCGAGGGCAGCTTCATATTACAAGTTTAGAGAATGTGGAAGTAGCAGATATTCGAGATGCAGGTTTTGTCAATTTGAAGGATAAGCCTGGTATCACTGAGTTGCACTTGGAATGGGCTGAAGCGGATGAACGTTTCGATGATTTGAGAAACCCAAGTCATGAAGAACAAGTTCTCAACTCAATTCAGCCATATCAAAGTCTGTCAAGCCTATCAATTACATCATTTGGTGGTAGGAAATTCCCATCATGGCTGGGTGATCCTTCATTCTCTGGCATGGTGCAGGTGCAGCTATGGAAGTGTCGCCAAATGACATCATTGCCACCACTTGGACGATTAAAGTCATTAAAAAAGTTGAGCATAGGAGATATGAGAGGAGTGAAAGAAGTGGGTGTTGAGTTTTATGAGGATGATTCATGTTTTTCTTGTTTGGAAGAACTAGAGATTAGAAGTATGGGTGAGTGGGAGCTGTGGGCTTGGTCTAATGGTCTGGGTGAAGATTCTGTGCCAAAATTTCCTAAGCTGCATCACCTCCAAATACGAAATTGTCCCAAGTTGGTTGGAGAACTGCCCAACTTCCTTCCTTCCCTGGAAAATGTTGTTATCGATGATTGTCCGCTTTTGGTTGAATTACCAAAAGTTCTCCCATCACTTACAAGACTTCATTTTGAAAAATGTCAAGAGGCAATTCTCAGGAGTGTGACTAATGCCACCAGTCTTACTAGTCTAAAATATTTGGAAATCAGGTTATGTGATGAGCTTGTGTCATTGGTAGATGGAGAGGAAGGGGTCTTGCCTTGCAATCTCGAAGTTTTGGACATAGATGAGTGTCCAAATCTGAAGGAGTTGCCAAGTGGACTGAAAGACCTCAAATCTCTCAAATATTTGACTATAAACGGATGTACAAGTTTAGTCTCCTTCCCAGCAGGGGGTTTGCCGCACAACATGATACGTCTTCATATTGAGAGCTGTAAATCTTTGGAGTCTATGCCGGAAGGAATTGTGTGTCCTAGTAATTACAGTGGCGAGACGTCTCATCTCGAGGAATTGTATATCTCTGGATGTGAATCCCTCAGATGCCCTTCAAATGGAAAGTTTCCATATTCCCTTAAGACTCTTCAAATTCACAACTGGACGCCACAATTTTTAAACTCGCTATACTGTGGGCTTTCTCATCTTACAGAATTACACATATGGTGGTGTCCTCAATTAGAGTCGTTTCCAGGGAAGGAATTGCCTCTCCCTTCTCTTATCTCTTTAACAATAGCTCGCTGTGAAGGATTGAGGTCTCTATCCAATCATATGCAAAACTTTCAGAGTCTCCAAAGTTTAGCAATAAGGTGCTGTCATCAATTAGAGTTGTTCCCAGAGATGGGATTGCCCAACCCCAAGCTTGTGTCATTTCAAATTTTCTGGTGCAAAAATTTGAGGTCTCTACCCAATCAGATGCAAAACCTCACTTCCCTTCAATCTATATATGTATATCTATGTGACGGTATGGAGTCCTTTGGAGAAGGTTGTTTACCCCCTAACCTAACTTCCCTTAATATTGGAGAGTGCTTGAATATGAAACAGCCAATGCTAGAGTGGGGACTCCACAGACTCGCCTCTCTTAGAAGTTTGGCTCTGTACGTGGAGTCAACTGGAGAGTTTATTTCCTTTCCAGATGACGACGGCTTTCTGCTTCCCACTTCTCTTACCTACCTATGCATTATTGGATTCAAGAATCTAAAATCCATATCCAGGGGTATCCAAAAGCTCACCTCTCTTGAAAAATTATCAATTTTGCGGTGCCCAAAACTGCAGTCCTTCCCAGCTGAGTGCCTTCCTGCTACACTAGAATGGCTAGAAATTCACAGCTGCCCTCTGCTGCGGGACCGTTGCTTAAAAGATAATGGTGGAGACTACTGGCCCATCATTTCTGATATCCCCCATGTTTGTATAGAAAATTAAAGATGACTTTGCAGCACTCCAACAATCAGGTAAATATTCCTGTAGTACTTATTCTGGAATAATGCAGCATTTCTGATTATTTCAAAGACTGATATTTAATTGGATTCTATAATTTCAGTATCCGAACATGTGAATTCATGGATCTTTTTAGCACGATTGAATTGAATTCTATCACTTTGTTTTCTCCTAAACAAGATGTTAATGTGTTACTGCACGTGATTTCTGATTTGAGCACATTAAAATGGCAGAGGAACAAATTATTAATATATATATAATTAATTTTCAGTACGTATTTAATACAGTTTCGGTATTCTTTTTATAAAGAATTAGAATTAAAAATTAAATAAATACAAGTTTGAAATGGTTCAATTTTTATAATATCTATTCTTTTTCAATTTCAATATAAATTTTTAATTTCATTTGAAATCTCGCATATAATCTTAATAATATTGATAAAATAAAAATATTTATAATTTATATAGTTTTAATAATATGTTTTATATTTTATTTAATTTTAATATAATTTTATAAATCATATTATCAAAAATATATAATTTTATTTAAAGAATTTGAATTTAAATTTTATAAATTATTAAATAACATATCGTAAAAAATTATAAATATGTTAAAATATAAATAAAAATAGTTATTTTTTAGTTATTTAAGATTTAATAAAAATTTAGTTCATTGAAAACGTATATATATATACTTTTTATTTGATTATTTTTATAGTTAATATTATCAAATTATTTTTACAAATTAAATTATTTATATAATTTAAATATAAATCACTCTTTTAATTATTTAATTATTAGTAATATTATAAAATAATTATATAATTTAATTAGTTATTAGAGATTTTTAATAAATATGATTTAAATAATTTAATTTGTTAATTATAATTTAATAAATTATATAAAGATATTTGTATCTATATATTTACTATTTCATATATAAATATATTAATTATTTTATAATTTTTAATCATATGAGTGAATTATATATTAGTAGAGAATTATATATAATATTTTATTATTATTATTTTAATGTTAATTATTTAATATTTTAAAATAAATATAAAAATACTATAACTTTATTTTTAAAAATTAAAATTAAAATTAAACTGAAACTATATCCATATTACTTAAAATTATATCAAAATTTAATTTTTAATATAACTCTTAAAAATTAAAGAATTAAATGTTTAGTTTGAATTTTAATTCTTAATTAGAATCATACTAAAATTAAAATCGAATAATTTTTAGATATTATGATTCATTGAGTAAACTTTTCATTAATTTTTAAATATTACGATTCATCGAGTAAACTTTTCATTAAGTAATATTAATTGTATAATAAAAAAATTATACCAATGATTATCAAACTAATAATTAAATTTAATGATTACTAAAGAAAATTGAATTTTATGATGAGGATAAATTCAAAATTTATCATGACTAATTTATTAAATTTCAATTTATTTTAATTACATCTAATTGAATAAATCATGAAATTTCTTTTTTTTTTTAAAAAAAAAATTGTTGTTTTATTAAGTTGATCTCAAACTCATAGGGCCTCAAAATCGATTCAAGCATAATGATTTTCTCGTAGGGTTGAAGCTTCAAGAATAAACAATGGGGCCATGGTTGCTCAAATAGGAAAGGGTGGCTATGACACGCATTATAATATTCTATAATTCTCAAGATAATTTTTATTGATAGTTCTACGAAAATTAATCATGGTTATTAATCTTGAAGCTTAAACCCTAAAAGAAAATCACCTTCAACACTAAGGAAGACTTGTATGAATGTCTGATTATATCATTTGATTTGACGAATGCACCTAACATTTTTATATGACTCATGAATATGGTTTTGCGTCATTTCTTATGTAAATTTGTGATTGTTTATTTTGATGACATTTTCATTTTTAGTTGCAGCAAAGAAAAATATTTACAGTATCTCCGTCAAGTCATGACAGCGTTCTAAGAAAATAAATTGATTATTAATCTTAAGAAGTGTATTTATATGACGGAGCGCGTTCTGTTTTTGAAATTCGTTGTTAGCGCAGAATGAATACATATTAATGAGAAGAAGATAGAAGCAATACAGAATTAGTCTATTTCCAAAATTATTTATAAAGTTCGCAGCTTTTATGGTCTTGCTATTTTTTATCGACGATTTATTAGAAATTTCAGCAGTATCGTTGCCTATATCACAAATTGCTTAAAGAAAAAGAGTATATAAATTTGCGTGGACAGACGCTGGCAATAAGAGTTTTAAAGAAATTAAACATAAGTTTACTTTTGCTTCTATTAGTGGAGTGTTTGAGAGTAAATGTGATGCTTGTGAAGTTGAAATTGGTGGAGTCTAAAAGCATTAGTGGAGTATTGTCATAGTCTATAAGGCCTATTACTTTTTTTTAGTGAAAAATTGAATAAAGTTAGAAAATCGTGATCCACTTGCGAGCAAGAGCTATAAGCATATTTCTAAACTTACTTCAATTAATTTCGAGAAATTTTACTTGAATGTTTTCGTTTTCTTTTTCTTTTTTTTTTTTGCCTTTTTTCTTTATATTTTCACAATTAATTCACCCATTATATTTTTCTTTTCTCTTTACAAATTTAAGTATTTTAATTTAATATTGATTCACAATCTAAATTATTTTTAATTATCTATAAATTTCTCCCTTCAATTACTTGTAAAAGCAAAATAAAGTTATATTATTTTTCAGAAGCATGTATTCAAAATTATAGGTTTAAATTGATATTTTTAAAGGATTAAAGATATTATTATATCTAATTGAATGCAAAATTGACAAAAAGAAAATAAAGGGTGAATTTAATGGAACGAATGGGAAAAAGAACAATACAATGGCAGAAAAAGCATGTTGGCATGTCACATCTAATTAATCTAATTAATTTAATTTTTTTAGTTGAAAATTAAAAATTGAGGGAGTGAAATAGTAAATCTTTTATATTTATTTAAATTCACTTTTTACCCAATTAATTTGACTTATGTCCTTCGAAGACTACTATTTTCTTTTTCTTTAAGAATTATATTCCTGACCCTTAATGGATAAAATGAAAAATACAAAATTTAATTAAGTCAAAAATTTTAAAAAAAATCATTGATTAGTGTCCTTTTTCTATCTTTCTAGTGATATAACTAAAAGTAATATTTAAATAATTTATTATAAAAAAATTAGAGTGTTATTATCCCTTAATTGCTAGACTAAGTTTAGTTTCTTTTTAAAATTTGAACCATTTTTATAGGATTTCCTTCAATATAAACTCTTCTAACTTTATAGTTAGCTGCTACATTAACGGCCTCTCTTGTTGCTATTGCTTCTAGAATTAAAGAATCAATTATTCTTATGAATCTCTTGCACCTTCAGGTTAGGACCGTTCTTTTTCCTTATTTTGAATAATTACCGCAATTAATCCTCTATTTTTCGTGCCATTCACCACCCCATTAAAATTGATTTTAACTATTTCTCTAGCAGGTCTTTCCTATTTCATGTCAATTTGATCAAATCGTGATTGTATTTGACATATATTTGAATGATTTACTTGAATGTTTATATCCTTAAAGATTGTGTTCATTTTGCCCTTTCCATAATTATCACAACATAAAGACTATCATTCTCTCCCACTTGGCATCGTGGTCATTGCTCCTTAGGAATGACTTAATTTCATTCCAATATTCTCTTGGTGATGTGCTGTTCAAACTTACTACCCAAAACATTAAAGGCGAGATCAATCAAACTTGTACTGCTCAAGGACATAGGAAGAAATTATGGCCTGATGATTCTGTCATACCATAAAGCTTATGATTAGAGCATGAAGAGATTCTCAAGTTGTGCAGCCTCTCATCTGTTGGTAGATGCTTATGAAGGAACTTTCACATGAAGACTGAAAGCTTTAGAGGGAGTTTTAGCTTTCATAGCTCTTGCCAAGTCTAAATATCACCATTTGGACAATGTTGATCCACTGTAATTTGTTCTAGCTAGAAGCTTGTCCCTTAAATCACAAGCCATCTAGTATCCGAATTTGACTAAATATTCTCCTAATTTCGAGAAGTGCTAGACACGTTCATCCTCTCCTCTAAACGGATTGATCAGAATTGCCATAATATTTTTTATTTCAACATCTTCGAAAACTCTTTTCAATTTTTGGACGTCTCAAGATTGAGAAGCAATGTCTAACAATTAGGATACCTAATGTATTGATAGCTCTAGATCTTGCTTCACTATAGAGATTCAAGGGAAGGTTTTTGGGATCCAATTTTCCTATTTGCATAAGATAGAGTTTCCATCAATGTAACGACTCGAAAATCGGACCGCTACCGGCGCTAGGATCCAGATCGACTTAAGGTCGCCGGGACCCGTAGCAAGCTTGCCATACTCTCTGTGTACCTGTAAAATCCCATACATGATCAAACATAACCTGTAAAAACTGTAAACCTCTGTCATCTCATACTATGGTTCAACCTGTGCATGCACTAACTCTGTACACAGACTCCCCTTGCCAGAGCACTCATCAAAGCTCTAGCTGAGTCCACACAGTATATGTTAAACCTGGTCATCCATACTCATCAACTAGACATACACATAATAGACCATGTATACAAAAAGGGATTTACATTACATATGGGTCAAGCACAATACTATACAAAACCATTACATCTCTTTACATCATTACATCTCTTTACATCATTACATGTCCACGCTAGGCTATTACACATCTCTTACTCTTTCTCTTCCTGTACCCTGCTAGACTCCCCTGTACATTGAACCTGCAAAACTAGGTTAGGGGAGAGGGGGTGAGCTATAAAGCCCAGTGAGTAGAAACAGTGAAAACAGTTCATTAATTACATGCTCTCATGAAATGCATCACATCACAGACATTCCATATCACGGATGGACATGACCACCAAAACTCCCTTCGTCTGTTAGTATGCCTGGCCCGGCCAGGTCTTATAACCTCAGTATGCCTGGTCCGGCCAGGTCTTACAACTACAGTATGCCTGGCCCGGCCAGGTCTTACAACATCTCTAGGGTTATTGGAGTCGCCTTGGTCCATCCACATCATCAACATATTATGCAATGCGTCATATTCGTGAAACTAGTGCAATCAACCTACTACTCATCATGATGCATGAACATGCTTTAGGCATTTAATTTCTTAAAATAAAAGATTTGGTTTAGTTCTACTCACCTCTGGCTAACTCTGAACTGACTCTGTAAACTCTGGTGCAGTACTCACTGCTGGTCTCTGTGGTTCCTCTGGTCCGTACCTACACAGGTGGACTCAGATGAGGGACCAAACTAGCTCAAGAACATCTCTATTAAACTCCCCAAGAGCCCCCTAAACATCCTAAAACAATCACATAAAGCATGCAAAAGAAGGCTGGACAGGGCACCTTCGGCGGCAGGTTCGGCGGCCGAAAGTCCTCTCCAGAGCCGAAACTCATGCACTTTCGGCGGCACCTTCAGCGGCCGAAAGTCTCCTCCAGATCCAAAAGTCCAACTTTCGGGGGCAAGGTTCGGGGGCTGAAACACACTTCAGAGCCTAAAGTTCACAACCTTCAGCGGCTTCGGCGGCCGAAACTCCACTCCAGAGCCGAAAGTCCAAACTTTTGGGAGTGAGCTTAGGTAGCCGAAACCATCTCCTTAGCATGTTCGGCGGCCGAAACTGGGTTCCCCAGTTAGGCAGAACTGTAATACCCGTAAGAAAGGTTTTTCATGATGTGAAATGTTTTATGTCATGAGCTTTGAACGGCCCGTAAGGGAAGAAAGGGTTTCAATCCCTTGACCCAAAGCGGACGTGGTATGTACAAGCGAGGTTTGTTAAGAGTAACAAAGGTTTACAGTTTTTAAAAGAATAGGTTGATCATGTACGGGTCTATACCCAATGTCTAGCGAGTTTAGCAGGCTTACTACGGGTCTAGGCGGCCTTAAGCCGATCTGGATCCTAGTGCCGAGCAGTTTGGAGCCGTTACAGAGGGGTACCGGTTTCCGGGCTGTTACAAGAACCCTGCTCCAACTCATGCACAACTCCCCCAAACCACTCTCAAACATGCATCTCAACACTCCACAATAAGCATATACTCAAGTACATGCACAAAGGGGTCCAAAACTAACTTAAAACCCCAAACAACAACATCAACACAACACATAACATGCTTTTGTACCAAAACATACAAAAACCTACTTAACCTAAACATGCATATCTACCCATCAAACTCCATAAAACCTTCATAAAACTTGATAAGAAGCTAGGGATCTTCACTTACCTCTTGAAAACGAGAGGATACGCAATCCCAACATGGAGATATGGAGAAACAAGCTTCCAAAGTCTCCAAGCTTCAAAACTTTGATCTTTTGCTTAAAACCTTCAAAACAACATCAAAACTCTTAAAACTTTGAAAGATTTGAAGAAAACATGAAGATCACCCAAGGAAGATCATGGTCTCACCTCTGTGAGTGGGAAAGGAAAGGAAACCTTATCTTTCCACCGACCTTTGGCCTTTTTAGAGGTGGCTGGCCAGACCACCTTCAGCTGCCAAATGTGATCCCGAAAGCCATGCATGTTCGGCGGCCGAACTTCACCTTCGGCGGCCGAACCTGGCTTTTCTCCCTTGGTGTTTTTCTTTCAAAAACTCATTTTCTTTATACTTAAAAACATTAAAATATCTTTAAAACACTTAGAAAACATATGTATTATCCTTCTAGAAGGTTCTGACACCCGAGATTCCACCGTACTACAGAAATTCCGATGCCGGACTCTAGCCGGATATTACAATCAATGACATTCCATCGGATTCCTTTAGGACTTGTCGACTCCACAATATACTTTGCCATGTCCAAGATAGTCTAGAACCTTGTATAGCTTGCATAAAATCTGAGTAAGAGAAATATCTGCCTTTGGTTTGGACATTTTTGCCCATGAAATCTCATGGATTTCCTTTCATTTTCTTTTTTACCTTACAAAAACTTTAACAAGCTATTGACTAATTGACAAAAAGATGAATGTAGTCGAAAGCGACTTATTGCATAAGTTGGGATGCTAAGGCTACTAATTTAATTAAAACTTCTCTACCTCCTTGTGACAGCATCTTTCCTTTCCAATCGGTAACCTTTCTCTAAATTTGATCTCTAATTTTTGCAAATGATTGAGATTTAGATCTAGTGATAGCTGTTGGTAGGCCTACATGATGCAATATCTCCCTTAACCTGTGTTGGAATATTAGGGCTGAAGAATAAAGAAGATTTGGCAAAGTTAATAGTTTGACCACTAGTCTTCACATATGCATGTAGGATATTTCGAATATGCCTTAGCTTGATCCATATCCTCTTTAGTATAGATGATGGAGTCATCAGCAATAAATAGGTGCTTCATATTCCACTAATCAATGAAGTTATCAATATATACATATATATATATATAATATAATTTGAAAAAATTTATTAATTAAATCTTTTAAATTTATAAAATACTCTATTAATTATTCTTTTATATCAATGGTGTTTTAGATATTTTTTTTGCAATGCTTAATCTTTAAAATTAATAAAAAAAATTAATTAATAAACTTTTTAAAATATTAAAAATTATTAATATATTCTTCAAAATTAATAGATGATATTTTTTGTAATAGTACTTATAATTAAAAAAATAAAGGGGTGTTTGGTTTAGTAATTGAATACAATTGATAGTTAATAGATATTAAACAATTAAATATCAGCTTTAATATAAAAGTTATTCCCAATCAGGTGGTAGTTGTTTTAACTTTAAATTTTATTTAAATCATATGGTAATTTTACAATTTATTAATTATAATTTTTTAAAATTAAATTTTTATATTAATAAATTATTTAAAATTACAATACAAAATATATAAATTAAAATTATTATAAATAATAATTAAATAATTATAATATTCATTATTATATGATAAAGTTTATACATAGAATAAAAAATAATTATATTTTAATTATTATATATATTGTATAATAAATTACTTTTTTATATTTATTTCATTAATATAATAAATATTAATATTATACAAATAATTATATTAGTTATAATATTTTTTTCTTTTTGTATAATAAAAATGCACATATATATAAAATAAAATAAAAATTATTTTATTACCAATCCTATATATATTATATAATAAAGAGTAAATTATACTTTAATTCTTAAATTTTAATATAATTAATAAATTGATTATTATTTTTTTAAAATGAAACACTTAAATCTCTATATAATTATTTTATTCGAAATTCATTTCATCCATAATTTCATTAATCAATTATCCAAATAAAAAATAAATATTTTAAATATCTATTATTTTCAATTTAGATGGAAAATTTATATTATATAAATTATATTTTGATTCTTAAATTTTAGAGTAATCGACAAATTAATTTTTATATTTTTAAAAATAAATTCTTAAATCTTTCTATATTTAAACTGTTTAAAATTATAATTTTTTCGTTTATTATAAACATTAGTTCAAAACTAGTAGGTAGTCAAATTTTTTTTAAAAGGACAATTTCTTACTATAATATTTTTTATAAAGGTTTACAATTCATTCTCTTTATAAAAATTTACAACTCATTTCTTTCTATAATACTTTTTATAAAAGTTTACAACTCATTCTTTTTATAAAAATTTACAACTCATTTAAAAATTACTTGTACCACTTAAAAATAGTTGAAATTATAATTATTTTTTTAAAATTTTATAGTTATGAATATTAAAATATTTTAATAAATAAAAATTAAATGATAAAAAGAGTTAAAAATTAATTAAATAATATATTATAAACAATAATTAATGGGGATTAATTAAATAAAATATTATAGACAATTAATTAAATAAAATATTATAGACAATACTTATACCACTTAAAAATAGTTGAAATAATAAGTATTTTTTTAAAAATATTAGAATATTTTAATGAATAAAAATTAAATAACAAAAAAATTAAAAATAATTAAATAAAATATTATAGACAATAATTAATAGAGATTTAAATATTTTTTCAAATAAAAAAATAAAGGATCAAAAAATTTAAATTATAATAGAGGAGGACAGGCTAATTATAAAGTGATATAAGTATATGATTTTAAAAATATTAAAAATTGATTTATTAATTATATTAAAATTTAAAAATTTAAATATAATTTATATATTTAAAAAAATAATAAAAATATTTATATATTTTTAATAGTAAAAATAGATGGAGTAACATCTAATTTTAATGAATTAATTATAGAAGAATATAAATATTTAATTTTAAAAATATAAAAATTAATTTATTAAATATACTAAAATTTAAAAATTAAAATATAATTTATTAATTTTACATATATTTTAATATTTGATGACAGGTGAATTTCTTTATTATATAAAATCTCGTCCCCGGAAGAAGGAAGGGACGATCCACTAGTATTTTATTTTTCAAATTAAAATAAAAGAAGAGAAATTCCTAAATCATTGAAAGAGATTTTTTTTTTTTTCTCTTCATACAGCATGTGAAATCCATTTAATTTTTTTTTTAAAGAAAAATTGTACCAAAAGGAGAGTATTGGGAGACAATATTAAATTTCTCCTTTTTATAATTATATTTTTTTCACTCCTCGTAATATTACACTTTTTTTCCTTACTATATTTTAAAATTTATTAAATCGTTTTTGTTTATTTTGTGATTATTTCAGAATTCATTATTGTTTCTCCTAATAATCTTTTCTCCAAAATTAAACTTGAATTCCTCCTTTAAAAATACAAGTGGATTTTATCACCATAATTAATACTTATTTCTTTTATGTATATGATGGTTAATATTATTTTTATTCTATATTTTAAATTTAGCTCTAGAGATATTTTGATTTAGTTTCTAGTGACAAGTCTAAAATTTTATTTTTAATGAAAATAAAAATTTTTAATTCTTGTATTGAATTTTTTCATAATTTTTTATATTTTAATAATTACTTCTCAGTTAATAGATAAGAATTGGGAGGATATCTTTTATTAATATGAAAGAGTTATGAGTCTATTTCTATGATTGGTTTTTTTTTTAAATTTTATTAATTCAGTTGTTTCGAAATATAATATTTAATGGAGTTTTATTACTTATTATGTGGTTCTGGAATCGCATCAGTTTTAAAATTTTATTTGAGTTTTATCTCGTAAAATTTTTTTTTCGTACCTTGTTCGTAAGATTTTAATAATTTAAATTTGAGAGATGAGAAAGAATGAGGAGTATTTTTATTAAATTATCTTATTTAAAGGTTTAGATAGGTATTTAATGAATATTTTTATTAAATTATCTTATAGAGAAATTTAATTTTGAATAATTATAAATTTTTATTATATTCTATAGTTAATTTTTTCATTAGATGGCTTCATCATAATACTATTTTAAATGTTCATACTTTAATTAAAAAATTTATTATATATAATAATTTTTATATTTAAAATAATATTTGATAAAATTTTATTAATATATATTTTATTAAAATGATGTTAAAAAAATATTTTTTTTATTTATTAATAAGTAACTTTTTTAAGATGATGATAATGAGAAAAAGAATTATATTTTTTGTTTTAAAAAAGGAAAAGAAATTAAAATTGAAGAAAAAGAAAAATTGAAGAAAAAGTAAAGGAAAATGAGAGGAAGAATAGAAGGAGAAAGAGAAAGAGGACAGGAAAAATCGAAAGGAGAAGAAAAAGAAAAAATAAGGAGGAGAGAAGAAAAGGTAATTTATTTTTTTTATTTTTAATGGTATAAACAGATGAAAAAATTATATTGTTAATGAAAATAATAGTTAAAAATATTTTAATAAATTTTTAAAATAAATTAATAATAATAATAATATTAAGAAATTAAATTATAAATTATTTTAAAATTTAATATACCTATATAGAGTAGGTATCATGTGTCTCGAAAAGTGAGTAGTAGGGCTACTATGCCGTGGCTTCTCTCTCTTAAATAATTCATTGTACGACTTTTCGAATGATTCCCCTTTACAAAGCAAAAGCTGAATATTGACCTTGACTTACTTACAACCATTCATTTTCACCAACTCCTGACATTTCTCTTTCTCAAATAAATTCAATGAAAATTTCCACACATGGTTGGTGTCTAGACTTTATTAATAAAAAAATGTAATATATATTAATTAAAATTTAAAACTTTTTACTATTAATAATTTAATTTTAAAATTTTAAAATTGATAAAACCATTCAAAATTATAAATTTTATTAATATTATATTTAAGATAAAAACTTAAATGGAGAAAGTGTCTCTTAATAATAAAATATTATAAATTATTTTATTATATTTATATATTACCTAATAAATAATATTAATAAAAAAATTTAAATTTTTAATTTAATTTAAAATTTTAAAACTAATATAATTTAATCCAAATTTTTTAAATTTATTTTTCTGAATTTTTACTTTGATGTAATTTTAACTTTTTTATTTATCATTAATACTAAAAAAATTATAATAAGTCTTATATTTCTTAATTTTTTATTTTTAAAATATTTTATTATAATAAATTTTATTATATTTGTTATAAAAATTATATTATTATTGTTTATAGATCTACTGTTAAGTTTCTGCTGTTCTTTAATAGTATAATCAAAAGCTTAAAATTATAAGTATAGATATTATATTAAAAATAAATATAATTAAAAAAATATTTTTTAATAAAAAAATAAAAAGTCATTTATTATATTTTGAAAATTTTATAAAAGCTTCTGTAAATTTATTAATATATTTTATTTTTAAATTAAAATTAAATAATAAATAAGCTATACTTTTAAAAAAAATCTATTAGCAAATATATGTTTTCGCAACACTTCCTTAACATCATTTATACATAATATTAATTTAATAAATAATGCAAAAATAATATATTCAGACATTAAAATAACATATAATTTATTTTATTTGAAAATAAAGTCAAGAACTTCTGCAAGAGGATAAGGTGGTGGGACCCAGCATAACCCAATTATTGTACCATGTTTCTCTCCCACGTGATTCTCATTAATTTGGTAAAGAAATTAAATTTTAACTAATTAAAATTTATATTATTACTTTCAGTTGTTTACAAATTTCTTTACTTAATTACTCATAACAGTATAGTGTTAAAATTTTAACAGTATAGTGCACGATATAGCATGAATAGTAAATTGAAATCTCTTCAAAACATATCCCATAGATAATCAAATCTCTTCAAAATATTAATACAAAATATAAAATAATAGGCATTAATATAAAATATCAAATTATTACCAAATAAAGTCTACGATAGAATTAACTCATAGGATCATGGATAGATATGTCAAGTGGATGAGAAAAAATGTTAAGAAGAAAACTTAATTGAATATTAAGCTCATACAAATAAGACAAAGAAAATATAATAATTGGGACCCTCCATAGGGACCCCATGTCTGTTGAGCTCTGCAGCCTTCATTCCATTGTAATATCTAATTCATTTTCAGTTGTTTACAAATTTCTTCATCCAAATTTCTTCAGAGTTCGTAGCTTCTTTCTTCTCTTACAACTCATTCTTTGCTATGGAATTTGCGGTAGCTGCTGCTGGCTCTATCCTTTCTGTTTGCTTTCAGGGTCTTCTCGACAGGTTGAACTCCATTGACTTGATGAAATACGTAGGCCAAGATCAAGTCTTTGCTCAACTCAAGAAGTGGGAAAAGATGCTCCAGCGAATTTATGAGGTGCTCGAAGATGCAGAGGAGAAGCAGACGGCAAATCGATCGGTGAAGATCTGGTTATGCGATCTCAGAGACTTGGCTTACGACCTGGAGGATATCATTGATGAACTTGCCACGGAGGTTCAGCAACGCAAGTTCAAAGAGGAACCTGTTCATCCGAAGAATAAGGTCCACGAGTTTTTCTGTGGTATGTGTGGTGGGGGGAATATAAATCTAAATACTATTAAGTTCAATCTTGAGATGGTTGCCAAAATAGAGGAAACTAGTGCTAGATTATATGAGATCATAAAGCAGAAAGATGAACTCCGTTTAGCAGAATATACTACGAGGAGGGTAAGCCATGTGACAGAAAGACCACCCGCAACCTCTTTGGTTAATGAAGCAAAGGTTTATGGTAGGGAGGAAGATAAGAAGGCGATGTTGAAATTGTTGAATGCTGAGACAAGTCACGCCCAGGTATCTGTGATCTCCATAGTTGGGATGGGAGGCCTTGGCAAGACAACTCTAGCTCAGCTAGTCTACAATGATCCCATGTTGCAGTTTGATTTAAAAGCCTGGGTGTCTGTTGGTGAAGATTTTGATGTTTCCAGGGTCACAAAAACATTTCTTCTTCAACTGGGCGATGGTGGTGATGATAAAGATTTAAATGTGCTTCAGGTAAAATTGAAGCAAAAGTTGTCTGGGAAGAAGTTTTTAGTTGTCCTAGATGATGTTTGGACCCAGAACTATGAGCAATGGACTCTGTTTTGGGGTCCTTTTGAAGCAGGGGCTCCTCAAAGCAGAGTTATCGTCACGACTCGAAGTCAGCGTGTTTCGTCAAGGATCGGTGCCACTCAAGCATATTCTCTTAAGACGCTCTCACACAATGAATGTATGTCTGTGTTTGCCCAGCATGCTCTGGGAGCAAATAATTTTGACGACCATCTGGAGCTAAAAGAAATAGGTGACGAGATTGTCGAAAGATGTGGAGGATTACCTTTAGCAGCAAAAGCTCTTGGAGGCATCTTAAGGGGTGAACCGAATCCTGATTCATGGAAGGAAGTGTCGAGGAGTAAGATATGGGAATTACCAGAGAACGAGAGCAATATCCTTCCATTCTTAAGATTGAGTTATCTTCATCTTCCACCTCATTTGAAGCGATGTTTCTCTTATTGCGCAATGTTACCAAAGGATCGCGAGTTTGATAGGAATGAATTGGTTTTGCTGTGGATGGCTGAGGGGTTCTTGTATGACCAGAAGAAAATGAAGGATAGTGAAGATTTGGGTCGTAAATATTTTGATGATTTATTATCAAGATCCTTTTTTCAACCATCGATTGATGATAAATCCAAATATTTAATGCATGACCTAATTATTGAGTTAGCTTGCTATGTTAGTGGGGAAACATGTTTACATATGGTTGATAAGTTGGAGAGTACAAAACCATATGCAAAGATTCGACATTCATCATTTATTCCTCATTATACAAACACTGCTCAAAGATTTCAAAGCTTCTATGGAATGAAGAACTTGCGGACATTTTTATCCGTGCGGGAGTATCCGTTTAGATGCCACATGACTAGTAAGGTGGTGCATGAGTTGGTACCAAAATTAAAATGCTTAAGGTCACTATCTCTAGCTGGTTATGAGATTAAGGAGTTGCCAAATTCTATTGGTGACTTAAAGCACTTACGCTACCTTAACCTATCTGATAATCCAATCCAAGGATTGCCTGAATCAGTGGATAAACTCTTCAACTTACAGACACTAATGTTGCGTGATTGTGATGAGCTTATTGAGTTACCTAAAGGCATATGCAATTTACTCAACTTGCAGCATCTTGACATTATTGGCACAAGGAAATTGAAAGAGATGCCACCACATATTGGTAATTTGACTAGTCTCTGGGTGTTGACCAAATTTATCGTGGGGAAAAGCAATGGTCGGATCACAGAGCTAAAGAAACTTTGTGATCTTCGAGGGCAGCTTCATATTACAAGTTTAGAGAATGTGGAAGTAGCAGATATTCCAGATGCGGGTATTGTCAATTTGAAGGATAAGCCTGGTATCACTGAGTTGCACTTGGAATGGGCTGAAGCGGATGAACGTTTTGATGATTTGAGAAACCCAAGTCGTGAAGAACAAGTTCTCGACTCAATTCAGCCACATCAAAGTCTGTCAAGCATATCAATTACATCATTTGGTGGTAGGAAATTCCCATCATGGCTGGGTGAGCCTTCATTCTCTGGCATGGTGCAGGTGCAGCTATGGAAGTGTCGCCAAATGACATCATTGCCACCACTTGGACGATTAAAGTCATTAAAAAAGTTGAGCATAGGAGATATGAGTGGAGTGAAAGAAGTGGGTGTTGAGTTTTATGAGGATGATTCATGTTTTTCTTGTTTGGAAGAACTAGAGATTAGAAGTATGGGTGAGTGGGAGCTGTGGGCTTGGTCTAAAGGTCTGGGTGAAGATTCTGTGCCAAAATTTCCTAAGCTGCATGATCTTCAACTATATGAGTGTCCCAAGTTGGTTGGAGAACTGCCCAACTTCCTTCCTTCCCTGGAAAATCTTGTTATCGATGATTGCCCGCTTTTGGTTGAATTACCAAAAGTTCTCCCATCACTTACAAGACTTCATTTTGAAAAATGTCAAGAGGCAATTCTCAGGAGTGTGACTAATGCCACCAGTCTTACTAGTCTAAAGTATTTGAAAATCAGGTTATGTGATGAGCTTGTGTCGTTGGTAGATGGAGAGCCAGGGCTTTTGCCTTGCAATCTCGAAGTTTTGGACATAGATGAGTGTCCAAATCTGAAGGAGTTGCCAAGTGGACTGAAAGACCTCAAATCTCTCAAAGATTTGACAATAAACGGATGTACAAGTTTAGTCTCCTTCCCAACAGGGGGTTTGCCGCACAACATGATACGTCTTCGTATTACGAGCTGTAAATCTTTGGAGTCTATGCCGGAAGGAATTGTGTGTCCTAGTAATTACAGTGGCGAGACGTCTCATCTCGAGGAATTGTATATCTCTGGATGTGAATCCCTCAGATGCTCTTCAAATGGAAAGTTTCCATATTCCCTTAAGACTCTTCGAATTCACAACTGGACGCCACAATTTTTAAACTCGCTATACTGTGGGCTTTCTCATCTTACAGAATTACACATAGAGAATTGTCCTCAATTAGAGTCGTTTCCAGGGAAGGAATTGCCTCTCCCTTCTCTTATCTCTTTAACAATAGCTCACTGTGAAGGATTGAGGTCTCTATCCAATCATATGCAAGACTTTCAGAGTCTCGAATGTTTAGTAATAGTGGGCTGTCGTCAATTAGAGTTGTTCCCAGAGATGGGATTGCCCAACCCCAAGCTTGTGTCATTTCAAATTATGAGGTGCAGAAATTTGAGGTCTCTACCCAATCAGATGCAAAACCTCACTTCCCTTCAATCTATAGTTATATCAGTATGTAAAGGTATGGAGTCCTTAGGAGAAGGTTCTTTACCCCCTAAGCTAACGTCCCTTGAAATTTGGCAGCGCTTGAATACGAAACAGCCAATGCTAGAGTGGGGACTCCACAGACTCGCCTCTCTTAGAAGTTTGGTTCTGAACGTGGAGTCAACTGGAGATTTTATTTCCTTTCCGGATGACGACGGCTTTCTGCTTCCCACTTCTCTTACCCACCTATGCATTATTGGATTCAAGAATCTAAAATCCATATCCAGGGGTATCCAAAAGCTCACCTCTCTTGAAATATTAACAATTTGGCGGTGCCCAAAACTGCAGTCCTTCCCAGCTGAGGGCCTTCCTGCTACACTTCAATGCCTAGGAATTCACAGCTGCCCTCTGCTGCGGGACCGTTGCTTAAAAGATAAAGGTGGAGACTACTGGCCCATCATTTCTGATATCCCCTGTGTTGATATAGAAAATTAAAGATGACTTTGCAGCACTCCAACAATCAGGTAAATATTCCTGGAGTACTTATTCTGAAATAATGCAGCATTATACAGATGTGAGCATCTTTTTTTCAATTCAGTTGACCTTTCAATTATTTCAAATACTCATATTTAATTGAATTCTGAATTCATGGATTTTTAGCACGATTGAATTGAATTCTATCACTTTATTTTCTCTTAAACATGATGTTAATGGCAGAGGAACAAATTGGGTGTTTTCCTTTTGTTCTGATCAACTTATCCGTTATTCAATTTGTGACCATCCATGTTATTGCTATACATGATCAGGAAATTTCAGCTTCTTGGGAACAAAAAGGAATCTAGCTGCTCCCTTTCAGGTACTGAAACTTATTGAATTATGTATGTCGCAGTGAAATGGTAAAACTAAGCTCAACAACTCTGCAGATTTTGGTGGGATGCACTGATGATGATCATGAAAGTTGGAAAATGTTAAGATTACTAATCTGTCTTGGATCAGGAAATTTGAGACTCTAAACTCCTTGTGTAATAGTCTATCATATATTTTATGCCCATACCGTCCTTGGTTGATATGGGGGATGGTAATAGTCGGTATATATTGGTGCTGCAGTCTGGACAGACTCTTAATCACTGCTCCATCAATTTTTTAATGGAGCAAAAACGTTGAAAAATGATGGAATTATAATATTATTAAATTATTAATATATATATAACTAATTTTTCGATACGTATCTAATACAGTTTCAATATTTTTTTTTATAAAGAATTAAAATTAAAAATTAAATAAATTCAGTTTAAAATGATTCGATTTTTATAATATTAATTTTTTTAAATTTTGATATAGACTTTTTATTTGATTTGAAACCTTCAAATATAGATTTCAGTTTGTCATCAACAGGAAAATGGTAGAAAGTGAGCTCAGAACTTCTGCAGATTTGGATGGAATTCGCTGAGCAGATCCCGGCTATGTTTTATGAACAGATTGTAAGCTTTGAATCTCAAAAGCTCAGAATGCATCCTCATCTCTGCTCTTACGAAGAGTGACTTGCTGTTATTTCTGGATTTTGTACTCTCCACCTCTGGACATTCTGTATTTTTTGCTTTAATTTTCAGTTTTTGTTGATTATGCTTCTACCCTCTGTGGGTTGCGATTGTTGTCTTCCTAATTTCACTTATTGCTAAGTTTACTGTGAAAAGGGAAAATTTGTATATTTACACTTCGACTCTTGTCTACTTACTGCTTATATTTAGGATATTTCTAAACGTACTTCAATTAATCTGGAGAAATTTTACTTGAATGCTTTCTTTTTCTTTTTTTTTTTTTCTTTTGCCTTTTTTCTTTTCATTTTCACAATTAATTCACCCATTATATTTTTTTTTTCTTTTCTCTTTGCAAACTTAAGTATTTTTAATTTAATATTGATTTACAATCTAAATTATTTTTAATTATCTACAAATTTCTTCCTTCAATTGCTTGTAAAAGTACAATAAAATTATATTATTTTCAGAAGCATGTATTCAAAATTATAGGTTTAAATTGATATTTTAAAGGATTAAAGATATTGTTATATCTGATTGAATGCAGAATTGATGAAAAGAAAATAAAGGGTGAATTTAATGGAGAAAATGGAAAAAAGAACAAGAAATAGAACATGCAAGCTAAACTTTTTTAGGATAATTAATTTTGTTTTTTTCATTCAAATAAAACACACTTAAAAATTTTGTAAACTAAGAATAAATACAAAACAAGACTTGTCCCGAAAAAAACTTTATATAATGGCAGAAAAAGCATATCCGCATGTCACATCCAATTATCCAATTAATTTGATTTTTTTTATAATTAAAATTTAAAATTTTTTAGATTTTTAAATTTAAATATATTTTTTATCAGATTAAATGTGGGAGTTCAATTAATTTAATTTTCATTTTTTCATTAATTAATTAAAAAAAAAAAATCCTTCTCCACTAATGTCCTCCGAAGACTACTTTTTTTTTTTTTTTTGTTTTTTAAAAATTATATTCTTGATCCTTAACGGATAAAATGGAAGATACAAAATTTGATTAAGTCAAAAATTATATAAAAGAAAAAATCATTGATTAGTGTCCTTTTATTAAATAATGAGCTGTTTTATTCTTCTTTTTAGTTATATAACTAAAAGTAATATTTAAATAATTTATCATAAAAAAATTAGAGTGTTATTATCCTTGATCGCTAAATTAAATTTAGTTTCTTTTTAAAACTCAAATTGATTTTTATAGAATCTCCTTCAATATAAACTCTTTTGACCTTATAATTAGATGCTACACTAACGACCTCTCTTGCTGCTATTGCTTCTAGAATTAAAGAGTCAATTATTCTTATTAATCTTTTGCACCTTTAGCTTAGGACGGTTCCTTTTCATCATTTTGGATAATTATCACAATTAATCTTCTATTTTATCCTCTATTTTTCGTGCCATTCACCGTCCCATTAAAATTGATTTTAACTATTTCTCTAGCAGGTCTTTCACATTCCATGTCAATTTGATCAAATCGTGATTGTATTGGACATGTATTTAGCATATCACTCAGAAACTCATTCAAATATCTCAACGCTGCACTTATTGAATGATTTACTTGAATGTTTATATCCTTAAAAATTAGGTTCATTTTGCCCTTTCCATAACTGTCACAATAGAAAGACTATCATTCTCTCCCACTTGGCATTATGGTCATTGCTCCTTAGGAATGATTTAATTTCATTCCAATATTCTTTTGGTGATGAGCTGTTCAAACTTACTACCCTCAACATTAAAGACGAGATCAATCAAACTTGTTCTGCTCAAGGACATTGGAAGAAAATATGGCCTGATGATTCTGTCATACCATAAAGCTTACAATTAGAGCACGAAGAGATTTCCAGGCTGTGCAGCCTCTCATTTGTTGGTAGATGGTCATGAAGGAACTTTCACATGAAGATCGAAAGTTTTGGAGGGAGTTTTAGTGTAATACCCGGCTAGACTCCGGTATCGGAATTCCTACCGTCCGGTGGAATCTCGGATGTCGGAAGCCTCTAGTAGGGTAGAACCATGTTTTCATAAAATGTTTTAAGGTATTTCATGGTTTTAAGTAAAATGGAAATGAGTTTTTGCATAAAAACAACCTTGGAGGAAAACTCAGGTTCGGCCGCCGAACCTCAAGTTCGGCCGCCGAACATGCATGCCTTCGGGAGCGCCTTTAGGCCCCCGAAAGCATAAGTGAGGAAGTCCAGGTTCGGCCGCCGAACCTCAAGTTCGGCCGCCGAACATGGCATGCATGCGGAGGCACATTCGGCCCCCGAACGTGGCCTGGCCAGGCACTATAAAAGGGTCCCTTAGCCGAAAACGGGCGAGCTTTTCCCCATTTTCGGCCAAGGTGAGCTTTCCTCCGCCCCTCAAAGATCTTTGATGTTTTTCCTCTAGATCTTTCAAGTTTTTCATTTGTTTTAACTTCGTTTTGAAGATTTGAGCTTTTGAGCAAAGTTTTGGAGCTTTGAGGTTCAAGAACTCAAATCTCTCCCAACTCCAAGTTTGGTCACCTCCACCCTCGATCTTCAAGAGGTAAGAGTCGATCTCTAGCTTACTTTATGTTTTGAGCAAGTTTTATGCAAGTTCATGGGGTAGAAAATGCATGTGTAGCTTATGTTGAGCTTATGGGTTTTTGATGTGATTTTGAACAATGTGAGTTGCTTGTGTGTTGTAGTTGGGGTTTTGATGGTTTGATGCCCCTAGGAGCTTGTATGTTTGCTTGTGTATGATTGAGGAATGTTGTAGAATAGGTTTATGCATGTTTGGATGAGATAGGAGGCATAAATGCATAGGGGAGCTGAGTTTCTGCCATTCTGGGAGAAACCAGGTTCGGCAGCCGAAGGAACTTTCGGCCGCCGAACATGCTTGTGGAGGCAGCCTTCGGCTGCCGAAGCTTGCCCCCGAAAGGAGACTTTCGTCTCTGTCTGGGACTTTCAGCCGCCGAAGGTGCCGCCGAACATGCATGAGTTTCGCCTCTGTCTGGGAGTTTCGGCCGCCGAAGGTGCCGCCGAACCTGCCTGACTTTCGGCTCTAGAGGGACTTTCGGCCGCCGAACCTGCCGCCGAAAGTGCCCTGTCCAGCCCTTTCTTGCATGTTTTTCTATGATTATTCCATGATGTTTTAAGGGGTTTTTGGGGAATAGTTTAGAGTTATGTTCTTGTATGTTGGTCCCTCATTTGAGTCCACCTGTGTAGGTTCGGACCCGAGGAACCGAGGACCCCAGCAGTGAGTCTGTTGCCCCAGTGTCTGGTCAGAGCTATCCAGAGGTGAGTGGAATAAACCTTTACATTTAAAGTAAATAAATTTTAAAGTTTTGAGCATTGTTCATGCATCATGAATGCCATGTGATGAATTAGGTTGCTTGCATTAGTATTCACGAATATGTTGCATTGCACATTTTGATGTTGATGTGGATGAATGTTGAATGATCCATAGCCCTCGATCTATGATATGACGATACGATATGTACGGTACGGAAAGTAAGACCAGTGGGACCCATTCTACGTTCGCTGGCACTATGTAAGGGAAAGACCAGGACCCATTCTACGTTCTGGCACAGTTGGACATTGTTATGTTATGATATGTAAGGGAAAGATCAGGACCCATTCTACATTCTGGCACAGTTGGACCATGTAGAGGGCTATTGGTGACAAGTTCATCCTTGATGTGATTAGCTGTGATGTGATGCATTTCATGTTATCATATGTTTTAAATGTTTTATTATTCTGCTCACTGGGCTCTAGTAGCTCACCCCTCTCCATTTCCCCAGGATTGCAGGTACAGGGTAGACCAGGAGGTTTACAAGAGAAATGACGTCACGTGTATGTAATAGTTAGTGTGGACATGATAGATGTATTAATGTTATGTAAAAGTACAGTTCAGTCATGTAATGATATTGAGGATTAGATATTGTGCTTGACATTGTGTATGAGGTATCCCTTTTATTACATGATCAAAAATGTTTTATTATGTTCATGAAAGCCAACTCATCTTATGATATATCGCCCATTGGGGCATTGATGAGATCCCACAGAGGGATCATGATTATGATTATGGCTATGTGCAGTGTATGTTCAGGTTGAGTTGGATGTATGAAAGAAAAGTTTTAATTTTTTTTGTATGTTGTGATCATGTATGGGATTAAACAGGTTTTCAGGTTGCAAGTCAGGCTTGCTACGGGTCTTGGCGGCCTTAAGCCTACCCGGATCCTAGCGCCGGTAGCGGTCCGATTTTCGGATCGTTACATAATGGTATCAGAGCCCTAGGTTCATAGGATCGGACCTAGAGTGTCGGGCTCATAGATGTTCTAGAAGGTCAAGCACAATAGGAAGATCATGTCCACTAGGATAAGATGTGGAGTCCTGTCTTGTATGATGATGTGAAATGCCATAATTATATACATGTGCATTGATGCTATGATATGAATGATATGTTTATGAGATGAGGGTTCATGTGTGCCCACATGAACCATATGATGCTGATGTTTGTGTGATGTGTACTGTTTTTCAGAAAACAGGATGAGAGGAACCCGTCGATCTGCAAGATTGACTGGAGTGCCACCTGAGGATGAGGGCACGAGCGCTCGTCCTCCTACATTGCCTAGGGCAATGTCTTGTAGAGCCAACAGAGAAAGAGTGTCAAGGGACCCTAGAAGGTCTTTTGATGCTAGCAGAAGGGGGACAGATAGAGGAGGAGGTTCTTCAGATGTGAGGGAGGTTACAGAAGAGGATCAGAGGAGGGATGAGAACCTGGATGTTAGCATGGAGGAAGAAGGGACAGGGGAGTCTCAGGGAGGCGTTCATGCCTCGGGGTATGGTTTTCCACCCCACTATCCACCCTTCCCACAGGGTTCAGGGTATCCGATGGGAGGTACATCGGATTACTCCAGCTTTAACCCCTACCCTACCTACATGCCTTATCCACCTTTCTATCCACCTTACACACAGTACCCAGCTTATCCACCCTCACCCTTCTATCCAAACCCGGCAAACCCCACCTCGGGGAATGCCGCACCCCCACCTCCACCACCTACAGAACCAGCAGCCCCAGTTACTCAACCTCCTAGACCTAGCTCAGCCGATGGGAGCAAGGTAAAGATGACAGATTACCTTAAGCTGGATGCTCCCAAATACAAGTCAGGGGATGACCCCTTTGAGTATCTGAGAGTAGTAAAGACAATAACTGATGAGCTAGGGGCGAGTGATAGCAGGGCCATTCAGATGGCAGGGTTCACCTTAAAGTGCAAGAAGGCACGGGAATGGTTCAAGTGTTATGTGGACCCGAGACTAGACGGCATGACATGGGAGGAATTTGCGAATGAGTTCGCTGGATGGGCTTTTCCAGACAGTTCCAGAGAACTGAAAATGATTGACTTTGAGCAACTGAGGCAGACAGAGCACATGAGTGTAGAGGAGTTCACAGATAAATTCTTGGAGCTATTGCCTTTTTCAGGGCAAGCTCTAGATTCAGATACGAAGAAAGCCAAGAGATATGTGATGAAGCTGCATTCTAGGTACTCCTCGTTGATTCAGTCAGTTGAGAGGGAAAGTTTCCACACTGTGGTGGATATGGCTCGAAGGATGGAGGCGAGTGCCATAGTTGAGGGGTCAGTGAAGCAGTCAGTGAACCAGTCTTCAAGGGTTAAGACCCCAGGCAGAGGAGGGCCAGGTCTCTCTTCTCAGAGCTCAAGTAAGAAGAGGTGGGATAACACCACCAAGAAGCCGAAGAAGAATAAGTTTTGGAATAAGTTGAAATCCGGTCTGGGATTTGGTGGTGGTTCGAGCTCAAGCTCAGATGGTACAGAATGCCAGAGATGTGGAAGGCCGCACAGGGGAGTGTGTCGAGCTGGGACTAATACATGTTTCAGATGCGGACAGGAGGGACACATAGCTCGGGAGTGTCCTAGAGCACCTTTTATAGGCCAGCCCCAGCAGACAGCTTCCGGTAGTGTGGCACAGCCAGCAGCTCCAGCCACAACTCAGGGCAGTGGCAGAGGTAGAGGGAGAGGGGCAGCCTCTTCTTCTGGTTCCCGAGGTGAAGGTCCATCAGCTCCAGCCAGGATCTTCACCATGACTCAGCAGGAGGCTAACACATCCAACACCGTGGTGTCAGGTAATCTCGTCATTGGGTGTTCTGATGTGTATGCATTAATGGACCCGGGTGCATCTCATTCATTTATTGCTCCGAGAGCCGTTGAGAGGTTGGGTCTGATAGTCTCTGGGTTAGAGTGTCCCCTATGGGTCAGTGGACCCAAGTGTGACCCGTCAGTGGCAGAGTCAGTCTGCCAGTACAGTCCAGTTTTTGTTGAGGGAAGATGCCTCTCCGCCGACCTTGTGGTTCTAGATTTGACAGACTTTGACATCATTCTAGGGATGGATTGGCTATCTACCCATGGTGCTACCTTGGACTGCAGAGACAAGGTAGTCAAGTTCAGAGATCAGAACGGGTCAGAGGTCGTCTTCAGAGGAGACAAGAGGGGCACACCTAGAGGTCTGATATCAGCTCTTCAGGCTCGTAGGTTGCTTAGGAAGGGATGTCAGGGGTACTTAGCTCATGTGAGAGAGCTAGACAGTCAGGTCAGGGAGCCAGCCTCGGTGCCAGTTGTCAGAGAGTTTCAGGATGTCTTTCCAGATGAGCTTCCAGGTTTACCACCTGCTAGGGAGATAGAGTTCGAGATAGAATTGATGCCTGGAGCTAGACCGATCTCTATCCCTCCCTACAGGATGGCCCCAGCCGAGTTGAAGGAGTTGAAGGAGCAATTACAGGAGCTGGTAGAAAGGGGCTTCATCCGATAGAGTACCTCACCTTGGGGTGCTCCGGTCTTGTTTGTGAGAAAGAAGGATGGATCCCTTAGACTTTGTATCGACTACAGGCAGTTGAACAAAGTCACTACCAAGAATAGGTACCCTCTGCCAAGGATCGATGATCTATTCGACCAGCTAGCCGGAGCGGGTTGTTTCTCCAAAATAGATCTGAGATCTGGGTACCATCAGCTGAGGATAAGAGAAGAAGACGTGCCAAAGACAGCTTTCAGGACCAGATATGGGCATTTTGAATTCCTTGTAATGCCGTTCGGGTTAAACAACGCCCCTGCAGCATTCATGGATCTCATGAACAGAGTGTTTAGCCAATACCTGGATCACTTCGTTATTGTCTTCATAGATGATATCATAGTGTATTCCAGGAATGCAGAGGAGCATGCCCATCATCTGCGGTTGGTCTTGCAGACCTTGAGGGAACATGGCTTGTATGCCAAGTTCTCTAAATGTGAGTTCTGGCTGAGGAGCATTTTGTTCTTGGGGCATGTAGTGTTAGAGAATGGGATTGAGGTGGACCCCAAGAAGACAGAAACTGTGGCTAACTGGCCTAGACCCACTTCAGTGACAGAGATTAGAAGTTTCTTGAGTTTGGCAGGTTACTACAGGAGGTTCGTTCAGGACTTCTCAAAGATAGCAGCTCCTCTGACCAGACTAACCAGGAAGAATTAGAAGTTTCTGTGGACCGACCAGTGTGAAGAGAGTTTTGAAGAACTTAAGAAGAGGTTGACTTCAGCACCAGTTCTAGCTCTGCCATCTAGTGATGAGGACTTTACAGTCTTTTGTGATGCATCCCGTGTGAGACTGGGTTGTGTACTAATGCAGAATGAGAGGGTGATCGCTTATGCTTCTAGGCAGCTGAAGAAGCATGAGTTGAATTACCCCACACATGACCTGGAGATGGCAGCAGTAATCTTTGCACTCAAGATGTGGAGGCACTACCTCTATGGGGTTAAATGTGAGATCTTCACGGATCATAAAAGGCTGCAGTACATCCTGAGTCAAAGAGATTTGAATTTGAGACAGAGGAGATGGGTGGAGCTGCTGAGTGACTATGATTGCAAGATTCAGTACCATCCGGGTAAGGCGAACGTTGTGGCAGACGCCTTAAGCCGGAAATCACTCGGCAGTTTATCCCACATATCGGCAGAGAGGAGGCCAGTGGTGAAGGAGTTTTACAAGCTCATTGAGGAAGGTCTACAGATGGAGTTGTCTGGTACAGGTGCCTTGGTGGCCCAGATGAGAGTGGCACCCGTGTTTCTGGAGCAGGTGGCTCAGAAACAGCATGAGGACCCGGAGTTAGTGAAGATTGCCAGGACTGTTCAGTCAGGCAATGATAGTGAGTTCAGATTTGACAGCAAGGGGATCCTCCGCTATGGGAGCAGACTATGTGTACCAGATGACATTGGGCTAAAAGGAGACATTATGAGAGAGGCTCATAATGCAAGATACAGCGTTCACCCCGGAGCCACCAAGATGTATCAAGATCTAAAGAAGGTTTATTGGTGGCCAGCTATGAAGAAAGAAGTGGCACAGTTTGTGTCAGCCTGCGAAGTGTGTCAGAGGGTGAAGCTGGAACATCAGAAGCCGGCTGGAATGCTTAACCCGCTACCTATTCCAGAATGAAAATGGGAAAATATAGCTATGGACTTCGTAGTGGGGTTACCGGCAGCGTCCAACAGAGTGGACTCCATATGGGTGATTGTGGACAGACTCACTAAATCTGCTCACTTCATCCCTGTCAGGAGTGGCTATTCTGTGGACAAGTTGGCGCAAGTGTATGTCGATGAGATCGTCAGACTGCATGGGGTTCCTATTTTGATAGTGTCAGATAGAGGGCCCCAGTTCACCTCCAGATTTTGGCGGAGTCTGCAGAACGCCATGGGTACTAGGTTGGATTTCAGTACTGCTTTCCATCCACAGACGGACGGACAGTCAGAAAGGACCATCCAGACCATAGAGGATATGCTCAGGATGTGTGTGCTGGACTTTGGCGGTTCTTGGAGGCAGCATCTACCTTTGGTGGAGTTTGCCTATAATAACAGCCATCATGCTAGCATCGGGATGACTCCATATGAAGCTTTGTATAGGAGGAAGTGCAGATCACCTGTTTGCTGGGAAGAAGTGGGAGAAAAGGCCTTGGCAGGGCCTGAGCTAGTTGAGATTACCAGCAGAGTAGTACCCATAATCAGAGAAAGAATCAAGACTGCTGCAAGCAGACAGAAGAGTTATGCAGACATCCGCAGAAGGCAGGTCGAGTTTCAGGAGGGGGATCTGGTATTGCTCAAGGTGTCTCCTATGAAAGGAGTGGTTCGCTTTGGAAAGAAAGGTAAACTAGCCCCACGATACATCGGGCCCTTCGAAATCTTGCAAAAGATTGGGAATGTGTCGTACAAGCTGGATTTACCTGCTTCAATGGAAAGAATCCATCCGGTTTTCCATGTTTCGATGTTGAGGAAGTTTGTGTTAGATCCGAGCAAGGTTCTTAGTGAGCCTGATGTGGAGGTCCAAGAGGATCTCACCTATGTTGAACAGCCAGTACGGATCATAGACACCCAGATCAGAAAGCTAAGAAACAAGGAAATCCCGATGGTGAAAGTCCTGTGGAACCACCACAATTTGGAGGAATGCACTTGGGAGACACGGGAGTCTATGCTCCAGCAGTACCCTCATCTCTTTTAAGGTTAGATCTCTATGTGTTTATGTGCTATGTATGTATGTATGTTATGTTTTATGCCATGCTATGTGCTAGTTGAGAAACATTCGGGGACAAATGTTCTTAAGGGGGGGAGAATGTAATACCCGGCTAGACTCCGGTATCGGAATTCCTACCGTCCGGTGGAATCTCGGATGTCGGAAGCCTCTAGTAGGGTAGAACCATGTTTTCATAAAATGTTTTAAGGTATTTCATGGTTTTAAGTAAAATGGAAATGAGTTTTTGCATAAAAACAACCTTGGAGGAAAACTCAGGTTCGGCCGCCGAACCTCAAGTTCGGCCGCCGAACATGCATGCCTTCGGGAGCGCCTTTAGGCCCCCGAAAGCATAAGTGCCGAACTTGAGGTTCGGCCGCCGAACCTCAAGTTCGGCAGCCGAACATGGCATGCATGCGGAGGCACATTCGGCCCCCGAACGTGGCCTGGCCAGGCACTATAAAAGGGTCCCTTAGCCGAAAACGGGCGAGCTTTTCCCCATTTTCGGCCAAGGTGAGCTTTCCGCCACCCCTCACAGATCTTTGATGTTTTTCCTCTAGATCTTTCAAGTTTTTCATTTGTTTTAACTTCGTTTTGAAGATTTGAGCTTTTGAGCAAAGTTTTGGAGCTTTGAGGTTCAAGAACTCAAATCTCTCCCAACTCCAAGTTTGGTCGCCTCCACCCTCGATCTTCAAGAGGTAAGAGTCGATCTCTAGCTTACTTTATGTTTTGAGCAAGTTTTATGCAAGTTCATGGGGTAGAAAATGCATGTGTAGCTTATGTTGAGCTTATGGGTTTTTGATGTGATTTTGAACAATGTGAGTTGCTTGTGTGTTGTAGTTGGGGTTTTGATGGTTTGATGCCCCTAGGAGCTTGTATGTTTGCTTGTGTATGATTGAGGAATGTTGTAGAATAGGTTTATGCATGTTTGGATGAGATAGGAGGCATAAATGCATAGGGGAGCTGAGTTTCTGCCATTCTGGGAGAAACCAGGTTCGGCAGCCGAAGGAACTTTCGGCCGCCGAACATGCTTGTGGAGGCAGCCTTCGGCTGCCGAAGCTTGCCCCTGAAAGGAGACTTTCGTCTCTGTCTGGGACTTTCAGCCGCCGAAGGTGCCGCCGAACATGCATGAGTTTCGCCTCTGTCTGGGAGTTTCGGCCGCCGAAGGTGCCGCCGAACCTGCCTGACTTTCGGCTCTGGAGGGACTTTCGGCCGCCGAACCTGCCGCCGAAAGTGCCCTGTCCAGCCCTTTCTTGCATGTTTTTCTATGATTATTCCATGATGTTTTAAGGGGTTTTTGGGGAATAGTTTAGAGTTATGTTCTTGTATGTTGGTCCCTCATTTGAGTCCACCTGTGTAGGTTCGGACCCGAGGAACCGAGGACCCCAGCAGTGAGTCTGTTGCCCCAGTGTCTGGTCAGAGCTATCCAGAGGTGAGTGGAATAAACCTTTACGTTTAAAGTAAATAAATTTTAAAGTTTTGAGCATTGTTCATGCATCATGAATGCCATGTGATGAATTAGGTTGCTTGCATTAGTATTCACGAATATGTTGCATTGCACATTTTGATATTGATGTGGATGAATGTTGAATGATCCATAGCCCTCGATCTATGATATGACGATACGATATGTACGGTACGGAAAGTAAGACCAGTGGGACCCATTCTACGTTCGCTGGCACTATGTAAGGGAAAGACCAGGACCCATTCTACGTTCTGGCACAGTTGGACATTGTTATGTTATGATATGTAAGGGAAAGACCAGGACCCATTCTACGTTCTGGCACAGTTGGACCATGTAGAGGGCTATTGGTGACAAGTTCATCCTTGATGTGATTAGCTGTGATGTGATGCATTTCATGTTATCATATGTTTTAAATGTTTTATTATTCTGCTCACTGGGCTCTAGTAGCTCACCCCTCTCCATTTCCCCAGGATTGCAGGTACAGGGTAGACCAGGAGGTTTACAAGAGAAATGACGTCACGTGTATGTAATAGTTAGTGTGGACATGATAGATGTATTAATGTTATGTAAAAGTACAGTTCAGTCATGTAATGATATTGAGGATTAGATATTGTGTTTGACATTGTGTATGAGGTATCCATTTTATTACATGATCAAAAATGTTTTATTATGTTCATGAAAGCCAACTCATCTTATGATATATCGCCCATTGGGGCATTGATGAGATCCCACAGAGGGATCATGATTATGATTATGGCTATGTGCAGTGTATGTTCAGGTTGAGTTGGATGTATGAAAGAAAAGTTTTAATTTTTTTTTGTATGTTGTGATCATGTATGGGATTAAACAGGTTTTCAGGTTGCAAGTCAGGCTTGCTACGGGTCTTGGCGGCCTTAAGCCGACCCGGATCCTAGCGCCGGTAGCGGTCCGATTTTCGGGTCGTTACATTTAGCTTCCATAACTCTTACCAAGTCTAAATATCACTATTTGGAACAGTGTTGATCTATTGTGATTTGTTCTGACCTATAAGTCTGCCCTTTAAATCACAAGCTATTTGGTATCCAAATTTAATTAAATATTCTCCTAATTTCGAGAATTGCTAGACAAGTTCATCCTCTCCTCTAAACGGATTGATCAGAATTGCCATAATATTTTTGATTTCAACATTTTTAAAAACTCCTTTTAATTTTTGGATGTCCCAAGAGTAAGAAGCAGTATCTAACAATTAGGATACCTAACGTATTGATAGCTCCAGTTCACTATAGAGATTGGAGAGAAAGTTATTGGGATTTAATTTTCCTACTTGCATAAGATAGAGTTCTAATTATTGATATTCTACGAATCCATTTTTCTAGGACTTATCAAGCCCATAATATACTTTGCCATGTCCAAAATATACTTTGCCATGTCCAAAATAGTCTAGAATCTTGTATAGCTTGCATAAAATTAAGGAAAATATCTTTTTTTAATAGTTTATTACTCAATTTTAAAAAATATATCAAAACTTTCTTAATATTTTAAAATATTTATTAATTAATTTTTTTATTAATTTTACTCATTAAATATTTTATTATTTAATTTTTATAATTTAAAAAAATTTATTAATTAAATCTTTTAAATTTATAAAATACTCTATTAATTATTCTTTTATATCAATGGTGTTTTAGATGTTTGTTTTGCAATACTTCCCCTTTAAAATTAATTAAAAAGTTAATTAATAAATTTTTTAAAATATTAAAAAATATTAATATATTCTTCAAAATTAATAGATGATATTTTTTGTAATAGTACTTATAATTAAAGAAATAAAGGGGTGTTTGGTTTAGTAATTGAATACAATTGATAGTTAATAGATATTAAACAATTAAATATCAGCTTTAATATAAAAGTTATTCCCAATCAGGTGGTAGTTGTTTTAACTTTAAATTTTATTTAAATCATATGGTAATTTTACAATTTATTAATTATAATTTTTTAAAATTAAATTTTTATATTAATAAATTATTTAAAATTACAATACAAAATATATAAATTAAAAATATTATAAATAATAATTAAATAATTATAATATTCATTATTATATGATAAAGTTTATACATAGAATAAAAAATAATTATATTTTAATTATTATATTTATTGTATAATAAATTAATTTTTTATATTTATTTCATTAATATAATAAATATTAATATTATACAAATAATTATATTAGTTATAATATTTTTTTTCTTTTTGTACAATAAAAATGCACATATGTATAAAATAAAATAAATTATTTTATTACCAATACTGTTATATATATTATATATTATATAACAAAGAGTAAATTATATTTTAATCTCTAAATTTTAATGTAATTAATAAATCGATCTTTGTTATATATTAATTAAAAATATTATAATATTTTTAATATAATTAATAAATCGATCTTTGTTATATTAATTAAAAATAAATCTCTAAATTTTATTTAAATCATATGGTAATTTTACAATTTATTAATTATAATTTTTTAAAATTAAAATTTTTATATTAATAAATTATTTAAAATTACAATACAAAATATATAAATTAAAAATATTATAAATAATAATTAAATAATTATAATATTCATTATTATATGATAAAATTTATACATAGAATAAAAAGTAATTATATTTTAAAATTATATTTTAATTATTATATATATTGTATAATAAATTAATTTTTTATGTTTATTTCATTAATATAATAAATATTAATATTATACAAATAATTATATTAATTATAATATTTTTTTTCTTTTTGCATAATAAAAATGCACATATATATAAAATAAAGAAAAATTATTTTATTACCAATCCTGCAATATATATATTATATAATAAAGAGTAAATTATATTTTAATCTCTAAATTTTAATATAATTAATAAATCAATCTTTATTTTTTAAAATAAAACACTTAAATCTCTATATAATCATTTGATCGAAAGATCATTTTATCCATAATTTTGTTAATCAATTGTATAAATAAAAATAAATATTTTAAATATCTATTATTTTCAATTTAGATAAAAATTTTATATTATATAAATTATATTTTGATTTTTAAATTTTAGATCAATTGACGGATCAATTTTTATATTTTTAAAAATAAATCCTTAAATATCTCTATATTTAAACTCTTTAAAATTATAATCTTTTCATCTATTACAGATATTAGTTCAAAACTGGTACGTTGTCAAATTTTTTCTAAAAGTATAATTTTTTTCTATAATACTTTTTATAAAAGTTTACAACTCATTTAAAAGTTATTTGTACTACTTAAAAACTAGTAGGTGGTTAAATTTTTTTAAAAAATACAATTTCCTACTATAATACTTTTTATAAAAGTTTACAACTCATTCTCTTTATAAAAATTTACAACTCATTTCTTTCTATAAAAATTTACAACTCATTTCTTTCTACTTAACTAGTAAGGTGGTGCATGAGTTGGTGCCAAAATTAAAATGCTTAAGGTCACTATCTCTAGCTGGTTATGAGATTAAGGAGTTGCCAAATTCTATTGGTGACTTAAAGCACTTACGCTACCTTAACCTATCTGATAATCCAATCCAAGGATTGCCTGAATCAGTGGATAAACTCTTCAACTTACAGACATTAAAGTTGTGTGATTGTGATGAGCTTATTGAGTTACCTAAAGGCATATGCAATTTACTCAACTTGCAGCATCTTGACATTATTGGCACAAGGAAATTGAAAGAGATGCCACCACATATTGGTAATTTGACTAGTCTCTGCGTGTTGACCAAATTTATCGTGGGGAAAAGCAATGGTCGGATCACAGAGCTAAAGAAACTTTGTGATCTTCGAGGGCAGCTTCATATTACAAGTTTAGAGAATGTGGAAGTAGCAGATATTCGAGATGCGGGTTTTGTCAATTTGAAGGATAAGCCTGGTATCACTAAGTTGCACTTGGAATGGGCTGAAGCGGATGAACGTTTCGATGATTTGAGAAACCCAAGTCATGAAGAACAAGTTCTCAACTCAATTCAGCCATATCAAAGTCTGTCAAGCCTATCAATTACATCATTTGGTGGTAGGAAATTCCCATCATGGCTGGGTGAGCCTTCATTCTCTGGCATGGTGCAGGTGCAGCTATGGAAGTGTCGCCAAATGACATCATTGCCACCACTTGGACGATTAAAGTCATTAAAAAAGTTGAGCATAGGAGATATGAGAGGAGTGAATCTTTGGAGTCTATGCCGGAAGGAATTGTGTGTCCTAGTAATTACAGTGGCGAGACGTCTCATCTCGAGAAATTGTATATCTCTGAGTGTGAATCCCTCAGATGCTCTTCAAATGGAAAGTTTCCATATTTCCATATTCCCTTAAGACTCTTCGAATTCACAACTGGACGCCACAATTTTTAAACTCGCTATATTGTGGGCTTTCTCATCTTACAGAATTACACATAGAGAAGTGTCCTCAACTAGAATCGTTTCCAGGGAAGGAATTGCCTCTCCCTTCTCTTATCTCTTTAACAATAGCTCACTGTGAAGGATTCAGGTCTCTATCCAATCATATGCAAGATTTTCAGAGTCTCCAAAAGTTAGAAATATGGAACTGTCATCAATTAGTGTTGTTCCCAGAGATGAGATTGCCCATCCCCAAGCTTGTGTCATTTCAAATTTCCCGGTGCAAAAATTTGAGGTCTCTACCCAATCAGATGCAAAACCTCACTTCCCTTCAATCTATAGTTATATCACTATGTGAAGGTATGGAGTCCTTTGGAGAAGGTTGTTTACCCCGTAACCTAACTTCCCTTCATATTTGGGATTGCTTGAATCTGAAACAGCCAATGCTAGAGTGGGGACTGCACAGGCTCACCTCTCTCAGAAAATTGGGTATTGGCAGAAAGAAGTCAAGTGGATATATTATTTCCTTCCCAGATGATGACGGCTTTCTGCTTCCCACTTCTCTTACTCACCTCGTCATTGCTGGATTCAATAATCTAAAATCCATATCCATGGGTATCCAAAAGCTCACCTCTCTTGAAAAATTAGAAATTTTGATGTGCCCAAAACTGCACTCCTTCCCAGCTGAGGGCTTCCCTGCTACACTTGAATGCCTATGTATTGACAACTGCCGTCTGCTTCGGGATCGTTGCTTAAAAGAAAAAGGGGGAGACTACTGGCCTATCATTTCACATATCCCCCGCGTTGTTATACGCAATTAAACAAGACTTCACAGTACTCCAACAAATGTGAGGATTGCTTTCAATTCATTTCAGTTGTTTTCTAATATCATAACAATTTTTAAGTTTTTGGGGAATTTTTCATTTATTGTTCTCTAAACTCCTCTGTTGTTCAACTTTTTTCCTTTTGTTTAAATTTTCCATTATACGAATTGTCGTTCTGTATGATTTGTGATAAAACTATTGTCAACTCTTACAGTTTCCTGGAAACTTACTGATATCGGATAACATAATCTAACCATCAATGTTCTTGTAATCGTGACAGGTATTGAAAGCTGTGGCTTCCTAGCTCTTCTATTGAAATGCAATAAATGGGTTCCAATGGGCTGTCTTGAAACTTATGCTAAATGCTGATTTCAGTTTGTCTTCAACAGGAAAATGGTAGAAAGTGAGCTCAGAACTTCTGCAGATTTGGATGGAATTCACTGAGCAGATCCCGGCTATGTTTTATGAACAGATTGTAAGCTTTGAATCTCAAAAGCTCAGAATGCATCCTCATCTCTGCTCTTACGAAGAGTGACTTGCTGTTATTTCTGGATTTTGTACTCTCCACCTCTGGACATTCTGTATTTTTTGCCTTTCTTCTTTTCATTTTCACAATTAATTCTCCCATTATATTTTTCTTTTCTTTTCTCTTTGCAAACATAAGTATTTTTAATTTAATATTGATTCACAATCTAAATTATTTTTAATTATCTACAAATTTCTCTTCAATTGCTTGTAACAGTACAATAAAATTATATTAGTTTTCAGAAGCATGCATTCAAAATTATAGGTTTAAATTGATATTTTAAAGGATTAAAGATAGTGTTATGTTGATTGAATGCAGAATTTACAAAAAGAAAATAAAGGGTGAATACAAGTCGAGCTCGATTATGGTATTTAATTTTTTAGTCGAGTTCGAACTAAATATTAGAATTCGAGTTGATTTCGAGCTCAAACTTATAAAATTTTTTAACAAAACTCAATTTGTCTCGATTCGATTACAATACTATATAACACTCTATATTTAAAGATGTTAGGTCACAGTTCGGAGCAGGACTAATTCCACCTATCTTACTAGCCTAAAGCGCTCTATATTAGAGGATGTCGTGAGCTTGTGTCATTGGTAGATGGAGAGGAAGGCCCTTTGCCTTGCAACCTTTGAAGTTTTGGAAATAGATTTGTGTCCAAATCTAACGGAGTTGCCAAGTGGACTGAAAGAACTCAAATCTCTCAAAGATTTGAAAATAAGCCAATGTAGGAGTTTAGTCTCCTTTCCCATAGGGGGTTTGCCGCACGTATGGAAAACTGTGGATCTTTGGAGTCTTTGCCGGAGGGAATTGTGTGTCACAGTAATTACAGTAGTGAGATGTCTCATCTCGAGGAATTGCATATCTTTGGATGTGGATCCCTCAATTCTTCTTCAAATGGAAAGTTTCCTGATTCCCTCACGCGCTATATTATGGGCTTTCTCATCTTACAGATTTACAAACATGGAATTGTCGTCAATTAGAATCCTTTCCTGGTAAGGACTCGCCCATCCCTTCTATTGTTTTGTTTCTTTAAAAATCACAGACTGTGAAGGATTGAGGTCTCTATCCAATCACATGCAGAACTTCCAGAGTCTCCAAATGTTAGAAATATGGAACTGTCATCAATTAGAGTTGTTCCCAGAGATGGGATTGCCCAACCCCAAGTTTTTGTCATTTCAAATTTCCCGGTGCAAAAATTTGAGGTCTCTACTCAATCAGATGCAAAGCCTCATTTCCCTTCAATCTATCTCTGTGTCAGATTGTTGAGGTATAGAGGGGGTTTTGTGGATTTAGGTTCAAAATAAAAAAAATTTGGCAGATTAAAAACTAAATATCTATGGATTTGAATTTGATATGTGCGGTAAAAATGATTCCAACAGCCTTTTCGGTCGCGTTTTATAAAAATGCTAAGATTTTCTTTTTAAAAAAAATAATATTTTAGTAGTGCCATACTATTATTTATTTTATTTTTTTATCTTTTTAAAATTATGGTATAGCACCGTTGAACAGTTTTATTTTTTTAATTATTAATATATTATAATAATATATTTATATTATATTAATTTAATAATAATATTATTATTATATTTATATAATAATAAATATTTTTTATAATTTTAATATATTAATATTTTAATAGATTTTATTATTAATATTTAAATAAAAAATAAAAATAATTTAATAATATCGTATATATTTATTTAATAATAAAATTTTTTATTATTTTAATAAATTAATACAGTAATATTAATATTCTACTGAGTGTAAGCTTGTAATCTCAAAAGCTATCATATTGGAAGTCCAAATGTGTAAAGAATATAATACAGCATCGTTTCCATTGTTTTATTTGCTGCGTTTTGTAACTTTATTTTGTGTTTTATTTATTTATTTTCTGTTAAGCTCTAATAATGTGTTTAAGATTTTATTTATTTATTTTCTGTTAAGCTCTAATCACGTGTTTAGGGTTATCTTTCTCATACATATAATTCTCTTAGTTCTCAAGAACATAATGAAAGAAACAGTTGGTTTTGTATAAAGTGTAATATTAAATATATATTTAATAAAATAAACTAATTTTTCCTTTTTAAATTGATTTAAATTAAAATTGATTTAAAAAATAAAAAAAATGTGAAAAGTTCCATTCACCTTATAAAATTGAAAAATCAAAATAATGACTGTAATATGTGTAACATTACATATTTTTTATAAAAAATAAAATAAAAAAGATTTTTTCCTTTTAAATTAATTTTTATAAAAACTTATTAAAAACAAAAAAAATTACTAAAATTTTAAATCTATTTATTTTTTTTTAAATTATAACATATCTCATGTAAAATAAAAATAATCTTTATTCTTATAATATATAATTTATAAATATACCATTTGTCTAATTTAGCATTATAAAAATTTTTTAGTGCAATTAAAATTGAAAGGCAAAAACTAAATAGAAAGACAAATTTAATTAAAATATATTTAAACTCCAGATAAATTGATATTTTAGTTTATTAAAAAAGACAATTTTTTTATTAATTTTTTAATTATATTTATATTAAAAATATTAAATTTTATTAAATATTAAAAAATATTTTGGCGGGACACCAATAGAGCATCAGAGAAGCCTTGCATTTCCCTTTTTTTTCTTTCCTTTCTCCTTCCAATGCTATGTGTTTACAAACTCTTCCCTTGAATCTTGAGATTTCATAGTTTCTTTCTGCTCTCACAACTCACTCTTTGCCATGGAAATTGCGACTGCTGTTGGAGGCTCTATCCTCTCTGTTTGCTTCCAGGGGCTTTTCGACAGGTTGAGTTCCATTGACTTAAAGAAATACGTAGGCCAAGGTCAAGTCTTGGCTCAACTCAAGAAGTGGGAAAAGATGCTCCAGCGAATTTATGTGGTGCTTGAAGATGCAGAGGAGAAGCAGACGGCAGACCAATCGGTGGAGATCTGGCTAAGCGATCTCAGAGACTTGGCTCACGACCTCGAGGATATAATGGATGAACTTGCCACGGAGGTTCAACGACGCAAGTTGGAAGACAAGCCTGTTCGTCCAAATGATAAGGTGCACAAGCTTCTCTCTGCTATGTGTGGTGGGGCGAATCTAAATTTAAATACTATTAAGTTCAATGCTGAGATGGTTGCCAAAATAGAGGAAACTAGTGCTAGATTAGATGAGATCATAAAGCAGAAAGATGAACTCCATTTAGCTGAGTCTAATAGGAGGGTCAGCCATGTGACAGAAAGACCACCCTCAACCTCTTTGGTTAACGAAGCAAAGGTTTATGGTAGGGAGGAAGATAAGAAGGCGATGTTGAAATTGTTGAATGCTGAGACAAGTGATGCCCAGGTGTCGGTGATTTCCATAGTTGGAATGGGAGGCCTTGGCAAGACAACTCTAGCTCAGCTAGTCTACAATGATCCCATGTTGGAGTTTGATTTGAAAGCCTGGGTGTCTGTTGGTGAAGATTTTGATGTTTTCAGGGTCACGAAAACAGTTCTTCATCAATTGGGAGATGGTGGTGGTGACAATGATTTAAATTTGCTTCAGGTAAAATTGAAGCAAAATTTGTCTTGGAAGAAGTTTTTAGTTGTCCTAGATGATGTTTGGACCCAGAACTATGAGCAATGGACTCTGTTTTGGGGTCCTTTTGAAGCAGGGGCAGCTCAAAGCAGAGTTATCGTCACAACTCGAAGTCAAGATGTTTCATTAATGATGGGTGCCACTCAAGCATATTCTCTTAAGAAGCTCTCACACAATGAATGTATGTCTGTGTTTGCCCAGCATGCTCTGGGAGCAAATAATTTTGACGACCATTTGGAGCTAAAAGAAATAGGTGAGGAGATTGTCAAAAGATGTGGAGGATTACCTTTGGCAGCAAAAGCTCTTGGAGGCATCTTAAAGGGTAAACCAAATCCTGATTTGTGGAAGGAAGTGTTGAGCAGTGAGATGTGGGAATTACCAGACAATAGGAACAATATCCTTCCAGCCTTGAAGTTGAGCTATCTTCATCTTCCACCTCAGTTAAAGCGATGTTTCTCTTATTGTGCAATACTACCAAAGGATCGCGAGTTTGATAGGAATGAATTGGTTTTGCTGTGGATGGCTGAGGGTTTCTTGTATGACAAGAAGAAAATGAAGGATAGTGAAGGTTTGGGTCAAAATTATTTTGATGATTTATTATCAAGATCGTTTTTTCAACAATCAAACGATAATAAATCGAAATATATAATGCATGACCTAATTGTTGATTTAGCTTGCTTTGTTAGCAGAGAAGTATGTTTGCATATGGTTGGTAAGTTGCAGAATGCAAAATCATATGCAAAGATTAGACATTCTTCATTTATTCCTCATTTTATGAACACTTTTCAAAGATTTCAAAGCTTCTATGAAATGAAGAACTTGCGGACATTGTTATCCTGGAGTCGTTATGTGGGGAGATTACTTTAATCAAAGGGTTGCCTGAATCAGTGGATAAACTCTTAAACTTACAGACATTAAAGTTGCATCATTGTTATGAGCTTATTGAGTTACCTAAAGGCATATGCAATTTACTCAACTTGCAGCATCTTGACATTATTGGCACAAGGAAATTGAAAGAGATGCCACCACATATTGGTAATTTGACTAGTCTCTGCGTGTTAACCAAATTTATCGTGGGGAAAAGCAATGGACGGATCACAGAGCTGAAGAAACTTTGTGATCTGCGGGGGCAGCTTCATATTACAAGTTTAGAGAATGTGGAAGTTGAAGATATTCGAGATGCGGGTTTTGCCAATTTGAAGGATAAGCCTGGTATCACCGAGTTACACTTGAAATGGACTGATGAATTTTCTTATGATTTGAGAAACCCAAGTCATGAAGAACAAGTTCTCAACTCAATGCAGCCACATCATAGTCTGTCAAGCCTATCAATTACATCATTTAGTGGTAGGAAATTCCCATCGTGGCTAGGTGAGCCTTCATTCTCTAGCATGGTGCAGGTGGAGCTAAGCAACTGTCATCAAATTACTTCACTGCCACCACTCGGACGATTAAAGTCATTAAAAAAGTTGAGCATAAAAGGTTCAAGTAGAGTAAAAGAAGTGGGTGTTGAGTTTTATGAGGATGATTCATGTTTTTCTTGTTTGGAAATGCTAGAGATTGTTAATATGGGTAAGTGGGAGCAGTGGGCTTGGTCAAATGGTCTCAGTGAAGATTCTGTGGTAAAATTTCCTAAGCTGCATGAACTTCGACTACATAATTGTCCCAAGTTGGTTGGAAAATTGCCCAACTTCCTTCCTTCCCTGGAAAAACTTGTTATTAATAATTGCCCGCTTTTGGTTGAATTACCAAAAGTTCTCCCATCACTTACAGCACTCTCTATTAGAAGATGTCGAGGGGCAATTCTCAAGAGTTTGATTAATGCCACCTCTCTTACTAGTTTAAAGCATTTGCAAATTATAGAATGTCTTGAGCTTGCATCATTGGTAGATGGAGAAGAAGAGCTATTGCCATGCAGTCTTGAAGTTTTGGAGGTAGATATGTGTCCAAATCTGAAGTTGTTGCCAAGTGGACTGAAAGACCTCAAATGTCTCAAAGATTTGAGAATAAGCCAATGTAGAAGTTTAGTCTCCTTCCCAGCAGGGGGTTTGCCGCACAACTTGATATGTCTTAGTCTGCAAAACTGTGGAGCTTTGGAGTATCTTCCGGAGGGGATTGTGTCTCACAGTAAATACAGCAGCGACACGTCTCATCTCGAGAAGTTGCGTATCTCTGGATGTAAATCTCTGGGTTCCTCTTCAAATGGAAAGTTTCCTGATTTCCTGAAGACCTTGGAAATCCACAACTGGACGACACAATTATTGAACTCGCTATATTATGGGCTTTCTCATCTTACAGATTTGCAAATATGGAACTGTCCTCAATTAGAATCCTTTCCTGGGAAGGAATTGCCCATCCCTTCTCTTATCTCTTTAAAAATCGCTGGCTGTGAAGGATTGAGGTCTCTATCCAATCACATGCAGGACCTCCAGAGTCTGCAACAGTTAGAAATAGGCAACTGTCCTCGATTAGAGTTGTTCCCAGAGATGGGATTGCGCAATCCCAAGCTTGTCTCTTTCGAAATTCATCGGTGCAAAAATTTGAAGTCTCTGCCCAATCAGATGCAAAGCCTCACTTCCCTCCAATCTATAAATATGTCAGATTGTGGAGCAGCTATAGAGTGCTCAATAGAATGTTTACCTCCAAACCTAACTATGCTTTCCATGGGTGCATGCTTGAATCTGAAACAGCCAATGCTAGAGTGGGGACTCCACAGGCTCACCTCTCTCAGAAAATTGGGCATTGGCAGCATGAAGTCAAGTGGAGATATTATTTCCTTCCCAGATGATGACGGCTTTCTGCTTCCCACTTCTCTTACCCACCTCTTCATTGCTGGATTCAAGAATCTAAAATCCATATCCATGGGTATCCAAAAGCTCACCTCTCTTGAAAAATTAGAAATTTGGAGGTGCCCAAAACTGCAGTCCTTCCCAGCTGAGGGCTTCCCAGCTACACTTGAATGCCTATGTATTGACAACTGCCCTCTGCTTCGGGATCGTTGCTTAAAAGAAAAAGGGGGAGACTACTGGCCTATCATTTCTCATATCCCCGCGTTGTTATACGCAATTAAACAAGACTTCACAGTAGTCCAACAAATGTGAGGATTGTTTTCAATTCATTTCAGTTGTTTTCTAATATCATAACAATTTTTAAGTTTTTGGGGAATTTTTCATTTTTAGTTCTCTAAGCTCCTCTGTTGTTCAACTTTTTTCTTTTTGTTTAAATTTTCCATTATACGAATTGTCGTTCTGTATGATTTGTGATAAAACTATTGTCAACTCTTACAGTTTCCTGGAAACTTACTGATATCGGATAAAATAATCTAACCATCAATGTATGATTTATTTAATTGCTGATAACAGTATAGTGTTAAAATTCTAGGATAATTAAAGTATTTTATATTTTATTTAAAACAAATAAACTTAAAAATAAGAATAAATATAAAATATGACTCATCTCCAAGGAAACTTTATGTAATAGCGGAGAAAATAACCTATACACTAATTTCCTCCCAAAACTTCCACTAGTCAATGAAGTCATTATACAAGAAAATTTTTTATTTTCTTAACCCAAATGCATCTTCAACTGTTGGCCAATTTAGGCAATATGATGGATACAATAGGCTTCTCCAAATGCTGATAAGGAGATGTTAGTGCTAGAATGACAATTTGATACACATTTGTAATCAATAAGAAGATCTTCACAGTTCAATAATATAAAGAACAAAAATCTTTTGTTTTCAGATTTACGTAAAAAAATAAATTAATAATAATAAACTCATTTCTACTTCAGGATATTCATTGCCAGCAGCTATATTTTTTGAATATCTATTTTTTAAAAGCAATAATCTTCCATCGGCAACTTTGATAACCGAGGAACTTTACACTCCTCCATCCACCAAATCTTTCAAAATCGAAAAGAGAATGGAGCAAAACAGACCAAAAATATATTGTAAAATAGGAATAAATACAAAATAAGACTTATCTCTAAGAAAACATTATGTAATGGCAGAGAAAGGACCTCTTGCACTAATTTCTTTTAATTAAAAGAAGTCTTTCATTAATTTTTTTTATTTTGTTAATTCATTAATAAATAATAACATAATAAAAAACATAATTAATTTTATAATTATTAATAATAATAGCACTAGACCTTGGCCTCCCATTTTCGCCTCCTAGTTTCTCAGATCATTCACAAAAGTTATAACTGTGTTTGCAAACTCTTTCTTTCCATCTTCAGAGTTCGTAGCTTCTTTCTTCTCTTACAACTCATTCTTTGCTATGGAATTTGCGGTAGCTGCTGCTGGCTCTATCCTTTCTGTTTGCTTTCAGGGGCTTCTCGACAGGTTGAACTCCATTGACTTGAGGAAATACGTAGGCCAAGGTCAAGTCTTGGCTCAACTCATGAAGTGGGAAAAGATTCTCAAAAGAATTTATGCGGTGCTTGAAGATGCAGACGAGAAGCAGACGGCAAATAGATTGGTGGAGATCTGGTTATGCGATCTCAGAGACCTGGCTTACGACCTGGAGGATATCATTGATGAACTTGCCACGGAGGTTCAGCAACGCAAGTTGGAAGAGGAACCTGTTCATCCGAAGAATAAGGTACACGAGTTTTTCTGTGTTATGTGTGGTGGGGGAAATCTAAATCTAAATACTATTAAGTTCAATGTTGAGATGGTTGCCAAAATAGTGGAAACTAGTGCTAGATTAGATGAGATCATAAAGCAGAAAGATGAACTCCGTTTAGCAGAATATACTACGAGAAGGGTGAGCCATGTGACAGAAAGACCACCCGCAACCTCTTTGGTTAATGAAGCAAAGGTTTATGGTAGGGAGGAAGATAAGAAGGCGATGTTGAAATTGTTGAATGCTGAGACAAGTGATGCCCAGGTATCTGTGATCTCCATAGTTGGGATGGGAGGCCTTGGCAAGACAACTCTAGCTCAGCTAGTCTACAATGATCCCATGTTGGAGTTTGATTTAAAAGCCTGGGTGTCTGTTGGTGAAGATTTTGATGTTTCCAGGGTCACAAAAACATTTCTTCTTCAACTGGGTGATGGTGGTGATGATAAAGATTTAAATGTGCTTCAGGTAAAATTGAAGCAAAAGTTGTCTGGAAATAAGTTTTTAGTTGTCCTAGATGATGTGTGGACCCAGAACTATGAGGAATGGACTCTGTTTTGGGGTCCTTTTGAAGCAGGGGCTCCTCAAAGCAGAGTTATCGTCACGACTCGAAGTCAGGATGTTTCATTAATGATGGGTACGACTCAAGCATATGCTCTTAAGAAGCTGTCACACAATGAATGCATGTCTGTGTTTGCCCAGCATGCTTTGGGAGCAAATAATTTTGACGCGCACTTGGAGCTGAAACAAATGGGTGAGGAGATTGTCAAAAGATGTGGAGGATTACCTTTAGCAGCAAAAGCTCTTGGAGGCATCTTAAAGGGTAAACCAAATCCTGATTTGTGGAAGGAAGTGTTGAGCAGTGAGATGTGGGAATTACCAGACAATAGGAGCAATATCCTTCCAGCCTTGAAGTTGAGCTATTTTCATCTTCCACCTCATTTAAAGCGATGTTTCTCTTATTGCGCAATATTACCAAAGGATCGCGAGTTTGATAGGAATGAATTGGTTTTGCTGTGGATGGCTGAGGGTTTCTTGTATGACCAGAAGAAAATGAAAGATAGTGAAGGTTTGGGTCATAAATATTTTGATGATTTATTATCAAGATCATTTTTTCAACAATCAAATGATAATAAATCAAAATATATAATGCATGACCTAATTGTTGATTTAGCTTGCTTTGTTAGCAGAGAAATATGTTTGCATATGGTTGGTAAGTTGGAGAATGCAAAATCATTTGCAAAGATTAGACATTCTTCATTTATTCCTCATTTTATGAACACTTTTCAAAGATTTCAAAGCTTCTGTGAAATGAAGAATTTGCGCACATTTTTATCCGTGCGGGAGGATCGGATTAGATGCCACATTACTAGTAAGGTGGTGCATGAGTTGGTGCCAAAATTAAAATGCTTAAGGTCACTATCTCTAGCTGGTTATGAGATTGAGGAGTTGCCAAATTCTTTTGGTGAATTAAAGCACTTACGCTACCTTAACCTATCTGATACTCCAATCCAAGGATTGCCTGAATCAGTGGATAAACTCTTCAACTTACAGACATTAAAGTTGCGTGATTGTGATGAGCTTATTGATTTACCTAAAGGCATATGTAATTTACTCAACTTGCAGCATCTTGACATTATTGGCACAAGGAAATTGAAAGAGATGCCGCCACATATTGGTAATTTGACTAGTCTCTGCGTGTTGACCAAATTTATCGTGGGGAAAAGCAATGGTCGGATCACGGAGCTAAAGAAACTTTGTGATCTTCGAGGGAAGCTTCATATTACAAGTTTAGAGAATGTGGAAGTGGCAGATATTCGAGATGCGGGTTTTGTCAATTTGAAGGATAAGCCTGGTATCACTGAGTTGCACTTGGAATGGGCTGAAGCGGATGAACGTTTTGATGATTTGAGAAACCCAAGTCATGAAGAACAAGTTCTCAACTCAATTCAGCCATATCAAAGTCTGTCAAGCCTATCAATTACATCATTTGGTGGTAGGAAATTCCCATCATGGCTGGGTGAGCCTTCATTCTCTGGCATGGTGCAGGTGCAGCTACGGAAGTGTCGCCAAATGACATCATTGCCACCACTTGGACGATTAAAGTCGTTAAAAAAGTTGAGCATAGGAGATATGAGAGGAGTGAAAGAAGTGGGTGTTGAGTTTTATGAGGATGATTCATGTTTTTCTTGTTTGGAAGAACTAGAGATTAGAAGTATGGGTGAGTGGGAGCTGTGGGCTTGGTCTAATGGTCTGGATGAAGATTCTGTGCCAAAATTTCCTAAGCTGCATCAACTCCAAATACGAAATTGTCCCAAGTTGGTTGGGAAATTGCCCACCTTCCTTCCTTCACTGGAAAAACTTTTTATCGTTGATTGCCCGCTTTTGGTTGAATTACCAAAAGTTCTCCCATCACTTACAGCACTCTCTATTAGAAGATGTCAAGAGGCAATTCTCAGGAGTGTGACTAATGCCACCTGTCTTACTAGTCTAAAGTATTTGGAAATCGCGTTATGTGATGAGCTTGTGTCGTTGGTAGATGGAGAGCCAGGGCTTTTGCCTTGCAATCTTGAAGTTTTGAACATATATGAGTGTCCAAATCTGAAGGAGTTGCCAAGTGAACTGAAAGACCTCAAATCTCTCAAATATTTGACTATAAGGCGATGTAGAAGTTTAGTCTCCTTCCCAACAGGGGGTTTGCCGCACAACATGATACGTCTTCGTATTACGAGCTGTGAATCATTGGAGTCTATGCCGGAAGGAATTGTGTGTCCTAGTGATTACAGTGGCGAGACGTCTCAGCTCGAGAAATTGTATATCTCTGGATGTGAATCCCTGAGATGCTCTTCAAATGGAAAGTTTCCATATTCCCTTAAGACTCTTCGAATTCACAACTGGACGCCACAATTTTTAAACTCGCTATACTGTGGGCTTTCTCATCTTACAGAATTACACATAGAGAAGTGTCCTCAATTAGAGTCGTTTCCAGGGAAGGAATTGCCTCTCCCTTCTCTTATCTCTTTAACAATAGCTCACTGTGAAGGATTGAGGTCTCTATCCAATCATATGCAAGACTTTCAGAGTCTCCAACAGTTAGAAATAGGGGGCTGTCATCAATTAGAGTTGTTCCCAGAGATGGGATTGCCCAACCCCAAGCTTGTGTCATTTCAAATTTCCTGGTGCAAAAATTTGAGGTCTCTACCCAATCAGATGCAAAACCTCACTTCCCTTCAATCTATAGATATATCAGTATGTGAAGGTATGGAGTCCTTAGGAGAAGGTTGTTTACCCCCTAACCTAACTTCCCTTCATATTCGAGAGTGCTTGAATATGAAACAGCCAATGCTAGAGTGGGGACTCCACAGACTCGTCTCTCTTAGAAGTTTGGTTCTGAACGTGGAGTCAACTGGAGATTTTATTTCCTTTCCAGATGACGACGGCTTTCTGCTTCCCACTTCTCTTACCCACCTATGCATTATTGGATTCAAGAATCTAAAATCCATATCCATGCGTATCCAAAAGCTCACCTCTCTTGAAAAATTATCAATTTGGTGGTGCCCAAAACTGCAGTCCTTCCCAGCTGAGGGCCTTCCTGCTACACTTGAATGCCTAGAAATTCACAGCTGCCCTCTGCTGCGGGACCGTTGCTTAAAAGATAAAGGTGGAGACTACTGGCCTATCATTTCTGATATCCCCTGTGTTGATGTATAAAATTAAAGATGACTTTGCAGCACTCCAACAATCAGGTAAATATTCCTGTAGTACTTATTCTGAAATAATGCAGCATTATACAGATGTGAGCATCTTTTTTTCAATTCAGTTGACCTTTCAATTATTTCAAATACTCATATTTAATTGGATTCTGAATTCATGGATTTTTTTAGCACGATTGAATTGAATTCTATTACTTTATTTTCTCTTAAACAAGATGTTAATGGCAGAGGAACAAATTGGGTGTTCTGATCAACTTATCCGTTATTCAATTTGTGACCATCCATGTTATTGCTATACATGATCAGGAAATTTCAGCTTCATGGGAACAAAAAGGAATCTAGGTGCTCCCTTTCAGGTACTGAAACTTATTGAATTATGTCTGTCGCAGTGAAATGGTAGAAACTAAGCTCAACAACTCTGCAGATTTTGGTGGGATGCACTGATGATGATCATGAAAGTTGGAAAATGTTAAGATTACTAATCTGTCTTGGATCAGGAAATTTGAGACTCTAAACTCCTTGTGTAATAGTCTATCCTCAAGTTTTTTAACTTAATATTTTGGGTCTTAGGATCGGAGTGCAATGGAGAGAATTGATTTGGTTTAGTTTAGACCTAACTTGTTAAGTTTTTGCATGGTAGAATTTTGAGTTAAAAAATATAAAAATTTAAGCCAAGTCAATTAACCAATTTTCTTTCAGTTTAAAATAAAACTAATTATAACTGATTTAGTTAAAATTGAATTAATTTAAGTTTGTCATTGTTTTTCTTTTGCTTTCCACCCCTTTAGGTTTGGTAGGTAATGGTATGGGGAGAAATTGTTCACACTATAGCAGGAGTTACAGTGAGGTTTCCTCGAGAACTGGTTGTGGTGTCTTCTATTTTTTATTTATGTTTCTTTTTTGATTTATCTAGTATCATATATTTTATGCCCATACCGTCCTTGGTTGATATCGCTGATGGTAATAGTCGGTATATATTGGTGCTGCAGTCTGGACAGACTCTTAATCACTGCTCCATCAATTTTTTAATGGTGGAATTATAATATTATTTCAAACTAATAATTAAATTTAATGATTACTACAGAAAATTGAATTTCATAATGAGGATAAAATAAAAATTTATCATGACTAATTTATTAAATTATAATTTATTTTAATTACGTCTAATTGAATAAATCATGAAATTTCTTTTTTTTTTTAAAAATGTTGTTTTATTAAGTTGATCTCAAACTCATAGGGCCTCAAAATCGATTCAAGCATAATGGTTTTCTCTTAGGGTTTAAGCTTCGAGAATAAATAAAGGGGTCATGTTTGCTCCAAATAGGAAAGGGTGGCTATGACACGCATTATAATATTCTATAATTCTCAAGATAATCTTTATTGATAGTTCTACTAGGACATTTCATGGTTGATGTCCGACCTGACTCAACTCGTTAATGCTTCCATGACTCGACGAGTCTAGACATTGCAGCACGCGAAGATCCACCCTCACTCAGTGCTGCCTTTGCTGCGTTTTTCATAGCAATGGTTCGCTCCCTAACCGACTTACCTGAATCCGACTGCATCAACTCATTAACTCGCTTCTCCACCTCCAACCCAGTTACAAACCCCTTCTCGTCTTCCTTCATGGGCAAAGCAATTTTCATTTCTTCAACCAACATCAACCTATTGAACTTTTGCTCTGCGTATAGAGGCCAAGCCACCATCGGAACTCCAGCACTCACTGCTTCAAGCACCGAGTTCCATCCACAGTGAGTCACAAACCCGCCTACCGACTTATGATTCAATACTGCCACCTGGGGAGCCCATGATTTCACCACCAATCCCTTCTCCTTGGTGCGATCCAAAAAACCATCAGGAAGCAATGAGTTCAAATCTGGTTCTGGCAGAGCTGAGATGTCTAAACTTTGGCTATCAGAAGGTGGATTACGCACTACCCACAAGAATCTTTGGCCGCTTCTCTCCAACCCACTAGCTATTTCTCTCAGTTGTTCCATTGAGAACAGCCCCAAGCTTCCAAAACACAGAAAGATAACACTTTGACTTAGTTGCGACTCAAGCCAATTTAAACACTCGGTGTCACCATCTGTTTGATTGTTGGTCGCAATGAGTGGGCCAGTACAATAGACAGGTGGTGTTGTACTATCAGGTATGCAGAGTCCATCTGATATTGCCTTGAGAGCTCTGGCTTCCAGCACTGCAAAGGTGTTCACTATAACTCCTGCTGATTTTGGAAAGCAGTAGGCCATGTCTAGAAAATATTCGTAGGCTTTATTGTTGCGATCACTTGCTGCCGATGAAAAATTGGAGGAAGATATTGGTGGGAGACCCGGCAAATTAAGAAAGGTGTTCATGTCTTTGAAACTTTTGGTGGTGGTCTGATGAAGGGTCGGAAAATACATGGAAGCAGCAAGACACCCAGCACCAGAAGTGAAGAAGAAATAGCCGGGGATGTTAAGTTGAGAGGCAATGGATAGAGAAAAAAAGCAGAAGAAATCCATAATGAAGGCTTTAATTTTGTGGGTTTTGGAGATGGAGAGAAGGGCTTGGTGGACATGAGGATTGCTGAGACGGAGGACTTCAAAGATGAGAGTTTCATAGTGTGTGTTGGTGGAGGAGGGGAGGGTAATGGTGGGAAGACGGTGGAAGGAGATTGAGGGAGTGGTGGCAGCGACATCAGCAATATAGGAGGCAGTGGAGCCTGCACTGTAAGGGGCGGAGACAATGAGTATGTGAATGGAAAGAGAAGGTTGGAAGGTAAGAATGAGCTTGCCAAGCTCTACCATAGATATGAAGTGGCCTATGGCCGGTGATGGAAACATAACCACCGCATCAACCATAGCTGGGCTCTCCATCTGCTCGATCGATGAAACGAAACGATGCTTTGTGTAAACCAGGTTGTGGATAAGTTATGGATAGAGATGGGAGATGGAACACTGACGTAGTCCCTCGACGGGCTGGCTGAAAGGAGATAGAGAAAATTTGCAGGTGGATGATGGGGGTTCTGATAGATCTAATTGCATGATTAATTTTTGGAGAAATTTTATAATTCAAATTACATTTTTTTGTGTGCTTTCTTAGTATTAAATTATTATTATTTTTTAATTTTTAGACTCTTAAATTTTTATTGTATAGGCCGCACCTGTTACATACAAAAGAATTTAATTATCTAAAAATTATCTTATGGAGCCATAAATAGGTAATTAAAACCGATAATTAAATTAGTGAATTTTCTTTTCTAAAAAAAATAATTATTTTTATATAAATGCTTCACTTTTACTTATTTATTTATTGAATCATTATGAACATCTTATACTTTAACCCAATAATTTTTATTATTTTTTCTGTTCTAGTGATCCTACGACGAGTCTGTGGTTTCCGTTGAGGGCTAAATTTACTGAAAAAGAGACACGTGGAAGGGGACATGACAGACTCTGGCAAACGGCAATTGCTTGTATCCTTCAGTCCATTGTTGTCTACTCTTTGGAATTTTGCCCTTATCCTTTTTGTTTTTCAAGGAAAGTAGGATTAAAATAATAATGATAATAAAGGGCAAACGGCAATTGCTTTTATCCTTCAGTCCATTGTTGTCAAATCTTTGGAATTTTGCTCTTATCCTTTTTGTTTTTCAAGGAAATTAGGATTAAAATAATAATAATAATAAAGGGTTACAAATCGCTACTAAATTTTGGGATTCCTATAAAATTATTATTTTTATCAATAAAATAATAGTTAATAATAATTTAAAATTTAGATTTACTATGAGGTAAAATATGAGAGAAAGTAATAAAGTGAGGTAAAATATATTTCATGTGAGGAGAGAAACTATTTTTAAAATGATTTTTTAAATTAAAATTAAAAATTTATATGATTGAAATTGAATTTCAGGGATGGCAATGAAATACCTACTAAAATTTAAAGATGATAGGTAAAAATTACCAAAAATGTGGGACCTTATTGGCGTATGAAATTGTAATTTAATTTTGGGTGTTAACACAAAAGCCAACAGTAATTGCGAGCGTGTGAGTTTGCTCTAAATGGAATAGTGGACATGCTTTTGTTTCTTTTCAAAATTTTAGGTCCTGTGTTACTCTTGTCTTATTACAAAGCCATCCCAACTTTTTTTTCCTTTTCCAAAAACCCATCCCAACTTAGTTTTAAGTCCAAATGAATTCCTGTACTCAATCTAAGCTTAAAATGATATAAAATAAGACCAAATGAAAGAAAATGGGACAAAAGAAAATCAAGAGGACATGAGAGAAGGGAAGCAAATGAGTGGAAACACAACAACAGTTTACAAAGATATTATCAGTAATGGGGGCATGAATTAGTGCAAGCCACCTCTGTGCTCCTTTCACAGGCCACACCGCGCGACCACTTGAAGATCAATCACATTTTGATATGATAAGTCAAGCTCAACAGAAATATGATGGATCTGTAGAAAATCTGGACCAGTTTGGACAATCCAACGTAAGAGGAACCACCCTCACTCACTGCATCCTTTCATAGCAATTGTTATCGAGTTACCTGGTTCTGACTCCAACTCATTAACTCGCTTCTCCACCTCTGACGCATTTGCTAACCCATTCTTGGACTCATCTATTGGCAAAGCAATTTTCATTTCTTCTACAATTACCACCCTGTTGATCATTTGCTCTGCGTACAGTGGCCACGCTACCATTGGAACACCAGCACACACAGCTTCAAGCACTCAGTTCCACCCACACTCAGTTACAAAACCCACTCACCGAGATATGATTCAATACTGCTACTTGGGGAGACCATATCTTCTCATAAGAACCTTTTATAGCTATTTCTCTTAATTGTTCCTTTGAGAATAGCCCCAGCTTCCAAAGCATGCACAGAAAGATAACACTTTGACTCGGCAGCCATTTTTGGTCACTATTAATGGGCCAATAGAGTAAACAGGTGGGGCAGTGCTATTGGGTGCCCAGAGACCGTCTGATATTGCCTTGAGAGCTCTTGCCTCTTGAAATTCAAAGGTCTTCATAATAATTCCTCGTGATTTTAGAAAGCAGGAAGCCATGTCCAGACCGTATCCATAGGCTTTATCCTTGCGATCAATCAGTGGCAAAGGCATGTCGGAGGAAAATATCAGTGGTAAACCTGGCACGTGAAGAAAGGAGTTGATATCTTTGAACCTTTTGGTAGTGTTTTGATGAAGGGTCGGAAGATGCATGAACATAGCAATACAACCAGCACCAGAAGTAAAGAAGAAGTAGCCAGGGATGTTAAGTTGGGAGGCAATGGAAAGAGAAGCAAAACAGAAGAAGTAGCCAGGAAAGTCCATAATGAATGCGTTAATTTTGTGGGTTTTGGACATGGAGGGAAGCGCTTGGTGGACATGAGGATTGGTGAAAAGGATGACCTCCAAAGTGAGAGTTTCATGGCTGTGTGAAGATGGTGGTTGAAAGGAGGGTCTTTATGGGAAGATGGTGGAAGTAGATTGAGGGAATGGTGGCAGCGACATCAGCAGCAATACCTGTTACCCCTCTAATTTTAGCACTTGGATTTAAAATGAGCTTGAGTTTCTAATACTATTAATCTTCTTATTTGTTTTTTCATCATGCAATGGAATTAATTAATCTTTCTTCAAAAAAGGATGAAAGACCGTGAGGAAAAATAAAGGGTTAAATTTTCAATTTGACAACAAAGACTCAATCTCAGTTTCTCCTAATTTTCAATTTAAAATTAAATAGAATTGAATTCCTGAAGATGTTCTTCTTAGTTCATCACCCCCTTTCAACCTATTTCAATTAATTACAAGAATTTAAAATTTTCCAAAAATATAACTCTAGACATACAAAACATAAAGGCTGAACTTTTTGGTCCTTTTTTTAGATTTTATTTATAGATATTTATTATTTGAATATGTTTATATAAATAATTAATTTAAAATATATTTTACAGTAATATTTATAAATTTTTTTTACATATTTTTATTTAAAAATTTAAATTTTAATATTTATTAAAAATATTAAACTTTTTAAATGAAAAATTTTAATAAATTTTTTTTATATAAATTATTAATATAAAAATATAAAATTAAATAAATTTAAATTTTATTCAAATAATAATAATTGAATTTAGAATAAATTCGAATAGTTTAAATTAGTTGAAAATAGTTTAAATTTAAATAATTTAAATAAATTTTTTATTAAAATATTAATAATATAAATTAAATTTAAATCGAGATGATTTAAGTTTTGTAGCTACACCAACAGGTTATATCTCTAATAGAGATAAACACAAGTTGATCATTGAGAGTCGTCAGGTTAAGCATTGATCCGTTGCACTATCAGTAGTATTCTTCGTCACTATCAATGACTGAGACGCATACGGTAAACCAGAGGTGTGGTGTGCAGAGTCCATCTGAAATTGCCTTGATAGCACTCGGCTCGAGCATTTCAAAGGTGTCCACAATAATCCCCGCTGATTTATGGTGGGAAGGTGAGGGAAATGGAATGAGAGAATGGTGGCAGCAGACATTAGCAACGCGAGAAGCAGCCACTCTACCGCGGTGAGTAGCAGAGATAATGAGTATGTGAATGTAAATGAAAGCTCGGTGGCATGTATGAACTTGGTAAGCTCTAGCGTGGACACCAAGTGGTCAATGTTTGGTGACGCAAATATATATTTGCGTCACCATTGGCCACTTGGTGTTTATATGCATGCAGAGGACAGATGGGTTGGTGGAATATTTACGTGGAGGTAAACTATGCACGTCTATTAGGAATTAATTTTATGTTTATTCACCTGAAATAATATTATAAAAATTAATTATTATTCATATAAATTAATTATGGCATGATTATAAAAAAAAAAGGTATTTTTCTAAAGATGATACGGTGAACTTACTTTTAATATTATAAGAAAAATCATTGGCTTTAATTTCTTTAATTTAAAATCCAGCAAAGAGTAGATTCAACACACATACAAAGAGATTTCTTTAATATTTATGCAAATTTTATTACTATTTTTAAATCTTATTTATCGGTCCCTTCTCACTATAATTTAATAATAAATTTTCTCAATTAAAAAAATCATAAAGATAAATAAATAAAACACTAATTTTTCTAAAATATTGTACTATGAATAAGTATTAAAACAGCTGAAGTTGATCAAATAAGACTTTCTAAGTGTTATGCCTTCCCAGATGATGACGGCTGTCTGCTTCCCACTTCTCTTACCCACCTCTTCATTGCTGGATTCAAGAATCTAAAATCCATATCCATGGGTATCCAAAAGCTCATCTCTCTTGAAAAATTAGAAATTTGGAGGTGCCCAAAACTGCAGTCCTTCCCAGCTGAGGGCTTCCCAGCTACACTTGAATGCCTATGTATTGACAACTGCCCTCTGCTTCGGGATCGTTGCTTAAAAGAAAAAGGGGGAGACTACTGGCCTATCATTTCTCATATCCCCCGCGTTGTTATACGCAATTAAACAAGACTTCACAGTACTCCAACAAATGTGAGGATTGTTTTTCAATTCATTTCAGTTGTTTTCTAATATCATAACAATTGTTTAGTTTCTGGGGAATTTTTCATTTTTAGTTCTCTAAACTCCTCTGTTGTTCAACTTTTTTCTTTTTGTTTAAATTTTCCATTATACGAATTGTCGTTCTGTATGATTTGTGATAAAACTATTGTCAACTCTTACTGTTTCCTGGAAATTTACTGATATCGGATAAAATAATCTAACCATCAATATTCTTGTAATAGTGACAGGTATTCAAAGCTGTGGCTTCCTAGCTCTCCTATTGAAATGCAATGAATGGGTTCCAATGGGCTGTCTTGAAACTTATGCTAAATGCTGATTTCAGTTTGTCATCAACAGGAAAATGGTAGAAAGTGAGCTCAGAACTTCTGCAGATTTGGATGGAATTGATCCCGGCTATGTTTTATGAACAGATTGTAAGGTTTGAATCTCAAAAGCCCAGAATGCATCCTCATCTCTGCTCTTACGAAGAGCGACTTGCTGTTATTTCTGGATTTTGTAATCTCCACCGCTGGACATTCTGTATTTTTTGCTTTTTTTAATTCTAAAATTTTCAGTTTTGTTGATTATGCTTCTACCCTCTGTTGGTTGATACTTGATAGGTGGCATTTGTGTGGGTTGCCATTGTTGTCTTCCTAATTTCATTTATTGTTAAGTTTACTGTGAAAAGGGAAAATTTATATATTTACACTACGACTCTTGTGTACTTACTGCTTATATTTAGGATATTTCTAAACGTACTTCAATTAATCTGGAGAAATTTTACTTGAATGCTTTCTTTTTCTTTTTCTTTTTCTTTTTTTCTTTTGCCTTTTTTCTTTTCATTTTCACAATTAATTCACCCATTATATTTTCTTTTCTTTTCTCTTTGCAAACTTAAGTATTTTTAATTTAATATTGATTTACAATCTAAATTATTTTTAATTATCTACAAATTTCTCCCTTCAATTGCTTGTAAAAGTATAATAAAATTATATTAATTTTCAGAAGCATGTATTCAAAATTTTAGATTTAAATTAATATTTTAAAAGATTAAAGATATTGTTATGTTGATTGAATGCAGAATTGACAAAAGAAAATAAAAAATGAATTCAATGGAGCGAATGGGAAAAAGAACAAGAAATAATGCTTATGCACTCCTAACCATGATGCAATATCTCCCTTAACCTGTGTTGGAATATTACGGCGGCTGAAGAATAAAAAAGATTTGGCAAAGTTAATGCTTTGATCACTAGTTTAAAATATTATCTTTTAGTCATTTTTAATAGTTTATTATTCGATTTTAAAAAATATATCAAAATTTTTTTAATATTTTAAAATATTTATTAATTAAATTTTTATTAATTTTATACGTTAAATATTTTATTATTTAATTTTTATAATTTAAAAAAATTACTAATTAAATCTTTTAAATTTATAAAATACTCTATTAATTATTTTTTTATGTAAATGGTATTTTAGATTTTTTTTACAATATTTAACTTTTTAAAATTAATAAAAAAATTAATTAATAAATTTTTTAAAATATTAAAAATTATTAATATATTTTTTAAAATTGATAGATGATATTTTTTGTAATAGTATTTATAATTAAAGAAATAAAGGGGTGTTTGATTTAGTAATTGAATACAATTTATAGTTATTAAATATCAGCTCTAATATAATTTTTATCATTGAAACGGAGTCGCTTAATTTTTTAAAAAAATTATACCATTATTAAGATTTTTTGAGCTAATTTTTTTTAATTTCAATGATAAGTGATATAATTTTTTAAAAAAATTATACCATTACTTTCGATGAAACGAATGATGCTTTGTGTAAACCAGGTTGTGGATAAGTTATGGTTATAGATGGGAGATGGAACACTGACGTAGTCCCTTAACGGGCTAGCTGAAAGGAGATAGAGAAAGTTTGCAGATGGATGATGATGGGTTCCAATAGATCTAATTGCATGATTAATTTTTGGAGAAATCTTATAATTCAAATTACTTTTTTTGTGTGCTTTCTTAGTATTAAATTATTATTATTTTAATTTTTATACTCTTAAATTTTTATTGTACACAGGTAAAGGAATTTAATTGGATGAATTAAGTAGAGAGATGAATAAAAAACCGCCTTCAAAACTAAGAAAGACTTGTATGAGTGGCTGGTTATATCATTTGATTTGACGAATGTGCCTAACACTTTTATGTGACTCATGAATCTGGTTTTGCGTCTTTTTTTATATAAATTTGTGATTGTTTATTTTGATGACATTTTCATTTTTAATCATAGCAAAGAAAAACATTTATGGCATCTTTATCAAGTTATGACAGCGTTACAAGAAAATGAATTGGTTATTAATCTTAAGAAATGTATTTATATAACGGAGCGCGTTCTGTTTCTGAAATTCGTTGTTAGCACAAAAGGAATATATGTTAATGAGAAGAAGGTAAAAACAATATGGAATTGGCTCATCCTAAAACTATTTATAAAGTTCGCAACTTTTATGACTTTACTATTTTTTATCGACGGTTTATTAGAAATTTCAGTAGTATCGTTGTCCCTATCACAAATTGTTTAAAGAAAGAGAGTGCAGAAATTTGTATGAACAGACGCTGCCAATTAGAGTTTTAAAGAGATTAAAGATAAATCCTAAAACTATTTATAAAGTTCGCAACTTTTATGACTTTACTATTTTTTATCGACGGTTTATTAGAAATTTCAGCAGTATCGTTGTCCCTATCACAAATTGTTTAAAGAAAGAGAGTGCAGAAATTTGTATGAACAGACGCTGCCAATTAGAGTTTTAAAGAGATTAAAGATAAGTTTATTTTTGTCTCTATTTTTACTCTACTCGATTTTAATAGACTATTTGAGGTTAAATATGATATTTGTGGAGTTGAAATTAGTGGAGTGTTGTCAGAGTCTAAAGAATTGGTGGAGTATTGTCACGGTCTACAAAACCTATTACTTTTTTAAATGAGAAATTGAATAAAATTAGGAATAAGTGATTCACTTATGAGTAAGAGCAATATATAAAATATTTCTAAACGAACTTCAATTAATCTGGAGAAATTTCACTTGAATGCTTTTTTTTTTCTTTTTTTTATCTTTTTTCTTTTAGTTTTCACAATTAATTCACCCATTATATTTTTCTTTTCTCTTTACAAATTTAAGTATTTTAATTTAATATTGATTCACAATCTAAATTATTTTTAATTATCTATAAATTTCTCCCTTCAATTATTTATAAAAATATAATAAAATTATATTATTTTTCAAAAGCATGTATTCAAAATTATAGGTTTAAATTGATATTTTAAAGGATTAAAGATATTATTATATCTGATTGAATGCAGAATTGACAAAAAGAAAATAAAAGGTGAATTTAATGAAGCGAATGGAAAAAAGAATTAAGAAATAATGCATGCAAGCTAAACTTTTTTAGGATAATTATTTTGTTTTTTTTATTTAAATAAAATACACTTAAAAATTTTGTAAACTAAGAATAAATACAAAACAAGACTTGTCCCAAAAAAAACTTTATATAATGGCAGAAAAAGCATGTCCGCATGTCACATCCAATTAATTTGACTTCTTTTTATAATTAAGAATTGAAGATCGTAAAATAAAATTTAAAATTTTTTAAATTTATTTAGATATAGTTTTTATCAAGTTAATTATGTGAGTATTCAATTAATTTAATTTTAACTTCTTCATAAATTAATTTAAAAAAAAAATCCTTCTCCACTAATGTCCTTTGAAAACTACTTTTTTTTTTTTAAGAATTATATTCCAACATAAAATAGAATATATAAAATTTAATTAAGTCAAAAATTATATAAAAAAAAATCATTGATTAGTGTCTTTTTCTAAATAATGAGCTGTTTTATTCTTCTTTCTAGTGATATAATTAAAAATAATATTTAAATAATTTATCATAAAAAAATTAGAGTGTTATTATCCCTTGATTGCTAGACTAAATTTAGTTTCTTTTAAAAATTTGAACGACTTTTATAGAATCTCCTTCGATATAAACTCTTTGGACCTTATAACTAGATGCTACACTAGCGACCTCTCTTGTTGCTATTACTTCTAGAATTAAAGAGTCAATTATTCTTATGAATCTCTTGCACCTTCAGCTTAGGACCGTTCCTTCCTCATTTTAGATAATTACTGTAATTAATTCTCTATTTTTCGTGTTATTCACCGCCCCATTAAAATTGATTTTAACTATTTCTCTAGCAGGTCTTTCCCATTCCATGTCAGTTTGATCAAATATCTCAACGCTGCACTTATTGAATGATTTACTTGAATGTTTATATCCTTAAAAATTGTATTCATTTTGCCCTTTTCATAACTGTCGCAATAGAAAGACTATCATTCTCTCCCACTTGTAGGAGTGAGCATTCGATCGGTTCGATTCAAAATCAAACCGAACCGAATAAACCAAAAACTGAAATTTTAGTGTTTATAAAAATCGAACTGAATCGATTTTAGTCAGAAATTGAATCGAACCGAACCAGTCTGATTCAGTTCGATTCGGTTCGGTTGATCGATTTCGATTTTTAATAGTTTTTTTTATTTTTTACTCTTTATTTTTAGTATTTTAAAGTTTAATTAAAATATTTTAATTTTAATATGATTTAATTTTTCTATATTATTGAAAAAAACATATTATTATCACAAATCGGTTCGGTTTGGTTTTTTCGGTTTTTTTCTGATCAAAATCGAACAGAACCGAAATGACCGAAATTTCTGAAATTAAAAACCGAACCGAACCGAAATGTATAAAAAACCGAACTAAATTTTAAAATCGGTTCGGTTTGGTCGGTTTTTTCGATTTGAACCGATTTCTGCTCACCCCTACCCACTTGGCATCGTAGTTATTGCTTCGTAGGAATGACTTAATTTCATTCCAATATTCTTTTGGTGATTTGCTGTTCAAACTTACTACCCTCAACATTAAAGGCGAGATCAATCAAACTTGTATTGCTCAAGGATATTGAAAGAAAATATAGCCTGATGATTCTGTCATACCATAAAGCTTACAATTAGAGCACAAAGAGATTCCTAGGCTGTACAGCCTCTCACTTGTTGGTAGATGGTCATGAAGGAACTTCCACATGAAAACTGAAAGCTTTGGAGGGAGTTTTAGCTTCCATAGCTCTTGCCAAGTCTAAATATCATCATTTGGACAGTGTTAATCCACTGTGATTTGTTTTGAGCTAGAAACTTGTCCCTTAAATCACAAGCTACTCGATATCTGGATTTGACTAAATATTCTCCTAATTTCGAGAAGTGCTAGACACGTTCATCCTCTCCTCTAAACGGATTGATCAGAATTGCCATAATGTTTTTGATTTCAACATCTTCAAAAACTCATTTCAATTTTTGGATGTCCTAAGAGTGAGAAGCAATGTCTAACAATTAGGATACCTAATGTATTGATAGCTCCAGATCTTGCTTCACTATAGAGATTCGAGGGAAGGTTTTTGGGATCTAATTTTCCTACTTGCATAAAATAGAGTTTCCATCAATGACATTCCACCGGATCCCTTTTTCTAGGACTTGTCGACTCCACAATATACTTTGTCATGTCTAAGATAGTCTAGAACCTTGTATATCTTGCATAAAATCTGAGTAAGGAAAATATTTTTTCCCATAAAATCTCGTGGATTTCCTTTCATTTTCTTTTTTACCCTACGAAAACCTTGCTAACAAGCTAATGACTAATTGACAAAAAGATCAATGCAGTCGAAAGCGACTCATTGCATAAGTTGGGATTGCTAAGGCTACTAATTTAATTAAAACTTCTCTACCTCCTTGTGACAGCATCTTCCCTTTCCAATTGGTAATCTTTCTCTAGATTTGATCTCTAATTTTTGCAAATGATTGAGATTTAGATCTAGTGATAGCTGTTGGTAGGCCTACATGATGCAATATCTCCCTTAACCTGTGTTGGAATATTAGTGCTGAAGAATAAAGAAGATTGGTTTGACCACTAGTCTTCACATATGCATGTAGGATATTTCGAATATGCCTTAGCTTGATCCATATCCTCTTTAGTATGGATGATGGAGTCATCAGCAATAAATAGGTGCTTCATATTCCACTAATCAATGAAGTTATCAATATATAATTTTTATAATTTGAAAAAATTTATTAATTAAATCTTTTAAATTTATAAAATACTCTATTAATTATTCTTTTATATCAATGCTGTTTTAGATATTTTCTTTTTGCAATACTTAATCTTTAAAATTAATAAAAAAATTAATTAATAAACTTTTTAAAATATTAAAAATTATTAATATATTCTCCAAAATTAATAGATGATATTTTTTGTAATAGTACTTATAATTAAAGAAATAAAGGGGTGTTTGGTTTAGTAATTGAATACAATTGATAGTTAATAGATATTAAACAATTAAATATCAGCTCTAATATAAAAGTTATTCCCAATCAGGTGGTAGTTGTTTTAATTTTAAATAAAATTTTTTAAAATTAAAATTTTTATATTAATAAATTATTTAAAATTACAATACAAAATATATAAATTAAAATATTATAAATAATAATTAAATCATTATAATATTCATTATTATATGATAAAGTTTATATATAGAATAAAAAATAATTATATTTTAATTATTATATATATTGTATAATAAATTACTTTTTTATATTTATTTCATTAATATAATAAATATTAATATTATACAAATAATTATATTAGTTATAATATTTTTTTTTCTTTTTGTATAATAAAAATGCACATATATATAAACTAAAATAAAAATTATTTTATTACCGATACTAGTATATAAATTATATAATAAAGAGTAAATTATACTTTAATTTCTAAATTTTAATATAATTAATAGATTGATTATTATTTTTTTAAATTTAAACACTTAAATTTTTATATAATCATTTTGTCTCAAGGTCATTTTCATTAATCAATTGTCCAAATAAAAAATAAATTTTTTAAATATCTATTATTTTCAATTTAAATGGAAAATTTATATTATATAAATTATATTTTGATCCTTAAATTTTAGAGTAATTGACGGATCAATCTTTATATTTTTAAAAATAAATCCTTAAATTTCTCTATATTTAAACTGTTTAAAATTATAATTTTTTCCTCCGTTAGTTCAAAACTAATAAGTGGTTAAATTTTTTTTGAAAGTACAATTTCTTTCTATAATACTCTTTATAAAATTTTACAACTTATTTAAGAGTTATTTATACTATTTAAAAATAGCTGAAATTATAATTACTTTTTCAAAGTTTTGATGTTATGAATATTAAAATATTTTAATGAATAAAAGTTAAATAATAAAAAGAGTTAAAAATTAATTAAATAATATATTATAGACAATAATTAATAGAGATTAATTAAATAAAATATTATATATAATTAATTAAATAAAATATTATAGGCGATACTTGCACCACTTAAAAATAACTGAAATAATAAGTATTTTTTAAAAAATATTAAAATATTTTAATAAATAAAAATTAAATAACAAAAAGAGTTAAAAATTAATCAAATAAAATATTATAGACAAAACTTAATGAAAATTTAAGTGTTGTTTCAAATAAAAAAATGAAAGATCAAAAAATTTAAATTATAATAGATGAGGACGGACTAATTATAAAGTGATATAAGTATATGATTCTAAAAATTCTAAGGATAAATTCATTAATTATGTTAAAATTTAAAAATTTAAATATAATTTATCTATTTAAAAAAATAATAAAAATATTTATATGCTTTTAATGATAAAAATGAATGTAGAAAACTTTAATTTGAATCAACTAATTATAGAAAATTATAAATATTTAATTTTAAAAATATAAAAATTAATTTATTAATTATATTAAAATTTAAAAATTAAAATATAATTTATTCTATAATAAATTATTAATTTTACATATACTTTAATATTAAATAAATTATATATATATATATATTAAAATATTTTAATGAATAAAAATTTAACACTAACTTCAAGTTTACATGCATCGGCAAGGGAAAAGCTAGAAACAGCCGGTAGCGGCAGCGAAGTCCTAAACACAACTTCACAGGATTCTCTGGGAGCTAACCCGCTAGGAGAAAAGCCGCAAGAAAAAACAAAAGGCGCATAAAAGAACCCTAAAAGAGCTCTAAGAAGAGAAAGAAGAGAGAAGGAAGCATAGCCCCAGGTCTCTCAATCTCATATAGACAGAGGAGGTAGCCGAAGAAGAAAACTTAGCTAACACTTAAAATCTCAAAAGTAAGCCCCTGAAGCCGACAGCGAAAACGATTAACAAAAGCAAATAAGAACATACAGATTTGAAGAAAGAAAACACTCACAAAAAAATATTTAGATTTGAAAAAAAAAATATAACTATATAAAATATCATCCTGGAAGAAGGAAGGGACGATCCACTTGTATTTTATTTTTCAAATTAAAATAAAAGAAGAGAAATTCCTAAATCATTGAAAGAGATTTTTTTTTTTCTCTTAATACAGCATGTGCAATCCATTTATTTATTTTTTTTAAAGAAAAATTGTACCAAAAGGAGAGTATTGGGAGACAATATTAAATTTCACCTTTTCATCATTATATATTTTTTTTTTCACTCCTCGTAATATTACACTTTTTTCCTTATTATATTTTAAAATTTATTAAATCGTTTTTGTTTGTTTTGTGATTATTTCAGAATTCATTATTGTTTCTCCTAATAATCTTTTCTCCAAAATTAAACTTCCTTTAAAAATACAAGTGGATTTTATCACCATAATTAATACTTATTTCTTTTATGTAAATGATGGTTAATATTATTTTCATTCTATATTTTAAATTTAGCTCTAAAGATATTTTAATCTAATACTTATGATTTTTATATGATAAAATGTTTCTCATATATAATCTAATCAATTTTTAAAATATACAGTCCTATTTAATAGATTTATGGCGACAATTCTCGAACTGTTATTTTATTGGAGGATTTAGTTTCTAGTTACAAATCGAAAATTTTATTTTTAATAGAAATAAAAATTTTTAGTTCTAAATAAGGATTGAGAGGATGTCTTTTATTAATATGAAAGAGTCATGAGTCTATTTTTACGGTTGGCTTTTTTTCAAATTTTATTGATTCGGTTGTTTCGAAAGGTAATATCTAATAGAGTTTTATTACTTATTATGTGTTTCCGAAATCGCGTCAGTTTTGAAATTTTATTTGAGTTTTATCTTATAGAAATTTTTTTCGTACCTTGTTCGTAAGACTTTAATGATTTAAACTTGAAAGATGAGAAAGAATGAGAAATATTTTTATTAAATTATCTTATTTAGAGGTTTAGATAGGCACTTGATGAATATTTTTATCAAATTATCTTATGGAGAGATTTGATTTTGAATGATTGTAAATTTTTATTAGATCTATAGCTGATTTTTTTATTAGATAGATTCGTCGTAATACTATTTTAACTGTTCATATTTTGATTAAAAAATTTATTACATATAATAATTTTTATATTTAAAATAATATTCTTATTATTTGATAAAATTTTATTAATATATATTTTATTAAGATGATGTTAAAAAAATATTTTTTTTATTTATTAATAAGTCACTTTTTTAAGATGATGATAATGAGAAAAAAATTATATTGTTTTTTTTTTCAAGAAAAAGAAAAAAAAATTAAAATTGAAGAAAAAAAAAATCGAAGAAAAAGCAAAGGAAAAGGAGAGGAAGAATAGAAGGCGAAAGAGAAAGAGGACAGGAAAAATGGAAGAAGAAGGAGAAGAAAAAGAAAAAATAAGGAGAGAAAGAAAAGGTAATTTAATTTTTTTTATTTTTAATGGTATTAAGAAATGAAAAAATTATATCGTTAATGAAAATAATAGTTAAAAATATTTTAATAAATTTTTAAAATAAATTAATAATAATAATAATATTAAGAAATTAAATTATAAATTATTTTAAAATTTAATATACCTGTATACAGTACGTATCATGTGTCTCGAATAGTGAGTAGTAGGGCTACTATGCCATGGCTTCTCTCTCTCAAATAACTCATTGTACGACACAACGTTTTGCATAACTTTTAAAATGTTTCCCTTTTAACAAAGCAAAAAGCTGAATATAGACCTTGACTTACTTACAACCATTCATTTTCCCAACTGCTAACATTTCTCTCTCTCAAATAAATTCAATGAAAATTTCCACACATGTTAGGTGTGTAGACTTTATTAATAAAAAAATGTAACATATATTAATTAAAATTTAAAACTTTTTACTATTAATAATTTAATTTTAAAATTTTAAAATTGATAAAATTATTTAAAATTATAAATTTTATTAATATTATATTTAAGATAAAAACTTAAATGGAGAAAGTGTCTCTTAATAATAAAATATTATAAAATATTTTATTATATTTATATATTACGTAATAAATAATATTAATAAAAAATTTAAAATTTTAATTTAAAATTTTAAAACTAATATAATTTAATCCAAAATTTTTAAATTTATTTTTCTGAATTTTTACTTTGATGTAATATTAACTTTTTTATTTATCATTAATACTAAAAAAAATTATAATGTTTTATATTTATTAATTTTTTATTTTTTAAATATTTTATTATAATAAATTTTATTATATTTATTATAAAAATTATATCATTATTGTTTATAGATCTACTGTTAAGTTTCTGCTGTTCTTTAATAGTATAATCAAACGCTTAAATTATAAGTATAGATATTATATTAAAAATAAATATAATTAAAAAAATAAAAAGTCATTTTGAAATTTTTATAAAAGCTTCTGTAAATTTATTAAAATATTTTATTTTTAAATTAAAATTAAATAATAAATAAGTTATACTTCTAAAAAAATAAAATATTTTTTTCATCGTTTTTTAAAAAAATCTATTAGCAAATATATGTTTCCGCAACACTTCCTTCACATCATTTATACATAATATTAATTTAATAAATAATGCAAAAATAATATATTCAGACATTAAAATAACATATAATTTATTTATTTGAAAACAAAGTCAATAACTTCTGCAAGAGGATAAGGTGGTGGGACCCACCATAACCCAATTATTGTACCATCTTTCTCTCCCACGTGATTCTCATTAATTTGGTAAAGAAATTAAATTTTAACTAATTATAATTTATATTATTACTTTCAGTTGTTTACAAATTTCTTTATTTAATTGCTGATAACAGTATAGTGTTAAAATTCTAGGATAATTAAAGTATTTTATATTTTATTTAAAACAAATAAACTTAAAAATAAGAATAAATACAAAAATGACTCATCTCCAAGGAAACTTTATGTAATAGCAGAGAAAATAACCTATACACTAATTTCCTCCCAAAACTTCCACTAGTCAATGAAGTCATAATACAAGAAATTTTTTTATTTTCTTATGGGAATAAAACTTTAAATTAAAAAATATTTATCTTTTATTTTAATTAAAAGAAGTATTTCATTAATTTTTTATTTTTTTAATTAATTAATAAATAATAGCATAATAAAAAACATAATTAATTTTATAATTATTAATAATATAACTTTAGAAAATAATTTAAAAGCAAAATAAATTATTTTAATGGGTGGGTGATGGCTCCTTAAATGACTTCTTCCCCATCATTTGGCCTCCCATTTTCGCCTCCTAGTTTCTCAGATCATTCACAAAAGTTAAAACTGTGTTTGCAAACTCTTTCTTTCCATCTTCAGAGTTTGTAGCTTCTTTCTTCTCTTACAACTCATTCTTTGCTATGGAATTTGCGGTAGCTGCTGCTGGCTCTATCCTTTCTGTTTGCTTTCAGGGGCTTCTCGACAGGTTGAACTCCATTGACTTGACGAAATACGTAGGCCAAGGTCAAGTCTTGGCTCAACTCATGAAGTGGAAAAAGATTCTCAAAAGAATTTATGCGGTGCTTGAAGATGCAGACGAGAAGCAGACGGCAAATCGATTGGTGGAGATCTGGTTATGCGATCTCAGAGACTTGGCTTACGACCTGGAGGATATCATTGATGAACTTGCCACGGAGGTTCAGCAACGCAAGTTGGAAGAGGAACCTGTTCATCCGAAGAATAAGGTCCACGAGTTTTTCTGTGTTATGTGTGGTGGGGGAAATCTAAATCTAAATACTATTAAGTTCAATGTTGAGATGGTTGCCAAAATAGAGGAAACTAGTGCTAGATTAGATGAGATCATAAAGCAGAAAGATGAACTCCGTTTAGCAGAATATACTACGAGGAGGGTGAGCCATGTGACAGAAAGACCACCCGCAACCTCTTTGGTTAATGAAGCAAAGGTTTATGGTAGGGAGGAAGATAAGAAGGCGATGTTGAAATTGTTGAATGCTGAGACAAGTCACGCCCAGGTATCTGTGATCTCCATAGTTGGGATGGGAGGCCTTGGCAAGACAACTCTAGCTCAGCTAGTCTACAATGATCCCATGTTGCAGTTTGATTTAAAAGCCTGGGTGTCTGTTGGTGAAGATTTTGATGTTTCCAGGGTCACAAAAACATTTCTTCTTCAACTGGGCGATGGTGGTGATGATAAAGATTTAAATGTGCTTCAGGTAAAATTGAAGCAAAAGTTGTCTGGGAAGAAGTTTTTAGTTGTCCTAGATGATGTTTGGACCCAGAACTATGAGCAATGGACTCTGTTTTGGGGTCCTTTTGAAGCAGGGGCTCCTCAAAGCAGAGTTATCGTCACGACTCGAAGTCAGCATGTTTCGTCAAGGATCGGTGCCACTCAAGCATATTCTCTAAGAAGCTCTCACACAATTAATGTATGTCTGTGTTTGCCCAGCATGCTCTGGGAGCAAATAATTTTGACGACCATTTGGAGCTAAAAGAAATAGTATGTCTGTCGCAGTGAAATGGTAGAAACTAAGCTCAACAACTCTTCAGATTTTGGTGGGATGCTCTGATGATGATCATGAAAGTTGGAAAGTGTTACGATTACTAATCTGTCTTGGATCAGGAAATTTGAGACTCTAAACTCCTTGTGTAATAGTCTATGTTTTGATGTTTTTTTCAAGTTTATTTTTTATTTATTTTTTCTTTTTTGATTTATGTAGTATCATATATTTTATGCCCATACCGTCCTTGGTTGATATGGGGGATGGTAATAGTCGGTATATATTGGTGCTGCAGTCTGGACGGACTCTTAATCACTGCTCCATCAATTTTATTTTTTAATGGAGCAAAAACTTTGAAAAATGGTGAAATTATAATATTATTAGAATTATTAATATATATATATATATATATATATATATATATATAATTAATTAATTTTTTTTATGTATCTAATACAGTTTCGATATTCTTTTTATAAAGAATCAGAATTAAAAATTAAATAAATTCAGTAATAAAACAAGTAATAAATCAAAATAATAGACCCATAGAGCAAATTAAATAAATTTAATTTAAAATGGTTCAATTTTTCTAATGTCGATTTTTTTTTTCAATTTTAATATAGATTTTTTATTTGATTTGAAACCTGCAAGTACCGCATATAATTCTAATAATATCCATAAAATAAAAATATTTATAAATTATATAGTTTTAATAATATGTTTTATATATATTATTAAAAATATATAATTTTATTTAAAGAATTTAAATTTAAATTTTATAAATTATTAAATAATATATCGTAAAAAATTATAAATATATTAAAATATAAATAAAAATAGTTATTTTTTAGTTATTCACGACTTAATAAAAATTTAGTTTTGTGGGTATGTGTATATATATATATATATATATATATATATTTTGATTATTTTTATATTTAATATTATTGAATTAATTTTATAAATTAAATTATTTATCTAATTTTAATATAAGTCACTCGTTTAATTATTTAGTTATTAATAATATTATACAATAATTATATAATTTAATTAATTATTAGAAATTTTTAACAAATATAATTTAAATAATTTAATTCGTTAATTATAATTTAATAGATTATATAAAGATGTTTGTATGTATATATTTACTATTTCATATATAAATATATTAATTATTTTATAATTTTTAATTATGAGTGAATCATATATTAGTAGAATTGTATATAATGTTTTTTTTATTATTATTTTAATGTTAATTATTTACTATTTTAAAATAAATAAAAAAATATTATAACTTTATTTTTTAAAATTAAAATTAAAATTAAAAATCAAAATTAAAATTAAAATTGAATTGAAACTATATCAAAATTACTTAGAATTATATTAAAATTATATCAAAATTTAATTTTTAATATAATTCTTAAAAATTAAAGAATCAAATATTTAGTTTAAATAATTGTACATTGAAACTAAACAACTAACTTTTCATTAAGTAATATAATTTGTGATAAATCTGATTTTCTTCTTAACTTTTCATTAAGTAATATAACTTATGATAAATCTGATTTTCTTCTTGCTCCATCGTATAGCATTTCAATGCTCGATTTGAGAAAAAAATTTACAAATAAGGAAAGATTGTTAGGAGTTTATCGAGAATATCCCTGGTGAAGACCCTCTGACATTTAAGTCAGGTTCATAAATCAGAATAATCTGAATAAGTAAAAGTTCAAGAGAAAAATAAAAAAATGAAGCGGAGAAAGAAGAAGAAAGAAGTCATTTTATGAGTAGTTTATTTGACTCGACATGAGTCTTTTTAAATTTTTTTTTCCTTTTTCCTCATCTATTATTCCTGTCACTCAGCTTCGTACGTACGGATGTGTCAGAATCCCTCTCCATGCCAGGTAGTCATATAATTCTTCCTGGCACGCATACGGACAGGTCCGCACTGTGATCTGTTGGACCTGCTTCTCGTTGCCGGATTGGAGGGCGCCGTGTAGGGCTCGTTGGCTTAAAGAAATGCCCGATGAGTCTTAGATCTACATTTCTTTTTTAAGGTCTGGTTCTGAAAACTCTGCGATCATCAAATTGTATAATAAAAAAAATAATTATACCAATGATTATCAAACTAATAATTAAATTTGATGATTACTAAAGAAAATTGAATTTAATGATGAGGATAAAATAAAAATTTATCATGACTAATTTATTAAATTTCAATTTATTTTAATTACATCTAATTGAATAAATCATGAAATTTCTTTTTTTTTTAAAAAAAAATTATTGTTTTATTAAGTTGATCTCAAACTCATAGGGCCTCAAAATCGATTCAAGCATAATGATTTTCTCTTAGGGTTTAAGCTTCAAGAATAAATAATGGGGCCATGTTTGCTCCAAATAGGAAAGGCTGGCTAAGACACGCATTATAATATTCTATAATTCTCAAGATAATCTTTATTGATAGTTTTACTAGGACATTTCACGGTTGATGTCCGACCTGACTCAACTCATTAATGCTTCCATGACTCGACGAGTCTAGACATTGCAACACGCGAAGATCCACCCTCACTCAGTGCTGCCGTTGCTGCGTTTTTCATAGCAATGGTTCGCTCCCTAACCGATTTACCTGAATCCGACTGCATCAACTCATTAACTCGCTTCTCCACCTCCAACCCAGTTACAAACCCGTTTTCGTCTTCCTTCATGGGCAAAGCAATTTTCATTTCTTCAACCAACATCAACCTATTGAACTTTTGCTCTGCGTATAGAGGCCAAGCCACCATCGGAACTCCAGCACTCACGGCTTCAAGCACCGAGTTCCATCCACAGTGAGTCACAAACCCGCCTACCGACTTATGATTCAACACTGCTACCTGGGGAGCCCATGATTTCACCACCAATCCCTTCTCCTTCGTGCGATCCAAAAAACCATCAGGAAGCAATGAGTTCAAATCTGGTTCTGGCAGAGCTGAGATGTCTAAACTTTCGCTATCAGAAGGTGGATTACGCACTACCCACAAGAATCTTTGGCCACTTCTCTCCAACCCACTAGCTATTTCTCTCAGCTGTTCCATTGAGAACAGCCCCAAGCTTCCAAAGCACAGAAAGATAACACTTTGACTCGGTTGCGACTCAAGCCAGTTTAAACACTCAGTGTCACCATCTGTTTGATTGTTGGTCACAATGAGTGGGCCAGTACAATAAGCAGGTGGTGTTGTACTATCAGGTATGCAGAGTCCATCTGATATTGCCTTAAGAGCTCTGGCTTCCAGCACTGCAAAGGTGTTCACTATAACTCCTGCTGATTTTGGAAAGCAGTAGGCCATGTCTAGAAAATATTCGTAGGCTTTATTGTTGCGATCACTTACTGCCGATGAAAAATTGGAGGAAGATATTGGTGGGATACCCGGCAAATTAAGAAAGGTGTTCATGTCTTTGAAACTTTTGGTGGTGGTCTGATGAAGGGTCGGAAAATACATGGAAGCAGCAAGACACCCAGCACCAGAAGTGAAGAAGAAATAGCCGGGGATGTTAAGTTGAGAGGCAATGGATAGAGAAAAAAAGCAGAAGAAATCCATAATGAAGGCTTTAATTTTGTGGGTTTTGGAGATGGAGAGAAGGGCTTGGTGGACATGAGGATTGCTGAGATGGAGGACTTCAAAGATGAGAGTTTCATAGTGTGTGTTGGTGGAGGAGGGGAGGGTAATGGTGGGAAGACGGTGGAAGGAGTTGAGGGAGTGGTGGCAGCGACATCAGCAATATAGGAGGCAGTGGAGCCTGCACTGTAAGGGGCGGAGACAATGAGTATGTGAATGGAAAGAGAAGGTTGGAAGGTAAGAATGAGCTTGCCAAGCTCTACCATAGATATAAAGTGGCCTATGGCCGGTGACGGAAACATAACCACCGCATCATCCATAGCTGGGCTCTCCATCTGCTCCTTCGATGAAACGAAACGATGCTTTGTGTAAACCAGTTTGTGGATAAGTTATGGATAGAGATGGGAGATGGAACACTGACGTAGTCCCTTGACGGGCTGGCTGAAAGGAGATAGAGAAAATTTGCAGGTGGATGATGATGGGTTCTGATAGATCTAATTGCGTGATTAATTTTTGGAGAAATTTTATAATTCAAATTATTTTTTTGTGTGTGCTTTCTTAGTATTAATTAGTGAATTTTTTTAGTTATGAGAGTTTTTTTTCTAAAAAAGTAATTATTTTTATATAAATGCTTCACTTTTATTTATTTATTGAATCATTAGGAACATCTTATACTTTAACCCAATAATTTTTATAATTTTTTCTGTTCTAGTGATCCTACGACGAGTCTGCGGTTTCCGTTGAGGGCCGCAACTTAAATTTACTGAAAAAGAGACACGTGGAAGGGAGACATGACAGACTCTGGCAAACGGCAATTGCTTTTATCCTTCAGTCCATTGTTGTCTAATCTTTGGAATTTTGCTCTTATCCTTTTTGTTTTTCAAGGAAATTAGGATTAAAATAATAATAATAATAAAGGGTTACAAATCGCTACTAAATTTTGGGATTCCTATAAAATTATTATTTTTATCAATAAAATAATAGTTAATAATAATTTAAAATTATTATAAAAAATTTTAATTTTTCAGTGTATATAAAAACATTATTTAATAAATTGAATATTTTATATTTAATGAGATTATATTTTTAATTATATTTTTATTCATTTAAAAAAATAAATTATTATTTTATACTACAACATTATATATAAATACAATTGTTCTCAAATAAATATTGTTAACCTACAGATACAATTTAAATATATAATAATTCCTGTCATGAATGGGGGCATGAATTAGTGCAGGACATCTTTGTGCTCCTTTCACAGGCGACAGCGACCACTTGAAGATCAATCACATTTTGATATGATAAGTCAAGCTCAACAGAAATATGATGGACCAGTAGAAAACCTGGCTTGAGTCCATGATTCGACCAGTTTGGACAATCCAACGTAAGAGGAACCACCCTCACTCACTGCCTCCTTTCATAGCAATTGTTATCGAGTTACCTGGTTCTGACTCCAGCAACTCATTAACTCGCTTCTCCACCTCTGACGCAGTTACTAACCCATTCTTGGACTCATTTATTGGCAAAGCAATCTTCTACAATTACCACCCTGTTGATCATTTGCTCTGCGTACAGTGGCCACGCTACCATTGGAACCCCAGCACACACAGCTTCAAGCACTCAGTTCCACCCACACTGAGTTACAAACCCACTCACCGAGATATGATTCAATACTGCTACTTGGGGAGCCCATATCTTCTCATAAGAACCTTTTATAGCTATTTCTCTTAATTGTTCCTTTGAGAATAGCCCCAGCTTCCAAAGCATGCACAAAAAGATAACACTTTGACTCGGCAGCGATTTTTGGGTCACCATTAATGGGCCAATAGAGTAAACAGGTGGGGCAGTGCTATTGGGTGCCCAGAGACCGTCTGATATTGCCTTGAGAGCTCTTGCCTCTTAAAATTCAAAGGTCTTCATAATAATTCCTAGTGATTTTAGAAAGCAGGAAGCCATGTCCAGACCGTATCCATAGGCTTTATCCTTGCGATCAATCAGTGGCAAAGGCATGTCGGAGGAAAATATCAGCGGTAAACCTGACACGTGAAGAAAGGAGTTGATATCTTTGAACCTTTTGGTAGTGTTTTGATGAAGGGTCGGAAGATGCGTGAACATAGCAATACAACCAGCACCAGAAGTAAAGAAGAAGTAGCCAGGGATGTTAAGTTGGGAGGCAATGGAAAGAGAAGCAAAACAGAAAAAGTAGCCAGGAAAGTCCATAATGAATGCGTTAATTTTGTGGTTTTTGGACATGGAGAGAAGCGCTTGGTGGACATGAGGATTGCTGAAAAGGATGACCTCCAAAGTGAGAGTTTCATGGCGTATGAAGATGGTGGTTGAAAGGAGGGTCTTTATGGGAAGATGGTGGAAGTAGATTGAGGGAATGGTGGCAGCGACATCAGCAGCAATACCTGTTACCCCTCTAATTTTAGCACTTGGATTTAAAATGAGCTTGAGTTTCTATGACAACAAAGAATCAATCTCAGTTTCTCCTAATTTTCAATTTAAAATTAAATAGAATTGAATTGGTGAAGATGTTCTTCTTAGTTCATCACCCCCTTTCAACCTATTTCAATTAATTACAAGAATTTAAAATTTTCCAAAAATATAACTCTAGACATACAAAACATAAAGGCTGAACTTTTTGGTCCTTTTTAGATTTTATTTATAGATATTTATTATTTGAATATGTTTATATAAATAATTAATTTAAAATATATTTTACACTAATATTTATAAATTTTTTTACATATTTTTATTTAAAAATTAAAATTTTAATATTTATTAAAAATATTAAATTTTTTAAATAAAAAATGTTAATAAAAAATTTTTTATATAAATTATTAATATAAAAATATAAAATTAAATAGATTTAAATTTTATTAAATAATAATAATTAAATTTAGAATAAATTCGAATAGTTTAAATTAATCTTTTATCACGTTAAAAACAGTTTAAATTTAAATAATTTAAATAATTTTTTTATTAAAATATTAATAATATAAATTAAATTTGAATCGAGATGATTTAAGTTTTGTAGCTACACCAACAGGTTATATCTCTAATAGAGATAAACACAAGTTGATTATTGAGAGTCGCCAGGTTAAGCATTGATCCGTTGCACTATCAGTAGTATTCTTCGTCACTATCAATGGCCGAGACGCATACAGTAAACCAGAGGTGTGGTGTGCAGAGTCCATCTGAAATTGCCTTGATAGCACTGAGCTCGAGCATTTCAAAGGTGTCCACAATAATCCCCGCTGATTTATGGTGGGAAGGTGATGGAAATGGAATGAGAGAATGGTAGAATGGTGGCAGCAGACATTAGCAACGTGAGAAGCAGCCACTCTGCCGCGGTGAGTAGCAGAGATAATGAGTATGTGAATGTAAATGAAAGCTCGGTGGCATGTATGAACTTGGCAAGCTCTAGCGTGGACACCAAGTGGTCAATGTTTGGTGACGCAAATAGCCACTTGGTGTTTATATGCATGCAGAGGAGAGATGGGTTGGTGGAATATTTACGTGGAGGTAAACTATGCACGTCTATTAGGAATTAATTTTATGTTTATTCACGTGAAATAATATTATAAAAATTAATTATAAAACACTAATTTTTCTAAAATATTGTACTATGAATAAGTATTAAAACAGCTGAAGTTGATCAAATAAGACTTTCTAAGTATTTTTCCTTCCCAGATGATGACGGCTTTCTGCTTCCCACTTCTCTTACCCACCTCTTCATTGCTGGATTCAAGAATCTAAAATCCATATCCATGGGTATCCAAAAGCTCATCTCTCTTGAAAAATTAGAAATTTGGAGGTGCCCAAAACTGCAGTCCTTCCCAGCTGAGGGCTTCCCAGCTACACTTGAATGCCTATGTATTGACAACTGCCCTCTGCTTCGGGATCGTTGCTTAAAAGAAAAAGGGGGAGACTACTGGCCTATCATTTCTCATATCCCCGCGTTGTTATACGCAATTAAACAAGACTTCACAGTACTCCAGCAAATGTGAGGATTGTTTTCAATTCATTTCAGTTGTTTTCTAATATCATAAATGGGCTTCCTAGCTCTTCTATTGAAATGCAATAAATGGGATCCAATGGGCTGTATTGAAACTTATGCTAATGCTGATTTCAGTTTGTCATCAACAGGAAAATGGTAGAAAGTGAGCTCAGAACTTCTGCAGATTTGGATGGAATTCACTGGGCAGATCCCGGCTATGTTTTATGAACAGATTGTAAGCTTTGAATCTCAAAAGCTCAGAATGCATCCTCATCTCTGCTCTTACGAAGAGTGACTTGCTGTTATTTCTGGATTTTGTACTCTCCACCTCTGGACATTCTGTATTTTTTGCCTTTTTTCTTTTCATTTTCACAATTAATTCACCCATTATATTTTTCTTTTCTTTTCTCTTTGCAAACCTAAGTATTTTTAATTTAAAATTGATTCACAATCTAAATTATTTTTAATTATCTACAAATTTCTCCGTTTAATTGCTTGTAACAGTACAATAAACTTATATTATTTTCAGAAGCATGTATTCAAAATTATAGGTTTAAATTGATATTTTAAAGGATTAAAGATATTGTTATGTTTGATTGAATGCAGAATTGACAAAAAGAAAATAAAGGGTGAATTCAATGGAGCGAATGGGAAAAAGAACAAGAAAATAACCGGCCCTTGACGAATAAAATGAAAAGTATAAAATTAATTGAGTTAAAGGATTACAGAAAAAAGAACTATAGATTAGTGTCTTTTTTGCTAGACAATGAATTGCTTTGTTCTTTTTCATATTGACATGATTTTGCCATAAGAAAATCGGACCTTTGATCATTAGACTAGGCTTAACTCCTTTTAAGAATTAAACTAACTTTCATAGAATCTCCTTCAATATAAACTCTTTTGACTTTATAGTTGGCTGCTGCATTAGCCACCTCTCTTGCTGCTATCGCTTCTAGAGTTAAAGGGTCGGTTAGCTCTATAATTCTCTTGCACCTTAAGCTCAAGATCGTTCTTTCCTTGACAATCACTGTAATTGATCCTCTGTTTTCTGTCCTATTCACTGTCCCATCAAAATTGATTTTAACTATTCCCCTAGCAGATCTTTCTCATTCCATGTCAATTTGATCATTTGCGATTGTATTGGACATGTATTTGGCAGACTACTCAGAAACTCATCCAAATATCTCAACACTACACTTACTAGATGATCTGCTTGATGATAATTTGTATATTTGTGTAGTTTTAATATTGTAAAACATTTAGATTTTGAGTTTGATTCTACTTAAAATAGGTTAATTTATTTAAATTTTGATACATTGGTAGGATAAACATGGATTGAAGAATAAGGAAGCATAACTTTTATATGTACTGTGTTATGGATTATGTTATGGGCATAACATATTGACGAGAACAATCAAAGTCCAGTTCTAAATCTGATACGCGATCAGAAAATCCTCATCTGTCAATACATATCAAACTCGACTCTTTTGAGCAAAACTTTCTCCATCTTATTTTGGTTACTGGTATTTAGGTTGAATTAGAATTTTTAGTACTATATAAAGATGATATTTTGATGTACAGTATCACTTTTTGCTCTGAATTAATTTTAGAAGGCTGAAAACACTCTTTTTCTTACTGTTTTTAAACCATGAACATTTGTGGCTAAATTCTTCTTTTTAATTGAAGGATAATTAAAATTTCAATTCAATTGGTTGTATGATCTAATTGATTTTAAAGTTTTCGTCTCTTCATTGTTGCCTCTGGTCACCTAGCAAAGTTCGTAGCTGTCTCGCCTATCTTTGATCCTGCCCATGAAGGATTGAACCTTCTCCTCATATCTGATAAGATTCTATTCTCGGACTCTGAATTGTCCCTAGCATTGATTAATAACCAATTGTGAGTCACTAAAAATAATGGACTTTGGTATACCTTTCCTTGATGATTCTTAATGCCATTATTATGGCCATATATTCAACTATGTTGTTGGTGGCCTTAGAGGTGAGCTTGGCCGCATATCGAAGCTTTATTTCTGTCTGAGATTGCAATAGGATTCCGATTCTTGAATCTCTGCCTTCGCAAGCTCCATCTGTCCAGACTTTTCATTCCTCCGTGCTTTCCTTCGAGGATCCTAAAAGTTCTAACGACGGAATCATCTCTAAAATAAAGTCAGCTAATATCTGGGCTTTCATGGCCTTTCTTTGAACATACTTGATATCATAGGCCGACAGTATTATCACCCAGGTGGATAACTATCCTGACAACTTCGGTCTGTATAGAACCTTTCACAAAGGATAGTTTATTCTGACTTCTATGGTATGTGTCTCAAAGTATGTCCTGAGATCGAGTCCACTAATTTGTTAATGGATAGTAACGGGTAATGATCTTTCGAACATACGTTATTTAGGTTAGTAAAGTCCACACACATCCTCCAATTTCTATTAGCTTTCTTTACTAGGACTGCATTGGCCAGCCATATGGCATACTAGACCTCTTTTATCAGCCATGTACTTAGAAGCTTACCAATCTCTTTTTTGATCACCTACTGCCTCTCTGGTGAGAACTTTCTTTTTTTTTGTTGAACCAGTTTGACAGCCTTATCGATAGATAATTTATGAGTAATGAGCGCCGGGTCAATACCCGTTACATCTCTTGGAGACTAAGTGAAAGTGATTACTCGATTCTTTAGCAACTTTATTAAATGAACCTTCGTTTCTTTGGTTAATGTGGTGTCAAACCGCACCTTCTGCTCCTTCACTATTTGGATCTCCTCAACCAAATTCGTGAATTCTAGTTTTATGTGAGATTCTAGTTTCTCCAACAAGTCGATGGACATGGTTGCTTTTTTTAGACTTTTTGTAGGGTATCCGTAATCTTCTTTGGCTGATTTTGGACTGTCTCAGACTACTGCTATTCTCTCGGGAGCTGGAAGCTTAAGACACATAACACCCATATTAATAACAATACCGTGGCAGTTCAGGACCAGACGTCCAAGTATCACATTGTATGCAAATGGAATGTCTACCACTGCAAATTTTGTATACAATTCTCGCTTATATTTTTCATCCTCAAGTGCCAGGGGAAGGTTAATGTGTTACTGCACGTGATTTCTGATTTGAGCACATTAAAATGGCAGAGGAACAAATTGGGTGTTTTCCTTTTCTTTTCTTTTTTTTCATTTTGTTCTGATCAACTTATCCGTTATTCAATTTGTGACCATCCATGTTATTGCTATACATGATCAGGAAATTTTTTAATGGAGCAAAAACTTTGAAAAATAGTTAAATTATAAAAATTATTAATATATATATAATTAATTTTCAGTACGTATTTAATACAGTTTCGATATTCTTTTTATAAAGAATTAGAATTAAAAATTAAATAAATTCAAGTTTGAAATGGTTCAATTTTTATAATATCAATTCTTTTTCAATTTTAATATAAATTTTTAATTTGCTTTGAAATCTCGCATATAATCTTAATAATATTGATAAAATAAAAATATTTATAATTTATATAGTTTTAATAATATGTTTTATATTTTATATAATTTTAATATAATTTTATAAATTATATTATTAAAAATATATGATTTTATTTAATAAATTTAAATTTAAATTTTATAAATTATTAAATAACATATCGTAAAAAATTATAAATATGTTAAAATATAAATAAAAATAGTTATTTTTTAGTTATTTAAGATTTAATAAAAATTTAGTTCATTGAATACGTATATATATACTTTTTATTTGATTATTTTTATAGTTAATATTATCAAATTATTTTTATAAATTAAATTATTTATATAATTTAAATATAAATCACTCTTTTAATTATTTAATTATTAGTAATATTATAAAATAATCATATAATTTAATTAGTTATTAGAGATTTTTAATAAATATGATTTAAATAATTTAATTTATTAATTATAATTTAATAAATTATATAAAGATGTTTGTATCTATATATTTACTATTTCATATATAAATATATTAATTATTTTATAATTTTTAATCATATGAGTGAATTATATATTAGTAGAGAATTATATATAATATTTTTTATTATTATTTTAATGTTAATTATTTAATATTTTTAAATAAATATAAAAATACTATAACTTTATTTTTAAAAATTAAAATTAAAATTAAACTCAAACTATATCGATATTACTTAAAATTATATCAAAATTTAATTTTTAATATAACTCTTAAAAATTAAAGAATTAAATGTTTAGTTTGAATTTTAATTCTTAATTAGAATCGTATTAAAATTAAAATCGAATAATTTTTAGATATTATGATTCATTGAGTAAACTTTTCATTAATTTTTAAATATTATGATTTATCGAGTAAACTTTTCATTAAGTAATATTAATTATATAATAAAAAAAATTATACCAATGATTATCAAACTAATAATTAAATTTAATGATTACTAAAGAAAATTGAATTTCACAATGAGGATAAAATAAAATTTATCATGACTAATTTATTAAATTTCAATTTATTTTAATTACGTCTAATTGAATAAATCATGAAATTTCTTTTTTTTTTAAAAAAATTGTTGTTTTATTAAGTTGATCTCAAACTCATAGGGCCTCAAAATCGATTCAAGCATAATGATTTTCTCTTAGGGTTTAAGCTTCAAAAATAAACAATGGGGCCATGTTTGCTCATATAGGAAAGGGTGGCTATGACACGCATTATAATATTCTATAATTCTCAAGATAATTTTTATTGATAGTTGGTACGAAAATTAATCATGGTTATTAATCTTGAAGCTTAAATCCTAAGAGAAAATCGCCTTCAACACTAAGGAAGGCTTGTATGAATAGCTGGTTATATAATTTGATTTGACGAATGCACCTAACACTTTTATATGACTCATGAATATGGTTTTGCGTCCTTTCTTACGTAAATTTATGATTGTTTATTTTGATGACATTTTCATTTTTAGTCGCAGCAAAGAAAAATATTTACAGCATCTCCGTCAAGTCATAACAGCGTTGCAAGAAAATGAATTGGTTATTAATCTTAAGAAGTGTATTTATATGACGGAGTGCGTTCTGTTTTTTAAATTCGTTGTTAGCGCAAAATGAATACATGTTAATGAGAATAAGGTAGAAGCAATACGGAATTGGTCTATTCCCAAAACTATTTATAAAGTTCGCAACTTTTATGGTCTTGCTATTTTTTATTGACGATTTATTAGAAATTTCAGCAATATTGTTGCCTCTATCACAAATTGTTTAAAGAAAGAGAGTACATAAATTTGCGTGGACAGATGCAGCCAACAAGAGTTTTAAAGAGATTAAAAATAAGCTTATTTTTATTTCTATTTTTACTCTACTCGATTTTAATAAATTGTTTGAGGGTAAATATGATATTTGTGAAGTTGGAATTGGTGGAGTCTGAAAGCATTAGTGGAGTGTTGTCGCAGTCTACAAGATCTATTGCTTTTTCTAGTAAAAAATTAAATAAAATTAGAAAAAAGTGATCCACTTGCGAGCATGAGCTATATATAGCATATTTCTAAACTTACTTCAATTAATTTCGAGAAATTTTAATCTAATTAAATTGATAAAAAAAAATAAAAGGTGAATTTAATGGAGCGAATGGAAAAAAGAACAATATAATGGCAGAAAAAGCATGTTGGCATGTCACATCTAATTAATCTAATTAATTTGGCTTTTTTAGTTGAAAATTAGAAATTTGGGGAGTGAAATATTAAATCTTTCATATTTATTTATATTCACTTTCCACCTGTGAATGCCCAATTAGTTTGACTTTAACTTCTCCATTAATTAATTAAAAAAAATTAGAGTGTTATTATCCCTTAATGGCTAGACTAAGTTTAGCTTCTTTTTAAAATTTGAACGATTTTTATAGAATTTCCTTGGATATAAACTCTTCTGACTTTATAGTTAGCTGCTACACTAGCGGCCTCTCTTGTTGCTATTGCTTCTAGAATATAAGAGTCAATTATTCTTATGAATCTCTTGCACCTTTAGCTTAGGATCGTTCCTTTTCCTCATTTTGAATAATTACCTCTAAGAAAACATTATGTAATGGCAGAGAAAGGACCTCTTGCACTAATTTCTTTTAATTAAAAGAAGTCTTTCATTAATTTTTTTATTTTGTTAATTCATTAATAAATAATAGCATAATAAAAACATAATTAATTTTATAATTATTAATAATATAACTTTAGAAAATAATTTAAAAAATAAATTATTTTAATGGGTAGGTGATGGCTCCTTTATTAACTACTTCCCCATCACTTGACCTCCCATTTTCGCCTCCTAGTTTCTCAGATCATTCACAAAAGTTAAAACTGTTGTTTGCAAACTCTTTCTTTCAATCTTGAGAGTTCGTAGCTTCTTTCTTCTCTTACAACTCATTCTTTGCTATGGAATTTGCCGTAGCTGCTGCTGGCTCTATCCTCTATGGTTGGTTTCAGGGGCTTCTCGACAGGTTGAACTCCATTGACTTGATGAAATATGTAGGCCAACGTCAAGTCTTGGATCAACTCATGAAGTGGGAAAAGATTCTCAAAAGAATTTATGCGGTGCTTGAAGATGCAGAGGAGAAGCAGACGACAAATCGATTGGTGGAGATCTGGTTATGCGATCTCAGAGACTTGGCTTACGACCTGGAGGATATCATTGATGAACTTGCCACGGAGGTTCAGCAACGCAAGTTGGAAGAGGAACCTGTTCATCCGAAGAAGAAGAATAAGGTCCACGAGTTTTTCTGTGTTATGCTTGGTGGGGGAAATCTAAATCTAAATACTATTAAGTTCAATGTTGAGATGGTTGCCAAAATAGAGGAAACTAGTGCTAGATTAGATGAGATCATAAGGCAGAAAGATGAACTCCGTTTAGCAGAATATACTACGAGGAGGGTGAGCCATGTGACAGAAAGACTACCCGCAACCTCTTTAGTTAATGAAGCTAAGGTTTATGGTAGGGAAGAAGATAAGAAGGCGATGTTGAAATTGTTGAATGCTGAGACAAGTGATGCCCAGGTATCTGTGATCTCCATAGTTGGGATGGGAGGCCTTGGCAAGACAACTCTAGCTCAGCTAGTCTACAATGATCCCATGTTGCAGTTTGATTTAAAAGCCTGGGTGTCTGTTGGTGAAGATTTTGATGTTTCCAGGGTCACAAAAACATTTCTTCTTCAGCTGGGTGATGGTGGTGATGATAAAGATTTAAATGTGCTTCAGGTAAAATTGAAGCAAAAGTTGTCTGGAAATAAGTTTTTAGTTGTCCTAGATGATGTGTGGACCCAGAACTATGAGGAATGGACTCTGTTTTGGGGTCCTTTTGAAGCAGGGGCTCCTCAAAGCAGAGTTATCGTCACGACTCGAAGTCAGGATGTTTCATTAATGATGGGTACGACTCAAGCATATGCTCTTAAGAAGCTGCCGCACAATGAATGCATGTCTGTGTTTGCCCAGCATGCTTTGGGAGCAAATAATTTTGACGCGCACTTGGAGCTGAAACAAATGGGTGAGGAGATTGTCAAAAGATGTGGAGGATTACCTTTGGCAGCAAAAGCTCTTGGAGGCATCTTAAAGGGTAAACCAAATCCTGATTTGTGGAAGGAAGTGTTGAGCAGTGAGATGTGGGAATTACCAGACAATAGGAGCAATATCCTTCCAGCCTTGAAGTTGAGCTATCTTCATCTTCCACCTCATTTAAAGCGATGTTTCTCATATTGCGCAATACTACCAAAGGATCGCGAGTTCAAGAGGAATGAATTGGTTTTGCTGTGGATGGCTGAGGGGTTCTTGTATGACCAGAAGAAAATGAAAGACAGTGAAGGTTTGGGTCATAAATATTTTGATGATTTATTATCAAGATCGTTTTTTCAACAATCAAATGATAATAAATCGAAATATATAATGCATGACCTAATTGTTGATTTAGCTTGCTTTGTTAGCAGAGAAATATGTTTGCATATGGTTGGTAAGTTGGAGAATGCAAAATCATTTGCAAAGATTAGACATTCTTCATTTATTCCTCATTTTATGAACACTTTTCAAAGATTTCAAAGCTTCTGTGAAATGAAGAACTTGCGGACATTGTTATCCTGGAGTCGTCGTGTGGGGAGATGCTACTTAACTAGTAAGGTGGTGCATGAATTGGTGCCAAAATTAAAATGCTTAAGGTCACTATCCCTGGCTGGTTATAAGATTGAGGAGTTGCCAAATTCTATTGATGACTTAAAGCACTTACGCTACCTTAACCTATCTGGTACTCCTATCCAAAGATTGCCTGAATCAGTGGATAAACTCTTCAACTTACAGACATTAAAGTTGCGTGATTGTGATGAGCTTATTGAGTTACCTAAAGGCATATGCAATTTACTCAACTTGCAGCATCTTGACATTATTGGCACAAGGAAATTGAAAGAGATGCCACCACATATTGGTAATTTGACTAGTCTCTGCGTGTTGACCAAATTTATCGTGGGGAAAAGCAATGGTCGGATCACAGAGCTAAAGAAACTTTGTAATCTTCGAGGGCAGCTTCATATTACAAGTTTAGAGAATGTGGAAGTAGCAGATATTCGAGATGCGGGTTTTGTCAATTTGAAGGATAAGCCTGGTATAACTGAGTTGCACTTGGAATGGGCTGAAGCGGATGAACGTTTCGATGATTTGAGAAACCCAAGTCATGAAGAACAAGTTCTCTACTCAATTCAGCCATATCAAAGTCTGTCAAGCCTATCAATTACATCATTTGGTGGTAGGAAATTCCCATCATGGCTGGGTGAGCCTTCATTCTCTGGCATGGTGCAGGTGCAGCTATGGAAGTGTCGCCAAATGACATCATTGCCACCACTTGGACGATTAAAGTCATTAAAAAAGTTGAGCATGGGAGATATGAGAGGAGTGAAAGAAGTGGGTGTTGAGTTTTACGAGGATGATTCATGTTTTTCTTGTTTGGAAGAACTAGAGATTAGAAATATGGATGAGTGGGAGCTGTGGGCTTGGTCTAAAGGTCTGGGCGAAGATTCTGTGCCAAAATTTCCTAAGCTGCATCAACTCCAAATACGAAATTGTCCCAAGTTGGTTGGAAAATTGCCCACCTTCCTTCCTTCACTGGAAAATCTTTTTATCGTTGATTGCCCGCTTTTGGTTGACTTACCAAAAGTGCTCCCATCACTTACAAGACTTCATTTTACAAAATGTCAAGAGGCAATTCTCAGGAGTGTGACTAATGCCACCAGTCTTACTAGTCTAAAGCATTTGGAAATCGAGTTATGTGATGAGCTTGTGTCGTTGGTAGATGGAGAGCCAGGGCTTTTGCCTTGCAATCTTGAAGTTTTGAATATATATGGGTGTCCAAATCTGAAGGAGTTGCCAAGTGGACTGAAAGACCTCAAATCTCTCAAATATTTTACTATAAATGGATGTACAAGTTTAGTCTCCTTCCCAACAGGGGGTTTGCCGCACAACATGATACGTCTTCGTATTAAGAGCTGTAAATCTTTGGAGTCTATGCCGGAAGGAATTGTGTATCCTAGTAATTACAGTGGCGAGACGTCTCATCTGGAGAAATTGCATATCTCTGAATGTGAATCCCTCAGATGCTCTTCAAATGGAAAGTTTCCATATTCCCTTAAGACTCTTCGAATTCACAACTGGATACCACAATTTTTAAACTCGCTATACTGTGGGCTTTCTCATCTTACAGAATTACACATAGAGAAGTGTCCTCAATTAGAGTCATTTCCAGGGAAGGAATTGCCTCTCCCTTCTCTTATCTCTTTAACAATAGCTCACTGTGAAGGATTGAGGTCTCTATCCAATCATATGCAAGACTTCCAGAGTCTCCAAAAGTTAGAAATAGGGGGCTGTCATCAATTAGAGTTGTTCCCAGAGATGGGATTGCCCAACCCCAAGCTTGTGTCATTTCAAATTTCCCGGTGCAAAAATTTGAGGTCTCTACCCAATCAGATGCAAAACCTCACTTCCCTTCAATCTATAGTTATATCACTATGTGAAGGTATGGAGTCCTTTGGAGAAGGTTGTTTACCCCCTGACCTAACTTCCCTTCATATTCGAAAGTGCTTGAATATGAAACAGCCAATATTAGAGTGGGGACTCCACAGACTCGCCTCTCTTAGATGTTTGGTTCTGGAAGTGGAGTCAGCTGGAGATTTTATTTCATTTCCAGATGACGACGGCTCTCTGCTTCCCACTTCTCTTACCCAGCTATTGATTATTGGATTCAAGAATCTAAAATCCATATCCAGGGGTATCCAAAAGCTCACCTCTCTTAAAGAATTATATATTGGGCAGTGCCCAAAACTGCAGTCCTTCCCAGCTGAGGGCCTTCCTGCTACACTTGAATGCCTAGTAATTCACAACTGCCCTCTGCTGCAGGACCGTTGCTTAAAAGATAAAGGTGGAGACTACTGGCCTATCATTTCTGATATCCCCCGTGTTGGTATTGATGACTCTGCATGCTTTGCATACCTTTTCCTGTTAGAGATGACTTTGCAGCACTCCGGATTTTGAATTATGTCTGTCGCAGTGAAATGGTAGAAACTAAGCTCAACAACTCTCCAGATTTATATTTTTAAAAATAAATCGTTAAATCTTTCTATATTTAAACTGTTTAAAATTATAATTTTTTCATCCATTAGTTTAAAATTAGTAGGTGGTCAAATTTTTTCTGAAAGTACAATTTCTTTCTATAATATTCTTTATAAAATTTTACAACTTATTTAAGGTTATTTGTACTATTTAAAAATAGCTGAAATTATAATTATTTTTTCAATGTTTTGATGTTATGAATATTAAAATATTTTAATGAATAAAAATTAAATAATAAAAATAATTAAAAATTAATTAAATAAGATATTATAGACAATAATTAATGAAGATTAATTAAATAAGATATTATATATAATTAATTAAATAAGATATTATAGGCCATACTTATACTATTTAAAAATAATTGAAATGGTAAGTATTTTTTAAAAAATATTAAAATATTTTAATAAATAAAAATTAAAAAACAAAAAAAGTTAAAAATTAATTAAATAAAATATTGTAAACAAAAGTTATTATGTGTTTTTGGAATCACGTCAGTTTTAAAATCTTATTTGAGTTTTATTTTGTAAAAAAATTTTTTCGTACCTTATTCGTAAGATTTTAATGATTTAAATTTGAGAGATGAGAAAGAAGGATGAATATTTTTATTAAATTATCTTATATAAGAGTTTAGACAGTTACTTGGTGAATATTTTTATCAAATTATCTTATGGAAAGATTTGATTTTGAATGATTATAAATTTTTATTAGATTCTATAATTAATTTTTTTTAAATGAATTTATCGTAATATTATTCTAACTGTTCATACTTTGATTAGAGAATTTATTACATATAATAGTTTTTATATTTAAAATAATATCCTCCTTATTTGATAAAATTTTATCAATATATATTTTATTAAGATGATGTTAAAAAAATATTTTTTTTTATTAATAAGTAACTTTTTTAAGAGGATGATAATGAGTAAAAAATTATATTTTTTTTTTTGAAAAGAAAAAGAAAAAAAATTAAAATTGAAGAAAAAGAAAAATTGAAGAAAAAGCAAAGGAAAAGGAGAGGAAGAATAGAAGGAGAAAGAGAAAGAGGACAGGAAAAATTGAAAAAGAAGGAGAAGAAAAGGAAAAAATAAGGAGGAGAGAAGAAAAGGTAATTTATTTTTTTTTATTTTTAACGGTATAAACAGATGAAAAAATTATATTATTAATGAAAATAATAGTTAAAAATATTTTAATAAATTTTTAAAATGAATTATTAATAATAATAATATTAAGAAATTAAATTATAAATTATTTTAAAATTTACTATACCTGTATACAGTAAGTATCATGTGTCTCGAATAGTGAGTAGTAGGGCTACTATGCCATGGCTTCTCTCTCTCAAATAACTCATTGTACGACACAACGTTTTGCACAACTTTTAAAATGTTTCCCTTTTACAAAGCAAAAGCTGAATATAGACCTTGACTTACTTACAACCATTCATTTTCCCAACTGCTAACATTTCTCTCTCTCAAATAAATTCAATGAAAATTTCCACACATGTTAGGTGTGTAAACTTTATTAATAAAAAAATGTAATATATATTAATTAAACTTTAAAACTTTTTACTATTAATAATTTAATTTAAAAATTTTAAAATTGATAAAATTATTTAAAATTATAAATTTTATTAATATTATATTTAAGATAAAAACTTAGATGGAGAAAGTGTCTCTTAATAATAAACTATTATAAATTATTTTATTATATTTATATATTACCTAATAAATAATATTAATAAAAAAATTTAAATTTTTAATTTTTAATTTAATTTTAAAATTTTAAAACTAATATAATTTAGTCCAAAACTTTTAAATTTATTTTTCTGAATTTTTACCTTGATGTAAAAATTATAATTTTAACTTTTTTATTTATCATTAATACTAAAAAAATTATAATAAGTCTTATATTTATTAATTTTTTATTTTTAAAATATTTTATTATAATATTTTTTTAAAATTAAATACTTAAATTTCCCTATAATCATTTTATCTGTAAATTATTTTATCCAATCAATTATTCAAATAAAAAATAAATATTTTAAATATCTATTATTTTCAATTTAGATGGAAATTTTATATTATATAAATTATATTTTAATCCTTAAATTTTAAAATAATTGGCAGATCAGACTTTGTAATTTTAAAAATAAATCTTTAAATATCTCTACGTTTAAACTATTTAAAATTATAATTTTTTTTATCTATTATAAATATTAGTTTAAAACTAGTCGGTTGTCAAATTTTTTCTAAAATTACAATCTCTTTTTATAATACTCTTTATAAAAATTTATAATTTATTTAAAGATTATTTGTATCACTTAAAAATAGTTGAAATTATAATTATTTTTTTAAAGTTTTAAAATTATGAATTTTAAAATATTTTAATGAATAAAAATTAAATAACAAAAAGAGTTAAAAATTAATTAAATAAAATATTATAAACAATAATTAATGGAAATTAATTAAATAAAATATTATAAATAATTAATTAAATAAGATATTATAGACAATATTTATACCACTTAAATATAGTTGAAATGATAAGTATTTTTTTAAAAATATTAAAATATTTTAATGAATAAAAATTAAATAATAAAAAGAGTTAAAAATTAATTAAATAAGATATTATAAACAATACTTAATAGAGATTTAAGTATTTTTTTAAATAAAAAAATTAAAAATTAAAAAATTTAAATTATAATAAATGAGGACAAACTAATAAAAATATATGATTTTAAAAATATTAAAGATCGAATCATTAATTATATTAAAATTTAAGAATTTAAATATAATTTATTCATTTAAAAATCTAATAAGAACATTTACATTTTTTTAATGGTAAAAATTGATAGAATAACTTCTAATTTAAATGAACTAATTATAGAAGGATATAAATATTTAATTTTAAAAATATAAAAATTAATATATTAATTATATTAAAATTTAAAAATTAAAAAATAATTTATTCTGTAATAAATTATTAATTTTACATATACTTTAATATTAAATAAATTATATATATATATATATTTTAAATATTTCAATAGGAAATTAAATATTTTAAATATTTCAATAGTAAATAGCAATTAATTATCAGTAACAATTATCAATTATCAGCATATATATTTACGGTTAAACTAAATCAGCTCTAATTATTAAAAAAATAAAAATCAATGGAGTTGCGTGTGGTAGCTACTTACTGGGCTTCTTTCTCCAGTAATTTTTTTTTTTTTTTTTTTTAACTTTAGGAAAAGGAATTCAATTCATTGAATAAACACAACTTCACAGGATTCTCTGGGATCTAACCCGCTAGGAGAAAAGCCGCAAGAAGAGAAATTCTTAAATCATTGAAAGAGATTTTTTTTTTTTTCTCTTAATACAGCATGTGAAATACATTTAATTTTTTTTTTAAAAGAAAAATTGTACCAAAAGGAGAGTATTGGGAGACAGTATTAAATTTCTCCTTTTCATCATTATATTTTTTTCACTCCTCTTAATATTACACTTTTTTTTCTTATTATATTTTAAAATTTATTAAATCTTTTTTGTTTGTTTTGTGATTATTTCAGAATTCATTATTGTTTCTCGTAATAATCTTTTGTCCAAAATTAAACTTGAATTCTTCCTTTAAAAATACAAGTGGATTTTATCACCATAATTAATACTTATTTCTTTTATGTATATAATGATTAATATTATTTCCATCATATATTTTAAATTTAACTTTAGAGAAATTTCAATCATCACTTTAAAAATATTTATCACATACAATTCAATCAATTTTCATAATATGCAGGCCTCTTTATTTATGACAGTAATTCTCGGACTGTTATTATATTTGAGGATTTAGTTTTTAGTTATAAACCGAACAACTCTTAGTTCTTATATAAAATTTTTTCATAATTTTTTATATTTTGATAGTTATTTCTCAATCAATAGATAATGATTAGGAGGAAGTATTTCGTTAATATAAAAAAATTATGGATCTGTTTTTATAATTGACTTTTTTTTAAATTTTATTAATTTAGTTGTTTCGAAAGATAATATTCAATGGAAGTTTACTTGTTATTATAGATTTTCAGAATCGCCATAACGATGTCAGTTTTGAAATTTTATTTGAATTTTATTTCTTATAAGTTTCTTTTGTACTTTTGTTCGGAAGATTTTAATGATTTAAATTTGAGAGATGAGAAAGAAAGAAAAGTATTTTATCAAATTATCTTATGCAGGAGTTTAGACAGACACTTAGGAGTATTTTACCAAATTATCTTATGTAGAAATTTGATTTTGAATGACTGTAAATTTTTGTTAGACTCTAGAGCTGATTTTTTTGTCAGATGAATTTGTCATAATATTACTCTAACTGCTCATATTTTAGTTAGAAAATTTATTAGATATAATCATTTTTTTGTTTGAAATGATATTTTTTTATATTTGATGAAATTTCATTAATATATATTTTATTAAGATAATGTTAAAAAATATTTTTTTTAATTTATTAATAAGTAATTTTTTTAAGATGATGATAATGATGAAGAAGTTGAGAGTTGCAGAAAAGGTAAAAGTTATGGTGAAGAAGAAAAGAAGAAGAAGAAGAAGAAAGGGTAAGAGTTATGGTGAAGAAGTTGCAGAAAGAGTAGGAAAAAAAATTTACAGTGAAGAGACATTGGATTTGGATTTTGTGATTTTATGATTTTGAAATAGCGGAACTTTTAGTGAGAGTCAATTTTATCAATTTACGTGTCCCAAACGACTATTTTGGACAGAAAGATTACGAATTTGGATAAAAGAGAAAGTGAGTGATTTAAATATTGAGTTTTCAAAATAGAGGGACAGAAGTGTTAATTACGTTAAATTTTAGGGATTAAAAAGTAATTTTTTCTAATAATAATAATAATAAGAAATTAAATTATAAATTATTTTAAAATTTAATATACCTATATAGAGTAGGTATCATGGTCTCGAAAAGTGAGTAGTAGGGCTACTATGCCATGGCTGCTCTCTCTCAAATAATTCATTGTAGGACTTTTCCAATGATTCCCCTTTACAAAGCAAAAGCTGAATATAGACCTTGCCTTACTTACAACCATTCATTTTCCCAACTGCTAACATTTCTTTCTCTCAAATAAATTCAATGAAAATTTCCACACATGTTAGGTGTGTAGACTTTATTAATAAAAAATGTAATATATATTAATTAAACTTTAAAACTTTTTACTATTAATAATTTAATTTAAAAGATTTTAAAATTGATAAAATTATTTAAAATTTATAAATTTTATTAATATTATATTTAAGATAAAAACTTAAATGGAGAAAGTGTCTCTTAATAATAAAATATTATAAATTATTTTATTATATTTATATATTACGTAAATAATAAAATTAATAAAAAAATTTAAATTTTTAATTTAATTTAAAATTTTTAATTTAATTTAAAATTTTAAAACTAATATAATTTAATCCAAAATTTTTAAATTTATTTTTCTGAATTTTTATCTAGATGTAAAAAATTGAAATTTTAACCTTTTTATTTATCATTAATACTAAAAAATTATAATAAGTCTTGTATTTACTAATTTTTTATTTTTATTATAATAAATTTTATTATATTTATTATAAAAATTATATCATTATTGTTTATAGATCTACTGTTAAGTTTATGCTGTTCTCTAATAGTATAATCAAACGCTTAAAATTATAAGTATAGATATTATATTAAAAATAAATATAATTAAAAAAATATTTTTTAATAAAAAAATAAAAAGTCATTTATTATATTTTGAAAATTTTATAAAAGCTTCTGTAAATTTATTAATATATTTTAATTTTTAAATTAATAATTAAATAATAAATAATTTATACTTTTAAAAAAATAAAATATTTTTTTCATCGTTTTTTAAAAAAATCTATTAGCAAATATATGTTTCCGCAACACTTCCTTAACATCATTTATACATAATATTAATTTAATAAATAATGCAAAAATAATATATTCAGACATATAATTTATTTTATTTGAAAATAAAGTCAAGAACTTCTGCAAGAGAATAAGGTGGTGGGACCCAGCATAGCCCAATTATTGTACCATGTTTCTCTCCCACGTGATTCTCATTAATTTGGTAAAGAAATTAAATTTTAATAATTTATATTATTACTTTCAGTTGTTTACAAATTTCTTTATTTAATTGCTCATAACAGTATAGTGTTAAAATTCTAGGATAATTAAAGTATTTTATATTTTATTTAAAACAAATAAACTTAAAAATAAGAATAAATACAAAATATGACTCATCTCCAAGGAAACTTTATGTAATAGCAGAGAAAATAACCTATACACTAATTTCCTCCGAAAACTTCCACTAGTCAATGAAGTCATCATACAAGAAAATTGAAGAAAATTTTTTATTTTCTTATGAGAATAAAACTTTAAATTAAAAATATTTATCTTTTATTTTTAAATAAAGAAGTATTTCATTAATTTTTTATTTTGTTAATTAATTAATAAATAATAACATAATAAAAAAGCATAATTAATTTTATAATTATTATTAATAATACAACTTTAGAAAATAATTAAAGAGTAAGGGATGGCTATTATTTGTTTTAAATAAACGCACACACATATCATAATAACTGAATTTAAATTAAAATTATGATAATTTGAATAAGAGAAAAATCATTGTGCTTGCATGATATAGCATGAATCGTAAATTAAAATCTCTTCAAAACATGTTCCATCTTTCGATATTTTACATCTGAATTATTTTTTCATTTTATTATTCAATGTATTCTCTTTTGATCAAAGAAAATTAAAATTCATTTTGTTAGTGTATTCATTTAAAATTTTTTAAAATTTCTAATGATGTACTATTAAATTAAAAATAAAATAAAAAGAAAAAAAATCGATGACAGCTGAATTTATTGCGACTCTTTTCTTTATAATTATTTTTTTAGAGTTATTTTTTTCAATCGTATTTTTTAAAATTTTAATTTATTATTTTATGTGTGACTTAATTTTTATTATTTTTTTATAGATATTGTGATGTCGAATTTGAATTTTTGCCGCTTAATTGATTGATTGTTACTCTATTTAGTATTGCATCTTCTCTGGGTGAAATGTGTTCTGGGTGTGTTGAGTCGATTTGGCCGATTATGAATTCTGAATTAAATATTGGATTTTGCATTATGAACCGTGGGCTGTTTTTGGATAGTGATTATGATTTTAGATTGGATTGAATTGTAATCGGTTTGTTTTGTTTTCTTAAAGATTTTTGGATTGAATTAGCTCTATTTTATTTATATACTAGATCTAATATCCGCGCAACACTGCATAAAAAGTTAACCGCACAATTAAAATTATAAATATTTAAAAATATTTTTTTAACAAAAATTTAAAATTAAATTTCAAACACAGAGTATTTTTAAAGATACATATTGAAAAATAAATAGTTTTACATTCCAACATCAAACTTTATAATTGGATTTGCATTTTCACTTTTAAAAAAAATAATCAAAATTATTAACTATATAAATGCAGTTATATATATTAAAATTCAATACTTATTCTGATTTTACTCTTTTCATAATTGGGTTCTAATTACAGTAACAATTTTATTGGCCTATATTAAAATTGGTTTCAAAATCATTTTTGAGGAATGTAATCATTGCACCGACAATCAAAACAAAGTCAATTGTGTACATAATAGATTGGGATAGAATTTTAAACCTTCCTAGATTAATTATGCAACAACTTATATCTCTATTCACTTTATTAATGAAATAAAATATATACATTTCATATTTTTTAAAATATAAATATTCAGTTTGAAACATATACTATTTAATCTAATTTAATAATTGGGACCCACCATAACCCAATTATTGTACCATTTTTCTCTCCTTATTTCTCAGGTCATTCGCATACCACTGATCCATTAATTTGGTAGGGACTCCATGTCTGTTGAGCTCTGCAGCCTTCATTCAATTGCAATGCCCAATTCATTTTCAGTTGTTTACAAATTTCTTCATTCAATTGCTGATAAACAGTATAATAATTTCATATTTATACTTTTATTGTTTAAATTTTTGATATTTGTATCTTAATTGTATTACTTATTTTAATAAATTTATTGAATCAAAATCTTTTAATTAAATTTGATAAAATATAATACTAAATTGTTCTTAAATTAATAGTGAAGTAATTGCAAATAACATTAAATAACTTCTTCCCCATCATTTGGCCTCCCATTTTCGCCTCCTAGTTTCTCAGCTCATTCACAACAGTTAAAACTGTGTTTGCAAACTCTTTCTTTCCATCTTCAGAGTTCGTAGCTTCTTTCTTCTCTTACAACTCGTTCTTTGCTATGGAATTTGCGGTAGCTGCTGCTGGCTCTATCCTTTCTGTTTGCTTTCAGGGGCTTCTCGACAGGTTGAACTCTATTGACTTGATGAAATACGTAGGCCAAGGTCAAGTCTTGGCTCAACTCAAGAAGTGGGAAAAGATGCTCCCGCGAATTTATGCGGTGCTCGAAGATGCAGAGGAGAAGCAGACGGCAAATCGATCGGTGAAGATCTGGTTATGCGATCTCAGAGACTTGGCTTACGACCTGGAGGATATCATTGATGAACTTGCCACGGAGGTTCAGCAACGCAATTTGGAAGAGGAACATGTTCATCCGAAGAATAAGGTCCACGAGTTTTTCTGTGGTATGTGTGGTGGGGGGAATATAAATCTAAATACTATTAAGTTCAATCTTGAAATGGATGCCAAAATAGAGGAAACTAGTGCAAGATTAGATGAGATCATAAAGCAGAAAGATGAACTCCGTTTAGCAGAATATACTACGAGGAGGGTGAGCCATGTGACAGAAAGACCACCCGCAACCTCTTTGGTTAATGAAGCAAAGGTTTATGGTAGGGAGGAAGATAAGAAGGCGATGTTGAAATTGTTGAATGCTGAGACAAGTGATGCCCAGGTATCTGTGATCTCCATAGTTGGGATGGGAGGCCTTGGCAAGACAACTCTAGCTCAGCTAGTCTACAATGATCCCATGTTGCAGTTTGATTTAAAAGCCTGGGTGTCTGTTGGTGAAGATTTTGATGTTTCCAGGGTCACAAAAACATTTCTTCTTCAACTGGGCGATGGTGGTGATGATAAAGATTTACATGTGCTTCAGGTAAAATTGAAGCAAAATTTGTCTTGGAAGAAGTTTTTAGTTGTCCTAGATGATGTTTGGACCCAGAACTATGAGCAATGGACTCTGTTTTGGGGTCCTTTTGAAGCAGGGGCTCCTCAAAGCAGAGTTATCGTCACGACTCGAAGTCAGCATGTTTCGTCAAGGATAGGTGCCACTCAAGCATATTCTCTTAAGAAGCTCTCACACAATGAATGTATGTCTGTGTTTGCCCAGCATGCTCTTGGAGCAAATAATTTTGACGACCATTCGGAGCTAAAAGAAATAGGTGACGAGATTGTCGAAAGATGTGGAGGATTACCTTTAGCAGCAAAAGCTCTTGGAGGCATCTTAAGGGGTGAACCGAATCCTGATTCGTGGAAGGAAGTGTCGAGGAGTAAGATATGGGAATTACCAGAGAACGAGAGCAATATCCTTCCATTCTTAAGATTGAGTTATCTTCATCTTCCACCTCATTTGAAGCGATGTTTCTCTTATTGCGCAATATTACCAAAGGATCGCGAGTTTGATAGGAATGAATTGGTTTTGCTGTGGATGGCTGAGGGGTTCTTGTATGACCAGAAGAAAATGAAGGATAGTGAAGATTTGGGTCGTAAATATTTTGATGATTTATTATCAAGATCCTTTTTTCAACAATCGATTGATGATAAATCCAAATATTTAATGCATGACCTAATTATTGAGTTAGCTTGCTATGTTAGTGGGGAAACATGTTTACATATGGTTGATAAGTTGGAGAGTACAAAACCATATGCAAAGATTCGACATTCATCATTTATTTCTCATTATAGAGACACTGCTCAAAGATTTCAAAGCTTCTATGGAATGAAGAATTTGCGGACATTTTTACCCATGCGGGGGGGTATCGCTTTAGATGCTACATTACTAGTAAGGTGGTGCATGAGTTGGTGCCAAAATTAAAATGCTTAAGGTCACTATCTCTAGCTGGTTATAAGATTAAGGAGTTGCCAAATTCTATTGGTGACTTAAAGCACTTACGCTACCTTGACTTATCTCATACTCCAATCAGAAGATTGCCTGAATCAGTGGATAAACTCTTCAACTTACAGACATTAAAGTTGCGTGATTGTGATGAGCTTATTGAGTTACCTAAAGGCATATGCAATTTACTCAACTTGCAGCATCTTGACATTATTGGCACAAGGAATTTGAAAGAGATGCCACCACATATTGGTAATTTGACTAGTCTCTGCGTGTTGACCAAATTTATCGTGGGGAAAAGCAATGGCCGGATCACAGAGCTAAAGAAACTTTGTGATCTTCGAGGGCAGCTTCATATTACAAGTTTAGAGAATGTGGAAGTGGCAGATATTCGAGATGCGGGCTTTGTCAATTTGAAGGATAAGCCTGGTATCACTGAGTTGCACTTGGAATGGGCTGAAGCCGATGAACGTTTTGATGATTTGAGAAACCCAAGTCATGAAGAACAAGTTCTCAACTCAATTCAGCCATATCAAAGTCTGTCAAGCCTATCAATTACATCATTTGGTGGTAGGAAATTCCCATCATGGCTGGGTGAGCCTTCATTCTCTGGCATGGTGCAGGTGCAGCTATGGAAGTGTCGCCAAATGACATCATTGCCACCACTTGGACGATTAAAGTCATTAAAAAAGTTGAGCATAGGAGATATGAGTGGAGTGAAAGAAGTGGGTGTTGAGTTTTATGAGGATGATTCATGTTTTTCTTGTTTGGAAGAACTAGAGATTGGAAGTATGGGTGAGTGGGAGCTGTGGGCTTGGTCTAAAGGTCTGGGTGAAGATACTTTGCCAAAATTTCCTAAGCTGCGTCAACTCCGAATAGAAAATTGTCCCAAGTTGGTTGGAAAATTGCCCACCTTCCTTCCTTCACTGGAAAATCTTTTTATCCATGATTGCCCGCTTTTGGTTGAATTACCAAAAGTTCTCCCATCACTTACAGCACTCTCTATTAGAAGATGTCAAGAGGCAATTCTCAGGAGTGTGACTAATGCCACTTCTCTTACTAGCCTAAAGCGTTTGGAAATCAAGGAATGCGATAAGCTTGTGTCATTGGTAGATGGAGAGGAAGGGGTCTTGCCTTGCAATCTCGAAGTTTTGGACATAGATGGGTGTCCAAAACTGAAGGAGTTGCCAAGTGGACTGAAAGACCTCAAATCTCTCAAAGATTTTTTTATAGAGGGATGTAAAAGATTAGTCTCCTTCCCAGCAGGGGGTTTGCCGCACAACTTGATACGTCTTCGTATTACGAGGTGTGAATCTTTGGAGTCTCTGCCGGAGGGAATTGTGTGTCCCAGTAATGAGACGTCTTATCTCGAGAAATTGGATATCTATGGATGTGAATCCCTCAGATACTCTTCAAATGGAAAGTTTCCATATTCCCTTAAGACTCTTCGAATTCACAACTGGACGCCACAATTTTTAAACACGCTATACTGTGGGCTTTCTCATCTTACAGAATTACACATAGAGAAGTGTCCTCAATTAGAGTCGTTTCCAGGGAAGGAATTGCCTCTCCCTTCTCTTATCTCTTTAACAATAGCTCGCTGTCAAGGATTGAGGTCTCTATCCAATCATATGCAAGACTTTCAGAGTCTCCAAAAGTTAAAAATAGAGGGCTGTCTTCAATTACAGTTGTTCCCAGAGAAGGGATTGCCCAACCCCAAGCTTGTATCATTTGAAATTGTCGCGTGCAGAAATTTGAGGTCTCTACCCAATCAGATGCAAAACCTCACTTCCCTTCAATCTGTAGCTATATCAGTATGTGAAGGTATGGAGTCCTTAGGAGAAGGTTGTTTACCCCCTAACCTAACTTCCCTTCGTATTCGAGAGTGCTTGAATATGAAACAGCCAATATTAGAGTGGGGACTCCACAGACTCGCCTCTCTTAGAAGTTTGGTTCTGGACGTGAAGTCAACTGGTGGAGATTTTATTTCCTTTCCGGATGACGACGGCTTTCTGCTTCCCACTTCTCTTACCTACCTATGCATTTGGGGATTCAAGAATCTAAAATCCATATCCAGGGGTATCCAAAAGCTAACCTCTCTTGAAAAATTATCAATTTGGTGGTGCCCAAAACTGCAGTCCTTCCCAGCTGAGGGCCTTCCTGCTACACTTGAATGCCTAGAAATTCTCAGCTGCCCTCTGCTGCGGGACCGTTGCTTAAAAGATAAAGGTGGAGACTACTGGCCTATCATTTCTGATATCCCCTGTGTTGATATAGAAAATTAAAGATGACTTTGCAGCAGTCCAACAATCAGGTAAATATTCCTGTAGTACTTATTCTGAAATAATGCAGCATTATACAGATGTGAGCATCTTTTTTTCAATTTCAGTTGACATTTCAATTATTTCAAAGACTGATATTTAATTGGATTCTATTATTTCAGTATCCGAACATGTGAATTCATGGATCTTTTTAGCACGATTGAATTGAATTCTATCACTTTGTTTTCTCCTAAACAAGATGTTAATGTGTTACTGCACGTGATTTCTGATTTGAGCACATTAAAATGGCAGAGGAACAAATTGGGTGTTTTCCTTTTCTTTTCTTTTTTTTCATTTTGTTCTGATCAACTTATCCGTTATTCAATTTGTGACCATCCATGTTATTGCTATACATGATCAGGAAATTTTTTAATGGAGCAAAAACTTTGAAAAATGGTTAAATTATAAAAATTATTAATATATATATAATTAATTTTCAGTACGTATTTAATACAGTTTCGGTATTCTTTTTATAAAGAATTAGAATTAAAAATTAAATAAATACAAGTTTGAAATGGTTCAATTTTTATAATATCTATTCTTTTTCAATTTCAATATAAATTTTTAATTTGATTTGAAATCTCGCATATAATCTTAATAATATTGATAAAATAAAAATATTTATAATTTATATAGTTTTAATAATATGTTTTATTTTTTATATAATTTTAATATAATTTTATAAATTATATTATTAAAAATACATAATTTTATTTAAAGAATTTGAATTTAAATTTTATAAATTATTAAATAACATATTGTAAAAAATTATAAATATGTTAAAATATAAATAACTATAGTTATTTTTTAGTTATTTAAAATTTAATAAAAATTTAATTCATTATATATATATGTATACTTCTTTTTGCTTATTTTTATATTTAAGATTATCGATTTATTTTTATAAATTAAATTATTTGTATAATTTATTTAAGTCACTCTTTTAATTATTTAGTTATTAATAATATTATAAAATAATTATATAATTTAATTAGTTATTAGAGATTTTTAACAAATATGATTTAAATAATTTAATTTGTTAATTATAATTTAATAGATTATATAAAGACGTTTGTATGTATATATTTACTATTTCATCTATAAATATATTAATTATTTTATAATTTTTAATAATATGGGTGAATCATAGTAGAGAATTGTATATAATATTTTATTATTATTATTATTATTATTATTATAACTTTGTTTTTAAAAATTAAAATTAAAATTAAAAAATCTAAATTAAAATTGAAATTGAAACTATATAGAAATTACTTAGAATTATATTAAAATTTATATCGAAATTACTTAGAATTATATTAAAATTTAATTTTTAATATAATTCTTAAAAATTAAAGAATCAAATATTTAGTTTGAATTCGAATTCTGATTCTTAATTAGAATTGTAAATTGAAACCAAGCAACTAACTTTTCATTAAGTAATATAAATTGTATAATAAATAAAGAATTACACCAATGATTATCAAACTAATAATTAAATTTAATGATTATCAAACTAAGAATTACACCAATGATTATCAAACTAATAATTAAATTTAATGATTATTAAATTTAATTACGTCTAATTGAATACATCATGAAATTTAAAAAAAAAATTGTTGTTTTATTAAGTTGATCTCAAACTCATAGGGCCTCAAAATCGATTCAAGCATAATATTCTATAATTCTCAAGATAATCTTTATTGATAGTTCTACTAGGACATTTCATGGTTGATGTACGACCTGACTCAACTGTTAATGCTTCCATGACTCGACGAGTCTAGACATTGCAACACGCGAAGATCCACCCTCACTCAGTGCTGCCTTTGCTGCGTTTTTCATAGCAATGGTTCGCTCCCTAACCGATTTACCTGAATCTGACTGCATCAACTCATTAACTCCCTTCTCCACCTCCAACCCAGTTACAAACCCCTTCTCGTCTTCCTTCATGGGCAAAGCAATTTTCATTTCTTCAACCAACATCAACCTATTGAACTTTTGCTCTGCATATAGAGGCCAAGCCACCATCGGAACTCCAGCACTCACGGCTTCAAGCACCGAGTTCCATCCACAGTGAGTCACAAACCCGCCTACCGACTTATGATTCAATACTGCCACCTGGGGAGCCCATGATTTCACCACCAATCCCTTCTCCTTGGTGCGATCCAAAAAACCATCAGGAAGCAATGAGTTCAAATCTGGTTCTGGCAGAGCTGAGATGTCTAAACTTTGGCTATCAGAAGGTGGATTACGCACTACCCACAAGAATCTTTGGCCACTTCTCTCCAACCCACTAGCTATTTCTCTCAGTTGTTCCATTGAGAACAGCCCCAAGCTTCCAAAACACAGAAAGATAACACTTTGACTCAGTTGCGACTCAAGCCAGTTTAAACACTCAGTGTCACCATCTGTTTGATTGTTGGTCACAATGAGTGGGCCAGTACAATAAACAGGTGGTGTTGTACTATCAGGTATGCAGAGTCCATCTGATATTGCCTTGAGAGCTCTGGCTTCCAGCACTGCAAAGGTGTTCACTATAACTCCTGCTGATTTTGGAAAGCAGTAGGCCATGTCTAGAAAATATTCGTAGGCTTTATTGTTGCGATCACTTACTGCCGATGAAAAATTGGAGGAAGATATTGGTGGGATACCCGGCAAATTAAGAAAGGTGTTCATGTCTTTGAAACTTTTGGTGGTGGTCTGATGAAGGGTCGGAAAATACATGGAAGCAGCAAGACACCCAGCACCAGAAGTGAAGAAGAAATAGCCCGGGATGTTAAGTTGAGAGGCAATGGATAGAGAAAAAAAGCAGAAGAAATCCATAATGAAGGCTTTAATTTTGTAGGTTTTGGAGATGGAGAGAAGGGCTTGGTGGACATGAGGATTGCTGAGACGGAGGACTTCAAAGATGAGAGTTTCATAGTGTGTGTTGGTGGAGGAAGGGAGGGTAATGGTGGGAAGACGGTGGAAGGAGATTGAGGGAGTGGTGGCAGCGACATCAGCAATATAGGAGGCAGTGGAGCCTGCACTGTAAGGGGCGGAGACAATGAGTATGTGAATGGAAAGAGAAGGTTGGAAGGTAAGAATGAGCTTGCCAAGCTCTACCATAGATATGAAGTGGCCTATGGCCGGTGACGGAAACATAACCACCGCATCATCCATAGCTGAGCTCTCCATCTGCTCGATCGATGAAACGAAACGATGCTTTGTGTAAACCAGGTTGTGGATAAGTTATGGATAGAGATGGGAGATGGAACACTGACGTAGTCCCTTGACGGGCTGGCTGAAAGGAGATAGAGAAAATTTGCAGGTGGATGATGATGGGCTCTGATAGATCTAATTGCATGATTAATTTTTGGAGAAATTTTATAATTTAAATTATTTTTTTGTGTGTGATTTTTTAGTATTAATTTAGTGAATTTTTTTAGTTATGAGAGGCTTTTTTTCTAAAAAAAATAATTATTTTTATATAAATGCTTCACTTTTGTTTATTTATTGAATCATTATGAACATCTTATACTTTAACCCAATAATTTTTATAATTTTTTCTGTTCTAGTGATCCTACGACGAGTCTGTGGTTTCCATTGAGGGCCGCAACTTAAATTTACTGAAAGAGAGACACGTGGAAGGGAGACAGGGCAGACTCTGGCAAACGGCAAATGCTTTTAACCTTCAGTCCATTATTGTCTGATCTTTGGAATTTTGCTCTTATCCTTTTTGTCTTTCAAGGAAATTAGGAATACAATAATAATAATAATAATAATAATAATAATAAAAGGTTACAAATAGCAACTAAATTTTGGGATTCCTATAAAATTATTATTTTTATCAATAAAATAATAGTTAATAATAATTTAAAATTTAGATTTTACTATGAGGTAAAATATGAGAGAGAGTAATAAAGTGAGGTAAAATGTATTTCATGTGAGGAGAGAAATTATTCAATACTGCTACTTGGGGAGCCCATATCTTCTCGTTTAACCCTTTGAGAATAGCCCCAGCTTCCAAAGCATGCACAGAAAGATAACACTTTGACTCGGCACCGACTCAAGCCAGGTTAAACATTATGTATCGCGATCTGTTTGTTTTTGGGTCACCATTAATGGGCCAATAGAGTAAACAGGTGGCGCAGTGCTATTGGGTGCCCAGAGCCTGTCTGATATTGCCTTGAGAGCTATCGTCTCTTAAAATTCAAAGGTTTTCATAATAATTCCTACTGAATTGAGAAAGAGGAAGCCATGTCTAGACCGTAGTCATAGGCTTTATCCTTGCAATCAATTAGTGGCAAAGGCATGTCGGAGGAAAATATTGGCCTTAAACATGGCACGTGAAGAAAGGTGTTGATAGCTTTGAACCTTTTGGTAGTGTTTTGATGAAGGATGGGAAGATGCATGAACATAGCAGTACAACAAGTAAAGAAGAAGTAGCTAGGGATGTTAAGTTGGGAGGCAACGGAAAGAGAAGCAAAACAGAACAAGTCCATAATGAATGCCTTAATTCGTGGGTTTTGGAGATGGAGAGAAGGGCTTGGTGGACATGAGGATTGCTGAAAAGGATGACCTCCAAAGTGAGAGTTTCATGGCGTGTGAAGATGGTGGTTGAAAGGAGGTCATTGTGGGAAGAAGGTGGAAGTAGATTGAGATTCGTGGCAGCGACATCAGCAATACAGCAAATACCCCTCTTACCCCTTATCCTGTTATTCTGAAATTCAGAAAATAGGGTCTATAATAGCCGTATAAACTTGGACAGAAAGAAAGATGTTTCTCCTTTTTCATTTCTTTGAGTAGACTTGGATTGTGAGTGGTTCAGTCTGTTCTGTGGACCTGAATCGGAATTGAAGACGTTGGAGTATGTTAAGAAGGCTTCATGAGTTTTAAGGCAGCACTGTTTTGTTTTTTCATCGTGCAATAGAATTAATTAATCTTTCTTCAAAAAAGGATGGAAGACCTTGAGGAAAAATAAAGGGTTAAAATTTCAATTGGACAGCAAAACTCAATCTCAGTTTCTCCAAATTTTCAATTTAAAATCAATTTGAATTAAATATTTTTAAAAGTTAAATTAAAAATTTAAATTAATTTTTTTTTCCATTTAAATGGAATACAATATGATGATCTGAGATCCAATAGAATAGGATTTTACAAGGGTTTTTGTATTGAAGAAAACACTTGAACTTTCTGGGGAGGGGACTCCCTTTTATCTATTTCGTCTTGCATGTTGGTGACGTGTAAAGGCCTCCCTACGATTGGGACACGCGTATCTGACATACAGATTTGGGCGTACGGGGGTATCCGCCGCCTGCTCCATGCGTAACGGCCTCTGATTCTCCTCGTGCGTACGCTCGAGCGGATCTGCCAGGTTGTCGGGCGAGTATCATTCTGGATCATGGGTTGGGCCAAGAGTTGGGCCGGACGCTAAGCCTGAGAGGAGGGGGCCTGCTCTGCACGGACCGGACCGATCTGTGTGAGGAACCCTGGTCGAGCTCGGTCTTGAAGGATGAATGAACTGGGCCTGTTTTGTGCATCAGGTGCGTGGGCCTCTACTTTATGGGCCTTTGGCTGGGGTCAAGGCCTTGGACCGGGGTGAAGAAATCCAGCAGTCATCAATTGCCCCTTCACCTTCTCGGTAGTTATTGCTTTCAACTGCCGAGGGGGTGAATATCAAGAACCATTATGATCGTGCCTGTTCGGGTTCAGATGCCTTCATAACACCCTTTCATCTTTCTGTCGTTGCGCAGTTTCTGAATCCTATCTGCTCTTTCCCCTTTCTGGCTTTTACCTATTCTCCGTGTTCTCTGCTATCTTTGCTTTCCTGTCATCATTATCTGGACATGTCCTTTCTTTCCTTTCCCATGAACATCTGACATCGTTAGCTTAGAGTCTAGCATAACTCTATCCTGTGCTAGGGCCTCAGGCTCTGTATATATCAGCGTTAGTTCTTCTTTATTCTCGAACCCTCTGTTGGAGCAGGAGATCTTTTCTTTCCAGCTCTCTGTCTGTTTCCTTCTTCCCACAGAGTTCTTCTATTTTATCTGCAAAGGATCCATTTGACGCCTTCTTCAAATGGCTGGAGGTGAGCTTGAGTTTGCCTTGCTTTGTTGCCCCTGAGGTTTGCTTTAATCTTGCTTTTATCATCTTGATAGAAAATAATTCTGGCTTATCCCTGTTTTGAAACTTTTTTGCAGTACCTGAGACAAAGATGAGTCAGTTTAAAATTCTTGAGAATTTGAGGTTACCTCTAAGGAGTCTGAACGTTGTTTTGGAGGTCCTTCTGGTAGGGCGGTCGATGGGTGGGACCACTCGGCCAGTTGCTGAAGCTACTTCACCCAGGTCGTCCGGCCGGCCTCCTCCTCTGCTTGTTGTCCGGACTCCGAAGAGATTCTGGGCTGTTGAGGGGTTTGCTCTAATTTTGCCTTCCTTTGAGAGAGAAAAGGAAATTTCCCCGATGCCCCTGTTATCTGTTTTTGATATAAATGGAAGTGGCGAAAATGCTCAACTTATTGTTCCCTTTGGTGTGAAGTACCAGTATTATGCGAGACTGAGATCTGCTGCACTCAGTCAAGCTTCTGGCGATGCCTTCGAATGTATGCTCTGCGATCTCCTTGAAGCCGTAACTAGGAAGCCCATGTTTTCATGGTACATTCGAACAAGCTCGGATATTATATCATGTTCGTATGTACCGTGAATCACATTTGGGCAACCAGGGTGCCGACCTATAGGGGAACAGTGAGAAATGCTTATGGGAATCAACTTGTTCAGTTCCCCTATAATAGCGAGACAGATCTCGGCCTTTCTGCTAAACTTATTTTCCGAGCTACGAGATTTCCTCCGAACTGAAGACTAGAGTAGTGGGGTAGGTGATAACGATGTAATCGTAGATGGTGAAATATCCGGACATGTAAATCCTTTAAGGATAGTCTTGCATTCTGTAATATAGGCCTAGGCCTTTATAACGTGCTGTAATGTACTTTTTTTTTAATGAAATTCTTGTTTTTCGTTCATACTTGAGCTTGTTCTTTTCTCTGTCATGGATGAAGTACTGATACTGCTTTCTTCATAGCCTCAGCCAACTAAACTTTGTTTTTTCCGAGCTGAACTGACCGTATTTGTGAGCTCTTGCTTTTGATCAATGATCTGAACTCCGGATCCATTTAGCCAACTGAGCTTTCGCGTTACTCTTTCCGAGCTGGACTAACAGACCTGTGAGCTCTGTCTTTACTCGATGGATTGAGCTTTGAATCTCTTTAGTCAGCTGAGCTCTTAAGTTATGTTTTCCGAACTGGACTGACCGACCTGTGAGCTCTATTTCAGTTTACTTTTTCCGAGCTAGAATACCGACCTGTGAGCTCTATTTCAGTTTACTTTTTCCGAGCTAGAATACCGACATGTGAGCTCTGCTTTTATTTCATAAGTTGAACTCTGAGCCCTTAGCTCTGTATAATTCCGAGGTGCCCTTGTTGCCTCCGATCTCGCAGCATTTGTTCAATAACAATCGAGTCAAATCTTATAACTTTTTAAGTGATAAGCAGGTCTGACCTTTATCGTGCTCCCATCTGTTTGTACTTTTAAGTCTTTTCGCCCCTCTATTTCCTTGGTATTTACCGTGGAAGTGGTGAAGTGATAAACCTTGTAAGCTAAGTTGCTCTGACTGATGAGTTGGGCTTTTGAATGATGGGCTGTCACCGTGGACCTGGCCCTTGATGGATGTAGAGAAGCCCAGTGATCATCCTTTTGCCCCTTTACCTTCTCGCCGGTTATTATCTAACCGTTGAGAGGGTAAACTTCGAGAGTAATTAATGATCGCGCCGCTCCAAGACAAAACTGTTCAGATCAACGTTCCATCTCATTATTGCCTTTCATTTCGAATTCCTTCTGTCTTCTGAAGAAACTAGCTCTTTTCTGCTCTCTGTCTTCCTGCAACTCCTTCTGCTTTTTTCACCTTATTGCATTTTCAGGTACGCTTCCTTGTTCTTCCATGGCAAGTTCAGAGCTTCCTGATGTTGTTAACATTGAGTCGCATATTACTCCCTCCAACATAACTAAGTACATTTCCCGGAGGCTCTTAGATACTCCTCTGTATCTGATTCGAGCGCCTCTTTCAAACGAAAGGATAGTCCTTCCTTACCCTCCCCCTCCGGGTTTGGTGGATCCCCAAGAGGGTCGTCGTATAGTGTTTTTCTTGAAGCAGAGAGAATTCTGTCTACCGTTTCCTTTTACGTTTCCTTTTACCCCTTTCTTTATTGAGGTCTTTGAATACTTCGGGGTGACTCCTCGGATGTTATCCCCAAACTCCATTTTGTTCATGTCCTGTTTTGAGTCTATCTGCCTGAGTTGGGGTTTTACTCCCACGGCCTGTCTGTTCGTTACTTTTTTCCGCCTAGTTAGGGCAGTTCAAAACTTCTATTACTTTTCCCCCCGTAGGGGGTTATCTCTTCTCACGGGCTACAAGGATTCTATAAAGGGATGGGTAGAGAATTTTCTTGTGGCGGAGCTGAAATTAGGGTCCGCCCGAACGTGGGAGGTGGATTTAAGTTGGGGAGAGATCTATCCGGGTTGCAACGAGCTGCCCCAATTGAATCTTATTGAGCAAGTGGGGCTGCTTCGACTGACTTCCGTTGAGAGGAAGTATGACTTCGAGATGTGTATGTTCGCGTCCAATCTTAGGGATATCCGGGACACGGGTATAGTGCTTTGTCCAGTTATTCTGTTTCTTCTTTGCTCGTAATATCAGAAAGTATGCTGACTCTTCATAATTTTGTATTTTTGCAGCTTCCGAAGTTAAAATGGACGACATCAAGTTTCCCAAGAACTTTGTCCTATCTCGGGACAATATGCATGCAATTTTCGACGCCTTTTCAACTGGGCGTTCAGTATCTGAGGTTGCTGCGGAGGTGGTTCAAGCTGCTTCCTCCAAGAAGGTTAGCCGACCTCCCGCCAAAGCTCCTTCTCGAGCTTCAAAGCCGAGCTCTCGCAGCACCAAGTCATCTCGGCCATCTAGCCGTGGGGGATCAAGCTCAACTTCGAAGCCTGCTGAAGGGTCTAGATCTGCTCCAGCCTCCTCAGAGGTCGTGAGGGGAGCTTCCTTAACTATTGTGGAGCAGACCCCCGTTGTTGAACAAGTGGAGCTGGGTCTTGCCCATTCTCCTGAAAGGGTATCAGGGGGAAAGTCTAAGTCCCCTGTTACTGAAGACAAGGAGGCCTCTGGGATAGGGATGGAGATCATCCTCCTAGAGGACCAAATCCCAGAGGTTTCTGCTCAAGACGCCCCTGCCCCTGTGAGGACTGAGCCTGAGGGATCTGAGGGTATTCCATCAAAGACCGGGGACAAGCGCCCAGCCCCTTCTGGAACATCTGCCCCATCTCCTGTTCGGAAGAAGTCCAGGGCTGCCGCAGGATCTTCTCCAGCTCTTCCTCCCATTGGGAAGGAGAAAGGTGTTTCTGCTGTGCCCTCGTTGTCTTCTACTGACAACGTTCTGGACGCGTCAGGCATTACCTCCGAGTCTCTGGCCAGTGCTGTTGCTGAACTTCTCCGGGAGCAAATGTTTGGGGGAATCACAGAGGCCTCGGATCCTCGCCTTCTTGCCCTGACTGGTCTCTTAGCCAGCTCTACCAAGGAGCAAGCATCCTTCCGATCTCGCTCTCGTGAGGAACTTGTGTCTACAATCAGGGAGATGCTTCTGATGGTAAATTACTTTTCAATTTCTCTTTTGGTTTCTTTTACCTCTTTCTTCTGACGTTTGTTCTTCATTGTTAGGTAACGGGCCTCTTCATGGAGGTGGATGTTCGCGACCGCTCTTTTCGGGAGTCTGTAGACCGCCGGATTGAGGAGGCGCGTCTGGATGAAAACTTATCTGCCACCAGTGACGCGCGAGGCAACCTTGCGGCAGCTCGGGAGCATATCCAGTCTCTCCAGGCGGAGTTGCATTCTGCGCTGGAGGCTCTTAAAAAAGCCGAGGAGAAGGCGGTCGAGACAGCAGAGCATAACAAGTCTTTAGAAGCAGAGCTGCCTCACACTCGCAGGGTCCTCCAGGAATCTAATGAGAGGGCTGCTGTCGTGGAGGTTCGCTGTACAGAGGTTTTGAAATAGCTGTCTTCTATGACAGAGGCCCTTCGAGAAAGGGATGAGGCTGTGAGCCAAAAGACTGAGGTCCAGCATCAATATGAGGCCTTGAAGGCTAATTTTGAAGGACTTCAGGTTCACCTGAAGGAGGTGAAAGCTCAAAAGGAAATGGCCCTAGCTCGGGTGAAGGTCCTTGAGCAGGAGTTGAGTACAAGCTCTGACCGTATCAAAGATCTGGCTTCATCGGCTGAAGAGTTCAACCTTCGCCATCAACAGCTCAATCATGAAGTCAGGACCTTGGAACGTAAGTGTTCAGCCCTGCTCGAGGTGGTAAAGCATGTTGAAGATAAGGCTCAGCTAGAGCGCGAGCAATGTATAGCGGAGTATCAGCAGTCTGATGAGCTGAAGGGGAAGATCGAGCAGGCCTGTGAGATTCACCTTCAGGACTACAAGGATTCTTCTGAATTTAAGGAATTTGTAGCTGAGGCCTGTGAAACACATCTTAATGAATATAAAGCTTCTGGTGAAATGGGATCGGCTATTCTTAAGAAAGCCTTCCGTATGTATGTAACCGGCTACAATCGCGGTTTAAGAGAAGCTAGACACGCTCCTGATACTCCTTTGGCCGAGCTTCGCAAGCCCGAAGTGGACTCAGATGGCGAGCCAGTGTTATATGGGGAGGATGATTTCCCTATGCCCCGAGGAGATTGCCATGTTAGAAGCCGGCCAGCTGTGTCTTCCTCAGAGGAATCTGAGCTAGAGGGGGAGGACGTAGAAGCCCTTGGGTCCGAGGAAGATGACTCTGATTCTGAGAAGGAGGACCTCCCCCTTGGGTCAGAGGTTGCTCCTGCTGTTAATGTTGACAGCTCTGATCCAAAGGATACCGAGCTTCCTTCAGATGTGGCTGTAAATAGAAATAATGTGGGCGAGGATGTTCTTACTGATGTAAGTCCTTTAAGGACTATTTTTCCTTCCACCTCGCCCGAAAAATAGATTGTAATAGCTATTCATTTGAATGAAACTTTGATTTCTTTTCTCTTGTACTACTCCTGTTTCTCATATGTCTTGGAATTTTATCTCTGTTTTTCGTACTTGTAATTTTATTCATAAGCTTTTCATCTGAGAGATCAAATTTCATACCTTGTGATGGTGATTAGCATATCTGTTTTTCTGCTTTTAGCCCTTTCTTCTTGGTTGTGACTCCGGATATTTCTTCTGAAGGTTTCTTTATTTATAAGCCTTTTTGTGGAGGGAGTTCGGCCTTTTTCTTTGGCCTTCATACCTTGAGTTTTTGAGGATATAAACCTATCCGAGCTGGGAGCTCGGCCTTTTGCTTATCCTTTATACTTTGAGTGCTTCAGGGTACAGGTCTATCCGAGCTGGGAGCTCGGCCTTTTGCTCCTTACCCCATCTTTTGGCAGTTTATTTCAAGGTCGGCACTTTTTAGCTATTATGCCCCGAACCTCTTCAGGAGGTCGGAATCTGATTTTTCCTTGGTAGCTTTGAGCCCTTCTTTTTTGTGAGGTGATATTAAGAATTTTGCGTCCTTCACCGACCATTTTTGTTTCCAGGAGATCTTACGGGATCCTGGCTGTTTTTTGTTCCGGGGTGATCTCGGGGCCCCGCCGGCTGTTTTTTGTTTTATTTTCCCGAGAGTTCTAGGGGATCCCGGTCTTCTTTGTTTTCTCGGGAGTTCTAGGGGATCCCGGTCTTTATGCTCCGGGAGGCATCTTTAAGATCCTCGCCGGCCGTTCTGGGGTGACCTCGGGGCCCCGCCGGCTGTTTTTTGTTTTGTTTTCCCGGGAGTTCTAGGGGATCCCGGTCTTCTTTGTTTTCCCGGGAGTTCTAAGGGATCCCGGTCTTCATGCTCCGGGAGGCATCTTTAAGATCCTCGCCGGCCGTTCCGGGGTGACCTCGGGGCCCCGCCGGCTGTTTTTTGTTTTGTTTTCCCAGGAGTTCTAGGGGATCCCGGTCTTCATGCTCCGGGAGTTCTTTTAAGATCCTCACCGGCCGTTCCGGGGTGACCTCGGGGCCCCGCCAGCTGTTTTTTATTTTGTTTTCCCGGGAGTTCTAGGGGATCCCGGTCTTCATGCTCCGGGAGGTCTTTTAAGATCCTCACCGACCTTTCCGGGGTGACCTCGGGGCCCCGCCGGCTGTTTTTTATTTTGTTTTCCCGGGAGTTCTAGGGGATCCCGGTCTTCATGCTCCGGGAGGTCTTTTAAGATCCTCACCGGCCGTTCCGGGGTGACCTCGGGGCCCGCCGACAGTTTTTTGTACCTTCTTGAGGTTTTGCCCAAGGTTCAGGCTCATTGGCCTTACTGTCGCTTCGTCATCTCAGCTGGTTTTGTGCCTAACTGAGGTCTTTTTTCAAGGGGTCTTTCTGAGCCCTGTTCTTTCTTTTTCAAGGAGGAATGTTATTCATAAAGATAATCACTTTGTAAACAATTTTTATTTACTCATATTTGTCAAAATACAATGTTTTGCCTTACAAATATTTCAAGGGAAATACCTTTTTAGGTGCTGGATGTTCCAAGCGTGGGGCTCAGGGTTTCCTTGCATATCTTCGATTCGGTATACCCCTGGCTTGACCACTTTTGTCACCTTGAAAGGACCTTCCCAGGTCGGTGCCAACTTGCCCGCGGCCGCTCTTTTTCCTGTAGCTTCCACATTTCTTAAGATCAGGTCTCCCACCTTTAAGCTTCTTTCTCTGACCCTTTGGTTGTAATATCTCGCTGCTCGTTGTTGATAAGCGGCAGTTCGGACTTGGGCTTCTTCCCTGACTTCCTCAAGAGCATCCAGGTTGCTTCTTAACTTATCCCCATTAGTATTCTCACTAACGAATTGGACTCGATGAGTGGGGATCTGCAATTCAACTGGGACTACGGCTTCTGTGCCATAAGCAAGTGCAAATGGTGTTTCTTTAGTGGGTGCTCTGGGAGTGGTTCGGAGTGCCCATAGGATGCTATTGAGTTCTTCTGCCCAATTCTCTTTTGCGCCATCCAGCCGTTTCTTTAATCCTTGGAGGATAGCTCTGTTAGTGACTTCTGTCTGGCCATTAGTCTGAGGATGAGCCACGGAGGAGAACTTATGCCATATGCCCATGTTCGTCGTGAAGGCTCTGAAAGTGCTGCAGTCAAATTGTCTGCCGTTGTCTGAGATAAGCATTCTAGGTATGCCAAATCTGCAGATGATATGTCCCCATACGAAATCTATCATCTTGCGAGCTGTGATTGTGGCTATTGCTTCTGCCTCTGGCCATTTCGAGAAGTATTCCACAGCCACCACTACGAATTTCCTTTGCCCCGTAGTCTTGGGGAAAGGTCCCAGGATGTCGATTCCCCATTGTGAGAAAGGCCATGGACTGGATATGCTTGCTTGAGGAGTGGCAGGGGTCCTGATGGCATTAGCAAACCTCTGACATACGTCGCACCTCCGGACAAACTCTTCTGCTTCTTTTTTAACAGTGGGCCAATAGTATCCTTGCCTGAATATTTTGTTGGCTAATGTCCCTGCTCCCTCGTGAGCTCCACACAGGCCTCTATGTATCTCTTCCATTACCTTTGTAGCTTCTTCCGGACTCACACATCGGAGCCATGGGCTGGACTTCCCTTTTCTGTATAAGGTTCCCCTTATTACTTGGTAATTGGCGGCTCGAGCTGCTATCTTTCTGGCTTCGTCTTTATCTTCAGGGAGCTCGCCCTTCTCCAAGTATTTTAGATAGGGACTCATCCAAATTGGGCTCTATTCCACCTGCAGTATCGTGTTTGTCTTTTTGAAAGCAGGTGTATGGACATGCTGTATATATACTTCATCGGGAAGCTGCTCTAGCTCTTCTTTAGACAACCGACTAAGCAGGTCTGCCTCCTCGTTTTCATCTCGAGGTATCTTCTGAAATCTGATAATGACTCCTCGACTCGTGAGTTCGGCTTTCAAAGTTTTTACTTTATCGAGATAATTCTGCATAATGGGGTCTCTGGCCTGATATACTCCCGTCACCTGGTTGATCACCAGCTGAGAGTCACTATTTACCTCGAGGTCGGTTACCCCTATCTCCAAAGCTACCAACATCCCATTCACCAGGGCTTCATACTCGGCCACATTATTAGAAGCCTTGAATTCCAAACGTAAAGCGTAGCACACTTTAAAATCCTCTGGCCCCTTAAGCATTATCCTAGCGCCGCTGCCCTCAGCTCCTGATGCTCCGTCTACATACAGCTTCCAGCTAAATTCTTGGGAAGGCTCTCCTTCTCCCTCCCTTCTTAATACCTCGGAGGATGATCCTCCCTTCTCCTCATTGAATGTGCACTCTGCTATGAAGTCAGCCAGCGCTCGAGATTTTATAGCCGTCCGAGATCAGTATTCTAGACAGTAAGGGCTGATTTCTACGGACCATGCCAGCATCCGCCCCGAAGTTTCTGGCCTGCGTAGAATCTTCTTTAATGGTTGATCTGTCATCACAACTCCTTGGTGGTCTTCTAAATAAACTTTGAATTTTCGGACTGCCAGCAATAGGGCATAGGCTAATTTTTCAATGTTCGAGTATCTGACCTCAGTATCTCTGAGTACCTTGCTGACGTAGAAAACATGTTTCTGCTCCCCTTCTTCCACCCTTACTAGCACTGTGCTGATTGCTTGTTCTGAGGCCGCCAAGTATATCAGAAGTTCTTCGCCTTTTATGGGACTGCTGAGCACATGAGGCGAGCTAAGATATTTCTTAAGCTCTATGAAGGCTTTTTGACAGTCTTCTGTCCATTCGAAGTTCGGTACCTTTCTCAACTTTTTGAAGAATGGCAAGCATTTTTCTGCCGACCTCGACATGAATCGGTTAAGCGCCACTACTCTCCCGGTTAATCTCTGGACGTCCCTTACACAGGTCAGCTCTAGCATATTCAATATGGCTTCTACCTTCTCCGGATTGAGCTCAATGCCTTTTCCGCTCACCATGTATCGTAAGAACTTTCCTCCCCAGATGAAGAAGGCACACTTTGCTGGGTTCAATTTCATCCTGTATTGATCTAACACCCCAAATACCTCCCTTAAATCTGCTATGTGTTGTTGAAAGGTTAAACTCTTGACCACCATGTCATCCACGTATACTTCTACATTTCTGCCGATCTGGTTTTTAAAGATTTTATTCATCAATCTTTGATAAGTTGTCCCGGCGTTTCTCAACCCGAAGGGCATAACTCTGTAGCAGTAAGTCCCGTCTTCAGTTATAAATGAGGTCTTCTCCTCATCCGACTTTTCCATTGGGATTTGATGATAACCAGACATAGCATCCAAAGAAGACATATAATCAAAACTGGTCGTTGAGTCGACCATTTTATTAATATCAGGGAGGGGGTAACAGTCTTTAGGGCAGGCCTTATTTAGGTCGGTAAAATCTATGCACATCCTGTATTTGCCATTGGCTTTTTTGACTAGCACAGGATTTGCCAACCACTGTGGGTACATAACTTCCCTAATAAAGCCTGCCTCCTCTAGCTTCTGCACTTCTTCCCGGGTAGCCTGCTGCTTCTCTCTTCCCATTACTCTCTTCTTCTGCTTTACTGGCCTGGCCTCGGGGAGGACATTCAGTCGGTGTGTCATCACCTTGGGGTCAATTCCCGGCATGTCTGAGGGCTTCCATGCGAAGGTCGGCACGTGACTTTGGATCAGGTCCATGACTTCACCTTTTTGTTCTTTGGTGAGGCCGGCATTGAGACTGAAGACCTTGCTTGCCTCTGTTTCTGATAAGGAGAAAGTCTCCAACTCTCCAACTGGCTCTGTCCGGGCTTCTTTTGTTTCATCCCTGACCTCCAGAACTTCCGAGTCAAGTGCTTCTCCAGTTGAGCTCGGTTCTGTTACTGTGGCCAAGTATACCGCCCTTGCTTCTTCCTGGCTGCCCCGGACTATTCCCACCCCCTCTTCTGTTGAGAACTTAAGTGCCAAATACCTGATGCTAGTGACAGCTTCAAAGTTAAATAGCGCCAGCCTCCCCAAGATCGCATTATAGCTTAACGGGAGTTTGACCACCAAAAACACCTCATGATGGGTGCGAGCTCTGGGCGCTTCTCCCAAGGTAAGAGCCAGCTTCACCTTTCCTTCTACGAGTACCGGTGCTCCTCCGATCCCTTTAATTGGCGACTGGTCCCGAACCAGCTGTTCTTCTGGAATTCCCATCTGCTGGAAAACCCGATATGGCAGTAAGTTGACTTTACTCCCGTCGTCCACCAGAACCTTCTTCACTCGATAATTATGAATGACGGCCTCAATAACGAGCGCATCATCATGGGGCATCTGAATGCCTTATGCATCTTCCGAAGAGAAGGCGATGGTCATGGGGGAGTGTTCAATGATCTGCATGACTTCACCATTGCTGGTCTCCCCTTCCCGGTTTCTCTTCTTTCCTCGACGGCTCATCCGTCCTCCCGTTCCTCCAACAATCATGTTGATGGTCCCACTGGACCCATCATTCACTGGTCCAGCTCCAGTTCTCCTAGGCGCCTGAGCTGTCGGGCCGGGCTGAGGCCTCTGTCCTTCCGGTTTCTTCACAAAATTCTTGAGATGCCCCCTCTTTATCAACCTCTCAATCTCCGCGATTAACTTGAAACAATTATTCGTATCGTGGTCATGCGTCCGGTGGTACTGACAATATTTGTCAGGGTTTCTTTGATCTGCCTCCGACTTCATGGGTATTGGCCACTGGAGAAATTCCTTGTCCTGGACTGCCATGAGCACTTCTGCTCTAGAGGCATTGAGGGGAGTTGGCTTCTCAGGAACCCAAGGAGGGAGCACTCTTGGTTCGAGAGCCCGAGGAGGAAGGGGAGGCCTTTGATCCCTTCTCTCCCAGGCCTGCTTGTACGGCTCAGGCCTCTTCCCATGTTTCTTCTCGTGTCTCTCCGGCCTCCTCTCCTCCGGGGCTTTCTCTTTTCCTGCCATCCCTTTGGCAAATCTACTCGTTACTAAGGCGTCATCCTACCTTATATACTTCTCCGCCCTCTTCATCAACTCGGCCAGTGAGGTCGGTGGTTTCCTGCTTAAAGAACCAAAGAACTCGGCAGAGGTTTTTCCCTTTTGCATGGCCTCTACCGCCCTCCCTTCATCAAGATCGGGAATCTGCAGGGCTTCCGTATTGAAACGAGCGACATACTCTCTGAGTGATTCACCCCCTTTCTGTCTCACTGTTTCCAGATAGCTCGTCTTTCTATCTGCTGGTACCCCGGCTATGAACCGACTAATGAAGCGGGTGGCAAGATCTCCAAAACTTCTAATGCTTTCGGCCTCCAGGCTGTTGAACCACGCCCGTGCTGGTCCCGAGAGCGTCGTTGGGAACACCTTACACATTAAGGCATCTGACAGAGTTTGCAACTCCATGAAAGTCTTATAGTTCATGACATGCTCCCTCGGGTTACCAGCTCCGTCATAGGCCGCCATCGACGGCATCATGAACTTCTTAGGGACAGTCTCCTGCTGCACCAACTTTGAGAAAGGGGAAGAAGTAGGCAAGGAGGTTAGGCTCTGGTCTTTCTTACCTAGCTCGGCTAAGAGCTGCTCTCTCCACTTTTTCAACTTTTGGTCCACCTTCTCGTCTTCTGGACTAGATTTTTTCTCCAAGCTGTATTCCTCCTCCTCTGCTTCAGTTCCCGTCTCCCTGGTTGTTTCGGCGGAAAAGTTATCCGCCTCCTCATTTTCTATCATCTCTTTCGCCCTCCTCCCATGGATTCGGGCCTTCAGTTCTTCCCCTGCTCCGGCTCCTCTTCCTCTTTCCCCGGTGTCGCGGCTGCTAGTTTGGAGGCGGTCAGAAACAGGTTGGGGCTCATTGGTTCTTGGTTTCTCTACCACTGGGAGTGCATTTACTGGGGTGCTAAGGCCCCTCTGTTGCATTATCTGCCCCAACCAGTGAGCAGTAGTCTGTAGTTGGAGAGCCATAGTTTGAATGTCCTGGTTAGATAGGGTCATGGTGGGAGTAGTCCCTGCCAAACTTAGCGAGGGATTAAGAAGAACAGGCGTTTGGTTATTCAACGTTGTAGGGCTAGAAAAGGAGAACTGCTGCCCCTCTTGGGCAGAGCTCAGGTCATTTGGAACGTTAAGGTTACTTTCTTGGTGGTTTGCCATCGTGGATCTCAATGGGTTTTTGAAAGTGAAAACTCCAGTGATGAAAAGATCTCCTTCGTTTTCCCACAGACGGCGCCAATTGATGATCTGAGATCCAATAGAATAGGGTTTTACAAGGGTTTTTGTATGAAGAAAAAACTTGAACTTTCTGGGGAGGGGACTCCCTTTTATCTATTTCGTCTTGCATGTTGGTGACGTGTAAAGGCCTCCCTACGATTGGGACACGCGTCTCTGACATACAGATTTGGGCGTACGGGGGTATCAGCCGCCTGCTCCATGCGTAACGGCCTCTGATTCTCCTCATGCGTACGCTCGAGCGGATCTGCCAGGTTGTCGGGCGAGTATCATTCTGGATCATGGGTTGGGCCACGAGTTGGGCTGGACGCTAAGCCTGAGAGGAGGGGGCCTGCTCTGCACGGACCGGACCGATCTGTGTGAGGAACCCTGGTCGAGCTCGGTCTTGAAGGATGAATGAACTGGGCCTGTTTTGTGCATCAGGTGCGTGGGCCTCTACTTTATGGGCCTTTGGCTGGGGTCAAGACCTTGGACCGGGGTGAAGAAATCCAGCAGTCATCACAATATATTCTAACAAAGGAAGACAGTAGACGTGTGGTCTCCCTAAAATAGGGAGAACAACCTGGATCCACCTTAGATCACGTGAAGATGTTCTTCTTAGTTCATCACACCTTTCAACCTGTTTCAATTAATTACAAGAATTTTTGGAAAATACCTATTTCAATTAATTACAATGATTTAAAATTTTCTAAAAATATAACTCTAAACATATAAAACATGAAGGCTGGATTTTTTTGGTACTACTAGTGTTTTTTCCTTTTATCTAAAAATGAAAGGATTTCATTGTAAATCTGGATAAAATTAGAAAAGAATTTTTAGTTTTTTATTGCTAAAAAAATATTTAAAAAAAAGAGGAAAAAAATATTTATCAAACCCCACAAAACGATTGAGATAAGCTTAAAAACGATTGAGATGTAGAGATAAAAAAGATAATAATGAGGCTTAGAAAACGATTGAGATGTAGAGATAAAAAGGATAATAATGGTTAGGATTATTTTTAGATATTTAATTTAATTAAATTTTAATATGATAAATTTAAATAGTTATAATTGAATTTAAAATGAATTTAAATTTAAAAAATAATACTTATTTTGGGTTTAGATTTTATTTATAGGATATTCATTATTTGAATTTATTTATATAAATAATTAATTTAATATAAAAATATATTTTATAATAATATTTATAAAATTTTTTATATATTTTTATTTAAAAATTAAAATTTTAATATTTGTTATAAATATTAAATTTTTTAAATAAAAATTATTAATGAAAAATATTTTTTATATACACCACAAAAAAACAGGCTATCAGCGACGGATTTAGCGACGGACCATCAGAAAAAAAATTTTAGCGACGGATTTTTAAAATATTAGCGACGGAATAAATTCCGTCGCTAATCCGTAAAAAAATGCGAATAATATATATATATATATATATATAAACCCTAATCCCTAATTTCTTTTTTCATTTACTCGAGTCATACACATACTGCTTCCCTCTCTCCCTCTATTCGGCACCTCTCTCCCTCGCTTCCCTTCTCATAATTCCCAATCGATGCGTCTATCTCCCGTCGGCATCGGCGACATCTCCTTCTCTCTCTCGAGTACATCTACTCTTTCCAATTGACACTTCTCTCCCCCACTTCACTGACATCTCTCTCCCGTCGGCATCGGCTATCATTTTGTTCTCTGTCACTCTACATACTCCGATTGTTATTCTCTTCCGCCAATTAGTGTTCACTGTTACAGGTTGTTTCTTTGCTCTCTTCCTCCGCTTCCTTGGTTCTCCACGTTCTCCCTCCGCTGATCCAGTCCTGCCGTCTGGTGCTGCTTATCGCCGTATCTTCCATCACTGCAGGTTTGGATGTGTTTCTTGAAATTATGGTTTCAGATGTGTGCTTGTGAGATCTATTGATGTGGGTTCCGAAATTCTTGATGAATTTCATGATTTATGTGAATGTTGTATTTGTGAGGTTTATGGAAAATTCTTCTTAATAAAGATTATTGTGAAGTTTGTATTTAGTAAGATTATTGTGAGATTGAGATTGTTTCTTAATTTTGTTGAAATGTGAGATTTTGCATGAATCACTGAAATTTTTGGTTTATGAGTTAATCGGGTAGTGAATGGATAATGGCAAGCGCATCTGGGACTGTTAAGAGTAGTGAATTTTAATTTTTTAAACGGTTTGAGACAGGTTCCGACGGTGTATTTATAAACAGCTTCAGATTTTGGGTGTGGGAACTTAAAATTCCGTGGTTACCTTAACTGGTACCATCTCTGCCTACTTGCATTGGTTTCACCAGAAATAGTTGCAGTTCTAATTCTATTCAAGTTGAGTTTTACTTCATTGACGTCAATAAAGAAAAATCACACTTACAAAATTGAATGTCATTTTTCTGAAAGAGCCTAAGTCTGGAATTCAGAATGCATCTGATATGGATATCAGTATTGCTGTTATAGTTTTTCGTGTTTGATGTTAGTACTTTGATATGGTGGAAACAATTCTATTGAAGGTAGTCTAAAGTTGCATTCTTGTTTTATTTGTGGATTAGTATGAGAGTGTTGTTGAAAATTGAGTTTAGCTATTAATTCTGTTTTGGGCAATGCTTGATGTTAATATACTGAATTGTGTTAAAAGCTTGAGCATGTGTCTCATTGCAGCTTTTCCTTTGGATATTATTCTTGTTATGCCCAAAGATTTCTATGATTTTATAATTTATTCATCCATTTAAAGAAAAATTTCTCCCATTTTCATGTGATTGTCTATTAATTCAGCTACCCCTTACTACGCTACAAGATGACTAATAACTTGGGATGTTTTATTAACTTCTACTGTCAAGTTTTTGATATGCATCAGTTATTATTCCTTGGAAAATATCATAGATCAGAGAGAGATTAGAAACCAAGTTTCATCTGGTTTAATGCAAAATTCTTGATATGTGATTTGGAAATAGATTAGAGATCACATTTCCAAAGCCAATGGTAGGTCACAAAATAGATTAGAGTTCATGTATCTTTTAGTTGTGATCGTCTTCCTTTGTTAACATGGTTGTTGATGTTCAAGATGCATGTATAAATATAATGAGATTTGTTATTAGTAAGTCTCATTTTGCTTGTTCTGTGGTTCTGAATACTTGGAGGCTAATGCACATGGAGCTATGTGACTTAGTTTGGGATTTGTTTCAGAACAGATTAATTCTTGCTGAAATTTGTGGAAAAGAAAAGTAATGCCAATGTCATGTGCCATACTTCTATTTAATTACTGTCTTTTTTTTTTTCTTTGCATTTCTACTTTCTAAACCTTCTGTTTCCCTAAATGGATAATGAGGCTAATTTGGAGAAGCTATGGATAATCTAGAAATATTTGAAACACTTGAATATGGTAATATTAGCTGTAAAATTAAGAGTAAAATTGAATATTAAGCTTTTTAATTTTTAAAAACATAATTTCTTTTAAAAAATTTTGTGATGCTCATGTGCTTAATTTCTTTTTTTTTTCTTCATGTTTAGGTTAAATTAAAATTTATAAGATAATTTAGATAAAAATTAAAAATTAATTAGATTAAACTTTCATCATAAACTTAAGAGTAAAATTGAATATTAAGTTTTTTTAATTTTTAAAAATATAATTTTTTTTAAAAATTTTGTGATGCTGCTGTGCTCAATTTCTTTTTTTTTTTCTTGATGTTTAGGTTAAATTAAAATTTATAAGATAATTTAGATAAAAATTAAAAATTAATTAGATTAAACTTTCCTCATAAACTTAAGAGTAAAATTGAATATTAAGCTTTTCAATTTTTAAAGACATAATTTCTTTTACAAAATTTTGTGATGCTGCTGTGCTCAATTTCTTTTTTTTTTCTTGATGTTTAGGTTAAATTAAAATTTATAAGATAATTTAGATAAAAATTAAAAATTAATTACATTAAACTTTCCTCATAAACTTTAGAGTAAAATTGAATATCAAGCTTTTTAATTTTTAAATTTTGTGATGCTGCTGTGCTCAATTTCTTTTTTTTTCTTTGATGTTTAGGTTAAATTAAAATTTATAAAATAATTTAGATAAAAATTAAAAATTAATTAGATTAAACTTTCCTCATAAACTTAAGAGTAAAATTGAATATTAAGCCTTTTAATTTTTAAAAATATAATTTCTTTTACAAAATTTTGTGATGCTGCTGTGCTCAATTTCTTTTTGTTTTTTTCTTGATGTTTAGGTTAAATTAAAATTTATAAGATAATTTAGATAAAAATTAAAAATTAATTAGATTAAACTTTCCTCATAAACTTAAGAGTAAAATTGAATATTAAGCTTTTTAATTTTTAAAAACATAATTTCTTTTACAAAATTTTGTGATGCTGCTGTGCTTAATTTTTTTTTCTTGATATTTAGGTTAAATTAAAATTTATAAGATAATTTAGATAAAAATTAAAAATTAATTAGATTAAACTTTCCTCATAAACTTTAGAGTAAAATTGAATATTAAGATTTTTAATTTTTAAAAACATAATTTCTTTTAAAAAAATTGTTTTTTTGAGACTGCGCTTAGCATGCATAGTTTGGCTTGGTCGGTTTACTTTACGTGCCTTCATTCAACTCTAGTTTGATATGTATTGTTAAATTGATTAGTGTGTTTGATTTGTTAAATTAGTATATAATTAGAGTTGAATTTGTTTATATATTTGTTTATATTTCATTGATGGAAAATCACAATGAGTTGATGTAAGTTACTTTTTGCTTATTTATCATTATCACATTATTTTTCTATTTGTTATGTTATCATTAATTGTGAATGGTGCATGAAATGTTGATTATGTTTTCTTTTTTTTTTTTTTTGTAATACCCGGCTAGATTAGGTATCGGAATTCTTACCGTCCGGTGGGATTCAAAGATGTCAGAGGTTGCTAGAAGGGTAGAGTGAAGGTTTTCAAAAGACTTTTAAATGTTTTAATGATTTTTAAAGTGTTTTAAAGGGTTAGATTGTAAAAGACTTGAGTTTTGAAGAGAAAAGACCAAGGAGGCCAAGAGCAGGTTCGGCCGCCGAAAGTAAAGTTCGGCCGCCGAAAGTGCCTTAGATTCGGCCCCCGAAACTCTAAGTTCGGCCGCCGAATGTTGCATGGTTTCGCATGCAGTTTTGGCTGCCGAAGCTGAGGCGGTTGTTCATCTTTAAAGAGTCCTCAGTCGGTGAAATGGATCAGATTGCTTCCCTTTCACGACCAGAGGTGAGTTCTTGATCTCCTTGGATGGTTTTCATGGTTTTTCATTAAATCTTTCAAAGTTAAGTGAGTTTTATCATTGTTTTTGAAGGCTTTGTACTTTGAGTAAGGTTTTGGAGACTTTGGAGTTTAGATCCTCCATAGCTTTGAGTTTGGATCACACCAGCCTTTGTTCTTCAAGAGGTAAGTGGAGATCCTTAGTTTTTATGATGTTTTACATAAGATTGATGAAGGGAAAAGGGAGTTTATGCATGAGTTTGCATGGTTGTGCATAACAGGGTTTATGGACTCTTTATGCTTTATGTTGGTTTGAAGAGCTTGTGTGTTGGAGTTTAAGTTGTTTTAAGCTCCTTTATGCTTGTTGTATGAGTTATGCATGTTTTGAGAGAGGTTGGAAGCATGTGGTAAGGGTTTGGAGAGTTGGGAGGCTATTAGTGCCCGAAACTGAGTTCTGGATGAACTCAGGTTCGGCAGCCGAAAGACGATTCGGCCGCCGAACATGCCTGAGGTTCGGCTCTGGAGGGAGCATTCGGCCGCCGAAGGTGCTGCCGAAGGTGCCCTGTCCAGCCTTCTTTTGCTTGTTTTGCATGCATGTTTTGAAGTGTTTTAGAGGGGTTTTTGGGGAATTGTTTAAGAGATGTTTAGATATATGATAGTGTATGTTTGGTACCTCATTTGAGTCCTCTATTGTAGGATTGGAATCGAGGAACCGAGGTGTTGAGCAGTAGTAGCTGCTTCAGAGTCAGAGGTGGCCCAGAGTTAGCCAAGCAGTGGCTACAGGTGAGTGGAACTAACCTAATGTTTTTAACTGGTGAAATGACACATTTCTAGCATGATCCATGCATCATAAAATGCCATGTTATGTATTAGGTTATGTTATATTGCATTAGAAATCACGAATATGATGCACTGCATAAGATGATTATTGTGTGGATGAACGTTGAATGATCCTTAGCCCTTGATATAAGATGAGATGAGATATGGCTTGAGATAGCCGTACCAGGTCGCTCCTGGACAGATCAGGTCGCTCCTGGTACTGTGAGACAGATAGATAAAAGGAGACCTGGTGAGGCCTAATCGCCCCAGGCATAGTTGATTATGCTATGATATGAGATAGTTAAAAGAAGTCCAGGTGAGGCCTAATCGCCCCTGGCACAGTTGGACATATTATTATATGTATATAGTAGAGGGTTATTGGTGACAAGTTCATCCTTGAGATGTTTTGTTTGTGATGTGATGCATTTCATAAAAAGCATGTAATTAATGAACTGTTTTACTGTTCCTACTCACTGGGCTGTAGTAGCTCATTCCACTCCCTTAACCCCAGTTTTGCAGGTTCCGAGGTAGCTAAGGAAAGTCAGAGTCAGCAAGAGTAAAGGGTACAGTTCTACAAGGATGTATGCTTGTAATAGAGTAGTGGACATGATGTAATTAAAGTTTAGTTTGTAATGTAATGTATAGAGATGTACTAGCAGATTATGGATAGAATTGTGCTTTACCCTAGTGTTTGTTTTGTCTTAGTGTGGTGTATGATCTATCCCTTTGTACATGGATCCTATTTTACGTTTCTTGATGAGAAATGGATGAAACCAGGTTTAATGTATAGCTTTGATGAGATACCTGTGTGTTGTATTGGGAAGAAAGGGTTTTATTCCCTTGACCCACAGTGATCAGTAGTCGCTGGTATAGGCCCTGAGGGCCATTTCAGATTTGTATATCTGAGTAGCAGTAGTTAAGCCTGGTAGATTTACAGGACTACTGAGTATGTTTGATCATGTACAGGATCTTTCAGGTACACAGAGAGTATAGTCGGCTTGCTACGGGTCCCAGCAGCCTTAAGCCGATCTGGATCCTAGTGCCAGTGATGGTTCGGGCCGTTACAGAGAGGTACTGGTTTTCGGGTCGTTACAGATTGGTATCAGAGCATAGGGCCTCATAAGTACGGTGTGGGGAGCAAGTTGCTCAAGGATTAGAGAGAACTCACATCAGAAAGAGGTTGGTTTAGAGGTTATAGGAGGGTAAGCACAACAGGTAAAATCATGTCCACTAGGATAGGATGTGGAGTCTTGTCTTGCATGCTGATGTGGAATGCCATGATGAGATGCATGTGCATTATTGATATGCTATATATGAGTTATGGATTCATGTGTTTTCACATGGATCATTTGATGTTTTGTGTGATGTTGTGCTTACCAGAAACAGGATGAGAGGAACTCGTCGATCTGCAAGATTGACAGGAGCTCCGCCAGAGAATGAAGGCATGGATGCCCAGTTCCCTGTTCTGCAAAGGGTAATGTCAGGAAGTTTCAGTAGAGAAGGTACATCAAGGGACCCTAGAAGGTCTTTTGATGAAAGTAGAAGGGGAGTAGTTCAAGGTGGTATGTCAGTGGATATGAGAGCAGTAGAGGAGGATGAACAGAGAAGAGATAGTAGCATGGGCAGGAGTATGTTAGGAGGAGATATGGGCGAGTCCCAAGGAGGCACTCAGGCCTCGGGATTTGTTCCACCTCAGTATCCACCCTACCCGTGGGGGTTAAGGTATCAGATGGGTGGTACATCGGAGTTCCCTAGTTATAACCCATATCCCACCTTTATGCCCTATCCTTCCTTTTACCCGCCATATCCACAGTATACCATGTTTCCACCTTTCTTTTGTTACCCAGGTTCAGCAAACCCTAACCCAAGGAATGTTGCACCTCTTCCACCACCAGTAGAACTAGTAGCCCCAGTTGTGCAACCACCTGAGCCTAGTTCACCGAGAGGAAGTAAGGTAAAGATGACGGATTATTTGAGGTTAGATGTTCCTAAGTTTGAAACAGATGATGACCCTGTCGAGTATCTTAGAATAGTAAAGATGATAACTGATGAGTTGGGAGCTAGTGAGAGTAGAGCCATACAGATGGCTAGGTTCACATTGAAATGTAAGAAGGCAAGAGAATGGTTTAAACAGTGTGTGGACCCGAGGGTAGAAAGTTTATCTTGGGAGCAGTTTGCCAATGAGTTTGTAGGATGGGCTCTTTCAGACAGGTCAAGGAAGTTAAAGGAGATTGAGTTTGAGCAACTAAGGCGGACAGACAACATGAGTGTAGATGAATATACAGATAAGTTCCTTGAGTTGCTTCAGTACGTAGGGCAAACATATGATACAGAGCAGAAGAGAGTTCAGAGGTATACCATGAGACTTCACTCGAGGTATTCCTCCTTGATACAGTCAGCAGAAAGAGAGAGTTTCCATGATATAGTAGGTATGGCACGAAAGATAGAGGCTAGTGCCAAACTCGTGGGGACAAGTGATGTAAATCTCTCCCCTCTACATGAGACTAGTACAGAAAGAAAGAAGGGAGGCAGAGGCCTCAGAAGGTCAAAGAAGAATAAGGTCTGGAATCAGATGAAGTTTGGTCTGGGAATAGGTAAAGGATCAAGCTTTGGGTTGAACAACTCCAGATGTCCGAGGTGCGGTAGGCTGCATAAGGGAGTTTGTCTAGCATGAACCACAGCTTGTTATAGGTGCGGACAAGAAGGGCACATAGCACGTGAGTGTCCTACTGTTCCCTGGATAGTTCAGTCCCAACGGACATTTTCAGATAGACCTGTTCAACAGGAGGCAGCCACATCAGACCCAGTGGTGTCAGGTATGCTCATTTTTTAGAGTTTTGATATGTGTGTGTTTGTGGATCTTGATAGGATGTCAATTTTATGGCAAAAGTAAAAGGTGAATAGATAGAGATCTAGAGAAAGAGCAAAAGATAGAGAGATAAAGATAAAGAGAAGTATTAGTAGCTAAAGGTTAGTGAATCAGAGAAGAGTTAGAGAAAGAGTTGTTATGAGATAGATTAAAGCAAGAGAAAGAGAAAAGTAAGTGAATGAGAACAGAGTAGAATATAAAGGAGTGTAAGATAAAAGAAAGAGGAAGGAAGATAGAGTAAATAAGACAAAGAATAGAGGAAAAAGCAGAATAGTAAGTGAATCAGATCAGAGTAAGAGGAAGAGAAAGAGAGAGCCAGTCTGGGATTCAGTGGTGGTTGAGGCAGAGGAAAGGGTAAGCCTTTTCTTCAGTAGGTTCCCGAGGGAAGTTCCGTTAGCTTCAGCTTGGATCTTCACCCTGACATAGTAGGAGGCTAACACATCGAATACGGTGAGGTTAGGTACGTTCACTTGGAAGTGTTCAGATGTGTACGCTGTTTGTTTTGGACCCTAGTGTTTTGCTTTCCTTGTTGTTTGTGAGCCGTTGGTAGAGTGGGTTTGATGACTTCTGGGCTTAGAGTGTTTCGTTGGGTCAATAGACCTGAGTATGATCCATCTGAAGCAGAGTTAGTTAGTTAGTTCAGTTCAGAGTTTATAGTGAGTAGATGCGATCCAGCTGACCTTATGGTTCTAGAGTTGACTGTTTGATGTCATTCTAGGGCGGATTGGCTAGCTACTCATAGTACTACCTGTGTCTATAAAGACAAGGTGGGACAGTTCAGAGCTTAGGATGGATCAATTGGAAGGTACTCAGGTAAATGTCCGTTGAGTATCTTAGAAGGTCTTTTGATGAAAGTAGAAGGGGAGTAGTTCAAGGTGGTAGAGCCGGTCAAGGTGGGACTGCCACTTGGGGAGCCCATGATTTCACCACCAATCCCTTCTCCTTGGTGCGATCCAAAAAACCATCAGGAAGCAATGAGTTCAAATCTGGTGAGATGTCTAAACTTTGGCTATCAGAAGGTGGATTACGCACTACCCACAAGAATCTTTGGCCACTTCTCTCCAACCCACCAAAACACAGAAAGATAACACTTTGGCTCGGTTGCGACTCAAGCCAGTTTAAACAATCGGTGTCACCATCTGTTTGATTGTTGGTCACAATGAGTGGGCCAGTACAATAAACAGGTGGTGTTGCACTATCAGGTATGCAGAGTCCATCTGATATTGCCTTAAGAGCTCTGGCTTCCAGCAATGCAAAGGTGTTCACTATAACTCCTGCTGATTTTGGAAAGCAGTAGGCCATGTCTAGAAAATATTCGTAGGCTTTATTGTTGCGATCACTTACTGCCGAGGAAAAATTGAAGGAAGATATTGGTGGGAGACCCGGCAAATTAAGAAAGGTGTTCATGTCTTTGAAACTTTTGGTGGTGGTCTGATGAAGGGTCGGAAAATACATGGAAGCAGCAAGACACCCAGCACCAGAAGTGAAGAAGAAATAGCCCGGGATGTTAAGTTGAGAGGCAATGGATAGAGAAAAAAAGCAGAAGAAATCCATAATGAAGGCTTTAATTTTGTAGGTTTTGGAGATGGAGAGAAGGGCTTGGTGGACATGAGGATTGCTGAGACGGAGGACTTCAAAGATGAGAGTTTCATAGTGTGTGTTGGTGGAGGAAGGGAGGGTAATGGTGGGAAGACGGTGGAAGGAGATTGAGGGAGTGGTGGCAGCGACATTAGCAATATAGGAGGCAGTGGAGCCTGCACTGTAAGGGGCGGAGACAATGAGTATGTGAATGGAAAGAGAAGGTTGGAAGGTAAGAATGAGCTTGCCAAGCTCTACCATAGATATGAAGTGGCCTATGGCCGGTGACGGAAACATAACCACCGCATCATCCATAGCTGAGCTCTCCATCTGCTCGATCGATGAAACGAAACGATGCTTTGTGTAAACCAGGTTGTGGATAAGTTATGGATAGAGATGGGAGATGGAACACTGACGTAGTCCCTTGACGGGCTGGCTGAAAGGAGATAGAGAAAATTTGCAGGTGGATGATGATGGGCTCTGATAGATCTAATTGCATGATTAATTTTTGGAGAAATTTTATAATTTAAATTATTTTTTTTGTGTGTGATTTTTTAGTATTAATTTAGTGAATTTTTTTAGTTATGAGAGGCTTTTTTTCTAAAAAAAATAATTATTTTTATATAAATGCTTCACTTTTGTTTATTTATTGAATCATTATGAACATCTTATACTTTAACCCAATAATTTTTATAATTTTTTCTGTTCTAGTGATCCTACGACGAGTCTGTGGTTTCCATTGAGGGCCGCAACTTAAATTTACTGAAAGAGAGACACGTGGAAGGGAGACAGGGCAGACTCTGGCAAACGGCAAATGCTTTTAACCTTCAGTCCATTATTGTCTGATCTTTGGAATTTTGCTCTTATCCTTTTTGTCTTTCAAGGAAATTAGGAATACAATAATAATAATAATAATAATAATAATAAAAGGTTACAAATAGCAACTAAATTTTGGGATTCCTATAAAATTATTATTTTTATCAATAAAATAATAGTTAATAATAATTTAAAATTTAGATTTTACTATGAGGTAAAATATGAGAGAGAGTAATAAAGTGAGGTAAAATGTATTTCATGTGAGGAGAGAAATTATTCAATACTGCTACTTGGGGAGCCCATATCTTCTCGTTTAACCCTTTGAGAATAGCCCCAGCTTCCAAAGCATGCACAGAAAGATAACACTTTGACTCGGCACCGACTCAAGCCAGGTTAAACATTATGTATCGCGATCTGTTTGTTTTTGGGTCACCATTAATGGGCCAATAGAGTAAACAGGTGGCGCAGTGCTATTGGGTGCCCAGAGCCTGTCTGATATTGCCTTGAGAGCTATCGTCTCTTAAAATTCAAAGGTTTTCATAATAATTCCTACTGAATTGAGAAAGAGGAAGCCATGTCTAGACCGTAGTCATAGGCTTTATCCTTGCAATCAATTAGTGGCAAAGGCATGTCGGAGGAAAATATTGGCCTTAAACATGGCACGTGAAGAAAGGTGTTGATAGCTTTGAACCTTTTGGTAGTGTTTTGATGAAGGATGGGAAGATGCATGAACATAGCAGTACAACAAGTAAAGAAGAAGTAGCTAGGGATGTTAAGTTGGGAGGCAACGGAAAGAGAAGCAAAACAGAACAAGTCCATAATGAATGCCTTAATTCGTGGGTTTTGGAGATGGAGAGAAGGGCTTGGTGGACATGAGGATTGCTGAAAAGGATGACCTCCAAAGTGAGAGTTTCATGGCGTGTGAAGATGGTGGTTGAAAGGAGGTCATTGTGGGAAGAAGGTGGAAGTAGATTGAGATTCGTGGCAGCGACATCAGCAATACAGCAAATACCCCTCTTACCCCTTATCCTGTTATTCTGAAATTCAGAAAATAGGGTCTATAATAGCCGTATAAACTTGGACAGAAAGAAAGATGTTTCTCCTTTTTCATTTCTTTGAGTAGACTTGGATTGTGAGTGGTTCAGTCTGTTCTGTGGACCTGAATCGGAATTGAAGACGTTGGAGTATGTTAAGAAGGCTTCATGAGTTTTAAGGCAGCACTGTTTTGTTTTTTCATCGTGCAATAGAATTAATTAATCTTTCTTCAAAAAAGGATGGAAGACCTTGAGGAAAAATAAAGGGTTAAAATTTCAATTGGACAGCAAAACTCAATCTCAGTTTCTCCAAATTTTCAATTTAAAATCAATTTGAATTAAATATTTTAAAAGTTAAATTAAAAATTTAAATTAATTTTTTTTTCCATTTAAATGGAATACAATATGATGATCTGAGATCCAATAGAATAGGATTTTACAAGGGTTTTTGTATTGAAGAAAACACTTGAACTTTCTGGGGAGGGGACTCCCTTTTATCTATTTCGTCTTGCATGTTGGTGACGTGTAAAGGCCTCCCTACGATTGGGACACGGGTCTCTGACATACAGATTTGGGCGTACGGGGGTATCAGCCGCCTGCTCCATGCGTAACGGCCTCTGATTCTCCTCGTGCGTACGCTCGAGCGGATCTGCCAGGTTGTCGGGCGAGTATCATTCTGGATCATGGGTTGGGCCAAGAGTTGGGCCGGACGCTAAGCCTGAGAGGAGGGGGCCTGCTCTGCACGGACCGGACCGATCTGTGTGAGGAACCCTGGTTGAGCTCGGTCTTGAAGGATGAATGAACTGGGCCTGTTTTGTGCATCAGGTGCGTGGGCCTCTACTTTATGGGCCTTTGGCTGGGGTCAAGGCCTTGGACCGGGGTGAAGAAATCCAGCAGTCATCAATTGCCCCTTCACCTTCTCGGTAGTTATTGCTTTCAACTGCCGAGGGGGTGAATATCAAGAACCATTATGATCGTGCCTGTTTGGGTTCAGATGCCTTCATAACACCCTTTCATCTTTCTGTCGTTGCGCAGTTTCTGAATCCTATCTGCTCTTTCCCCTTTCTGGCTTTTACCTATTCTCCGTGTTCTCTGCTATCTTTGCTTTCCTGTCATCATTATCTGGACATGTCCTTTCTTTCCTTTCCCATGAACATCTGACATCGTTAGCTTAGAGTCTAGCATAACTCTATCTTGTGCTAGGGCCTCAGGCTCTTTATATATCAGCGTTAGTTCTTCTTTATTCTCGAACCCTCTGTTGGAGCAGGAGATCTTTTCTTTCCAGCTCTCTGTCTGTTTCCTTCTTCCCACGGAGTTCTTCTATTTTATCTGCAAAGGATCCATTTGACGCCTTCTTCAAATGGCTGGAGGTGAGCTTGAGTTTGCCTTGCTTTGTTGCCCCTGAGGTTTGCTTTAATCTTGCTTTTATCATCTTGATAGAAAATAATTCTGGCTTATCCCTGTTTTGAAACTTTTTTGCAGTACCTGAGACAAAGATGAGTCAGTTTAAAATTCTTGAGAATTTGAGGTTACCTCTAAGGAGTCTGAACGTTGTTTTGGAGGTCCTTCTGGTAGGGCGGTCGATGGGTGAGTCCGTCGCAAATCCGTCGCTGAAACTTTCAGCGACGGATTTTTTACTTTCAGCGACGGAAAAATCCGTCACTGATAGCCTTTTTTTATAGTGATAAATTATTAATTAAAAATATAAGATTAAACGGGTTTAAATTTTATTCGGATATAATTGAACATATTTAAGTAATTTAAATTAATTTTTTATTAAGTTTAAAATAGATTTAAATTTAAGTAATTTAAATTAATTTTTTTATTAAATTCAAGACAAAAATTGCTAATATAAATCAGATTTAAACTTAAAAAGTTTAATTTTTCTAGTTACACTGACCATTTACACCCTAGTAGAAATAAACACAAGTTGGTTGAGATTTATTTTGATTGAGACTCGAGGCAGGTTAAGGATCGATCTGTTGCACTATCAGTAGTATTCTTCGTCGCTATCAATGCCCCGACATTGATCTGTTGCACTATCAGTAGTATTCTTCGTCACTATCAATATCAATGGCTCTGACGCATGCACTATCAATGACTCAGACACATGCAGTAAACCGGAGGTGTGGTGTGCAGAGTCCATCTGAAATTGCCTTGATAGCACTACTGGGCTCAAGCATTTTAAAGGTGTTCACTATAATCCCACTGATTTATGGTGAGAAGGTGGTGGAAATGGAATGAGAGAATGGCGGCAACGACATTGGCAACATGAGAAGCTGTGACTCTGCCGCCGTGACTAGCAGAGATAATGAGTATGTGAAAGTAAATGAAAACTGGGTGGCATGTATGAACTTGGCAAGCTCTAGCGTGGACACCAAGTGGTCAATGTTTGGTGACGCAAACATATACATGCGTCACCGTTGGCCACTTGGTGTTTATATGCATGCATGCAGAGAAGAGATGGGTTGGTGGAATATTTACGTGGAGGTAAACTACGTACGTTTATTAGGAATTTTATGTTTATATATTCACGTGAAATAATATTATAAAAATTAATTATTATTCATATAAAAAAAGGTATTTTTCTAATGATAATATAGTGAATTTACTTTTTATATTATAAGAAAAATCATTGGCTTTAATTTCTTTTACTATCCAGCAAAGAGTAGATTCAACACACAAACAGAGATTTCTTTAATTTTTATGTAAATTTTATTACTATTTTTAAACCTTATTTATACTATAATTTAATTTTAATAAATTTTCTCTATTATGAAAAATCATAAAGATAAATAAATAAAACACTAATTTTTCTAAAATATTGTAACAGCTGAATAGTAAATGAGACTTTCAAATGTTTTTCTTTGAGAGAAGAATTTACCTTAGATATTAAAAATACTATATCAATTAGATGTGAAACAGCCATATTTTACTTATTCTGTATATCAATCATTCATTCAATGACTCTCTAACTCTTTGTTTGGTAGGAAGAATTTTGTAAAAATTTAAATTTAGTTAATTTCTTTTTTAATACTTTTTTTTTAAAATAAAAAATTATTTTTAAACATTTTAAATTCTTAAATAATTTTATAAAAATTTATTTAAATTTTTTTCCTACAAAATAAACCATGTCAAACAAATAATAACTAATTTAATACTCATCTATCAATTTTGATATATAATATTCTAGGCGTCTTTTTAAATAATTCATATGAAAAAATATATTTTTTATAACAAATATTAATAAAATAATTTATTTTTTATTATCCATTCCTCGTATAAAAAAATATATTAATAAATTTGAGATGAGAAAATTCTTTAAACAAGTCAAAATTTATTTAGAGAAAAATATTTTTTTATTAATCGATTCTATGAAATGTCATAAATACCATAAAATGTTGGAGACCAAGTGAGAGTGGATACTTGATTCTTTAGCAACTCTATTAAATGAACCTTCGTTTTTTTGGTTAATGTGGTAACAAACTGTACCTTCTACTCCTTCACTATTTGAATCTCCTCAATCGAATTCGCGTATTCTAGCTTTATGTGAGATTCTAGTTTATTCAGTAAGTCGATGGACATAGTTGCTTTTTTTAGGCTTTTTGTAGGGTATTTGCAATCTTCTTCTGCTGATTTTGGATTGACTCAGACCATTGCTATTCTGTTGGGAGCTGGAAGCTTAAGACATATAACACCCATATTAATAACAATATCGCGGCAGTTCAGGACCGAATGTCCAAGTATCACGTTGTATGCAAATGAGATGTCTACTATCATAATTTTTGCATACAACTCCCGCCTATATTTTTCATCCTCGAGTACCAGGGGAAGGTTAATGGTGACCAGTACTGTTACTATATTATCTCTTAACCCTACTAAAGGGTAGGAGATTCTAACAATGTTGTTTTTATCCAAACTCAACTTGTTAAAAACATTTAAGATAAGAAGGTTAACAGAACTATATGTATCCACCGATACCCTCCTTATCTCATACTGGTTTAGGAGAATCTTAACGATCATCAGGTCGTTTTGAAAGAATCCGATCGTCTTGTTCGCAGGGTCAAATCTTACCTCTTGCCTGGTCCATGGCTCTTGATGAAAAAATACGACATTCTCTACTACCCGCTTATTTTTCCCTTTACCCTTATCAGGTCCTCCAGTAACGACATGCACAATTCCGATTATTTCCAAAAATAAGGAAGAAAAGCTCATGTTTTATAGAAAAAGAGAGAACAAGAGCTTGAAGTAAACCCAAATGATCAGACAGAACCCAATGTGTTTCTAGCAACAGAAGCAAGTGATATTGCAAAAATTTGATTAATGACGTGGCTGGGATAGAACTATGTTGTGATTGATTGGAATCTGCAAGAAAAAAAGCGTGAGGCAGTGGTGGGTGCTCACGGCAGTCACTTCGACGCTCAAGTCAGTATCTTGAAGAATAAAAAAAATGTAATGAACTACTTAGAGTTTAAGTAGTACTAGAGATAGCATACTTTTATCTCTGCAATAATTTTCTTTTTATACTGCAAGAAATATAGATAAGCATCACATTTTTTGTATGAGTCAATAATCTCGCAATCTCTAGTGAAATAAGAGTGTGTGTGGCAAACTCTTTAAGGGTAGGTGAACTTCTTCCCCATCATTTGGCCTCCCACTTTGGCTTCCTAGTTTCTCAGATCATTCACAAAAGTTAAAACTGTGTATGCAAACTCTTTCTTTCCATCTTGAGAGTTCGTAGCTTCTTTCTTCTCTTACAACTCACTCATTCTTTGCTATGGAATTTGCGGTAGCTGCTGCTGGCTCTATCCTTTCTGTTTGCTTTCAGGGGCTTCTCGACAGGTTGAACTCCATTGACTTGATGAAATACGTAGGCCAAGGTCAAGTCTTGGCTCAACTCATGAAGTGGGAAAAGATTCTCAAAAGAATTTATGCGGTGCTTGAGGATGCAGAGGAGAAGCAGACGGAAAATCGATTGGTGGAGATCTGGTTATGCGATCTCAGAGTCTTGGCTTACGACCTGGAGGATATCATTGATGAACTTGCCACGGAGGTTCAGCAACGCAAGTTGGAAGAGGAACCTGTTCATCCGAAGAATAAGGTCCAAGAGTTTTTCTGTGTTATGTGTGGTGGGGGAAATCTAAATCTAAATACTATTAAGTTCAATGTTGAGATGGTTGCCAAAATAGAGGAAACTAGTGCTAGATTAGATGATATCATAAAGCAGAAAGATGAACTCCGTTTAGCAGAATATACTACGAGGAGGGTGAGCCATGTGACAGAAAGACCACCCGCAACCTCTTTGGTTAATGAAGCAAAGGTTTATGGTAGGGAGGAAGATAAGAAGGCGATGTTGAAATTGTTGAATGCTGAGGCAAGTGATGCCCAGGTATCTGTGATCTCCATAGTTGGGATGGGAGGCCTTGGCAAGACAACTCTAGCTCAGCTAGTGTACAATGATCCCATGTTGGAGTTTGATTTAAAAGCCTGGGTGTCTGTTGGTGAAGATTTTGATGTTTCCAGGGTCACAAAAACATTTCTTCTTCAACTGGGTGATGGTGGTGATGATAAAGATTTAAATGTGCTTCAGGTAAAATTGAAGCAAAAGTTGTCTGGAAATAAGTTTTTAGTTGTCCTAGATGATGTTTGGACCCAGAACCATGAGGAATGGACTCTGTTTTGGGGTCCTTTTGAAGCAGGGGCTCCTCAAAGCAGAGTTATCGTCACGACTCGAAGTCAGAATGTTTCATTAATGATGGGTACGACTCAAGCATATGCTCTTAAGAAGCTGTCACACAATGAATGCATGTCTGTGTTTGCCCAGCATGCTTTGGGAGCAAATAATTTTGACTCGCACTTGGAGCTGAAACAAATGGGTGAGGAGATTGTCAAAAGATGTGGAGGATTACCTTTGGCAGCAAAAGCTCTTGGAGGCATCTTAAAGGGTAAACCAAATCCTGATTTGTGGAAGGAAGTGTTGAGCAGTGAGATGTGGGAATTACCAGACAATAGGAGCAATATCCTTCCAGCCTTGAAGTTGAGCTATCTTCATCTTCCACCTCATTTAAAGCGATGTTTCTCTTATTGCGCAATACTACCAAAGGATCTCGAGTTTGATAGGAATGAATTGGTTTTGCTGTGGATGGCTGAGGGTTTCTTGTATGACCAGAAGAAAATGAAGGATAGTGAAGGTTTGGGTCAAAATTATTTTGATGATTTATTATCAAGATCGTTTTTTCAACAATCAAATGATAATAAATCGAAATATATAATGCATGACCTAATTGTTGATTTAGCTTGCTTTGTTAGCAGAGAAATATGTTTGCATATGGTTGGTAAGTTGGAGAATGCAAAATCATTTGCAAAGATTAGACATTCTTCATTTATTCCTCATTTTATGAACACTTTTCAAAGATTTCAAAGCTTCCGTGAAATGAAGAACTTTCGGAAAGTGCTCTGTCCAGCCCTTTTTTGCATGCTTTGTGTACTAGTTTTAGGATGGTTTAGAGGGGTTTTGGGGAGTTTTATAGAGATGTCTTTGAGCTAGTTTGGTCCCTCATTTGAGTCCATCTGTGTAGGAACGGATCAGAGAAACCGAAGAGATCAGCAGTGAGCACTGTTTTAGGGCAGTTCAGAGATAGCCAGAGGTGAGTGGAACTAAACTCAAGCTTTTTAATTGAGAAATGAAATGCTTTTAGCATATTTCATACATCATGATTATGCAATAGGTTAATTGCATTAGGATTCACGAATATGTTGCATTGCATTTTATATTGTTGGTGTGGGTGATGGTGGATGATCCATTAGTCCCTGAGTAAGACCAGGTGCCCATTCTACGCCCTGGCACGGTATATGGTAAGTTACAGATGATGTGTACAGAAAGACCAGGTGCCCATTCTACGCCCTGGCACGAGTTTAGGAGGTCGAGACTAATTGGGGACATGTTCACCTAAGATGATGTGAATTGTCTGTGGTGTGATGCATTTCATGAGAGCATGTTTATTAACATGTTTTTACTGTTCTACTCACTGGGCTATAGTAGCTCATCCCTCTCCCTTAACCCCAGTTTTGCAGGGTCAGAAGTCAAGGGAAGTTCAGTAAAGAATAGAAGGAGTAAAGAGTTATGTAATAACATAGTGTGGACATATAATATTAAAAATGTATTATAATGTACAGAGTATTGTATAGTATTGTGCTTGGCTCATATGGTTTGTAATCCCTTTAGTATACATGGTCTGTTTTATGTAAATGTTTTATTGATGTAAATGAAAAATCAGGCTTAATATATTGTGTAGACCTAATTAGAGTATTTGATGAGAATTCTAGTAAGGGGTCTGTGCACAGAGTACTGAGTACAGAGATAGTGCATGCACAGGTTGAGTCTTGGTATATAGCAAAGTTTTTAATTTTTACAGAAAATATATGATCATGTATGAGATTTTACAGGTACATAGAGAGTATAGTAGACTTGCTACGGGTCTCGACGGCCTTAAGTCGATCTGAATCTTAGCGCCAATAGCGGTCCGATTTTTGGATCGTTACAGAAAGTCTCTTAATATTTTATTATATTTATATATTACGTAAATAAATAATATTAATAAAAAATTTAAATTTTTAATTTTTAATTTAATTCAAAATTTTAAAACTAATATAATTTAATCCAAAATTTTTAAATTAATTTTTCTGAATTTTTACCTTGATGTAAAAAATTATAATTTTAACTTTTTATTTATCATTAATTTTAAAAAATTATAATAAGTTTTATATTTATTAATTTTTTATTTTTTAAATATTTTATTATAATAAATTTTATTATATTTATTATAAAAATCATATCATTATTGTTTATAGATCTACTATTAAGTTTCTTCTGTTCTTTAATAGTATAATCAAACGCTTAAAACTATAAGTATAGATATTATATTAAAAATAAATGTAATTAAAAAAATATTTTTTTAATAAAAAATAAAAAGTCATTTTGAAAATTTTATAAAAGCTTCTGTAAATTTATTAATGTATTTTATTTTTAAATTAAAATTAAATAATAAATAAAAATTAAATGATAAAAAGAATTAAAAATTAATTAAATAAGATATTATAAACAATAATTAATGGGAATTAATTAAATAAAATATTATAGATAATTAATTAAATAAGATATTATAGACAATATTTATAACACTTAAAAATAGTTGAAATAATAAATATTTTTTTAAAAATATTAGAATATTTTATGAATAAAAATTAAATAACAAAAAAATTAAAAATTAATTAAATAAAATATTATAGACAATACTTATACCACTTAAAAATAGCTGAAATAATATGTATTTTTTAAAAAAATATTTAAATATTTTAATAAATAAAAATTAAATAATAAAAAATTAAAAATTAATTAAATAAGATATTATAAACAATAATTAATGGAGATTTAAGTATTTTTTTAAATAAAAAAATAAAGGATAAAAAAATTAAATTATAATAGATAAAGACGAACTAATTATAAAGTGATATAAGTATATAATTCTAAAAATACTAAAGATTAATTTATTAAATATAATTTATACATTTAAAAAGGTACTAAAAATATTTACATATTTTTAATGGTAAAAATGAATGGAGAGACCTCTAATTTAAATGAATTAATTATAGAAGAATATAAATATTTAATTTTAAAAATATAAAAATTAATTCGTTAAATATATTAAAATTTAAAAATTAAAATATAATTTATTTTATAATAAATTATTAATTTTACATATATTTTAATATTAAATAAATTATATATATATATATATATATATATATATATATATATATATATATATATATATATATATATATATATATATATATATATAAACAACCATTATACTAATTTATTAAATATTTTAAATATTTCAATAGTAAATAGCAATCAATTATCAGTAACAATTATCAATTATGAGCAGATATATTTACGGTTAAACTAAATCAGCTCTAATTATTAAAAAAATAAAAATCAATGGAGTTGGGTGTGGTACCTACTTACTGGGCTTCTTTCTCCATTAACCTTTTTTTTTTTTTTTTTTTTTAACTAGAGGAAAAGGAATTCAATTCATTGAATAAAAACGCTCCGAATAATCTGAAAACAGAACCCATGCCCAAAAAGAAAGAAACCGATTCAAGCAACCAGCCCAAAGAGAAAATGGGTACTTGACCCATAACAAAAACCCAACACAAAGATCGCAACAGCGCCGTAGGCTACGTCAAAATGCCAACAGCTGAGGAAGATGATCAAAAGACATACGATCCTCTTACCAGAGACTGTTGAAGACAAGCAAGCCTTAGATTACTCAGGAGGACTAAAGACACACACTTTCCAGAAGTGGCTGTTATTACATTTTAAACTGTTATTCCATGGGAGGATTTGGATGGGAGGATTTGGTTTCCAGTTAGGTCGGACATTTTATTTTTTATAGAAATAAAAATTTTTAATTTTTATATAAAATTTTATTATAATTTTTTATATTTTAATGATTGCTTTTCAATTAATAGATAAAAATTAAGAAAAACCTTTTATTAATATGAAAGAATTATAAATTTATTTTATGGTTGATTTTTTTTTTAAATTTTATTGATTCAATTGTTTCAGAAAATAATATTTAATAGAAATTTACTAGTTATTATGTATTTTTGAAATCGCGTCAATTTTAAAATTTTATTCGAATTTTATATCGTATTTTTATTTAAAAAAACTTTAATGATTTAAACTTGAGAGATGAGAAAAAATGAGAAGTATTTTTATCAAATTATTTTATATTAGTGTTTAGACAAGTATTTAAAAAATATTTTTATCAAATTATCTTATGAAGAAATTTAATTTTGAATGATTATAAATTTTTATTAAATTTTAAAATTGATTCTTTTATTAAATTGATTTAACGTAATACTATTTTAATTATTCATATTTAAATTAAAAAATTTATTTAATATAATTATTCTCTATTTGATGTTATATTTATTTTTATTTAATAAAATTTTATTAATATTTGTTTTATTAAGATGATGTTAAAAAAATGTTTTTTTAATTTTTTAATAAGTAGCTGTTTTTTAAGATGATGATAATGATGAAAAAATATATTTTTTTAAAAGAAAAAAAGAAAAAGAAAAATTGAAGAAAAAGTAAAGGAAAATGAGAGGAAGAATAGAAGGAGAAAAGAGAAAGAGGACAGGAAAAATCGAAGAAAAAGGAGAGGAGAAGAAAAAATGAGGAGGAGAGAAGAAAAGGTAATTTAATTTTTTTATATTTTTAAGGGTATAAACAGATGAGAAAATTATTTCGTTAATGAAAATAATAGTTAAAAATATTTTAATAAATTTTTAAAATGAATTAATAATAATAATAATAAAAAGAAATTAAATTATAAATTATTTTAAAATTTAATATACCTATATAGAGTAGGTATCATGTGTCTCGAAAAGTGAGTAGTAGGGCTACTATGCCATGGCTTCCTCAACATCATTTATACATAATATTAATTTAATAAATAATGCAAAAATAATATATTCAGACATTAAAATAAAATATAATTTATTTATTTGAAAATAAAGTCAAGAACTTCTGCAAGAGGATAAGGTGGTGGGACCCACCATAACCCAATTATTGTACCATTTTTCTCTCCTTATCTCTAAGAAAACATTATGTAATGGCAGTGAAAGGACCTCTTGCACTAATTTCTTTTAATTAAAAGAAGTCTTTCATTAACTTTTTTTTTTATTTTGTTAATTCATTAATAAATAATAACATAATAAAAAACATAATTAATTTTATAATTATTAATAATATAACTTTAGAAAATAATTTAAAAAATAAATTATTTTAATGGGTAGGTGATGGCTCCTTGATTAACTACTTCCCCATCACTTGACCTCCCATTTTCGCCTCCTAGTTTCTCAGATCATTCACAAAAGTTAAAACTGTTGTTTGTAAACTCTTTCTTTCAATCTTGAGAGTTCGTAGCTTCTTTCTTCTCTTACAACTCATTCTTTGCTATGGATTTTGCGGTAGCTGCTGCTGGCTCTATCCTCTCTGGTTGGTTTCAGGGGCTTCTCGACAGGTTGAACTCCATTGACTTGAAGAAATACGTAGGCCAAGGTCAAGTCTTGGCTCAACTCATGAAGTGGGAAAAGATTCTCAAGAGAATTTATGCGGTGCTTGAAGATGCGGAGGAGAAGCAGACGGCAAATCGATTGGTGGAGATCTGGTTATGCGATCTCAGAGACTTGGCTTACGACCTGGAGGATATCATTGATGAACTTGCCACGGAGGTTCAGCAACGCAAGTTGGAAGAGGAACCTGTTCATCCGGAGAAGAAGCATAAGGTCCACGAGTTTATCTCTGTTATGCTTCGTGGGGGAAATCTAAATCTAAATACTATTAAGTTCAATGTTGAGATGGTTGCTAAAATAGAGGAAACTAGTGCAAGATTAGATGAGATCATAAAGCAGAAAGATGAACTCCGTTTAGCAGAATATACTACGAGGAGGGTGAGCCATGTGACAGAAAGACCGCCTGCAACCTCTTTGGTTAATGAAGCAAAGGTTTATGGTAGGGAGGAAGATAAGAAGGCGATGTTGAAATTGTTGAATGCTGAGACAAGTGATGCCCAGGTATCTGTGATCTCCATAGTTGGGATGGGAGGCCTTGGCAAGACAACTCTAGCTCAGCTAGTCTACAATGATCCCATGTTGGAGTTTGATTTAAAAGCCTGGGTGTCTGTTGGTGAAGATTTTGATGTTTCCAGGGTCACAAAAACATTTCTTCTTCAACTGGGTGATGGTGGCGATGATAAAGATTTAAATGTGCTTCAGGTAAAATTGAAGCAAAAGTTGTCTGGAAATAAGTTTTTAGTTGTCCTAGATGACGTGTGGACCCAGAACTATGAGGAATGGACTCTGTTTTGGGGTCCTTTTGAAGCAGGGGCTCCTCAAAGCAGAGTTATCGTCACGACTCGAAGTCAGGATGTTTCATTAATGATGGGTACGACTCAAGCATATGCTCTTAAGAAGCTGTCGCACAATGAATGCATGTCTGTGTTTGCCCAGCATGCTTTGGGCGCAAATAATTTTGACGCGCACTTGGAGCTGCAACAAATGGGTGGGGAGATTGTCAAAAGATGTGGAGGATTACCTTTGGCAGCAAAAGCTCTTGGAGGCATCTTAAGGGGTAAACCGAATCCTGATTTGTGGAAGGAAGTGTTGAGGAATGAGATATGGGAGTTACCAGACGACAAGAGCAATATCCTTCCAGCCTTGAGAGTGAGCTATCTTCATCTTCCACCTCATTTGAAGCGATGTTTCTCTTATTGCGCAATACTACCAAAGGATCGCGAGTTTGATAGGAATGAATTGGTTTTGCTGTGGATGGCTGAGGGTTTCTTGTATGACCAGAAGAAAATGAAAGACAGTGAAGGTTTGGGTCATAAATATTTTGATGATTTATTATCAAGATCGTTTTTTCAACAATCAAATGATAATAAATCGAAATATATAATGCATGACCTAATTGTTGATTTAGCTTGCTTTGTTAGCAGGGAAATATGTTTGCATATGGTTGGTAAGTTGGAGAATGCAAAATCATTTGCAAAGATTAGACATTCTTCATTTATTCCTCATGTTATGAACACTTTTCAAAGATTTCAAAGCTTCTGTGAAATGAAGAACTTGCGGACATTGTTATCCTGGAGTCGTTCTGTGGGGAGATGCTACTTAACTAGTAAGGTGGTGCATGAATTGGTGCCAAAATTAAAATGCTTAAGGTCACTATCCCTAGCTGGTTATAAGATTGAGGAGTTGCCAAATTCTATTGGTGACTTAAAGCACTTACGCTACCTTAACCTATCTGATAATCCAATCCAAGGATTACCTGAATCAGTGGATAAACTCCTCAACTTACAGACATTAAAGTTGCGTGATTGTGATGAGCTTATTAAGTTACCTAAAGGCATATGCAATTTACTCAACTTGCAGCATCTTGACATTATTGGCACAAGGAAATTGAAAGAGATGCCACCACATATTGGTAATTTGACTAGTCTCTGCGTGTTGACCAAATTTATCGTGGGGAAAAGCAATGGTCGGATCACAGAACTAAAGAAACTTTGTGATCTTCGAGGGCAGCTTCATATTACAAGTTTAGAGAATGTGGAAGTAGCAGATATTCGAGATGCGGGTTTTGTCAATTTGAAGGATAAGCATGGTATCACTGAGTTGCACTTGGAATGGGCTGAAGCGGATGAACGTTTTGATGATTTGAGAAACTCATGTCATGAAGAACAAGTTCTCGACTCAATTCAGCCGCATCAAAGTCTGTCAAGGCTATCAATTACATCATTTGGTGGTAGGAAATTCCCATCATGGCTGGGTGAGCCTTCATTCTCTGGCATGGTGCAGGTGGAGCTATGGAACTGTCGCCAAATGACATCATTGCCACCACTTGGACGATTAAAGTCATTAAAAAAGTTGAGCATAGGAGATATGAGTGGAGTGAAAGAAGTGGGTGTTGAGTTTTATGAGGATGATTCATGTTTTTCTTGTTTGGAAGAACTAGAGATTAGAAGTATGGGTGAGTGGGAGCTGTGGGCTTGGTCTAAAGGTCTGGGTGAAGATTCTGTGCCAAAATTTCCTAAGCTGCATGATCTTCAACTATATAAGTGTCCCAAGTTGGTTGGAGAACTGCCCAACTTCCTTCCTTCCCTGGAATATCTTGTTATCGATGATTGCCCGCTTTTGGTTGAATTACCAAAAGTTCTCCCATCACTTACAAGACTTCATTTTGCAAGATGTCAAGAGGCAATTCTCAGGAGTGTGACTAATGCCACCTGTCTTACTAGTCTAAAGTATTTGGAAATCGCGTTATGTGATGAGCTTGTGTCGTTGGTAGATGGAGAGCCAGGGCTTTTGCCTTGCAATCTTGAAGATTTGAAGATATATGAGTGTCCAAATCTGAAGGAGTTGCCAAGTGGACTGAAAGACCTCAAATCTCTCAAATATTTGACTATAAGGCGATGTAGAAGTTTAGTCTCCTTCCCAACAGGGGGTTTGCCGCACAACATGATACGTCTTCGTATTACGAGCTGTGAATCATTGGAGTCTATGCCGGAAGGAATTGTGTGTTCTAGTAATTACAGTGGCGAGACGTCTCATCTCGAGAAATTGTATATATCTGTATGTGAATCCCTCAGATGCTCTTCAAATGGAAAGTTTCCATATTCCCTTAAGACTCTTCGAATTCACAACTGGACGCCACAATTTTTAAACTCGCTATACTGTGGGCTTTCTCATCTTACAGAATTACACATAGTGACGTGTCCTCAATTAGAGTCATTTCCAGGGAAGGAATTGCCTCTCCCTTCTCTTATTTCTTTAAGAATAGCTGACTGTGAAGGATTGAGGTCTCTATCCAATCATATGCAAAACTTCCAGAGTCTCCAAAAGTTGGAAATATTTGGCTGTCTTCGATTAGAGTTGTTCCCAGAGATTGGATTGCCCAACCCCAAGCTTGTGTCATTTGAAATTTCCTGGTGCAAAAATTTGAGGTCTCTACCCAATCAGATGCAAAACCTTACTTCCCTTCAATCCATATGTATATCAAATTGTGAAGGTATAGAATCCTTAGGAGAAGGTTATTTACCCCCATACCTAACTGCCCTTCATATTTGGGAGTGCTTGAATCTGAAACAGCCAATGCCAGAGTGGGGACTCCACAGACTCGCCTCTCTTAGAATTTTGGCTCCGAACGTGGAGTCAACTGGAGATTTTATTTCCTTTCCAGATGACGACGGCTTTCTGCTTCCCACTTCTCTTACCTACCTATGCATTACTGGATTCGAGAATCTAAAATCCATATCCAGGGGTATCCAAAAGCTCACCTCTCTTGAAAAATTATCAATTTCGGGGTGCCCAAAACTGCAGTCCTTCCCAGCTGAGGGCCTTCCTGCTACACTTGAATTCCTAGCAATTGACGGCTGCCCTCTGCTGCGGGACCGTTGCTTAAAAGATAAAGGTGGAGACTACTGGCCCATCATTTCTGATATCCCCTATGTTTATATAGAAAATTAAAGATGACTTTGCAGCAGTCCAACAATCAGGTAAATATTCCTGTAGTACTTATTCTGAAATAATGCAGCATTATACAGATGTGAGCATCTTTTTTTCAATTTCAGTTGACATTTCAATTATTTCAAAGACTGATATTTAATTGGATTCTATTATTTCAGAATCCGAACATGTGAATTCATGGATTTTTTTTTTTTTTTTTTCATTTTGTTCTGATCAACTTATCCGTTATTCAATTTGTGACCATCCATGTTATTGCTATACATGATCAGGAAATTTTTTAATGGAGCAAAAACTTTTAAAAATGGTTAAATTATAAAAATTATTAATATATATAAAATTAATTTTCAGTACGTATTTAATACAGTTTCGGAATTCTATTTATGAAGAATTAGAATTAAAAATTAAATAAATTCAAGTTTGAAATGGTCCAATTTTTATAATATGGATTTTTTTTCAATTTTAATATAAATTTTTAATTTGATTTGAAATCTCGCATGTAATCTTAATAATATTGATAAAATAAAAATATTTATAATTTATACAGTTTTAATAATATGTTTTATATTTTATATAATTTTAATATAATTTTATAAATTATATTGTTAAAAATATTTAATTTTATTTAAGGGTTTAAGCTTCAAGAATAAATAATGGGTGCATGTTTGCTCCAATAGGAAAGAGTGGCTATGACATGCATTATAATATTCTATAATTCTCACGATAATCTTTATTGATAGTTCTACTTAGGGATGTAAACGGGTAGGGTATCTGCGAAAATTAAACTACCCGAATTCGAATCCGATTTATATTAGTAATATTCGAATCCGTTCTGAATCTGATTAAAAATTAATTTAAACTATCCAAATCCGTATCAAATCCGATTATTATTAACCGAATAAAATTCGAACCCGTTTAATTTTATATATTTTAATTAATAATTTATATAAAAAATATTTTTCATTAATAATTTTCATTTAAAAAATCTAATATTTTTAAAAAATATTTAAATTTAAATTTTTAAATAAAAATATATAAAAAAATTTATAAATATTATTGTAAAATATATTTTTTATATTAAATTAATTATTTATATAAACGGGTTCGGGTGGTGGGTATTCTGTACATAAAACCCAAATTCGATCCGAACCCGCAACGGATATTATTTTTAAAACTCAAATTCGTCTTAAACTCAATGATAACTACTCAAATCCGTACTATTAGGATTCGGTCAGATCGGGTATCCGAAAATACCCGATCCGTTGCCATCCCTAGTTCTACTAGGACATTTCATGGTTGATGTCCGACCAGACTCAACTCGTTAATGCTTCCATGACTCGACGAGTCTAGACATTGCAACACGCGAAGATCCACCCTCACTCAGTGCTGCCTTTGCTGAGTTTTTCACAGCAATGGTTCGCTCCCTAACCGACTTACCTGAATCCGACTGCATCAACTCATTAACTCGCTTCTCCACCTCCAACCCAGTTACAAACCCCTTCTCGTCTTCCTTCATGGGCAAAGCAATTTTCATTTCTTCAACCAACATCAACCTATTGAACTTTTGCTCTGCGTATAGAGGCCAAGCCACCATCGGAACTCCAGCACTCACTGCTTCAAGCACCGAGTTCCATCCACAGTGAGTCACAAACCCGCCTACCTACTTATGATTCAATACTGCCACCTGGGGAGCCCATGATTTCACCACCAATCCCTTCTCCTTGGTGCGATCCAAAAAACCATCAGGAAGCAATGAGTTCAAATCTGGTTCTGGCAGAGCTGAGATGTCTAAACTTTGGCTATCAGATGGTGGATTACGCACTACCCACAAGAATCTTTGGCCACTTCTCTCCAACCCACTAGCTATTTCTCTCAGTTGTTCCATTGAGAACAGCCCCAAGCTTCCAAAACACAGAAAGATAACACTTTGACTCAGTTGCGACTCAAGCCAGTTTAAACACTCGGTGTCACCATCTGTTTGATTGTTGGTCACAACGAGTGGGCCAGTACAATAAACAGGTGGTGTTGTACTATCCGGTATGCAGAGTCCATCTGACATTGCCTTAAGAGCTCTGGCTTCCAGCACTGCAAAGGTGTTCACTATAACTCCTGCTGATTTTGGAAAGCAGTAGGCCATGTCTAGAAAATATTCGTAGGCTTTATTGTTGCGATCACTTACTGCCGAGGAAAAATTGGAGGAAGATATTGGTGGGAGACCCGGCAAATTAAGAAAGGTGTTCATGTCTTTGAAACTTTTGGTGGTGGTCTGATGAAGGGTCGGAAAATACATGGAAGCAGCAAGAGACCCAGCACCAGAAGTGAAGAAGAAATAGCCGGGGATGTTAAGTTGAGAGGCAATGGATAGAGAAAAAAAGTAGAAGAAATCCATAATGAAGGCTTTAATTTTGTGGGTTTTGGAGATGGAGAGAAGGGCTTGGTGGACATGAGGATTGCTGAGACGGAGGACTTCAAAGATGAGAGTTTCATAGTGTGTGTTGGTGGAGGAAGGGAGGGTAATGGTGGGAAGACGGTGGAAGGAGACTGAGGGAGTGGTGGCAGCGACATCAGCAACATAGGAGGCAGTGGAGCCTGCACTGTAAGGGGCGGAGACAATGAGTGTGTGAATGGAAAGAGAAGGTTGGAAGGTAAGAATGAGCTTGCCAAGCTCTACCATAGATATGAAGTGGCCTATGGCCGGTGACGGAAACATAACCACCGCATCATCCATAGCTGGGCTCTCCATCTGCTCCTTCGATGAAAGGAAACGATGCTTTGTGTAAACCAGGTTGTGGATAAGTTATGGATAGAGGTGGGAGATGGAACACTGACGTAGTCCCTTGACGGGCTGGCTGAAAGGAGATGGAGAAAATTTGCAGGTGGATGATGATGGGTTCTGATAGATCTAATTGCATGATTAATTTTTAGAGAAATTTTATAATTCAAATTATTTTTTTGTGTGTGCTTTCCTAGTATTAAATTAGTGAATTTTTTTAGTTATGAGAGTTTTTTTTTTTCTAAAAAAAATAATTATTTTTATATAAATGCTTCACTTTTATTTATTAATTGAATCATTATGAACATCTTATACTTTAACCCAATAATTTTTATAATTTTTTCTGTTCTAGTGATCCTACGACGAGTCTGTTTCCGTTGAGGGCCGCAACTTAAATTTACTGAAAAAGAGACACGTGGAAGGGAGACATGACAGACTCTGGCAAACGGCAATTGCTTTTATCCTTCAGTTTCAGTCCACTGTTGCTAATCTTTGGAATTTTGCTCTTATACTTTTTGTTTTTCCAAGGAAATTAGGATTACAATAATAATAATAATAATAATAAAGGGTTACAAATAGCTACTAAATTTTGGGATTACTATAAAATTATTATTTTTATCAATTAAAAATTAAAGTTAGAAATTTATACGATTGAAATTGAATTTCAGGGATGGAAATGAAATACCTACTAAAATTCAACGATGATAGGTTTTTTACCAAAAATGTGGGACCTTATTGGCGTATGAAATTGTAATTTAATTTTGGGTGTTAACACAAAAGCCAACAGTAATTGCGAGCATGTGAGTTTGCTCTAAATTGGCAAAGCAATTTTCATTTCTTCTACAATTACCACCCTGTTGATCATTTGCTCTGTGCGTACAGTGGCCACGCTACCATTGGACCCACTCACCGAGATATGATTCAATACTGCTACTTGGGGGGAGCCCATATCTTCTCGTAAGAATTTTTTAACCCTTTGAGAATAGCCCCAGTTTTCAAAGCATGCACAGAAAGATAACACTTTGACTCGGCACCGAATCAAGCCAGGTTAAACATTCTGTATCACAATCTGTTTGGTCTTTGGTCACCATTAATGGGCCAATAGAGTTAACAGGTGGCGCAGTGCTATTGGGTGCCTAGAGCCTGTCTGACATTGCCGTAGAGAGCTATTGTCTCTTAAAATTCAAAGGTCTTCATAATAATTTCTACTGAATTGAGAAAGCAGGAAGCCATGTCTAGACCGTATTCATTTTTTTTCATCATGCAATAGAATTAATTAATCTTTCTTCAAAAAAGGATGAAAGACCTTGAGGAAAAAATAAAGGGTTAAATTTTCAATTTGACAACAAAGCTCAATCTCAGTTTCTCTTAATTTTCAATTTAAAATCAAATTCTGAATTGAATTTTTTTAAAAGTTAAATTAAAATTTTAAATTAATTTTTTTTCTATTTAAATGGAATAAAATATATTCTAACAAAGGAAGACAGTAGACGTGTGGTCTCCCTAAAATTGGGAGAACAACCTGGATCCACCTTAGATCACGTGAAGATGTTCTTCTTAGTTCATCACCCCTTTCAACCTATCTCAATTAATTACAAAATTTTTTGGAAAATATCTATTTCAATTAATTACAAGAATTTAAAATTTTCCAAAAATATAACTCTAAACATATAAAACATAAAGGCTAGATTTTTTGGTATTACTCTAGTTTTTCCCTTTTTTCTAAAAATGAAAGGATTTCTTTGTAAATCTGAATAAAATTTAAAAAAAATTAGCTTTTCAGTATTAAAAAAATATTAGAAAAAAGTGAAGAAAGGGGTTTAAATTAAAATTAAAATATATTTTATAATAATATTTATAATTTTTTATATATTTTTATTTAAAAATTAAAATTTAAATAATTATAATTAAATTTAAAATGAATTGAAATTTAAAAAATAATATTTATTACGGATATAAATTTTATTTATAGCATACTATGTATCGAAATTGGTTTATATAAATAATTAATTTAATATAAAAATATATTTTATAATAATATTTATAATTATTTTATATATTTTTATTTAAAAATTAAAATTTCAATATTTATTAAAAATATTAAAATTTTTAAATAAAAATTATTAATAAAAAATATTTTTTATATAAATTATTAATTAAATATATAAAATTATATAAATTTAATTTTTATTCAAATAATAATAATTAAATTTAAAATAAATTTAAATAATTTAAATTAATTTTTTATTAAATTTAAAATAAATTCAAATATTACTAACATAAGATTTGAATTCAAATAATTTAACTGGTTTAACTAACCGAAAACATCCATAAACACAAGTTGGTTGAAATTTGACTCGATTGAAACTCGAGCCAGATTAAGCATTGATCTGTTGCACTATCTATAGTATTCTTCGTCCCTATCAATGGCCTCCACGCATGCACAGTAAACCAGAGGTGTGGTGTGCAGAGCAGAGTCCATCTGAAATTGCCTTGATAGCACTGGGCTCGAGCATTTCAAAGGTGTTCACTATAATCGTCGCTGATTTATGGTGAAAAGGTGGTGGAAATGGAATGAGAGAATGGCGGCAACGACAACGTGAGAAGCTGTGACTCTGCCGCCGTGAGTAGCAGAGATAATGAGTATGTGAATGTAAATGAAAGCTCGGTGGCATGTATGAACTTGGCAAGCTCTAGCGTGGACACCAAGTGGTCAATGTTTGGTGACGCAAACATATATATGCGTCACCATTGGTCACTTGGTGTTTATATGCATGCATGCAGAGGAGAGATGGGTTGGTGGAATATTTACGTGGAGGTAAACTACGTACTTTTATTAGGAATTTTAAGTTTATTCACGTGTAATAATATTATAAAAATTAATTATTTTATATTATAAGAAAAATCATTGGCTTTAATTTCTTTTACTATCCTGCAAAGAGTAGATTCAACACACATACAAAGAGATTTTTTTAATTTTTATGTAAATTTTATTACTATTTTTAAATCTATACACTGACCTTATTTATCGGTTCCTTCTCACTATAATTTAATTTTGATAAATTTTCTCAATTAAAAAAAATCATAAAGATAAATAAATAAAACACTAATTTTTCAAAAATATTGTACTATGAATAAGTATTAAAACAGCTGAAGTTGATCAAATGAGACTTTCTAAGTGTTTTTCTTTGAGAGAAGAATTTACCTTAGATATTAAAAATTACTATATCAATCAGATGTGAAACAGCCATATTGTACTCATTCTGTATATCAAATCATTCAATGACTCTCTAACTCTTTACTTGGTAGGAAGAATTTTGTAAAAATTTAAATTTAGTTAATTTCTTTTTTAATAATTTTTTAAATAAAAATTATTTAATTTAAAAAATTATTTTTTAAAAAAATTAAATTCATACATAATTTTATAAAAATTTATTTAAATTTTTTTCTTACGAAATAAATTATATCAAAATAAATCATTTCGAACTAATTTAATAGCGTCTTTCAGTTTTGGTATATAATATTCTAGGTGTTTTTTAAATAATTCATATGAAAAAAAAATATTTTTTATAAAAAAAAATTATTTTTATTATCCATTCGTCATATAAAAAAATATATTAATAAATTGGAGATAAGAAAATTATTTAAACAAGTCATTTTATAAAATTAATTTAGAGAAATACTTTTTTATTAATCGATTCTATGGAACGTCATAAATACATAAAATTTTTAAAAGTATATATATATAATTTTTTTTTATATATATAAAATAAACGGAGTCGTTTCGTTTTACTTTTTACGAAGAATAAATTAAAAAATTTTATATTAGCTTTTTCGTATTAAGTATATTATAAAATTCCTGATCGATCTACAACAAAATTAAGTATATTGTCAAATTAATTATATTATTGAGATATCCAGCAGTTGATTTAATGTCCTTATATTATGAAATTTTTTTAAAAAAAATTAAAGATTTATTCGACAAGAAACACAACAAAATAACTATTATTATAAAAAGCCAGTAATTTGCAGAAATTACAAAGCTTTGTAGTACTATATATTAATGCCTAATATTATATATATTATTTTAAATATGTTAATTAAATTAGTATTATTTATTTTTTAATATCATAAAAAATAAAATGATTTTAAAAATATTGTTATAAGGCGTAATTAAATTTTTTGTAGTAAAATGAAGCTTTATTTTTCCTGTAATCTTTAATTTTAACCCTAAACTGGAACCAATATTTTCATAATTAGGTATTTGCAATATTAGGTTATAATTGAAATTCTGAATTGATTAATTCCAATTATTTTTAATAAATAATGTCAATTATGACATGATTGAATTTAATTACTAATTCTTGCAATTTTCAATTATCTTCTTAATTGAATTGCCAATAGTAAATTTAAAATTAAAGTTAAATTATTTCCCCATGTATTTATAGTTAATAAAATTTTTTATTTATTATATAATAAATTATATTTAATTCATAAAAATTTTGTAATTTTCATATTAATTATATATTCTCTACCACATGAAATTTTAGGAAAAGTGAGAATTGTCAAAGGGAATTACACACATATTTGCCTCAAGTACATAAATAGCAAAAATGCTTCCTAATCAGTAGGGACGAAATCTAATTTAACGATACTGAAATCGTCTTTAAAATAGGTAATTGTAAAAATTTGCAATATCACATTTATAATTTTCTTGGATAAACAAAAATCAAAAGCAAAGTAATTTTTTTTATATAGATATGAGAAAAAAATTATTTTAAAAAATTAACAAATTTTCTACTTATTATAATCCATGATATATATCAAAATAAAGACAATAATACCAATTGTGCAGTCCAAAGAAAACTGAAATTGGAACCAAAACTCGATAATTTTACATTCCAGTATTAACTTCTGAGAGACCTACCTTCCCAGGAAAGTGATTCCAGAAGAGAAGATTGATTTCTATCAATTTCCAGCCATAAAAAGTTAATGGCAGGTCTAGCAAAAGCAGCCAACTATAAGGAAACAAACTGAACCTCTAAGATACTTGCCTGGCTGCACATCCATGTTCTTAACATGTTCAAGGCATTTACTCATTGACTCTAGCGACTATAATAAATGGGGTATTCAGTAGAAGTTTTAAAAAGTTTTTAACTTTAACTAATGCTCAAGGTGGAATACATATTCTGTCAATCGCTGTAGTTTACTGGAATCCAGCTTCTGCTCTGTCACAGTCTGCTGCTTCTTCACGGTTAGCATCCGAGATGCAGGATCAACGATCCAACTTTGCTGCATTACATCTGCATAAGATAACCAGAATTTCATTAGCAACATCTAGAACAAATCAAATACTATCTTATTAGCATCATCTAAAAGCTTCCTGCCAAAGCACTGGCCACATTTCAGTTCAATGAATCACTTGGAATTTCAGAAAGATAAACAATTCTATAGTCATCCTTTGATCATTACAAAGGCTATGAGTGCTGTTAACAGAGTTCCTCAAGCTTGCATAAAGCCAAAAACTGAATGAAATATCTTTCAGGGTTCATAAACTGGACTGATCTCTTGTCTAAACATTACCACACACTCCCACAGCTTGCATTCCAGTAAAACGAGAGAAATCTTAAGTGGTTACAGCCTTGTAAGTCAGGTTGGGCATCTTTATCAGTCCCTTGAAAGGGCCAGATGCCAAGTCCACATCGGTGACTTTAAAATCATCAGGTAATCAGATTAACCCATATATTAATACCATAAGCAGAAAAGTATATTAAATAAATCAAGTTAAGACAGTTGCTTCTAGCAGTGATCTCTCTTGCATGCTTTCTCATCTTTGTATGCCTAGTTTGCATAAGTTCTACCTATCTCCTTCCCTCTTTTTTGGTGTATATATGAGCTCACATACATGTGAGCATGTTATTGGCTAAGACTTCAACCTTAAAACAAAATGACATGCTGAGCCCAGAAATTACTGGATAATAAAAAAAGGTATCTCCTACTTGATTTTCAAAATAATAGTATCATCTTGGATGCTCATTCGAACAAATATGGCAAAAAGGAGCAATAGAATCTTACAGTTTGTAGCATCATCCTCGTTCATTCCCAGAAAGTGAGCTGTGTCTTGAATGCTTATTGTTGAATAAGCAGAAAGCAACAGCTGAAACATCCTCTTGGTGTAAAGCTCTGCATGGAATGATATGAAGTGTTGTTATGCCAGCAATCTCAGCATGTAACAGCAAAACCTGATGGTTTCATATTTTAAAAGGGAGAACAAAAAAAAAGCGTATAGAAGCTCCCCATCATATTGAAAATTATAAAGCAAGTGCATATATGTTCAGTTATAAGTTGAACCATTTCTCATGTTTTGCTGCATGCCACTTCCAACAACTCTACACATCTGATTGCTAACATAATTTCCTCAAAACATCCAAGCGGTTGTTCAAATTATAACAATATACAGTTAAACAATATATTTTCCTTTTAATTCAAGTCTATGTTCTGAGATGGAATTTTCAGGAAGGTACAGATGGTGCTCTAAAACTGAGTTTGATTAGCACCATCAATTCATCACATTGTACGATTAAAAAAAAATCTCTAATAGATGATGACATTGATGAGCTTCATAGATCCACTTTCTGCATGCGTCTATCTGATATCAAAAGAGTCTCACTTTCTCGAGGCGAAGGTAGAAAGGAACTCTTTTAAAGGGTAAACCAAATCCTGATTTGTGGAAGGAAGTGTTGAGCAGTGAGATGTGGGAATTACCAGACAATAGGAGCAATATCCTTCCAGCCTTGAAGTTGAGCTATCTTCATCTTCCACCTCATTTAAAGCGATGTTTCTCTTATTGCGCAATACTACCAAAGGATCGCGAGTTTGATAGGAATGAATTGGTTTTGCTGTTGATGGCTGAGGGTTTCTTGTATGACCAGAAGAAAATGAAAGACAGTGAAGGTTTGGGTCATGAATATTTTGATGATTTATTATCAGGATCCTTTTTTTCAACAATCAAATGATAATAAATCGAAATATATAATGCATGACCTAATTGTTTACATATGGTTGATAAGTTGGAGAGTACAAAATCATTTGCAAAGATTCGACATTCATCATTTATTCCTCATTTTGGAGACACTGCTCAAAGATTTCAAAGCTTCTATGGAATGAAGAATTTGCGGACATTTTTATCCATGCGGAAGGATTGGATTAGATGCCACATTACTAGTAAGGTGGTGCATGAGTTGGTGCCAAAATTAAAATGCTTAAGGTCACTATCTCTAGCTGGTTATGAGATTGAGGAGTTGCCAAATTCTATTGGTGACTTAAAGCACTTACGCTACCTTAACCTATCTGATAATCCAATCCAAGGATTGCCTGAATCAGTGGATAAACTCTTCAACTTACAGACATTATGACCCAAACCTTCACTGTCTTGACATATGCAATGGTCGTGGGGAAAAGCAATGGTCGGATCACAGAGCTAAAGAAACTTAGTGATCTTCGAGGGCAGCTTCATATTACAAGTTTAGAGAATGTGGAAGTGTCAGATATTCGAGATGCTGGTTTTGTCAATTTGAAGGATAAGCCTGTTATCACTGAGTTGCACTTGGAAGAGCATTTTTTCGATTCATGCACGATTTAAAAAATAATTATCAGTTCATGCAAAATCCGAAAATATTTTCGGATTCTGTGTGTCAACGGAGCGTGTTCGACAGTCATACTGTCGAATACGCTAGTTCGACACTTATAGTGTCGAACAACGGGGAGTTCGACATCATGGGTGTCGAATTGCCATGTGGCGTGTCTTATGTGGTGTGTTCGACATCCAAAGTGCCGAACAGCCTATAAATAAAGTGGACATGTGGACATGTCCTTGCATGCATGACATGTCTCATGCATGCAAAGGGTGCCTTACATGCATGACATGTGTCATGCATGCAAGGCACTTTTCAGGAGACTCATGTGGTACTGTGCATGCAAGTCACTTTGAATGTCGAATGGGGCGCTGTGCATGCAGGTCATTTTGGGTGGAGTGCCTGCATGCATGAAACATGTTATGCATAAGGGGTGCCTTGCATGCATGACATGTGTTCATGCATGCAAGCCACTGTCTGGGTAAAGGAGACCCACGCACAGCTACGCGGGGAGGAGACTTTAAGTCTCCTTCCATACACCATCTTTCTGCTTTCATCTTCTCATTCTCTATTTTATCTCTCAAATTTTTTCTTCTCAGCATTTTCTTCTTCAAAATTTTTTAGTATTTTTTTTTCCAAATTTCTTCAGCAATTTCTTCTCCCTTTCCAGCTCCTTCCTCAACAGATTTCCTTCTTCACCTTTCAACATTTCCATTATCATCAGGTTCTTTTTTTAGTTAAATTTATTTTTAAATATAGATATTTTTTTATATATAAAAATAAAATTATAAAATATAATTTTATATATAAATATAATTTTAATTATTATATGTATTAAAAATTTAAGTATAATATTTTTTATTTTTAAAATTTAATTATGTAAATACTAAATGGTAATAATAATTATTTTTCAAATTTCTGTTCATGCCACTGGATCGGCCAGGGGAGCAGTGAACAGTTTGTTCGACACCATGGGTGCCGAAGAAGCTGATGAACTGGCAGTTCGACACTCATGGTGTCGAACTCCCCATTGTTCGACACTATGAGTGTCGAACTAGCGTGTTCGACAGTATGACTGTCGAACACGCTCCGTTGACACACAGAATCCGAAAATATTTTCGGATTTTACATGAACTGATAATTATTTTTTAAATTGTGCATGAATCGAAAAAATGCTCCACTTGGAATGGGCTGAAGCGGATGAACGTTTCGATGATTTGAGAAACCCAAGTCATGAAGAACAAGTTCTCAACTCAATTCATCTCAAGAATTTGTATATCTCTGAATGTGAATCCCTCAGATGCTCTTCAAATGGAAAGTTTCCATATTCCCTTAAAACTCTTCGAATTCACAACTGGACTTCACAAATTTTTAACTCGCTATACTGTGGGCCTTCTCATCTTACAGAATTACGCATAGACAAGTGTCCTCAATTAGAGTCGTTTCCAGGGAAGGAATTGCCTCTCCCTTCTCTTATCTCTTTAACAATAGCTCACTGTGAAGGATTGAGGTCTCTATCCAATCATATGCAAGACTTTCAGAGTCTCCAAAAGTTAAAAATAGAGGGCTGTCATCAATTAGAGTTGTTCCCAGAGATGGGATTACCCAACCCCAAGCTTGTGTCATTTCAAATTTCCTGGTGCAAAAATTTGAGGTCTCTACCCAATCAGATGCAAAACCTCACTTCCCTTCAATCTATAGAGTGAAGGTATGGAGTCCTTAGGAGAAGGTTGTTTACCCCCTAACCTAACTTCCCTTCATATTGGAGAGTGCTTGAATATGAAACAGCCAATGCTAGAGTGGGGACTCCACAGACTCGCCTCTCTTAGAAGTTTGAGAATTTTCAATGTGGAGTCAACTGGAGATATTATTTCCTTTCCAGATGACGACGGCTTTCTGCTTCCCACTTCTCTTACCCACCTCTTCATTGGTGGATTGAAGAATCTAAAATCCATATCCATGGGAATCCAAAAGCTCACCTCTCTAGAAGAATTAGCAATTTGGTGGTGCCCAAAACTGCAGTCCTTCCCAGCTGAGGGCCTCCCTGCTACACTTGAATGCCTAGAAATTGTCACCTGCCCTCTGCTGCTGGACCGTTGCTTAAAAGATAAAGGGGGATACTACTGGCCTATCATTTCTTATATCCCTATGGTTGTGATGGAAAATTAAAGACGACTTTGCAGCACTCCTACAATCAGCTAATATTCCTGTAGTACTTTTCTGAAATAATGCAGCATTATACAGATGTGAGCATTTTTTTTTTTTTCATTTCAGTTGACCTTTCAATTATTTCAAATACTCATATTTAATTGGATTCTATTATTTCAGTATCCGAACATGTGAATTCATGGATTTTTTAGTACGATTGGATTGAATTCTATCACTTGATTTTGTCTTAAACATGGTGTTAAATGGCAGAGGAACAAATTGGGTGTTTTACTCTTCTTTTTTTTTTCGTTTTTTCTCGTTTTGTTCTGATCAAATTATCTATTATTCAATTTGTGACCATCCATGTTATTGCTATTTATGATCAGGAAATTTCAGCTGCTCTTACATAGCTGCTTCGTTTCAGGTACTGAAAGCTGTGCTTCCAAGCTCTTTTATTGATTTATATCTGTGGCTGTGAAATGGTATAAAGTGAGCTCAAGAACTCTGCAGAGTTTGGTGGGATTCACTGAGGATGATGAAAATTGGAAAATGCTTCCACTTTCATTAGGGTTATCAAAGAGACATTTGAAGAGCTGTTTCAAATGAGAATCAGTTAATAGCCATTTTGAAGATCAAGCAAGGAGCTCTTCCTGTGATCCTGATTGTAAGCTTCTAATCTCAAAACCTCTGAATGCCGCCTCATCTATGCTCTTAATTTTTTTCTTAATAATAATTAAGACTTTTGATAAATATTTTCCTCTTCCTGGTCCATGATAGATCTGGTTTTCTTCTGGGTCCCTTCTTGCTGGGCTCCCTGGTGGATCTCTCCATGTTCTTCCTTGTGAAGGGACCTGTAAAATAAGAAAGAAAGGTCAGGGGCCTACCGGGTGTGCCCCGGCAGAGGTCCTCCGACGCTCAAGTCAGATTTTATGGCTCAGAGTAATATATTTAGGCAAGGGTTACAGAAAGAATAAAAATGGTGTCCAGGAAGGAGAAAGAAGAAGAAGATGAGAGCCCCCCTCTGCGTGGCCTCTACCGTGATATATATATCTGTCTCTCTGCCACAATGCTAGCTGTCTTCTGTCGCCTAGCTCCGTATGTACGGATGTGTCAGGCGCCTGCTCCATGCGTAACGGCCATTAATTATCCTCTGATACGTATGATTCTCCTCTGATACGCATGCGGAAGGACCTACCAGCGGGGCATCTTGGTCATTTTCCCCTTTCCGGGCTGGGTTGAATGGTAGGGCTGAAGTTGAGCCGGGTGAGGGCCTGATTACTGGGCCGAGAGGTTTGGGCCGGTTTGATTGAGGAGTCTAGGCGGAGTCCGGCCCTGTGACTGAGCGGGCTGGACCTGGCTCTCGAGGGGAATATTGAAGCCTTCGGATCATGGACTGTTTTCATGGGCCTGGCCTTTATACCGGGGTGAAGAAATCCAGCGATCATCAATTGCCCCTTTATTTCCTCAGCAGTTATTCCATGACTGGTGAGGGGATAAATCTTTAAACTCTATTCATGACCGTGCGGTCTGAGAACTGCTCTTGTCGAAAGTATCCCTTTCTTGCCTTTTTATTATTTTTGTCTGAGCGTTGGACTCTCGTGTATGTTTTTTGCCCCTGAGTATTTATGGGTTGTCTTCTCTCGAGCGTTTTGCGGGCTCTTTGTTGCCTGGACCTTTCTCTAGGCCAGCTGAATTGGTTTAGTGTGAGCGGTCAATTTCCGAGGTCGGTGCCTCTTATGATTGCCCCTGATTCTCTGTTTGGCTTTGTATTTTGGTATGTAGTTTGCTTAATAATCGCCTTGCCTTAATTCGGTCTGCCTATTGGGTTTACCAGTACTACGCTCGTTTTCTTGAGATCGGCATGATGCTTTGGTACTTTTGGCTGTTGTGAGATCCAAGTCTCTCTACCTGAAGACTCGAGTTCCTTTGGGAGATCGGAGTTTTAACTTCTCATTTATGGTCCCGTGCCCCAATCTTTCATGTGAGATCGGAACTACGTTCTTATGAGTTATTTTTGCTTGTAGCACCGGATGATCTTGGGGATTCCGGCCATTTTCGCTCCGGGAGATCTTTTAAGGTCTTCGCCGGTATTCTGCCTCAGTGAGGTATTCTACCTCATTGAGGTCTTCTGCCTCATTTGAGGTCTTCTGCCTCATTTGAGGTCTTCTGCCTCGTTGAGGTCTTCTGCCTCGTTGAGGTCTTCTGCCTCGTTGAGGTCTTCTGCCTCGTTGAGGTCTTCTGCCTCATTTGAGGTCTTCTGCCTCGTTGAGGTCTTCTGCCTCATTTGAGGTCTTCTGCCTCGTTGAGGTCTTCTGCCTCCTTTGAGGTCTTCTTTTGTCAAGACCTTATTGAGGTCTTCCTTTGCTAGGACCTCAGTGAGGTCTTCTTTTGTCAAGACCTTATTGAGGTCTTCCTTTGCTAGGACCTCAGTGAGATCTTCTTTTGTCAAGACCTTATTTGAGGTCTTCTTTTGCTAGGACCTCAGTGAGGTCTTCTTTTGTCAAGACCTTTTTGAGGTCTTCTCTTGTCAAGACCTTATTGAGGTCTTCTCTTGGTGGGACCTCAGTGAGGTCTTCTTTTGTCAAGACCTCGTTGAGGTCTTCTTTTGTTTTTCCGGGAGTTCTTAGGGGATCCCGGTCTTTTTGTTTATCCGGGAGATCTTGGGGATCCCGGTCTTTTTGTTTATCCGGGAGATCTTGGGGATCCCGGTCTTTTTGTTTACCCGGGATTTGCTAGGACCTCAGTGAGGTCTTCTTTTGTCAAGACCTTTTTGAGGTCTTCTCTTGTCAAGACCTTATTGAGGTCTTCTCTTGGTGGGACCTCAGTGAGGTCTTCTTTTGTCAAGACCTCGTTGAGGTCTTCTTTTGTTTTTCCGGGAGTTCTTAGGGGATCCCGGTCTTTTTGTTTATCCGGGAGATCTTGGGGATCCCGGTCTTTTTGTTTATCCGGGAGATCTTGGGGATCCCGGTCTTTTTGTTTACCCGGGAGATCTTGGGGATCCCGGTCTTTTTGTTTATCCGGGAGATCTTGGGGATCCCGGTCTTTTTGTTTACCCGGGAGATCTTGGGATCCCGGTCTTTTTGTTTATCCGGGAGATCTTGGGGATCCCGGTCTTTTTGTTTATCCGGGAGATCTTGGGGATCCCGGTCTTTTTGTTTACCCGGGAGATCTTGGGGATCCCGGTCTTTTTGTTTATCCGGGAGATCTTGGGGATCCCAGTCTTTTTGTTTATCCGGGAGATCTTGGGGATCCCAGTTTTTTTGTTTATCCGGGAGATCTTGGGGATTCCGGTCTTTTTGTTTACCCGGGAGATCTTGGGGATCCCGGTTTTTTTGTTTATCCGGGAGATCTTGGGGATCCCGGTCTTTTTGTTTACCCGGGAGATCTTGGGGATCCCGGTCTTTTTGTTTATCCGGGAGATCTTGGGGATCCCGGTCTTGTACCTCTGAGTTCTCTATGTCTCAGGGTCTTCTGAAAGATTCAGGATTTTTCTGCAAAATAATAACTTGCACAGAGCACATATAACGAGGATGCTCGTTGTTAATTCAATAATATCCATCAATAAATAATATGTCACACATGTCCCTTGGTTTCATTTTTCAGGTACATGCAAGTATTAACTCATGCAATTTTTAGAGATGCAATGAACAATATTTTTGCATGTGTAAATTTCTTCAGGATTTTTCAATTTTCACTTTGATAAAATATTGTGTTGGAATATGTAAACTATTGTAAAATGATTAAGTATTATTTACACTTTATAGTTCTAAAATTAATAATAACTGCAAAACCATAAAGTGAAAGTAAAGTAGAAGATTCTTGATTTTAAAGTATATCTGGTTGTGACGATGATTAGTAATTAATTATTTGCAGGAGGAGTAGATTGTGGGTAAGCTAATTTTAGAAAATCATTTACGATGGCATTGTTGTAATATTTATAAAGGATTTGGGTACCTACCTCCCAGCATTTAAGAGCCACGTTGACCACTTTTGTATGAGTTGTGTTGACGCGTCATTTTACTCCGGTCCCCTCAAACTCAATCTTGAAAGATTGATAATTTTAGTGTTTGGTCGACCTGCTGTAGTCCGAGCTCTTCACTCGTGTTTTTCTGTTGTTTTGTCCCACTGCAGCCTTATAGCTTCACTGGGATCGTTCGATCTGTTGTCCTCTTTCTGAGGCCATGCGTGACCAGCTCTGTGTAATTCATGGCTTTACAATCTTTTGGAGCCCTCTAATCATGGTTCGCCGACCTCGTCTATTTGCTTTTTCAGAGCTCCTTCCAATGTTGGGATAAAGGTTAGAGATGGTCCTATCTTCATCATTAGAAAAATCTCCCTGCTTTGATGTTGGGTCGGAGACAGCTTAAACAACTATTGGGCTTCGTTGTCCTTGGTTGTCAGCGGTCGCCATCATGCCATAGAATACCTACGTCTGATCGTGAGTTTAATTGTTGAAACAAGACCATCACGGGTGCCCTTCTTGCAAAGGAATAGAATTAAATAACCTGCAGCTAAAAAATTCAGTATCATTTACAGGTTCTTTCCAGGAACCAAGCTGGTGTATTCTTCTGCTCGTTGATCATTGGTTGTGTCTTATGCACCACAAGCATGGGTTATTTATGCTTCCTTCTATGCATAGGATTGCTCATGATTCTCTGTAAAAATTTGTAAGCGAACAGGTTGTATAATTTTTACAAGCCAGGGAAAAATAGAATCAAAATAGTAACTTAACCCAGTCCAAGAATGGGAAAACAGCAATCAGTAGCCTAAGCAGCAATGGTGTGTCCCTGTCTCTTCCCCCAATCATTTCAAGAAATAATTCAATAGCTTCCTTATCACACCCTCCACTTTGCACAAATCCCGTAATAATTGCAGTCCAAGACATAACATTATGATCTGACATCCGATCGAAAACCTTCTTAGAATCACCCATAGATTCATCTCTTGTGCACTTTGCATACATATCCACCAAACTACAGCCAACACAAACGTCCAAAACCAAGCCTGATTTTATGGCCCAAGAATGCAACTGTTGCCCAGCTGATAATAATCCCAATTCTGCACATGCAGAAACAACCCCACTCATTGTATATCTATCTGTTGAATATCCGTCCAAAACCAGTGTTATAAAAAGGTGAATAGCATCTCTGGAATAGCCAAATTGTTGAAGCCTAGCTATTAGCAGAGTCCAAGCAACAATATTTTCTTATTCATTTTATCGAACACCTTATATGCAGAGTCAAATTCTCCACTTCCCTTCACAAATTCAATTTCCTCCTTCTGCCTTTTGTAATTCTCATTGCCTGCCTTCCTCCGAAACGTGCTCTTTCCTCTCCCAAGCTCCATCTCCGCACTCAGTGTCGCGAAAAAGGGTACAGGGACGACATCAGCCGGATCAACATCAATTATCCTTTTCGCAAACGATTAAGTCCTCAAATGCTCGAGGGTCATCAGGTCCCCCGTCATACAGTACTCCGCACTGTACTGCTTGATCAATGGGTTCTCGGGATATGGAGGGAATTTGGAGCTTTTGTACCCATAAATCTGGGAGTGATCTGGGTCGTAGCTAATGTGGGAGTCGAGTACAGTGGAGGACCAGTACTGGTCAAGGAGGCCGTAGTTAAAGGATCTAGGAAGGTCTGACTGACGGCATTACGCGAACCGCAGCAGAGAGCGGCGCTGGACGCGACGATCATTTTTATCCGACCTGAATTGTGAGCCCGATCTCAAATACGGCTCCGACCTCAATCACAGATCTGAGCTCGAGCAGGGATCCGATCGGAACGAGCAATCTATCGCTGTGGTCGTCGAATTTGCCGATGACAGAGCCACCTTTTTGCTTCGCCAGCTTTCCACAAACACGGCTTTGAGCTCGATCACAATTCTGAGCTCGAGCACGGATCCGACCTGAACGAGCAATCTATCGCTGTGGTCGTCGGATTTGCCGAGCTCCTTCCTGTCTTGCTATTCTGACCCACTAACTTGCTGATTCAAATCATGAGGGCAGTCTGGCCATCCGACCAGGAATGCGGGATCATCCTCCAACATAGCTTTGACCCCAAGCTTACATCTATCTGACTTCACGATTTCACTCTCAAGCTTGGGTCCGTCAACTATTAAGCATGAGCTGATTTATTCATGTGGTTCAATGCCCAGTCGGGTTCGCGATGTTTATTGGGAATCTCTTGTTGGTTTGTTGAAGTCGTTCTTTCCCATTTCGCTTTTCCGACTTGCCTGAGCTTTTCCTCCGACCTGTTGAGCGTGGTCTGCTGGAGCCTTCCCACTCAAAAGTTGATTATCTGGTGGTGGTGTCTGCTTTAATTCTTGAAGGCTGTGGTTTCTTCCCTTGCAGACGTGGTGTCAGCTCCATCATGCCCTCATATCTGGTCCAATTCGGTATCGCGACGACCTCACTTGTTGGAGCTTGACCAGACCAGCGACTTCTTCATCAGGTCGGCGCGCCTTTAGCACCATCATGTCTGTCTATCTGGTCTATTTCCACATCACCCCGACCTCATTTGTCGGGTCTTGACCAGACTAGCAGCTTCCTCCTCAGGTCGGCGCGTCTTTGGCAGCTCGAGCTCTTTCCACTCCTGCTATTTCTACATATATATATATATATATATATGATAGGCGGTTGTCGAAGCCGTCAAAAATAAACCTATTAAACGATCAACAAATAAATTTGTAGATAGTGGCAATAGGGTCGAACCACAGGGAATTGACACCAAGTATCTTCCTAATAATGACTAAGGCAAGTAATAACAAATAAGTAAAAGATGGGGGTTTGTTTTGATGAGTTAAAATCTAAAAGCAAAAGAGAACAATAATTTAATTGAAAAGGAATTCCAATGAGAAAGAGATTCTAGCTGAAGTGTGAGTCTAATTCAGTTTGTTCAGAATTGATCATTGATTATTAAAGACTCCTATTTGATTTCAATAAATTAGTTTTGGTTGTGGAAGACGCTTCTCACAATCCAAATTCCTCCTTAGTTCTAGTTTGATTAGGAAACGTTCGCTAATCAAACACTAATCAACAAGTTGCCAAGGAACGTCCTTGGGGCATTATAGCATCGAACAACTGTTGATTGCATTAAGACTTAGAGAAACCCAATTCTATCCTTGCCAACCGCGTGGTCAAGTTTAGATTATGCAACCTGATTAAATGTGTATTTGAACAACCTAAGCAATTACGGACCTAAATCATTCAAACAATATTACTTAAGCAAATTAAAAGCAATGGGCCCTTATTGATTCTAAAAGCAAAGTAATATTTATAGAAAAGATCAGATTGCATAAATATTAAAACAAACAAGAGTTCAACAATGGAGTATTAAACCTCCCAATTCATCACAAATCTGAATATTCTCAATTTCAACTAGAAAATAATGAGTTTAGCCACTCATGGTGACTAAAATACACAAAAGATGAAAAGAAAGAAAAAGAAAGAACAGCTGAAGAGTTTCTGGCGAGGGAGAAGGTGCTGATCAGAAGATGATTTTCTGGTTTGGAAGTCCTCCTTTTATAGCTGAAGAATTCTCTCATCTAGGGTTTTGAAATCCCTTTTTGATTTGGTGTTGGACTCCTCTTTTGATGTTAAATTTAATTGCAATTGGATTTCCTTGGATGAGAAGCTCTTTCGTGGCTCTTGGATAAGTGCTGGAAGTGATTGGATTGGATTTGGACTTCTGAAAATTCGGATTTCTGTTTGCTGTCCATTTTCCCGCTCTGCTGTAATTTTCTGCTGTCAAAGTGATTTGCCCGGCGATTTGACCAGTTTCTTGGGCAAATCACTGGGCAAATCGCTTCTCTGTGAGTCAGTCCTCTATGCCTCTGCGAGTGATTTGGCCAGTGATCCTCGATTGTCTTGGTCAAATCGCCTGCCCATGTCACTGCTGTCTGTTGATTTGGGTATCTGTTTTAGCTTGATCTGGGCAGTGATTGGAGCAGATTTTTGGGCAAATCACTGGGCAAATCATCCTTTTGCAAATTTTCTGCACTTTTTCTCCCATTTTCCAGATTCTTCCTTTTCTGTAAAAACAATATAAAAACTATAAATTAAGCTAGAAAATGTGTAAATAAGCAATAAAAGAGATAATAAAAATGTGGCTAAATTGTGCTTGATCAAATACCCCCACACCTAGCTTTTTGCTTGTCCTCAAGCAACAAATAACTTAGCCAATCAAGCCCCCTTTTTCCTTAGAACCTAAACACCACTTAATCAGCCCCCCCTAGACTCCTAACCTGAATTATCACAGTATAGAGTACATGCACTAAGGTCATCCTCTCCTTTCCTTGTTTCCTTTTACCTACCATGGTCAAGGGAAAGGTTTTTGATTCAATCATGCTTATTCTTTTATGTTAGGTTTAATGCAACCCCTAGGAGTGACTTGCCCCTTTCCTTCTCTATTTCTTTTTGTTTTTATTTTCAGCAGCACTTATTCTTATCCTTGCCTGAAAAAGTCACTAACCTTTTTACGCGATTGTGCACATGGGTGATACACCCCCGGTTACTCAGTTAGTCACTTGTTCAAGTGGCTATTAGCTCTGTTCATAGTCTAGACCATCGAAACTTATTTGCTTGAAAAAGTTACTGACCTTTTTACGCGATTGTGTACATGGGTGATACACCCCCGGTTACTCAGTCAGTCACTTGTCCAAGTGGCTTTTAGGCACAGTTCATAGTCTTAGACCATTGGAACAAGTTTGTGATTTGTGCTGGTTTGTCATGATAGTTTGGGCAAATCAGCTCATAGGGAGTTACACTAACTTTGTGTTTGCATGTATTTGTATTTTTATTTCCCTTGACCTTAGCAAATTTAAGGATTCAATTCAAGAGAAAAACTCCCTAAGTGAAGGTAACATACTGTGAATGATTCAATTTAGGCTTAAAGGGGTGGCAAATCAATGGGGTCATGAGATAAGGGCACTCTTTCAACCTTGTTAACTATGTTGAGTAAAGCAATTAGCTACAAAATTCTGTGTGTGTGCAAAAAAAGGGTAAAAATAATGCAAAAAGAAACAAAAAGAAACAAAAAGAAATCAAAAAGGTAAAAATGTGGTGTGATCATTGAATAAATACTCTCCAGTACCCCCACACCTATCCCACATATTGTCCTCAATGTGTGAATAAACATATAGAAAAATGAAGGAGAAAAGGGAAAGATATTTCCTGGCCTGGGGGTGATTTGACCAGTGACTTGAGCAAGTACTAGGCAAATCACTGGGCAGATTGCTATCTGTCATGGTGCTGGGGCAGAAAATGGTCCACCAGCAGGTCCAACAAGTGCTCCATCCTTTGCATTCGTTCTTCAATCCTACTGAGACGAGCCTCTACTGTCTGGTTGGGGGCTTCGTCTTCAGGTGGCTGAGGAGCATCCTGCTGGGGGGCTGCTGGATGTGGTTCATTTGCAGGTTCCTGCCCTATTGCTTGTGTTGTCTCTTCTGCAGGGGCTGTTATAGTGGCTGGCTGCTGGGTGGTGGTGCTTATGGTGGCTTTCTTCCTCCTGAAAACACGCTCATGGCGTGGCGTTACTGGACCTGCAGGTGCAATGGAAAAAACATCCCCCACCTTACAAAGCAACCCCATATCATCCAATGTGCGTAGGTCCAAGGGGGTTGTTTTGGGGGTGGGGGAGAGGTCAGTATATGCTGGGTGCAAAAGTTTTAGATTCACTGCAATGGCAGTGATCAAGGGGCCAAAAATCAGTGGCCTGTTATACTGAATGATGCTAGATAATTGGGTGGCAACCCAGTATCCCAGATGTATTTTCCTATGTGTGTGCATGCACCAAAGAATATATAACTCAGTTCTGGTCAGGATGTTGGAAGCATCCTTCCTCCCAGAGAATGTGTATGCCAGGAACCTGTGAAGGTATTTCAGACTGGGGTTGCTGAGGTATAGGTCCTTGGACCTAGTGGGTGAGTATGGTTCTGGTGGATTATCACTCAACTCCAAGTACACAGAGCTTGGATCAAACTCAGCAGGGAAGTCCCAGGTGGACTGTGGGCATTCACAGCCCATGGCTATGCCGAATTCCTGCAGGGATAAGCGAAATCGCTTCCCCAGTAACCTAAATCCAATAGTTCCTGGTGTGTGTATGTTGTGCATGGCAGGTTTATCAAAATAAAATGTAGTGAAGAACTCCTGTGTGAGTTCCAGGAAAGAGGGCATGCGCAGGAAAAAGAAGGAGTCCCAGCCAATAGCAGAAATTAGAGAACGTACCTGGGAATGGAGTCTCAGTGCTCCAAGGGTGGCATGATGGATTTGCTTACCTGGGTGATATGGTAGGGATGAGATTTTAAGCAGCCTGGTGCGCTCAGAAATTTTATTGAATGTCAGTGCTTTGACGATGTGATCTGGGTGTGCTGGCCTGGGCAAATCGCTGGGCAAATTGCTGGGCACATCACTGAGTGTGTCGCTGGGCACATCGCTAGGCTCATCACTTTGTAAGTCTGTGGGCGCACCAGTGGGCGTATCATTGGGCAAAGCGCTGGTGGTATCAGTGGGCAGATTGCTGGGCGCATCAGTGGGCTCATTAGTGGTGGCATCAGTGGGCAAATTACTGGGCGCACCGCCTTCCTCGTGAACTGTGGGATGTGTGGCAATGGCGGTTTGTGGTTCTAGCTCTGATCTCGGCGGTGGAGGTGGCGACTGAGTTCTTGGCCGTTTCTGGCCGTGGCTGGAGGAAGTGGTGGATTCAGGCAGTATTTCGCCGGCAGGGTTGGCCGTCGAGGCTGTTGTGGATGGTGGTGGCGGCGTTCTTTGTTGTTTCTTTTGCCGGCGATATATCTGGACGGCCGGTGAATCGGTGCGTCCTGTTCCTGTGCTTGTGGCCGGTGGTGTCTCGGTGTTGATGGTGGCCGGAGGAGGTGCGTCCCACGCTTCATCGTCACTGTCAGAGGGAGTGGGTGGTTTGGGTAGCCCTAATTTCTTCCACATGAATGGTCCGCCGGTGGCCCTCATCTTGATTCTTACCATGGTGGTCTTGGGTTTGCCGGTGGCTGAGTGGTGGTCGGAGAAGAGAAAGCTCGAAGAAGAAGAAGAGGAAACAGTAGTTAGCGTAAAAAGTAAAAGAATAAAATATAAAAGAAAAGACTACTTAAAGTGATTTGGGTATGTGAATCTGCCCTGATCATTTAATGCTGGCCCTCTTGATTATTGACATGGTGGTTTGCCCAGTGATTTGGGCAAGCAGTGGGCAAATCACTGGGCCAGATCACTCTTCTTTTGCAATTGCTGTACTGGTACTGTTCACGCCTTTTGCTGATGACGTGCTTGATCTTGCGATTGGACCGGTGATCTGGTCAGTTTATCTGGGCAATTGGGCAAATCACTACCCCAATCACTTGTGATTATGGTACATTCAGTCGATTTGCCCAGCGATTTGGGCAAGTATTGGGCAAATCACTGGGCAAATCACTGCCTCTGGGCTGCCTCCCAGTAGCGCCCTGTTTTCTGTCTTGGGCTGGACTTCAGTGTCTTGCTCAGCAGTCTTGGGAAGGGGGATCCAAGGGAACCTCCTCCACAACATGGACAGTAAAACCTTCATAGAATCTCTTCAAACGATGCCCATTAACTTTGAAAACTTTGCTTGTTTGTGGACTCCGTATGTCAACAGCTCCATGTGGATAAACATGCTCAACCAAAAATGGCCCAATCCACCTAGACCGAAGCTTTCCAGGGAATAATTTGAACCTGGAATCAAAGAGCAAAACCTTATCACCAACCTGGAAGTGTTTTCTGGAGATGTTCTTGTCATGGAAAGCTTTGGTCCTTGCTTTATAATCCCATGAAGCTTCATATGCATCACGCCTAATCTCCTCAAGCTCTTGAATCTGTAATTTTCTGTTAACTCCAGCTTCTTTTTCATCAAGATTACAGCTCTTCACAGCCCAATAGGCTTTATGTTCAAGTTCCACAGGTAGATGGCATGCTTTCCCATAAATCAGCCTATATGGAGACATCCCAATTGGAGTCTTATATGCTGTTTTATATGCCCATAATGCATCATTGAGGCGTGTACTCCAGTCCTTTCGATTTGGGCAGACCGTTTTCTCCAAGATGGACTTTATCTCCCTGTTTGATACTTCAGCTAGCCCATTTGTTTGAGGATGATAGGCAGTAGAGGTTCTATGGATGACATGGTGCTTCTTTAGGAGAGTTTCTACCACCTTGTTGCAAAAATGGGTGCCTCGGTCGCTGATTATTGCCTTGGGCAGTCCAAATCTTGAGAAAATGTGGGACTTTACAAATTCACACACTGTTTTGGCATCATCAGCTCTTGTTGCTTTGGCCTCAATCCACTTGGACACATAATCCACAGCAAGAAGTATGTAGGTGTTGCCAAAGGAAGGTGGGAATGGTCCCATGAAGTCAATGCCCCATATGTCAAAGATTTCACACACCATGATGGGTGCTTGAGGCATTTCACTTCTTTTGCCAAGGTTTCCTGTTTGTTGGCATCTTGCACATGACCTACAAAATAAATAAGCATCTCTAAATATGTTAGGCCAAAATAATCCACTTTCAAGGACTTTCAAGGCTGTCTTGCGTGGCCCAAAGTGACCTCCACAGCTGTAGGAGTGGCAGAAAGTTAGGACAGAAGTGATCTCATGGTTTGGGATGCATCTCCTTATGACTTGGTCTGCACAATGCTTCCATAGGTAGGGCTCATCCCACACATAATACCTTGCCTCTTTCTTGATCTTGTCTCTTATGTGTTTGGGCAAATCAGTAGGCAAATCACCTATGGCAAGGAAATTGACAATATCAGCATACCATGGTTCCTCTTCTTGGACAGCAAAGAGGTGCTCATCAGGGAAGGTCTCATTGATGGGGCATGTCTCCATCTCAGTCAGAATTCTGCTGAGGTGATCAGCTACAAGGTTCTCCTTGCCTTTCTTGTCACGGATCTCCAAATCAAACTCTTGTAACAGCAGTATCCATCTCACCAGCCTAGGTTTGGACTCCTTTTTCTTGATTAAGTACCTTAGTGCAGCATGATCTGAGTATATAATCACCTTTGTCCCAAGTAGGTAGGGTCTAAACTTCTCCAATGCAAACACAACAGCCAGCAATTCTTTTTCTGTGGTGGAATAGTTGCATTGTGCAGCATCTAGGGTGCGTGAGGCATAATGAATGACATGAGGAGAGTTACCTATGCGCTGTCCCAATACTGCACCTATAGCAAAGTTGCTGGCATCACACATGATCTCAAATGGAATGGTCCAATCAGGTGGCTGGATGACTGGGGCAGAAATTAGGAGTGATTTGATCAAATCAAAGGCTGATTTGCAGCTGTCATCAAAGTTGAATGGTACATCCTGCTGTAACAATCTGCAAAGAGGCTGAGTTATTTTAGAAAAATCCTTGATAAACCTCCTGTAAAAACCAGCATGTCCAAGGAATGATCGAATCTCCCTAATGCTGGTTGGGTAGGGCAGATTTTTGATGGTGTCGATTTTGGCTTTGTCCACCTCAATCCCTTTTGCTGAAACAATATGGCCTAAGATTAAGCCATGGCTGACCATAAAGTGGCACTTCTCATAGTTGAGAACCAAGTTTGTCTCCAAACACCTTTGAAGTATCTTTTCCAAGTTGGCTAGGCATTCATGAAATGAGTTGCCATACACAGTAAAGTCATCCATGAAGACTTCAATGATCTTCTCCACATAATCAGAAAAAATGCTCATCATGCACCTTTGGAAAGTGGCTGGTGCATTGCAAAGACCGAAGGGCATCCTCCTAAATGCGAATGTGCCAAATGGGCATGTGAAAGTGGTCTTCTCTTGATCTTCTGGTGCAACGGGGATTTGATAAAATCCAGAATATCCATCAAGGAGGCAGTAATGGCTTTTTCCAGCAAGTCTCTCAAGCATTTGGTCCATGAAGGGCAAGGGAAAGTGATCCTTCCTTGTGGCTGTGTTGAGTTTCCTGTAGTCCATGCAAACTCTCCACCCATTTTGCACACGAGTGGGTACTAGCTCTCCTTCAGAATTAGGGACAATGGTAATCCCGGTCTTCTTTGGTACCACATGGATGGGACTCACCCATTTACTGTCAGAAATGGGGTAGATTACCCCAATGTCTAGGAGCTTCACAATCTCCTTCTTTACAACCTCCATCATAGGTGGATTCAGCCTTCTTTGTGCCTCACGAACAGGTTTGCATTCATCCTCCATGAGAATCCTATGCATGCATGTTGATGGTGAGATACCCTTTATGTCCTCCAATGTCCACCCAATTGCCTTCTTGTGTTTCATCAACACATCCAGGAGCTTTTTCTCTTCTTCTTGGCTGAGCTGGTTGGAAATGATTACTGGAAGTGTATTTCCAGCTCCCAAGTAGGCATATTTGAGGTGGTTAGGCAAAGGTTTCAGATCTGGTGCATCCTCTGTCTGCTGGTTTTCTGTCTGCATACTGTCCGATTTGAGCTGTGATTTGAGCAGATTTTTGGGCAAATCACTGGGCAAATCACTCATACCTAGCAAGTTACAGCAGTCTGCTGTTTTGTCTGCTTCAGAGATGTTGCTGTCCACTTCTTCTCTCCTGCAAAGACCTTCATAAAGTAAGTTTTCTTGATCAAAATCAAAAACTTCTTGGCTTAAATCATCAATAACATCAAGTCCATAAACATGAGAAACATCATTGGGGAATTTCATGGCATCATAAACATTAAATTTGATAACTTCCCCTTCAAACTCCATAGTCAATGTGCCATCATGCACATCAATTTTTGTTCTTGCTGTGCTCAAGAATGGTCTCCCAAGTAGGATATCAGAGGTGGTGTTGCTCTTGTCTTCCTCCATGTCAATAACATAAAAATCTGCTGGAAAGACTAATTGGTCCACTTGCACCAACACATCTTCAAGCACTCCTTTGGGGTAGACAATGGACCGGTCAGCTAATTGGATCACAATGCTGGTGCTTTTGAGTGTACCTGCATTTAACAAGTTAAAAATAGACAGAGGCATGACATTTATTGAAGCTCCAAGGTCACACATGGCCTTCTTTATTCCCACATTGCCTATTTTGCATGAAACCGCAAACATTCCTCTATCCTTGCATTTGACTGGTAGTTTCCTTTGGATGACAGCTGAAACACACTCCCCCACGCTTACCTTCTCACGTTTAGCAAGTTTCCTTCGGTTTGTGCATAGCTCTTTGAGGAATTTGGCATACCTTGGAATTTGCTTCACAGCATCAAGTAGGGGAATGTTAATTTCCACTTTGCGAAGTGTCTCCAATATCTCTTTTTCCTCTTTCTCCTTTTGGGACCTTGCAAATCTCTTTGGGAAGGGAGGAGGTACCTTGAATTTCTCCATAGGTTGCTGTTTCTGCCTTTGACTTGATTCTGCCTGGTCTGTTGATTTGGGCAAATCACTTTCTGCCTTCTCTGGAGAATTGGGCAAATCACTGCTGGACAGCTTAGTTTGCCCAGCGATCGGGTCTGTTTCTACAAGCAAACTGGGCAAATCACTGCCCTGATTACTTTCTGGCAGAATTTCTTCCATGCCCTGTTTTTGCATTTTTTCAGCCCTATTGTCTTGCAACTCCTTTCCACTCCTCAATGTGATGGCACTAGCATTTTGCCTTGGATTTATCTCAGTTTGGGAAGGTAGCTTTCCTTGTGATTCAATTTTGTTTAAGGATGAAGCCATTTGCCCCATTTGTTTCTCAAGATTCTGCACAGTATTTGCCAAATTTTTCACAATCTCTTCAAGAGATGCATTAGAATTCTGAGGTGCAGCTTGTGCTTGGTTTCTTTGCTGGTGGCTTGGATATTGCTGTCCCCTTGCATAACTGAAATTTGGATGGTCCCTCCAACCTGGATTATAAGTATTTGCATAGGGATCATACCTTCTTTGCCCATTAAAGCCTCCAATAGCATTGACTTGCTGGTCCTCCTCTTGAAGGGAAGGACATAGATCAGTAGGGTGGTTGTTGGCACATATTCCACATGTCTTGGGCTGCTGAATTTGCTGGACTTGTTGGGTTTGACCCACAACAAGGCTGCGGACAGCATTGGTGAGATCAGAAATTTGGGATGCCAAATCAGATGTACTCACCTCATTCACTCTCCTTGATGGCTGCTCTTGATCTCCAAACTGCTGAGAAGCTGCAGCCATGGTAGAAATTAAGTCTCTCATTTCTCGAGCTGATTTTTTCTCAATTGATCCTCCACAGGCTGCGTCAATAAATTTTCTTTCTGAGGGTAGCAAACCTCCATAGAAGTAATGAATGAGAGATTTGTCAGAAATATCATGTTGAGGGCAGCTTGTGCACAGCCTTTTGAACCTTTCCCAGTATTCATACAAGTTTTCAGAGTGCTTTTGCTTTATGCCACTTATTTCTCGACGGATGCCTATGGCTTTTGAAGTTGGGAAGAATTTCCTCAAGAATGTTCTTACCATATCAGCCCATGATGTGATGGATCCAGGTGGTAAGTAAAATAGCCATTCCTTGGCATAGTCGTCAAGGGAAAAAGGGAAGGCTCTAAGCTTGATATCCTCTTCTGGAATACCTTGGGGTCTCAAGGTGGAGCACACCACATGGAATGCCTTCAAATGCTTGTGAGGATCTTCATTTTCTAAGCCTCTGAATTTGGGCAGGAGATGGATCAGACCTGTCTTGAGCTCAAAAGGTGCTGTCAATGGGGGATACTCAATGCATAAGGGCGCTTGGTCTCCTTCTGGTTCATCTAGCTCTCCGAGGGTTCTTTCCCGTGGCTGAGGTACTTGGATAAGCAAGTTTCTGGCTTGATTTTCAGCTTCAACACGTGCAGCAGGTGGTGCTGCCATAGCTGGATTTTCTGCCATAACCTGGAACTCAGTTTCTGGTGCAAAATCAGTAGTGGCTGTAGGCGAGTCTGCTGGTGCAAAAATTTCTGCAGCAGGGGCAGATGTGACAGCAAGTGCTTCAGTTGGTGCAGAAGTAGGTGAATTTGCTGGTGCAGAAAAATCAGCAGGTGTAGTAACAGCTCTGTGAGATGGTGTTGCTGATGAAGATGCCTTTGAGGCTTGGTTCCTCAAATTTGCTTGCTTCCTTAAGTGCTTGGCAGTTTTCTCAATCTCAGGGTCGTAAAGAAGAGTGTCTTTGCGGCCAGACCTGGTCATAAAGGGAAAATACGTTAGTTTTAATCATTTCCCCGGCAACGGCGCCAATTTTTGATAGGCGGTTGTCGAAGCCGTCAAAAATAAACCTATTAAACGATCAACAAATAAATTTGTAGATAGTGGCAATAGGGTCGAACCACAGGGAATTGACACCAAGTATCTTCCTAATAATGACTAAGGCAAGTAATAACAAATAAGTAAAAGATGGGGGTTTGTTTTGATGAGTTAAAATCTAAAAGCAAAAGAGAACAATAATTTAATTGAAAAGGAATTCCAATGAGAAAGAGATTCTAGCTGAAGTGTGAGTCTAATTCAGTTTGTTCAGAATTGATCATTGATTATTAAAGACTCCTATTTGATTTCAATAAATTAGTTTTGGTTGTGGAAGACGCTTCTCACAATCCAAATTCCTCCTTAGTTCTAGTTTGATTAGGAAACGTTCGCTAATCAAACACTAATCAACAAGTTGCCAATGAACGTCCTTGGGGCATTATAGCATCGAACAACTGTTGATTGCATTAAGACTTAGAGAAACCCAATTCTATCCTTGCCAACCGCGTGGTCAAGTTTAGATTATGCAACCTGATTAAATGTGTATTTGAACAACCTAAGCAATTACGGACCTAAATCATTCAAACAATATTACTTAAGCAAATTAAAAGCAATGGGCCCTTATTGATTCTAAAAGCAAAGTAATATTTATAGAAAAGATCAGATTGCATAAATATTAAAACAAACAAGAGTTCAACAATGGAGTATTAAACCTCCCAATTCATCACAAATCTGAATATTCTCAATTTCAACTAGAAAATAATGAGTTTAGCCACTCATGGTGACTAAAATACACAAAAGATGAAAAGAAAGAAAAAGAAAGAACAGCTGAAGAGTTTCTGGCGAGGGAGAAGGTGCTGATCAGAAGATGATTTTCTGGTTTGGAAGTCCTCCTTTTATAGCTGAAGAATTCTCTCATCTAGGGTTTTGAAATCCCTTTTTGATTTGGTGTTGGACTCCTCTTTTGATGTTAAATTTAATTGCAATTGGATTTCCTTGGATGAGAAGCTCTTTCGTGGCTCTTGGATAAGTGCTGGAAGTGATTGGATTGGATTTGGACTTCTGAAAATTCGGATTTCTGTTTGCTGTCCATTTTCCCGCTCTGCTGTAATTTTCTGCTGTCAAAGTGATTTGCCCGGCGATTTGACCAGTTTCTTGGGCAAATCACTGGGCAAATCGCTTCTCTGTGAGTCAGTCCTCTATGCCTCTGCGAGTGATTTGGCCAGTGATCCTCGATTGTCTTGGTCAAATCGCCTGCCCATGTCACTGCTGTCTGTTGATTTGGGTATCTGTTTTAGCTTGATCTGGGCAGTGATTGGAGCAGATTTTTGGGCAAATCACTGGGCAAATCATCCTTTTGCAAATTTTCTGCACTTTTTCTCCCATTTTCCAGATTCTTCCTTTTCTGTAAAAACAATATAAAAACTATAAATTAAGCTAGAAAATGTGTAAATAAGCAATAAAAGAGATAATAAAAATGTGGCTAAATTGTGCTTGATCAATATATTATTTTTATTTATTTATTTTTTTTTAACTTGGAATCTTACAGCCAACCTGCCCATCTAACCCTTACAATATATATATACGGCCGACCTCACAATTTCAACAAATATGTATATTATGCATTCTTTCTTCTTTTTACAGAAAAAATTAAAATTTATACTTACAGGCAAGCACTTCGATCTGAAGTTTCATCTCGTCAGATCTCAAAGAAAAAGTTAGTAGTAATAATATTTAATAAATGTTAAAATAAACAACGAGGGTAGGAAAATGAAGATTAAGAGACTGTCAAGATATTCTTAAACCAGCTGGGTCTTTCTTTTCAGCTGGGTTACTGTAAATCTCCAGCTTTCTTTTTCGTATAAGCTTTCATACCTCCATGTGGATCTCAATGGGTGGATTTAGGAACTCCGGTGACGAAAAGGTCCCCTTCGTTCCCACAGACGGCGCCATTTGATAAATATTTTCCTCTTCCTGGTCCATGATAGATCTGGTTTTCTTCTGGGTCCCTTCTTGCTGGGCTCCCTGGTGGATCTCTCCATGTTCTTCCTTGTGAAGGGACCTGTAAAATAAGAAAGAAAGGTCAGGGGCCTACCGGGTGTGCCCCGGCAGAGGCCCTCCGACGCTCAAGTCAGATTTTATGGCTCAGAGTAATATATTTAGGCAAGGGTTACAGAAAGAATAAAAATGGTGTCCAGGAAGGAGAAAGAAGAAGAAGATGAGAGCCCCCCTCTGCGTGGCCTCTACCGTGATATATATATCTGTCTCTCTGCCACAATGCTAGCTGTCTTCTATCGCCTAGCTCCGTATGTACGGATGTGTCAGGCGCCTGCTCCATGCGTAACGGCCATTAATTATCCTCTGATACGTATGATTCTCCTCTGATACGCATGCGGAAGGACCTACCAGCGGGGCATCTTGGTCATTTTCCCCTTTCCGGGCTGGGTTGAATGGTAGGGTTGAAGTTGAGTCGGGTGAGGGCCTGATTACTGGGCCGAGAGGTTTGGGCCGGTTTGATTGAGGAGTCTAGGCGGAGTCCGGCCCTGTGACTGAGCGGGCTGGACCTGGCTCTCGAGGGGAATATTGAAACCTTCGGATCATGGACTGTTTTCATGGGCCTGGCCTTTATACCGGGGTGAAGAAATCCAGCGATCATCAACTTTGATTCAAAATGATTCTTAAATTAATCTAATCTGATTCTTAAATTAAGAGATTCTTTTACCATAAACAGATTTTTTAATCTATAAAAAGGAAGCAAAATAGAAGGTTTTAAATAAATAAATAAATGAGTGTAATTTGGACTTCGGGATTTCCATTCAAGTCAGGAAAATGAGTTTTGGGGCAGTGATTTGAGATCCTCAAGGCGCTTTCGTTAGTGGTGTTTCTTGGAGACTCTTGGCTGTATGATTCAAATAGGTCGGACGTGGACCTTGAAATGGATTCTAATAGTTGTCAACACTTTCCAGTCCTAGGTAACGTTCTCTCAGAATTTCGTCAGCTTATTCCTGATTGTAATGTTATTTTTATTCAAGGATCGAGATCTAACTAAACTTTGTCTTAAATTAGGAGATAAGTTAATTCAGCAATTTATTCATTATCTTTTTCTTCGTTTTATAAATTTTATTCACCCTATTTTTCACACATATTATGAAAAATAATTTTTTATTAATTTTTCAATTATATACATTTTAAAAAATTAAATTTTATTAAATACTAAAAAATATTTTAAAATTTTTTTAAAAATAAAATAAAATTATAATAATTATTTCATATATTATTATAGTGTGAAAAAAGGAAATAGATAATGATAAATCTAGTTCTCTTCTTGCTCCATTTGATAGATCTGGTTTTCTTTTTGATATATCATATGGGTCTTTCAATACTTGATTCGAGAAAAAAATCTGCAAAATGAAGAAAGAGGGTCAGGGGTCTACTGGGGATGCCACCTGTGAAGACTCTCCGACGTTGAAGTCAGATTTTATGAACTAGAGTAGTATGTATGGATAGGCAAGAATTGCAGAGAGAAGAATAAAGAAAAAATGGAGTCTAGGAAGAAGAAGGAAGAAAAGAGAAAAAGAGAGCTTCCTTTTTCCTCCTCGTGATGTATATCTGCCTCTCTATTACAATACTAGCCGTCTCTGTCACTCAGCTCCGTACGTACAAATGTGTCAGGGCTCCTCTCCATACGAGGCGGCCATTTAATTCTTTCCAGTACGCATGTGGGCAGGACTGCGAGGTGATTGGGTCTACTGTTCTTTCTTACATCACTTCACTTAGCTGAACTTCTTTTCATTGGTTCCGGGCTCACGGTGGATCTAGCTTACCCTGCGCGTCCGGATCGAGGCTTAAAACGTTGGATCGATCTTGCTTAAGGCTTGATGGGCTTTAGGCTATTGTTCTCCTCTTGAGCCCGGCTTCGCTCAGGGTAGAGGAATCCCGGCGGTTATTAAATAATAATTTTAAAATAATAAATAAAAATAAATAAAAATTATAAAATAAAGAAAATAATATAATTTATTTTTTTTGATGTTTTTACAGGTTTTTTAATTTAATATTTTGGGTTCTAGATTGAGTGTAATGGGTGATATTTTGGTTTGGATTTAATTTGGACCTAACTTATTAAATTTTTCTTGAATTTATTTAATAAAAATAGAATTTTGAGTTAAAAATGTAAAAATTTAAGCTAAGTCAATTAACCAATTTTCATTCACTTAAAATTAATTTTTCAATCTAATTTTAACTGATTTAGTTAAAATTTAAATAATTTAAGTTTATTAATAAGTAATAACATAATTCATATGAACTCTAAAAAATATTTTTTAAAAAATAATAATTATAAACTTCAAATTATGTGAAAATGTAATATATAATCATATATTAAATATTTATATATAAAATCGTTAAGTGTTTTCTAAATTTACTTAATAAAATAAAATTTTGAGTTAAAAAATATAAAAGTTTGAGTTAAGTTAATTATCCAATTTTAATTGAGCTTAAAATTATTTTTTTGAATCTAACTTTAAAAGGTATATAAATCAAAATTATATTAGATTAAAAAATAACTTAAAGTCATGCTTTGTAAACTATAAAATATCATTGTTTTTCTTTAACTGATCATCTAGGGGGAAATTGTTCACAATACCCTCCTTTTATTTTCTAAAGCCTATTGATTGAAAAAAAAAAAAATTTATATTAATTCATATTTATATTTAAAATTTAAAATAATAAAATTAAATATTTTCACTTTATTATAATAAAATTAAGTTGGAATTACAAAAGTTAACAATAAATTATAATATAATTGCTAAATTTAATTTTTATGAATTTTGATTTTTGGTATAATTTGTATATTAGTTTTTATATATGTATTATTAATTTTATTTTCTGTGACATTAAGATGGTTTAATTATAGAGTGCTAATCAACATCGGCTTCCTCTGACTTTATGGCAGGGAAAGGCATGCTTTGTGCCTTTCAGCGATAGTTTTACTGGCTTTGCTCGATTGAATTTTGTATGTGTGCTGCTTTGCTTGTGAACTTCAAAGAGAAATTCATGCGAGAAATCCTGCCGCCGATCCGCCCACCCTATTGAACTTCAAAGAGAAATTCATGCGAGGAATCCAGCCGCCGATCCGCCCAAACGCTCCGCCCGGCTCTTGCTTTCCACATCACCACCCCTAGGACTGCCATTTATGTGCCTAACAATCATTACCCATTCCAGCGCCTCGTGTGGGTCCTATTGCTGTCGGTGTTTGCATCATCCAGCAAGGTGTGACCGCTCTTTTCTCTAACTGTTTCCGCCATCATGCTCTGCGGCCAGACACTCTACTCCACCACCCAGATGAGACTCTACGACATCTTGAAACAAAAATGGACAGATCCCCAAACCAAACCATGCATTTAACAAGCAAGATTGGTGTCGGACTCATAGCCAGTGGCATCGGTGCAGCTATTGGAAACTCTGCAGACGTTGCGATGGTTTGCATGCAAGCACACGGGCGTCTTCCAGTAGCTCAACGCTGGAACTACAAGAATTTCAAATAATTAGAGATTTTAGTTGTGATTAAATATGGGTTAGATCAGACCTAAATAGCTGATTACGTGGATTTTATAAAAATAAATAAAATCACATTTAAAATAATAATTTTTAAGCATTTAATTACATTTTAAATTTACCTATTTCAATTATTTATTAAGAGCAGTTATTGATTGATATCTACCACCTATATCGTTTGTTTTCTTTTTTGTATATTATTTTTTAATCGAAAAGTCAAAAAAATAATTTAGAAGACATCATTGCTTAGTGTTTTATCGGTAGACACAAATACTAATTTTAGTATTTCGTTATATTGAAATGTTAGGAAGTGAATTTAAGGCTGTTATTATAAATTTAATCTGGATAAGTATATTGAAATAAATTTAAAAGTACATTTGAAGTCTTATTATTTTTATAATGTAATATATATATATATATATATATATATATATATAAATATTATTTAATCTCTATAATATGAATAAATTCATAAATTAATATTTCAATTTTAAAAAATATATTAAAATAGTTTTGATATTTTAAAAAATTTAATAGCGAGTCGTTTCGTTAGTTTTAATGGTTAAATATTATAAAAAAATATAAAATATCCTTAATACAGAAAAATAATTAATAAATTTTTTAAAAATTTAAAAGCTCAATTAATAAATTTTTTAAAATTATAAAAATTAAGTAGTAAAATATTTAACGTAAAAATTAACTAGTTGATTTTTTAAAATATTGAGAATATGTGAATATAGTTTTTAAAATTAAAAAATTAATTAATTTTATCCAATCATGAATCTAAATATTAAATTTTTCTTTATATAAAGTGAGAGGGAATGGTGAATACTGAAATTACCAATGATGAATACTGAAATTACCAATAACATTCTTAATAATTTAGTATTATTATAATAAATAATGTAATTCTGTAAAAAAAAATAAGTTTGAAAATTATGAATATTTTTTAAAATTTGCTATTTTCTCTGTTTTTTTTAAAAAATAAATCTGAATTTTATATTAAAAAAATTGAAAATGAAAAATCATATGTTAAAAAAGATTTGATATTTCCTATATGATGTCTGACCCAGAACTATATTTCATTTGTAAATTAAATCAATGGACTCAAGTTTTTATTATTTACCCTTTTCGTTAACTTTTTTATTTAAAATTATATGTCATTATAATTTTTTATTCTTACAGTTACTCAATTCAATAACTATTTTCACAATTTAATACAATATATCTTATTAATTTCTTTTTTCCCTATTTTAATTATTCCATCTTGTTTAGATTAATTGGAAGCAAATTTATTAAAATTAGAGTAATTAAATGTAAATAGAGTTTTTATCTGTTGGGTTAAAAATTAAATTAAATTAAATTTGATAAATTAAAAATTTAATTTAATTTTTTATAAAAATCGTTTGAATCAAATTAATTTAATTCAATTTGATTCTATAAATTAAAATTTTTTAATAAAATTTTATTTTTTTATATTATATTTTTAGCACTCTAATAAAATTAAAATTAATATTATATTATTAAAATAATATAATATTATAAATAATCGGTTTAGTTTTAATTTTATTAATCTTTTTTACTAAATTATTAATTCAGTTTGACTCTATCACTGTTGAAACTTAATTGATATAGTTTTAGATAACTGGAGAGAAAAAAAAAATTAATAATTTACAATTTAAAGAAATTATTAATTAAATTAATACTATATAATAATATGGACAGATAATCAATTTGTTTCCTTTCTACAAATCACGTGGAAATAGAAAGTAGGGACCACCAATCCATAACCAATTTCGTACTTTCCTTAATCCTTACTTTCTTCTTCCCCAAGGCTCACTCCATATTCGGAGGACCTTCTCAACTGACCATTGCCAACTCTTTCTTCAATCTTCAGAGTTCATAGCTTATTCTTTCACAGCTCACTCTTCGCCATGGATATTGTGACTGCTTTTGGAGGCTCTATCCTCGCTTTTTGCTTTCAGGGGCTTCTCGACAGGTTGAGTTCCGTTGACTTGATGAAATACGTTGGCCAAGGCCAAGTCCTGGCTCAACTCAAGAAGTGGGAGAAGATGCTCAAGAGAATTCATGCGGTGCTTGAAGATGCAGAGGAGAAGCAGACGGCAAATCGATTGGTGGGGATCTGGTTATGCGATCTCAGAGACTTGGCTTACGACCTGGAGGATATCATTGATGAACTTGCCACGGAGGTTCAGCGACGCAAGTTGGAAGACGAACCTGTTCGTCCAAATAATAAGGTGCACAGTTTTTTCTCTATTATGTGTGGTGGGGTGAATCTAAATCTAAATACCATTAAGTTCAATGCTGAAATGGTTGCCAAAATAGAGGAAATTGGTGCTAGATTAGATGAGATCATAAAGCAGAAAGATGAACTCCGTTTGGCAGAGTATTCTAGAAAGAGGGTCAGCCATGTGACAGAAAGACCCCCCTCAACCTCTTTGGTTAATGAAGCAAAGGTTTATGGTAGGGAGGAAGATAAGAAGGCGATGCTGAAATTGTTGAATGCTCAGACAAGTGATGTGGAGGTCTCTGTGATTCCCATAGTTGGGATGGGAGGACTTGGCAAGACAACCCTAGCTCAGCTAGTCTACAATGATCCCACGTTGGAGTTTGATTTGAAAGCCTGGGTTTCTGTTGGCGAAGATTTTGATGTTTTGACCATCACCAAAACAGTTCTTCTTCAATTGGGTGACGGTGGTGATGATAAAGATTTGGATTTACTCCAGGTAAAATTGAAGCAAAAGTTCTTCCAGAAAAAGTTTTTGGTGGTCATGGACGACGTCTGGACAGACAACTATGAGCAATGGACTCTGTTTCGGAGTCCTTTTGAAGCAGGGTCGAACCAGAGCAGAATTATCATCACAACTCGCAGTTAGGAGGTTTCATTGATGATGGGTACTTGATAAGCGGTTGTCGAAGCCGTCAAAAATAAATCTATTATCAATCAACAAAATAAATTTGTAGATAATGACAATAGGGTCGAACCACAGGGAATTGACACTAAAGATATTCCTAATAATAACCAAGATAAGTAAATAACAATTAATTAAAAGAGGGGGTTTGAGTTGATGAATTAAAACTAAATAGCAAAAGAAATCAATAATTTAAAGATGAGTAAATCAATAAGAGAAAAGCTTCTAGTTGAAGTATGGTTCTATTTCAGATTGTTTAGAATTGATCATTGATTCTTTAATACTCCTATTTATCTCAATAAATTAGTTTTGGATGTGGAAGACGCTTCTCACAATCCAAATTCCTCCTTAGTTCTAGTTTGATTAGGAAACGTTCGCTAATCAAACACTAGTTAACAAGTTGCCAAGGAACGTCCTTGGGGCATTATAGCATCGAACAACTGTTAACTGCATTAAGACTTAGAGAAACATAATTCTAACCTTGCCAACCGCGTGGTCAAGTCTAGATCATGCAATTTGATTAAATGTGTATTTGAACAACCTAAGCAATTACGGACATAAATCATTCAAATAATATTACTTAAGCAATTTAAAAACAATGGGCCCTTATTGATTCTAAAAGCAAAGTAATAATTATGGAAAGCTCAAATTGCATAAATATTGAAAAGAAATAGAAGTTTAACAATGGAGATTTAAATCTCCCAATTCATCACACAAATCTGAAATTCACCAACTTCAACTAGAAAAGAATGGATTTAGCCACTCATGGTGGACTAAATACACAAAAAGATGAAAAGAAAGAAAAGAAGAGCAGTTGCAGAGTTTCTGGCGAGGGAGAGGGTGCTGAGTTCCTGATCAGAAGGTGCCTTTGCTGGTTTGGAGGCTCTCCTTTTATAGCTGAAGAATTCTATCTATCTAGGGTTTTGAAATCCCTTGTTGATTTGGTGTTTGACTCCTCTTTTGATGTTGAATTTAATTGCAATTGGAATTCCTTGGATGAGAAGCTCTTTCGTGGCTCTTGGTTTTATGTTGGTAGTGATTGGGTTGGATTTGGACTTCTGAAAATTCGGATTTCTGTTTTCTGCCCAAATTCCCGCTCTGCTGTCAGTTTCTGTTGTGAAAGTGATTTGCCCGGTGATTTGACCAGTTTCTTCAAGTGATTGGGAAAATCACAGACCCGATCACGTTTCTGTGAGTCAGTTCTCTCTGTCTTCTGCGAGTGATTTGGCTAGTGTCTTCGAGTGTCCTGGGCAAATCACTGACCTTATCACTTCTGCCTGTTGCCTCCAGGTTTCTGCTTCAGCTTGATCTGGGCGGATCACTGGGCAAATCACTGACCCAATCACTTTTCTGTCAATTTTCTGCACTTTTTCTCCAATTTTCCAATTTCTTCCTTTTCTGTAAAAACAAGATAAAAACCATAAATTAAACTAAAAAATGTGTAAATAAGCAATAAAAAAGATAATAAAAATGTGGCTAATTTATGCTTGATCAAATACCCCCACACCTAGCTTTTTGCTTGTCCTCAAGCAACAAATAACTTAGCCAATCAAGCCCCTTTTTCTTTTGAGCCTAAGTACCACTTAATCAGCCCCCCTAGACTCCTAAGCTGAAGTATCACAGTATAGAGTACATGCACCAAGGTCGTCCTCTCCTTTCCTTGTTTCCTTTCACCTACCATGGTCAAGAGAAAGGTTTTTTACTCAATCATGCTTATTCTTTTATGTTAGGTTTAGTGCAGCCCCTAGGAGTGACTTGCCCCTTTTCTTCTTTCTTCCTTTTTATTTTTATTTTTATTTTCAGCAGCACTTATTCTTATCCTTGCCTGAAAAAGTCACTAACCTTTTTACGCGATTGTGTACATGGGTAATACACCCCCGGTTACTCAGTTAGTCACTTGTTCAAGTGGCTACTAGCTCTGTTCATAGTCTAGACCATCGAAACTTATTTGCTTGGAAAAGTCACTGACCTTTTTACGCGATTGTGTACATGGGTGATACACCCCCGGTTACTCAGTCAGTCACTTCTCCAAGTGGCTATTAGGCTCAGTTCATAGTCTTAAACCATTGGAACAAGTTTATGATTTGTGCTTTATGCTGGTTTTTTATGATAGTTTGGGCAAATCAGCTCATAGGGAGTTACACTAACTTTGTGTTTGCATGTATTTTTATTTTTATTTCCCTTGACCACAACAAATTTAAGGATTCAATTCAAGTAAAGAACTTTCTAAGTGAAGGTAACATACTGTGAATGATTCAATTTAGGCTTAAAGGGGTGGCAAATCAATGGGGTCATGAGATAAGGAAACTCTTTTAACCTTGTTATCTATGTTGAGTAGAGCAAAAACCAAGACAAAATTCTGTGTGTGTGTACAAAAAGTGTGAAAAAATTCTGGTGTGTGCAAAAAGGGGTAAGAATAATGCAAAAAGAAACAAAAAGAAACAATAAGAAACAAATAGAAATTAAAAGATGGTGTGATCAGTGAATAAATACTCTCCAGTACCCCCACACCTATCCCAAATATTGTCCTCAATGTTTGAATATATATATATAGAGAAATGAAGGAGAAAAGGGAAAGGGACTTCCTGGCCTGTGGGTGATTTGACCAGTGACTTGGGCAAGCACTGGGCAAATCACTGGGCAGATCGCTATCTGTCACGGTGCTGGGGCAGAAAATGGTCCACCAGCAGGTCCAACAAGTGCTCCATCCTTTGCATTCGGTCCTCAATCCTACTGAGACGAGCCTCTACTGTCTGGTTGGGGGCTTCGTCTTCTGGTGGCTGAGGAGCATCCTGCTGGGGTCTGCTGGAAGTGTATTTACTGGTTCTTGCCCTGTTTCCTGTGTTGTCCCATCTGCAGGGGCTGCTGTGGAGGGGTGTCCCGCGCTTCGTCATCACTGTCGGAGGGGATGGGTCTCGGCAGCCCTAGTTTCTTCCACATGAACGGTCCGTCGGTGGCCTTCATCTTAATTCTTACCATTGTGGTCTTGAGTTTGCCGGTGGGTGAGTGGTGGGTCGGAGAGGAGAAATCTTGAAGAAGAAGAGATAAAAATAGTAGATAGCGTAAAAAGTAAAAGAGTAAAAGAAAAGAACTACTTAAAGTGATTTGAGTATGTGAACTGCCCTGATCATTTAATGCTGGCCCTCTGGATTCTTGACAGGGTGATTTGATCAGTGATTTGGATAAGCAGTGGGCAAATCACTTGGCCAGACCGCTTCTCCTTTGCAGTTGCTGGGCTGGTACTGTTCACGCCCTTTTCTGATGATGTGCTTGATTTTGCGATTGGACCGGTGATCTTGGTCAAATTATCTGGGCAATTGGGCAAATCACTGCCCCGATCACTTGTGACTATGGTATATTCAGTCGATTTGCTCGGCGATTTGGGCAAGCAGTGGGCAAATCACTACATCTGGGCTGCCTCCCAGTAGCGCCCTGTTTTCTGTCTTGGGCTGGACTTCAGTGTCTTGCTTAGCAGTCTTGGGAAGGGGGATCCAAGGGAACCTCCTCCACAACATGGACAATAAAACCTTCATAGAATCTCTTCAAACGATGCCCATTAACCTTGAAAACCTTGCTTGTTTGTGGACTCCATATGTCAATAGCTTCATGTGCTGTATCCTGTCTCTGATTCTGGTGAGATGAGCCTCTACCGAATGGTCTTGAGGTGCCTTTTATGTCCTCCAAGGTCCACCCAATTGCTTTTTTGTGCTTCTTTAACACATCAAGGAGCTTTTTCTCTTCTTCTTGGCTGAGCTGGTTAGAAATAATGACTGGAAGTGAATTTCCAGCTCCCAAGTAGGCATATTTGAGGTGACTTGGCAATGGTTTCAGTTCTAGTGCTGATTTCTGCTGTTTGCTGTCTGATTTGGGCTGTGATTTGGGCAGATTATCTGGTGGTCTGGGCAAATCACTTTCTGTCAAGTCTGTCTGCTCCAGTGATTTGGTCTGTGATTTGAGCAGATTATCTGGTGGTCTGGGCAAATCACTGGGCAAATCACCCACATCCAGCAAGTTACAGCAGTCTGCTGTTTTTTCTGCTTCAGTGATGTTGCTGTCCACTTCTCCTTTCCTGCAAAGACCTTCATAAAGTAAGTTTTCTTGATCAAAATAAAAAATTTCTTGACTTAAATCATCAATAATATCAAGGCCATAAACAGGAGAAACATCATTGGGGAATTTCATGGCATCATAAACATTAAATTTGATAACTTCCCCTTCAAACTCCATAGTCAATGTGCCATCATGCACATCAATTTTTGTTCTTGCTGTGCTCAAGAATGGTCTCCCAAGTAAGATGTCAGAGGTGATTTTGCCCTTATCCTCCTCCATGTCAATCACATAAAAATCTGCTGGGAAGACTAGTTGGTCAACTTGTACCAACACATCTTCTAGCACTCCCTTGGGATGGACGACAGATCGGTCAGCCAATTGGATCACAATACTGGTGCCCTTGAGTGTACCTGCATTCAATAAGTTAAAAATGGAAAGTGGCATGACATTTATTGAAGCTCCAAGGTCACACATGGCCTTCTTTATTCCCACATTGCCTATCTTGCATGAAACCGCAAACATTCCTCTATCCTTGCATTTGGTTGGAAGTTTCCTTTGGATTACAGCTGAAACACACTCCCCCACACTTACCTTTTCACGTTCAGCAAGTTTCCTTCGGTTGGTGCATAGCTCTTTGAGAAACTTGGCATACCTTGGAATTTGCTTTACAGCATCAAGTAGGGGAATGTTGATTTCCACCTTGCGGAGTGTCTCCAATATCTCTTTTTCCTCTTTCTCTTTTTGGGACTTTGCAAATCTCTTTGGGAAGGGAGGAGGTATCTTGAATTTTTCTGCTGGTTGCTGTTTCTGCCTTTGACTGGATTCTGCCTTCTCTGGTGATTTGGGCAAATCACTTTCTGCCTTCTCTGGTGGTTTGGGTAGATCACTACTGGACAGCTCAGTTTGACCAGCGATCGGGTCAGTTTCTACTAGTGAACTGGGCAAATCACTGCCCTGATCACTTTCTGGCAGAATCTCTTCCATGCCCTGTTTTTGCAATTTTTCAGCCCTATTGTCTTGCAACTCCTTTCCACTCCTTAATGTGACGGCGCTAACATTTTGTCTTGGATTAATCTCAGTTTGGGAGGGTAGCTTCCCTTGAGATTCATATTTGCTCATTGAAGTGGCCATTTGGCTCACTTGTTTCTCAAGATTTTGCACGGTACTTGCTAAATTCTTCACAATCTCTTCAAGAGATGCATTGGAGTTCTGAGGTGCAGCTTGAGCTTGGTTCCTTTGCTGGTAGCTTGGATATTGATTTCCCCTTGCATAACTGAAATTTGGATGGTCCCTCCAACCTGGATTATAAGTATTTGCATAAGGATCATACCTTCTTTGCCCATTGAAGCCTCCAACAGCATTGATTTGCTGGTCCTCCTCTTGAAGGGAAGGACATAGATCAGTTGGGTGGTTGTTGGCACATATTCCACATGTCTTGGGCTGCTGAATCTGCTGGACTTGTTGGGTTTGACTCACAACAAGGCTACGGACAACATTGGTGAGTTCAGAAAGTTGGGATGATAAAGTGGAATTACTCACCTCATTTACATTCCTTGTTGGCAGCTCTTGGTCTCCAAATTGTTGAGAAGCTGCAGCCATGGAGGAAATCAAGTCCCTCATCTCTCGAGGTGATTTTTTTTCAATTGTTCCTCCACAGGCTGCGTCAATAAATTTTCTCTCTGAGGGTAGCAAACCTCCATAGAAGTACTCAATGAGAGATTGGTCAGAAATATCATGCCGAGGGCAGCTTGTGCACAACTTTTTGAACCTCTCCTAGTACTCATACAAGCCTTCAGAGTGCTTTTGCTTTATACCACTTATTTCTCGACGGATGCCTATGGCTTTTGAGGTTGGAAAGAATTTTCTCAAGAATGCTCTTACCATATCAGCCCATGATGTGATGGATCCGGGTGGCAAGTAGAATAGCCATTCTTTGGCATAGTCTTCAAGGGAAAAAGGGAAGGCTCTAAGCTTGATATCGTCTTCTGGAATGCCTTGGGGTCTCATGGTTGAGCACACAACGTGGAATGCCTTTAAATGCTTGTGAGGATCTTCATTTTCTAGGCCTCTGAATTTAGGAAGGAGATGGATCAGACCTATCTTAAGCTCAAAAGGTGCTGTCAATGGGGGGTAATCAATGCATAAGGGTGCTAGGTCTCCTGCTGGTTCAACTAGCTCTCCGAGAGTTCTTTCCCGTGGCTGTGGCTGTGGTGCTTGGACATGAATAAGCAAATTTCCAGCTTGTATTTCAGCTTCTACATGTGCAGCAGGTGGTGCTGCCATTGCTGGATTTTCTGCCATAACCTGGAATCGGGTATCAGGTTCAAATGCAGTAGTGGCTGTAGGAGAGTCTGCTGGTGCAAAAATTTCTGCAGCAGGGGCAGTAGGTGGTCTGTGAGATGGTGTTGTTGATGAAGATGCTTTTGAGGCTTGGTTCCTCAAATTTGCTTGCTTCCTTAAGTGTTTGGCAGTTTTCTCAATCTCAGGGTCGTAAAGAAGAGTGTCCTTACAGCCAGACCTGGTCATAAAGGGAAAATACGTTAGTTTAAATCAATTCCCCGGCAACGGCGCCAATTTTTGATAAGCGGTTGTCGAAGCCGTCAAAAATAAACCTATTATCAACCAACAAAATAAATTTGTAGATAGTGGCAATAGGGTCGAACCACAGGGAATTGACACTAAAGATCTTCCTAATAATAACCAAGATAAGTAAATAACAATTAATTAAAAGAGGGGGGGGTTTGAGTTGATGAATTAAAACTAAATAGCAAAAGAAAGCAATAATTTAAAGATGAGTAAATCAATAAGAGAAAAGCTTCTAGTTGAAGTATGGTTCTATTTCAGATTGTTTAGAATTGATCATTGATTCTTTAATACTCCTATTTATCTCAATAAATTAGTTTTGGATGTGGAAGACGCTTCTCACAATCCAAATTCCTCCTTAGTTCTAGTTTGATTAGGAAACGTTCGCTAATCAAACACTAGTTAACAAGTTGCCAAGGAACGTCTTTGGGGCATTATAGCATCGAACAACTGTTAACTGCATTAAGACTTAGAGAAACCTAATTCTAACCTTGCCAACCGCGTGGTCAAGTCTAGATCATGCAATTTGATTAAATGTGTATTTGAACAACCTAAGCAATTACGGACCTAAATCATTCAAATAATATTACTTAAGCAATTTAAAAACAATGGGCCCTTATTGATTCTAAAAGCAAAGTAATAATTATGGAAAGCTCAAATTGCATAAATATTGAAAAGAAATAGAAGTTTAATAATGGAGATTTAAATCTCCCAATTCATCACACAAATCTGAAATTCACCAACTTCAACTAGAAAAGAATGGATTTAGCCACTCATGGTGGACTAAATACACAAAAAGATGAAAAGAAAGAAAAGAAGAGCAGTTGCAGAGTTTCTGGCGAGGGAGAGGGTGCTGAGTTCCTGATCAGAAGGTGCCTTAGCTGGTTTGGAGGCTCTCCTTTTATAGCTGAAGAATTCTATCTATCTAGGGTTTTGAAATCCCTTGTTGATTTGGTGTTTGACTCCTCTTTTGATGTTGAATTTAATTGCAATTGGAATTCCTTGGATGAGAAGCTCTTTCGTGGCTCTTGGTTTTATGTTGGTAGTGATTGGGTTGGATTTGGACTTCTGAAAATTCGGACTTCTGTTTTCTGCCCAAATTCCCGCTCTGCTGTCAGTTTCTGTTGTGAAAGTGATTTGCCCGGTGATTTGACCAGTTTCTTCAAGTGATTGGGAAAATCACAGACCCGATCACGTTTCTGTGGGTCAGTTCTCTCTGTCTTCTGCGAGTGATTTGGCTAGTGTCTTCGAGTGTCCTGGGCAAATCACTGACCTTATCACTTCTGCCTGTTGCCTCCAGGTTTCTGCTTCAGCTTGATCTGGGCGGATCACTGGGCAAATCACTGACCCAATCACTTTTCTGTCAATTTTCTGCACTTTTTCTCCAATTTTCCAATTTCTTCCTTTTCTGTAAAAACAAGATAAAAACCATAAATTAAACTAAAAAATGTGTAAATAAGCAATAAAAAAATAATAAAAATGTGGCTAATTTATGCTTGATCAGTACTACTTCAGCTTATCCTCTCAAGCAGCTATCGTATGATGATTGTATGTGCGTGTTTGCCCAACATGCTTTGGGAGCAACAAGTTTTGACGGGCACTTGGAGCTGAAAGAAATGGGTGAGGAGATTGTCAAAAGATGTGGAGGATTACCTTTGGCAGCAAAAGCTCTTGGAGGCATCTTAAGGGGTAAACCAAATCCTAAAGTGTGGGAGGAAGTGTTGAGCAGTGGGATATGGAGATCACCAGACTACAGGAGCAATGTTCTTCCAGCCTTGAGAGTGAGCTATCTTCATCTTCCACCTCATTTAAAGCAGTGTTTTGCTTATTGTGCAATTTTACCAAAGGATCACGAGTTTGATAGAAATGAGTTGGTTTTGTTGTGGATGGCTGAGGGTTTCTTGTATGATAAGAAGGAAATGAAAGGCAACGAAGATTTGGGTCATAAATATTTTGATGATTTATTATCAAGATCTTTTTTTCAACAATCTAATGATAATAAATCAATGTATATAATGCATGACCTAATTATTGATTTAGCTCGCTATGTTAGTGGGGAAACATGTTTACATATGGTTGATAAGTTGGAGAGTACAAAATCATATGCAAAGATTCGACATTCGTCATTTATTGCTCAGTATAGGAACACTTTCCAAAGATTTCAAAGCTTCTATGAAATGAAGAATTTGCGGACATTTTTATCAATGTATCACGACAATAACTGGAGGTGCCATTTAACTGGTAAGGTGGTGCATGACTTGGTGCCAAAATTGAAATGCTTAAGGTCACTATCTCTAACTTATTATGCAATTGAGGAGTTGCCAGATTCTATTGGTGGCTTAAAGCACTTACGCTACCTTGACTTATCTTATACTAGAATCAAAAGGTTGCCTGAATCAGTGGATAAACTCTTCAATTTACAGACATTGAAGTTGCGTGGTTGTGATATCCTTACGAGGTTACCTAGTGGCCTATGCAATTTACTCAACTTGCGGCATCTTGATATTGTGGGCACAAGGAAATTGAAAGAAATGCCACCACAAATTGGTAACTTGACTGGTCTATGCCTGTTGACCAAGTTTGTAATTGGGGGAAGCAATGGACGAGTCACAGAGTTAAAGAAGCTTTCTGGCCTACAAGGGCAACTTCACATTGAAAGTTTAGGGAAGGTAGTAGATATTCAAGACGCAGATTTGGCCAATTTGAAGGATAAGCATATCAGTAAATTAAACTTGGAATGGAATCGGAGCTGTGCTCGGATTGGGCCTCGTGAATTTTCCTATGACTTGATAAACTCAAGTGACGAAGAACAAGTTCTTAACTCATTACGGCCACATCAAAGTCTGTCAAGCCTTTCAATTGTATCATTTGGTGGAAGGAAAGTCCCATTGTGGCTGGGAGATCCTTTGTTCACTAGCATGGTAGAGGTGAAGTTGAGCTATTGTGACCAAATCACATCATTGCCACCACTTGGGCGACTAAAATCCCTGAAAAAGTTAAGCATAAAATGTCTGGATAAAGTGAAAGAAGTAGGAGTAGAGTTTTATGAGGATGATTCATGTTTTCCTTGTTTGGAGACACTCGAGATTATCAGTATGGTTCAATTGAAGCTGTGGACTTGGTCTATTGATCTGGTTGAAGATTCTGTCCCAAAATTCCCTAAGCTACGTAAGCTTCGAATAGTGAGTTGTCGTGATTTTGTTGGAAGACTGCCTACATTCCTTCCTTCCCTAGAAGAACTTGATATTTTTGGATTTGAAAAGTTAGTTGATTTGCCAAAAATGCTTCCATCACTTTTAACATTCTCTATTGATGGCTCTCTTGGTCGGGATCAATGTCGAGGGGCATTTCTCAGAAGTGTGGCTAATTCCCCCTCTCTAACTACCTTAAAAATTAGTTTCGTTTCAGGGCTTGTAAGATTAGAGGAAGCTGTAATAAAGACCTTGAGGTCACTAAAAGTTTTTGAGATTAGTTATTGTTTTGATCTGAGATGCTTGTGGAATGATGGAACAAATTCAGACTATCTTACTAGTCTAAAGCATTTGGAAATCAAGGATTGTCCGGAGCTTGTGTCATTGGTGGATGGGGAGGAAGGGTTTTTGCCTGGCAATCTAGAGATTTTGAGCATAGAAGGATGCCTAAATCTGAAGGTGTTGCCAAATGGGCTGAGCAACCTCAAGTCTCTAAATTCTTTGAGTATCAGCTCATGTAGAAGTTTAGTCTCCTTCCCAGTAAGGGGTTTGCCACACAGCTTGGTATGTCTTAGAATCGAAAACTGTGATTCTTTGGAGTCGCTGCCGGAGGGAATGATGCAAGACCATTATTACATTAGCGAGACGTCTCATCTTGAGAAATTGTATATCAGGGGATGTGAATCTCTCAGGCAAAATCCAAATTGCAGGTTTCCTGATTCCCTAAAGACCCTTGAGATTCACAACTGTCCGTCACAAACCTTAAACTCGCTATATTATGGGCTTTCTCATCTCACAGAATTACGAATATCAGATTGTCCTCAATTAGAGTCATTTCCAGAGAAGGAATTGTCCATCCCCAGTATTGTATCATTGACAATTTCAGACTGTGGAAGATTAAGGTCTCTATCCAATCACATGCAAAACCTCCGGTGTCTAGAAAATCTACAAATAGAGGACTGTTATCAGTTAGAGTTGTTCCCAGAAATGGGATTGCCCACCCCCAAGCTTGTCTCTTTAACATTTGCTCGGTGCAAAAAGTTGAGGTCTCTACCCAATCAGATGCAAAACCTTACTTGCCTTCGATTTCTACGTGTATATGGCTGTGATTATATAGAGTCCCTAACTGAAGGGTGTTTACCGCCAAACCTATCTGAGCTTTCCATCATTGCTTGCGATAATCTAAAACAGCCGATGCCAGAGTGGGGACTCCATAGACTCAACTCTCTTACAAAATTGAGTATCAGTAACACAAAGTCAAATAGAGATATGATTTCCTTTCCAGATGATGATGGCTTACTACTTCCCGGTTCTCTAACCTATGTCAAAATCTCTTATTTCGAAAATCTGAGATCCATATCAAGGGGCATCCAAAAGCTGACCTCTCTTAAAAGCTTACATATTTGTGGCGAGAAACTTCAGTCCTTCCCAGATGTGGGCTTCCCTGCTACACTTGAAGAACTATCTGTTTATGGCTGTCCTCTACTGCAAGATCGTTGCTTAAAAGATAGAGGAGATTACTGGCCAATCATTTCTCATATCCCCATTGTTTGTATCAACAATCAGGTAATACTCTTGTTCTACTTGCAATGGTTCATAGAAATATATTTCTGTTGCAACTTATTCTGAAGTTTTGCAATGCAGAACGAAGTAACAAAAGATTATATCTTACGCAAATGGTAGGGTCTGCATCGTTCTGCAAGTCAGGTATTAAATTCCTGTAATAATTTGGTCAATTTGCAGAAGAAATATCTTTTGCAACTGATTTTGAAATTTGGCAGTGCAGGGAACATTTGCAAACTTCGCTCGAGTGAATGTCCTGTTTCTTATTCTACCCGAACTTTACCATAATTTTGATATGGGCATCAGTTTTCGAATCTGTCCTGGTCCTTGTTTTCCCGTCCATCTTAATCCAAATTTGCTAGTCCAAATGTGAGTATCGAACTATTGTTATCAATTTCCAAAAGAATCCAACCCTATTTTGCTTCATCTTAATATTTGGAAAGCTCTTTTGAATGATAGGCATTTTGCAAGAATTGACTATCAAATCTTACAGTTGTATTCATTTGGTTAGTAGTGATGAGGTGTTCATTATAAAAATCAAAACATAATATAAATTGCATAAATTCAATTCCCCTTCATATTTGTTCAGATTCATGTATTTAAGTTTCAATTTTGGACTTTAAATAGTAGATTTTAGAATCTAAAATTTTGAGAATTTCAAATATTTTGTTTGGCTAATAAAAAAAATATCAATTTTTAATTTTAAATGGAGGTGAATAACAAGAATTTTTTTTGTAAGGTTGAAATTAAAATTCAAAATAACATAGTTAATATTTGTTATTCAAATCTTTATTTTCTTAGTTTCTGTATATATTTTGATTTCGAGTGAAATTTAATTATTTTTTATATATGAAAAAATTGAGTCCGTCCGAGGATATTTGCCCAAAGCTGCATACACTTTCATCTTCTGTATAAGTTTCAAATCAATTTTAAACTTTGAGAAAGGTAATGATGGCAACTTGAGAAATGTATGCTTATGCGTGCTCCTTGAGGAGGCAGACAACCTAGTTGCATAAAATAATTTTCAAGTGGCCTTGCTAGAATTGCTCCCTTTCAGGTATTGAAAACTGTGGCTTCCTGGCTTTTTTATTGAATTGCAATATTAAACGGATTTTTCAATGTGTTGTAATGATGCTAATGCTGATTTCAGTAGGTCGTCACAGAGAAATGTTACAAAGTGAGCGCAAGACTTCTTCAGGTCGTGGGATTTATTGAAGATGATGATAATAGGAGAATGCTTCCATTTTGGTGATATTATTAAAGGGACATTTTGAAGAGTTATTTAAAATGAGATGAAGGCATAGCCATCTAGAGAATCAAGCATGGAGCTTTTTCCAATTATTAGTGTGTTTCCTGAGAACATTGCTGTAAATATTTTGTAATTATAATAGATTGTAAATTAGCATTCTAAAATACAGACAAAATAAAATCATCTGTGAGGTTTAGGAGGAGGTAGAAATATACATGTATATATATAAAACTTTATTGATTTTCTGGTAATAATATCTCCCTCAATTAAGTTTTATCGATCATTTTTTCAACAATCGAATGATAATAAATTAAAATATATAATGTAACGGTCAGCTGCCTGCTTGTGGAATTGCGGCAGCTGATCCGTCCCACAACGGTAGATTTAAAGAAAAGTGATTTGTATATAATAGCTAGTATGAAACTACTAAATAACTTGGATTAACCATTTTGGACCAAGTGGAAAATAGGTCCAAAAGTTATTTGGGTCAGTTCGGGTCCGACTGTTTCAATTGGTATCAGAGCCACCATGGGTTAGACAAATTGTGCGGAGCTAGTGGGCCTGCGAGGAAAGGGCTACCCGTGAGAGACGAGGTGGAGCCGCCCGAGGTACTAGTAAACCACAATACCCAAGGATCCGGTCCTGGTTAGCAATTGTAATCGAATCGTGACGAGGACACGCAAATTTAGCAGGACTGAGTGTAACGATAGCTGATGCAGGCAGCTGACCCGTCCCACATAGATAGAAAATGAGAAATAATAGCTAGCACGAAACTACTAAATAACTTGATCCAAAAGTTATTTGGGTCAGTTGGGTAGTGTAGCGGTCAGCTGTTTCAGCTGCCTGCTTGCGGATTTGCGGCGCAAATCCGTTCCATATCGGCAGAAAATGAGAAATTAGAATTATATATAATAGCTAGCACGAAACTACTAAATAACTTGGGTATTTTGGGCCAAGTGAAAAGTAGATCCAAAAGTTATTTGGGTCAGTTCGGGCCCGACTGTTTCAATTGGTATCAAAGCCACCCTGGATCAGACAAATTGTGCGGAGCTAGTGGGCCTGCGAGGAAAGGGCTACCCGTGAGAGAAGAGGTGGAGCCACCCGAGGTACTAGCGAACCACAGTACCCAAGGATCCGGTTCTGGTTAGCAATTATAATCAATTCAGTTGCGACGAGGACGTCGCAAATTTAGCGTGACCGAGTGTAGCGGTCAGCTGTTTCAGCTGCCTGCTTGCGGATTTGCGGCGCAAATCCGTCCCACATCGGCAGAAAATGAGAAATTAAAATTATATATAATAGCTAGCAAGAAACTATTAAATAATTTAAGTTAACCATTTTGAACCAAGTGGAAAGTAGATTTAAAAGTTATTTGGGTCAGTTCGGAAACTCGACTGTTTCATATAATGTATGACCTAATTGTTGATTTAGCTTGCTTTGTTAGCAGAGAAATATGTTTGCATATGGTTGATAAGTTGGAGAATACAAAATCATATGCACAGATTAGACATTCTTCATTTATGAACACTTTTCAAAGATTTCAAAGCTTTAGTGAAATGAAGAACTTACGAACATTGTTATCCTGGAGTCATTATGTAGAGAGGTGCTACTTAACTAGAAAGGTGGTGCATGACTTGGTGCCAAAATTAAAATGCTTAAGGTCGCTATCTCTATCTCACCTTGTGATTGAGGAGTTGCCGGATTCTATTGGAGACTTGAAGCAGTTGCGCTACCTCAACGGATGATTCATTTTTTCCTTGTTTGGAAGAACTAGAGGTTAGTGACATGGGTGAGTGGGAGCTGTGGGCTTGGTCAAATGGGCTGGGTGAAGATTCTGTGGCAAAATTTCCTAAGCTGCATGAGCTCCAAATACAAAATTGTCCCAAGTTGGTTGAAAAATTGCCCAACTTCCTTCCTTCCCTGGAAAAACTTGTTATTACTAATTGCCCGCTCGGGGTTAATTACCAAAAGCGCTACCATCACTTATGACACTAGGCCTCAAACCAATCAACTTATTCGTGAGTTATTCGAAACTCGACTCTATAAAAACTCAATCATACTCAATTTGATTTCTAAACGAACTGAACTCGAACTTAATTTTTAGACTCGTTTATTAAACGAGTCAAATTTAAACTCCGTAGTATTCGATACGTTAAGACTCGTGAGTTGGCTCGTTAAGAGACTCGTTAAGAGACTCGTAAACAGACTCGTTAAAATGGTCGTGGAGTAGGCTCGTTAAGAAATTTGGCTCGATTCGATTACACCCCACCACTTAATCTATTTACCATATATATTGTTAATTTTTATATTTTTATTTTAATTATATAATTATATTATTAATTTATATATTTATTTTTCACTATATATCTTTCTAAGTAGACACTCTTTTTAAACTATTAAATCTCTTAATAAACTATTGTTATTATTATTATTTTCATATGTTTATATATGTATTTGTATGATTATTTTTCTACTTAATATTATTCGTTTAATTTTATAAATTAAAATTTTTATATAATTTAAATATAAATTAATATGATTCTATTGATAAAATTTGAGTATATTGTATATATATAATTATATAATTTAAATTGATTATACTTATATTAATATATTTATTTTATATAATATTTTATATTTATATTATATGTATAGTATTTTTTATACAATAAAATAATTTAATATAAATTATATATTTAAATAAAAATAAATGATAATATATGAATAATAAAATGATATCATTTGAATAATCAATGATAATATATTAATAAATTTTATATAAAAATGTTTATTGATACTAAAATAAAGTTATATAAATTTAATTAAAATTATATATTTTGAAAAGAAATTTTTCTATATAGACTGTTTATATATAAATTTATATATTTTTTAATTAATTTTTTATGTAATATAAATATTTAAATAAATAATTATTAAATTTAATATTATATCATTAATTTTATATTAAATATATTTTATATAATTAATTAAAAGTTTATAATTAATATTTAAATAATAAATATTATTTGATGTTATAAATAAATATTTAAATATTAAAATCTAAATAATAAAAAAAAATTTAATCATTTGTTGTTGATGGAACATAACTTAAAACTTTTGAAAAATCACATTACATTGACCACTAGACTGACTTACTTTTGTAAAATAGTTATGCGCTATTTTATATATGAGGTATTAAAAGTTATTAAAACAATATCTTTTATAAAAATGGAGGGTAAAACTCCTCTATAAATAAAAATTTTATTTTTTATTATATCTTAAATTAAGGATTTAGTTATAATAGATTTTAATTAAATTAATTTTAATTTTATTAAAGTTTTTTTTGACTTTTTAATTTAAAATGTTAATATTTAAAAATTTAAATAATTAAATTTTGTTAATAAGCTTTTAGATGGAATTTTCGAGTTCGAGTTTGAATTAAACTCATTTTTAGTTTAAATAAGTTTTTTAATTGAGCTTTCGACCTCGAGTTTCAATTAGACTCATAAGTCGAGCTCGATTATAATGTTTAATTTTTTAATTGAGTTTGAACTAAATATTAAAGTTCGAGTCGAGTTCGAGTTCGATCTTATAAAATTTTTTAATAAATGAGTATGAACTTTACAAAATTTAGTTTGTCTGGATTCAATTACACTCTTGTATAAGACTCTATATTAGAAGATGTCGGGTGACGGTTTAGAGTGTGACTAGTAAACGCTCTAATATTAGAGGATATCGTGAGCTTGTGTCATTGGTAGATGGAGAGGAAGGCCCTTTGCCTTGCAACCTTGAAGTTTTGGAAATAGATTTGTGTCCAAATCTGAAGGAGTTGCCAAGTGGACTGAAAGACCTCAAATCTCTCAAAGATTTGAAAATAAGCCAATGTAGGAGTTTAGTCTCCTTTCCCGTAGGGGTTTGCCGCACGCATGGAAAACTGTGGATCTTTGGAGTCTTTGCCGGAGGGAATTGTGTGTCACAGTAATTACAGTAGTGAAATGTCTCATCTCGAGGAATTGCATATCTTTGGATGTGGATCCCTCAATTCTTCTTCAAATGGAAAGTTTCCTGATTCCCTTGAGACTCTTGACATTTACAACTGGACGACACACGCTATATTATGGACTTTCTCATCTTACAGATTTATCGTCAATTAGAATCCTTTCATGGTAAGGACTTGCCCATCCCTTCTATTGTTTTGTTTCTTTAAAAATCACAGACTCTGAAGGATTGAGGTCTCTATCCAATCACATGCAGAACTTCAAGAGTCTCCAAATGTTAGAAATATGGAACTGTCATCAATTAGAGTTGTTCCCAGAGATGGGATTGCCCAACCCCGAACTGGTGTCATTTCAAATTTCCCGGTGCAAAATTTGAGGTCTCTACCCAATCAGATGCAAAGCATCATTTCCCTTCAATCTATCTATGTGTCAGATTGTGGAGGAGGTACAGAGGAGTTTTTGTCCATTTAGGTTCAAAATAAAAAAAATTGGCAGATTAAAACAAAATATTTTTGGATTTGAATTTGATCCGGCGATAAACCGGACACGTTTTATAAAAATGCTAATTTTTTTTTTTAAAAAAAATAATAGTATGGGCCATAGTATTATTTATTTTATTTTTCATCTTTTTAAAATTATGGTATACCACCGCTTAATAGTTTTATTTTTTTAATTATTAATATATTATAATAATATATTTATATTATATTAATTTAATAATATTATTTATATTATATTTATATAATAATAAATATTTTTTATAAATTTAATATATTAATATTTTAATAAATTTTATTATTAATATTTAAATAAAAAATTATTAATATTATATAATTTTAAAATTATAAAATTAATATTATATTCTAATTAAATATATAAAAATAATTTAATTACAATTAAATGTATAAAAATAATTTAATAATATCGTATATATTTATTTAATAATAAAATATTTTATTATTTTAATAAATTAATATAATAATACAATATTAATATTATACTCTGAGTGTAAAATTCTAATCTCAAAAGCTATCATATTGCAAGTCCAAATGCGTACAGAATATAATATGATAACCGCCGAATTGAGCCAGGTTTATTATAGCTTAAATCGGCTCAGAATTCAGAGCGACTTAAGGAAAGTCTGCACACAGCAATGGATCGGACCTGAAGACATCAACTAATTTGGGTAATTTTTGAGCTCAAAACCTGTGGTTGACCAGCCCCGTGATGAGATTTAAGGATAGGTAACAGATTCGGTCTTTTCGTAGCCAAATGTCCCTGTAGCAGAAAGACAGTTAAATGCTACTGACAAGAAAAAGAAAAAGAGTAAAAAGAAAATGAACACTATCCTCTTGATCTAAACTTAATCAACCATTATAAATCTTATTTTTCTGTAAATTAGAGAGTATTCGTTTTCATTGTTTTATTTGCTGCGTTTTGTTACTTTATTTTGTGCTTTATTTATTTATTTTCAATTAAACTTGAATAACATGTTTAGAATTTTATTTATTTATTTTCTGTGAAGCTCTAATCACGTGTTTAGGATTATCTTTCTCGTCCATATAATTCTCTTAGCTCTCGAGAACATAATGAAAGAAACAGTTGGTTTTGTATAAAGTATGAGTATCAATTCCTAAAAGATTTCAATTCTGTAAAATTAAATATATATTTAATAAAATAAACTAATTTTTAAATTGATTTACATTAAAATTGATTTAAAAAATAAACAAATATGGAAAGTTCCATTCACCTTATAAAACTGAAAAATCAAAATAATGAATTTAATATGTGATGTAACATTACACATTTTTTATAAAAAATAAAATAAAAAAGATTTTTTTTCCTTTTAAATTAATTTTTATAAAAACTTATTAAAAACAAAAAAAGCTACTAAAATTTTAAATCTATTTAATTTTTTTTAAATTATAACATATCTCATTTAAAATAAAAATAAAATATAATCTTTATTCTTAAAATATATAATTTATAAATATACCATTTGTATAATTTACCATTATAAAAAAATTTTTAGTTTATTAAAAAAGATAATTTTTTATTAATTTTTTAATTATATTTATATTAAAAATATTAACAAATATTTTGGCGGGACACCAATAGAGCATCAGACAAGCCTTGCATTTCCCTTTTTCTTTCCTTTGGCCTTCCAATGCTATGTGTTTACAAACTCTTCCCTTGAATCTTGAGATTTCATAGTTTCTTTCTGCTCTCACAACTCACTCTTTGCCATGGAAATTGTGACTGCTGTTGGAGGCTCTATCCTCTCTGTTTGTTTTCAGGGGCTTTTCGACAGGTTGAGTTCCATTGACTTAAAGAAATACGTAGGCCAAGGTCAAGTCTTGGCTCAACTCAAGAAGTGGGAAAAGATGCTCCAGCGAATTTATGTGGTGCTTGGAGATGCAGAGGAGAAGCAGACAGCAGACCAATCGGTGGAGATCTGGCTAAGCGATCTCAGAGACTTGGCTCACGACCTCGAGGATATCATGGATGAACTTGCCACGGAGGTTCAACGACGCAAGTTGGAAGACAAGCCTGTTCGTCCAAATGATAAGGTGCACAAGCTTCTCTCTGCTATGTGTGGTGGGGCGAATCTAAATTTAAATACTATTAAGTTCAATGCTGAGATGGTTGCCAAAATAGAGGAAACTAGTGCTAGATTAGATGAGATCATAAAGCAGAAAGATGAACTCCATTTAACTGAGTCTAATAGGAGGGTCAGCCATGCGACAGAAAGACCACCCTCAATCTCTTTGGTTAACGAAGCAAAGGTTTATGGTAGGGAGGAAGATAAGGAGGCGATGTTGAAATTGTTGAATGCTGAGACAAGTGATGCCCAGGTGTCTGTGATTTCCATAGTTGGAATGGGAGGCCTTGGCAAGACAACTCTAGCTCAGCTAGTCTACAATGATCCCATGTTGGAGTTTGATTTGAAAGCCTGGGTGTCTGTTGGTGAAGATTTTGATGTTTTCAGGGTCACGAAAACAGTTCTTCATCAATTGGGAGATGGTGGTGATGACAATGATTTAAATTTGCTTCAGGTAAAATTGAAGCAAAAGTTGTCTTGGAAGAAGTTTTTAGTTGTCCTAGATGATGTTTGGACCCAGAACTATGAGCAATGGACTCTGTTTTGGGGTCCTTTTGAAGCAGGGGCATCTCAAAGCAGAGTTATCGTCACAACTCGAAGTCAAGATGTTTCATTAATGATGGGTGCCACTCCAGCATATTCTCTTAAGAAGCTCTCACACAATGAATGTATGTCTGTGTTTGCCCAGCATGCTCTGGGAGCAAATAATTTTGACGACCATTTGGAGCTAAAAGAAATAGGTGAGGAGATTGTCAAAAGATGTGGAGGATTACCTTTGGCAGCAAAAGCTCTTGGAGGCATCTTAAAGGGTAAACCAAATCCTGATTTGTGGAAGGAAGTGATGAGCAGTGAGATGTGGGAATTACCAGACAATAGGAACAATATCCTTCCAGCCTTGAAGTTGAGCTATCTTCATCTTCCACCTCTGTTAAAGCGATGTTTCTCTTATTGCGCAATACTACCAAAGGATCGCGAGTTTGATAGGAATGAATTGGTTTTGCTGTGGATGGCTGAGGGTTTCTTGTATGACAAGAAGAAAATGAAGGATAGTGAAGGTTTGGGTCAAAATTATTTTGATGATTTATTATCAAGATCGTTTTTTCAACAATCCAATGATAATAAATCGAAATATATAATGCATGACCTAATTGTTGATTTAGCTTGCTTTGTTAGCAGAGAAATATGTTTCCATATGGTTGGTAAGTTGCAGAATGCAAAATCATTTGCAAAGATTAGACATTCTTCATTTATTCCTCATTTTATGAACACTTTTCAAAGATTTCAAAGCTTCTATGAAATGAAGAACTTGCGGACATTGTTATCCTGGAGTCGTTATGTGGGGAGATGCTACTTAACTAGTAAGGTGGTGCATGAGTTGGTGCCAAAATTAAAATGCTTAAGGTCGCTCTCTCTAACTCACCATGTGATTGAGGAGTTGCCGGATTCTATTGGTGACTTGAAGCACTTGCGCTACCTCAACCTGTCTATTACTTTAATCAAAGGGTTGCCTGAATCAGTGGATAAACTCTTAAACTTACAGACATTAAAGTTGCATCATTGTTATGAGCTTATTGAGTTACCTAAAGGCATATGCAATTTACTCAACTTGCAGCATCTTGACATTATTGGCACAAGGAAATTGAAAGAGATGCCACCACATATTGGTAATTTGACTAGTCTCTGCGTGTTAACCAAATTTATCGTGGGGAAAAGCAATGGACGGATCACAGAGCTGAAGAAACTTTGTGATCTGCGGGGGCAGCTTCATATTACAAGTTTAGAGAATGTGGAAGTTGAAGATATTCGAGATGCGGGTTTTGCCAATTTGAAGGATAAGCCTGGTATCACCGAGTTACACTTGAAATGGACTGATGAATTTTCTTATGATTTGAGAAACCCAAGTCATGAAGAACAAGTTCTCAACTCAATGCAGCCACATCATAGTCTGTCAAGCCTATCAATTACATCATTTAGTGGTAGGAAATTCCCATCGTGGCTAGGTGAGCCTTCATTCTCTAGCATGGTGCAGGTGCAGCTAAGCAACTGTCATCAAATTACTTCACTGCCACCACTTGGACGATTAAAGTCATTAAAAAAGTTGAGCATAAAAGGTTCAAGTAGAGTAAAAGAAGTGGGTGTTGAGTTTTATGAGGATGATTCATGTTTTTCTTGTTTGGAAATGCTAGAGATTGTTAATATGGGTAAGTGGGAGCAGTGGGCTTGGTCAAATGGTCTGGGTGAAGATTCTGTGGTAAAATTTCCTAAGCTGCATGAACTTCGACTACATAATTGTCCCAAGTTGGTTGGAAAATTGCCCAACTTCCTTCCTTCCATGGAAAAACTTGTTATTAATAATTGCCCGCGCTTGGTTGAATTACCAAAAGTTCTCCCATCACTTACAGCACTCTCTATTAGAAGATGTCAAGAGGCAATTCTCAAGAGTGTGACTAATGCCACCTCTCTTACTAGTTTGCAAATTATAGAATGTCTTGATCTTGCATCATTGGTAGATGGAGAAGAAGAGCTATTGCCATGCAGTCTTGAAGTTTTGGAGGTAGATCTGTGTCCAAATCTGAAGGAGTTGCCAAGTGGACTGAAAGACCTCAAATCTCTCAAAGATTTGAGAATAAGCCAATGTAGAAGTTTAGTCTCCTTCCCAGCAGGGGGTTTGCCGCACAACTTGATATGTCTTAGTCTGCAAAACTGTGGAGCTTTGGAGTATCTTCCGGAGGGGATTGTGTCTCACAGTAAATACAGCAGCGACACGTCTCATCTCGAGAAGTTGCGTATCTCTGGATGTAAATCTCTGGGTTCCTCTTCAAATGGAAAGTTTCCTGATTTCCTGAAGACCTTGGAAATCCACAACTGGACGACACAATTATTGAACTCGCTATATTATGGGCTTTCTCATCTTACAGATTTGCAAATATGGAACTGTCCTCAATTAGAATCCTTTCCTGGGAAGGAATTGCCCATCCCTTCTCTTATCTCTTTAAAAATCGCTGGCTGTGAAGGATTGAGGTCTCTATCCAATCACATGCAGGACCTCCAGAGTCTGCAACAGTTAGAAATAGGCAACTGTCCTCGATTAGAGTTGTTCCCAGAGATGGGATTGCGCAATCCCAAGCTTGTCTCTTTCGAAATTCATCGGTGCAAAAATTTGAAGTCTCTGCCCAATCAGATGCAAAGCCTCACTTCCCTCCAATCTATAAATATGTCAGATTGTGGAGCAGCTATAGAGTGCTCAATAGAATGTTTACCTCCAAACCTAACTATGCTTTCCATGGGTGCATGCTTGAATCTGAAACAGCCAATGCTAGAGTGGGGACTCCACAGGCTCACCTCTCTCAGAAAATTGGGCATTGGCAGCATGAAGTCAAGTGGAGATATTATTTCCTTCCCAGATGATGACGGCTTTCTGCTTCCCACTTCTCTTACCCACCTCTTCATTGCTGGATTCAAGAATCTAAAATCCATATCCATGGGTATCCAAAAGCTCACCTCTCTTGAAAAATTAGAAATTTGGAGGTGCCCAAAACTGCAGTCCTTCCCAGCTGAGGGCTTCCCAGCTACACTTGAATGCCTATGTATTGACAACTGCCCTCTGCTTCGGGATCGTTGCTTAAAAGAAAAAGGGGGAGACTACTGGCCTATCATTTCTCATATCCCCCGCGTTGTTATACGCAATTAAACAAGACTTCACAGTAGTCCAACAAATGTGAGGATTGTTTTCAATTCATTTCAGTTGTTTTCTAATATCATAACAATTTTTAAGTTTTTGGGGAATTTTTCATTTTTAGTTCTCTAAGCTCCTCTGTTGTTCAACTTTTTTCTTTTTGTTTAAATTTTCCATTATACGAATTGTCGTTCTGTATGATTTGTGATAAAACTATTGTCAACTCTTACAGTTTCCTGGAAACTTACTGATATCGGATAAAATAATCTAACCATCAATGTATGATTTATTTAATTGCTGATAACAGTATAGTGTTAAAATTCTAGGATAATTAAAGTATTTTATATTTTATTTAAAACAAATAAACTTAAAAATAAGAATAAATATAAAATATGACTCATCTCCAAGGAAACTTTATGTAATAGCGGAGAAAATAACCTATACACTAATTTCCTCCCAAAACTTCCACTAGTCAATGAAGTCATTATACAAGAAAATTTTTTATTTTCTTAACCCAAATGCATCTTCAACTGTTGGCCAATTTAGGCAATATGATGGATACAATAGGCTTCTCCAAATGCTGATAAGGAGATGTTAGTGCTAGAATGACAATTTGATACACATTTGTAATCAATAAGAAGATCTTCACAGTTCAATAATATAAAGAACAAAAATCTTTTGTTTTCAGATTTACGTAAAAAAATAAATTAATAATAATAAACTCATTTCTACTTCAGGATACATTGCCAGCAGCTATATTTTTTGAATATCTATTTTTTAAAAGCAATAATCTTCCATCGGCAACTTTGATAACCGAGGAACTTTACACTCCTCCATCCACCAAATCTTTCAAAATCGAAAAGAGAATGGAGCAAAACAGACCAAAAATATATTGTAAAATAGGAATAAATACAAAATAAGACTTATCTCTAAGAAAACATTATGTAATGGCAGAGAAAGGACCTCTTGCACTAATTTCTTTTAATTAAAAGAAGTCTTTCATTAATTTTTTTTTATTTTGTTAATTCATTAATAAATAATAACATAATAAAAAACATAATTAATTTTATAATTATTAATAATAATAGCACTAGACCTTGGCCTCCCATTTTCGCCTCCTAGTTTCTCAGATCATTCACAAAAGTTAAAACTGTGTTTGCAAACTCTTTCTTTCCATCTTCAGAGTTCGTAGCTTCTTTCTTCTCTTACAACTCATTCTTTGCTATGGAATTTGCGGTAGCTGCTGCTGGCTCTATCCTTTCTGTTTGCTTTCAGGGGCTTCTCGACAGGTTGAACTCCATTGACTTGAGGAAATACGTAGGCCAAGGTCAAGTCTTGGCTCAACTCATGAAGTGGGAAAAGATTCTCAAAAGAATTTATGCGGTGCTTGAAGATGCAGACGAGAAGCAGACGGCAAATAGATTGGTGGAGATCTGGTTATGCGATCTCAGAGACCTGGCTTACGACCTGGAGGATATCATTGATGAACTTGCCACGGAGGTTCAGCAACGAAAGTTGGAAGAGGAACCTGTTCATCCGAAGAATAAGGTACACGAGTTTTTCTGTGTTATGTGTGGTGGGGGAAATCTAAATCTAAATACTATTAAGTTCAATGTTGAGATGGTTGCCAAAATAGTGGAAACTAGTGCTAGATTAGATGAGATCATAAAGCAGAAAGATGAACTCCGTTTAGCAGAATATACTACGAGGAGGGTGAGCCATGTGACAGAAAGACCACCCGCAACCTCTTTGGTTAATGAAGCAAAGGTTTATGGTAGGGAGGAAGATAAGAAGGCGATGTTGAAATTGTTGAATGCTGAGACAAGTGATGCCCAGGTATCTGTGATCTCCATAGTTGGGATGGGAGGCCTTGGCAAGACAACTCTAGCTCAGCTAGTCTACAATGATCCCATGTTGGAGTTTGATTTAAAAGCCTGGGTGTCTGTTGGTGAAGATTTTGATGTTTCCAGGGTCACAAAAACATTTCTTCTTCAACTGGGTGATGGTGGTGATGATAAAGATTTAAATGTGCTTCAGGTAAAATTGAAGCAAAAGTTGTCTGGAAATAAGTTTTTAGTTGTCCTAGATGATGTGTGGACCCAGAACTATGAGGAATGGACTCTGTTTTGGGGTCCTTTTGAAGCAGGGACTCCTCAAAGCAGAGTTATCGTCACGACTCGAAGTCAGGATGTTTCATTAATGATGGGTACGACTCAAGCATATGCTCTTAAGAAGCTGTCACACAATGAATGCATGTCTGTGTTTGCCCAGCATGCTTTGGGAGCAAATAATTTTGACGTGCACTTGGAGCTGAAACAAATGGGTGAGGAGATTGTCAAAAGATGTGGAGGATTACCTTTAGCAGCAAAAGCTCTTGGAGGCATCTTAAAGGGTAAACCAAATCCTGATTTGTGGAAGGAAGTGTTGAGCAGTGAGATGTGGGAATTACCAGACAATAGGAGCAATATCCTTCCAGCCTTGAAGTTGAGCTATTTTCATCTTCCACCTCATTTAAAGCGATGTTTCTCTTATTGCGCAATATTACCAAAGGATCGCGAGTTTGATAGGAATGAATTGGTTTTGCTGTGGATGGCTGAGGGTTTCTTGTATGACCAGAAGAAAATGAAAGATAGTGAAGGTTTGGGTCATAAATATTTTGATGATTTATTATCAAGATCGTTTTTTCAACAATCAAATGATAATAAATCAAAATATATAATGCATGACCTAATTGTTGATTTAGCTTGCTTTGTTTGCAGAGAAATATGTTTGCATATGGTTGGTAAGTTGGAGAATGCAAAATCATTTGCAAAGATTAGACATTCTTCATTTATTCCTCATTTTATGAACACTTTTCAAAGATTTCAAAGCTTCTGTGAAATGAAGAATTTGCGCACATTTTTATCCGTGCGGGAGGATCGGATTAGATGCCACATTACTAGTAAGGTGGTGCATGAGTTGGTGCCAAAATTAAAATGCTTAAGGTCACTATCTCTAGCTGGTTATGAGATTGAGGAGTTGCCAAATTCTTTTGGTGACTTAAAGCACTTACGCTACCTTAACCTATCTGATACTCCAATCCAAGGATTGCCTGAATCAGTGGATAAACTCTTCAACTTACAGACATTAAAGTTGCGTGATTGTGATGAGCTTATTGATTTACCTAAAGGCATATGTAATTTACTCAACTTGCAGCATCTTGACATTATTGGCACAAGGAATTTGAAAGAGATGCCACCACATATTGGTAATTTGACTAGTCTCTGCGTGTTGACCAAATTTATCGTGGGGAAAAGCAATGGTCGGATCACGGAGCTAAAGAAACTTTGTGATCTTCGAGGGAAGCTTCATATTACAAGTTTAGAGAATGTGGAAGTGGCAGATATTCGAGATGCGGGTTTTGTCAATTTGAAGGATAAGCCTGGTATCACTGAGTTGCACTTGGAATGGGCTGAAGCGGATGAACGTTTTGATGATTTGAGAAACCCAAGTCATGAAGAACAAGTTCTCAACTCAATTCAGCCATATCAAAGTCTGTCAAGCCTATCAATTACATCATTTGGTGGTAGGAAATTCCCATCATGGCTGGGTGAGCCTTCATTCTCTGGCATGGTGCAGGTGCAGCTACGGAAGTGTCGCCAAATGACATCATTGCCACCACTTGGACGATTAAAGTCGTTAAAAAAGTTGAGCATAGGAGATATGAGAGGAGTGAAAGAAGTGGGTGTTGAGTTTTATGAGGATGATTCATGTTTTTCTTGTTTGGAAGAACTAGAGATTAGAAGTATGGGTGAGTGGGAGCTGTGGGCTTGGTCTAATGGTCTGGATGAAGATTCTGTGCCAAAATTTCCTAAGCTGCATCAACTCCAAATACGAAATTGTCCCAAGTTGGTTGGGAAATTGCCCACCTTCCTTCCTTCACTGGAAAAACTTTTTATCGTTGATTGCCCGCTTTTGGTTGAATTACCAAAAGTTCTCCCATCACTTACAGCACTCTCTATTAGAAGATGTCAAGAGGCAATTCTCAGGAGTGTGACTAATGCCACCTGTCTTACTAGTCTAAAGTATTTGGAAATCGCGTTATGTGATGAGCTTGTGTCGTTGGTAGATGGAGAGCCAGGGCTTTTGCCTTGCAATCTTGAAGTTTTGAACATATATGAGTGTCCAAATCTGAAGGAGTTGCCAAGTGAACTGAAAGACCTCAAATCTCTCAAATATTTGACTATAAGGCGATGTAGAAGTTTAGTCTCCTTCCCAACAGGGGGTTTGCCGCACAACATGATACGTCTTCGTATTACGAGCTGTGAATCATTGGAGTCTATGCCGGAAGGAATTGTGTGTCCTAGTGATTACAGTGGCGAGACGTCTCAGCTCGAGAAATTGTATATCTCTGGATGTGAATCCCTGAGATGCTCTTCAAATGGAAAGTTTCCATATTCCCTTAAGACTCTTCGAATTCACAATTGGACGCCACAATTTTTAAACTCGCTATACTGTGGGCTTTCTCATCTTACAGAATTACACATAGAGAAGTGTCCTCAATTAGAGTCGTTTCCAGGGAAGGAATTGCCTCTCCCTTCTCTTATCTCTTTAACAATAGCTCACTGTGAAGGATTGAGGTCTCTATCCAATCATATGCAAGACTTTCAGAGTCTCCAACAGTTAGAAATAGGGGGCTGTCATCAATTAGAGTTGTTCCCAGAGATGGGATTGCCCAACCCCAAGCTTGTGTCATTTCAAATTTCCTGGTGCAAAAATTTGAGGTCTCTACCCAATCAGATGCAAAACCTCACTTCCCTTCAATCTATAGATATATCAGTATGTGAAGGTATGGAGTCCTTAGGAGAAGGTTGTTTACCCCCTAACCTAACTTCCCTTCATATTCGAGAGTGCTTGAATATGAAACAGCCAATGCTAGAGTGGGGACTCCACAGACTCGTCTCTCTTAGAAGTTTGGTTCTGAACGTGGAGTCAACTGGAGATTTTATTTCCTTTCCAGATGACGACGGCTTTCTGCTTCCCACTTCTCTTACCCACCTATGCATTATTGGATTCAAGAATCTAAAATCCATATCCATGCGTATCCAAAAGCTCACCTCTCTTGAAAAATTATCAATTTGGTGGTGCCCAAAACTGCAGTCCTTCCCAGCTGAGGGCCTTCCTGCTACACTTGAATGCCTAGAAATTCACAGCTGCCCTCTGCTGCGGGACCGTTGCTTAAAAGATAAAGGTGGAGACTACTGGCCTATCATTTCTGATATCCCCTGTGTTGATGTATAAAATTAAAGATGACTTTGCAGCACTCCAACAATCAGGTAAATATTCCTGTAGTACTTATTCTGAAATAATGCAGCATTATACAGATGTGAGCATCTTTTTTTCAATTCAGTTGACCTTTCAATTATTTCAAATACTCATATTTAATTGGATTCTGAATTCATGGATTTTTTTAGCACGATTGAATTGAATTCTATTACTTTATTTTCTCTTAAACAAGATGTTAATGGCAGAGGAACAAATTGGGTGTTTTCCTTTTGTTCTGATCAACTTATCCGTTATTCAATTTGTGACCATCCATGTTATTGCTATACATGATCAGGAAATTTCAGCTTCATGGGAACAAAAAGGAATCTAGGTGCTCCCTTTCAGGTACTGAAACTTATTGAATTATGTCTGTCGCAGTGAAATGGTAGAAACTAAGCTCAACAACTCTGCAGATTTTGGTGGGATGCACTGATGATGATCATGAAAGTTGGAAAATGTTAAGATTACTAATCTGTCTTGGATCAGGAAATTTGAGACTCTAAACTCCTTGTGTAATAGTCTATCCTCAAGTTTTTTAACTTAATATTTTGGGTCTTAGGATCGGAGTGCAATGGAGAGAATTGATTTGGTTTAGTTTAGACCTAACTTGTTAAGTTTTTGCATGGTAGAATTTTGAGTTAAAAAATATAAAAATTTAAGCCAAGTCAATTAACCAATTTTCTTTCAGTTTAAAATAAAACTAATTATAACTGATTTAGTTAAAATTGAATTAATTTAAGTTTGTCATTGTTTTTCTTTTGCTTTCCACCCCTTTAGGTTTGGTAGGTAATGGTATGGGGAGAAATTGTTCACACTATAGCAGGAGTTACAGTGAGGTTTCCTCGAGAACTGGTTGTGGTGTCTTCTATTTTTTATTTATGTTTCTTTTTTGATTTATCTAGTATCATATATTTTATGCCCATACCGTCCTTGGTTGATATCGCTGATGGTAATAGTCGGTATATATTGGTGCTGCAGTCTGGACAGACTCTTAATCACTGCTCCATCAATTTTTTAATGGTGGAATTATAATATTATTTCAAACTAATAATTAAATTTAATGATTACTACAGAAAATTGAATTTCATAATGAGGATAAAATAAAAATTTATCATGACTAATTTATTAAATTATAATTTATTTTAATTACGTCTAATTGAATAAATCATGAAATTTCTTTTTTTTTAAAAATGTTGTTTTATTAAGTTGATCTCAAACTCATAGGGCCTCAAAATCGATTCAAGCATAATGGTTTTCTCTTAGGGTTTAAGCTTCGAGAATAAATAAAGGGGTCATGTTTGCTCCAAATAGGAAAGGGTGGCTATGACACGCATTATAATATTCTATAATTCTCAAGATAATCTTTACTGATAGTTCTACTAGGACATTTCATGGTTGATGTCCGACCTGACTCAACTCGTTAATGCTTCCATGACTCGACGAGTCTAGACATTGCAGCACGCGAAGATCCACCCTCACTCAGTGCTGCCTTTGCTGCGTTTTTCATAGCAATGGTTCGCTCCCTAACCGACTTACCTGAATCCGACTGCATCAACTCATTAACTCGCTTCTCCACCTCCAACCCAGTTACAAACCCCTTCTCGTCTTCCTTCATGGGCAAAGCAATTTTCATTTCTTCAACCAACATCAACCTATTGAACTTTTGCTCTGCGTATAGAGGCCAAGCCACCATCGGAACTCCAGCACTCACTGCTTCAAGCACCGAGTTCCATCCACAGTGAGTCACAAACCCGCCTACCGACTTATGATTCAATACTGCCACCTGGGGAGCCCATGATTTCACCACCAATCCCTTCTCCTTGGTGCGATCCAAAAAACCATCAGGAAGCAATGAGTTCAAATCTGGTTCTGGCAGAGCTGAGATGTCTAAACTTTGGCTATCAGAAGGTGGATTACGCACTACCCACAAGAATCTTTGGCCGCTTCTCTCCAACCCACTAGCTATTTCTCTCAGTTGTTCCATTGAGAACAGCCCCAAGCTTCCAAAACACAGAAAGATAACACTTTGACTTAGTTGCGACTCAAGCCAATTTAAACACTCGGTGTCACCATCTGTTTGATTGTTGGTCGCAATGAGTGGGCCAGTACAATAGACAGGTGGTGTTGTACTATCAGGTATGCAGAGTCCATCTGATATTGCCTTGAGAGCTCTGGCTTCCAGCACTGCAAAGGTGTTCACTATAACTCCTGCTGATTTTGGAAAGCAGTAGGCCATGTCTAGAAAATATTCGTAGGCTTTATTGTTGCGATCACTTGCTGCCGATGAAAAATTGGAGGAAGATATTGGTGGGAGACCCGGCAACTTAAGAAAGGTGTTCATGTCTTTGAAACTTTTGGTGGTGGTCTGATGAAGGGTCGGAAAATACATGGAAGCAGCAAGACACCCAGCACCAGAAGTGAAGAAGAAATAGCCGGGGATGTTAAGTTGAGAGGCAATGGATAGAGAAAAAAAGCAGAAGAAATCCATAATGAAGGCTTTAATTTTGTGGGTTTTGGAGATGGAGAGAAGGGCTTGGTGGACATGAGGATTGCTGAGACGGAGGACTTCAAAGATGAGAGTTTCATAGTGTGTGTTGGTGGAGGAGGGGAGGGTAATGGTGGGAAGACGGTGGAAGGAGATTGAGGGAGTGGTGGCAGCGACATCAGCAATATAGGAGGCAGTGGAGCCTGCACTGTAAGGGGCGGAGACAATGAGTATGTGAATGGAAAGAGAAGGTTGGAAGGTAAGAATGAGCTTGCCAAGCTCTACCATAGATATGAAGTGGCCTATGGCCGGTGATGGAAACATAACCACCGCATCAACCATAGCTGGGCTCTCCATCTGCTCGATCGATGAAACGAAACGATGCTTTGTGTAAACCAGGCTGTGGATAAGTTATGGATAGAGATGGGAGATGGAACACTGACGTAGTCCCTCGACGGGCTGGCTGAAAGGAGATAGAGAAAATTTGCAGGTGGATGATGGGGGTTCTGATAGATCTAATTGCATGATTAATTTTTGGAGAAATTTTATAATTCAAATTACATTTTTTTGTGTGCTTTCTTAGTATTAAATTATTATTATTTTTTAATTTTTAGACTCTTAAATTTTTATTGTATAGGCCGCACCTGTTACATACAAAAGAATTTAATTATCTAAAAATTATCTTATGGAGCCATAAATAGGTAATTAAAACCGATAATTAAATTAGTGAATTTTCTTTTCTAAAAAAAATAATTATTTTTATATAAATGCTTCACTTTTACTTATTTATTTATTGAATCATTATGAACATCTTATACTTTAACCCAATAATTTTTATTATTTTTTCTGTTCTAGTGATCCTACGACGAGTCTGTGGTTTCCGTTGAGGGCTAAATTTACTGAAAAAGAGACACGTGGAAGGGGACATGACAGACTCTGGCAAACGGCAATTGCTTGTATCCTTCAGTCCATTGTTGTCTACTCTTTGGAATTTTGCCCTTATCCTTTTTGTTTTTCAAGGAAAGTAGGATTAAAATAATAATGATAATAAAGGGCAAACGGCAATTGCTTTTATCCTTCAGTCCATTGTTGTCAAATCTTTGGAATTTTGCTCTTATCCTTTTTGTTTTTCAAGGAAATTAGGATTAAAATAATAATAATAATAAAGGGTTACAAATCGCTACTAAATTTTGGGATTCCTATAAAATTATTATTTTTATCAATAAAATAATAGTTAATAATAATTTAAAATTTAGATTTACTATGAGGTAAAATATGAGAGAAAGTAATAAAGTGAGGTAAAATACATTTCATGTGAGGAGAGAAACTATTTTTAAAATGATTTTTTAAATTAAAATTAAAAATTTATATGATTGAAATTGAATTTCAGGGATGGCAATGAAATACCTACTAAAATTTAAAGATGATAGGTAAAAATTACCAAAAATGTGGGACCTTATTGGCGTATGAAATTGTAATTTAATTTTGGGTGTTAACACAAAAGCCAACAGTAATTGCGAGCGTGTGAGTTTGCTCTAAATGGAATAGTGGACATGCTTTTGTTTCTTTTCAAAATTTTAGGTCCTGTGTTACTCTTGTCTTATTACAAAGCCATCCCAACTTTTTTTTCCTTTTCCAAAAACCCATCCCAACTTAGTTTTAAGTCCAAATGAATTCCTGTACTCAATCTAAGCTTAAAATGATATAAAATAAGACCAAATGAAAGAAAATGGGACAAAAGAAAATCAAGAGGACATGAGAGAAGGGAAGCAAATGAGTGGAAACACAACAACAGTTCACAAAGATATTGTCATGAATGGGGGCATGAATTAGTGCAAGCCACCTCTGTGCTCCTTTCACCGCGCGACCACTTGAAGATCAATCACATTTTGATATGATAACTCAAGCTCAACAGAAATATGATGGATCTGTAGAAAATCTGGACCAGGAACCACCCTCACTCACTGCCTCCTTTCATAGCAATTGTTATCGAGTTACCTGTTTCTGACTCCAACTCATTAACTCGCTTCTCCACCTCTGACGCAGTTGCTAACCCATTCTTGGACTCATCTATTGGCAAAGCAATTTTCATTTCTTCTACAATTACCACCCTGTTGATCATTTGCTCTGCGTACAGTGGCCACGCTACCATTGGAACACCAGCACACACAGCTTCAAGCACTCAGTTCCACCCACACTGAGTTACAAAACCCACTCACCGAGATATGATTCAATACTGCTACTTGGGGAGACCATATCTTCTCATAAGAACCTTTTATAGCTATTTCTCTTAATTGTTCCTTTGAGAATAGCCCCAGCTTCCAAAGCATGCACAGAAAGATAACACTTTGACTCGGCAGCGATTTTTGGTCACCATTAATGGGCCAATAGAGTAAACAGGTGGGGCAGTGCTATTGGGTGCCCAGAGACCGTCTGATATTGCCTTCAGAGCTCTTGCCTCTTAAAATTCAAAGGTCTTCATAATAATTCCTTGTGATTTTAGAAAGCAGGAAGCCATGTCCAGACCGTATCCATAGGCTTTATCCTTGCGATCAATCAGTGGCAAAGGCATGTCGGAGGAAAATATCAGTGGTAAACCTGGAACGTGAAGAAAGGAGTTGATATCTTTGAACCTTTTGGTAGTGTTTTGATGAAGGGTCGGAAGATGCATGAACATAGCAATACAACCAGCACCAGAAGTAAAGAAGAAGTAGCCAGGGATGTTAAGTTGGGAGGCAATGGAAAGAGAAGCAAAACAGAAGAAGTAGCCAGGAAAGTCCATAATGAATGCGTTAATTTTGTGGGTTTTGGACATGGAGAGAAGCGCTTGGTGGACATGAGGATTGCTGAAAAGGATGACCTCCAAAGTGAGAGTTTCATGGCGTGTGAAGATGGTGGTTGAAAGGAGGGTCTTTATGGGAAGATGGTGGAAGTAGATTGAGGGAATGGTGGCAGCGACATCAGCAGCAATACCTGTTACCCCTCTAATTTTAGCACTTGGATTTAAAATGAGCTTGAGTTTCTAATACTATTAATCTTCTTATTTGTTTTTTCATCATGCAATGGAATTAATTAATCTTTCTTCAAAAAAGGATGAAAGACCGTGAGGAAAAATAAATGGTTAAATTTTCAATTTGACAACAAAGACTCAATCTCAGTTTCTCCTAATTTTCAATTTAAAATTAAATAGAATTGAATTCGTGAAGATGTTCTTCTTAGTTCATCACCCCCTTTCAACCTATTTCAATTAATTACAAGAATTTAAAATTTTCCAAAAATATAACTCTAGACATACAAAACATAAAGGCTGAACTTTTTGGTACTACTCAGTTTTTTCCTTTTTTTAAAAAATGAAAGGATTTCATCGTAAACCGAAATTCAATTATTCCACACCCAAGCTCCTTTAGAAACCGAAATCGTACCACCCAAGCTTTTGTAGACCAGCAAACAGAAAGATATTGGTTAGTACAGAAGCTTAAAGAACAATTGAAATTTAGACATCAAAATTAAAATGGCAATGGGTAGGGTATTTTTAAATATTTAATTAAATTAAATTTAAATTTAAAAAATAATATTCATTGTGAATTTAAATTTTATTTATAGGATATTTAATATTTGAATCTATTTATATAAATAATTAATTTAAAATATATTTTACAGTAATATTTATAAATTTTTTTATATATTTTTATTTAAAAATTAAAATTTTAATATTTATTAAAAACATTAAATTAAATAAATTTAAATTTTATTCGAATAATAATAATTAAATTTAAAATAAATTCAAATAGTTTAAATTAATTTCTCAAATTTAAATAATTTAAATAATTTTTTTATTAAATTCGAGATGAATATTATTGATATAAATTAAATTTGAATTGAGATAATTTAATTTTTGCAGCTACACCAACAGGTTATATCTCTAATAGAGATAAACACAAGTTGATGATTGAGAGTCGCCAGGTTAAGCATTGATCCGTTGCACTATCAGTAGTATTCTTCGTCACTATCAATGGCCGAGACGCATACAGTAAACCAGAGGTGTGGTGTGCAGAGTCCATCTGAAATTGCCTTGATAGCACTGGGCTCGAGTATTTCAAAGGTGTTCACTATAATCCCCACTGATTTATGGTGGAAAGGTGGTGGAAATGGAATGAGAAAAATGGTGTCAGCGACATTAACAACGTGATAAGCAGTGACTCTGCCGCCGTGAGTAGCAGAGATAATGAGTGTGTGAATGTAAATGAAAGCTAGGTGGCATGTATGAACTTGGCAAGCTCTAGCATGGACACCAAGTGGCCTATGTTTGGTGACGCAAATATATGTTTGCGTCACCATTGGCCACTTGGTGTTTATATGCATGCATGCAGAGGAGAGATGGGTTGGTGGAATATTTACGTGGAGGTAAACTATGCACGTCTATTAGGAATTAATTTTATGTTTATTCACGTGAAATAATATTATAAAAATTAATTATTATTCATATAAATTAGTTATGGCATGGTTATAAAAAAAAAAGGTATTTTTCTAATGATGATATGGTGAACTTACTTTTAATATTATAAGAAAAATCATTGGCTTTAATTTCTTTTACAATCCAGCAAAGAGTAGATTCAACACACATACAAAGAGATTTCTTTAATATTTATGCAAATTTTATTATTATTTTTAAACCTTATTTATCGGTTCCTTCTCACTATAATTTAATAATAAATTTTCTCAATTAAAAAAATCATAAAGATAAATAAATAAAACACTAATTTTTCTAAAATATTGTACTATGAATAAGTATTAAAACAGCTGAAGTTGATCAAATAAGACTTTCTAAGTGTTTTTCCTTCCCAGATGATGATGGCTTTCTGCTTCCCACTTCTCTTACCCACCTCTTCATTGCTGGATCAAATGGACGGATCACAGAGCTGAAGAAACTTTGTGATCTGCGGGGGCAGCTTCATATTACAAGTTTAGAGAATGTGGAAGTTGAAGATATTCGAGATGCGGGTTTTGCCAATTTGAAGGATAAGCCTGGTATCACCGAGTTACACTTGAAATGGACTGATGAATTTTCTTATGATTTGAGAAACCCAAGTCATGAAGAAATGGACTGATGAATTTTCTTATGATTTGAGAAACCCAAGTGATGAAGAACAAGTTCTCAACTCAATGCAGCCACATCATAGTCTATCAAGCCTATCAATTACATCATTTAGTGGTAGGAAATTCCCATCGTGGCTAGGTGAGCCTTCATTCTCTAGCATGGTGCAGGTGGAGCTAAGCAACTGTCATCAAATTACTTCACTGCCACCACTCGGACGATTAAAGTCATTAAAAAAGTTGAGCATAAAAGGTTCAAGTAGAGTAAAAGAAGTGGGTGTTGAGTTTTATGAGGATGATTCATGTTTTTCTTGTTTGGAAATGCTAGAGATTGTTAATATGGGTAAGTGGAAGCAGTGGGCTTGGTCAAATGGTCTGGGTGAAGATTCTGTGGTAAAATTTCCTAAGCTGCATGAACTTCGACTACATAATTGTCCCAAGTTGGTTGGAAAATTGCCCAACTTCCTTCCTTCCCTGGAAAAACTTGTTATTAATAATTGCCCGCTCTTGGTTGAATTACCAAAAGTTCTCCCATCACTTACAGCACTCTCTATTAGAAGTTGTCGAGGGCCAATTCTCAAGAGTTTGATTAATTCCACCTCTCTTACTAGTTTAAAGCATTTGCAAATTATAGAATGTCTTGAGCTTGCATCATTGGTAGATGGAGAAGAAGAGCTATTGCCATGCAGTCTTGAAGTTTTGGAGGTAGATATGTGTCCAAATCTGAAGGAGTTGCCAAGTGGACTGAAAGACCTCAAATCTCTCAAAGATTTGAGAATAAGCCAATGTAGAAGTTTAGTCTCCTTCCCAGCAGGGGGTTTGCCGCACAACTTGATATGTCTTAGTCTGCAAAACTGTGGAGCTTTGGAGTCTCTTCCGGAGGGGATTGTGTCTCACAGTAAATACAGCAGCGACACGTCTCATCTCGAGAAGTTGCGTATCTCTGGATGTAAATCTCTGAGGTCCTCTTCAAATGGAAAGTTTCCTGATTTCCTGAAGACCCTGGAAATCCACAACTGGACAACACAATTATTAAACTCGCTATATTATGGGCTTTCTCATCTTACAGATTTGCAAATATGGAACTGTCCACAATTAGAATCCTTTCCTGGGAAGGAATTGCCCATCCCTTCTCTTATCTCTTTAAAAATCGCTGGCTGTGAAGCATTGAGGTCTCTATCCAATCATATGCAGAACCTCCAGAGTCTGCAACAGTTAGAAATAGGCAACTGTCCTCGATTAGAGTTGTTCCCAGAGATGGGATTGCGCAATCCCAAGCATGTCTCTTTCGAAATTCATCGGTGCAAAAATTTGAAGTCTCTGCCCAATCAGATGCAAAGCCTCACTTCCCTCCAATCTATAAATATGTCAGATTGTGGAGCAGCTATAGAGTGCTCAATAGAATGTTTACCTCCAAACCTAACTATGCTTTCCATGGGTGCATGCTTGAATCTGAAACAGCCAATGCTAGAGTGGGGACTCCACAGGCTCACCTCTCTCAGAAAATTGGGCATTGGCAGCATGAAGTCAAGTGGAGATATTATTTCCTTCCCAGATGATGACGGCTTTCTGCTTCCCACTTCTCTTACCCACCTCTTCATTGCTGGATTCAAGAATCTAAAATCCATATCCATGGGTATCCAAAAGCTCACCTCTCTTGAAAAATTGGAAATTTGGAGGTGCACAAAACTGCAGTCCTTCCCAGCTGAGGGCTTCCCTGCTACACTTGAATGCCTATGTATTGACAACTGCCCTCTGCTTCGGGATCATTGCTTAAAAGAAAAAGGGGGACACTACTGGCCTATCATTTCTCATATCCCCCGCGTTGTTATACGCAATTAAACAAGACTTCACAGTACTCCAACAAATGTGAGGATGGTTTTCAATTCATTTCAGTTGTTTTCTAATATCATAAATGGGCTTCCTAGCTCTTCTGTTGAAATGCAATAAATGGGATCCAATGGGCTGTCTTGAAACTTATGCTAATGCTGATTTCAGTTGTCATCAACAGGAAAATGGAAGAAAGTGAGCTCAGAACTCTGCAGATTTGGATGGAATTCACTGAGCAGATCCCGGCTATGTTTTTTGAACAGATTGTAAGCTTTGAATCTCAAAAGCTCAGAATGCATCCTCATCTCTGCTCTTACGAAGAGCGACTTGCTGTTATTTCTGGATTTTGTACTCTCCACCTCTGGACATTCTGTATTTTTTGCCTTTTTTCTTTTCATTTTCACAATTAATTCACCCATTATATTTTTCTTTTCTTTTCTCTTTGCAAACTAAAGTATTTTTAATTTAATATTGATTCACAATCTAAATTATTTTTAATTATCTACAAATTTCTCCGTTTAATTGCTTGTAACAGTACAATAAAATTATATTATTTTCAGAAGCATGTATTCAAAATTATAGGTTTAAATTGATATTTTAAAGGATTAAAGATATTGTTATGTTTGATTGAATGCAGAATTGACAAAAAGAAAATAAAGGGTGAATTCAATGGAGCGAATGGGAAAAACAAGAAGAAAATAACTGGCCCTTGACGAATAAAATGAAAAGTATAAAATTAATTGCGTTAAAGGATTACAGAAAAAAAGAACTATAGATTAGTGTCTTTTTTGCTAGACAATGAATTGCTTTGTTCTTTTTCATATTGACATGATTTTGCCATAAGAAAATCGGACCTTTGATCATTAGACTAGGCTTAACTCCTTTTAAGAATTAAATTGACTTTCATAGAATCTCCTCCTATATAAACTCTTTTGACTTTATAGTTGGCTGCTGCATTAGCCGACTCTCTGGCTGCTATCGCTTCTAGAGTTAAAGGGTCAGTTAGCTCTATAATTCTCTTGCACCTTAAGCTCAACATCGTTCCTTCCTCGACAATCACTGCAATTGATCCTCTATTTTCTGTTCTATCCACTGCCCCATCAAAATTGATTTTAACTATTCCCCTAGCACGTCTTACTCATTCCATGTCAATTTGATCATTTGCGATTGTATTGGACATGTATTTGGCAGACTACTCAGAAACTCATCCAAATATCTCAACACTGCACTTAGTAGATGATATGCTTGATGATAATTTGTATATTTGTGTAGTTTTAATGTTGTAAAACATTTAGATTTTGAATTTGATTCCACGTAAAATAGATTAATTTATTTGAGTTTTGATACATTGGTAGGATAAACATGGATTGAAGAATAACAAAAGAAAAATTGTGTTTGTACTCTACATTCTGAAATTAAAAAAAGTCGTTAGCATAACTAAGTTCACAAGAGAATAAGAAACATAACTTTTATATGTACTGTGTTATGGATTACGTTATGGGCATAACATATTGACGAGAAGAATCAAAGTTCAGTTCTAAATCTGATACGCGATCAAAAAATCCTCATCTGTCAATACATATCAAACTCGATTTTTTTTAGGAGAACCTTCCCCATCTTATTTTGGTTACTGGTATTTAGGTTGAATTAGAATTTTTAGTATTATATAAAGATGATATTTTGATGTACAACATCACTTTTTGCTCTGAATTAATTTTAAAAGGCTGAAAACACTCTTCTTATTATTATTTTTAAGCCATGAACATTTGCGGCTAAATTTTTCTTTTAATTGAAGGCTAATTAAAATTTCAATTCAATTGGTTGTATAATCTAATTGATTTTAAAGTTTTCACCTCTTCATTGTTGCCTCTGGTCACTTGGCAAAGTTCGCAGCTGCCTCATCCATCTTTGATCCTGCCCATAAAAGATCGAACCTTCTCCTTGTATCTGACAAGATTCTATTCTCGGACTCTGAATTGTCTCTAGTATTGATTAATAACCAATTGTGAGTCACTAAAAATAATGGACTTTGGTATACCTTTCCTTGATGATTTTTAAGGCCATTATTATGGCCACATATTCAGCTATGCTATTGGTGGCCTTAAAGGTGAGCTTGGCCGCATATCAAAGCTTTATTCCTGTCTGAGATTGTAATAGGATTCTGAGTCTTGAATCTCTGGCTCCACAAGCTCCATCTGTCCAGACTTTTCATTCCTCTGTGCTTTCCTCCGAGGACCCTAAAAGTTCTAACGGTGGAGTCATCTCTAATGTAATACCCGGCTAGACTCCGGTATCGGAATTCCTACCGTCCGGTGGAATCTCGGATATCGAAAACCTCTAGGAGGGTAAAAACATGTTTTCATAAAATGTTTTTAATGTATTTTATGACTTTAAGTAAGAAAGAAACTGAGTTTTGAAAGGAAAAGACCTTGGAGGCATTTCCAGGTTCGGCCGCCGAACATGGGATAGTTTAGGGAGGCAAGTTAGGCTTCCGAAAGTGGCTCAGGTTCGGCCGCCGAATCTCATGTTCGGCCGCCGAACTTGCATGAGTTTTGGAGGCACTTTAGGCTTCCGAACGTGGTCTGGCCAGCCCCTATAAAAGGGCTCCATGGCCGAAACGGGCGAGCTTTCTCCCCTATTTTCGGCCAACGGTGAGTCCATGCTCTCCCCTGGTTGATTTTAATGATTCTCTTCAAATCTTTCGAGATTTAACAAGTGGTTTCTTGATTTTTAAAGATTTGTGAGCTTAGAGCAAGTTTTTGGAGCTTGGAGACCCAAGGAGCGAGATCTCTCCCATCTCCGAGTTGGATCGCCTCCCCTCTTGATCTCCAAGAGGTAAGAGTAGATCCTTAGCTCATTTCATGTTTTAAACAAGTTTTATGAAAGTTTTGGGGTAGAAATGCATGTTTGAGTTAATATTGAGTTTATGGACAATGTGAGTTGTATATGTGTATTTGATGTGTTTTAGTTGGGGTTTAGGATAGTTTGAGGCCCCTAAAAGCTTATTATGGGTGTATGCATGATTTGGAAAGTGTTGGTTTTGAGTGGGAATGGTTTGGAAGGCAAATGTGCATTGAATGGTTGAGTTCTGCCACTTAGGGAGAACTCAGATTCGGCAGCCGAAGGGACTTTCGGCCGCCGAACCTGCCTGTGGAGGCAAGCCTTTGGCTGCCGAACCCTGCCCCCGAAAGTGGACTTTCGGCTCTGGAAGGGAGTTTTGGCCGCCGAAGGTGCCGCCGAACATGCATGAGTTTCGTCTCTGGAAGGGACTTTCAGCTGCCGAAGGTGCCGCCGAAAGTGGTTGAGTTTCGGCTCTGGAGGGACTTTCGGCCGCCGAACCTGCCGCCGAAAGTGCCCTGTTCAGCCTTCCTTTGCATGATTTCTATGATTGTTCTAAGGTGTTTTAGGGGGTTTTTGGGGAGTTGTTTAAGGGTCTTGATAGTGTATGTTGGTCCCTCATTTGAGTCCACCTGTGTAGGTTCGGACCCGAGGAACCGAGGACCCCAGCAGTGAGCTAGTGGCTTCAAGGTCAGCCTGAGGTGAGTAGAATAAACCTTTATGTTTTGAAGTAAATAAATCAAAATTTGAGCATGTTCATGCATCACAAATGCCATGATATACATATATATTAGGTTGTTTGCATTAGAATCCACGAATATGTTGCATTGCATAATTTGATGTTGATGTGGATGAACGTTGGATGATCCACTAACCCTCAGTATGTCAGGATATGATGATTATATGGTGTGGAAGTCCGGTTGACCCATTCTACGTTCCGGCACTATGTTTAAGAGAAAAGTCCGGTTGACTCATTCTACGTCCCGACACTTTGGAATGTTATGATATGTTATGTTTAAGAGAAAAGTCCGGTTGACCCAGTCTACGTCTCGGCACCTTGGAACATAGAGGGCTATTGGTGACAAGTTCATCCTTAATGTGATTTGTCTGTGATGTGATGCATTTCATGAAAGCATAAGTTTTAATGTAATGTTTTATTATTCTGCTCACTAGGCTCTTGTAGCTCACCATGTTTCCCTTAACCCCCAGATTTGCAGGTACGGGATAGACCAGGAGGTCAGCAAGAGTAAAGAAGTCTTGTATGTGTTAGACTAGTAGTGGACATGAGAAAAATTGTAATGTAAAAAGTATTGATTAGTCATGTAGTGAAATGATGTATTTTAAGGTATAGAATTTGTGCTTGACCCTAGTATGTATGGTTGATCCCTTTTTGGTACATGATCTGTTTAATGAAATGTTTAGATAATGTTTTTGGAAACCAAGCTTAATGTATGATGTTACCCCATTGGAGCATTTGATGAGGGATCCAGTGTGGGGTTTATGTTTATGGTTTTGTGCATACACAGGTTAGGCTTGGTAAATGAAAGAAAAGTTCAAATTTTTATGTATATGTATGATCATGTATGGGATCTAACAGGTATTCAGGATGTATGTTAGGCTTGCTACGGGTCCCGGCGGCCTTAAGCCGATCTGGATCCTAGCGTCGGTAGCGGTCCGATTTTCGGGCTGTTACATCTAAAATAAAATCAGCTAACATCTGGGCTTTTATGGCCTTTCTTAGAACATACTTGATATCGTAGGCCGACAGTATTACCGCCTAGGTGGATAACTGTCTTGACAACTTCGACCTGTATAGAACTTTCCACAAAGGATAGTTTATTCTGACTTCTATGGTATGTGTCTCGAAATATATCCTGAGATCGAGTCCACTAATTTGTTAATGGATAGTAACGGGTAATGATCTTTCGAACATACTTTATTTAGGTTAGTAAAGTCCACACACATCCTCTAATTTCTGTTAGCTTTCTTTACTAGGACTGCATTGGCCAACCATATGGCATACTTGACCTCTTTTATCAACCATGCACTTAGAAGCTTACCAACCTCTTTTTTGATCACCTACTGCCTCTCTGGTGAGATTTTTTTTTCTTTTGTTGGACCGCTTTGACAGTTTTATCGATGGATAACTTATGAGTGATGAGAGCTAGGTCTATACCCGTTACATCTCTTGGAGACTAAGTGAAAGTGGTTACTCGGTTCTTTAGCAACTCTATTAAATGAACCTTCGTTTCTTTGGTTAATGTGGTGCCAAACTGCACCTTCTGCTCCTTCACTATTTGGATCTCCTCAATCGAATTTGCAGATTCTAGCTTTATGTGAGATTCTAGTTTCTCCAGCAAGCCGATGGACATGGTTGCTTTTTTGAGACTTTTTGTAGGGTATTCGCAATCTTTTTTGGCTGATTTTGGACTGTCTCAGACCACTGCTATTCTCTCGGGAGCTGGAAGCTTAAGACACATAACACCCATGTTAATAACAATACCGTGGCAGTTCAGGATCAGACATCCAAGTATCACATTGTATGCAAATGGAATGTCTACCACTGCAAATTTTGCATACAATTCTCGCTTATATTTTTCATCCTCAAGTACCAAGGGAAGGTTAATGGTGCCCAGTACTGCTACTATCTTATCTCTTAACCATACTAAAGGGTAGGAGATTCTAACAATACTGTTTTTATCCAAGCTCAACTTGTTAAAAACATTTAAGATAAGAATGTTAACAGAATTAAATGTATCCATTAGTACCCTCCTTATCTCATACTGGATTAGGAGAATCTTAATGATCAGCGGGTAGTTTTGAAAGAATCTGATCGCCTTGTTTGCGGGGTCGAATCTTACCTCTTGCCTGGTCCACGACTCTTGATGAACAGATAGAACATCCTCTACTACCCGCTTATTTTTCCCTTTACCCTTATCAAGTCCTCCGGTAATGACATGCACAATTCCGGCTATTTTCAAAAACAGGGAAGAAAAGCTCATTCTTTATAGAAAAAGAGAGAACAAGAGCTTGACGTAAACCTAAATGATCAGAGAGAACCCAATGGGTTCCCGCCAACAGAACTAAATGATATTGTAAAAATTTGATTAATGATGTGGCTGTGATAAAACTATATTGTGATTGACTGAAATCTACAAGAAAGAAAACATGAGGCGGTGGTAGGTGTCTACGGTAGCTACTTTGATACTCAAGTTAGTATCTTGAAGGACAAAAAGAATGTAATGGACTACTTAGAGTTTGAGTAGAATTAGAGATATCGTATTTTTATTTCTGCGATAGTTCTCTTTTTATACCGTAAAAAAATAGAGATAAACATAGTATTTCTTATGAATTCGGTGATGACGTGGCCGGCTATTCGATGAGGGGTATTATCAGCTAATGAGTTAGTAATCTCATAATTTCAGACGAAATGAGAGTGTGTCTAGTAATGGTAACTCTATGCCAATATTCAACCCGTTGAGAGAATTTGAGTCTTGTCGGTAAACTGGATGTTGAAGTGCCTAAATATCTCTTTTATCAAAAAAATTATATTTTTCAGTTATCAGATCTTTAGCACGTAATCTCTATTTTGTGATAATAACTCATAATTTATTTTTGATGAATTTATATAAAATTGCACTAATTTCCTCCGAACACTTCAGTAGCCAATGAAGCCATTATACAAGAAACTTCAAGAAAATTTGTAGTTTCTTATGAGATTAAAAATTAAATTAAACATCTTTATTTTTTTTCTTTTAATTAAAAGAAGTCTTTCATTAATTTTTTTATTTTGTTAATTAATTAATAAATAATAGCATAATAAAAAACATAATTAATTTTGTAATTATTAATAATACAACTTTAGAAAATAATTAAAAAGCAAAATAAATTATTTTAAGGGTAGGTGAACTTCTTCCCCATCATTTGGCCTCCCATTTTCGCTTCCTAGTTTCTCAGATCATTCACAAAAGTTAAAACTGTGTTTGGAAACTCTTTCTTTCCATCTTGAGAGTTCGTAGCTTCTTTCTTCTCTTACAACTCATTCTTTGCTATGGAATTTGCGTTAGCTGCTGCTGGCTCTATCCTTTCTGTTTGCTTTCAGGGGCTTCTCGACAGGTTGAACTCCATTGACTTGATGAAATACGTAGGCCAAGGTCAAGTCTTGGCTCAACTCATGAAGTGGGAAAAGATTCTCAAAAGAATTTATGCGGTGCTTGAAGATGCAGAGGAGAAGCAGACGGCAAATCGATTGGTGCAGATCTGGTTAAGCGATCTCAGAGACTTGGCTTACGACCTGGAGGATATCATTGATGAACTTGCCACGGAGGTTCAGCAACGCAAGTTGGAAGACGAACCTGTTCATCCGAAGAATAAGGTCCACAAGTTTTTCTGTGTTATGTGTGGTGGGGGAAATCTGAATCTAAATACTATTAAGTTCAATGTTGAGATGGTTGCCAAAATAGAGGAAACTAGTGCTAGATTAGATGAGATCATAAAGCAGAAAGATGAACTCCGTTTAGCAGAATATACTACGAGGAGGGTAAGCCATGTGACAGAAAGACCACCCGCAACCTCTTTGGTTAATGAAGCAAAGGTTTATGGTAGGGAGGAAGATAAGAAGGCGATGTTGAAATTGTTGAATGCTGAGACAAGTGATGCCCAGGTATCTGTGATCTCCATAGTTGGGATGGGAGGCCTTGGCAAGACAACTCTAGCTCAGCTAGTCTACAATGATCCCATGTTGGAGTTTGATTTAAAAGCCTGGGTGTCTGTTGGTGAAGATTTTGATGTTTCCAGGGTCACAAAAACATTTCTTCTTCAACTGGGCGATGGTGGTGATGATAAAGATTTAAATGTGCTTCAAGTAAAATTGAAGCAAAAGTTGTCTGGAAATAAGTTTTTAGTTGTCCTAGATGATGTGTGGACCCAGAACTATGAGGAATGGACTCTGTTTTGGGGTCCTTTCGAAGCAGGGGCTCCTCAAAGCAGAGTTATCGTCACGACTCGAAGTCAGGATGTTTCATTAATGATGGGTACGACTCAAGCATATGCTCTTAAGAAGCTGTCGCACAATGAATGCATGTCTGTGTTTGCCCAGCATGCTTTGGGAGCAAATAATTTTGACGCGCACTTGGAGCTGAAACAAATGGGTGAGGAGATTGTCAAAAGATGTGGAGGATTACCTTTGGCAGCAAAAGCTCTTGGAGGCATCTTAAGGGGTAAACCGAATCCTGATTTGTGGAAGGAAGTGTTGAGGAATGAGATATGGGAGTTACCAGACGACAAGAGCAATATCCTTCCAGCCTTGAGAGTGAGTTATCTTCATCTTCCACCTCATTTGAAGCGATGTTTCTCTTATTGCGCAATATTACCAAAGGATCGCGAGTTTGATAGGAATGAATTGGTTTTGCTGTGGATGGCTGAGGGTTTCTTGTATGACAAGAAGAAAATGAAGGATAGTGAAGATTTGGGTCGTAAATATTTTGATGATTTATTATCAAGATCCTTTTTTCAACAATCGATTGATGATAAATCCAAATATTTAATGCATGACCTAATTATTGAGTTAGCTTGCTATGTTAGTGGGGAAACATGTTTACATATGGTTGATAAGTTGGAGAGTACAAAACCATATGCAAAGATTCGACATTCATCATTTATTCCTCATTATACAGACACTGCTCAAAGATTTCAAAGCTTCTATGGAATGAAGAATTTGCGGACATTTTTATCCATGCGGAAGGATTGGATTAGATGCTACATTACTAGTAAGGTGGTGCATGAGTTGGTGCCAAAATTAAAATGCTTAAGGTCACTATCTCTAGCTGGTTATTACATTGAGGGGTTGCCAAATTCTATTGGTGACTTAAAGCACTTACGCTACCTTAACCTATCTCGTACTCCAATCAGAAGATTGCCTGAATCAGTGGATAAACTCTTCAACTTACAGACATTAATATTGCGTGATTGTGATGAGCTTATTGAGTTACCTAAAGGCATATGCAATTTACTCAACTTGCAGCATCTTGACATTATTGGCACAAGGAAATTGAAAGAGATGCCACCACATATTGGTAATTTGACTAGTCTCTGCGTGTTGACCAAATTTATCGTGGGGAAAAGCAATGGACGGATCACAGAGCTGAAGAAACTTTGTGATCTGCGGGGGCAGCTTCATATTACAAGTTTAGAGAATGTGGAAGTTGAAGATATTCGAGATGCGGGTTTTGCCAATTTGAAGGATAACCCTGGTATCACTGAGTTGCACTTGGAATGGGCTGAAGCTGATGAACATTTTGATGATTCGAGAAAGTCAAGTCATGAAGAACAAGTTCTCGACTCAATTCAGCCACATCAAAGTCTGTTAAGGCTATCAATTACATCATTTGGTGGTAGGAAATTCCCATCATGGATAGGTGAGCGTTCATTCTCTGGCATGGTGCAGGTGGAGCTATGGAAGTGTCGCCAAATGACATCATTGCCACCACTTGGACGATTAAAGTCATTAAAAAAGTTGAGCATAGGAGATATGAGTGGAATGAAAGAAGTGGGTGTTGAGTTTTATGAGGATGATTCATGTTTTTCTTGTTTGGAAGAACTAGAGATTAGAAGTATGGGTGAGTGGGAGCTGTGGGCTTGGTCTAATGGTCTGGTTGAAGATTCTGTGCCAAAATTTCCTAAGCTCCATCACCTCCAAATACGAAATTGTCCCAAGTTGGTTGGAAAATTGCCCACCTCCCTTCCTTCACTGGAAAATCTTTTTATCGTTGATTGCCCGCTTTTGGTTGAATTACCAAAAGTGCTCCCATCACTTACAAGACTTCATTTTGCAAAATGTAAAATCAGGAGTGTGACTAATGCCACCAGTCTTACTCGTCTAAAGTATTTGGAAATCAAGTTATGTGATGCGCTTGTGTCGTTGGTAGATGGAGAGCCAGGGCTTTTGCCTTGCAATCTTGAAGTTTTGAAAATATTTGAGTGTCCAAATCTGAAGGAGTTGCCAAGTGGACTGAAAGACCTCAAATCTCTCAAATATTTGAGTATAAGGGAATGTAGAAGTTTAGTCTCCTTCCCAACAAGGGGTTTGCCGCACAACATGATAAGTCTTCTTATTTCGAGCTGTGAATCTTTGGAGTCTATGTCGGAAGGAATTGTGTGTCCTAGTAATTACAGTGGCGAGACGTCTCATCTCGAGGAATTGTATATCTCTGGATGTGAATCCCTCAGATGCTCTTCAAATGGAAAGTTTCCATATTCCCTTAAGACTCTTCGAATTCACAACTGGACGCCACAATTTTTAAACTCGCTATACTGTGGGCTTTCTCATCTTACAGAATTACACATAGTGGAGTGTCCTCAATTAGAGTCGTTTCCAGGGAAGGAATTGCCTCTCCCTTCTCTTATCTCTTTAACAATAGCTCACTGTGAAGGATTGAGGTCTCTATCCAATCATATGCAAGACTTTCAGAGTCTCCAAAAGTTAGAAATATGGAACTGTCATCAATTAGAGTTGTTCCCAAAGATGGGATTGCCCAACCCCAATCTTGTGTCATTTCAAATTTCCTGGTGCAAAAATTTGAGGTCTCTACCCAATCAGATGCAAAACCTCACTTCCCTTCAATCTATAGATATATCAGAATGTGAAGGTATGGAGACCTTAGGAGAAGGTTGTTTACCCCCTAACCTAACGTCCCTTCATATTCGGCAGTGCTTGAATATGAAACAGCCAATGCTAGAGTGGGGACTCCACAGACTCGCCTCTCTTAGAAGTTTGGCTCTGGACGGGGACTCAACTGGAGATATTATTTCCTTTCCAGATAACGACGGCTTTCTGCTTCCCACTGCTCTTACCTACCTATACATTATTAGATTCGAGAATCTAAAATCCATATCCAGGGGTATCCAAAAGCTCACCTCTCTTAAAACTTTATCAATTTGGCGGTGCCCAAAACTGCAGTCCTTCCCAGCTGAGGGCCTTCCTGCTACACTTGAAGGCCTATCAATTCACAGCTGCCCTCTGCTGCTGGACCGTTGCTTAAAAGATAAAGGTGGAGACTACTGGCCTATCATTTCTGATATTCCCTGTGTTGCAGTCCCTCCCAGTTAAAGATGACTTTGCAGCAGTCCAACAATCAGGTAAATATTCCTGTAGTACTTATTCTGAAATAATGCAGCATTATACAGATGTGAGCATCTTTTTTTCAATTTCAGTTGACATTTCAATTATTTCAAAGACTGATATTTAATTGGATTCTATTATTTCAGTATCCGAACATGTGAATTCATGGATCTTTTTAGCACGATTGAATTGAATTCTATCACTTTGTTTTCTCCTAAACAAGATGTTAATGGCAGAGGAACAAATTGGGTGTTTTCCTTTTGTTCTGATCAACTTATCCGTTATTCAATTTGTGACCATCCATGTTATTGCTATACATGATCAGGAAATTTTTTAATGGAGCAAAAACTTTGAAAAATGGTTAAATTATAAAAATTATTAATATATATATAATTAATTTTCAGTACGTATTTAATACAGTTTCGATTCTTTTGAAGAATTAGAATTAAAAATTAAATAAATTCAAGTTTGAAATGGTTTAATTTTTATAATATCGATTCTTTTTCAATTTTAATATAAAATTTTAATTTGATTTGAAATCTTGCATATAATCTTAATAATATTGATAAAATAAAAATATTTATAATTTATATAGTTTTAATAATATGTTTTATATTTTATATAATTTTAATATAATTTTATAAATTATATTATTAAAATATATAATTTTATTTAAAGAATTTGAATTTAAATTTTATAAATTATTAAATAACATATCGTAAAAAATTATAAATATGTTAAAATATAAATAACTATAGTTATTTTTTAGTTATTTAAAATTTAATAAAAATTTAATTCATTATATATATATGTATACTTTTTTTTGCTTATTTTTATATTTAAGATTATCGATTTGTTTTTATAAATTAAATTATTTGTGTAATTTATATAAGTCACTCTTTTAATTATTTAGTTATTAATAATATTATAAAATAATTATATAATTTAATTAGTTATTAGAGATTTTTAACAAATATGATTTAAATAATTTAATTTGTTAATTATAATTTAATAGATTATATAAAGATGTTTGTATGTATATATTTACTATTTCATCTATAAATATATTAATTATTTTATAATTTTTAATAATATGGGTGAATCATATATTAGTAGAGAATTGTATATAATATTTTATTATTATTATTATTATTATTATTATTATTATTTTAATGCTAATTATTTACTATTTTAAAATAAATATAAAAATATTACAACTTTATTTTTAAAAATTAAAATTAAAAATTCTAAATTAAAATTGAAATTTAATTTTTAATATAATTCTTAAAAATTAAAGAATCAAATATTTAGTTTGAATTCAAATTTTGATTCTTAATTAGAATTGTACATTGAAACCGAGCAACTAACTTTTCATTAAGTAATATAAATTGTATAATAAATAAAGAATTACACCAATGATTATCAAACTAATAATTAAATTTAATGATTACTAAAGAAAATTGAATTTCATGATGAGGATAAAATAAAATTTTATCATGACTAATTTATTAAATTTCAATTTATTTTAATTACGTCTAATTGAATAAATCATGAAATTTCCCTTTTTTTTTAAAAAAAATTGTTGTTTTATTAAGTTGATCTCAAACTCATAGGGCCTCAAAATCGATTCAAGCATAATGATTTTCTCTTAGGGTTTAAGCTTCAAGAATAAATAATGGGGCCATGTTTGCTCCAAATAGGAAAGGGTGGCTATGACATTTCACGGTTGATGTCCGATCTGACTCAACTCGTTAATGCTTCCATGACTCGACGAGTCTAGACATTGCAACACGCGAAGATCCACCCTCACTCAGTGCTGCCTTTGCTGCGTTTTTCATAGCAATGGTTCGCTCCCTAACCGACTTACCTGAATCCGACTGCATCAACTCATTAACTCGCTTCTCCACCTCCAACCCAGTTACAAACCCGTTTTCGTCTTCCTTCATTGGCAAAGCAATTTTCATTTCTTCAACCTATTGAACTTTTGCTCTGCGTATAGAGGCCAAGCCACCATCGGAACTCCAGCACTCACGGCTTCAAGCACCGAGTTCCATCCACAGTGAGTCACAAACCCGCCTACCGACTTATGATTCAATATTGCCACCTGGGGAGCCCATGATTTCACCACCAATCCCTTCTCCTTGGTGCGATCCAAAAAACCATCAGGAAGCAATGAGTTCAAATCTGGTTCTGGCAGAGCTGAGATGTCTAAACTTTCGCTATCAGAAGGTGGATTACGCACTACCCACAAGAATCTTTGGCCACTTCTCTCCAACCCACTGGCTATTTCTCTCAGTTGTTCCATTGAAAACAGCCCCAAGCTTCCAAAACACAGAAAGATAACACTTTGACTCAGTTGCGACTCAAGCCAGTTTAAACACTCGGTGTCACCATCTGTTTGATTGTTGGTCGCAATGAGTGGGCCAGTACAATAAACAGGTGGTGTTGTACTATCAGGTATGCAGAGTCCATCTGATATAGTCTTAAGAGCTCTGGCTTCCAGCACTGCAAAGGTGTTCACTATAACTCCTGTTGATTTTGGAAAGCAGTAGGCCATGTCTAGAAAATATTCGTAGGCTTTGTTGTTGCGATCACTTACTACCGATGAAAAATTGGAGGAAGATATTGGTGGGAGACCCGGCAAATTAAGAAAGGTGTTCATGTCTTTGAAACTTTTGGTGGTGGTCTGATGAAGGGTCGGAAAATACATGGAAGCAGCAAGACACCCAGCACCAGAAGTGAAGAAGAAATAGCCGGGGATGTTAAGTTGAGAGGCAATGGATAGAGAAAAAAAGCAGAAGAAATCCATAATGAAGGCTTTAATTTTGTGGGTTTTGGAGATGGAGAGAAGGGCTTGGTGGACATGAGGATTGCTGAGACGGAGGACTTCAAAGATGAGAGTTTCATAATGTGTGTTGGTGGAGGAAGGGAGGGTAATGGTGGGAAGACGGTGGAAGGAGATTGAGGGAGTGGTGGCAGCGACATCAGCATCATAGGAGGCAATGGAGCCGGCACTGTAAGGGGCGGAGACAATGGGTATGTGAATGGAAAGAGAAGGTTGGAAGGTAAGAATGAGCTTGCCAAACTCTACCATAGATATCAAGTGGCCTATGGCCGGTGACGGAAACATAACCACCGCATCAACCATAGCTAGGCTCTCCATCTGCTCCTTCGATGAAACGAATGATGCTTTGTGTAAACCAGGTTGTGGATAAGTTATGGTTATAGATGGGAGATGGAACACTGACGTAGTCCCTTAACGGGCTAGCTGTAGGGTGATCATTCGGTCGGTTCGGTTCAAAATCAAATTGAATTGAAATAACCGAAAATCGAATTACAGAATTTTACACAAGTCGAATCGAATCGAATAAGAGGAATAACCGAATTGAACCGAACCAATTTGGTTCAGTTCGGTTTGATCAGTTCGATCGGTTCGATTCGATTTTTAAACTTTTTTTTTCACATTCATTCTAAAATCCAATTAAAATATTTTAATTTTAATTTTTACAATAAAAAATCAATACTGAGGACGGGGACGGGGACGGGGACGGGGACGAGGAGGGAGGAGGGAGGAGGGAGGAGCGAGGAGGACCGAGGAAGACCGAGGGCAACCAAGTTGTTGACGGTGCGGAGAGCCGATAGACTGGAGAGCGATGGCCGACGATTCCGTAGAGAGTGACGACCGACACCGACGATTGTGTGGAGAGAGAGACCAGAGAGCAACAGTGAGGTGAGGCTCGCTCCTCGGTTCGGTGTTACACTTTAGACCGAGCATCAGGCTTTTAGATTTAGGGCAAATATAAGGGTACATTTCAAAACGATGTAGTTTAGTGATTTCGGTTCGGTTCGGTCTAATCGAAATTTTTGAATATAAAATTGAATCGAATCGAAATCATCGATTTTTTAGAAAATTAAATCTGAACCGAATCGAATTAAAAATAAAATCGAACCAAATTTTTAGTTCAGTTTGGTTCGGTCGGTTATTTCAGTTTAAACCGAATAGTACTCACCCCTAGATAGCTGAAAGGAGATAGAGAAAGTTTGCAGATGGATGATGATGGGTTCCAATAGATCTAATTGCATGATTAATTTTTGGAGAAATTTTATAATTCAAATTACTTTTTTTGTGTGCTTTCTTAGTATTAAATTATTATTATTATTTTAATTTTTAGACTTAAATTTTTATTGTACAAAGCAAAGGAATTTAATCGGACGAATCAAGTAGGGAGATGAATGAAAAACCGCCTTCAAAGCTAATGAAGACTTGTATGAGTGGCTGATTATGTCATTTGATTTGACGAATGTACCTAACACTTTTATGTGACTCATGAATCTGGTTTTGTGTCCTTTTTTACGTAAATTTGTTATTGTTTATTTTGATGACATTTTCATTTTTAATCACAGCAAAGAAAAACATTTATGGCATCTTTATCAAGTCATGACAGCGTTACAAGAAAATGAATTGGTTATTAATCTTAAGAAGTGTATTTATATGACGGAGCGCGTTCTGTTTTTGAAATTCGTTGTTAGTACAGAAGGAATACATATTAATGAGAAGAAGGTAAAAACAATACGGAATTGGCTCATCCCAAATCTATTTATAAAGTTCGCAGCTTTTATGGTCTTACTATTTTTTATCGACGGTTTATTAGAAATTTCAGTAGTATTGTTGTCCCTATCACAAATTGCTTAAAGAAAGAGAGTGCAAAAAATTATGTGGACAGACGCTGCCAACTAGAGTTTTAAAGAGATTAAAGATAAGTTTATTTTTGTCTCTATTCTTACTCTATTCGATTTTAATAGACTGTTTGAGGTTAAATATGATACTTGTGGAGTTAAAATTGGTGGAGTGTTGTCACAATCTAAAGAATTGGTGGAGTATTGTCACGGTCTACAAAATCTATTATTTTTTTTTAATGAGAAATTGAATGAAGTTAGGAATAAGTGATTCACTTATGAGTAAGAGCAATATATAGAATATTTCTAAACGAACTTCAATTAAATTTCACTTGAATGCTTTTTTCTTCTTTTTTTTTTTAATCTTTTTTCTTTTAGTTTTCACAATTAATTCACCCATTATATTTTTCTTTTCTCTTTACAAATTTAAGTATTTTAATTTAATATTGATTCACAATCTAAATTATTTTTAATTATCTATAAATTTCTCCCTTTAATTATTTGTAAAAGTACAATAAAATTATATTATTTTTTAGAAGCATGTATTTAAAATTATAGGTTTAAATTGATATTTTAAAGGATTAAAAATATTGTTATGTTTGATTGAATGCAGAGTTGAAAAAAAAAAATAAAAGGTGAATTTAATGGAGCGAATGAAAAAAAAAAAAAAAGAAATAATGCATGCAAACTAAACTTTTTTAGGATAATTAATTTTGTTTTTTTATTCAAATAAAATACACTTAAAAATTTTGTAAATTAAGAATAAATACAAAATAAGACTTGTCTCGAAAAAAACTTTATATAATGGCAGAAAAAGCATGTCCGCATGTCACATCCAATTAATTTGACTTCTTTTTATAATTAAGAATTGAAGATCGTAAAATAAAATTTAAAATTTTTTAAATTTATTTAAATATAAATTTTATTAAGTTAACGATGTAAGTATTCAATTAATTTGATTTTAATTTCTTCATAAATTAATTTTAAAAAAAATCCTTCTCCACTAATGTCCTTTGAAAACTACCTTTTTTTTTTGTTTTTTAAGAATTATATTCCAACATAAAATAGAATATATAAAATTTAATTAAGTCAAAAATTATATAAAAAAAAATCATTGATTAGTGTCTTTTTCTAAATAATAAGCTGTTTTATTCTTCTTTCTAGTGATATAACTAAAAATAATATTTAAATAATTTATCATAAAAAAATTAGAGTGTTATTATCCCTTGATTGCTAGACTAAGTTTAGTTTCTTTTAAAAATTTGAACGACTTTTATAAAATCTCCTTCAATATAAACTCTTTGGACCTTATAGTTAGATGCTACACTAGCGACCTTTCTTGTTGCTATTACTTCTAGAATTAAAGAGTCAATTATTCTTATGAATCTCTTGCACCTTCAGCTTAGGACCGTTCCTTCCTCATTTTAGACAAGTACTGTAATTAATCCTCTATTTTTTGTGCTATTCACCGCCCCATTAAAATTGATTTTCTTTCCCATTCCATGTCAGTTTGATCAAATCGTGATTGTATTTGACATGCATTTTGTAACGACCCGAAAATCGGACCGCTACCGGCGCTAGGATCCAGATCGGCTTAAGGCCGCCGGGACCCGTAGCAAGCCTAACATACATCCTGTGAACCTGTTTAATCCCATACATGATCAACAACAAACATAAAAATTTTGAACTTTTCTTTTTCATTCCATCACCAAACTCAACCTGTGCATGCACTATACATAATCATAAACATTAACCCCACACTGGAGTCCTCAACAATGCTCCAATGGGGTAACATACATACATTAAGTTTGGTTTACATAAACATCAATAAAAAGATCATGTACTCATAAAGGGATTACAACATACTAGGGTCAAGCACAACTCTATCATCAATATCATCATTTCATTACATAACTGTACTACCTATTACATTTCAATATTTATCATGTCCACCGCTAGCTATTACATGACCATAACTTTACTCTAGCTGACCTCCTTGTAACAGCCCGGAAACCGAACTGCTACCGGCACTAGGATCCAGATCGACTTAAGGTCGCCGGGACCCGTAGTAAGCCTGCTATGAACTCTGTGTACCTGTGAAATCCCATACATGATCACACATTTTCTGTAAACATGAACACTTTTCTCATACCAAGGCTTAACCTGTACACATACTGTCACTGTACTACAAAACGCCAGCCAGAGCTCTCCTCTATGCTCAAGGCGGCTCAACTCATCTATGTTAAGCCTGGTTCTTCCATATATACAACACATATATGTAAACATAAACTGATCATGTGAAAAGAACAAGGGATTACAACTCTTATAGTCAAGCACCATTCTATACACTATACATAACCCTTATTTCTTTACATGTACATGTCCACACTAACTATTACAATACTCTGCACTCTTCCTGTACCCTGCGGACTTCTCTCTGACCTCTGAACCTGCACAACTGGAGTTAGGGGAGAGGGATGAGCTACAATAGCCCAGTGAGTAGAATAGTAATAAAATCACAGGTGATAAAACATGCTCGCATGAAATGCATCACATCACAAGTAATCACATCACTTCGGCCGGACGGATCAAAACTCCCTCTATCTCATCTGGGGTACCGGAGTACCATGTGCCTGGTCCCCGTAGGGCTGTTCCAGGTCTTTCCTCTGAGGGCTAATGCATCCTCACGAAGTCCGTGCCGTCTCACATAAGCAATGTACAAGGAGCCATGCCAAGTACAAGGATAGATGCAATGCGTCATATTCGTGTACACTAATGCACTCACCCTATAGCATAGTCATGATGCATGAAGCATGATAAAAGATTCAGTTCTCATATTAAAACATTAAGTTAAGTTCCACTCACCTTTAGTTATCTCTGAACTGACTCTGCAGGTTCTGACACTGGACTCACTGCTGACTTCCCTGATTCCTCTGGTCCGTACCTACACAGGTGGACTCCAATGAGGGACCAAACTCACTCAAGAACATCTCTAAGAAACTCCCCAACACCCCTCTAAACGATCCTAAAACCATCACATAAAACATGCAAAAGAAAGCTGGACAGGGCACTTTCGGCGGCAGGTTAGGCGGCCGAAACCCCACTCCAGAGACAAAACTCATGCATGTTCGGCGGCACCTTCGGCGGCCGAAGGTCTCGTCCAGAGACGAAACTCACACACTTTCGGCGGCCGAACTCCCTCTTTCGGCGGCCGAAAGTCCCTTTCTAAACCGAAAGCCTAGCTTTCGGGGGCAACCTTTGGCAGCCGAAACTGCCTCCACAAGGGGTTCGGCGGCCGAACCTTCCTTCGGCGGCCGAACCTGGTTTTGCCCAAAGGGCAGAACCCTGCTCTGTTTCATGCAAACTTTGCCCAAAAACCTACAAACATGCATAGCAACTACTCCCAACTAGCATATACACATATATATGCACAAAGGGGTCTAAAACTACCCTAAAACCCCAAACAAACATAGCACATAACACTTAAACATGCTTGAACACCACAAATCACCAAAAACCTCACCTAAACCTAAACATGCATACTACCCATACAAACTTCATAAAACCTTTCAAAATCATCAAAGAAGCTCAGGATCTTCACTTACCTCTTAAACAACTTGAGGATGAAGGATCCTAACGTGGAGATATGAAGAAAAGCTCTTCCAAAGCTCCAAGCTTCAAAACTTGGTTCTTTTGCTCAAAACCTTCAAAAGTCACCAAAACTCTTAAAACTCTTGAAAGAGTTGATGAAAATCATGGAAAACATGAAAGTCAACGTGGGAGAGGCTGAAACTCACCTCTGGCTGCAAGTGGAGGAGAAATAACCTCCTTCCACCGACCCTTAGCCCTTTTATAGGTGGCTGGCCAGACCACCTTCGGCAGCCGAACGTGAAGCCGAAACCATGCAATGTTCGGCGGCCGAAAGTGACCTTCGGCGGCCGAACCTTTGCATTTCTCCCTTGTTGCTTTTCTTTCAAAACTCAATGCTTTGAACACTTCAAAACATGAAAACAAGTGAAAATACCTTAGACCACATATGTATTACCCTTCTCGAGGGTTCCGACACCCGAGATTCCACCGGACTACAGGAACTCCGATGCCGGACTCGAGCCGGGTATTACATTCTCCCCCCCTTAAGAACATTCGTCCCCGAATGTCCCTAACACAACATAAACACATAGAAAAGGGGAAAAACTCACCTTAAAACAGATATGGGAATTGCTGGAGCATGGACTCCCGAGTCTCCCAGGTGCACTCTTCTAGGTTGTGGTGGTTCCACAGAACTTTCACCATTGGTATCTCCTTGTTTCTCAGCTTTCTGATCTGGGTGTCAAGGATCCGCACTGGCTGCTCTACATAGGTGAGATCACTTAAGATTTCCACCTCAGGTTCACTAAGAACCTTCTCTGGATCTGACACAAACTTCCTCAACATAGAAACATGGAATACCGGGTGAATTCGTTCCATAGAAGCCGGTAAATCTAGCTTATACGACACATGCCTGATCTTCTGCAAGATCTCAAAGGGACCAATGTACCGTGGGGCCAGTTTACCCTTCTTTCCAAACCGAACCACTCCCTTCATCGGAGACACCTTGAGCAATACCATATCCCCCTCCTGGAACTCTATCTGCTTCCTACGGATGTCTGCATAGCTTTTCTGTCTGCTTACAGCTGTTCTGATCCTCTCTCTGATGATAGGCACTAACTTGCTGGTTATCTGAACTAACTCTGGCCCTGCAAGAGTTTTCTCTCCTACCTCTTCCCAGCAAACAGGTGTTCGGCACTTCCTCCCATACAAAGCTTCATAAGGGGCCATCCCTAGGCTAGCATGATGGCTGTTGTTGTAGGAAAACTCCACCAGAGGTAGATGCTGCCTCCAAGAACCGCCAAAGTCTAACACACACATTCTCAGCATATCTTCAATGGTCTGGATGGTCCTCTCTGACTGCCCGTCTGTCTGTGGATGGAAAGCAATGCTGAAATCCAACCTTGTGCCCATTTCCTGCTGCAGACTCCGCCAAAATCTGGAGGTGAACTGAGGTCCTCGATCTGATACTATCAACACTGGAACTCCATGCAACCTTACTATTTCGTCTACATACACCTGCGCCAACTTGTCCACAGAGTAGTTACTCCTGACTGGAATGAAGTGAGCAGATTTAGTGAGTCTATCCACAATCACCCATATGGAGTCTAGTCTGTTAGACGTCGCCGGTAACCCCACTACAAAATCCATAGCTATGTTCTCCCATTTCCATTCTGGAATCGGCAGTGGGTTAAGCATTCCAGCCGGCTTCTGGTGCTCTAGCTTCACCCTTTGACATGTCTCGCAGGCTGACACGAACTGTGCCACTTCTCTCTTCATTGCTGGCCACCAATACACCCTTCTCAGATCTTGATACATCTTGGTGGCTCCAGGGTGAACGCTATACCTCGCATTATGAGCTTCCCTCATAATGTCTGCCTTCAAACTGCTATCATCTGGTACACATAACCTCTTACCGTGCCGAAGAATCCCCTCACTTCAAATCTGAACTCTGCACTGTTGCCAGACTGAACAGTCCTGGCAATCTTCACTAACTCAGGGTCTTCGTGCTGATAGGCGGTTGTCGAAGCCGTCAAAAATAAACCTATTAAACAATCAACAATAAACTTGTAGATAGTGGCAATAGGGTCGAACCACAGGGAATTGACACTAAAGATCTTCCTAATAATAACCAAGATGAGTAAATAACAAATAATTAAAAGATGGGGGTTTGATTTGATGATTAAAATTAAATAGCAAAAGAAAGCAATAATTTAAATAGATGAGAATTTCAATGAGAAAGAGATTCTAGCTGAAGTGTGAGTCTAATTCAGTTTGTTCAGAATTGATCATTGATTATTAAAGACTCCTATTTGATTTCAATAAATCAGTTTTGGTTGTGGAAGACGCTTCTCACAATCCAAATTCTTCCTTAGTTCTAGTTTGATTAGGAAACGTTCGCTAATCAAACACTAATCAACAAGTTGCCAAGGAACGTCCTTGGGGCATTGTAGCATCGAACAACTGTTGATTGCATTAAGACTTAGAAAAACCCAATTCTATCCTTGCCAACCGCGTGGTCAAGTTTAGATTATGCAACTTGATTAAATGTGTATTTGAACAACCTAAGCAATTACGGACCTAAATCATTCAAACAATATTACTTAAGCAATTTAAAAGCAATGGGCCCTTATTGATTCTAAAAGCAAAGTAATAATTATGGAAAAGATCAGTTTGCATAAATATTGAAACAAACAAGAGTTCAACAATGGAGTATTAAACCTCCCAATTCATCACAAATCTGAATATTCTCAACTTCAACTAGAAAATAATGAATTTAGCCACTCATGGTGACTAAAATACACAAAAAGATTAAAAGAAGAGAAAAGGGAACAGTTGCAGAGCTTCTGGCGAAGGGGAGAGTATGCTGAATTGCTATCTCGATGATGCCTTTGCTGGTTTTGAGACTACCCTTTTATAGCTGAAGAATTGTCTAGGGTTTTGAAATCCCTTTTTGATTTGATGTTGGACTCCTCTTTTGATGTTGAATTTGATTGCAATTGGATTTCCTTGGATGAGAAGTTCTTTCGTGGCTCTTGGATAAGTGTTGGTAGTGATTGGATTGGATTTGGACTTCTGAAAATTCGGATTTCTGTTTGCTGTCCATTTTCCCGCTCTGCTGTAATTTTCTGCTATCAAAGTGATTTGCCCGGCGATTTGACCAGTTTCTTGGGCAAATCACTGGGCAAATCGCTTCTCTGTGAGTCAGTCCTCTATGCCTCTGCGAGTGATTTGGTCAGTGATTCTCGATTGTCTTGGTCAAATCGCTTGCCCATGTCACTGCTGTCTGTTGCCTCTGGGTATCTGTTTTAGCTTGATCTGGGCAGTGATTGGAGCAGATTTTTGGGCAAATCACTGGGCAAATCATCCTTTTGCAAATTTTCTGCACTTTTTCTCCCATTTTCCAGATTCTTCCTTTTCTGTAAAAACAACATAAAAACCATAAATTAAGCTAGAAAATGTGTAAATAAGCAATAAAAGAGATAATAAAAATGTGGCTAAATTGTGCTTGATCAAATACCCCCACACCTAGCTTTTTGCTTGTCCTCAAGCAACAAATAACTTAGCCAATCAAGCCCCTTTTCCTTAGAGCCTAAGTACCACTTAATCAGCTCCCCCTAGACTCCTAATCTGAATTATCACAGTATAGAGTACATGCACTAAGGTCATCCTCTCCTTTCCTTGTTTCCTTTCACCTACCATGGTCAAGAGAAAGGTTTTTGAATCAATCATGCTTATTCCTTTATGTTAGTTTTAATGCAACCCCTAGGAGTGACCTGCCACCTTCTCTCTTTCTCCTTTTTATATTTTTATTTTCAGCAGCACTTATTCTTATTCTTGCCTGAAAAAGTCACTAACCTTTTTACGCGATTGTGTACATGGGTGATACACCCCCGGTTACTCAGTTAGTCACTTGTTCAAGTGGCTACTAGCTCTGTTCATAGTCTAGACCATCGAAACTTATTTGCTTGAAAAAATTACTGACCTTTTTACGCGATTGTGTACATGGGTGATACACCCCCGGTTACTCAGTCAGTTACTTCTCCAAGTGGCTATTAGGCTCAGTTCATAGTCTTAGACCATTGGAACAAGTTTGTGATTTGTGCTTTGTGCTGGTTTTTCATGATAATTTGGGCAAATCAGCTCATAGGGAGTTACACTCACTTTGTGTTTGCATGTATTTGTATTTTAATTTCCCTTGACCACAACAAGTTTAAGGGTTCAATTCAAGTAAAGAACTTCCTAAGTGAAGGTAGCATACTGTGAGTAATTCAACTAAGGCTTAGAGGGGTGGCCAATCAATGGGGTCATGAGATAAGGGCACTCTTTCAACCTTGTTATTTATGTTGAGTAAAGCAACTAGCTACAAAATTCTGTGTGTGTGTGCTAGGAGTGTGAAAAAAATTCTGGTGTGTGCACAACAAAAAGAAATCAAAAGGATTGACAGATCAAAAGAATGGAATAAAGACTCTCCAGTACCCCCACACCTATCCCACATATTGTCCTCAATGTGTAAGTATATATATAAAAGAATGAAAAAGGAAAGGGAAAGATATTTCCTGGCCTGGGGGTGATTTGACCAGTGACTTGAGCAAGTACTGGGCAAATTACTGGGCAGATCGCTATCAGTGACGGTGCTGGGGCAGAAAGTGGTCCACCAGCAGGTTCAACAAGTGCTCCATCCTCTGCATTTGGTCCTCAATCCTACTGAGACGAGCCTCGACTGTCTGGTTGGGGGCTTCGTCTTCGTGTGGCTGAGGAGCATCCTGCTGAGGGGCTGCTGGTGGTGGCTCATTTGCTGGTCCTTGGCCTATTGCCTGGGTTGCCTCATTTACTGGTTCTGTGGTGGAGGCTGGCTGCTGTGTGCTGGTGCTTATGGTGACTTTCTTCCTTCTGAAAACACGCTCATGGCGTGGCGTTACTGGACCTGCAGGTGCAATAGAAAAAACATCCCCCACCTTACAAAGCAACCCCATATCATCCAATGTGCGTAAGTCCAAGGGGGTTGTTTTGGGGGTGGGGGAGAGGTCAGTATATGCGGGGTGCAATAGCTTGAGATTCACTGCAATGGCAGTGATCAAAGGACCAAAAATCAAGGGCCTATTATATTGTATAATGCTGGATAGTTGGGTGGCAACCCAATATCCAAGATGTATTTTCCTGCCCCTGTGCATGCACCAAAGGAAATACAACTCAGTTCTGGTCAGGATGTTGGAGGCATCCTTCCTCCCAGAGAATGTGTAGGCCAGGTATCTGTGAAGGTATTTCAGACTGGGGTTGCTGAGGTATAGGTCCTTGGACCTAGTGGGTGAGTATGAGTCAGGTGGATTATCACTGAGTTCCAAGTACGCAGAGTTTTGATCAAACTCAGCAGGGAAGTCCCAGGTTGACTGTGGGCATTCACAGCCCATGGCTATGGCGAACTCCTGCAGGGATAAGCGAAATCGCTTCCCCAACAATCTAAATCCAATGGTGCCAGGTGTGTGTATGTTGTGCATGGCAGGTTTATCAAAATAAAATGTGGTGAAAAACTCCTGTGTGAGTTCCAGGAAGGATGGCATGCGTAGGAGGAAGAAAGTGTCCCAGCCAATAGCAGAAATTAGAGAACGTACCTGGGAATGTAGTTTTAGTGCTCCAAGGGTGGCATGATGGATATACTTACCTGGATGATATGGTAAGGATGAAATTTTAAGCAGCCTGGTGCGTTCAGAAATTTTGTTGAATGTCAGTGCTTTGACGATGTGATCTGGGTGTGTTGGCCTGGGCAAATCGCTGGGCAAATTGCTGGGCATATCACTGAGTGTGTCTGTGGGCACATCGCTAGGCACATCACTTGGTAAGTCCCTGGGCGCATCGCTGGGCATAGCGCTGGTGAAGTCAGTAGGCGCATCGCTAGGCACATTGCTTGGCATATGGCTGGGCACAGCGTTGGTCACAGCGTTGGGCACATCGCTGGTGGAATCAGTTGGCGCATCAGTGTCTTTGGCGATGGTAGGTTCCGGTTCTGGCTCGAACCTCGGTGGCGACTGAGTTCTTGGCCGTTTCTGGCTGTGGCCGGTGGGAGTGGTGGTTTCGGGGAACTTTTTGCCCTCAGGGCCTGCCGTCGGGGCTAATGTGGATGGCGGCGTTCTTGGCCGTTTCTTTTGCCGGCGATATATCTGGACGGCCGGTGAATCGGTGCGTCCTGTTCCTGTGCTTGTGGCCGGTGGTGTTTCGGCGCTGGCGGTGGCTGGTGGAGGGGCATCTTGCGCCTCGTCATCGCTGTCGGAAGGGACGGGTCGCGGAAGCCCTAATTTCTTCCACATGAACGGTCCGCCGGTGGCCTTCATCTTGATTCTTACCATGGTGGTCTTTGAGTCTGCCGGTGGGTGAGTGGTGGTCTGAGAGGAGAGGAGAAATCTTGAAGAAGAAGAAGAGATAAACAGTAGTTTAGCGTAAAGATTAAAAATAAAAGAAAAGACTACTTAAAGTGATTAGGGAATGTGATCTGCCCTGATCATTAAATGCTGGCCCTCTGGATTTATGACAGGGTGATTTGCCCAGTGATTTGGGTAAGCAGTGGGCAAATCACTTGGCCAGACCGCTTCTCCTTTGCAGTTGCTGGCCTGGTACTGTTCACGCCCTTTTCTGATGATGTGCTTGATTTTGCGATTGGACCGGTGATCTTGGTCAAATTATCTGGGCAATTGGGCAAATCACTGCCCTGATCACTTGTGATTATGGTACATTCAGTCAATTTGCCCAGCGATTTGGGCAAGTATTGGGCAAATCACTGGGCAAATCACTGCCTCTGGGCTGCCTCCCAGTAGCGCCCTGTTTTCTGTCTTGGGCTGGACTTCAGTGTCTTGCTCAGCAGTCTTGGGAAGGGGGATCCAAGGGAACCTCCTCCACAACATGGACAGTAAAACCTTCATAGAATCTCTTCAAACGATGCCCATTAACTTTGAAAACTTTGCTTGTTTGTGGACTCCGTATGTCAACAGCTCCATGTGGATAAACATGCTCAACCAAAAATGGCCCAATCCACCTAGACCGAAGCTTTCCAGGGAATAATTTGAACCTGGAATCAAAGAGCAAAACCTTATCACCAACCTGGAAGTGTTTTCTGGAGATGTTCTTGTCATGGAAAGCTTTGGTCCTTGCTTTATAATCCCATGAAGCTTCATATGCATCACGCCTAATCTCCTCAAGCTCTTGAATCTGTAATTTTCTGTTAACTCCAGCTTCTTTTTCATCAAGATTACAGCTCTTCACAGCCCAATAGGCTTTATGTTCAAGTTCCACAGGTAGATGGCATGCTTTCCCATAAATCAGCCTATATGGAGACATCCCAATTGGAGTCTTATATGCTGTTCTATATGCCCATAATGCATCATTGAGGCGTGTACTCCAGTCCTTTCGATTTGGGCAGACCGTTTTCTCCAAGATGGACTTTATCTCCCTGTTTGATACTTCAGCCAGCCCATTTGTTTGAGGATGATAGGCAGTAGATGTTCTTTGGATGACATGGTGCTTCTTGAGGAGAGTTTCTACTACCTTGTTGCAAAAATGGGTGCCTCGGTCACTGATTATGGCTTTGGGCAGTCCAAATCTTGAGAAAATGTGGGATTTTACAAAATCACACACTGTTTTTGCATCATCAGCTCTTGTTGCTTTGGCCTCAATCCACTTAGACACATAATCCACAGCAAGTAGTATGTAGGTGTTGCCAAAGGAAGGTGGGAATGGTCCCATGAAGTCAATGCCCCATATGTCAAAGATTTCACACACCATAATGGGTGCTTGTGGCATTTCACTTCTTTTGCCAAGGTTTCCCGTTTGTTGGCATCTTGCACATGACCTACAAAATAAATAAGCATCTCTAAATATGTTAGGCCAAAATAATCCACTTTCAAGGACTTTCAAGGCTGTCTTGCGTGGCCCAAAGTGACCTCCACAGCTGTAAGAATGGCAGAAAGTTAGGACATATGTGATCTCATGGTTTGGGATGCATCTCCTTATGACTTGGTCTGCACAATGCTTCCATAGGTAAGGCTCATCCCACACATAATACCTTGCCTCTTTCTTGATCTTGTCTCTTATGTGTTTGGGCAAATCAGTGGGCAAATCACCTATGGCAAGGAAGTTAACAATATCAACATACCATGGTTCCTCTTCTTGGACAGCAAAGAGGTGCTCATCAGGGAAGGTCTCATTGATGGGGCATGTCTCCATCTCGGTCAGAATTCTGCTAAGGTGATCAGCCACAAGGTTCTCCTTGCCTTTCTTGTCACGGATCTCCAAGTCAAACTCTTGTAACAGCAATATCCATCTCACCAGCCTAGGTTTGGACTCTTTTTTCTTGATTAAATACCTTAGTGCAGCATGATCTGAGTATATAATCACCTTTGTACCAAGTAGGTAGGGTCTAAACTTCTCCAATGCAAACACAACAGCCAGCAACTCTTTTTCTGTGGTGGAATAATTGCATTGTGCAGCATCTAGGGTGCGTGAGGCATAATGAATGACATGAGGAGAGTTACCTATGCGCTGTCCCAATACTGCACCTATAGCAAAGTTGCTGGCATCACACATGATCTCAAATGGAATGGTCCAATCAGGTGGCTGGATGACTGGGGCAGAAATTAGGAGTGATTTGATCAAATCAAAGGCTGATTTGCAGCTGTCATCAAAGTTGAATGGTACATCCTGCTGTAACAATCTGCAAAGAGGCTGAGTTATTTTAGAAAAATCCTTGATAAACCTCCTGTAAAAACCAGCATGTCCAAGGAATGATCGAATCTCCCTAATGCTGGTTGGGTAGGGCAGATTTTTAATGGTGTCGATTTTGGCTTTGTCCACCTCAATCCCTTTTGCTGAAACAATATGGCCTAAGATTAAGCCATGGCTGACCATAAAGTGGCACTTCTCATAGTTGAGAACCAAGTTTGTCTCCAAACACCTTTGAAGTATCTTTTCCAAGTTGGCTAGGCATTCATGAAATGAGTTGCCATACACAGTAAAGTCATCCATGAAGACTTCAATGATCTTCTCCACATAATCAGAAAAAATGCTCATCATGCACCTTTGGAAAGTGGCTGGTGCATTGCAAAGACCGAAGGGCATCCTCCTAAATGCGAATGTGCCAAATGGGCATGTGAAAGTGGTCTTCTCTTGATCTTCTGGTGCAACGGGGATTTGATAAAATCCAGAATATCCATCAAGGAGGCAGTAATGGCTTTTTCCAGCAAGTCTCTCAAGCATTTGGTCCATGAAGGGCAAGGGAAAGTGATCCTTCCTTGTGGCTGTGTTGAGTTTCCTGTAGTCCATGCAAACTCTCCACCCATTTTGCACACGAGTGGGTACTAGCTCTCCTTCAGAATTAGGGACAATGGTAATCCCGGTCTTCTTTGGTACCACATGGATGGGACTCACCCATTTACTGTCAGAAATGGGGTAGATTACCCCAATGTCTAGGAGCTTCACAATCTCCTTCTTTACAACCTCCATCATAGGTGGATTCAGCCTTCTTTGTGCCTCACGAACAGGTTTGCATTCATCCTCCATGAGAATCCTATGCATGCATGTTGATGGTGAGATACCCTTTATGTCCTCCAATGTCCACCCAATTGCCTTCTTGTGTTTCCTCAACACATCCAGGAGCTTTTCCTCTTCTTCTTGGCTGAGCTGGTTGGAGATGATTACTGGAAGTGTATTTCCAGCTCCCAAGTAGGCATATTTGAGGTGGTTAGGCAAGGGTTTCAGTTCTGGTGCATTTTCTGTCTGCTGGTTTTCTGTCTGCCTGCTGTCCGATTTGAGCTGTGATTTGGGCAGATTTTCTGGTGTTCTGGGCAAATCACTGGGCAAATCACCCACATCCAGCAAGTTACAGCAATCTGCTGTTTTTTTCTGCTTCAGTGATGTTGCTGTCCACTTTTCCTTTCCTGCAAAGATCTTCATAAAGTAAGTTTTCTTGATCAAAATCAAAAACTTCTTGACTTAAATTATCAATAACATCAAGTCCATAAACATGAGAAACATCATTGGGAAATTTCATGGCATCATAAACATTAAATTTGATAACTTCCCCTTCAAACTCCATAGTCAATGTGCCATCATGCACATCAATTTTTGTTCTTGCTGTACTCAAGAATGGTCTCCCAAGTAGGATATCAGAGGTGGTGTTGCTCTTGTCTTCCTCCATGTCAATAACATAAAAATCTGCTGGAAAGACTAATTGGTCCACTTGCACCAACACATCTTCAAGCACTCCTTTAGGGTAGACAATGGATCGGTCAGCCAATTGGATCACAATATTGGTGCCCTTGAGTGTTCCTGCATTCAACAAGTTAAAAATAGACAGAGGCATGACATTTATTGAAGCTCCAAGGTCACACATGGCCTTCTTTATTCCCACATTGCCTATTTTGCATGAAACCGCAAACATTCCTCTATCCTTGCATTTGACTGGTAGTTTTCTTTGGATGACAGCTGAAACACACTCCCCCACACTTACCTTTTCACGTTCAGCAAGTTTCCTTCGGTTTGTGCATAGCTCTTTGAGGAATTTGGCATACCTTGGAATTTGCTTCACAGCATCAAGTAGGGGAATGTTAATTTCCACTTTGCGAAGTGTCTCCAATATCTCTTTTTCCTCTTTCTCCTTTTGGGACCTTGCAAATCTCTTTGGGAAGGGAGGAGGTACCTTGAATTTCTCCATAGGTTGCTGTTTCTGCCTTTGACTTGATTCTGCCTGGTCTGTTGATTTGGGCAAATCACTTTCTGCCTTCTCTGGAGAATTGGGCAAATCACTGCTGGACAGCTTAGTTTGCCCAGCGATCGGGTCAGTTTCTACAAGCAAACTGGGCAAATCACTGCCCTGATTACTTTCTGGCAGAATTTCTTCCATGCCCTGTTTTTGCACTTTTTCAGCCCTATTGTCTTGCAACTCCTTTCCACTCCTCAATGTGATGGCACTAGCATTTTGCCTTGGATTTATCTCAGTTTGGGAAGGTAGCTTTCCTTGTGATTCAATTTTTTTTAAGGATGAAGCCATTTGCCCCATTTGTTTCTCAAGATTCTGCACAGTATTTGCCAAATTTTTCACAATCTCTTCAAGAGATGCATTAGAATTCTGAGGTGCAGCTTGTGCTTGGTTTCTTTGCTGGTGGCTTGGATATTGCTGTCCCCTTGCATAACTGAAATTTGGATGGTCCCTCCAACCTGGATTATAAGTATTTGCATAGGGATCATACCTTCTTTGCCCATTAAAGCCTCCAATAGCATTGACTTGCTGGTCCTCCTCTTGAAGGGAAGGACATAGATCAGTAGGGTGGTTGTTGGCACATATTCCACATGGCTTGGGCTGCTGAATCTGCTGGACTTGTTGGGTTTGACTCACAACAAGGCTTCGGACAGCATTGGTGAGTTCAGAAAGTTGGGATGATAAAATGGAGTTACTCACCTCATTTACATTCCTTGTTGGCAGCTCTTGGTCTCCAAATTGTTGAGAAGCTGCAGCCATGGTGGAAATTAAGTCTCTCATCTCTCGAGCTGATTTTTTCTCAATTGATCCTCCACAGGCTGCGTCAATAAATTTTCTTTCTGAGGGTAGCAAACCTCCATAGAAGTAATGAATGAGAGATTTGTCAGAAATATCATGTTGAGGGCAGCTTGTGCACAGCCTTTTGAACCTTTCCCAGTATTCATACAAGTCTTCAGAGTGCTTTTGCCTTATGCCACTTATTTCTCGACGGATGCCTATGGCTTTTGAGGTTGGGAAGAATTTTCTCAAGAATGCTCTCACCATATCAGTCCATGATGTGATGGATCCGGGTGGCAAGTAAAATAGCCAATCCTTGGCATAGTCGTCAAGGGAAAAAGGGAAGGCTCTAAGTTTGATATCCTCTTCTGGAATACCTTGGGGTCTCAAGGTGGAACACACCACATGGAATGCCTTCAAATGCTTGTGAGGATCTTCATTTTCTAAGCCTCTGAATTTGGGAAGGAGATGGATCAGACCTGTCTTAAGCTCAAAAGGTGCTGTCAATGGGGGATACTCAATGCACAAGGGTGCTTGGTCTCCTTCTGGTTCATCTAGCTCTCCGAGAGTTCTTTCCCGTGGCTGGGGTACTTGTACAAGCAAGTTTCTAGCTTGATTTTCAGCTTCTACAGGTGCAGCAGGTGGTGCTGCCATAGCTGGATTTTCTGCCATATCCAGAAATTCAGTTTCTGGTGCAAACTCAATGGTAGCTGGTGCGGTGGTGGAAGTTTCTGCTGGTGCAGAAATTTCTTCAGCAGGGGCAGTAGGTGGTCTGTGAGGTGGAGTTGTTGATGAAGATGGTCTTGAGGCTTGGTTCCTCAAATTTGCTTGCTTCCTTAAGCTCTTGGCAGTCTTTTCAATCTCTGGGTCGTAAAGAAGAGTGTCTTTACGGCCAGACCTGGTCATAAAGGGAAAATACGTTAGTTTAAATCAGTTCCCCGGCAACGGCGCCAATTTTTGATAGGCGGTTGTCGAAGCCGTCAAAAATAAACCTATTAAACAATCAACAATAAACTTGTAGATAGTGGCAATAGGGTCGAACCACAGGGAATTGACACTAAAGATCTTCCTAATAATAACCAAGATGAGTAAATAATAAATAATTAAAAGATGGGGGTTTGATTTGATGATTAAAATTAAATAGCAAAAGAAAGCAATAATTTAAATAGATGAGAATTTCAATGAGAAAGAGATTCTAGCTGAAGTGTGAGTCTAATTCAGTTTGTTCAGAATTGATCATTGATTATTAAAGACTCCTATTTGATTTCAATAAATCAGTTTTGGTTGTGGAAGACGCTTCTCACAATCCAAATTCTTCCTTAGTTCTAGTTTGATTAGGAAACGTTCGCTAATCAAACACTAATCAACAAGTTGCCAAGGAACGTCCTTGGGACATTGTAGCATCGAACAACTGTTGATTGCATTAAGACTTAGAAAAACCCAATTCTATCCTTGCCAACCGCGTGGTCAAGTTTAGATTATGCAACTTGATTAAATGTGTATTTGAACAACCTAAGCAATTACGGACCTAAATCATTCAAACAATATTACTTAAGCAATTTAAAAGCAATGGGCCCTTATTGATTCTAAAAGCAAAGTAATAATTATGGAAAAGATCAGTTTGCATAAATATTGAAACAAACAAGAGTTCAACAATGGAGTATTAAACCTCCCAATTCATCACAAATCTGAATATTCTCAACTTCAACTAGAAAATAATGAATTTAGCCACTCATGGTGACTAAAATACACAAAAAGATTAAAAGAAGAGAAAAGGGAACAGTTGCAGAGCTTCTGGCGAAGGGGAGAGTATGCTGAATTGCTATCTCGATGATGCCTTTGCTGGTTTTGAGACTACCCTTTTATAGCTGAAGAATTGTCTAGGGTTTTGAAATCCCTTTTTGATTTGATGTTGGACTCCTCTTTTGATGTTGAATTTGATTGCAATTGGATTTCCTTGGATGAGAAGTTCTTTCGTGGCTCTTGGATAAGTGTTGGTAGTGATTGGATTGGATTTGGACTTCTGAAAATTCGGATTTCTGTTTGCTATCCATTTTCCCGCTCTGCTGTAATTTTCTGCTATCAAAGTGATTTGCCCGGCGATTTGACCAGTTTCTTGGGCAAATCACTGGGCAAATCGCTTCTCTGTGAGTCAGTCCTCTATGCCTCTGCGAGTGATTTGGTCAGTGATTCTCGATTGTCTTGGTCAAATCGCTTGCCCATGTCACTGCTGTCTGTTGCCTCTGGGTATCTGTTTTAGCTTGATCTGGGCAGTGATTGGAGCAGATTTTTGGGCAAATCACTGGGCAAATCATCCTTTTGCAAATTTTCTGCACTTTTTCTCCCATTTTCCAGATTCTTCCTTTTCTGTAAAAACAAGATAAAAACCATAAATTAAGCTAGAAAATGTGTAAATAAGCAATAAAAGAGATAATAAAAATGTGGCTAAATTGTGCTTGATCACGTGCTGTTTCAGAGGCACTTGCTCGAGAAACACTGGTGTCACTTTCATCTGTGCGATCAAAGCACCTGTACCAGATAACTGCAACTGTAACCCTTCTTCCACGAGCTTGTAGAAATCCTTCACCACCGGTCTTCTCTCTACTGCAATGTGGGATAAACTGCCAAGTGACTTTCGGCTTAAGGCATCAGCGACAACATTAGCCTTGCCCGGATGATACTGGATCTTACAATCGTAATCACTGAGTAATTCTACCCACCGTCTCTGCCTCAAGTTTAACTCTCTCTGACTTAAGATGTGCTGTAGGCTCTTATGATCCGTATAGATCTCACACTTTACCCCATAGAGGTAATGCCTCCACATCTTAAGTGCAAAGATAACAGCTGCCATCTCAAGATCGTGTGTCGGGTAGTTCAGCTGTCTAGAAGCATAAGCTATCACTCTATCATTCTGCATTAACACACAACCTAATCCCACTCGGGATGCATCACAGAACACTGTGAAATCTTCCTCACTGATCGGCAGAGTTAACACCGGTGCTGAAGTCAACCGTCTCTTCAACTCTGCAAAACTCTCCTCGCATTCCTCTGACCACACAAACTTCTGATTCTTTCTGGTCAGTCTGGTCATAGGAGCAGCTATCTTCGAGAAGTCCTGAACAAACCTCCGATAGTAGCCTGCCAAACCCAGAAAACTCTTGATCTTAGTCACTGTAGTGGGTGTAGGCCAGTTGGCTACTGCCTCTACCTTTTTGGGATCTACTGCTATACCTTCCTCTGATACAACATGTCCCAAAAAGGAAATGCTCCTTAGCCAGAACTCGCACTTGGAGAACTTGGCATACAAGCCATGCTCTCTCAAGGTTTGAAGTACTAGACGCAGATGCTGGGCATGCTCCTCTGCATTCCTGGAGTACACCAAGATATCATCAATAAAGACGATCACAAAACAATCCAAGTACTCCCTGAAAACCCTATTCATGAGATCCATGAATGCTGCAGGGGCGTTAGTCAACCCGAACGTCATCACAAGGAACTCATAATGCCCATATCTGGTTCGGAAAGCAGTCTTGGATACATCTCCTTCCCTGATCTTCAACTGGTGGTATCCGGATCTCAGATCTATTTTAGAAAAACAACCTGCTCCTGCCAGCTGGTCGAATAGATCATCGATCCTGGGTAAAGGATACTTATTTTTGATAGTGACTTTGTTCAACTGTCTGTAATCGACACAAAGTCTAAGAGGTCCATCCTTCTTTCTGACAAATAATACTGGAGCACCCCAGGGTGAGGTACTCGGGCGAATGAAACCCTTAACTACCAAATCCTGTAACTGCTCTTTCAACTCTCTCAACTCTGCTGGTGCCATCCTGTAGGGAGGAATAGAGATCGGTCTGGCACTGGGCATCAACTCAATCTCGAACTCTATTTCCCTATCCGGTGGTAGTCCTGGAAGCTCTTCAGGAAACACATCTGGGAAGTCTCGAACAACTGGTACTGAGGATGGTTCCTTAACCTGCCTGTCTAGCTCTCTCACATAAGCTAGGAACCCCTGACACCCCTTCCTTAAATTCCTACGAGCCTGGAGGGCTGATATCAAACCCCTAGGTGTCCCTCTCCTGTCTCTGAAGACACACTCTGACCCATCCTGGTCTCTGACACTGACTACCTTGTCTCTACAGTTCAGGGTAGCATCATACGTAGATAACCAGTCCATCCCTAGAATGACATCAAAATCTGTCAACTCTAGAACCACCAGGTCAGCTGGAAGGTATCTACCCTCTATGCACACTGGACTGAACCGACAGACGGACTCTGCCAAAGATGGATCACATTTGGGTCCACTGACCCATAGAGGACACTCTAACTCAGACACCATCAGACCCAACCTCTCTGCAGCTCTAGAAGAAATGAAAGAGTGAGAAGCACCGGGGTCCATTAAAGCATACACCTCTGAACACCCAATGATGAGATTACCTGACACCACCGTGTTCGAAGTGTCTGCCTCCTGCTGAGTTAGGGTGAAAATCCGTGCTGGGGCTGACGGACCTGCACCTCGGGAACCCATCCCTGATGAAGAGGCTGCCCCTCTTCCTCTTCCTCTGCCACTGCTTGGTGGTATGGCTGAAGCTACTGGCTGTACTACACTACCCGCACTCATCTGCTGGGATGGTGCAACCAAAGTCGCCTGAGGACATTCTTGTGCATAATGTCCCTCCTGCCCACATCTATAGTAGGCGGTGGATCCCAACTGACAAGCTCCTCTATGCTGTTTGCCACACCTCTTGCACACTGGAAAATCTGCGCCAGAACTGGAGCCACTACTCATTCCCAGACCCGACTTAAGCCTGTTCCAGAACTTGCCTCTCTTTCCTCTGAATTTCTCCCATCTCTTCTTACTCGCACTTGCCTTACCAGAAGCCTGTGCCTTTGCTTGCTTGACTACTCCCTGACTTATGGCACTGGCCTCCATCTTTCTAGCAGCATCCACAATAGAGTGGAAACTTTCCTTCTCCGCATGAAGAATCAAAGAGAAATACCTGGGATGAAGCCTTGTGGCATATCTCTTTGCCTTCTTCTGATCTGTATCATATGCCTGACCGACATATGGCAACAATTCCAGGAACTTATCTGTATATTCCTCAACGCTCATCTCCTCCGTCTGTCTCAACTGCTCAAACTCCACCACCTTTAGTTCCCTGGAACTGTCAGGAAAAGCCCATCCAGCAAATTCGTTGGCGAACTCTTCCCATGTCATACTCTCAAGTCTCAGGTCCACATAGTTCTTGAACCATTCTCTAGCTTTCTTGCACTTTAAAGTGAACCCTGCCATCTCAATGGCTCTACCATCATCTGCTCCCAACTCACTTGTTATCATTCTGACTGCACTGAGATACTCAAAGGGATCATCTCCTGTATTGAATTTAGGAGCATCCAACTTTAAGTACTCGGTCATCTTCACCTTACTTCCCCCTGAAGAACTGGGTTGCTGTGCTTCCACAACAGGGGCTACTGGTTCAGGAGGTGGTGGTGGAGGAACTGGTTCCCTCACTTCAGGCTGTACTGGACTTGGATGAACAGGTGGGGGTGGATACATGTGATAAGGTGGATAGAAGGAAGGATAGGGCATATATGGCATGTAGGGTGGATATGGGGCAAAGCTGGAGTAATCCGACGTGCCTCCCATCGGATACTCTGGGCCCTGAGGAAAGGGTGGATAGCCAAACCCCGAGGCCTGTGCGCCTCCCTAGGACTCCCCCATACCTTCTTCTGACCTTCCTACACCCATGCTTACATCTCTACTCTGATCCTCCTCCATCACACCTCTTTCTTCTACTGACCTTCCCCCTCTGCTTACTCCTCTCCTGCTCTCGTCAGAAGACCTTCTAGGGTCTCGGGACGTTCCTTCCCTGCTTGACCTGTGAGATCTTACCCTTGGCAAGGCAGGTGGACGAGCAGCTGTACCCTCACTTACAGGTGGGACTCCAGTCAAACTCGCGGATCGACGAGTTCCTCGCATCTTCACTCGCTGGAAAAACAACAAATCACATAACACATAAGCAACACATCAAAAAAATGCACATGCATAAATCATGGCATTGCACATCAGCATATAGACAGGACTAACATCCTATCCTCGTGGACATGTTTTCCTATGATGCTTGACCTGCTAAACCTCTCTATGAGCCCAACTCTCTCTCTATAGGTCCGACCATGTGAACCTAGGGCTCTGATACCAATCTGTAACAGCCCGGAAACCGAACTGCTACCGGCACTAGGATCCAGATCGACTTAAGGTCACCAGGACCCGTAGTAAGCCTGCTATGAACTATGTGTACCTGTGAAATCCCATACATGATCACACATTTTCTGTAAACATGAACACTTTTCTCATACCAAGGCTTAACCTATGCACATATTGTCACTGTACTACAAAACGCCAGCCAGAGCTCTCCTCTATGCTCAAGGCGACTCAACTCATCTATGTTAAGCCTGGTTCTTCCATATATACAACACATATATGTAAACATAAACTGATCATGTGAAAAGAACAAGGGATTACAACTCTTATAGTCAAGCACCATTCTATACACTATACATAACCCTTATTTCTTTACATGTACATGTCCACACTAGCTATTACAATACTATGCACTCTTCCTGTACCCTGCGGACTTCTCTCTGACCTCTGAACCTGCACAACTGGAGTTAGGGGAGAGGGATGAGCTACAATAGCCCAGTGAGTAGAATAGTAATAAAATCACAGGTGATAAAACATGCTCGCATGAAATGCATCACATCACAAGTAATCACATCACCTCGGCCGGACGGATCAAAACTCCCTCTATCTCATCTGGGGTACCGGAGTACCATGTGCCTGGTCCCCGTAGGGCTGTTCCAGGTCTTTGTGCCTGGTCCCCGTAGGGCTGTTCCAGGTCTTTCCTCTGAGGGCTAATGCATCCTCACGAAGTCCGTGCCGTCTCACATAAGCAATGTACAAGGAGCCATGCCAAGTACAAGGATAGATGCAATGCGTCATATTCGTGTACACTAATGCACTCACCCTATAGCATAGTCATGATGCATGAAGCATAATAAAAGATTCAGTTCTCATATTAAAACATTAAGTTAAGTTCCACTCACCTTTAGTTATCTCTGAACTGACTCTGCAGGTTCTGACACTGGACTCACTGCTGACTTCCCTGATTCCTCTGGTCCGTACCTACACAGGTGGACTCCAATGAGGGACCAAACTCACTCAAGAACATCTCTAAAAAACTCCCCAACACCCCTCTAAACGATCCTAAAACCATCACATAAAACATGCAAAAGAAAGCTGGACAGGGCACTTTCGGCGGCAGGTTAGACGGCCGAAACCCCACTCCAGAGACGAAACTCATGCATGTTCGGCGGCACCTTCGGCGGCCGAAGGTCTCGTCCAGAGACGAAACTCACACACTTTCGGCGGCCGAACTCCCTCTTTCGGCGGCCGAAAGTCCCTTTCTAAACCGAAAGCCTAGCTTTCGGGGGCAACCTTTGGCAGCCGAAACTGCCTCCACAAGGGGTTCGGCGGCCGAACCTTCCTTCGGCGGCCGAACCTTCCTTCGGCGGCCGAACCTTCCTTCGGCGGCCGAACCTGGTTTTGCCCGAAGGGCAGAACCCTGCTCTGTTTCATGCAAACTTTGCCCAAAAACCTACAAACATGCATAGCAACTACTCCCAACTAGCATATACACATATATATGCACAAAGGGGTCTAAAACTACCCTAAAACCCCAAACAAACATAGCACATAACACTTAAACATACTTGAACACCACAAATCACCAAAAACCTCACCTAAACCTAAACATGCATACTACCCATACAAACTTCATAAAACCTTTCAAAATCATCAAAGAAGCTCAGGATCTTCACTTACCTCTTAAACAACTTGAGGATGAAGGATCCTAACGTGGAGATATGAAGAAAAGCTCTTCCAAAGCTCCAAGCTTCAAAACTTGGTTCTTTTGCTCAAAACCTTCAAAAGTCACCAAAACTCTTAAAACTCTTGAAAGATTTGATGAAAATCATGGAAAACATGAAAGTCAACGTGGGAGAGGCTGGAACTCACCTATGGCTGCAAGTGGAGGAGAAATAACCTCCTTCCACCGACCCTTGGCCCTTTTATAGGTGGCTGGCCAGACCACCTTCGGCAGCCGAACGTGAAGCCGAAACCATGCAATGTTCGGCGGCCGAAAGTGACCTTCGGCGGCCGAACCTTTGCATTTCTCCCTTGTTGCTTTTCTTTCAAAACTCAATGCTTTGAACACTTCAAAACATGAAAACAAGTGAAAATACCTTAGACCACATATGTATTACCCTTCTCGAGGGTTCCGACACCCGAGATTCCACCGGACTACAGGAACTCCGATGCCGGACTCGAGCCGGGTATTACACTCCTAGTCTATCCCGTACCTGCAAACCTGAGGTTAAGGGAGTGGGGTGAGCTACTAGAGCCCAGTGAGCAGAATAGTAAAACATTATATTTAAAACATATGATATCATGGAATGCATCACATCACAGCTAATCACATCAAGGATGGTTTTGTCACCAGTAGTCCTCAACATATCCAATAGTGCCAGGGGCGTAGAATGGGCCTCGACCTGGTCTTTCTCTTAACATAGTGCCAGGAGCGTAGAATGGGCCTCGACCTGGACTTCCATACCATACCACATCACATCATAACATATCATACGAGGACTAAAGGATCATCCAATACCCATCCACATCATCATCATATTATGCAATGCAACATATTCGTGAATTCTAATGCAACAACCTAATATATCTCATGGCATTCGTGATGCATGAACATGCTTAAAAACTGATTTATTTACTTCAAAACATATAGAGTCATTCCACTCACCTCTGACTAGCTCGGACCAGACACTGAAGCAGCTGAACTCACTGCTGGGGTCCTCGGTTCCTCGGGTCCGAACCTACACAGGTGGACTCAAATGAGGGACCTAACATACATAAACATGACTCTAAGATACTCCCCAAAAACCCCCTAAAATACCTTGAAACCATCATAGAAATCAGGCAAAGGAGGGCTGAACAGGGCACTTTCGGCAGCAGGTTCGGCGACCGAAAGGCCCTCCAGAGCCGAAAGTCATGCACCTTCGGCGGCACTTTCGGCGACCGAAAGGCCCTCCAGAGCCGAAAGTCATGCACCTTCGGCGGCACTTTCGGCGACCGAAGGTTCCCTCCAGAGACGAGACTCATGCATGTTCGACGGCACTTTCGGCGGCCGAAACTCCCTTCCAGAGCCGAAAGTCCACTTTCGGGAGCAGGGTTCGGCAGCCGATACATGCTACCACAGGCAGGTTCGGCGGCCGAAAGAGCCTTCGGCTGCCGAACCTGAGTTCTTCCCAAAGGGCAGAAACTCAGCTCAACATGCATAAATGCCTCCCAACTCATTCAATCATGCATTTTCTTATTCTACAACATGCATACTCAAGCATACAAGCTCCTAGGGGCTTCAAACTATCCTAAACCCCAACTACAACACATCAAACATGCATAACCAACATACATTGCTCATATATTCAATATAAACCAAAAACTTAACATAAACCTATACATGCATTTCTACCCCATAAAACCTCATAAAACTCACTTAAAACATGAAAGGAACTATGGATATGCTCTTACCTCTTGTAAAACGAGAGGAGTGACGATCCAACTCGGAGATGGGAGAGATCCGCTCTTTGGTCTCCAAGTTTCCAAAACTTGCTCTTTTTGTTCAAATCTCTTCAAATCAACATAAAGCTTGTTAAAACATGAAAGATCGGAAGGAAAAACATAAAAAACAACCATAGAAGAGTATGAACTCACCGTGGCCGAAAATGGGGAGAAAACTCGCCCGTTTCGGCCATGGAGCTCTTATATAGGGGCTGCCAGACCACCTTTCGGCAGCCTAAAGTGCCTCCAAATCTCATGCAAGTTCGGCGGCCGAACATGAGGTTCGGCGGCCGAACCTTTGAAACTTTCGGAAGCCTAACTTGCCCCCCTAAACCATCCAATGTTCGGCGGCCGAACCTGGAAATGTCTCCTTGGTCCTTTTCATTAAAAACTCAATTTTCTTTTTGCTTAAAACCATAAAATACATTAAAATATTTATGAAAACATGCTTTTACCCTTCTAGAGGTTTCTGACATCCGAAATTCCACCGGACGGTAGGAATTCTGATACCGGAGTCTAGCCGGGTATTACACATTTGGCATACTACACAACAACTCATTCAAATATCTCAACGCTGCACTTATTGAATGATTTACTTGAATGTTGATATCCTTAAAAATTGTATTCATTTTGCCCTTTCCATAACTGTCGCAATAGAAAGACTATCATTCTCTCCCACTTGGCATCGTGGTCATTGCTCCGTAGGAATGACTTAATTTCATTACAATATTCTTTTGGTGATTTGCTGTTCAAACTTACTACCCTCAACATTAAAGGCGAGATCAATCAAACTTGTACTGCTCGAGGACATTGGAAGAAAATATAGCCTGATGATTCTGTCATACCATAAAGCTTACAATTAGAGCACGAAGAGATTCCTAGGCTGTACAGCCTCTCACTTGTTGGTAGATGGTCATGAAGGAACTTCCACATGAAAACTGAAAGCTTTGGAGGGAGTTTTAGCTTCCATAGCTCTTGCCAAGTCTAAATATCATCATTTGGACAGTGTTAATCCACTGTGATTTGTTCTGAGCTAGAAGCCTGTCCTTTAAATCATAAGCTACTCGATATCCGGATTTGACTAAATATTCTCCTAATTTCGAGAAGTGCTAAACACATTCATCCTCTCCTCTAAACGGATTGATCAGAATTGCCATAATGTTTTTGATTTCAACATCTTCAAAAACTCCTTTCAATTTTTGGATGTCCCAAGAGTGAGAAGCAGTGTCTAACAATTAGGACACCTAATGTATTGATAGCTTCAAATCTTGCTTCACTATAGAGATTTGAGGGAAGGTTTTTGGATCCAATTTTCCTACTTGCATAAAATAGAGTTTCCATCAATGACATTCCACCGGATCCCTTTTTCTAGGACTTGTTGACTCCACAATATACTTTGCCATGTCCAAGATAGTCTAGAACCTTGTATAGCTTGCATAAAATCTGAGTATGAGAAATATCTGCATTTGGTTTGCACATTTTTACCCATGAAATCTCGTGGATTTCCTTTCATTTTCTTTTTTACCCTATAAAAACCTTGCTAACAAGCTATTGACTAATTGACAAAAAGATGAATGCAGCCGAAAGCGACTCATTGCATAAGTTGGGATTGCTAAGGCTACTAATTTAATTAAAACTTCTCTACCTCCTTGTGACAACATCTTTCCTTTCCAATTGGTAACCTTTCTCTAGATTTGATCTCTAATTTTTGCAAATGATTGAGATTTAGATGTAGTGATAGCTGTTGGTAGGCCTACATGATGCAATATCTCCCTTAACCTGTGTTGGAATATTAGGGCTGAAGAATAAAGAAGATTTGGCAAAGTTAATGGTTTGACCACTAGTCTTCACATATGCATGTAGGATATTTCGAATATGCCTTAGCTTGATCCATATCCTCTTTAGTATAGATGATGGAGTCATCAGAAATAAATAGGTGCTTCATATTCCACTAATCAATGAAGTTATCAATCTATATATAATAGTTTGTTATTTGAATTTAAAAAATATATCACAATTTTCTTGATATTTTAAAATATTTATTAATTAATTTTACCCATTAAATATTTTATTATTTAATTTTTATAATTTAAAAAAAATTATTAATTAAATCTTTTAAATTTATAAAATACTCTATTAATTATTCTTTTATATCAGTGGTGTTTTACATTTTTTTTATAATATTTAACCTTTAAAATTAATAAAAAAAATTAATTAATAAACTTTTTAAAATATTAAAAATTAATAAATTTATTAAAAATTAATTAATTAAATTAAAGAAATAAAGGGGTGTTTGGTTTAGTAATTGAATACGATTGATAGTTATTAAATATCAGCTCTAATATAATTTTTATCATTGAAACGGACTCGCTTAATTTTTTAAAAAAATTATACCATTATTAAGATTTTTTGAGCTAATTTTTTTCAATTTCAATGATAAGTGATATGTTTTTTTACTATCGGTGTTTACTGTTTGAAATTTAAAATATATTATTAAAATAAAAAGAAATTCTTATTAATATACCTTAAAAGGTGTTCACTTTACTATTTTTTTCAATATAATTAATTTAAATGTTTAATTAACTCCTTAGAAAATTCCCTGATAGCTGATAGATACTCTATTAATTTTTTTTTTCTATCAACTGTAATTTTAAATTTTTTATCATCAGCTGATAAAATTTTATATTTTATTTTGATTATATCATCTTTTTAGTATTTATCAATTATAAAATTTCTATATAAATATAAATTTTAATATATATTAATAAATTATTTATACTTATAAAATAAATATTAATATTATACAAATAATTATATTAGTTATAATATTTTTTTCTTTTTTATAATAAAAATGTATATATATAAAATAAAATAAAATATTTTATCACCAATCCTATTATATATATTATATAACAAAGAGTAAATTATATTTTAATCTTTAAATTTTAAAATAATTAATGGATCGATTTTTATTTTTTAAAAATCAAACATTTAAATCTCTATTTAATAATTTTATTCGAATATCATTTCATTCATAATTTTATTAATTAATTGGTCAAATAAAAAATAAATATTTTAGATATTTAAAATACCTTATAAATACTAAAAATTTTTTTAATTTAGGTGGAAATTTTATATTATATAAATTATATTTTGATCTTTAAATTTTAAAATAATTAACGGATCAATCGTTGTATTTTTAAAAATAAATCTTTAAATCTCTCTATATTTAATCTGTCTAAAATTATAAATTTTTCATCCATTACAGATATTAATTCAAAACTATTAGATGATTAATTTTTTTTCTAAAAGTATAATTTTTTTTATACTACTCTTTATAAAAGTTTACAATTTATTTAAAGATTACTTGTACCACTTAAAAATAAATGAAATTGTAAGTATTTTTTTAAAAATTTAAAGTTATGAGTATTAAAATATTTTAACGAATAAAAATTAAATAACAAAAAGAGTTAAAATAAATTAAATAAGATATTATAGACAATAATTAATGAGGATTTAAGTGTTCTTTCAAATAAAAAATAAAGGATCAAAAAATTTAAATTATAATAAATAAAGACAGATTAATTATAAAGGAATATAAGTATGCGATTTTAAAAATATTAAAAATTGATATATTAATTATATTAAAATTTAAGAATTCAAATATAATTTATTCATTAATTATGTTAAATTTAAAATATTAATTACAGAGGGATATAAATATTTAATCCGTTAATTATATTAAAATTTTAAAATTAAAATATAATTTATTCTATAATAAATTATTAATTTTACATATACTTTAATATTAAATAAATTATATATATATATATATATATATATATATATAAACAACCATTATACCTAATTTATTAAATATTTTAAATATTTCAATAGTAAATAGCAATCAATTATCAGTAACAAGAGGACTCCCTTCTCATGTTGGTAGTAACAAGAGGGAAGTGTTCAGTTTTGTTAAGGATCGTTTGTGGAAGTGGCTGAATTCATGGAAGCATCATGTGCTGTCCCAAGCAGGTAAGGAGGTTCTCTTGAAAACAGTCCTCCAAGCTATGCCAAACTATGTTATGAGTTTGTTTTTACTGTCTCGGACTTTATGTGCTGATTTGCAGCGTATGATGACTCGGTATTGGTGGAGTAAGGGTGTTGATCAAAATCGCGGTATTCACTGGTTGGGTTGGCATAGAATGGTGAAGTACAGACTGGACGGCGGGTTAGGTTTTAAATCGCTCCATGATTTTAACTTAGCCATGCTTGGTAAGCAGGGTTGGAACATTATTAACAGACCTCATTCTTTAGTGGCCCGCGTTCTTAAGGCTTGTTATTTTCCAACAACATCTTTTTTTGAAGCATCTTTGGGCCACAATCCTAGCTTTTTGTGGCGTAGTATATGGGCGACTCAGAGTCTGGTTAAAGCTGGTGCTTATTGGAGAATTGGGAATGGCATGTTAGTTTCTATTTGGACTCACCCTTGCTTGAAAGAGGCGCCCGACTTATTGGTTTCTACACTCCCTCCTCTGAACTGTACTCTTTCTGTTGTTACAGATCTTATGATCGGCCATAGATGGAATGAGAGTTTAATAGCTCAGTTGTTCAATGATAGAGACAGGAGTTGTATTTTGAACATCCCTCTAAGTCTTTCTTCGCATCCAGATGCGTGGTGCTGGAAGTTTGCGTCCAAGGGTCACTATTCTGTTAAGAGTTCTTACAGATTTCTGGTTGCTGGGTTTCGACATAGGGAAGGTAGTGAGATATGGAGTCGTTTTTGGAAGACGAAGGTGCCTCCTAAAGTGCTTAATTTTTGCTGGCGTGCTTTAGTTAATGTAGTTCCTTGCCTCTCTTTGCTTCAGTCCAGGAGAGTTCCGGTTGATTCGATGTGTCCGTTGTGTCATGAGGCTCCTGAGACTATTCTACATATTCTTGTTCAGTGTCCTTTTACCCGCAGTTGCTGGTTGAGTTCGCCTTTGGGTTGGCCTGCATTCTCCGCTGCCTCTCTTAGGAAGTGGTTCTCTTTAGCCTTCCTTACTGCTTCTGCGGAGAATGCTTCCCTTATTCTAATGATATGTTGGGCTTTGTGGCATAACAGAAATAATGTTGTTTGGAAAGCTCAGGGTCGAACTGCGAGTGGTGTGTTCTTCATGGCACTGAATTTTTTACAGCAATGGAGGGGGGCCTGTTCTGATTCTACCAGCTGCACCAATGTTGTGTCGGCTTTGACTGTTTGGTCTCCTCCACCGCAGGGTTGGATTAAGGTTAATATTGACGCCTCTTTAAACTCGCAACGAAGTTCGCTAGGCTTCGACTGTGTAGTCCGAGATGCTAATGGTAGATTTATAGCGGCTAAAGCAGGCTGTTTTTGCAGTCAGATGAAGGTTAATTGTGCTGAGACAATGGCTTTTCGAGAGGCATTGAGCTGGATTAAAGAGTGCGGATGTGATCGAGTTCTTTTCGAATCTGATGCTCAGGTTCTTATTGTGTCCATTAACAATGCTTCATTAGATGATTTATCACCTTTTGGTCTTTTGGTTCAAGATTGTAAATTGCTTCTATCCAGTTATGAGGAAGCAAGATGTGCTTTTGTTCACAGGTCTGCGAATGATGTCGCTCATGTTCTAGCAACATCGGCTCATTCTGAGTCAGGTCAAGGAGTTTGGGTTCATGTCCCTCCTCCTCATATAGTTTCCTTGATCGCTCTGAGTTAATAATATTTCTTTCATTTTCAAAAAAAAAAAAATATCAGTAACAATTATCAATTATCAGCAGATATAAGAATTAGGAGAAGACTTAGGAGAAGACTTTTCGTTAATATGAAAGAATCATAAATCTATTTTTATGATTGACTTTTTTTTCAAATTTTATTGATTCACTTGTTTCGAAAGATAATGTTTAATAAAAGTTTTTTAGTTATTATGTATTTTCAGAATTGTGTCAATCTTGAAATTTTATTCAAATTTTATTTCGTAGAAATTTTTTTTCGTGCCTTTATTCGAAAGATTTTAATGATTTAAACTTGAGAGATTAGAAAAAAGGAGGTGTATTTTTGTTAAATTATCTTATACTAGAGTTTAGATAAGTACTTGAAAAGTATTTTTATCAAATTATTTTATGGAGAAATTTAATTTTGAATGATTATAAATTTTTATTAGACTCTAGAGCTGATTTTTCTGTTAGATTAATTTATCGTAATACTATTATAATTGTTTATACTTAAATTAAAGAATTTATTAAATATAATCGTCTATTTACTTGAAATTATATTTTTTTATTTGATAAAATTTTATTAATATATGTTTTATTTAAAATTATATTTTTTTTATTTAATAAAATTTTATTAATATATATTTTATTGAGACGATGTTAAAAAAAATTTTTTTTTATTTATTAATAAGTAACGTTTTTTAAGATGATGATAATGATGAAAAAAAGTATATATATTTTTTTAAAGAAAAAAAGAAAAAGAAAAATTGAAGAAAAAGTAAAGGAAAATGAGAGGAAGAATAGAAGGAGAAAGAGAAAGAGGACAGGAAAAATCGAAGAAGAAGGAGTGGAGAAGGAAAAATGAGGAGGAGAGAAGAAAAGGTAATTTAATTTTTTATATTTTTAAGGGTATAAACAGATGAGAAAATTATTTGGTTAATGAAAATAATAGTTAAAAATATTTTAATAAATTTTTAAAATGAATTAATAATAATAATAATAATAATAATAATAATAAGAAATTAAATTATAAATTATTTTAAAATTTAATATACCTATATATACAGTACGTATCATGTGTCTCGAAAAGTGAGTAGTAGGGCTACTATGCCATGGCTTCTCTCTCTCAAATAATTCATTGTACGACTTTTCGAATGATTTCCCTTTACAAAGCAAAAGCTGAATATAGACCTTGACTTACTTACAACCATTCATTTTCCCAACTGCTAACATTTCTCTCTCTCAAATAAATTCAATGAAAATTTCCACACATGTTAGCTGTGTAGACTTTATTAATAAAAAAATGTAATATATATTAATTAAAATTTAAAACTTTTTACTATTAATAATTTAATTTTAAAATTTTAAAATTGATAAAATTATAAATTTTATTAATATTATATTTAAGATAAAAACTTAAATGGAGAAAGTGTCTCTTAATAATAAAATATTATAAATTATTTTATTATATTTATATATTACGTAATAAATAATATTAATAAAAAATTTAAATTTTTAATTTTTAATTTAATTTAAAATTTTAAAACTAATATAATTTAATCCAAAATTTTTAAATTTATTTTTCTGAATTTTTACTTTGATGTAATTTTAACTTTTTTATTTATAATTAATACTAAAAAAAATTATAATAAGTTTTATATTTATTAATTTTTTATTTTTTAAATATTTTATTATAATAAATTTTATTATATTTATTATAAAAATTATATCATTACTGTTTATAGATCTGCTGTTAAGTTTCTGCTGTTCTTTAATAGTATAATCAAACGCCTAAAATTTTAAGTATAGATATTATATTAAAAATAAATATAATTAAAAAAATATTTTTTAATAAAAAAATAAAAAGTCATTTATTATATTTTGAAAATTTTATACAAGCTTCTGTAAATTTATTAATATATTTTATTTTTAAATTAAAATTAAATAATAAATAAGTTATACTTTTAAAAAAATAAAATATTTTTTTCATCGTTTTTTAAAAAAATCTATTAGCAAATGTATGTTTCCACAACACTTCCTTAACATCATTTATACATAATATTAATTAATATACTGAGACATTAAAATAAAATATACTTTATTTATTTGAAAACAAAGTCAAGAACTTCTGCAAGAGGATAAGGTGGTGGGACCCACCATAACCCAATTAATTTCTCAGGTCATTCGCATACCAGTGGTCCATTAATTTGGTAGGGACTCCATGTCTGTTGAGCTCTGCACCCTTCATTCAATTGCAATATCTAATTCATTTTCAGTTGTTTACAAATTTCTTCATCCAAATTTCTTCAGAGTTCGTAGCTTCTTTCTTCTCTTACAACTCATTCTTTGCTATGGATTTTGCGGTAGCTGCTGCTGGCTCTATCCTCTCTGGTTGGTTTCAGGGGCTTCTCGACAGGTTGAACTCCATTGACTTGAAGAAATACGTAGGCCAAGGTCAAGTCTTGGCTCAACTCATGAAGTGGGAAAAGATTCTCAAGAGAATTTATGCGGTGCTTGAAGATGCGGAGGAGAAGCAGACGGCAAATCGATTGGTGGAGATCTGGTTATGCGATCTCAGAGACTTGGCTTACGACCTGGAGGATATCATTGATGAACTTGCCACGGAGGTTCAGCAACGCAAGTTGGAAGAGGAACCTGTTCATCCGGAGAAGAAGCATAAGGTCCACGAGTTTATCTCTGTTATGCTTCGTGGGGGAAATCTAAATCTAAATACTATTAAGTTCAATGTTGAGATGGTTGCCAAAATAGAGGAAACTAGTGCAAGATTAGATGAGATCATAAAGCAGAAAGATGAACTCCGTTTAGCAGAATATACTACGAGGAGGGTGAGCCATGTGACAGAAAGACCGCCTGCAACCTCTTTGGTTAATGAAGCGAAGGTTTATGGTAGGGAGGAAGATAAGAAGGCGATGCTGAAATTGTTGAATGCTCAGACAAGTGATGCGGAGGTCTCTGTGATTCCCATAGTTGGGATGGGAGGGCTTGGCAAGACAACCCTAGCTCAGCTAGTCTACAATGATCCCACGTTGGAGTTTGATTTGAAAGCCTGGGTTTCTGTTGGCGAAGATTTTGATGTTTCCAGGGTCACAGAAACATTTCTTCGTCAACTGGGCGATGGCGGTGATGATAAAGATTTGAATCTGCTTCAGGTAAAATTGAAGCAAAAGTTGTCTGGGAAGAAGTTTTTACTTGTCCTAGATGATGTCTGGACCCAGAACTATGAGGAATGGACTCTGTTTTGGGGTCCTTTTGAAGCAGGGGCTCCTCAAAGCAGAGTTATCGTCACGACTCGAATTCAGGATGTTTCATTAATGATGGGTACGACTCAAGCATATGCTCTTAAGAAGCTGTCGCACAATGAATGCATGTCTGTGTTTGCCCAGCATGCTTTGGGAGCAAATAATTTTGACGCGCACTTGGAGCTGAAACAAATGGGTGACGAGATTGTCGAAAGATGTGGAGGATTACCTTTGGCAGCAAAAGCTCTTGGAGGCATCTTAAGGGGTAAACCGAATCCTGATTTGTGGAAGGAAGTGTTGAGGAATGAGATATGGGAGTTACCAGACGACAAGAGCAATATCCTTCCAGCCTTGAGAGTGAGCTATCTTCATCTTCCACCTCATTTGAAGCGATGTTTCTCTTATAGCGCAATACTACCAAAGGATCGCGAGTTTGATAGGAATGAATTGGTTTTGCTGTGGATGGCTGAGGGTTTCTTGTATGACCAGAAGAAAATGAAAGACAGTGAAGGTTTGGGTCATAAATATTTTGATGATTTATTATCAAGATCGTTTTTTCAACAATCAAATGATAATAAATCGAAATATATAATGCATGACCTAATTGTTGATTTAGCTCGCTATGTTAGTAGGGAAACATGTTTACATATGGTTGATAAGTTGGAGAGTACAAAATCATTTGCAAAGATTCGACATTCTTCATTTATTCCTCATTTTATGAACACTTTTCAAAGATTTCAAAGCTTCTGTGAAATGAAGAACTTGCGGACATTGTTATCCTGGAGTCGTCGTTATTTGGTGAGATGCTACTTAACTAGTAAGGTGGTGCATGAGTTGGTGCCAAAATTAAAATGCTTAAGGTCACTATCTCTAGCTCGTTATGAGATTAAGGAGTTGCCAAATTCTATTGGTGACTTGAAGCACTTACGCTACCTTAACCTATCTGATACTCCAATCCAAGGATTGCCTGAATCAGTGGATAAACTCTTCAACTTACAGACATTAAAGTTGCGTGATTGTGATGAGCTTATTGAGTTACCTAAAGGCATATGCAATTTACTCAACTTGCAGCATCTTGACATTATTGGCACAAGGAAATTGAAAGAGATGCCACCACATATTGGTAATTTGACTAGTCTCTGCGTGTTGACCAAATTTATCGTGGGGAAAAGCAATGGTCGGATCACAGAACTAAAGAAACTTTGTGATCTTCGAGGGCAGCTTCATATTACAAGTTTAGAGAATGTGGAAGTAGCAGATATTCGAGATGCGGGTTTTGTCAATTTGAAGGATAAGCCTGGTATCACTGAGTTGCACTTGGAATGGGCTGAAGCTGATGAACGTTTCGATGATTTGAGAAACCCAAGTCATGAAGAACAAGTTCTCAACTCAATTCAGCCATATCGAAGTCTTTCAAGCCTATCAATTACATCATTTGGTGGTAGGAAATTCCCATCATGGCTGGGTGAGCCTTCATTCTCTGGCATGGTGCAGGTGCAGCTATGGAAGTGTCGCCAAATGACATCGTTGCCACCACTTGGACGATTAAAGTCATTAAAAAAGTTGAGCATAGGAGATATGAGTGGAGTGAAAGAAGTGGGTGTTGAGTTTTATGAGGATGATTCATGTTTTTCTTGTTTGGAAGAACTAGAGATTAGAAATATGGGTGAGTGGGAGCTGTGGGCTTGGTCTAAAGGTCTGGGTGAAGATTCTGTGCCAAAATTTCCTAAGCTGCATCAACTCCAAATACGAAATTGTCCCAAGTTGGTTGGAGAACTGCCCAACTTCCTTCCTTCCCTGGAAAATCTTGTTATCGATGATTGCCCGCTTTTGGTTGAATTACCAAAAGTTCTCCCATCACTTACAAGACTTCATTTTGAAAAATGTCAAGAGGCAATTCTCAGGAGTGTGACTAATGCCACCATTCTTACTAGTCTAAAGTATTTGGAAATCAAGTTATGTGATGAGCTTGTGTCGTTGGTAGATGGAGAGCCAGGGCTTTTGCCTTGCAATCTTGAAGTTTTGAATATATATGAGTGTCCAAATCTGAAGGAGTTGCCAAGTGGACTGAAAGACCTCAAATCTCTCCAAGATTTGACTATATACGGATGTACAAGTTTAGTCTCCTTCCCAGCAGGGGGTTTGCCGCACAACTTGATACATCTTCGTATTATGAGCTGTGAATCTTTGGAGTCTCTGCCGGAGGGAATTGTGTGTCCTTGTAATTACAGTGGCGAGACGTCTCATCAAGAGAAATTGTATATCTCTGAATGTGAATCCCTCAGATGCTCTTCAAATGGAAAGTTTCCATATTCCCTTAAGACTCTTCGAATTCCCAACTCGACGCCACAATTTTTAAACTCGCTATCCTGTGGGCTTTCTCATCTTACAGAATTACACATAGAGAAGTGTCCTCAATTAGAGTCGTTTCCAGGGAAGGAATTGCCTCTCCCTTCTCTTATCTATTTAAGAATCGATGACTGTGAAGGATTGAGGTCTCTATCCAATCATATGCAAGACTTCCAGAGTCTCCAAAAGTTACAAATATGGAACTGTCCTCGATTAGAGTTGTTCCCAGAGATGGGATTGCCCAACCCCAAGCTTGTGTCATTTCAAATTTTCTGGTGCGAAAATTTGAGGTCTCTACCCAATCAGATGCAAAACCTCACTTCCCTTGATATTCGGTGGTGCTTGAATATGAAACAGCCAATGGTAGAGTGGGGACTCCACAGACTCGCCTCTCTTAGAACTTTGTTTCTGATGGACATGGCGTCAACTGGAGATTTTATTTCCTTTCCAGATAACGACGGCTTTCTGCTTCCCACTTCTCTTACCTACCTATACATTATTGGATTCAAGAATCTAAAATCCATATCCAGCGGTATCCAAAAGCTCACCTCTCTTGAAAAATTATCAATTGGGATGTGCCCAAAACTGCAGTCCTTCCCAGCTGAGGGCCTTCCTGCTACACTTGAATGCCTAGAAATTCTCAGGTGCCCTCTGCTGCGGGACCGTTGCTTAAAAGATAAAGGTGACTACTGGCCTATCATTTCTGATATCCCCTGTGTTCGTATAGAAGACATTGTACTCCTTCCCATTTAAAGATGACTTTGCAGCACTCCAACAATCAGGTAAATATTCCTGTAGTACTTATTCTGAAATAATGCAGCATTATACAGATGTAAGCATCTTTTTTTCAATTCAGTTGACCTTTCAATTATTTCAAATACTCATATTTAATTGGATTCTGAATTCATGGATCTTTAGCACGATTGAATTGAATTCTATCACTTTATTTTCTCTTAAACACGATGTTAATGGCAGAGGAACAAATTGGGTGTTTTCCTTTTGTTCTGATCTAACTTATCCGTTATTCAATTCGTGACCATCCATGTTATTGCTATACATGATCAGGAAATTTCAGCTTCTTGGGAACAAAAAGGAATCTAGCTGCTCCCTTTCAGGTACTGAAACTTATTGAATTATGTCAGTCGCAGTGAAATGGTAGAAACTAAGCTCAACAACTCTGCAGATTTTGGTGGGATGCACTGATGATGATCATGAAAGTTGGAAAATGTTAAGATTACTAATCTGTGTTGGATCAGGAAATTTGAGACTCTAAACTCCTTGTGTAATAGTCTACGTTTTGATGTTTTTTTCAAGTTTATTTTTTATTTTTTATTTTTATTTTTTGATTTATCTATCATTAAGTAATATAAATTGTATAATAAAAAAGAATTATACCAATGATTATCAAACTAATAATTAAATTTAATGATTACTAAAGAAAATTGAATTTCATGATGAGGATAAAATAAAAATTTATCATGACTAATTTATTAAATTTTAATTTATTTTAATTACGTCTAATTGAATAAATCATGAAATTTCTTTTTTTTTTAAAAAAAATTGTTGTTTTATTAAGTTGCTCTCAAACTCGTAGGGCCTCAAAATCGATTCAAGCATAATGATTTTCTCTTAGGGTTTAAGCTTCAAGAATAAATAATGGGGCCATGATTTTCTCAAGATAATCTTTATTGATAGAACGTTCTACTAGGACATTTCATGGTTGATGTCCGACCTGACTCAACTCGTTAATGCTTCCATGACTCGACGAGTCTAGACATTGCAACACGCGAAGATCCACCCTCACTCAGTGCTGCCTTTGCTGCGTTTTTCATAGCAATGGTTCGCTCCCTAACCGACTTACCTGAATCCGACTGCATCAACTCATTAACTCGCTTCTCCACCTCCAACCCAGTTACAAACCCGTTTTCGTCCTCCTTCATGGGCAAAGCAATTTTCATTTCTTCAACCAACATCAACCTATTGAACTTTTGCTCTGCGTATAGAGGCCAAGCCACCATCGGAACTCCAGCACTCACGGCTTCAAGCACCGAGTTCCATCCACAGTGAGTCACAAACCCGCCTACCGACTTATGATTCAACACTGCTACCTGGGGAGCCCATGATTTCACCACCAATCCCTTCTCCTTGGTGCGATCCAAAAAACCATCAGGAAGCAATGAGTTCAAATCTGGTTCTGGTCAGAAGGTGGATTACGCACTACCCACAAGAATCTTTGGCCACTTCTCTCCAACCCACTAGCTATTTCTCTCAGCTGTTCCATTGAGAACAGCCCCAAGCTTCCAAAGCACAGAAAGATAACACTTTGACTCGGTTGCGACTCAAGCCAGTTTAAACACTCAGTGTCACCATCTGTTTGATTGTTGGTCACAATGAGTGGGCCAGTACAATAAACAGGTGGTGTTGTACTATCAGGTATGCAGAGTCCATCTGATATTGCCTTAAGAGCTCTGGCTTCCAGCACTGCAAAGGTGTTCACTATAACTCCTGCTGATTTTGGAAAGCAGTAGGCCATGTCTAGAAAATATTCGTAGGCTTTATTTTTGCGATCACTTACTGCCGATGAAAAATTGGAGGAAGATATTGGTGGGATACCCGGCAAATTAAGAAAGGTGTTCATGTCTTTGAAACTTTTGGTGGTGGTCTGATGAAGGGTCGGAAAATACATGGAAGCAGCAAGACACCCAGCACCAGAAGTGAAGAAGAAATAGCCGGGGATGTTAAGTTGAGAGGCAATGGATAGAGAAAAAAAGCAGAAGAAATCCATAATGAAGGTTTTAATTTTGTGGGTTTTGGAGATGGAGAGAAGGGCTTGGTGGACATGAGGATTGCTGAGACTGAGGACTTCAAAGATGAGAGTTTCATAGTGTGTGTTGGTGGAGGAGGGGAGGGTAATGGTGGGAAGACGGTGGAAGGAGATTGAGGGAGTGGTGGCAGCGACATCAGCAACATAGGAGGCAGTGGAACCGGCACTGTAAGGGGCGGAGACAATGAGTATGTGAATGGAAAGAGAAGGTTGGAAGGTAAGAATGAGCTTGCCAAGCTCTACCATAGATATAAAGTGGCCTATGGCCGGTGACGGAAACATAACCACCGCATCATCCATAGCTGGGCTCTCCGTCTGCTCCTTCGATGAAACGAAACGATGCTTTGTGTAAACCAGGTTGTGGATAAGTTATGGATAGAGATGGGAGATGGAACACTGACGTAGTCCCTTGACGGGCTGGCTGAAAGGAGATCGAGAAAATTTGCAGGTGGATGATGATGGGTTCTGATAGATCTAATTGCATGATTAATTTTTGGAGAAATTTTATAATTCAAATTACTTTTTTAGTGTGTGCTTTCTTAGTATTAAATTAGTGAATTTTTGTAGTTATGAGAGTTTTTTTTCTAAAAAAAGTAATTATTTTTATATATATGCTTCACTTCTATTTATTTATTGAATCATTATGAACATCTTATACCTTAACCCAATAATTTTTATAATTTTTTCTGTTCTGGTGATCCTACAACGAGTCTGTGGTTTCCATTGGGGGCCGCAACTTAAATTTACTGAAAAAGAGACACGTGGAATGGAGACATGGCAGACTCTGGCAAACGGCAAATGCTTTTAACCTTCAGTCCATTGTTGTCCAATCTTTGGAATTTTGCTCTTATCCTTTTTGTTTTTCAAGGAAAACAAAAGGAAATTAGGATTACATAATAATAATAAAGGGTTACAAATCGCTACTAAATTTTGGAATTCCTATAAAATTATTATTTTTATCAATAAAATAATAGTTAATAATAATTTAAAATTATTATAAAAAATTTTAATTTTTCAGTGTATATAAAAACATTTTTTAATAAATTGAATATTTTATATTTAATAAAATTATATTGTTATTCATTTAAAAAAATAAATTATTATTTTATACCACAACAGCATATATAAATACAATTGTTCTCAAATAAATATTGTTAACCTACAGATACAATTTAAATATAAAATAGTGAATAAAAAGTAAAATATATTTCATGTGAGGAGATAAATTATTTTTAAAATGATTTTTGAAATTAAAGTTAGAAAATTTATATGATTGAAATTCAATTTCAGGGGTGGTAATGAAATACCTACTAAAATTCAAAGATGATAAGTAAAATTACCAAAAATGTGGGACCTCATTGCGTATGAAATTGTAATTTAATTTTGGGTGTTAACACAAAAGCCAACAGTAATTGCGAGCGTGTGAGTTTGCTCTAAATGGAATAGTGGACATGCTTTTGTTTCTTTTCAAAATTTTAGGTCCTGTGTTACTCTTGTCTTATTACAAAGCCATCCCAACTTTTTTTTCTTTTTCCAAAAACCCATCCCAACTTAGTTTTAAGTCCGAATGAATTCCTATACTCAATCTAAGCTTAAAATGATAGAAAATAAGACCAAATGAAAGAAAATGGGACAAAAGAAAATCAAGAGGACATGAGAGAAGGGAAGCAAATGAGTGGAAACACAACAACAGTTTACAAAGATATTGTCATGAATGGGGGCATGAATTAGTGCAAGCCACCTCTGTGCTCCTTTCACCGCGCGACCACTTGAAGATCAATCACATTTTGATATGATAACTCAAGCTCAACAGAAATATGATGGATCTGTAGAAAATCTGGACCAGTTTGGACAATCCAACGTAAGAGGAACCACCCTCACTCACTGCGTCCTTTCATAGCAATTGTTATCGAGTTACCTGGTTCTGACTCCAACTCATTAACTCGCTTCTCCACCTCTGACGCAGTTGCTAACCCATTCTTGGACTCATCTATTGGCAAAGCAATTGTCATTTCTTCTACAATTACCACCCTGTTGATCATTTGCTCTGCGTACAGTGGCCACGCTACCATTGGAACACCAGCACACACCGCTTCAAGCACTCAGTTCCACCCACATTGATCGAGTTACAAAACCCACTCACCGAGATATGATTCAATACTGCTACTTGGGGAGACCATATCTTCTCATAAGAACCTTTTATAGCTATTTCTCTTAATTGTTCCTTTGAGAATAGCCCCAGCTTCCAAAGCATGCACAGAAAGATAACACTTTGACTCGGCAGCGATTTTTGGTCACCATTAATGGGCCAATAGAGTAAACAGGTGGGGCAGTGCTATTGGGTGCCTAGAGACCGTCTGATATTGCCTTGAGAGCTAAAATTCAAAGGTCTTCATAATAATTCCTTGTGATTTTAGAAAGCAGGAAGCCATGTCCAGACCGTATCCATAGGCTTTATCCTTGCGATCAATCAGTGGCAAAGGCATGTCGGAGGAAAATATCAGCGGTAAACCTGGCACGTGAAGAAAGGAGTTGATATCTTTGAACCTTTTGGTAGTGTTTTGATGAAGGGTCGGAAGATGCATGAACATAGCAATACAACCAGCACCAGAAGTAAAGAAGAAGTAGCCAGGGATGTTAAGTTGGGAGGCAATGGAAAGAGAAGCAAAACAGAAGAAGTAGCCAGGAAAGTCCATAATGAATACGTTAATTTTGTGGGTTTTGGACATGGAGAGAAGCGCTTGGTGGACATGAGGATTGCTGAAAAGGATGACCTCCAAAGTGAGAGTTTCATGGCTGTGTGAAGATGGTGGTTGAAAGGAGGGTCTTTATGGGAAGATGGTGGAAGTAGATTGAGGGAATGGTGGCAGCGACATCAGCAGCAATACCTGTTACCCCTCTAATTTTAGCACTTGGATTTAAAATGAGCTTGAGTTTCTAATACTATTAATCTTCTTATTTGTTTTTTCATCATGCAATGGAATTAATTAATCTTTCTTCAAAAAAGGATGAAAGACCGTGAGGAAAAATAAAGGGTTAAATTTTCAATTTGACAATAAAGACTCAATCTCAGTTTCTCCTGATTTTCAATTTAAAATTAAATAGAATTGAATTCGTGAAGATGTTCTTCTTAGTTCATCACCCCCTTTCAACCTATTTCAATTAATTACAAGAATTTAAAATTTTCCAAAAATATAACTCTAGACATACAAAACATAAAGGTTGAACTTTTACAGTAATATTTATAAATTTTTTTATATATTTTTATTTAAACATTAAAATTTTAATATTTATTAAAAATATTAAATTAAATAAATTTGAATTTTATTCCAATAATAATAATTAGATTTAAAATAAATTCAAATAGTTTAAATTAATTTTTTAAATTTAAATAATTTTTTTATTAAATTCAAAATGAATATCACTAATATAAATTAAATTTGAATTGAGATAATTTAATTTTTGTAGTTACACCAACAGGTTATATCTCTAATAGAGATAAACACAAGTTGATGATTGAGAGTCGCCAGGTTAAGCAATGATCCGTTGCACTATCAGTAGTATTCTTCGTCACTATCAATGGCCGAGACGCATACAGTAAACCAGAGGTGTGGTGTGCAGAGTCCATCTGAAATTGCCTTGATAGCACTGGGCTCGAGCATTTCAAAAGTGTTCACTATAATCCCCGCTGATTTATGGTGGAAAGGTGAAAATGGTGGCAGCGACATTAACAACGTGATAAGCAGTGACTCTGCCGCCGTGAGTAGCGGAGATAATGAGTGTGTGAATGTAAATGAAAGCTAGGTGGCATGTATGAACTTGGCAAGCTCTAGCATGGACACCAAGTGGCCTATGTTTGGTGACGCAAATATATGTTTGCGTCACCATTGGCCACTTGGTGTTTATATGCATGCATGCAGAGGAGAGATGGGTTGGTGGAATATTTGCACGTCTATTATGAATTTGATGTTTATTTACAAATAAAAATGTGAAATAATATTATAAAAATTAATTATTATTTATATAAATTAGTTATGGTATGGTTATAAAAAAAAAAGGTATTTTTCTAATGATGATATGGTGAATTTACTTTTTATATTATAAGAAAAATCATTGGCTTTAATTTCTTTTACAATCTAGCAAAGAGTAGATTCAACACACAAACAAAGAGATTTCTTTAATTTTTATGTAAATTTTATTACTATTTTTAAACCTTATTTATCGGTCCCTTCTCACTATAATTTAATTTTAATAAATTTTCTCAATTAAAAAAATCATAAAGATAAATAAATAAAACACTAATTTTTCTAAAATATTGTACTATGAATAAGTATTAAAACAGCTGAAGTTGATGAAAGGAGACTTTCTAAGTGTTTTTCTTTGAGAGAAGAATTTACCTTAGATATTAAAAAATACTATATCAATCAGATGTGAAACACGCATATTTTACTTATTCTGTATATCAATCATTCAATGACTCTCTTAACTCTTTATTTGGTAGGAAGAATTTTGTAAAAATTTAAATTTAGTTAATTTCTTTTTTAATAATTTTTTAGAATAAAAAATTATTTAATTTAAAAATTTTATTTTTTAAAAAAAATAAATTTTTACATAATTTTATAAAAATTTATTTAATTTTTTTTCTTACAAAATAAATCATATCGAACTAATTTAATAGCCTCTATCAGTTTTGGTATATAATATTCTAGGTGTTTTTAAATAATTTATATGAAAAAAAATATTTTTTATAAAAAAAATTATTTTTATTATCCATTCATCATATAATAAAATATATTAATAAATTGGAGATAAAAAAACTCTTTAAACAAGTCATTTTATAAAATTAATTTAGAGAAAAATATTTTTTTTATTAGTCGATTCGAAATGTCATAAATACCATAAAATTTTTAAAAGTATATATATCTATAATTTTTTTTTATATATAAAATAAACGGAGTCGTTTCGTTTTACTTTGTACGAAGAAGAAATTAAAAAATTTTATATTAGCTTTTTCATATTAAGTATATTATGAAATTCCTGATCGATCTACAACAAAATTAAGTATATTATGAAATTAATTATATTATTGAGATATCCAGCAGTTGATTTTAATGTCCTTATATAATGAAATTAAAAAAAAAATTAAAGATTTATTCGACAAGAAACACAACAAAATAACTATTATTATAAATAGCCAGTAATTTGCATAAATTATAAAGCTTTGTAGTACTATATATTAATGCCTAATATTATATATATTATTTTAAATATGTTAATTAAATTAATATTATTTATTTTTTTAATATCATAAAAAATAAAATGATTTTAAAAAATATTTTTATAAGGCGTTCTTAAATTTTTTGTAGTAAAATGAAGCTTTATTTTTCCTCTAATATTTAATTTTCACCCTAAACTGGAACCAATATTTTCATAATTAGGTATTTGCAATATTAGGTTATAATTGAAATTCAGAAGTGATTAATTCCAATTATCTTTAATAAACAAAAATCAAACGCTATTCATAAAATCAAATTTTAAATAATTTTTTTTAAGCAAAATAATTTTTTTATATAGATATGAGACTAATCATAAAAAACTCTTAAACATGGCTTGTTCGTAAGCCTCTAAGCTAAGAATTAAATTAACAAAAAGTCTATTACAGTTTTAAATTATATATGCATATACAATTTATAGAATAGTTTTTAAATTACTTTCAATAATGAGGCATGCAAGAAATCGTCATTTTCTTCTCTCAAAAACTTGTTATATATTTATTTAATAAAAAAATATTTTAAAAAATTAACAAATTTTCTACTTATGATAATCCATGATATAAATCAAAATAAAGACAATAATACCAATTGTGCAGTCCAAAGAAAATTGAAATTGGAACCAAAACTCGATAATTTTACATTCCAGTATTAACTTCTGAAAGACCTACTTTCCCAGGAAAGTGATTCCAGAAGAGAATATTGATTTCTATCAATTTCCAGCCATAAAAAGTTAATGGCAGCTCTAGCAAAAGCAGCCAACTATAAGGAAAAAAACTGAACCTCTAAGATACTTACCTGGCTGCACATCCATGTCCTTAACATGTTCAAGGCATTTACTCATTGACTCTAGCGACTATAATAAATGGGGTATTCAGTAGAAGTTTTAAAAAGTTTTTAACTTTAACTAATGCTCAAGGTGGAATACATATTCTGTCAATCGCTGTAGTTTACTGGAATCCAGCTTCTGCTCTGTCACAGTCTGCTGCTTCTTCACGGTTAGCATCCGAGATGCAGGATCAACGATCCAACCTTGCTGCATTACATCTGCATAAGATAACCGGAATTTCATTAGCAACATGTAGAACAAATCAAATACTGTCTTATTAGCCTCAGAATCTTTAATTAAATAATCCACCATTCTACATAGATATAAACATGTGTGTGTGAGAGCGTAAAGCCTTAATATTAGGTAACTCAATCTAAAAGCTTCCTGCCAAAGCACTGGCCACATTTCAGTTCAATGAATCACTTGGAATTTCAGAAAGATAAACAATTCTATAGTCATCCTTTGATCATTACAAAGGCTATGAGTGCTGTTAACAGAGTTCCTCAAGCTTGCATAAAGCCAAAAACTGAATGAAATATCTTTCAGGGTTCATAAACTGGACTGATCTCTTGTCTAAACATTACCACACACTCCCACAGCTTGCATTCCAGTAAAACTAGAGAAATCTTAAGTGGTTACAGCCTTGCAAGTCAGGTTGGGCATCTTTATCAGTCCCTTGAAAGGGCCAGATGCCAAGTCCACATCGGTGACTTTAAAATCGTCAGGTAATCAGATTAAGCCATATATTAATACCATAAGCAGAAAAATAATTTAAATAAATCAAGTTAAGACAGTTGCTTCTAGCAGTGATCTCTCTTGCATGCTTTCTCATCTTTGTATGCGTAGTTTGCATAAGTTCTACCTATCTCCTTCCCTCTTTTTTGGTGTATATATGAGCTCACATACATGTGAGCATGTTATTGGCTAAGACTTCAACCTTAAAACAAAATGACATGCTGAGCCCAGAAATTACTGGATAATAAAAAAAGGTATCTCCTACTTGATTTTCAAAATAATAGTATCATCTTGGATGCTCATTCGAACAAATATGGCAAAAAGGAGCATAGAATCTTACAGTTTGTAGCATCATCCTCGTTCATCCCCAGAAAGTGAGCTGTGTCTTGAATGCTTATTGTTGAATAAGCAGAAAGCAACAGCTGAAACATCCTCTTGGTGTAAAGCTCTGCATGGAATGATATGAAGTGTTGTTATGCCAGCAATCTCAGCATGTAACAGCAAAACCTGATGGTTTCATATTTTAAAAGGGAGAACAAAAAAAAAGCATATAGAAGCTCCCCATCATATTGAAAATTATAAAGCAAGTGCATATATGTTCAATTATAAGTTGAACCATTTCTCATGTTTTGCTGCATGCCACTTCCAAAAACTCTACATCTGATTGCTAACATAATTTCCTCAAAACATCCAAGAGGTTGTTCAAATTATAACAATATACAGTTAAAAAATATATTTTCCTTTTAATTCAAGTCTATGTTCTGAGATGAATTTTCAGGAAGGTACAGATGGTGCTCTAAAACTGAGTTTGATTAGCACCATCAATTCATCACATTGTACGATTAAAAAAAAATCTCTAATAGATGATGACATTGATGAGCTTCATAGATCCACTTTCTGCATGCGTCTATCTGATATCAAAAGAGTCTCACTTTCTCAAGGCGAAGGTAGAAAGGAACTCTTTCAGTTAAATTTGAAGCAAGGTAAAGGATGAGATATTTGGAGTGATAAGAAGCAATTAGAATGGTGTGAATTATACAAAATTCTGCTTTCCCCTCAAAAACCACAAAAAAGGGAGTAAAATCATTGTATTAAAGCCATCCTAGTACATGAGCTTTCCCGAATTGCATGCTCCAGGGAGAAATAAATGCACACTGCCTTTCCCAAGTTTAGGGTCCCAATCCAAACTTGTGCTTATATATGGACATTGATTATTCACTATCATTCATGACATTCAGAAAGAAGTAATATTCATTAGTTATCAAGCAACTAAGACTATATGAACATTCTAATAATTGTGTTATAAGAGTTACGGAAAACTCGCCTGAGAATGCAGCAACAAGAGCGCGAGTTTCTTGACTCCAATCAAAACTACGAATAGCCTCATGAACACCTGCATAGTCACGTGTCCATAATTTCTGACCAATTCTCCAAACGGCAACTACTTCCGGTTGGTTTTCTTTGACAGCTGAGGGTATTGATTTCCAGAGAAATCGAGCACTATTACTGCATGATCATGATCATGATGATGATCATCATCATCAGTCAACAGGTAAAATCCCTAAACTACAGTAAAATCCCCGAAATACCAAACAATTCAACAGTTAAGTCCACCCAAAAAAATTTATAACAAATGCAAAAATCCAATCCCTTCAACATCTCTAAATGCAAAACCAATAGCTTTCAGAACCCCTCAATCACCAGAAAAAAAAAATACATCAAATTTCAAACACACCATATCACATCCCAAACTTACAGAGAGGGGAAAGAAGAATAACAGGAACAAAAACAAGTTAAATAACAGAAACAAATATAAGTTAACTTACATATCATTAGCATAAATGTGGCCAAGCAGATGAATCGCATAAGGCCATTCGTCCTGAAAAGAAATCCCCTCTGCTGCGAACTGGACACAGAAAAAAGAATTAGGGTTTTGACTAGGTATACAATCAATTAACAAAAAGGGCACCAGCAACTTGACGAGAATTTGAAGAAGAAAATTACAACGACGAGGTAGAATACGTACAGAAAAACTAGAACGAGTTAGAAATCGAATAATAGATTCCAAAATCAAAATTTGAAAGAAGAAAGATTACCTTGAGCATGAGTTCGTCGCAAATATCAGAAATCTTATCATAGGATTTGGAGGACAATGCGTCGGTGAGAGGAGTGAAATCCATGGTTGTTTGCTAGCTTTCGCTCACTGGTTACTGTACAGAGAGGGGAGGAGAGGTAGAGAGAGAGAGAATTGTAGTAAATAAAATCCAATCTTTGACAAATATATAATTTTAAAGTTTATATAATTGTTTTTTTAAAGGTTTATTTTAAGGAAAAAAAAATTAGTGCCTCTTATATTCGTTAATAAAAGGCAATAATTTTAGAAAGAGAATAGGGTGGGTAGAAAGTAGATAGAAAGAAAGCGGCGGCGAGGGTTTTTTCTTTCGGGTATTTAGAGTTTAGTCATCTTAATTTTTGTTTTTATCTCATTTTTTTTCAATTTCTTTAACGTCATTTTCCTCTCCAGGCAAGGAGATTTTGTTTGGTATCGCTGTACTTCATAACCTTCTCTCGTCTGGATGGATGTGCTGGCTAGGGATTTTACTTGGAAAGCTCCGTCTTTAGAGGCTTTCACTTCAGCTTCCTATATGAATGATGGTTTTAGATGTAATATTAGTAATTCAAAATCGCACAGATACATTCAATGGCTTTCTTCGACTGGATTTTGCGGCATCTCCTCTCTTAGATTACTTTTATAAGTAAATTATTCTCGCTATTGCAGCGGTTTTATGTTAATTGGCATCAATTTAGCTTCTTTGGTCTCTGTTGGCACTTATTGTACTAGCTAGTGTTGCAGCAATGTGGCGATGGGTGTCAGTGTCAGTGAGTCGGTGTCTAACTTCACCTGTTTAGATGTTAGTTTTGATTTGTTTGGGTGCCGATTTCTGTTTTCATTTATTTGGTATTGTTTATTTGACTGGTGATTTTGGTTTTTTGATCTTGATTTTTGATTTTATTTGATTTGTTTTGATTTGGATAGTTTAATTAGGTTTTTCTTTTACTGTATTTTTAGTCTTCTATATTTATACCCTATAGATTTTTGAAATGCAACTTTACACTTGTATAGTAAAAAGAAAATATTCGTTAATAAATTTTTATTTTTTTTTGAAATAAGATTTTTATATATCAATTTATTAATTTCTGAACTTTTGTATGTTACATTTTTAAAGAATTATATTGCATTAAAATTCAATGATAAAAATTGTTGAAATATGTAACAATTAAAAGGATTTTAAATTAAAATTATTTCATTTAAAGGTTTAAATCTTTAACAGATATTGTTGTGCTTAAACGTCTAAAGTTTTTTCAAATACTAAAAATATTTACTTAAATATTTAATAAAAAATCAATTAGATGTGTGGAATTTTTTTTAAAATAATTATTATTTAATTTTTATGATATGATAAATTTAATATAATTTCATTGGTTGATACGTTAAATTATTAAAAAGTAAAACTATTTTAATAAAAATTAATAGTTCAAATAATATAAATGTCACTACTTCAATATTAACGGCCGTTAATTCAATATAAAATATTTTTTTAACGTTCAACACTTCAACTTAATAAAAATTAACATATAATTCTCTAATGGTATAATAATCAATAAAATATTATCGGTATATATATATATATATATATATATATATATAAAGCTAACTAATACAACTTCACTTGCAAATAATAATAAGCTTCGTTGACATCAAAAAGTTCATTTTTAAGAAAGTATACTTACCGAATGAAAAATAATAATAAAAATGACATAAATACCCTTATTCTAATGCCAAAAATTCATTAATTCAATATAATATATTCTATAATATCCAATACTCAAATTACATGATATTAAATATATAATTATTTGATTATTTATTTCAACAAAATATTTTTATAATTAACAAGTTTACACTTGTTAAATACACTTACAAATTGCAAATAAAATGAAATAAAAAAGGAAAAAATCTAACAGAAATGAAATCGCAAAACATAGAAAGCTAATGTTTAATAGTCCAGAATAATGATCAAAATCATATAATACTATTTTGAATTCAGTTTGGCTAAACTAAAAAATTTTTGAGTAAAACCGAACTAAAATTATCGATTTTTCAAGAACGATCACTTATCTCATTAATCATTAAGGATTTCATTTTGCCAACCGATTATATGCTCGTGACTTTTAGCCTTATTCTTATCTTTAAAATTTATTTTTTTTTTATTAAAAAAATATGAAGAGTAGTGTGTGAGAGTTAAACCCATGACCAATATATTAGAAATGTAGGGCAATTTTTCCATTCCACTAATGGATTTTCTTAAGGAAGATGCAATAGAAAAATTCATTTTGATGAGTCCTAATATGACATTTAATTCTAGCTGTGATAGCTCCAAATGAAGTTAACTTGTATTGCCATAATTGGCTGTCTGTTTGCACATCTCCTTATGGTAATCCCAGTTATTATGTAACCGTGGAGAATCCTAAAATACCATCTTATATCTTATAAGGAAGCTTCAAGCAACGGAGGATGTGACAGGACCTACAATGAATTTCAAGTATAACTATTCTGAACAATTTGAAGGTTCCTTTCATCGACCAAGAAGAGTGCTATGTGGAGGTTAGAAAAGGGAAAGTGAGTTAATTTTGCTTTTTTATACTCACTAAATTCATATTTTTCCTTATAAAATTGAAAAAATATGAAGTATGATGTATAAGAGTTGAACATATGACCAACATATAGTAAATTTAGAAAAATTTTGATTGAGAGTAAAATCTTGATTCAGGTTTATTTGAAAAAAGTATGAAAGTGTAACCGAAATTCATCTTACAATACATGCTGGGAAATTTTGCAATTACTCTAATGAATTTTCTTAAGAATTATGCATGACGTTGTAAAAAATTAAATTTGTCAGATTCAGCTGCTCGTGGGAAATAATCTCACATCGGTAAAATATGAAAAATCTAAATTATATATAATAATTAGAATGAAATTACTAAATAATTTGAATTAATTATTTTGGACCAAATAAAAAATAAATTTAAAAATTATTTGAATCAATTTGAATAAAAAAATTATGCAAAACTAGAGCTGGTGGAACTATAAAGGAAGGCCGATCTGTGTGAAATAAAATGGAATCGACCGAAATATTAACAAAATACTGTTACGTCACAAATTTAATAGGGGAGAGTAAAAAATCTCACATTGAATAAGTAGGGAAAATCCAAAATGTATCGGTTTAGACTCCACCGTTTCAAAATTAATTGATAAACCTGCCCATTCACAAAACAAATCGCAACTAGAATGCAGAGTAAGTTCCAAGATACTAATGTACTTTTAAATTTATTTTCCCTAAAATTTCATTTTCTCCCCGTGTTTCTCGGGATTTTCTTTTCTATTCAAAAAAATACAACTAGAATGCACAGTGAGTCCCCGGACAGTAATTTACTTTTAGATTCATTTTACTTAAAAATTTATTTTCTCCCCGTAACTTAATCTTATATTATAAAAGCGTCAGATAAAAAATTACTGTTTTTGAGTTCTTGATAAATTGCATCGAATGGAAAAAAACTGATTTTATATATATATTTTTAAATAATTTATAGTAATATTATAATTTTAATAATATATATTTTATAATTTTAATAAAATATTAAAGATTTATAACGAAATAATTTATATAATATTCCATATCTTAATAGAATTCACGCGAATGAAATATAAATTAATAAAATTAATGACATATATATCTATATATATTTATAATTATTATTATTATTTCAATATATAATTATTATATATTAATAAAATATAATGTAATAAAATTAAAAACAAATTAAATTAAAATATTTATAATTACTTTATATATATATATATATATATATATTATTTTCATCTAAACTACATAATTTTATCTAAACCTATATAATTTTTAACAAATATAAAAAAATTTATTTTATTTTCTAAGATTTTAAAATTAAAATATAAATATAAAAAGCCTATGGATATAAGTTGTATTTTTCAAATCTCTTCTTCTTAAATCAGACGCGCCCTCTCACATTCCTCTTCGGCCCTTTCCTCTTCGGTTCTCCGTAATCAGGTACTCGCTCTTTGCGCTCTCTCACTCTGTCTCTTCGCCTCACCCTTTCCTCTTCGGTTTTCCGTTCTCTTTTTTCCCTTCCGTTTTCCGTTCTATTTTTCATAATCGGTTTTGCGTTTAGGGGCAGTTGACAAATCTCTGGTGGGTTTTGTCGAAAGATTGAAAATAAATGAGCCTTTTCCGTTTTGAAGCAGAAATTTAGGGGCAGTTTATCGATTCTTCATTTTGCTAGTACTATAGAGTATCCATTTCTCTTTTTTTTTCTTTAATGGTTTTTTTGAATTCTATTTCTGCAACTGAGGTTTATTTTCTGCTAAATTTGAATTTTTATGTGTAAGTTTATATTTTACGTAGACTTTTTTTGAGATCTTTGCATCTTTGTCTTTTGTTATTGATTTATCCTATGCTTTTGCATCTCTTATGTATCCTGAGTTGCTGTTCTGCACTCTGTATTGAGTTTTAATTTCTTCTTTCTTGATTATATAGGTATGACTACTAAAATTACATCAAGTAGTGATCGTTCGGATTTAATAAGTGCCCTCAACCATGACTTGTACCCCCGGATAAAATAAAGTGTTTAAGATTCCGGATATTCAGGTATTTAAATTTCACTAAACATTTTAGACTTGACACTGTTCTTTATTTTCAATAAAAAATTGTGCTTAGGTCCGTAGGATGTTCTTTATTTAACTAGAGATCCCATTATTGGAAAAAAGTTTTAAGATTTATTGGGCATCCCAAAGTCCATAAATAAGAAGTATAATAACTTGCAAATTTTACAAAAGTATGTGATGATCATTCCAGCGGATTGCTCGGATCTATCCTCCTACATCCGGACATATTATTTCCGGACTTTCCAAAAAAAACAATATACTGTGATATAGTTTAGTTTTTAGAGAATCTGGATCAAATAAATGAATATGTGTGGGTGCCGTTTAGTTTTTAGAGAATCTGGATCAAATAAATGAATATGTGTGGGGTGCCGTGATATTGGGCCACACATTTTATGCGATGAAATATTTCAAGAAATATCTGCTATTGCATGTAAATTGTGAATCTGAATCTAAATTTAAATTTCTGTTTATGAAAAAAAATTCTTTCATTTTCTAACTGAATAAAAATTGCACATGTTTGTATTGTACACCCTCTTTGCGGTGGTACATTTTTCAGAGCACGCCATTGCACTCTTTTTCAAAGAAGAAATAGCACTACCAACATCATTCCCCCTTGTGTTGGAATGGGTAAAAGCAATGACCGAAAAATCCAAGGATAATCATAATAAAAAACTTTTCATTACAGAATTTCTACCTTCGCATTCTGAAAATTTTAAACTATAATGTCATGTAGTTTTAGCTCCTATTTTGTTGATTGGTGTTGAAAATAAATGTTTAGTAATTGACTATTATTGTTTATTTCTTTTTTTTATTTACATGCTAAATACGTTGAAAAACTATAAGTTGGCGTGACTGTTTCGGAAGTGGTAACAGCTGCGGAATTGAGGTTGCCACTGTTGAAAGTGCCATTATTATGCTTAAATAGAGCGGCTTGGTACAATACATATAATTGCCGCAAGCAGTTGGCTGAAAGACCTATTTCAGGTCAATGTTTGCCGTACAAAACAAAACAAAATAATGGAGTTGATGATACTAATTGGTGTCGCTTCCATGAAAAACAAATTCCTACATTGGATAAGGCTTGCAAGCAAGCTAGGATGGAGTGAGCTTTTGCTTATGAGCTGCTGTCACAACATGATCTAGGTGAAGACGAAGATATGCCTGAGAAATTGTAGAAACCTGACGGGTGATGAATCATGAGAACGTTGTGGATTCACCGGTGCAGGACACTACACCATTGCAGGCCAATTCTGAGCCACAAATGTAGTTATCGCCCGGGGGAGTGAACACAGGTCTATTCATCTGGAGACTCATAACTTACATTACAGTGCATCACCGGGGGCCAATTCTGAGTCACAGATGAAGTCATCACTGGGGTGAACACCAATCTATTCATCTGGAGATTGATAACCTGTATGATAATGCATCACCGATGCAGTACAGTTTACTTCCGGTGCGGACACACAAAATAAGGCGGCAGATAGGTACTCAAAGGGCTTTTGATTACTATGAAATTGCCAGCATGGTTTAAAGGATCAAAATGTCGAGGAAGAATGGGGACGGGCAGGATTGATGCTTATAGTGGAGTCATGAAAAGGACTAACTGACTCCGTATTTTTTTTGTATTCCAATTCCATTATAGTAACTTATGAGAAGGAATAAATAATCAATTGGTCTTCTTCATGACTCCACTATAAGCATCAATCCTGCCCGTCCCCATTCTTCCTCGACATTTTGATCCTCTGTACCACGCTGGCAATTTCATAGTAATCAACAGCGCTTTGAGTACTTATTTGCCGCCTTATTTTGTGTATCCGCACCGGAAGTAAACTGTCCCGCACCGGTGATGCACTATCCTGCAGGTTATCAGTCTGTCTCCAGATGAATAGACTGGTTTTCACCCTCCGGTGATGACTCTATCTGTGGCTCAGAATTGGCCTCTGGTGATGCACTGTCATGCAGGTTATCAGTCTATAGATGAATAAACTGGTGTTCACCCCAGCGATAACTCTATCTGTTGCTCAGAATTGGCCTGCAATGGTGTAGTGTTCTGCATCGGTGAATCCACAACGTTCTCATGATTTATCACCCGTCACGTTTCTCCAATTCCTCAAGCATATCTTCGTCTTCACCTAGGTCTTGTTATGACAGCAATTAATCAGCAAAAGCTCCCTACATCCTAGCTTGCTTGCAAGCCTTATCCCATGCAGAAATTTATTTTTTATGGAAGCGACACCAATTAGTATCATCAACTCCCTTATTTTGTTTTGTACGGCAAACATAGCCCTTAAATAGGTCTTTCAGCCAATTGCTTGCGGCAATTATATGAATTGTACCAAGCCGCTCTATTTAAGCACAACAATGACACTTTCAGCAGTAGAATCCTCAATTCCGCAGTTGTTGCCACTTGCGAAACAGCCACGCCAACATATGGCTTTTCAACGTATTTAGCCTAGAAATAAAAAAAGAAACAAATAACAACCGTCAGTTACTAAACATTTTTTTTTCAACACCAATCAACAAAATAGGAGCTAAAACCACATGACATCATAGTTTAAAAATTTTAGAATGCGAAGGTACATCTTCTATAATGAGAAGTTTTTTTATTATGATTATTCTTAGATTTTTCGGTCATTGCTTTTACCCATTCCACTCAAAGGGAGAATGATGTCGGTAGTGCTATTTATTCTTTTGAATAGAATGCAATGGCGTGCTCTGGAAAATGTACCACCGCAAAGAGTTGTACAATACAAACATGTGCAATTTTTATTGAGTTAGAAAATGAAACAATTTTTTTTCATAAACAGAAATTCAAATTCACAATTTATCTACAATAGCAGTTCGTTGCCAGCAAAGTACTTCAACTGATATTTCTTGAAACGCTTCATCGCATAAAGTGTGTGGCCCAACATTGCGGCACCCCATGCATATTCATTTATTTGGTTCAGATTTTCTAAAACTGAACCATATCATAGTAGATTGTCTTTTTTGGAAAGTCCGGAAACACTTCACAGTCTAATGCACACAAATAATATGTCTGGATATAGGTGGATAGATCCGGACAATCCGTTGGAATGCTCATCACATAATTTTGTACAATTTGCAAGTCAATATACTTCTTGTTTATGGGCTTTGAGATGCCCACCAAGTTCTAAAACTTACCATTCGTTTTTGTACCATTACATATTATTGCTTTTCCAATAATGGGAAATTCAGTCAAATACAGAACGTCCTTAAGACCCAAGTACAATTTTTTATCGAAAATAAAAAATAAAGATTTAGTTTCTTCAAAGGAATTGAGAAATTAAGAAATAAATCCCAAGTAAAGTCTAAAATGTTCAATGAAATCTAAAAACCTGAATATCCGAGAATCCTTAACCCTTTCTTTTATCCGGGAGTCCAAGTCACGGTTGAGGGCACTTATTAAAGCACAACAATGGCACTTTCAGCAGCAGAATCCTCAATTCTGTAGCTGTTACCACTTCCGAAACAGACACGTCAACATATGGTTTTTCAAGGTATTTAGCTTGCAAATAAAAAAAAAGAAACAAACAACAATGGTCGGTTACTAAACATTTTATTTCAATACCAATCAACAAAATAGGAGCCAAACCACATGACATCATAATTTAAAAATTTCAGAATGCAAAAATACATTTTCTGTAATGAGAAGTTTTTTTGTCTCAAGCAGTACTTCAAAGTCATCGGTTCCTGCATTGGATTGATTTGTTTTGCAGAGTACTTGACTAGTCCTAGAAATATCTTCACTTTATGGAACCCCTGCATCAAGAAGACCCTGACTCTCCCCAAGCCAAATGTCACCTTCAAAACCCATGGGTGTTACCAAGCTTTCGTCGGTGTCGGGCTTGACTTGAACACAGATGACTAAAGTGTTGAGAATTGCTGCATTTATTGAGAACGATCAGTCTGCAGTTGAGGTTTATTCTCTTCTTTCAGGTTCTTGGAGTGTACTACACTAGTGCTAAAATATGAAATCCTGGATTCTTTTTCAAAAGCATTTGTTAATGGAGTTTTCCATTTTATTGCTTCTCCAAAGAATGCAGAAGATAAGATGTTGGTTTTAGGTTTTGATGTGGATAATGAGATTTTTCGCAACGATTTCTTACCAGAAAGGTTTTGATGAGGAGATTTGATCAGTAATGGTGTATAAGAAATCAACCATTGGAGTTTTCACTAATCAATTCAAATTATGTGTGTCATCTATGGTTAATGAAGGAGTATGGTGAGCTTGGATCATGAACTAAGATGTTAAATGTTGAGACTCAAGAGGGATTCATTCCTAAAGCATTAAAATTCAGGAAAAGTGGGGAATTTCTGTTGAGCTTCAGTGAAGGGGAGATTGTTTTATATGATTTAGAGAACCAACAGAACAAGAACCTTGGGATTCATAAGAAACTAGACGACTGTGTTTTCATACATCCTTATGTTGAAAGTCTAATGTTACTTGATAAAGCTCATCACTAGGGAATAGTGATGCAAATTCTGAATAGTCAGGACAAGAATCCCCTAGGAAGATGCTTGTAATTACCTATCATGTCTCTGAATAGTCTGTACACCACTGGATTGTTTATATATTTCCAATTTCATGGTGCCAATAAAATCTAGCATATGGATATTTGGCTAACCTGAAGATCAGTAATGCATCTGATTGAAGAATTAGAGAGCAAGAAATGTTTTACAAAAAGCAGAAACTGTCTTTGAAAATTGCCATTAGAACATAATTTAGTATATGCATATCCTCGACCACCATCCCCAACCAACCCCCATTGCTGTGTTCTGCTACACCATTGCTATTGCCTGCATAATAAGACCATATATCTGGATTTTTGCAGCTTTCAAGGTATAGTTGATTAATTTCACAAGTAAACAGTGAAATATATATATATATATATACATATATATGTTTGCAAATATATTGTTTAAAATGTACATTTCTTGTGTGTATTTTTTTTTTCGAAGATAAAGTTGATTTCAATGAAGGGCCTTAGCCCATCAGGTACAAGCAAAACCCATTACATAATGGCAGACTCACTCAGCTTGTCCAATAAAAATAAATCCAGAAGCTAGCAGCTTAGCCTACGTAAAAACTCTCCGAAAACCCTAGTGATTCAAACGAGAAACTTACATGTACAAGCAGCTCTTCTTCAAGAAACTTCTAGTGAGTAAGCAAAACCCATTACTTAATGTCTGCATTCTTTTTCTGTCCTGCATTCAGTAGCAGAATTTTTTATACCTTCTATGTGATTAGTAGAATGAACTCCAACAAAACCTTCTTGTTAACAGAATAAGGAGCTTTTTTTTTGGGCTACAAGGATCAGGATATTCACATGTCAGGCTATTTTCCTGATGAAGTCATGCTAGAAATTCTTAGTAAACTGCCTGTTAAATCCATAGTAAGATGCATGTGTCTTAGCAAGTCTCAGCACTCTCACATCAAAACCAGCACCTTCTTTTCTACTCATCTCAATCAAACCATTTCCTCAACTAAACACTCCTTATTTCTTCTAAAGTTTTTCACTGATCCTAAAGAGTATTTTTCGCTCCATTTCGACGACAAGGAACTAAACAAGTACATGCATCTTGATTACCCTTTGGACGGCAATAGATACTTTGATTTGATCAACTCTTGTAATGGCTTAATTTGCTTTGCAGATTGTTTTTACCTTCACAGCAAAACTTTCATTCTGTGGAATCCATCCATCAGGAAGACCTTAAGACTCCCTGTACTGAATGTGACATTCGAAACGCATGGCAGGCTTGGCAGCTACCATCCTTATGTTGGGTTTGGATTCGACTCGAGCACCAATGACCACAAACTCCTGAGGATTGCAGCATTTCATAATAATGAATGCCTGTGATTGAAGTTTATTCACTTATTGCAGGTTCTTGGAAGTGTATTCATACAACAGGACAGAAATACAATATCATTGAGAAATGTAAAGAGGCATTTGTTAATGGAGTAGTCCATTTTATAGCTTGTGAGGAAGTTGAACATGGTGAATCTGAAGAAATGTATGTTCTGAGTTTCGGTTTCAGCAACGAGGTTTTCTGCAAGTTTATGTTGCCAGAAGGTTTTGGAGAAGAGATTCTTTCTGTGCTTGTATTTAAGGAGTCAACAATTGCTATTTTCTGTTTAGAATCATACTCCTCTTTTGAGTGTTCTCTGTGGGCGATGAAGAAGTATGGTGAGACAGAATCATGGACCAAGCTGTTCACAAAACAAGTTGAAGTAATACCAAGAGCATTGGGATTCAGGAGAAGTGGAGAGTTACTGTTGGATTTTTATAGAGGAGAGATTGTTTCATATGATTCCTTATGTGGAAAGCTTAGCATTACTGGATAAACCATAGCCTATTAACAATGTCTAGTTAAGGAGAAATCTGCTCAGAGCAACGTTCCACTAGTAAGAAATCTTTCAACACTACTTGATTCAATTTGGCTAAAGACACTAACCCTATTAGCAAAACCAGTTAATAATTTTCTTCGAACGGCAAGGAGATATAATTTACATGTCGCAAATTAAATTGGTGCACTTACTAATACCTATCAAGCCTATCCCTATGTATTCATTCATTTGCATACAACGTAACCGATTTAAGTAACTATGGACCCAACAGAAATTAAAGCCCACGAATTCATGTTCCTTTCAGCGACCTGTCAATATTATAAGTGAGATGATTAGAGTGGAAGACCCTTAAGGCCTAAACCAGTGTTTTTCTTTTTCCTGAAGAGAAAAACAAAGATTCCTGCTTCTTCATGCCATAGACTCTTAAACAAGGGCTTTTTGCTTTTTCAAGTTAAAAAAAAAAAAAATTTCTCAAATCTTTATTGAAATTTTTTTTTTTTCTAAATTAGAGTGAAAAGTGACTCTATTGCATTTTAAAATTACGGTAGAGTTTACCGCACTTTAGAAGTGCGATAGAAATAATTAAAAAATAAAAAATTAATAAAATAAAATAAAATAATTAATTAAATAAAAATTAATTAATATTAATATAATTTTTATAATTATATTTTATAAATTTAATATATAATTAAATAAATTAATGCTAAGAATATATATAAATATATTAATATAATTTATTTTACAAATGTATTAATTAATGTAAGGATATATACAATTTATTTTATTAATCATATTTACTAATATAAAAAAGTATAAAAAATTAAATAAAAAAATATTTAAATACTCAAAAACAGTGAAATGTAATAAAATAAGTTAATATATATATAAATGATTAAGTTAAAAACTAATACTAAAAGTTTGTATTTTCACTTTCAATTATTAATATCTCACTTTCGATTATTAATATTTATGGAGATTACATAAATATTAAAAATTAATATTTATATAATATTTTGAGAGAAATATGTGAGAATAGAGAAAAATTATGAAAAAAATATGAAATAAAATAAGTTTTAATTTTTTTATAGTTTTTATAATTATAATTATTTATAAATTAATTATAATAAAAATAATAAAATAGAATGATAAATATAAAAAATATAATGTTTTATTGTAAATAAATTAAAACAATTAACATTTATAATAATATTAATATAATTTTTAAAACTATATTTATATAAATTTAATATATAATTAATTAAATTATATAAATTAATAAATATAATATTAAATTACAAATAATTTAAATCAATTAATATTAATATTAATATAATTTTTATAATTATATTTTATAAATTTAATATATAATTAAATAAATTAAATTAATAAAATATATTAATTAATTAAATTTATAATTTAAATTAATTGAGTTCAGCTCTGACGCATTCATGCATTATATATTTAATTTTATTTTTAAAGAAGTGCGGTAGCTTTTTACCTTGATCTGGAAAAATGTTTTTTCCGAATTAAGATTTTTAGAAATTTATTTTTTTTTTAATTTGAAAAAGCAAAAAGCCCCAAGACATAAAAGCTGACATAGAAGTTAATGATAGAATTTTCTTCCCTAGGTTGTATATGCATATCCGATTCAGGCATCAAAAAGAATATACTCCATTCACTAGATTCAATCTTAAGCAAGTCTCTGTCATTTCAGCTTCTGGGTTAATTTTTATTTATTGATAGAGGAGTCTACAATACATGATTGCAAGAAAAGACAACAAAAAATATTAAATAAATTAAAGAGTTGCGTATGAAATCAGGCCGGCTTCAATGTCTGCATTCTTGTTTTGCATTATATCAGCAGTGCTATTTTTTTACCTTTTCGGACAAAGAATAAATCACAATTAGTGTAAGTGGCATGCTTCAGATTTCTCTTTTCGGCCTCATTCTTCATGATTTTCCAATCCAGAAGGGTGATTTTTATGGGCTAAATCAAAATCTCCAAGGAAGAATTCTTCTTCTCTGTGACTGTGAAGCTTTTCAAAGTCTCAAACTCTTCCAAAGGTAGAATGAAAAGATCAGCCAGTTTGCCTCAAGAAATTATTGTAGAAATTCTTCTGAAATTACCTGTTATAACCCTTGTAAGATGCACATGCATATGCAAATCTTGGTACTTACTCATTAAAAACACAACTTTCATTTCCACTCATCTCAATCAAAGCCTTTCCTCAACTAAAAACTCCCTATTCCTCCTCAGAAGTTTCCATAACCAAGAAGAGCATTTATCCCTCCATTTCGACAATGAGGAATTTACAGACTATATGAATCTGGAAAAACCTCCAAAACTCAAGCAGTACTTCGAAATCATCGGTTCTTGCAATGGATTGATTTGTTTTGCAGAGTACTTAACCAGTCCTAGAAATATCTTCACTTTATGGAACCCCTGCATCAGGAAGACCCTGACTCTCCCCAAGCCAAATGTCACCTTCAAAACCCATGGGTGTTACCAAGCTTTCGTCGGTTTCGGGCATGACTTGAACACAGATGACTATAAAGTGTTGAGAATTGCTGCATTTATTGAGAACGATCAGTCTGCAGTTGAGGTTTATTCTCTTCTTTCAGGTTCTTGGAAGTGTACTACACTAGTGCTAAAATATGAAATCCTGGATTCTTTTTCAAAAGCATTTGTTAATGGAGTTTTCCATTTTATTGCTTCACCAAAGAATGCAGAAGATAAGATGTTGGTTTTAGGTTTTGATACGGATAATGAGATTTTCCGCGACGATTTCTTACCAGAAAGGTTTGATGAGGAGATTCGATCAGTAATGGTGTATAAGAAATCAACCATTGGAGTTTTCACAATCAATTCAAATTATGTGTGTCATCTATGGTTAATGAAGGAGTATGGTGAGCTTGGATCGTGGACTAAGATGTTAAATGTTGAGACTCAAGAGGGATTCATTCCTAGAGCATTAAAATTCAGGAAAAGTGGAGAATTTCTGTTGAGCTTCAGTGAAGGGGAGATTGTTTTATATGATTTAGAGAACCAACAGAACAAGAACCTTGGAATTCATAAGAAACTAGACGACTGTGTTTTCATACATCCTTATGTTGAAAGTCTAATGTTACTTGATAAAGCTCATCACTAGGGAATAGTGATGCAAATTCTGAATAGTCAGGACAAGAATCCCCTAGGAAGAAATTTGTAATTACCTATCATGTCTCTGAATAGTCTGTACACCACTGGATTGTTTATATATTTCCAATTTCATGGTGCCAATAAAATCTAGCATATGGATATTTGGCTAACCTGAAGATCAGTAATGCATCTGATTGAAGAATTAGAGAGCAAGAAATGTTTTACAAAAATCAGAAACTGTCTTTGAAAATTGCCATTAGAACATAATTTAGTATATGCATATACTCGACCACCATTCCCAACCAACCCCCATTGCTGTGTTCTGCTACACCATTGCTATTGCCTGCGTAATAAGACCATATATCTGGATTTTTGCAGCTTTCAAGGTATAGTTGATTAATTTCACAAGTAAACAGTGAAAAATATATATATACATAATTTCAAGGTATAGTTGATTAATTTCAAGAAACTTCTAGTTAGTAAGCATGTTCAAACAGCTCTTCTTCAAGAACTGGTTAAAGAATTTTCACCACTTCATCGAATTGCAAAGCATTCTGCCATATCAACACAGCTAAAGCTAAAGATCTCATATGTCTATCATTTGCTTCTTTCAATAAACAGAAGCAAGATATTGAATTCTGCTTTGTGTCACCTTCTGCAATCATTCCATCAATTGCATGGGAAAAAAAAGAAGAAGATCATTCATCCATCTCAAAACAATAGCTCTTAGCTTTTAAAGCAGAGTACCCAATGTTGTTTCCTTCATTAAAGACTTCTATATGTCTCTGCTACATCTCCATCAAATGTCTCTTTGCCAATTGTATTTGTTTGCCCAATTCATCCATCTCTAACTGAATGGAAGGAAATTCACAACGTTGGTGATGGGCGTGTGAAGAGAAATGCGACAGCTAACACTTCCTTCTAGTGTTCTTAATTATAATCTTCTAATTTCCTTGTACTGTTTTTAATCATTTGTTTGGACATAGCTACTCAATTCATTCAGAATGTTCCAATATAGAAGTCAAAAACCAACAGCATCATTGCAATAGTTCTTACAAGAAACGCAGAAGCACAATTTATTGAGAAGCAAGCATGCTAAGAGCAACGCCCTTTTACAAATGGATGCTCTAAAAGTTTAGCAGCAGTCGGCCGGTCATTTGGATTAACTTGCAAGCATTGCAGGATGAAATCTCGTGAATGCTCTGTGAGAGAATCGGGAAGACGAGGTAGCTTACCTTCTCCAATGCTGTAATCTACAGCTCCAGGTTCCAAATGAGAGTATGGAATTTGGCGCGTGGACATTTCCAACACTACGCAGCCAACACTCCATATATCCGCTTTCAATCCATACCCTCCTCCCTTCCCATTAACAACCTCAGGAGGCATCCAACGAGGATTCCACCAGCAAGACTTCATTAGAGTTTTTAAGTTGGTCACCCTTGACAATCCAAAATCTGCAATTTTCACACATCCATTCTCATTAACTAAAATGTTTGCACATTTAATGTCTCTGTGGACTACATTTCGATCATGAAGGTATTTTAAACCTTTTAGTATTTGCTTTGTGTACAAAGACACTTGAGAATCTTGAAGTTGAAACTTCTGATAAAGTTTTTCGAGGGAACCTGCTCTTACAAGCTCAAGAAAAATATAGAGATTCATTTCATCCTTATGAGTGCCAAAATATTTCACTATATTTGGATGACTGAACTGACGTAGCAAAGCAATCTCTTGCTCAATTTGGTCAACTTTTTTTCCTTCTAATAATGGAGCTACCTTTACTGCGAAGAAGAAACCATCAGAAGTATAACCTTCATGTACTTGTCCAAATGAGCCACTGCCTAGGAAATCACCCCATTGCCAATCCGTAATATTAATTCTCCTTCTTCTAATCTGTAAAGTATTCAACATAGTTTACGTATTACACTTTAAAAGAAGTGATTGAGTATTAAGCATGGTTGTATTAATGAATAGTTCCCAAAACTAAGAATATTTCATCTAAAACATTAGCTGAACATCCTCCAGTTTTATATAATTGTCGGAAGTTCTTGAATAGAAGTTCAAAAGTTTATAAGGAACCCTTATATTTCAAAAGAATTCCAGTAAGGAAGCAGCTCATGCGATAATATTCCCAAAGCAAGCTTCAGAGCTGTGATATGAATGAAAAAGTAAAGGAAACTGTACAAGCACATACCTTTTGCAATTGGGACATCAGAGGATCACTTCCATTGCATTCATGATTCAGAGATTTTCTCTTCTTACCAAAATTAGACCCAGCATTTCCGTTTCCTTTTAGCACATGGTTAAGATCTTCAAGCTTTAGTCCTTTAAAATCTTCAAGTAGCTGGCTTATTGACGTTTTAAAAATCATCTCAAAGCCTTTACTGAAAAAGGACACCTGTTTTGAGATTGAGTGGACAAAGCAATGCCGAACAAGAGATTTAATATAACCATGGCTTGGGTAAAGTTTCATGGTCTTGCCAGTCTTGAATCCAAACTTCACTTTAGGAGATTCCAAAGCTGACAGGTCATCCTTATTTATGAACTCCTTGCACCTATTGTAGAAGCATGGATCTGCATCCTTTACATCTTCTAACGAAATATTCTTTCTAGCCAATTGCATAAGAAACACACGACCTAAGGCAACACCTACTTGTATTTCATGCATCAGTGCTAGTGCAATCACTTGACCAGCAAATTTGAAACAGTCAAGATGAAAGGGTTCTGGTTCCAATTCTGCATATTACAATCATGAACTTATGATTTGAGCAAATGACCATGATAAAATGTAATCCAAATCCAAGGGTAATGTTGAATTATACCCAAAACCAACTCGGAAATGAAATGTTTATTAGTTATGCAGAACTTTTAGAGAACCTGGAGGTCTAACTCTACCCATAGAACTAAACAAATGCATATCATGTTCTTTCGTTGAGTTACCTATTTTAGGCAACTAATTTCTAGACTTCTCATGTTCTCATGTCCTATTGTCAACCGTAGCCGTAGTACAATTTGCAATCAATGTTGAGATAACAATGTTTAATAATATGAAAAATCTTCTGCCTGTTCAATATTCTATGCCCTAATGATATCTCAGAAAGTAAATATATGATAAATTTGCAACAAAAAGACATGGATCAATCATTTCTCAAGGAAAAAAAAATACAAGCATGCTAATTCAAAGAAAGGCTCACTAAAAAAGCAAAAAATAAATAAAGGATCAGAAGGTGTGATCTTACCAGGATTAGGATAGAAATCTGTAGGATTATCTGGGCATGCTCGGAATAAGAGATTTTTTGGTTCGAATAAAACTTGGCATACCTTGCATAACCAAGGATGCAATATTTTAGGATCTGTAAGATCCTTATATTTGAATGCATTGAACAGCTTTTTGTCCAACTTTTCAGACCAGCAGAAGAGAGGGTTGAGGAGCTGTGCGTCGCGTAACTTTTTCTCAGGGAACATCTTCATCATTACTAAATGCATCCTGGATTCAGAATCAAGCACAACAATGTGCTTAAGAAACCAATCATAATCATCACTACGCATAATGTTTCTAACCATTATTTGCAGTGAATTCTTCTGGCCTTCTAATGCACGCTGCAATTTATCCGCACCATCCTTCACAAGTTGAGAAATGCTGTTCAATTCATTCAGAATGGCCAAATACAGAAGTGAAACAGAATGCGTTGTATGAAGTCTTTCAAATATTTTTATCATATCCGGAAGACGAGTAAGATTCTGCTTCATATCCTTCAAGTGATCTTTAAAAAGAACATTAATTACAGCATTTGTATAGCCAATCATGATATTCTTGTCATCATCCTCATCCTCATTTATCTGAACATTGATTACTTTACGTGGTACGCATAAAAATTTCCCCAAGTCACGAACTTGAATTCTCAGTGACTCGATGTATTCGCTTCGATAGAAGATATTACACAATCCATTGGATAAGTCTTCTGATAACTTGATAGCAAAGAATAGAATTTCGATCACTGCCCCTGGATAATAATCGTATAAGATCTCATAATTATGTTCTAAATAATCTGCTAGCATAGTTCGGCATGACTTATACAGAAGATCTTCACAAGATACTTCTCTGAGCAAAATACAAAATTCTACTCCTAAATAAGCTATTTTACCAGCCGAAATCCCATTATCTGTCATCAATAAGGTATCCAAGGAAAGCCTTATCAAATTATTACCATAGGATTTGTTACCTCCAATTGGTGAGCTATACAACATAACTAAAGTTGCAGGGACAGAAGACAAAGAGAGAATCCCCACTTCTGCCTCGCGCTTCAACGCTTCCCTAAGGATATCAAAGCAATCTTTATATGTGGAAGCAGATTCATCTTGACCTTGGCACATGCGACAAATGTTTGAACTCATTTGATGAATCATTTGGAGGATGTCCGAGGGGTCGTCCTTGTCATCCCATCCAACCATCAGCTCAAGGCAGGCTTTGTTTTGAATTGAGTAGTCGATAAGCCTGTCCTGGCGCAGTAGCTGCTTCCTCTCATAAAATAATCTCTGTCCCGTAACTGGAATTTTCCAGGTCACTAGAATTTTCTCGTGGATAATCTGTATACGATTATTAGCATCCGCATTGATTTCTATAGGTGGAGCTTCCGAATTCATCATTTTCACGAATAGTTGGATGGGTTCAGTTTCACCGAAAGGCAACGCCATCAACTCTGGATGAGAGGTCTTCTGACTTCTATTGCGTCTTTCAGTTGAGGAATTGGCAACAGGGTTTGGTGTTAGGCAGCGTTTGAGGGATAAATCGAGTATCAAGCAGCCCCACTTAGGGTCTATAGCATCATTAGCATGTGAGCCGAGAAGTAAGAGCTGCAGAGCTCAAACACAATGGAGGGAAACAAAATCAAAATTGATAGAACAAATTACAAGGTTTGAGTTGGTCAATGGTATTTCTTTGGAAAAAGTTAATACTGGGCCTTCCTTTTCCAATTAAATAATGAGTAATTAGCTGAAAATTAGAAAGAAATGGTCCAAAAGTTCACAAATAAAATATACATTTTAAACAATTTTTAGAAGAGCACTAGATTGGACTACTTAGTTGTTCTCTGGTCCATTTGGATTTTATATTAGATTTTCCAAGACTAATTTAAGGCTGTTTCCACTGGAAGTTGATCGAATTGCATCTTTATTACCCAACCTACGACATTTTCATGTTTTTCTATTATATTGGTCTTTTATTTACTATTTGAGAAACTAGAAGAGGTTATGGATTTAAATTTTATCTTTTCCAGTTTACTATTTTTTAATTTTTTTAATTTCTATCATTCATCTAAATAAATTTCAACCGTCAATTCCTAACTATGTATTTATTTTTACAATCAGAAACTCTAACTTTTGCTTTTCTCAGTAGCCACTCTCTTCTTCTTCGCCTTCTCTCTTCTTTTATTCTTTTTTCTCTTCCTCTTCATTTTTAGTTCACTATTTCTCTTCCACTTTGATCAATCCAACGCCGGCACAGTACTCAACAACAGCCACTTCATCGCGTCGTCTACAACAACACTCAATAATATCCACTTCATCGTGTCATCCATAGCAACAGTATCAACATGCCGCGTCGCACACCGGCACCACTTCAGCAACAGCACTGTCGCGTAGAATCATCGCGCATCACCACCACTCTAGCACTAGCAATATTGTGCAGAACCGTCACGCAAACACCGTTGCCATATCACCACACCTCAATCAATTTCCTTCCATCCTACAAGAGTTATTTTGATCGTTACCTTTTTATTTAAAATTGAAACATTATTTTTTTAATTTGTAATATAGATTTAGATTATTGAGATTTGAAATTGATTTGGCGTTAATATTATTTTTGTTTTAGGATTATATATTTAATCTCATTGAAATATCGGAAAAGAAAAAGAAAATTGATTATCGAGATAAATTAAACTGATTTATTTTAATTTAATTCGTTTAATTATATAAATAATTTTATTTGATTCGATTTTAATTATTAATTAAAATTTAATTTTTAATTTTAATAATTTAATTCGATTTTGAATAAATTTATTGTTTATTCAATCCTAAATTCACATTCACGCTTTCCCTCTCCTCGGAAGGGAAAAAAATTGAAAATTGATGTGAAATAATACACTACTACACGAATGAATTAAATTAAAAATTGATGTGAAATAATATACTACACAGAATGAATTTAAGACAATAGTTAGAAATTATTATTTTATATATTTAAATTATAATGAAAATTAATAGTGAATTTATCTTCATTGTTATTATATAAATTAAAATTTTATTTTATTTTATAATAAACAAAAAATAAATTATAATTATAATTTTATTAAATATAAAATAAATTAACTATTAAAATATATTGTTATATACAACAAAAAACTATTTCAAGGTTTAAACTTTAAAAGAAAAACTGTTATGCTTAAAAGTCTTAAGATTTTTCAAACGCTAAAAATATTTGCTTCAATATTTAATAAAAAATCAATTAGATGGCAGAGGTTTTTTTTCAAGTATTTTATAAATTTAAATTTATATTCTACTATTTTAATAAATTTTCTCCTATTATCTTTTTAATGCTGAAAAAAAAAAACAAATCCTTTCACTAATCTGAAAAAAAAAATCCTGAAAAAGAATGCAGAGCCAGGAAGGTACTAAAAAAATCCTGAAACTGGTTTCAAACCATCAAGAATGGGACTGATTTCGATTTGATATGAAAATCAAATTAAACCGTCAGTTTCGAACCAAAACCTGCCCAGAAAGGGCCTAACTCCAACACACCACAATTTACAAAGAGATACAGAAAGAAAAAGAAAGAGAGGCCAATTTGGCGTGGAATTGCAGCATTACATGAGAATTACACTTTACAAGCAATCAATATTTCTTTTTTTCTTCCAGGTGAAGTAAATAAGAATAAAAATCTGATAAATCTTGAGAAAAAACCACTTTGATTTCCCATTTAGAATTAACCCCATTTCTCCTTCTTACCACCTAATTCCTTGCCATGCTTTTGCCTTTCATTCAACTCCATTGATGTATCTCCAACCTTAACATGCTTTCTACTTTCTACCCTTCTCTTTTGCTTTTCTCCATGCTCTGTTTCTAAGGAGGAGGTGGGAAAATCAGTCAAGAGCAGAGAGAAAACGAAAGAAAAAAAGAAAAAATCTTCTTTCTTTTTTTTTTAATATTTGCCTTTTTGTTATTGGCCATGTTCTGCCTAGTCAGACGCTCAGTCCATCAAATCCACATTGCTTGTATGTAAGAGACTGCTTCCTTGGACTTATCACTATTGCACAGTTCACTGATACCTGTTCATCCAAACTCAATTTAGATTTTTCTGAAAGAGAAAATATTTTTAAAAAATATATATCAACATTAATGGGAAATGGTAATAATAAGTTTTTTATTAAAAATAATACAATTGCATGAAATGACTGAATGGAATATTAAAAATGCAAGTTATATTAATTAAATAACAAAATATTTTCTTTTTGAAAAAAAAAAAAGTGAATAATAAAGAACTAACTCCAGCAGTAATGACATAATTATTAGCCTTTGTTTATTTTGTCAAAAAAGGAAGTTGGCAATAGGCAACTTTATGGCGAGTGGAAAGCACGCGCTAATTAGACTAGAATAATGCAGTTGAAAATTCTCAATTCCAAGCTGGCAAACAACATTGCAGAGACATTATATTTTTATTTTACTGTTCATTGTCATGGAAAATGACATTACTCAGAAATGATTGGCATGAACACTGAGCTGAGCAGAGCAGAGCCACTCTGCCCAGTCCTGAAGCTACACAAAACAAAATGCCCATAGATTCTCACAATTTGAAGCAAGCAACAAACTCAAAGATCAGCTCATAAAAGAAGAGCAAATCTAACATTTCCCTTGAGCTAATTCCACATATTTCACAGTTTTCATTACTGGACCATCCCTAAACACCTCCATAGAAGCTAATAGAGTCTCACCTCCTGTGTATCTGAAACACTAAATTCTTTCTGGTGTACCAAAGAAGAAAATTTCTGAAACATTGATGTGAAAGGCACATACAGAGGCTTTAGTAAGAATGCAAACAATTAAGGGATGATGTCCAATTGCCTGTTATAACACCCCTACAAAAGATAAGAGAGAAATTCTAACTTGCATCTTCCAGCCCAATCAAACTTTGGATCCCATCACATCTCTCCCCTAGGGCCACAAGGCCCCAAGAGTCATCAATTCACATGCTAAGAAATTGAAGAAGATCTTTTCTTCCCTAAGGCTAAATGTGAGGAATGCAGTTTGACATTTTTTACTACAAAACAAAACCAATCCATGCTCATTTGTTATTTTGTTATCATGAACTGTGACTCCCAAAACCTTCTGGGTAATTGGCAAAGAAATGGTAGACCATGAAATCCAACCTTCGACGTCTCAAATGGTCCTTAAGTGCATCAAATTATGAGACACACATGAATCAATTAAACATTCAAGTAATACAAATGCATCAGTAGCTACAACTCAATGATTTATATTTCTTGCAAAAGTAGTTGGCAAGAACCAAGAACAACCTCATCCCAAGTCAAAATACAGGCTAGCAGACAGATTAGGCAAGAGGGATAAATGACAAGTGGCTAGTGGGAGATAGGTTTCTAAGAGTGTGAAAATCACATGACGGCCATGGTAAAAATCATTGCTAAGAAATCTCATCCACATGTCTGCCTCCAGACCATTGATGCGTTACAAGAAAACGCTTGAAAAAAGAAAGAAATTAACTGGTAAATTACAGATTAACGGCCATTAACAATAAATTAAAGTTGAAGAATTACTCTTAACGCAACCTTTTGTGATGCTTTTTAAAGAACTGAAAAGACAGGATTAAGGCATAAAGAAAGAACAAAGCAAAGGGCATTAGTAGCACAGAAAAAAAAAAAGTCCAAAAGGGTCAAATAAGGTCTCTTTTTCAAGATTAATTATTTAGTCTCTATTTTTAATTCATTATTAGTAGCCCCTAATAGTTATTCACCCATATAAAATTGGCCGAACCAAAGGAAAATTTTTTATTATACAACCATTGAAATGGAACCCCTTTGATTGCATAAAATAAAATTTCCATGCTAAGAGGGCAGATTAGCAAGAATATCAAGAATATGTGTTCCAAGAAAGTAACCACGAAAACACATGCTTTTCCACAGTAATGAACAGGGCGGCGTCTGTTAGCAACAAAAATGAAAGGCCTAAGCAAGAGTGAGACAGAAGTTGGTGGATTTCACCGATACAGAACAGTAAAACTAACCAGAGACCAAAAACCCATTTCTGGAGAAAGCTTAGCCAAACTTCATTGATACAAGAAGATATGAATAGAGAGGCAAAGATAACAAGAAATAGAAGCTAAAATCAGAACCGTGAGCACTGAGTAGTGTGAAATCCAGATGTGGAAACAGAGTGCTGACAATTAATGTATAGAATTTGAAGAAATGGAAAAACTAAGCCCAGTAAGGTAATGCTCAAACGTCTTAATCGTAGAGAAGAACCCAGAAGCAAAAATTTAGTTAGCAACCGAAAATCCATGCCTAGAAAAGAACCCACATCCAATTTTCAGAAACTAGAACCAAAATTAACTTAGGGAAGAGGTATTACAAGCCAAAATTAGAAATGAGCAATGTTGGATAATTTAATGCAAGGTAAAGCCAATCTTAGAAGTAAAAAAGAAAAGCTGATGCAGAAAGATAGAAGATAGAAAAGAGAAGAAGGATGGCTAATGGCTGACCTGGACTCCAGGTGAGTCGAAGTCTACAACACGGATCTTAGCACCAACTTCACCCAGAACCCGAAGCTCCACTCTATCATTCAGCGAAGCATCCCTGATTAAATCAGCAGCATTGGCCTGGATCAAGCTATAGCGATCAACGGAGATGGTGGCTTCCACCTGCCGCTCGCTATGGGCTTCCTGATAAAACCCAGGAACCGAAGCCTTCCCCAAAGGAATCCCATGATACATGACAGTGAATTTAGACTCGCCGTACTTGATACCTACCTTGTTGGGATTAACGGCAGTGAATAGCATGTGGATAGTTAAAGAGAGTGAAGCGGTGGTGGCGCCAGTGGTCATGGTGGTTGTGCCGGTGGTCGGGTCAAGTGAATTGAGATTAGAAGCGGAGATGCCCATGTACTGGACCCCGACTTGTTGGAGATCGAACTCAGGTTTCTTAGGCTTGACGGCGAGAATAATGATAAGGAAGATAGCGAGAACAAGGAGAGCAAGGAAGGAGAAGAGAAGGAAGAGACAACAGCAGCAGCCTTTCAAGGAGGCTGACTTGGAAGACGAAGACGTTGGGTAGTAAGGATGGTGGTGGTGGTGCGTGTTTGAACTCTGCGGTGGGCGTAATGGTCTGTGGTCACCGTTCAGGCTAGTGCTCGGTTGTGCAGGTGGCGGCATTTCGAGGGATTAGTTTCCTCCGCCTAAAGCCGCCAGTCCTCTCGTCTCTTTCCTTCTTTTCCTCTGTTCTCTTGTCTCTCTGGTCCTTTGGTTTCTCTCTCTACTCTACTCTGCTTTTCAAGACGGTGGAGGCAGGAGACAGGAGTGAAGAGAAAAGGAAAGCGGAAGAGCAGGCGAGCTGAAAAAAATGAGAATGAGACAGATAAATAAAATAAAAACTTAATCATCATTTTTTTAAAAAAAAAAAAAATTATTTTTAACTGTTAAATATTAAAAAAAATAAAAAAAATTTAATATAAAAAATTCATTAATATAATTTTTAAATAATGAGATTGCTTACTTAAGTAGGGAAGCTTTACAGGACATTATATTAATTTCTGAATTATTTTAAATAAATAGAAGTAATTAACAATAGTGTTTTTCTTTTTAAATAATGATAGTATTATTAATAATTAATAATCCAATAATTGAAAATTTGTATTTTAAAATTTAAGAAAATTTATAATTGTAAAGTTTTTTTAAGTTATTTAAATTTAAATTAAATTTATAAATGATTATTTAATATGAAATATCTATTATAATTTAATTGTACACAGCAAATCAAATAAGAAATAAGTGTGAAGAATTAAAAGTAAGATATTTCAATCAGAAACACTATGGTATAATTTCCATTTTTAATAATAAACCCAATAACATTTTATTTTTTTATTTTAATAATCTCTGATTAGAATAATTATTTTTATAAAATAAGAATTTAAATGGAGTTTTATAAAATGAATTATTTAAATTATTAAAAAATTAATTTTTTATTTCAAATAATAATAATAATAATAAAATTATTATATAAAAAACTTATTAATTAATTTATCTGTTTTAAAAAAATACATTTAACCATTAAATATTATTAAAAAATTAAAAATACTTTTAATGTCAAAAAATTAATTAATAAACCATTTATAAATTTAAAACATTAATTAATAAATTTTTTTAAATGATACAAACTAAATAATAAAATATTTATTAATAAAATTTTAAAATATTTTTTTAAAATTAAAAACCAACTAATAATTTTCTTTATCTAAATAGTTATTTTTCATTAAAAAATATCTATTAAATTGGATTTTTGAACATGAAAAGGGAATAGTGGTGGTGAGGCTGGCATTTGCGCTGTATAATTTGTTTGCTACTCTTTTTACGCATCCAGTATTTGTGGCTTTCCATAAAACAAAAGAAAAAAGCAGACAAGGACAAACGCCTTGCCAGAAAAACAACCTTATAGCTACTGAGCTACTGCCCCAAAACCTCGTTCCTTTGCCTTTATTTTTTTTTCCATTTTTTTGTTTTTTTTTTAAAATGCTGATCATATTGATCAATTGAGAGATATAAACTGCTCTTAATATATGATTATGATGGTTATCAGCCTATAGACAACACAGGGTATAAACAATAAGAAACAAACCTAAATCAAGCAGAGTGAACATGCCTTTCCATTAACCTGATGTCAGCTCAGGCACATGGTGGCTTACAGCTACATCACATTTATCAAATTGGCACTATTCATGTTTCCAAAACTGGTGTTCATCAGGACAAGTGCATTTTCTTGCCTTTTGCAAGCTAAGCAGCTTTGCATTTTCAATCATCTTCTTTCCTTTCACACTTTCCCAATCATCTTGACATAGACTAGGTGGTCACAGCTATAAATAGCATATGATTTTTAGCAATGTAATTTATTATTTTTTCAGGTTATGTAATTTAGTGCAACAGTGTGTGCCTAATTATTAGCAACAGCATGACCTTTCTGCCAGCAATTTGCCTTGGGCAAGTTCTAGTAATAGAAGAAAGAATAGTAATTACTCTTATTTCAGCAAAAGATGATGAAATTATTCATCTGGTTTGTTTAGTGCATAAATTCTACAAGCCTGCAACCACACCATCACTGACAAATTACGAGGCAATTCAGCCAAAAAATAATTTAATGATGAGAAAGGCATCCAGGAATAAAGTCTTGGGATAATCAAGCATTCCTTAACATCAACAAGCAGTAACCTTATACTCATTCATCCTAAAATAAAATCATTCAGTTTTCGAATCTATCCTAAATGCTTTAAAAACACCAAAGTAGGAATTAAACGGAAAACAAATAAAAGAAACCAAAACAGAAAACCTACAAAAAAGGCAAGCAAATACAGAATACAAAATAAACCTAGCAAGGGAATAACCTGACTGAAGGATTTATTGGATGCCTTCAATTACTGATCAAGATTATCAGGAGGTGCACTGCCGCTAGTGCTACCAGTTTCAGGCTTGGCTGCTTCATCGTCCCTTCTAACATTGTCATCAACTACCAGCACATCATCCATCATGTCATCTTCCCCAACATTGATATCCTCCACATCCTCCTCATCTTCGTTGTTGCTTCCCCCGGGGATCTTTCTTGTCTTGGGACCGTGCTCAAGCCTATGGGTGTCTAATTCTTTGTCCATTGTCTCTTGTAAATTTGCGTCATTGTTTGGTCTCCTTGCTTTCCTCGCATTTTGCCACCTTTCTAAATCCTTTTCAACATTACCAAGGTACTGTTCTGCAATCTGCTTCTGATATTCAGACAGTTCCTCTCTCCTAGTAGCCTTCCATTCCGACAATGTCTGAAATGTGATGAACATACTGTATGATACATTCTGCACAAACCTAATGGAATATGACTGTTCAAAAACATTCCAGACCACCACCACTCCCTCATGCATCTGAGGACGGCCGAAAAGAAGAGAAGATTGGAATAGAAAAGAATTCTTTAAAAAAAAATCCATCTCTTAAGCAATAGAGTAGGATAAAAATGTAATATGAGGAAGATGATTATTGAAACTCCCAACAAGTCAGATGAAGCACAACTGCCCATCTCCCTCAGCTGATTTTTCTTTAGCAGGGAACTCTTTCGGTGACAGCGCATTTATTTGTAGCACTATGCCGATACACACAATCCCTGCCCATTCTATAAAAATGGGATTTGAAAATTAATGTTGCTAATAGAGCATAAAAAATAGACCACCTCTCTAGGTATTCAGTGTTTTATTAATAAAAAGAGAATGAAGTTGCTATAATATCTAAAACGCTTTCATATCAGCCAATAGGCCTAAACACAGCAGGAAAATAACCTGCTCTTTTTGTTGCTCAAGTAAGGTTGCATCTTCCTCTAGTGGCTTGTTAGGCAAATAATAGATTGGAGGCTCCGCATTAGTCCTGAAAGACACATCCCATAAATAATTAACAAAGTGTCAAAAATGCCGAAGAAAGTAGTTAGTAACTGTATCTGAAATCCTGCAAAGCAGCAGGAACATTCACTCATTGGGTTCCTTCAACACTACTATGCACATGAACAGAAACTTATCTTCGTCTCAATTAAACTGTGAATATGGACACTTTGGACCAAAGTTAAAAATAACCTGCAACGGAATATCAGTTACAGAAAAAATTAATGTCATTGATTAAATGTCACAGTTTAGCAAGCGTAAAAGGTTTAATGTAAACTGGAAGAACAACATACCTTATAAAATTGCAAAGTTTTTTATGGTGCTCACTCCACCGAAGAAACAGCAATTCCAACTTCTTTTCTTCTGTTTTGGCAGCAACCCGTGCTCTAAGAATCTGTTTCAGTAAAAGGAAATCCAGTAACGAAAGAGAATGAATAAAGATCATTGACTTTACTATAGCATAGGGTTAAAAGAAACTATTCAAGGTTTCGTCAACACAACCATAATTTGTATATTCAAGTACTAACCAAATCCCTCCTCCTCTTTTCTGCAATTTGTTCACGCTCTTGCTGCCTCAGCTTTTCACTTTCTTCTCGTGCTCTTTGCTCAGCCTAAGGAGAGTTCAAGACATTAGCCATACACTGGAATATCATATTACTCGACATGTTTCTAAAACTTATGATATTAGCAGGGTTATAAGGATTTTCTTAATTAACAAGAATATGTAATTTTGCAGCAACATAATAATAATAATAATAATAATAATAATAATAATAATTACTAACTCTGCCAACAATCAGAAGATATGCAACCCCAAGACAAGCTGTATAAATGATAATCCTCACTCAAGTTACTTGTAGCTCAAAATTCCAAACAAAATATTAGCTTTAGAGTAGCACCTCGGAGGTTGGAGACTATGACTTTAAATTCACAGAGATAAAAACATTGGATAGAGTTACATTTCTGCAGCAAAACCGATAGTTTATGGCTAAAGCTTATTGCAGTCAAGGAACCATTCAAATGTAAGCATGCTATACCAAAGATGGATTCATAAGGAATAATATACTCACCCTCAGCAAGGCATTGGACCTTTGTTTAAATGCCTCTGTGCCAGAAAGTTCCATATCTTCTTTCCGGAATTTCTGCAAAAGATACAAATTAATAACAGAGATATAAAAAATACTAAGACACAGCACAATTGTACATTACACTAGAAGGCAATGAAATTTTCTTGTAAAAACATACTTTCCCAGTAAGAAAAAGAAATCAAAGGATTCACTTATGCATACCTCCAAAGTACCTAAAAGTTGCCCCAACATTCTCTTATTTCTGCTAACCAAACTGGGATCCTCGTTCTTTGGCAACACCCTTGGCACAGGCTCAGCAACAGGAAGTTCAGCCTCCTAGCAACAAAATTACAATAAAAAACTATTATTAATGTTGGGAGGGGGAAAAACAACAACCCAGTAAAACAATATAAGATTAACATGTACCCTCCTTCCTGCCCTCTGATTGCCATCCCTCCTGGACCAACCGCTCTGCTGTAGACTATATGGCTTTCCGTCGTTTTGATCCTCTATGGCAACACCAGCATTTTCCTCCTCAACTGATTGCCCCTTCTTCAAATCCTTTGACACTGCAGGATCCTCAACAATCTCTCCATCCTCCACCTTCATTCCCAAATTTCTAAAAGCTCAATTATACAATATAATGACAAAGGTAATGCAATTTCTCAACAAGCACCCAAAGTGAACTCGACCATGCTCTTTTGTTTCACTTATATGACAAAAACTAATACTCCTTTAAACTCAGAGCAAGATATAACATGGAATGTAAACTTTTATAACCCTTTATTCTACTAGTTCCTCCAAATACAAACTAATGAACACATTATGTCAAACAAAAAGCATTTTACCTTCACAACGGCAGACAAAAGCCGCCGTTTTGCCGGTTGTTGATCTTCTGCATCATTCCTATCAGCCTGAAACGAACCAAAAAACCTCATTCAAAAACTGAAAACAAACTTCAAAAACTTTATAGATTTTGCAAAAATTCAATTCATTTCATTTCTTTTATATCACATTTCCCCTCCATTTGGAATCAAGAATTTCACAAGAATTCGACTATCTTGTTTGAAATAAAAGAATTCAATCATTTTTAAGGTAAAAAATTTTCATCATATATAAAGATGAATTTATGCATGATTTTCATTTGAATTATTTTCTTGCAAAATCATTCATGCCAAACAAAAGGCTCTTGTTTGGAGTGTAAGAATTCATTTCTTTTTACTTACAAAATTTTCATTTTTAAAGACAGTGGAGTTGTGCATAATTTTATAAGAATTCATTTAAATTATTTTCTTTGAGGCTAAAAAAGGAATATAATGAAGCTTCAAAGAGTAACCAGTTGAGAAAAGCAAGAAGAAATTACAGGTCGAACAAAGCCTCGCGAGCGAACCCCATTGGCGGCAAAGTTCCGAGGACCAGCACCAGATAACCCACCTCTTCGGAGTCCCCGGGGATCACGCAACCGCTCAGTAATCTGTAACAGGAATATACCAAACAGATTAATACTCCCAACAAAATTAGCAAACATATTATGTACAAACAAAAATCTTAAAGGGACCTGGCGCTGTTGGCGGAAGAGCTCATCGATCTCCCGCTGGAGCTCCTCCTCAGTCTTGTCGATAGCGGTGGCGGTACCCATATCGCGGGTGGTTGCGGTAGGTTGCTTCAGGAAATTGAGTGACCTAAAAAAATACAGAGACAAAGAACTATGTCTCTGACTGTGAGAGTCGTGGGGTGCGGTCACGTTAGAGAGAGAAAACCCTTTTGAGGGTTTGGGAAATTTGTGATGTTTTAATGGAGAATTCAATGGGAGTGGCCCAAATTTTACTTTGTCGCCATTGATAACCGCTGAATAGACAAAAGCCCATGAAGGGGATTCTGTAAGGTTTCCAAAAAAAAAAAGAAAGGAAGTTAACAAAATTATTATTTATTACTTCTTTTTTCTATAATTTTTAAATACATAAATTAAAATATAATAATTATTTTAATTAAAAGATAATTTTTTTCTACCAATTTTATAATTAAATTACTTTAATATAAAATGAAGATATTAAGTATTTTTAGATAATAAAATCATTATTAATAACTCTCATTTGAAAATAAAATAAAGTAAAATTATAATAATTAATTTATATGTTAATTATAATATTAAAAAAAAGAGTGGACAGTATTTTATGACAGCTAAAAATTTAATAATTATATTATTATTTATATTATCTTTTAAATTCAATTTTTTTTAGATTAATGTTATAAAAACTAAAAATTTCAAAATTTATAATATAGAATGATTATATAAGTAATTTTTTAAAAAATTATAGCTAAATAAAATTTAAATTAATATAAAAAAATAGAGTAAATGCAATAGAAATATATAAACTAGCTAACGTATTTTTTTAAAATAAAAGTGATTAAATATAAATTTCAGAAATGATATTCAGAAATTGAATTGTGACTGACTGGGAAATATGAAAAAAGCAATGTTCAGAAATGCACTTGGGCAGAAACAAGTTTGTTAGGCAAGGCTAAAAGATCAGATTTTGGGCTCATCACCTATTGGGCCTGCCTCCTTACCTTATCCAATGGTTTTCTCTTTTATTGCACTTCTAGCAAGTGCAAGTGCAATTGCTATTGTGCAGCAAATGCACTTGCTGCACTGTGCAACAAGGCAGCTGCACTATGCAACAAGTGCATTTCTGCAGTTGCTGAAAGTGCAGCAAGTGCATTCTGCTACAAGTGCAGGTGCACTTACTGCACAATTCAGCAAAGTGCATTGCACTGCTAGCAAGTTCATGAGGTTGACAGCGTGAGGAGTGAGGAGTATTCGGTTCAAACTGAATAAACCAATCAAATCGAACTGAAATTTGAAAATTTAGTTCGATTTTTTTTTCATTTCGGTTCGGTTCGGTTTTTAATTTCAAAAATTTTAGTTATTTCGATTTGATTTGATTTTGATTAGAGAAAAATTGAAAAAATCAAACCGAACTGATTAATGATAATAATATGTTTTTTCAATAATATAGAAAAATTAAATCATATTAAGATTAAAATATTTTAATTAAATTTTAAAATACTAAAAATAAAGTGTAAAAAATAAAAAATTTATTAAAAATCGAAACCGATCAAACCGAACCGAATCAGACCGGTTCGGTTCGATTCAGTTTCTGATCAAAATCGGTTATATTCGGTTTGGATTTCATAAATACTAAAATTTTGATTTTTAATTTATTCAATTCGGTTTAGTTTTGAATCGAATCGACCGAATGCTGCTAGAAAGAGGTGCTCTTTTTCTTTATTCCCCGGTTCATGTGGGCTAACATTATATATTTTCTTTAAAATTTAATTGCGACAGGTTTTTTTTTTTCCGTTTCTTTAAATTCTTAGCGTCCGAACCTATTACGATGGTATGCAACAAAATTATGGTCTCTATTTAGTTTTTTTCGGACATTTAATTTTTAGCGACCATAATTTCCTTCGTTAAAAAGCTACCTTATCAATTAATAAGATTATAGATAGTTTAATTCAAATTACAGTATTGTTTTACCAAAGAAAAATTCTTATCTAAACTATGACAAAATCTTGGTTTGAAAATAAGGAATGATATTAGAGCTATTCATAATTTCTTAAATTTAAACTGAGTTTGAGTCAAATAACAATAAAGAAACTTATAACAAAAATTACTGCATTTAAGTATATTATATGTTTGATTAATGATTTTTTTTCCACTTTTCCAACTATGGGTCAATTTTGATTTGTGAATTCAAGGGTCCTAAATCAAATAGTGAGTGCCAATTTTATTTTCAATTTAGTTTAGTTTGAACTAATCAAATGATTGAAAATTTTATTTAAATAAAAAAATATTTGTTTGAATTTTACTACTGAAATTATCTAATTTAATTTTATTCAAAGAAAATCTAGATAAAAAACTCAAGTTATAAAATATTATTTTATATATTTAAATTATAAATACAAGTAATAACAACAGTTCAAAAATAGCATATTCATTCTTATTATTATAGCATAAAATAATAATTTTTATTTATTTTTTTGTAATAATGAAAAATATTATTAAAACCTTATTAAATATAAAATAAATTATTTATTAAAACATGTTATTATATTTAGTAAAAAAATTAAATTTTTTATAACAATCTTAAATAATTGATAAATTATTATTTTAATAATACTAAGACTATAATTTTATAATTACTATTAAAATATTATTCTCTAAACTCTAAAATATATCAATAATTGTTTTAATTCGATATCGACCGATACATAACGAACTAGTGTAATAGAATTGATTTCAAAATTGAGTTGAGCCTTAACTTAGCTTTAGTTGAGATTTTATATATTTGAAAAAAGTATCATATACTTTTATTGATTTTTAATTTTAAAATTTATAATTTAAATTATAATACACCGTTAATAAATAACAATAATTTTTAAATTTGATTAAAAATATTGATATAAAATCATACTAAAATATATAAATTTTAAAATAAAAATGAATAAAATTACATAATATTTTTTATAATTTTTTAAGTGAAATTATATAATATTTTTTTATAATTTTTTAAATTAACCGTAATATTTCCATGCCACGTCAGTATTTCTTAACCGCAACACTTTTCATTTTTATATGTATAAACATATATTTTTTTAGTGCATTAATTAAACAAGTTGAACTTTGACTTAAAGCCTCAATACTCACACCCTTAATTTGGAGGACGAGGACCTCTAGTTCTTGCTTTAATAATCAGAATTAGATTCAGATCTCAGAAGAACTCCACTTAATAATCTGCTTCTTCTAATCATCAAGTTCATTTCTAATTAATATTATATATTTTTATTTTACTCTCTGAAGATCCTAAAATCCTGCATGCACTTAAGGCTTATATATTCTTAATTTGGTCTGACACAAAATGAATAAGAAATTAAGGAGAGATGCTTGAAATATAGCTGTGACTTATTCTTTTAATATAAAACTTATTTATAAATAGGGATTAAGTTGAAACTTATTTTATCAAAAAAGGTTGTTTTATAATTAATTGTAACTCTAAATAGCCGATTAGAATTTTTTAATAAAAGATAAATAGATGAAATTTTAAATCGCAATTGAATTGACACATCAAAAAAAATTGAGAACTAGATGTGATTTAAAATCGCATCTAACTCTCTTTTGCATTATGGGAATGTAATTTAACTCTCTTTTACATTATGGGAATGTAATTTTGAGAGCTAACAAAAATCGCATCTAACTTTCTTTTATATCATAGAGATGTCTAGTGACGGGCTACCTATCAATTTAGCTCTTAGATTTATTATCAGAGAGTCGCGTCTATTTCAGACATGTTAATCTAATCGCGATTTGGAGTTCTGATTAAAATTTTTTTTACACGATTTTGAATATTGATTGGTGATCATATATTGCTCGAGGCCAAGCAATATCCCTTCCTAATCTGAGGGGAGAGAGATTGAGAAGGTTGGGCAGCTGGGTTAGGATAATAAATTTTCTGGTACTCCATAATTTGCAAAATGTTGTTGCCAAAGTCCTTGTTCAGACAACAGAAACTGGTAAATTTGTTTCTTTTCTAATGGAGAGAAGGGTAGTTGTCAACTTCCTTGAATCATATTAAATTCAAGTAAATACAGAAAAAAAAAATCTTGATAATAAGAAAAAGAACGTTGAACAATCCAGTATGAGTTTTATTGGGAAGAACATTATAACAAAACCTAAACAAGGCTAATATTACAGAATCTGTGTATACCCTAATTGAGTTTTTGAATAAATTATTGATCTTTTACAAATTTTCTAAAGGTGATGAATTTCTGATTGGCTTACCAGCTGCAGCAGAGAGAGATTCAAGAACCCAATTCCTGCTACTTGAACTACCACCTTCTCCCTCCTTATTAGGAACCGAAGGAGACTCCATAGCATGATGGGTACCCTTTTCTTTATTGATAAGAGATGTGATAGCAGCAGCAACAGCAACCCTAAAATTTGGATCAGATGCAATAGTTGTAACATTTTCATTATTACTCCCATTATTTTGGTGACTCGATGATGACGACGACTTGTTTTGCATCCAAGAAAATAAGGGCAACGCTGGTGATGATGATGAAGATGAGATGGGTAATGAGAATCTTTCTGGAGTGTCGTTTGTGAGATCAAGAACAATTCCTTTAGAAGGATCATTAGGGTTTATGCTTCTGAAAGGCGATGAATGAGGATAAAACATGTGAGGGCCCATGCTGCCACCTTGATATGGAAGTGATGATGATTGGGTGAAATTATGAAACCCATTAGATAGAGGGTTGCTTGAATCCAATAACATGAAGGAAGCGGCTGCTGAAGCAGTTGACGCCATGGCTGTTGCTCCCACAGGTAGCGGGTGATTATGGGTTCCTTCATATGTTGTTATAAGGATTGACATGTCTTCTAGGCATCTTTGCACCTAGAAAAAGATTAATAATGAAGAATTTATGATTAACAATCAAGCTAAAACTCACTTTAAAACTTGAAAATATAAAAAATTTAAGAGTGAATTATGAACCTGTTTTCTGACTGGACATCCTGGAGCTACTGTGCAACGGTAGTAAGCTCGGGGGCAAGGATTACCTTTGGCAATTTTCTGTCCATATTTTCTCCATTGGCAACCATCATTCATCTACAATAATACAGAAGCTAAAATTATTATCTAATTATATAATTTGCAAAAGGTATAATATCAGTAAATTAATTCAACTTACTGTTGCTGTTTGGCATCTAGCTCTGACTGAAACCCTAGCTTTTCTGTTGGGTGGAGTAGGAGCATGAGTAGTGATTCCAGCCAAGTGATGATCAGTTTTTTGAAGCTTATTATTATCACTTGGCACCCATGAACAGTTTCCATTTTCTTCCTTATTCTCTTCTTTACGATCTTCCTCTCTTTCTTGCTGATGATGATGATGATCTGAGTAATCAGTTTGCAGCCTTAATGACAGGCTTAATTCTTTTTCTTCAATAATCCTATCATTATCCTTTGGTAGAAAAGGTTCTAAACTTCTTTGATTGTTAGAATCCAAAAATTTTGGAACTGATCCTATTGGTTCTTGAACAGCTCTCTTGTCATCACCATTAAGTGGGAGAAAGATATGTGGATCCTAAATTTAAAAAAAAAATGTAAATTCATGTGAAAAAAGAAGTAAACTTTGATCTGATTCAAGAAATTTGATTATGATTAATTACCTTGTGGGTATTTTGTTGGATAACTGCAAATTTCATTTGAAGATCATGGTAATCTTTCATGGTTTTTTCTACAACTCTTCTCAAGACTTTGTTCTCTTCTTTCATTCTATTCATCTCCATTTGTAAAGCAGATAACTGGCAGACATAGCCATATAGCTATAAGATTTGACATATTAATGCAATTATGAGCATGCAGACAATAAGCAGAAACTATAATTTCAAGAGAAAGATGTGATACCTCTTCTGTTTTGTTGTTATCTTGCAAGGATAATTCTACAGAAGAATCATCTACTACTTCTCCTCCTGTTGTCGCTGTTGTTGCTGTTGCTTCATTTTCATTTATTTCTTGCAAATCTTCCTCATCTTCTTCTCCATTTTCTTCAACTTCTTGAACTTCTTCTTCTTCTTCCTCCTCTTCTTCTTCTATGTCTTCAGTGTCTATTTGCAGGGAAAGATCAATCTCCATTTTCTTTTCTTCTCTACCCATTCGAGAGATCACAGGATACAATAAATTTCTCTTCTTTGTTTTTCTTCTCTCTCTCTCTGTGAATGCTGCTTTTGAGGCACCAAAGTCAATTCCCTCGTCTCAAAGAAGTATAATTAGACACACTAGGGCGCATCTAAGCTTTGACTTTAATTGGGTATTTAATTTATTAACCTTAATTAATTAAGACTACTAATTAACAGTTCAATAGACTTCGGTGAATTAGGCAGCTACCCATCCCATTCATTTTTTAGGTTTACTCCCTATGCTACAAAACGATTCAACTCTTACGACTCACGACTAAAATTTAAATTTAAAATATCTCGATCTTAAGGATAATTTTATTAGAAATGAGTTAAAATCTATCGATAAACTCACTATTTCTTTGGCTTTTAATCATATATATTAAGATTATATGTGAATATAAATTAAATATTATTTTATGTGTAATGTGACATATACTTTATCTTAAAATTTTTTTGAGTATAAATTAGCCTCTTATATTCTACCGTCGCTGTAGAGTGTGTAGAATTCATATAAAATCAAGAATTTTGTCAAAATTATCAAATTATCATGATTATGATAATAGTTGAGTCATATCCCAAAATTCAATGATTTTGAAATTCAGTGATTCTTGAATTTAGTGTGCGCTTATCAATCTTTTAAAGGGAGACTTTGCAGATTGATTTTTAGCATTTTATTAATGATAAAGGATTATTTAAATTCCGTCATAAATTTTGAATTTCGTCATAAATTTTGACTAATATCGTTTATTAAAACTATATAAGAGAAAATTTATATTAGAAGATAAAAATTTTATTAAAAATTTTATTAAAAATTTTTAAATATTAAAAAATATGTTTGGTAAATCTATTTATAATAGAAAAAAACTCTAATATGTAAAATTATAAAAATATTTAAAAAAATAATTAAAATATAAAATAGATCTCTAAATGATGAAATTTATATATCGAACTTTGTGATAGGTCTGCCGCTCTCGTCATATTTTTGAAAGTCGTGCGTTTTGAAATTTTTTTTTTTAAAATTATCGTGAATTTTCATCGGACGTTTTGAGTAAAAATTAAATCCGATTCAAATCTATCTTAAAATTATTTAGTGTAAATTAAGTTTATAGTTTTAATTTAATTAAAGATAAATTATTTCTAAATTTTTTTATTAAAAATTCTATATTTTATGGTATTTAAAATGTGAATTTCCATTATTAATTAGAAAATAATATCACTTGCCCAATAAAATTGCTTGATGTTAACAGCAAAGTAGCTTTTGTAGTCGCACCCTACTCAATTAATTAAACCTGAAAACAGCCTGTTTGATAAGCTCACAAAGCAAGCTTCCATGTGTACAGTTATGAACCTCTTCAATTTCACATCGTTAATGACCAAATTATACTCATACATAAGTATTTAGGGTGGGCTAATAATAATAATTAGAGAGGGGCAACATTGTCATTTGACTGCATAGCCTTCTTAGTAGATATATATGTGGCTAAAAGTTGACACACCCATATAAAAAAATTTAAAGGAGTAATTAAAACCCAGATTCATTTTGGTGATTTTGAACTCAGAAATGGTAATAAAATAATAATAATTAAAAAATAATTAAGATAAAATGAGCCCTATACGAAATCCCATAACATGAGAACCTTGGGATCAGATCTTGAATTTGTCAACTTTATCCAAGAGAAAGAAAGAGAAGACCTCTCAAATATAAATAAATATTGTCACCATGTTCAAAGCATTCATGTAAGCTTTTGGATTTCTGCATTAAACCAAAGTCAATGTCTCTCTCATCTCCATCTGCACAAGTAATTACTTAATATATTTTATTTCTTAAAATTAAAAAATTAATTAGTAAATTAAAATTAAATAATATGCATTATAAATTAAGATCCACTGGCCATTGCAATAGCAACTGGATATATTAATTATAAATTATAATATGCATTTATGTATGAAAGAGAATGGCCAACTTCGGAGGAAGCGACGCCGCAGCCATTTCTTGCGTAGGGTTTTGTTATAATAAACCACAACAATAAAATAACTAAAATGACAGACCAACCAAAATTTTTAAGTAAAATTACAATTTCAAATCTGTAAAATCTATCCAACCGCTAATAAAGCAACAACAACGAAACTAGTGGTCCTAGGATCAGCATTCGGTCGGTTCGGTTCAAAATCGAATCGAACCGAATAAACCAAAAATCGAAATTTTAGTATTTATAAAAATCGAACCGAACCGATTTTAGTCAGAAATCGAACCGAACCGAACCGGTCTGATTCGATTCGGTTCGGTTCGATTCGCTAATAAAGCAACTTTATTTTTAATATTTTAAATTTTAATTAAAATATTTTAATTTTAATATGATTTAATTTCTCTATATTATTTAAAAAACATATTATTATCACTAATCGGTTTGGTTCGGTTTTTTTAGTTTTTTCCTGATTAAAATCGAATCGAACCAAAATAATCAAAATTTTTTAAATTAAAAATCGAACCGAAATATATAAAAAACTGAACCAAATTTTTAAATCAATTCGATTCGATCGATTTTTCAATTTGAACCGAATATTGCTCACCCCAGAAACTACAACATATTATTTAAGTAGTGAAAAAAAATATATTTCGTATTTTTTTTACTATTATGCTATTTTAATTATTATTAAAATAAATTAAAATAAGATTAAGATTTTTTAAGATTACAAGTAAATAATTTTTAAAAATTAATATAAAATCTCTTAATTAACAAAGGATAACATTTAAAATTTTTTTAACAAAAACCAATTAAATATAACATATACAGAATAGAATCCATTGACTTTTTCTTGAAAGAAATAAATAATAAATGTTGGCCGCTTTCATACTCAATTAATTTCAATGAAAACATAGTCTATAGGTAGCATATTAGTAAAATGATTTAAATTCGAATTAAATTAAATAAATTAAAATTTTTTAAAATTTTTTAAAATTAAAGTAAATAATTTATAAAAATTAAAGTAAAATTTTAAATTAATTTAATTAATAATTTAAATTTAAATAAAATATTATTCGATACTGGCTCATCCTGCCTATGCCTATCCATTAATTAATTAATTAGTGATTTTAGAATCACATGTGGATAGTTCAAAGCAAATAGCATTGCTTGGAACGGCTTTATATTATTATTTTTTTATTATTATTCTTAATCTCTTGCATCACATGCAAATTTTCATTAGTAAATGACCACATTTAATTCTTTCTTTATAATAACTTTTATAAATATATATAACAATTAATAAAAATATTCTCGACTAAATATAATTAATATATAATAATAAAAAATTATATAATTATAAACCAATTGATCAATAGATAATTTTTAAAAGTAATTTATAGATATGTATATTTATTTCAATCGAAAAATATACGAAAATTAACCAATTATTTCTTATTTTATTATATGAAACAGCCGGACTTATAGTTAATCCAAGTTATTTAGTAGTTTCGTGCTAGTTATTATATATAATTTTAACATTTTCTGTCGATGTGGGACGGATTTGCGCTGCAAATCCGCAAACAGACAGCTGAAGCAGCTCACCACTACACTCGATCCCGCTAACCGCTAAATTTGCGACGTGCTCGTCACAACTGAATTGGTTACAATTGCTAATCAGAACCAGGCCCTTAGATATTGTGGTTCGCTAGTACCTCGGGTGACTCTATCTCGTCTCTCACGGATAGCCCTTTCCTCGCAGGCTCACTAGCTCCGCACAATTTGTCTAATCCAAGATGGCTCTGATCCCAATTGAAGCAGCCGAGTCCGAACTGGCCCAAATAACTTTTGAACCCACTTTCCACTTGGCCGAAAATAATTAACCCAAATTATTTAGTAATTTCGTGCTAGCTATTATATACAATTCAATTTCCTTCAAATCTTTCGATGTGGGACGGATTTGCGCCGCAAATCCACAAGCAAGCAGCTGAAGCTGCTGACTATCACACTCAATCTCGCTAAAGCAGTTGACTATCACACTCAGTCTCGCTAAATTTTTTGCGACGTCCTCGTCGCAACTGAATTCATTACAATTGCTAGTCAGGACCGAACCCTTGGGTATTGTGGTTCGCTAGTACCTCGGGCGGCTCCACCTCGTCTCTCACAGATAGCCTTTTTCTTGTAGGCTCACTAGTTCCGCACAATTTGTCTGACCCAGGGTGGCTCTGATACCAATTGAAACAGTCGGGCCCGAACTGACCCAAATGATTTTTAGACCCACTTTTCACTTGGCCCAAAATAATTAACCCAAATTATTTAATAGTTTCGTGCTAGTTATTATATATAATTTTAATTTCTTATTTTCTGCCGATGTGGGCCGCAAATCCATAAGCAGGCAGCTGACGCAGCTCACCGCTGTATTATATCACTTCTTAAAAATTATATTATTTAAAACTATTTATTTTTTTTTTTAAATTAAGCAATATTAATAAAACAAATTCAAATTTTACCCTGTATTACTAAATACAATAACTATATATATAATTTTCTAAAACTTATCTTATTTTTCTCTAAAATTATTGAGATTGTAATATAGTTAAATTGAAAAATATTTTATTACAATTTAAATTATTTAATTATTTTTTTAATCAATGTATAAAAAACTTAAGCAAAATATAAAAATAGATGGAAAGAATAAAATGTTTAAATTTTTATAAATTTGACAATTATTAAATTAAATATTTATATTTATATAGCCATTATGTATATTTTAATTAATTTTATATAAATCTAGATATAAATATAAAATATAAAAACAGTTTATTTTTGATAATATGAAATCTAGAACCGTTTACGAGAAAATTTAGTGACTGTACTCTCCTTTTTTATTTTTTTTTGTCATCTAATAACGCATAACCGTCATTTTGCTATAATATTGTCTGTCTCTATCATACAGAATTACTCGTACAGACATATCTGTCTGATCACTATCATCAGACGATCATTTAACTTCCTTCCGCGCTCATTCTGATGAGGATAGTTGGATTTATTTTCCTATTCACTGTCAGATTAGATGAGTTGGATTTCTTTTTAATGAGTCCGAGACTTGTTTCAATCGCGGATTGGGTGGTGTGCTGATAAATCCACTTACGTAATGGATTCTGATTAATTTTAGATCTGATTCTTTTACGAGGACTTAATTTGAATACTCGACTGATTTCAGTCTGATTGCCGGTCTAGCTAAGATAAATTTTAATTTAATTAATAAAAAAGTATATTAATTAATTAATTAATTAATTAAGACCTTAATGACCTGAATAGCCAACTACCTCTTTTGTACTAGTTTTAGACCAATGTCCAGTTGAAGACACATGCAATTAATTATTATATATGGAATTCCTTTAATTAATTAATTAATTAATAATTAATTTAGAATAACAAGACGTAAACATAAAAAATATTCTATTATTTTTTTTATACTACTAATTTTTAATCAAACAAGGGTTTTGAATTGATTTAATTAGCTAATTAATAAATAATAAAAAAATATAATTAGTCTTCTTACCAAACCTACGTCAATGCCTTTGTTTAGACCTAGGGATCACTGTATATATCCCATTAATTAATTAATTAATTTCTTTAACATAATTTTCTTTGAAAAAAAAAGAAAATTTTGATTTATTCTAATTTTTTTATTTGAATATGAAAGTGAAAATATGATTAAAAAATAAAAAAATTCAAATTCTTTTGATTGATCTAAAATATTTTACTATAATTCACAAGGAAAAAAAAAAAGAAAAGTATATAAAAACACATTATTATTATTATTATTATTTGAAAACGGAGCATGTTGACCCGATTTTGTTTACTTAGTTTGATGGGGTTGCCCAAAAAATATGGGCATTTGGGTAAGCAATGCACATGGGAATGTGATGAAATTAATTCCTTAATTATTCTTTAAATCTCCATCCCATACGAGACAAAACCCTACTTTGAAAAATCATGGTCCCCCCTTTATCCAAATCTTTTGGGCTAAGCGAGATTTTTCAACAACATAGAAATTATATAAATACCATTTTATTTTTTTTAAAAAAATAAATAATTTCAACAAAATATATTCATATTTTGATATTAAAAAATATAGGATTTCCGGTAGTTATATGAGTTTAAATGGAGAGAAAGACGTTTCTCTCTATTTATCTCTTTTTTTTCTATACGCTAGGGACGTCTAATTGCCTCTTTATTATAGTACCACTTGTCTCTGTCATTTATATATATTGGTTCTCTCTCCATGCTATACGATCATTTAATTCTTTTTGACATTTATGCGGACAGGGCTACGAAGTAACTAGGCCAGCTTTTCTCCTTCACGTCACATCACCGGACTGGACTATTTCATGTTGGATCCGGAAGTGACTGGCTCGAGACGCTGAGTCAGTCTGCTTAAGGAGAACTTGATGGATTTTGAGCTAATATTTTTCTTTTGGGTCCGATCTCGTTTCGGATGGAAGAAACCGACAATCATATATCAAATTGAGTTTTAAATTAAAAAAAAAATATTTATAGTATAATTTAAAGTGTAATAAATTAAAAAATAAATTAAAAAATTCTTTTTAACTTTAACTACACAAATGCAACTTACCAAGGGTATCTAAATAATTTATCTCTTTTGTATTTCCTTTTTTAAAATTTTTATACACAAATTAAGAAAATTAATAAATATATTAAATCTTAACAAAAATATATAAAAAAAATATAACTCTTCCATTTAAATGCTTATATAAACAGAATAAAATTAATTAATATTTTAGAAATACTCAATTTATTAAAAGTTGTTCTCAGAGTGTAGTTTAAAAATATTCACTATAAATTTGAAATTTTAGCTTATACAATTAAAAAAAAATTTGACATCTTAATTATTTTTTAAATATTAATTAAAATAGCTTTTAAAAAATAATTTAACCTCATTAGTTACCTACTATTAAAAAAGTAAAAATTTAATTGGTGTAAGTGAATATGGGTGGAGCTTGTGGTAATAATTCCAGGCTAGCAAATACGTGGTAGAATAAATTAATAAAAATTAAATAATTATATTAATATATTAATATAATTCAAAAATTGATGAGTGAAAATTTACAAGTGATAATTAACTAATAATTTTTTTTTTAAAAAAATTTATATAAATATTTATATTTTATTTATTTATTTATTATACCATATAAATATTCGCTCCATTTTTTTTTTCTTGAAGTGGGCAGTGGAATTGAGTTCCTATTATATTTTTTATTTTACTCTAGTGTAATAATAAGGGAATATATATAATCCATCAATATTATAAAGATAAATCTTGGTTTTTCACATAGATTAATAAAATATAATTAATATAATTAGAGCTATAAAATTTTCATTACCTTTCTCAATATATTATTTATTTTTATTAGTAAATTATTAAATTATTTTTAAAATTAATAAATCTTATTTTTTAATATAAATTAAATAAGAATATATTAAAATTTTAATAAATAAATTATTATTTAAAAATAATACTTAAAAATTATAAAAAAAATTATTATTTAATTTTAAATATCACAGGATCAATTTCTATATTTTTAAAAATCTTGATGGCCTCGACTAGAATGTAATTGGTAAATGCCTGTTTTGGCTGAAGGGTATCTCTTAGGCCATCTCCAACCCTTTGTACCATTTTTTACACCATTTTGGTGCTTTACACTAAAATGATGCAATATTATCTCCAACCTTTTGCACCATTTTTAACACCAAAAAAAATATTCTATTTATATTATTCTCTCTTTAATATTATATTATTTATTTTACCTTAATTTTATTTATATATTTCACTCAAAAAATTCATATAATTTTATATATTCACTCTAAATATTTATATATTTTATATTTTCATCCAATATTTAAATATTTAATTATTTTATAAATAAACAAATAAAAATATATTAATTATAAAATTATATTAATTAAATAATAATTATAAAAAAAATTACTTAAACATTAATTATAAACATACATTAATTAAACATTAATTAGCAAACTAAAAATAAAATAAACTCATACATATTAAATTATCAATAAAAAATTACAAACTAATTTATATGATCATTTGAATTTGTATATTGCTCCCACAAATAAACTCATACATATTTATTTATATTATTCTATATAATATATTATAAATAAATTAATTTATTATAAATATTATTTATAATTATGAATATATTAATTCAAATTAATTTTCAATAATTATAAAAATATAAAATAAATTAAAAATATAAAAAATTATAAAAGTGAAAAAAATTAAACTTAATTGAAAATATATATAAATTTTGAATTATATTATAATTTAAAAAAATAAAAAAAAAATAAAATTTAAATTATATTATAAATTAAAAAAAAAAACAAACAGAAAATAGCGCTGCTACAGTGTCACGCTATTTAGCGTGACACTGTAGCGATCCCATAGAATTTTGGCGTGCGTTGGAGGGCATCTCCAACGCCAAAATAGAAATTAGCGCAGCGTTGGAGATGGTCTTAGCGCATCGTTTGACTTCTCCAAAGTTTCTAGAGTTGGGAGTTGGAGCGGCTCATCTCTTTTGGTTTTTTTTTTTCTCCCTTTTTGATTGCTTGCTCTTCCTGTTTTTTCACAAAAAGAAAAAAAAAGTAAGAATTCATAATTAAAAAATGAGTGAACCCCTATAACCCAACTGAAAAGTGAAGTTAAATTTAATTACACTCGAAACTTGAGTTTTAATTAACAAGAAATAGAGAGCAACTTTCGATGCAGGGGTCTCTGTGCACCTTAGCTAGACTCTATGTTAGCTTGGAATTGCAGACTGTTGGCTCTCTTAATTGTCTTGCTTGTAGTCGATAAGAGATTCTTTTATGGTGATCCAAAATCTAGCTGGACAAATATTTCCGTCTCCATTAGCGGCTTGTTCAAACATATTATCTCTCTCTTTGTATCTATCTGTTTCTTTCACTCATGTAAAGAGGGCTACTACCAATAGAGATGCTCATTCCATGGCTACCAAGGTCCTTCATGACCCAAAATTTTTTTGTAATTTGGTAGCTCAGTCGGACTTTTGCGTTTAGCTTTATGATTATGCCACTTTGATTATCTTTAATGAATTCCTCCATCTTCGCAAAAGAAAATGTCGATTGATAAATTTAAATCTTCCTACAATTACTAATTAATGTATAAACAGGACAAATATAACAAGTTATATTTACCTTGCAATTTCCCTTATTAAAGCAAAAGAATGAGCATCTCATTTCAAATATAATATGGAGATCAAGAGCAGAAGTGAAAGAAAAAGAATAATATCTAAAATTTCTTGCCTTTTTCTCTTCTTCAATTGACAAAAGAAACATATTGTTGAATTCTTTCTCCTCGCTGAGAAGACAAATTTCTCACCCTTTCTCCCCCAGTAGCATCCTACATTTAATAAAACTATTCCTACTCTTCTCTCAACCTTTACACCTCAGGAACTCTTAAGCGGAAAAAGCAAGCTCACCACATCATTTGTCTTCAGACTGGATAAAATCATTCTTCATCTCAATCCCATTTCCAATAAAAATCAGACACTATGCATCCTATACCTTTACCTCCCTTTTTAACACACATTAGGATCAGATCTTTTATATCAATTATCAACCAAAGAAAAAAAGAGAACAAAAGAAACCACATTCAGCAATCACTTCAATTTTCAAGTCAATTCCAGACGTCTGGTGAATCAAGAATCTGACTCTGACTCAGATGAACTCAGTGCAGATGAAGATATACCGCAGCTACTACTCTCAGAATTGACTGCCACTCTTGTTTGTATTCCGTGGAGAAATTTTGATGAAGGCCTTAATTTCATGTACTGCACATGGCAAATAAGAAGGATAATATTTGTCAAATAGATAAACCCAAATATATTGTAGTGTAACTATAAAGAAGTAACCAAAGAAATTGCTGGTTAGATTCTAGAATAATGTGTACCTTCTCAAAGAAAGCACTGATCTCCTCCTCTGTAAGGCCTTCTTCTCCGGCATTTTCATCCCAACCAAGTGACCGCAGAAAAGCAGCCTCTTCCTCATCTGGGTTGGGAGTTATGTCAGAGTTTGAATCCTTATCTCCATCGTCAAATTGAGTCCCATAGTAAGCCCCATAGTAAGCATCTCCACTGTGGGTTTTACCTCTATTATCACTGGACAAGCCAGTCACAGATATTTCTGATGAAGAATCATCTCCATCATGCTCAGTAACTGAAGCAGCAGTACCTCCAGTGACCGATTCACAAGACATCTTCTCTGATGTGAATGACAATGAAACAGGACTAGGATCTGACACTGCTGGTGTGGAGTTTGTGGAAGATTTCTTCTTTAGGTCATTAAAAAAATCATTCCTACTCTTGATTTGAAACGATGGTTTCTTCTCTATGTTTGGCCGCAAAACTGAAGGCTGGCGCTCAGCAGTAGGATGGTTTGGATTGCCCGAGGTCCTCAGGGGAACTGATGTAGAAGCCAATGGAGTGATTCCATGTAAGCTATTCACTGGCTTGCTTCCAATAGTAGGACTCGAGTTATCTTTTGCAGCTGAAGAGATGCCATTCAGTTCTCGTGATGGTTTGAGGACCTGAAGCCTGCCCTCACTAGATATTTTTGTACTATCAGGTCTCGCAGGAACACGTGTATGATTAACAAAGTGCACAGACTGTTGCAGTGAACCAATCTTGGGTTTTGATTTCTCTGAAGGACTGACCACCTGCAAAGAAGATAGCAATAGTTACTTGCATGTATGTGACTCGGATACAAGAGATCATGGATCAATAATATTATAAGGCCATGCCAATTTAAAAACTGATCTTTTCTTCTTCTTTTTTTTTTTCATCCTTCCTATACACAAAATAGAAGAATGAGCAGGGATATTGTTGCAAATGCTGCGTAACCGAAATAAACCCAGGAACTTCTATCAGGAATTATACCCAAAATAATCTTCCCCTGAATATATGCACGCATGTATAAGGAACTACCTACAATTTTTCTGAAATATTTTCATGCATAACCCACAGAGCCAAATAGTTTCAGACGTTTAAAGGTGATGATATTTCCATTCAGGACTACTAAGTGTAAAACCTGTGTGGTTCAAGGCATATAAAGAATTTCTTTCACATCAATCTAAGAAGACGCTAATGCCATTTCTGACTATCCTACATGTTAACACATTTTGTCCTTAATAACAAGGATCAATTTTTAATAGCACAAATGTTGCTTCTGTAATATTCATACATAATACAGAAGTGCACATGTGCATGGCACAACATAGTAAAGAGATATCTATACGACAAATTTTCCTAATATGCAGGGTACCACTGATTTACCATGCCAATTGCCAAATCTATCCATCAGTCATTATCATTCAACTTAAGATTTGCATTTTGGTGAACCATTTTTTATTCCAAACACATATACACATGCCTGAGCGCACACCCATGGACACATTTGCAAGCATTCATGCATGCCCCGCCCCCCAACCCTAAAAAAAAAAAAATCCAAATACTAGATAAATAGAAATAAAAAGAGCATTTGAATGATTGCATGAGTTAAACAAATCTCAGCAAGAAATAAAAATAAAAATAACAAGAGCATTAAACCATTGACAAGAAGGGGAAAGATCAAGGGATAAATATTAATATTCATTTCATTAAGGAGCAAGTGCCTTTCAGAAGGAATACAACATCGTGTAAGAAAAAAATATGAAAGAGAGAGAGAGAATCATTAAAAGAAATGGAGGGTTAACTTTGCAAATGAATACCTTTTAAATATCATGACTAAACAATATTGGCCTCCCACCATAATTATAATAAAACGTCTTTTGGAATTATCTTGTGTGTGTGTGTGTGTGTGAGCGCATGTGTGTGTATATATTTCATGATAACAGACGATATTAAAGTAATATGTCTGAGCTCTAGTAGACACATCACATGCATGAGCTCAACCAGATACGGATCTTCATATTATTTTTTCTTATAGGAGGCAACAGAATGGAGATGAAAAAAGGAAATTGTTGTCTTCAACTTGGTTTGAAACCAGCTTCTAATTAAATTAGATAAAAATTAAGTAATAAATATTACCACTGGAATACATATAAAGAACAAATATATATATATAAGAGAAGATATGGATTCTAGATTTAACTAAAGTTCAGTGTTGCTAACAATCATTAGAAATCAGGTAGTCAGTCTCACATAAACACAATACCTTACTTGCTTGAGGGTCATCCATATGGGGGGTCTATAATGTGAATCCCGAATCAAATGCATTTCAAGTTCTCACAATTATTTGCATTAAGCGTTTATGCACATGAGTAAACATATAGCAAAAGATCATCAATGAAGCAACCTCTTGAACCATACCAAAATAATGAAGTACAAAATTTACCCAAGGCCAATAACAAGATCCAACACTCAACAAGACTAATATTTCATCAACCGCTTAATTTAACCCATGTAATCCTAGGGTCCAACCAAAAAGCAGAACAGGAAAGTCAGGCTCATAACCCATTAATAGTTGTGAGAAAAATTTTGAAAATTAAATTGTTAATCACTAATAATAGATACAACCTGCCAGAATGGAAAAATCTATAAAACAAAACCCAACAAATTTAAGCACACCAGCAACATCTCTTACCAAGGTTTTAGGCATGGATGGAGTCATGGGAATCAATCTTGACTGCCTGATGGCCAGCTCTTCAAACCGTTGTATACCAGAAGTTGGCTACAATTGAAAAAAAGGAAAAAAAATAAATTTATTGCATTAAAATTGATTCTAAAAAAATAAGATGCATTCAGGAAAACGATGAAACCACCTGGGGAGGTGTACGAGCACGAGGAGGGCCCTGTGCTAATGCTTCAGCCATATTGAGACCTGTATTATTGTTTGGCAGCACAGAAGCTGAGGGTGAAGGAACAGCTTGCTGAGCTGATGCAACACTTCCCATGACAATGGGCACCTCTGCTAGAGCTGACTTCCAGTTCTCACTGACAACTATAGCTGAAGTGCCAGTTTGAGTTGGCATACTTAAGCCAGGAGAAGAAACCCTTCCAATACCACCTTGCCTTTCCTCGGCTCCCAGCGAGGGGAAATCCTGTTCAAATGCATTATCATGCACAGAGCCAACACCAACCCTAGCAAGCAGACCATTATCTTTACTGTTGCTAAGTTTACTTTTATTGTTAGTTTGGTCCCCAGATACTTTCTTGGACCAAGTGTTATCTTGTTTTCCTGTAATCATAGACTGAGAACGGCGTAACTTATCTTTGTCAAATTTACTTGGAACAATGTTATCCAGACGATCAAAATGCTCATGGTGCCTAAATTCACCTAAGGCCAATTTATCCTTCTCCTGGTAATCATTTTCATCTTTCCAATCCCTATCATGGATGCTTCTACCAAAGCTACTCGTAGGACGCAATTGAGCAGAACCATTGCTATTAGAACTCCGGGGAAAATAGGCAGAAGAGGTTCTTTCCTGAACTGATAATCGGCGTATATCACGATCGGTAGTGCTTATGGATGACTTGTTCCCCACATGCTTTGATACAAGATGATCATCTAAAAACAGAACATGGTAAGATTGACAAATTAAACCTAGATCACGCACTACTTTATCCTATTGCTAAGAATGTGCACTAAATTGAAATGGAAATGGGAAAAAATATGGGAATATCTTTGGTTTTTGGGCTGAAAACAAAAAGGAATAACAAATAATGCAGTTATCTTTGGAAAAAAAAAAAAACTCCTCATTCCTCATCATCAATAAATTTGTTGCAATTATTTACATTAGTTGATTGTTTTGTACATGGAGTTGGAAAGCATCTTCACAGAGAGATTACTTCAACTGAAAACCCTAAGAGAAATGAACAGAAAACCTGTTTCACCTTCGAATATGGAGGAATATATGCATTAGTTAAATTTAATAAGAAATCAAGTCCACAATTTCTCCTATTCAGCAACTAGATAAGCTATTATATTTTCCTGGTAAACACCTTTACTCAGTATCCCCAAAGATGCTGCCAAACAGAAATAAATGCAAATGGGGTTACTCAAACAGACTGAAGCAAAGTTCTAGATTTTCGTTCTTCTTTTATATTCTTCCCTTTTGTGCAACCAAACAAGTAATATATATAAACACAAATCTCAAGTAAACCATATTACCAGTGTGCAACGATGCTGATGCAGATAGGTGGTTTGCACTGCCACCAGCAGGGACGCTACTGCCACTTTTCAACCATTCTGGAAACAATGCATGCTCGCTTCTATCCATGACAATAACCAAACATGATCATATGAAAGAACCCCAAAAAACCAACCTATCGTGTTAAGCTTCTAAATCCACCCAGAAAAAGAGCTATTGTACAGTTGTCTGTCCACATAACCAACAGAATCTGACTTCAATTCACTTTACTCACCTTGAATCCTCCCTTTACAATCAATCTCAAATGACGTATCCAATCACCACTTGTGCAACAAAATTTCAGGACATGTTTCCTATTTCAGATCAATTAACTTTTATTTTCCTTTTACTATTTTCATCAACCAAAATTTACAAACCCCTATTCTTCACTGCGATTAGAGTTGTGTAATGTTTCTCTCTGTGCTCTGTACACTATACACTTCAAGTTACCAAACACTTCAGTCAAAAACTAATTTCACCAATCAATGAACCAATCAATAAATTCAATAGAACTTTTTATCACACCCTCAGAGAATTCTCACCACGAAATTTTCTATTGTCAATTCAGGTTTCTTCTTCCTAAAGAAGGCTTGTTATGGTACTACCCACCAGAACCAAGACCATGAAATGACAAAACTAACCCGTCAACAAAAACATGCCTAACATGTCAATATGAGAAAAACCCAGACCCATAATGGTAAAAACCCAAACCCTAGAGTCTGTACACAACAAAAAGTCCTCCGGAAAAACTGAGGCCCCAAGCTCTAAGAAAGAGGAACAGAAGAAGTTATCTAATTATCAAAAGAATCAGAAGTGAACTAAAACTCAACCATTGAAGGGAAATTAGCTAAAGTATATCCTCAATTTGTATTATCCAGCGACGATTCAATTAGAGCGAAAACCAGAGCAGTAGAGCGAAACGAAAGCAGAAACAACGCTCAGATGTCGAGGTTCTAGAGAGAGAAGTGTGAAGTGTAGAAGAAGAATCCTTCTAAGAGAGAGAGCGATTTCCACAGAGCGAGAGGATGAAGGAGGAGACTCTGCGATTGGACCGAGAAGAAGAGACGGAGAAGGAGAAGGGGATTAGAGAGGAAGTGTCTTTGTGTTGTGTGTGTTGTGTATGAAAATGGTTTTATAAAAACGCAAGAAATAAATATAAACTAGAAATTAAATTTATTTTTATTATTATTTGGCGTTGATCTTTTTCCTTTTTATCTACCTTTGAAAATTGAAAAAATCGCTTATTTGCACACGCGCACGCACAACCGCCACGAAGACGAGGCCACAATCGTACGAGTCGGTCTGGTTTTTACCCTTGCAACGGACCGGTTCTATTATCTAATTTCTAATCGAAATCCAACTTTGACTCGTAATTTGCAGCTTATTATAATTATTAATTTATTATATAATGTATCAAACTCGATCCTTAATTGTGATTAAGTGTTTATTTAACTATTATTAGAAGTATTGTTAAAAAAATTAAAAATATATTCAATTATTCATTTATTGAAATTTAAATTAATTCAATTGCTATAAACTAACATTTAATAAGATTCAATAGTTATAATGGCAAGAATTGATTTATATTAAATATTTAAATAAATTTTTATGTAACGGTAATTGTTGATATGAAAATTGATGAAAAGTATTATACAATTTATTTTATTATTAAAATAAGTAATATAATTATTAATACATATTTTATTTTATTATTTGTATAAAAATATAATTTTTATTTATTTTTGTAATTTTTCAGAATTACCTTTTTTGCAATTTTTTTTCAAGTGAACAAAAAAATGTACAATTAGCTTAAGAACCACTTCCTTGTCTTAAAATTTAAAAAATTGAATTGCACCACAAGAACTGTACGTACGCCACCAGTACAAAACAATAAGGTCTTGTTTCTTGGAGCAGACGCTTGTGGATGTGTTGAAACTTGAGACCCATGCAGGCGTAGTTGTCATCCATCTCAAATCCTTGTAAAGGCATGCTTTTTCAGCACTTTTTACTGTGGACTCATAAAAAATTAAAATTTTAAATTAATTTATTCTGATTATTTTTAATTAAAATTTTAAATTAATTTAATTCAATTATTTTTAATTAAATATTGTTCCACATAAAATTTAGTAATTTATGATGGAATCTTGATAAAATAAAAATTTTATATAAAATTTTTGAGTTTTAAATTTCATGTTTTTGAATTCTAAATTTTATTCTTTCGAGTTTCGATTCAATTTTTTTAATTCTGAATTTTAATGATATTACAACAACTAATATTTAATAATTAAGAGTAAATTATAAAAAAAATTATTTTTATAATATTTTATTAATTATTAATTCAACAATTATTTCTACTAAAACAATTACAGGTGATTACTACTATTGCCAAGCAGGGCCCTATATGGCAAAGTGGAAAGCTGAATTGATATGCACATTCCGATAGAAAATTTTAGCCTTCATTCATGGGATTAGGATGTGCTTACTAGCAAGGGTTGGCTTTCTTAATATGGCTTTAGTTGGAAATTAAACTATTTAATTTATTAATTTTGCTTTTATCAAATATCTTAAGTACTTTCATTTATATTTTTATTAATTTTAAAATTAAATTTGATGATATGATATTCAGAAAAATAGAGTTTTACAATGGTTCCACTCCTGAAAAAAATACCTCACTAAAGTAGAGCATTCCTTCTTTTATCTGTTTTCATTGTCTGTCCGTGACGTGTAACGGCTTGACTTTTATTGGGCCACATGTCTCTGCCATACTGATATGATCGTACGAGAATATTAAATTTCTGTCCCATACGTAACAGCTCCTGATTTTTCTTGGGTGCGCATGCGAATGGTCCCACAAGGTGAATGGCCTGAACCCCTTCATGGTTCTAGACCAGGCCGGAAGATAAAGTTAAAACTGAGCCCAAAGAGGATCTACTCGACGGACCGTGAAGGCCAAACCAGCCTGATTGAGAAACTTCAATGAAACCCGGTCTCAAGGCTGAGTGGCCGGACTGGGTCTATGTGGGGGACCTGAGGGCCTCTGAATAATTGGCTATTATCATGGGCCTGACCCAGATCGGGATAAAAAAATTCAGCGGTCATCAAAATTATTATTTAATTATTTAAAATTTCATTTATTTATAAAAAATAATTTATATTAAAAATATTTTTATTGTGTAATTTTAATTTAAAATATAAAATTTAGTTTTAATAAATATTTAAAATGTAAAAAATGTCTTATTTTTTTCAAAAGAGAAAATTCTTTCTTTAAAATGATTTATTTATTTTTATCAAAAAAATTTTTTCATTAATTAAATTTTACGAATTGAATATTCTAAATATTAAAAAATATATAAAATATTTTATATAAAATAAATGGAAAATAATATTATAATTATTTATAATTATATCTCTCTTTTGTAAATAGTTACAGTTACATTTCTCATATTTATCCATTTATTTCTAGATTTTTCATTTTTTTTATATTTATTTCTCAGACAAAAAATAAAATTAATGAATAAAATTAAGAATAATTATAATATATAGAAACATGTAAAACAATTGAAATAAAATGGATGGAATAATTTAAGCTAAAATTAATAATTTAATTTTTTAAATATGGAATCAAATATTTTGACATAATTCAACATTTTGTAATAAAGCAAAACTTTTCAAATAATAATCTTTAATCATATTAAAATAAAATAATTATAAATAGAGTGATTAATGATAAAAAATTAGCTATATCTTTTAAATTATAAATACTTGAATTTAAAATTAATCATTTTATGTAAAATAAAAATATAAAATTATTGATTTTGAAAATTTTATTATTTTAAGATGAAGTAAATTAAATGCGCTATTAGGAGTGAGCATTCGGTTGGTTCGGTTCAAAATTGAACCGAACTGAATAAATTGAAAACTGAAATTTTAGTGTTTATAAAAATCAAACCGAATCGATTTTGGTCAGAAACCGAATTGAACTGAACCGGTCTGTTTTGGTTCGATTCAGTTCGATTTGATCGGTTTCGATTTTTAATAATTTTTTTATTTTTTACATTTTATTTTTAATATTTTAAATTTTAATTAAAATATTTTAATCTTAATATGATTTAATTTCTCTATATTATTGAAAATATATATTATTATCACTAATCAGTTTGATTCGATTTTTTTAATTTTGTTCTGATCAAAATCAAATCGAACCGAAATTTCTAAAAGTAAAAACCGAACCGAACTGATTTTGATCAGAAACCGAATTGAACCGAACCGATCTGATTTGGTTTGATTCGGTTCGATTTGATCGGTTTTAATTTTTAATAATTACATTTTATTTTTAATATTTTAAATTTTAATTAAAATATTTTAATCTTAATATGATTTAATTTCTCTATATTATTGAAAAAATATATTATTATCACTAATCCGTTTGATTCGATTTTTTCAATTTTTTTCTGATCAAAATCGAACCAAACCGAAATTTCTAAAATTAAAAACCGAACTGAACCGAAATATATAAAAAATCGAATTAAATTTTTAAATCAATTCAATTTGATCAGTTTTTTCGATTTGAATAATATAATAGTTTTTTGTTGTTAGATAAATAAAAGTTTTGTACTTCACTCTAATATTTATAATATTTTATTTATATTAATAAACGAATAAAATAATAGATTTTCTTAAATTTGTATTATAATAATCTTTTTAACCAATGTCGTAATTTTAATATTATACTTATTTTAAAAAATACATCCTAATTTTATTAAGTTATAAATATTATTTCATAATTTAAAAAATTTCATATTTTCCATCACATTTTACAATAATAAAATTGACTAATATATATATATATATATATATTATATAAAAAAATAGAAAAAATATATTATATTATGTACTAATATATTATAATAAAAAATTATTTTATATTTAATAAAAATATAATTTTAATAATATTATTTATCCGTTACAAAAAAAAACTTATTATATTATATTTAATAATAAAACCACATCCAACCGTTTTCAACTCATTAATATTATATACGATTGCAGTTAAATATATAAAATAATAATTTATTATTAATATTTTAAATATGCTTTTAGTATTAATTTATATTTATTAAAAAATTTAATTTAATTTAATTTTAAAAAAATAAAACTATGAGCTTTAATTATTAAATTTTTAGTTATAGTTAAAATTAATTTTCAAACTAATTAAATGAAAATTTATTAAAGAAATACAAAGGTAAAATGAAATATTAATCCGTTAATTTTTATCTCTAATTATAAGTGGTATTAAGTAATTTCCCCCCACCACGTCGTAGCTATCTGCAGAGAGAATTTTCATTGTTTTTCTCATGTAAGCAATCCTCTCCTGTGGCTCCACGTGGCAGCACGTCCAATTTCCTGGTTCTCTTCATTTTCTCTATCCAATTGTCGCTCCAAATGTATACAGACAAAAAGCTGATCCGTCGTAAAGACACTGGAGGCTTTCTTTTTTGTTTCTTCTTTTACTTTGATTAACTTATTTTATTATAAATTAATATTATAAATTTAATACCTAATAATTGGCAATTATGCCTAATATTTGTGTTTTTCAAAAAAAAAAAAAAAACATTTTTTTCCATTCCAAACTATATTAAAATGATATATATTATGATTATTTCATTATTAATGTTAAAAAATAATATATATTATTTTAAATTTTGATAAATTAAAATATAATGATTATTACTCGTTAAGTCTATGATAAGTCTATGATATTTAAGTTGAGATTGAGTTTTGAAAAAAAAATTAAATTTAAATTTTTTTAAAATTTAATAAGTAGATTAATATTACTTATAATTTGTGTTTAAAATAAATTAGACCGTTTAAAGACTCAAATATATTAAAAGAGAATTTATCCCGTATGATGTGACCGAAAATAGATTGGTTAAATGCAATTCTAGCTGGATTTGATAAAAAAAAAGTGTTTATTATAAGATTTATTAAATATTTATGGTAAACTATGTATATCTAGAGCAGGTAAAAAACTATATATATAAAGCACGATATATATTTTTAAAAAAATCCAAATATTCAAACAATATTATTCAAAGGACCAAATTTGAATTTTACTTGATCAATGAAAACGACCACTGCAGTTGACCGTTTCTGGCTTCGTTTCAAGTTTTCAACAGCGTTTCCGCCAGTGTCTGCTTTCAGCTCTCTGACGAGATATATGCGCGTGGACATAAACAGATCACTGCGCCGTCTCTTTTAACAATCCCTTTCCCTTCCCCTTTTCCGGTCATGCTTCGCCTTCTCTCCGCTTTCCGTACATACATCGCCGTCTATCCTTCAAACTTAGCCGTATATCCGCCGTCTCTGTCTGTTTGTGTTAGAGAAACAATACGTTGTCGTAATGGAAGCCAAGCACGAACGTTCCAAGCCTAAACTCGATCGCCGAAACGCTGTCAAGAACATTGAATACGACGCGTCTTCATCTTCTTCTGTATCGAGTTCTCCTCCTTCTGCTGCTGCTGTTGCCTCGTTCTACATCGATGAGTCGCCGACTCCACGGACTCGGTCTCTCGATTTGGACCCTAAAACCAGCTTCCGTGTCAAGGGAATCGATGGTGAATTCGACCTTATATGTCAGACTTTGGGGTTTTCTGGCCCTGAAGATTTTGCTATTCCTACTGCAGTCTGGGAGGCACAAAAAGCTCGCCGGTCGTCCTTCGATAGTGGTTTGCGATTGCGTAATTCGGCTGGGCCGGATTTGTTATCTGCTCAATTTAAAGCTAGTGTTAAAATTGCTAAGGCTAATGGTCGTTTTAAGGGAGAAAATGAGGGTTTCGAGTCGAAGATTGTTTCAGATTTACTTCGGTTTGGGAGTGGAGCAAGGATTAGTGATGAAGGTAATCTGTTTCATGAGGAGGCAACTGGAAATGATATCGGTAATTTCAGTAAACGTGAAGGTGAGTTTTCTCAGTTGAGAAATGGTTCGAATTTAGCTGAGTTCGGAAGTGGAGGTGGAATCGGGCGACATAGAATTAGTGTGAGAACCATTAGGGACTCCGGCAATGGTATGGGTATTAAGGGCGAGAGGCCGCCGGTTTTGGCACCGCCACCGGCTATGTTGGGACCCCCCATGATTGATAGTGTGAGCTCAACTTGGGATATATTGAAGTCTTTTGCTCCTCATGCTGTTGAAGATTTGGATTCTTCGATTCGAGCTGGGGATGCAAGCTCATCGGATTCAGAAGAAGGAGATCGAGTGAGCGAAGAGAACGAAGAAGCGGAGGAGGATGATAATGATGCAAATGAAGAGCGACAACTGAATCTGGAGAGGATACCGGAGAATGAAGTTCTTTCTGAAGTTTGCTCGCCTCCGCCAAATAATGATGACGATTACAACAGCGCCGGTGATGATCATGGAGATGTTACAAGTTTCACAGTGATGGAGCCAGAATATTGTATTTCTCCAAATGTGAAATTCAGAAGAAGTATTAGTTCGTGGCAAAAGGGAGAGCTTTTAGGCAGTGGATCTTTTGGAACAGTGTATGAAGGATTCACCGAGTAAGTAACTTTTCGGTCGTATGGTTTACATATTATCTGCTCTTATTCCATCATATGACTAAATGACGGAAATATTTTTTAGATTTTACACTCGAAATTAGTTAATATTTGAATGATCAACTCTAAAAATACGGGGAAAATCTTCACTGTTGGGTGAAGGACTTTTCAAATATCAAGTGGCAACAATGGGGGATTTGACATTTCGGTCTTGCCGGAAAAAGACACTTTCAGCAGTCTGTACTGAGTCTGTAAATTTTCAGAAACTCAAATCGACTTGAGTGATATTTGTCTCTTTGAGTGGCTGGCTGCTCTGTGCCTAGCTCTTTCATGATTTCCCTTTTGTTTTTGGTCAAGTACTCTCTGGTTTCTCCCACTTGCTGTTGATGTGCTAAGGCTTGTTTCTTGCCAAAAACTGGACGAACTGTTGCAATTTTTTTTTTCTGCTTGGCCTTTTTTGCTGAATAAGCAAAGCAGAGGGCTATCTGGTCAAGAATGTATATATCATTGATTTATTTCAAGTTCTCTGATATTTCTCGCATTCTGTTTTGGATTTTCTACAGTGATGGATTATTTTTTGCTGTAAAAGAGGTTTCTTTGCTGGACCAAGGAAGCCAAGGGAAGCAGAGCATTTTGCAACTTGAGCAGGTGGGAAGAATAATTTTCTTTTAGTTTCATGCAGTTAACTTATCTCTCTAGTAATTTTATCTATATCAAACAATTCGAAATTAGTATAGTTGTATGATTCAATACCATCTCTTACAATTATCAAGTAGATAATAATCACTGGATCATGATATGTCTCTTTCTACTACCCATTTCCAGGAGATTTCTCTATTAAGAAAGTTTGAACACGAGAACATAATTCGATATCTTGGAACAGACAAGGTATGCTTTACACTTTTTAGTGTCTTGGTTTTGCTGTTCCATTATTTGTGGAATGAGAGTACAAACTGTAGTTTTGTACTTGTTATGCATTTGTCAACTGTCTTATGGATGATATTGAAGCATTTACATTGTAGCTCTTCCTCAGGCTTGTTACTGATCTCTTTTAGATACTCTATGTGAGACCCAGTATCCCTACTATATGGAAATATACATATATATATGAATGTGGTACATCTACTTTAGGTCTTTGTGTTTAATCGTTATCTTGGAACTGGTTTTTAAGAACTAATTTGTATAATTGTTTCCAGGATGAAGCAAAGCTTTACATCTTCCTTGAGCTAGCAACAAAAGGTTCACTTGCCAAGCTTTATCAGAAGTACCGTTTAAGGGATTCCCAAGTCTCTGCGTACACAAGACAAATTTTAAGTGGTTTAAGATATCTTCATGACCAGGATGTGGTTCATAGGTAATACTTATAATCTTAATTTTGTTGTACTGCTTGAGAAATGTTCTCGATATATTAATTTGCCATTTTTGCTGCATGTTAAAGCACATCCATATGGCCTTTACGTACTGAATATGCTCATTCTATTGCTTTTTGTTGTGTATAAGCACATTTCAAGAGGTATAATTTCTGTAAAAATTGTTTGTGATAGACTGGAGGAATATGTAAAGTTGTTTGAATTATATTCTTTAAAGAAAGTAGCTGAAATTGAGAAATGAAGTATTCTTTGGTTTGCCTTGTTGAAAATGCATAGAGATTGTGGTGACAAAAGAGAATGTTGAAATTGAATCTAACATGGGTGACTTGAGAGTTAAGACAAATTAATTTCGTTTAATAGGCTTGTAGGCTATAGTTTAGGAAGAAAGTAAAGGTTACCTTCCAGTCATTGGTGGTTAGCTCTGAGAAATTTTACTGCTTTGGTTTGTTATGCTGACTATATTCATTAAACTTATTTTTATTCTGTTTTTTATTCTTATTCTTAATTTTCACTTTCTAGGGATATCAAATGTGCCAATATTCTAGTGGATGCAAATGGATCTGTAAAGCTTGCAGATTTTGGGTTGGCAAAGGTGCCTTATATCACTGATTTTTTTTCATGACATATCAATCCTGGTTTAAATACTTACTTCATTTTATTTGGAATTTGATCTTCTTAGGCAACTAAATTAAATGATATTAAATCTTCCAAAGGGACTGCATATTGGATGGCCCCAGAAGTAAGCCTCCTTTCTTCCTTCATTTCTTTCTTTCTTTCTTTTTTTTTCCTGTTAATGGACATTGTGGATGATCTCTATTCTTGAGCTGGATTTTCTCATTCATTTTGCATCTTCTTTCTTTTCTTTTCCTTTCTTACGCCTGTTTTGGAACTTCTGTTTTGTATTCCCACATGCTTTGGTAATGCTACTTGGCACCTTTTTAATTTATAATGTCTTGCGAAAGTACATTTAAAAAAAATTTGCATCCATTGCATGACCTGTATCATAATGAGTGATTAGTGCACACTTTGCTTTGAAACAAAAGTTGCACATGGCCTGTCATTGTTGAATAGTTCTAGCATACAGATATACACTCCTGAAGCTGAATTGTTCATTTGCTCTGATATTGGAAGTTGATGTAGTTGTTTCTCTCTTTCTGCTGTGTAGTGATAGAAATGTTACCTTTCAACAATATGCTCAAATTCTTGACTCTTCTTTCAGAAGGTTTCATTGATGGGATGTTAAACACTTAACAATTGAGTCGGGCAATTGTAGGTTGTTAATTTAAGGAATCGTGGGTATGGACTCGCAGCTGATATATGGAGCCTTGGATGTACTGTGTTGGAGATGTTAACCGGTCAACCACCATACTCTCACTTGGAAGGCGTATGTACTTTTCTTTATAATCTATGCTATTTACCTTGAATTGCTACTTCCGAATTTTCTTGCTCTAGGTCATCCTTTCTTGTCTTTTTTAATTTTAAATGGAAAATTATATTTATTATTTTTATGATTAATATGAGATGTCAATTTGTTGGATTGTCTATTGACCCCATTATAGCTCCATTTTTTCCCAATAACATTGAGACAAGAACATTGTAATTTTATAATACCGTTTGATATTGTTAAAATTAAAATAGAGAAAAGAAAATAACATAAAAATTTGTGGTTCGACTACCAGAGTCTACCTCCATAGACACAAAGCCTCAGAAGCTACTTCTTTATTGAATTGAATTATTTTCATCATAATACAAAAGCTTTCTTATTTATAACGGAGTATCTAAGACATATATGGTGCGATACTATAAATTAGGAGATTATCCAATTATAATAAGAATATATCAAATCCTCTATTTTAGGAATGTATAGACATATATTATTCTATTTATTTAGGAATACAAATCCTCTATTAATAACTTTCTATAATATTTCCTTTTAATTGTAATATGGAATCTCATCAATTCTAACATTCCCCTTGATGAGATTCTACGCAGAAGCAAAAAAATTCCTCATAATAACTTACAACTAGCAGCTCATGAGCATATTTAAAAACACTCGCACAAAGGCACTTAGATAAAGTACCAAAACACAAAAGAATCCTTAGAACTGTACTTTCCTCTTCAAAGACAATGTTGGCGAGGAAACATGAACACAAAATCCCCTTCCAAAGGCGATACCGACGAGGAAATATTGATACAAAACAACTCGTAAGATTAAATAAACTGCACCAATCAAACCTATATAATATAGGTGTGAACAGTGCCCATAAACAGTACCAATACTAGTGCCCATAAACATTAACGATAAACGGTACTAGTTAACAGTTTCGTGAATAGTATCGATAAACAATGCCTAAGCCTAGAAGAATTGAAGGTTTTGATACTATGTTAAAGTTAAAATAATAGAATAGAAAAGAAAATAATACAAAAAGATTTACGTGATTCGGCTACGAGAGCCTACATCCACAGACACAACCTCAAAATGTTGCATTTTTATTGAATTGGATTATTTTCCTCATGATACAAAAGCTTTCCTATTAATGGAGGATCCAAGCCATATACGATACGATACTATAAATTAATGTGATTTTTCAATTATAATAGGAATATGCAAATCCCCTATTTAAGGAATATATATAGACATATATTATTCTATCTACTTAGGAATACAAATCTTATATTAAATAGGAATAACTTTCCATGACACTCCCCTTGTAGTATGGAATCTCATCAATTCTAACAGATATAAGTGCATATTATATACTTTGCTTGCATACATGGAGTGAGGTTAATTGGAGCTAGGAGTCTACCCTTGTTTGCCCTCAAATAATTGTTGATGCAATGAAGATAATGCATAACTGGACTGATTTGGGATATTTAAATTCAACTGACATGAATGGTCATTCTGAAACCAGTTAAACATTTATTTGGGAAAATGGCAGCTAGATGTCATCATGTCAGACATAGGCACTTTGCTTGAAGATGCTGATACCTTGTTTCTCTTGGCAGTTGCATTTGTCTTAACTTCTGCTATGCTATTTGATTGTATGACTGTTGTGTCTCTTCATATGATAGTTATATTTGCAATTCCTTAAGAAAGACATCAACAAGTAAGAGTTGTTGATTCAATCATCATTCTGAAACTTTAAAACGTCGAAGCCTATTTTTCTTGCCTGGCCCAAGGTGGTTGCTTGGCGAATATGATTCAATATGCTTTAATCTGTCTCACTGGAGGTTACATGGTTCTTGGTCATTGAGATTGCATTTCTTAAATAGAATTAGCATATGATATCCTGCACAAATTTTGATTAAAGTGCGTGAACATTACAACTGCTTTACTGGATTAGATGGTTGCAATCACAAGGCATTAGTTGCTAGCTGTTATTTGTACTTTCATTGGAGCTTGTTATAGTGGGTCTAGCTCCTGTATTATTCAAAGTTGAAGTAGGATCCTTGAGGTTCTTCATCTTGCATTCCCCTGTATAATGGAGTATTGTAGTCAGTGCAGACGCCATTAACATCATACACCTAGTTTCAGTATTTGTCCAGTTAAAGTAAAATAAATGTGCAAAACATTATCAAACCTTTGTGTTTAGTGAAAAAGTGGCACTTCCCCAACCTAAGTTGAGGTGAAGTAAGATGGGTTAAAGTAGAAAGTGATGCTTAAGCATCTTGGTAAAGGGCCAAAAAAAAAAAGGGAAAATTCAGAAATGTACAGCATCCTTTTGCAATGATATCACTTCTAGTGCTTGATAATAAGGCCCAGATGAGAGTTAAGGGAATAGCTAGCAAGGTAACTAGGGCTTAGTTCGTAAGCCGTAAGTAGATATAGATACTGCCTTTTTTCTTTTAAAAGGTTAATGAAGTTAATTTTTAAATATATTTTCGACCAATAACACGCGTCACGATATTATTCGATTCCATGCAAAACAAATCTGGTTTTTCAATTTTATTTGCTACCTTCAGGGATATTAATTTATTGAGATATCAGTTGCCTCTTGTTAATTGTAACCATTTCTGAAGTTATATGGAGTTCTAATAAATATTATTTTCTTACGTGGGTCACAGATGCAAGCATTGTTCAGAATTGGCAGGGGTGAACCTCCTCCCGTACCTAAGTCGCTATCAGAAGACGCTCAGGATTTCATCTTTAAATGCCTACAAGTCAATTCAAATGATCGTCCAACGGCAACACAGCTGTTGAGTCATCCATTTGTGAAGAGACCGCATCAAACCTTCTTGAGCCCTTATTCTCCTCGTTACAGCAGCTAAGAGACAAGAAAATTTTTTACCGATGGCTAAAGAACATATGTCTTGATGTAAGTTAGCACCACTAGTCCTGCTATTGATGATAGTTTATGCTTTCGTCTTATTATAGCTGTTGGATGATCTGAGGAAAAGTTCCAAAGAAGCTCTATTCATAACATCTAAACATTCACCACATAATTGACCCATTGGGCTGCATTCCTTTCCTTGGGTCCATTATTTTGCATTTAAAGAGAACTTCTACTACCAATGGGCGTTAGCTGATTGGCATTTCAGTCCTCTCTAGGGATAAGAGGTCTGAGTTTGAAATCCAGTCGGATCTAATTGTATAAAAAAAAAAGAACTATGACGACACAGTTAATTAATCATTTGGCTTTGAAGCCCTTGATTGGATGCTATGATTGAGTTCATTGGCTGTTCTGTCTCACAGGATCAGGCAAATGATTGATCTTGCCAACCTCTTGTAATGTTCCCACGGAGCAGATGCTGATCTCGTAAGAACCGAGGATGCATCTCTTTCATATGTGTTTCATACTTATTGGCCTTGAGAGCTACACATTTTCATGTGAGGTATGCAATTTCTAGAATTGGTTCCCCTTTTCTGCAATGGAAGTTATATTGATTTTGCGGGTAAGGCCAACTGAAAAGTCTGAGACGAGCCAGCACTTACTCATACTCACCTTTTAGACTTACTTGGGTATTGGGCATTTACCTGTCAAAATGAATTCCTTGCAATGGATAATTGCAGCTCAAATTGTAAATAATTATGGTAATTAAGAAAAGGTAAAGTCTAATTAGTTGATTGATTGTACTATATTGACAAAAAAATGAAAGTACACAAACTTATTGTATTCTTCCCTTGTAAATATCATATTTTCTTTTTGTAAATGTTCTCTCAATGAGATGTACATCTTTTTGTTCACTGCATAAAACCTTCCATTCACGCTGTATAATGTATTGATATTCAGGATTAAAGCATTTCCTTTTCTTTTCCTCCTTACCGCCTGGAGAGTGGGTTCTCTCCCCACCTCCGGGTGGGCTTTTTGGATTTTTCTTTTTGTTTTCTTCTCAGTTTTTCTTTTGGCAAGATTTGTGGTTGAACTGTGAGGTCTTTTTTCTGCCTTTTCCTTTGTTTCTCTTTCTTGTTGGTAGCTTTTGGGTTTCCATGCAGATTTTTTTCCCAGATCGACGGTTCTCCTCTCCATATAGGATTGGTGATTTGTTGTGGGTGATGGCTCGTCGAGTTATATCTCGGAAGGCGTGGTTAGGTAGCCAAAAAGCACACCCTTTTTGCTTTTGGCTGGCGGTTTCTTCGATCTGTGGATATGTCTTGATTTGGCTGCTGGAAATGTTTCAGAATTGTTATGAAGGTTCTGCATTTGTTTCAGCCCATTCCGTTTGGTGACGAGGCTTCCTCTTCATTAGATCTAGTTTTCTGTTTGACAATAGTTTGCACGCCATCCTTCCTTGCTCCTTGGGCCTCAGTCAGTCGATATATCGCCTCCATGGCTACTACAGTTGATGTTCTTGGAAGCCACCGTAAAGTCTTCATGATGGTCGTAGTTTTCTAGAGATAGAGAGGCGGTAAGTTTTTTGAAAGATGCATACCAGCTTTCAAGTCGGATCCGGATCCGGATCGAGATTGGCAGGTCTGTAAGGTAGGACTTTATCTGTTGGGTCCCAGAGGTTTCCTTGTATGCTATTATTATTGTCGGTCTTGAGCCTTCTAACTCTATCAATGATTTTTTACCCTCTAACTTAAAAAAAAAAAAAGAGCAAGGCAGTCTCGGCCATATAAGGAGAGAGTGCAAGATTGATAACCGAAATCAACAAAAATCCTCGGTAACTGTATATAGGTTTGATTAGTAATTTAAATATGTAAATTTAATTAAAATATATATTTAAATATAAAAATATTCATTTCAAAAGAAATTATCATCAATTAAAATATTATTCAAATTCATTTAGTATTTTAAAGTTATTCGTTCAAATGAAATATATTACTTAATAATTTATAAATATTTTAACTTTTTGGCCATGCTCTTTCTTTGCCTTAACTTTTTTTTTTTTTATAATGCTTTTGACTATGCTTAAGTTTTAGTGATTTTGATCTTATGGAGGATTCAAATTGAAATAGCGAAATATTTTTTATACATATATTAACTGATATCTTAAATTTCAAAAGTGTTCAAAGTTCAATATTCAGAATTTATACATTAAAGAAGAAAAAATTTGTCGCTGTAAAATCATCATTGAAAATGTGAATGCCAAGCCTAGCTAATTATAAACTAATCTAATGATATCCTTTCATATAATGCGCAATTTAAAAATAATTATTAATAATTAACAACTTTGTTCATTACAATTTTAGGCTAAAATTATGATTTAATCTCCGTAAATTAGTCTCTATAATTTTAAAATTATTTATTTAATTTCTATAACTTTAGAAATCTATAAATAAGCCCCACTGTGAGAAATACAGTTAAATTACTATTTATATAAAATTTCTTTATTTCATTCACATGTTATATTATTTAGATGTATGGTTAAAAAAAAAACATAATTTTACAATTTTTTCTATTTATAATTAAAATTAAAAATTTTAATTAAAAGAGTTTAACTTTTAAATTTATTATAACTGTAATAATTTTTTGGATTAATCTTAATTAAATGTACATTATGTTTTTTCTCAAATGTTTTTTTTCAAATTTAATAACAACAATCAGAGTGGCGCAGCGGAAGCGTGGTGGGCCCATAACCCACAGGTCCCTGGATCGAAACCAGGCTCTGATAAAGAATGTTTTTTTTTATATTATTTTTCTAATTTCCTTCGTGCAGGGCAACGAAAAGCTTGTAAGCACCAGAAATAGCTTGCAAAATAATCGCACCAACAAGAGAAATCTCAGGAATTTCATTTTCAGCAAAACTAATCCATTTACTTACAAAAATTATTTTCAAACAAACATCAGAATTCTTATGAGGCCATACCTTCAGAATCTCTGCTGCTTCTCTTTCCAAAATATCCAAGTTTTGTGCCTGCATTTCATCATCCTGCACCAGCTTTTTAGCTTCTGCTGCGCATCTGTTGGTGTAGTCCTCTTTTTCTTTTCTCAGAGTGTTCAACTAAATTATGTGAAGAAGTCGGTCGATCGGTCGGCGGCCAGCTTTGCCACTCATTTCGCCGCTGCAGAATCGATTGTTCTGTGAGTGCAGACTGTAGAGCGGTGGTTTTCAGTTTTTTCTGGTGTTTCCTTTACCCGCTTTGGGATTTTGAAAACTATCCAACGTTTTGGGTTTGCGTTCGGCCCATTTCTTTTTTATGGGCCAGAATTTATTTTTAAAAAATTATATAAAAAAGACATAAAATCGTCATAAAATAATTAAATTAAATTATTCATATAAAAATATAAAACTTATATTAAATATAATTTAAATCCAATCATGCTAATGGAATTATAAATATTTAAAAATGATTTTAAAAAAATTATTATTTAGTATCATAATTTATTAAATTTATTATTCGATCTTTTTATTTTAAAAAATAAATTAATTAGTATCTATTTTTTTTTAACTATAACGATATAAAATATAATAATGATCTGAGATCCAAAAAACGATAGAGTTTTGATATATATATATATGAGCTTAACTTAAATGATTCACACCCTTCTCTTTTATTTCCTTTTTCACTAATGATGTATAACTGTCACTCTATTATGGTGTTTTTTGTCGCTATCATACAAAACCGTACGTATAGACTTGCTTCATTTTTCTCCACCGTCAGACGTCTATTTAATTCCTTTCGGCGTTCGTGCTGATAGGATCATGGATGCAGATGAATTCGTTTCCCAGAATCTATTTTTATTAGACCCGAATTCGGTCTTTCAGACCTTTTGAAACATGGCCTGAATTGTGTATTAATGGATAAACTCACATAGTAAATTCTATGGGTTTTAGGTTTGGTTTTATTACGACCCCTGCAAGCATCTCATAACAACAAATATAAAATATAATGACGAAAAGCGATTAGTTTTGGTTTTCATATTCAGGCAATTAGGATTTTGATGTTAACTGATTAATTGTTACATAATGCAGTTTTATTTAATTAACCACTTCCACAAAGATGAGACTATCTTCTTTTTCAGCAAGCTAACTACTAGCTAATTTTGTATGTAGCAACTTGTAGATGGAGTTGATGCATAATAATGTCTGTCCACCACCTCAATCAGCTTGTTTGCTATGGCACTTGCATACACTGAAGACCCTTCATATATCTGCAACATTTTTACATGTTAAAATATTTCATCAAAATCGAATCATTTCATTCTCAAAAAATCTTATTTTTATATAATTGATTTTAACTTAGTTCGAAATCAAGATCTCAAAGTGAAGTAACCAACCTTGGTGTTAAATAGAAAGCTATAGTAATCACCAATATGGCCACCAGCAACATGATGAAGATCAAGCTTAAGTTCATCAACAACTTTGGAAACAAACAACAAGCAATTGATCTTCTTTCTCTGGACAAGTTTGATAGTAACTTCATCATCTATGATTCTAACATCGACCTCTGTGTCCTTGGATTTTCTTTGAAGCCAAGAGCTCCTCAATGATCCATTGTTGAAGGACTGATGATGATCTGGGTGGTCACCAAGAGATTTCATTGCAGAACAAATTTCACTGCCAGCATTCTCTGTGGAATCATCTTCAGTTTTGCGTCTCTTGCTTCTTTCTCTTGCACATCTCTTTTGATCCACTAGAATTTTCAGCTCATTTACTGTTCGAAGAAGTTCTTTTATATACTCTATTGCATCTCCAACCACAGATGCTCTATCATTCTTTCCCACCATACATCATAAGGAAACTGTTAGATATCTACTAATATAAATAAGTTCATGAACAATCCTCTTTAATTTTAACAAATACAAAATAGGGATTAAAAATCTTTCATTTTTCCGAACTTATATCATACGAGAGATTAAAAAGAGTTATAAATAAGTTATTTAAAATTCTAACTTTATACAAACTCGATTGAACTCGATTTATTTTTTAAATAAATCAAACCTAAATCCTTAAAGATGTTTAATAAACGAGCCAAATTCGAGTTTGAATTTCATTGATAGGATTAGGAACCATCAAAACTCAAATCTACGAAATGAAAAGAAAGTACCTTGGTAGGATTAGGAACCAAATCTCTCAAGGCTTTGTACTTATCATTCAGGTGTTGTCTCCTTTGACGTTCAGTGGCAAAGTGTTTGGTCATTTTCCCAGCTTCTCTACCTTTGCCAATACAAGCCATGTCCCATGTGAAGTCCAGAACTCCATTATCAAACTGGTGCTCAACATCTCCATCTTGGTAAAGACCACCTCCTCCACTCCCCTCGACATGATCATCTCCTCCACCAGGAAACAAGGAGCTGCCTCTTGATGAGGCCGGCAATGAGTATCCATGTGAGGGTAGAGATTGAAATAATTCTTTGAATAAAGGAGGCTGTGGGGGAAGGTTCAGGTGGAAAAGTGGGTCATAGAGAATGGAGGAGGCAGCTGCTGTATCTGCCATTGGAAGATCTTCAACAAAGCCTAGTGGAGTTGTGTGGGTAGTGTTTGTGAAGGAAATTGAAGAATCTGGGAGCAAAGAGGAAGCTGAGCTTCTGGGTAAGTGGAAAAGATTGAGAAGATCAGATGAAGTGAAAGTCAAAACTTGATTTGAAGAATCTTGCATCAAATGGGTATTATTAAAAGCCATCTGCTGATGATTTTGAAGGTGGATTTCCATGGAAGCAGAAGCATCATCCTCTTGGTGATGAAAATTGCTATGGTGGTAAGATAGCCTTTCTTTGGACAACTTGAGATTCTGTAGCTCTTCTGTTGACAGCTTGAGATTCTCTTCAAAGCTAAGATCATTTGTGGTGGTCTCTGCCATTTGTGGTGGATGAGGTGGAGGTTGCAAAACTTGGCAAATTTCATCTTCTGGTCCTTCCACCATGGAGTTGGGATCAAAGCTGCAGCCTATTTCTACATACATCTTTTTGGATCTATCAACTTATCCCCTACATCAAAATCCATAAAACAAAAACAACCCACAAAAATTAAAAAGTGAAATTTATGAGCGGCCAAACAGAAAAAGAAAAAGAGATTGCAGGGAGAAAGCTTGCAAATTGTAAGGGAAACTCTCAAAAAGACTGGAATGGAGGAGTTGACAAGCAAAACCCAGATGGGGAATTGGATGAAAATTTTCAGTTATAAGAAAGAGGAGGATAAAGATTTGGAAAATTGCATATAATTAAATGGAAATGGATGCAAGTAAGGTGGTGGTAGGAGGAAGAGGAGAAGGAAGAAATTGAAAGATGGAACTGCAAATACTGCATGCCATATGTGATAGTTTCCTTTTTTTGTCACAGAAAGGGAGGTTGTTAGTTGTTACTGAGCTTCTTGGTTTCTGGGTCCCACTCACATTCTCCCTCTCATTTTTTTTAATTTATTATTTAATTTCTACATTACCAAAAACTCATTAATTTATTTTTATTTTTAAAAATATATTAAAATATTCAAATAAAACTTATTAATTTAAGGGTCAAATATTTTACTATTTAGATTTTATATTTTAAAAAATTATTAATTAATTTTTTAATTTTATAAAAAATTTATTAATTAATTAAATTTTATTTTTTTGTTTGATATTTAATAATTAAAATTAACAAAAAATTAATTAGTAAATATTTTTCTTCATGGTTAAATAATAATTTTTTAATTTTTTTTATTCTTTTCCACATTTTCTTTCTTTGTCTCAACCCTCTAATTTTCTTTATAATTTTCTGTTCCTTAGTACAATGCCACTGTTCTTCATTTTTCACTTAAGGTTTTCCATAATATAATTTTTAATTGTTAGAAATTCTTCATTTTAAACGCAGATAGAGTTTCAAAAGAAAACGCATAAGGTATGATCTAACTTTCGGCTTTTCTTCTCTTTATAAAATTTTATTATTTAATAGTAATGTTCTTTAAAAAAAATTAGCACGTAATGTAGATTTTTTTTTAAAAATAATCAAGAGTGGAAATAAAAATAAGTACTTTTGAATTTGTATAGTTATTGGTTGATCTACCATTGATTATGAAAGCTCTGATGAAATATACTATATTAAACGTATTAACAGAGGTTATATAATCTTTAGATGATAAGATAACATTTATCGATGATAAGATTTCTAACTGTACAGAGTTGTATTTACAGTAAATTAACTATATTTAAAATATAATAGTTATCCTATCATTCCCCCTCAAGTTAAACTATCTAGAGGAAAGTTAGTCAACTTGTCTTTGAGATTATGAATCTGTAACTGTGTTAAGGGCTTAGTAAGAACATTTACAATCTGATCTTTCGTGGATATATAGCGACCTTGAATTTCATTGGTTATAACTTTCTCACGAACGAAATAAAGATCAATCTGTACATGTTTCATACAACTGTGATAGACTGGATTGACCATAAGAGACGTAGCTCTCAAATTATCACACTACAAAATCGAAATTATTGGTTTCACGCATAACTCACATAACAAATTACAAAGCCAAAGTATCTTAGTTGTTATATTTGCTACAGCACGATATTCATCGTGAAACTGTGTTTTGCATTTTTTTAATTGTGTTTTGCATTTTTTTTAACTCCAAGAAACAATATTACAACCAAGGTAAATTGAAAAACCAGTAATGGATTTTCAATCCTCCACACTTCTAACCTAATCCACATCACTATAAGTCGAGATATGAGATCGGTTTGTCGGTTTGAGCAATAGTCCATAAATAGAAGTCCCTTGCAAATAACAAAGAATGTGCTTCACCTCTGACCAGTGGTCTTCAGTTGGTTCTTTCATATACTGTGCCAACTTGTTAATTGAATAAGAAATTTTAGGTCTTGTAAAGGTGATGTACTGAAGACTAGCGATAGTGCTACGATACAATGTAACATCAGCAAGTTTATCGAATTTACTGAGACTAGATTTTTGTAAAGCAACCGAGGTTAAAATCGATTTGGACGCATGTATGTTGACACGTTTTAACAAGTCCAAAATATACTTGGTTTGTGTGAGTAGTAAAGCACCTTTCGACCAGTGTCCTTGAAATCCAAGAAAGTATCGAAACTTTCCTAAGTTCTTTAACAAAAAGGATTTCACCAAATGTCGTTTCATCTACTAAATTAATTTGAAATTCTTGCCTGTCAAGATAATTTCATCTACATAGGCTAAACAATACATAGTATATTCATTTGAGAGAAAAATGAACAGTGAGTGATCTACCTTGGATTGAGAGAAATCAAATGAAAGGAAAGAATCTTTCAAATAATTATATCATTCTCGTGGTACTTGTTTCAGCCCATAAAGAGAATGATGCAACTTACATACATGATGCGGTTTGGAATCATCAACAAATCCAAGCGGTTGTTCATGTAAACTATCTTGTTTAGCTTACCATGCAAAAATGGATTCACAACATCATACTGCTGAATATCTCAATTATGAGAAATTACAATACTTAAGACTGCGCGGATCGTTATCGGTTTCACAACAGGAGAAAATATTTCTCCAAAATCTACTCCCGGCCTTTGGTGGAACCCTTTTGCGACAAGCTGAGCTTTGTAACGAGCTATAGAACCATCTGAATTTTCTTTAATCCAAAATACCCATTTACTGCCAACCACATTTGCCCCTTGCGAAGGTACAACAAGGTCCCAAGTCTCTAGTTTCTGTAGAGAATTGAGTTCACTCGTCAATGCTTCACGTCACTGAGGATACTTCTTAACTTTGGTTATTGAACCAAGTTGCAAAGGAGGAGCAATTACAGCAAGAACCTTCGGTTTGGAGTGTCCAATTTGTGACCTAGTCAACATAGGATGGGTATAGGTGGAGATCATAACAGGGAGTGTGGGTAAAGGAAGGGGAAGAATAACAGGTTCAGATACATGAGGCTAAATGGGAGCTACATTTAGTAGGAATATGGTGAGGTAGTGGGTTCGGTGGAAGGGGATGCTGGAGGCAAAGAAGGAGCTAGAGTAGGAGGGGAAAAAGGTTCAGCAACAATTCTGGTAAATGGAGTCGGTTTTGGAATTAAGTGAAGAGGTGGAGGTCCCAAAATACCTTGACTTGTGTTGGAAGGATAGTGAATAACCGACGATGGCACCTGAGAAGATTTAAAGGGAAAGTGAGTTTCATCAAATATCACATGGCAATAAATAAATAGCTTTCTAGTAGTAACATTATAATACTTATAGCTTTTGTGTCTGGAGCTATATCCAAGAAAAAAACAAAGGTGCATAATGATTTTCAAGTTTATGATTAGTATATGGATGCAAGAAATGACAATACGATTCAGCGAATAGACAGTAGACTCAAAAGCAAAATCTCAATATGACAGGGGAACCGATGCATTAGTCATTATAGCAAGTCCAGTTTTAACAATATGACGATGTTTTCGCTCTGTACAACTATTTTGTTGTGGAGTATATGGATAGAAGACTCGTAAAGAAATGCCATTGTCAGACAAATATTTCGATAGAGACCGAAATTCTCCCCCCAATCACACTAAATATTTTAATTTTAACAGAAAACATATTCTCAATAAGAGCACGAAAAAAAACAAAAGTAATATAAACATCAAACTTATGTTTTAGATAATATAACAATGTATATTTGCTATAATGATCATAAAATAAAATATAATAACGGTTGCCATTAAGAGAAGGTACTAAAAAAGGTCCCCAAATATCGAAACAAATAAGTTCTAAAGGAGCAGTAGCTTGAAATGAAGACAAAGCAAAAGAAAGTCTATGCGACTTGCTAACAGCACAAGATGAACATAACGACTTCTTATTGGAATAAAAAACAATATTATTGTGATGTAAGGTAGAAAAAACAGCACGATCATGAGCATGCCCAAGCCATGAATGCCATGAGCTAAAAGAAACATGATGCACGGAAGCAGAAAATGTAGCACCACTAAGCAGTTTATAGAGACCACAATCAACTGGACCTTTGTGAAGAACTTTCCTTGTGCGAATATCCTTAATAAGAAAATAGTCAGGGAAAAATCCTGATTATCACAAGAAAAATTACAAACGGACAATAAACTATAAGGAGAATTCTTAGAAAACATAATATTATTTAACCGAAAATTGGAACCAAACGGAAGAATAGAGCTACCAATGTGAGAGATATGAATTGTTTTACCATTGCTGTGACTTCATCCGGACCATGATACTCAGACTCAAGAGAGAGATTATTGAGAGACCCAATAAAGTGGTGCGTAGCGCCTGTGTCCATTATCCAAGGCTGGGAAGAATTATTAGAGCGAGAGTTGATATGGTGAGCTTGGGAATTGGTTGGAAGTTGACTAGGACATTGTCTAGAGATATGTCCAGTTCTCTTACAATTGTAAGAGGTCATTGTCTAGAGATATGACCTCCCCTATGAATACGAGAGGAGAGAGAGCTGCGCAATTGATCACAAGAGACCAATAAAGTAGTAGACGATAGAGAGACTTTGCTTGTTTCAAGCTATGTCAGAAGGAGTTCGAGCATATCATCAAACGACGCAGACTGATAATCTGAATCTAAACCATAAGTATCTCCCAACCAAGTCATCTTCAGGACTTTGAAGTGATGGTAATTGATTCAAAAAAACCTTTGCTCACGCCATATATACCTCAATAGTCTCAACATTCTATTCAAGGTGATACATAACACTTTTGAGATGTCAAATTTAGGTTCCCGAACCAGCACCATAAGTTAATTTAAGCTTGACCCAAACACCCAACGCTGTCGAAACTCCGGCTACATTATTTATCACACTTTCAAAAAGAGAGGAAAGTAACTAATTGAGAACAATGTGATCCTCACGGAACCAAATTATATGATATGGATTTGGTTTATGCGAGTTCGGCAACAAAGCAGGAGGTGTAATATAGGTTTTATCGATGTATTTCTCAAGATTATGCCCATGCAAAAGCGGTAGTATTTGTGTTTTCCAAACAACACAATTCACAGAGGTGAGCTTGATAGTAATTTGATTGGAAACGTTTAGAATAGAGAAAGCGGATGAGATAATTATGGAAGACTGAACTAGAAGAAGCAGATTGAGAAGAAACAGATGGAGTAATTGTGTTGTCGATCATAGTTAACACAAAGAAAAGCACAAAACGATTGCAGAAAAACAACTATTAAGCCAAAGAGAGCTCTGATACCATGAAAGCTCTAATGAAGCATACTATATTAAACGTATTAACACAGATTAAAGATGATAAGATAACTTTTACAGGTGATAAGATTCCTAAGTGTATAAAATTCTATTTAAAGTAAACTAACTATATTTAAAATACAATAGTTATCCTATCAGATTATAGCTTTTTTTTTCTCCTCTAGTGATGATGAACCGCACCTCCTTTCTTGTTGCAGTATGATATTTTAATTTATTACATGATTTATAAGGATCCAAGTCTTGTATTTTTATATTTTTTTTCATTTTGATGTCTAAAGTGTAGAAAGCAAGCTGTTGGTAGCATCTTGTCAAATATACAATAAGACATGACTTAGACATTGAAGAGTTTTATTGCGTTTGCCTCCGGCATATATGTTGTTGATTTGATGGTTTTAATTATCTCTTTCTTGTCAAGTCTCAAATCTCTTATTATGACTCTTAGTTTCCGATAGTCCTCTTTTGGATTTCGAAACATTGTCCTTAATAGCTCTTCCATTTTAAGTAGATTGCACATGGCAATGTGGCGCAATATGTAGTATTTTTATAGTTTTTTTAGGTTGCTCGATTGTACAGATCTTATATTTGTATTCTTTATTATTGAATTAAAATGTTTTTTTAGCAAAAAAAAAAAAACCTAAAATATAAGTACATAAATTTCATTTATTTTTTATGTAGACTTCATCATAACATTATATTGTGTCTTAATTTAAATAGACTAAGACTAAGCAAGCATTTTCTTAATCCATTAATTATGTTTTTTAAGTTTTCAATTAAGTTTAACAGTCAGCTGATTTTTTACATTATATATGCTTTTTTAAAATAATAAGAAAATAAATAACTCACTTAAACACATTAATTTATATTAAATTATGTATATTAAACAAAGGTTTATATAAAATTAATAAATAAATTAATATCTTAAAAATAAAAATCACATGTTAATTTGAAAAGAATAAAAAGGAGTAAGAATTTTTGGTGCGATGGGAAAAACACATGAATTTTCCACCATTTATTAATAAAGACCCAATAGTATTAATAAAGCATGCAGATTGATCAATAGGCTATAAGCAAATTGAGGGGGAGAGAGGAAAATCAGAAAAGAAAATTTATTTTATTTTTCTTTTTTGTGTTTGGAAAGCTAGAAAATTAAGTTTGTGGATTTCAATATTTATGCATAGTGATAGTGATAAAATATTTTTAAGGGAAAAAGAGGCTGAGAGATAGTGATAAAATATTAATGGATTTCAATATTAACAAAATAATTGTAGTTTAAATTCTTCATTATTTTTTTTTAAAAAATTACACTATAAGTTAGTCGTAATTGAAAATTTAAAAATTAATTTCCAATTTCTCAATTAATCAATAATTAATTTGGATTTGATTCAATTATTAACAATTTTGTATATGAATTTAAATATTTTGCCAACTATAATTGAATATGTTTGAAATAAACTATATGCTACATAATAATTAAATTGAAGTTTTACATAATTATACATAATTCTAATTTTAATTATTTTTTATTTTTATTTTAAAATAGAAATTAATAATAAAATAAATTAAATTAAATTCTTGAAATTTTTTGTGGTGGAAATACAACAATGGCATGAAGGTGTGAGTAGTTGGCCTTGAGCATGCAAACTGGCAGCCTAAACTACCAAACTGTTCTTCTAATTTTCTTTTGCTTATTTATTATTTTATTTTATTTTGCCTTCTCATGCATTGAAAAAAAAAATAAAAATACTGTATTAGATAATATTTAAAATTTTATAAAATCTTCCATTTTTCATAATTTATTATCTCAACAGCTAAATATTAATTTTAAAATCGATAATAAACATAGTCAAACTGGACAAACGGTAATTGTAGATTGGTAAGGCAAGACATTTTGAAATAGCGGTTTGCGTAATCGGGAAAAGCATTGTTTGGAGGTTGAAAGGGATAAGATAACAAAAACAATAAAACAATGTTGGATTTGGAAGGAGAACTCTTCTATAATTATTAATTATACAAATTGCAAGCTAACGTTAACAACTTTCTTAGACTTGCCTTCTTCCAAAACAGACAGAATTTCTCAAAAACTCTCTGTCACTGCAATAAATTAGATAGTTTAACAGAGACCTCGTGCTCATAAATTTAATTCCATGATAAGTATATATAAATAAATTTATAAATAAATTTATAAGTAAATTTAAGAGGTAAAAAATTAAAAGGCGTCAAAATTTTTTTATTTAGATTTTTTTTAAAAAAATATTTTTTTAAATTTTATATTTATGACATTTAAAATATTTAAAAAAATTAATTTATAAAAAATAATTTTTTTAATTAAAAAATTAAGTCATTATAAAAATTATTACTTTTTCATGCATTTTGAAAATTTTAATAACGTTTTTATGTATATATTTGTTAATATGTTTTATTTTTTAAATTAAAATTAAATAATAAAAAGTATTTTTTTAAAAAAATTATTTTTTAAATACAGATATTTTTCTCTGAACAGATAGAGATAAAGGCATAATTAATACTTTTTGATATTTAAATTCATTTCAAATTTCATTAAAATCAAACAGGACCTTAGCTGTGGGTTCCATTGTAATTTCCAAAAACATTGAAGTTTACCATAAAAAAATGAAGTTGATCACACTAGATCCGTTCCCCCCAGCAGCAAAACTAGCCCTTAACGTGAAAGTTAGATGGATCAAAAATAAACAAAAAGCCCAACGTTAGCCATCCGTCAAGAGCACGTGATTCCGTAACGCCAGTAAATAAATACGTGCATCACACTTCCTCCACATCGCGTCATCCGCCATCAGTCCCAAACCAACCGCAGCCCACATGAAAATTTACCTCCACTCGCATGAAAGTCGTATACTCTAACTACAAACAACGTGGCCGCCATATAATCCACCTGTCTCATTTCCGAACATGGCGTGCGGCCCCAATCAACCGGAAGAGCGTGGAGCACAAAAATCAACGCCTCCATCTCTCTCGAAGTTCGAGCAGAGCGTAGCGCAATATCCTGGTTTCGCTCGTGTAGAATTCATTTTCTGGTTTGGGCTGTTTAGAGAGAGTGGGAGAGAAGGGAGAAAAGTACGATACATCGCGTGTAAATGACTCGACGAATCCGCTAAACGCTCTCTCTCTCTCTCTCTCGTTTTCTCGTTTTTGTCTTTTAAAAGCGCCAAAAGGGAAAATAAAAGAGAAATTTTTACTCCCGCTCGTAGCTTCTCCATTTCTGCGTTTCGATCTCATGGCCTTAGCTTTTTGATTCGAGTTATTGTGAAAAGAAATTCAATCGAACCCTAATTTCCATTTTCCTTCTCTTTCTGTTCCGTTTTTCGTTATTTTTCTCTCTCGAATTTTCCCGGTACGTATAGTGATTTTGATTCCCTACTCTATTGTTTGTGTTTGGATACTGATATACTGGGAGGAAGTGGTAGGAGGGAAGCATATATGTGAAAAAAATTCTTTTTTATTTTTTAAAAAATTTTTCTACATAAACTTGAATGGATTTTAGGTTTTATTTATTTTTATAAATATAGCCTTATAGATGTAATTGTCCTGAAAATAGACTTTTCAATTCTACAGCCTGGATAGATATTAATTTTTAAATTTATTTTCTAACAATCTAACTGTGTGGAAATTATCTAAATGCTCATTTTTATATATGTATATATATATAATTTTGTTGTAGCTGGGAGTTGAAACATTTGCTTGGTTGCTTTGTTTATTGATATAATTTACTTTTTTTTGGGGGAAAATATGGATTATAGTAATAAAATTGGATCTCAGATGGATAAGGAGGTAAAGAGTCATGTGGGTATAGTATTAGCTTTTTTGTTCTTTTGCTTACTTTATTGATGAATTACTTGTCCGTTCAGTTTGATTCTTTAGATAAGCACGTTCTTAGTATTTAGGTAATTAGTAATTAATTAATTTTTGTGAATCTCTGACTTTGTATTTGCTTGTTTTGGTGGTGAATGTTTATATATTAGATACCATTTGGCCTCTTCAACTCATTGTGTATTCCGATCTAGATTTCCTGGAATTTTGCGGTGAGAATACAGGTATGAACTCTGTAAACTGTATAGCTAGATTCAATCTTTGATACCCATTTTGAATCAATACCCGCGAATCGTCTTATTTCATGTAATTTGCGCGTTTCTTGGTAAATTTAGAGCTATCTTGTCGGAAGTGGACCTTTTGATTGTAAACTGTGATTTGCTTCAAATGAGTGCAACGCACAAGAGATAGTTGTGGAATTCAGATTTACTTTGCAGAATTGAACTCCGTGTTGAATACCTTTTGTCGTTTGGGTGCTTTGATTTTGATCGGTTATGCGTCTATTCAAGTTGGTTAATATTTTGTTTTTCATGATTTTGATCTACTATTTAAAGCTGCTACAAAGTGTGTGCGTATAAAATCTGTATAATGTGCAACTGGGCTTTAATTAAATCAGGCTTATACTTTTTGCACCTTAAGGAACATAAACTGATTCACGAAAAAGATTTCTATTTTGTCCTTCAATGACAAGAGTTTGCTGGGATTTCACTTGTAGCTCAGGCACATCCTTCCATAGCTGTGTTGTATGGAATACCCACAAGAAGATTTCCACAGCTGTTGCAAACATTTTTTTTTTTTGGCCTCTATTCAAGCAACAACTATGTAAATATGTATTCTGGAATGCATAGAGAAATTGGTTTACGTAAATTTAAGAATAAATGACCTAATTATAGGTTTAGTTTAAGTACATCAGCTTTAGAATTTGAGAACAGAAAAACCAGTCACATAAATTTGATTCATTTACCAATTCATGGAAGAATCCAGATTGTTATTGAACACTTTCCTCAGTTCTTAACTCTTTGTCGGGAGCCAGGTTTTGTTTTTCTTTCTATTTTTTGGGTGGTGGTGGGAGATTGCCTTTATAGAAAGGGATGAAATGGAATTAAATACATAGAATCCAATTGTATTTAATTCTTCCTTCTCCTTTATAATTATTTCTTTCATTTGTGAAGCAAAAAAAAGAGCCATCACGTTTCCTTGCCTGGCTCAAGGTGCGAGGCAAGGTGAAGCTATGCGTGGCTTTTTTCTTTCTTTCTTTTTAAAGACTAAATCTGAATACATATTTCCTTTTTGGAGCAGTTGATTGGAGAGCTATATTTTAGGTACTGATTAGAAGATGTATCCCTGTAATTGGGTTAATTAATTAGGGATTTATATCCTATAATTGGGCTAATTAATTAGAGATGTATATTCCTATAATTCTGCTAACTAATTAAGAACATCCCTAATTAGTTTCCAATATTGAAAAAGATTATATATTTATATACAAGTATGCTTGTAATTCAGCTAAGTATTGGGAATATATATCTTTATAATTATGTTAATTAATTAAGAAGGAATTAATACAACATCTATACTTTTATGTATGTATGTATGTCTGTACGTTTAATATACATATGTGCACATATATACATAGAGATATATGCATAGTTATAAGTATGGTGCCTCACTTCAAAAATGCGTTGCCTCACCTCTCGCCTCTCGCCTAAGGTGATAGGGGACCCTGTTGTCTTAGCGTCGCCTCTTGTCTTAGTATCATTGTTGCGAACATTCCTTGAATGATAGGAAATGAATAAATTTATGAAGAAAAGAATAAGCAGTTTCCAATATGCAATACACAATGCATTATGCAAAATATAGCAGAATAAGGTACCCCTGTACAATTCTCAAGTTTTGGAGGAATGTGGCTGCTTTTTCATTTGTTTTTGTGTCCTTTTATGAGAAAGTTTCCAATATTGTAATTTGCAATACTTGCTGCATGTTTTGAAATCTTGATATGAGTGAAGTAGGACACGGAATAGCATTCAAAGGCATTCCAGAACAGGTGTTTAATTATATCAAAGAACTAGAATCAACTCATAAATTCTTGTATTTGTGTTTTCAGGTTTAGCCGTAAATGGCAAAAGGTAGCAGTGGACGTCGCAGGATTGCTTCCCGGCAATGCAGGCCAGCGCCATACCAACTGCCGTCTTGTAATCAGGATGTTTTGGAGGATTTGTACCTTAAAAAATCATCCAAAGTGTTGGATAAGAAAGAATGGGAAGATGTAACTTGTTCTGTGTGCATGGAGTGCCCACACAATGCTGTTCTTCTACTCTGTTCCTCTCATGACAAGGGTTGTCGCCCCTATATGTGTGCAACAAGCTTCCGTTATTCTAATTGTCTTGACCAGTACAGAAAGGCTTACACTAAAGTTATCTCTTCCAGTGGCACTGCTGAAAACCCAATTCTGCTATCGGATTCTGGTTGGCCTGTTGACAAGTGTGAAGTTACAGCGCTTGCTTGCCCCCTTTGCAGGGGCCAGGTGAAAGGGTGGACCGTGGTGGAACCTGCACGAGAATATCTAAATGCCAAAAAGAGAAGCTGCATGCAGGATGACTGCTCATTTATTGGAACTTACAAGGAGCTAAGGAAGCACGTGAGGACAGCTCACCCATCTGCACGGCCACGGGAAGTTGATCCGATTCATGAGCAAAAGTGGAGTAGGCTTGAGAGGGAACGCGAGCATGATGATGTAATTAGTACAATAAGGTCTACAATGCCCGGGGCAATGGTTTTTGGGGATTATGTAATAGAGGGAAATAATTATGGTTTTGATACAGATGAAGAAAATAGGAGTTTTGATGCAGATGCTGCAGAGGGGAATGGAGGTTTTGAGGTGGGTTTTGATAGAAACTTGGTGAATGTGTTCCTTCTGTTGCATGCATTTGGGCCATCAGGGAATGGTCTCAATAGACGTCTGAGGCAGTCTGAGAGACCGAACCACCGAACAATGGATGAGAGTGCTACTGGTATCCATCACATTTCTCCTGTTGGTGGTTCAAATTCCTTTGATGATAATGACAATGATATTGATGATGGCAATGGTGATGGTGGCTTATCACTTGTAAGCCGCCTTCGCCGCCATGGAAGAGTGCTTCTGGGACGATCTGGTAGAAGGCGTAGGCATAGAGAAGCCAGTGGAGGTCAGAGATGAATTGGAATGTACTCGAGGACAGGCATTCAGTAGGCACATAGTTTTAGAAGTACTGATTATCTGGGATAAAAGAAAGAATTTACTTCAAATTTCATGTATTTAACCGGTATTAGTATTGCACGGTATCTGTGATAGATTGGTGGGAAAAATTGAAGCGGAAAGAATGGCTGACCATTTCATTCCTTGTTATATATAAATCAGCATAGACGTAGCTTCATGGTCGATTGTGAACATTTTTTTTATTTGGAAATAACATCTGTAAACATGTATGTAAACATGTAAACATGTATTTTCTTTAAACTGATGAAATTGTATTTTTCTATTTACCAAGTTGACAATCCAGCTTCTTTCTCCTCATTCCTCCCATGAACTTCTGTCTCGTTGGTGTTCTCTGAAAATCATGAAGCTTCTGATAAACATTTGCAAAGGATTGAGAATGCTATAACTTATATATGCCTATATAATTATATAGCTTTATAAGATATTTAAAATAAATTGTAAGATTTATAATTTTATAATAAATGTTATAATGGGTAGACTATAATTTAGTAAATCCTATACACTAATAAAAAAATTAGTTTAAATTTTTTATTATTTTTTAAAGATTAATTTATTATATCTAAACTACATAACTAATGTTATTAGAATTCATGCAATTATAGAAATTAAATTATGGAAGAAATAAAATAATCAGATTATATAGGAACTAATTCATTAACTTTTAAAATTATAAAAAAAAATTGGTCGTTATTAAAAATATAGTGATTAATTTATCGATTTTATTAAATTGTAGAGACTGAATTTTATCATTTTATAAATTTTCAACGTCTATAAATATTTAATATATTGACAAAAAAATATTTAATTTATATACATATTTCTGTATATTTTATAACCAATGGTGAACCGGTGACTGGTCTCATGATCGGTTCGCTGACCGATTCGATTTAATCACTTCTTTCGGCCCAGTACATTCATATATACATACCATAAAACCCTAAACTCGAACCTCGCATAAATTTTGTTCACTAGCTTCGCTGAAGCTAAGGGAAGAGGGAGAGCCGCTATTTTTGCTCTTACAATTTAGTCACCAACCATGCCAAAGTCCAAGCGTAACAGAGCAGGTCTACTTTCTTCTCCCTCCTCTTCTTCTTCTTCTTCTTCTCTATGGATGTTTCATTAATTTGTGAATTTGTGTGATGTTTTCAGTTTCACTGACAAAAACCAAGAAGAAAGGGAGAGAACACAAGGAAACCATAGTGAATTCGATAAGGGAAGCTGTGGAAAGCTATGATTCGATTTATGTGTTTACTTTTGAGAACATGAGAAATCTCAAGTTCAAGGAGTTTAGGGAGCAGCTCAAATCTACCAGCAGGTTGTTCTTTATTATTATTATTATTATTGTTGTTGTTGTTGGGTAATAAAAATGAATTTTATGGTTTTCAATGGAAATTGATTTCGGAAGGGACATCTACATCCATCCTTGGCAGTGAGGTTTAGGGACAAAAAACTTTGTGTCATCATTTTAGCTGAAGTTGAAACTCGAAAGAAGTGGCTTCAACCTGAAACAAGTTTTTGCTCATCTTTTTTGTGTTATTTTGTTGTTTTTATGACTAAATCATGTCACATGTTTTAATTAATTTTTAATACTCTATAACCAGCTGAGAGCATAAATTGCATTGTTCTCAGTCAAGATAAAATTGGGTTGAGCTTTTCATTTCAAGATAGCAATAAGTTCAAAATTTTGATTTTATTCCCTTTGGTTTGTGGTTTAGTCACTGTTATATGCAGACTACCAAGAGTCTGGTTGGCATTGTTTTTGAAGATGTTTTGAGAAAAACACATTCTCAAATATGTTAACTATAGGTATTAAAAAATGGATTATAGTTGAATTAACATGTTTTAGTCATAAGAACTCCAAAATAACAAAACAATTTTTTTTTAAAACTTTTTATTTCAATTGCATCCAAAATCTTGTTTTCTGAATATGGGGCTTAAATCTTGCTAGAACTGTTGATTAAAATTATGGTAAAATTTCATATTTCATAATATGGATTTTTACTAGATTGAGCCTTTCTTTTTCTGTGAATAGATCAAATGTGGGAACTCAAGGAACCTAGCTCTTCTCTACCATCTTGTTGTCACTGTCCAATTTCCTTGGAATCTCTAGCTCACGAGTTGTTTCATTGTCATGATTTTCCAGATTCTTCCTAGGATCAAACAAAGTAATGCAGGTATCTCTAGGTCGATCTGTTGCAGATGAGATCAGGCCAGGAATTCACAAAGTTTCCAAGGTATGCTTTTTTATTATTGAAAGCAATATTTTATTTTTTTATTTTGGTAGAAATTTCTCATCTTTTACATTTATTTGCTTAATTTTCTCTTAGCTTCTCCGTGGAGATGCTGGGCTTTTCCTCACCAAGTTGCCAAAAGAAGAAGTTGAGAGGTAACCTTGTATTTTTGTATGATGTGTTGTTTCCTTTATGCTTTTGATATTATAATTTTGAAGGTTAGAGAGTACCATGGACTCTTTATTTTTTGGCTTTTGGGCAATGTCAGAAACTCTCCTAGGGCTTTTTAACAGGCTGAGCCCAATAGTTTTTGGGCTTGCTAAGACTTACTAGCATTTGTATGGTTTTTGGTCCAAACTACAATTTGTGTTTATATATATATTTTTTCATTGATATTTGCAGGTTATTTAATGAATACGAGGAATATGACTTTGCAAGAACAGGAAGCATTGCAACTGAAAAGGTATAGAGAAACCTTCAATTATTTGACTTGCATGCCAGATTTCCAGGTCAAAAACAACTGTATTGGGTGCATGATTGATCCACTTTGATCAAAGAACTGGAAATCCAATGGCACTCCTATGACATGGCTCTTTTCCCTCCTTTTTGACCCCAAGGAGAAGTACGGTTTTGGTGTCACCTCACAAACTGCATTATACGAATGCTATCCTCAAATTGATACTGCACATAAAATATATATTGTGACATAATTTCATGTTTGATTGTTTCAGATGGAACTTAAGGAAGGTCCTTTGGAGCAGTTTACCCATGAGATGGAGCCCTTTCTTCGGAAGCAAGGAATGCCTGTTCGGTTGAACAAGGGTACATTATTGCTTTTTTGCTGTTTGGTTTCCTTTATATGGAAGTGAATGTAAATACGTATTTAGCTTGTGCTGCATTATCAAATTAATCATGGTCTGCAGGTGTTGTGGAGCTAGTTTCAGATTTTGTTGTTTGTGAAGAGGGAAAGCACTTGTCACCTGAGTCGGCTCGAATATTGGTTGGTCTAATCTTTAAAATCTTTAACTTCACTTGTTCCATTTCATCATCATCTTCTTCCCTATTGCCCTATTTCATATTCTTATTTTGGATAATCAGGAGGCTATGAGACCTTGGGCTATAAGTAGGCATAGGCCTCTGATCTCTAAGTGGATCAATTTTGAATCTGCATTCGATGGACTTTTTCCGTAGGAAACCTCGTATGCATACGCATGATTTTTCAGGGTTAGAAGAAAAACTGTTAACGTTCTTATTAGTTATTAGTAGTGTGCTTTGACACACGACTTGCAGCTCAAAGTTGATCCATTTGTCAGTTCAGCTTTTCTTGCATCAGTTATGGAATAATTGATACTGTATGAGTTATTATCTAATAAATTGTATATCTTTTATACAATTCTCTTATTACGTGGTTCTGCATTTGTGAGTGGTTTTCAACTTCTAGTTGGAGGAAGGAATTCATGGTAGATCTGTTACTTATTTGCAGCGATTATTGGGCATCAAGATGGCTACTTTCCGACTTCACTTAATTTGCAGATGGAGTCCTGAAGATTTTGAGCTATACAGAGAAGGGCAAGATGAGTCAGATGTTGAATCTGCATAAAACTGTGGGGCTTGTCATTGTACTTCTTGAATTAATGTACAATCCTGATACGAGAATGATCCATCTAAATCATCGTGTGTAATACAAGTTAATGCAGTCCAATATGCAGCCTCTGTGTGTGTTTGTAGCGCAAAGTAACAGAGTTTTGTACCTTAGAGGAAGCTTCATTTTTATCTTTCAATTTTGCCTGCATGCCGCTGGACCTCATTTTTGTTTTCATTTTTTTGGACTACTTGAAGAAATTGGAACCAGATTATTTTGTTCATTTTTATGTAGAATATTTACAAGGTAAATTATTATCATTAGTAGATTATTATTTCAACTTATTTTTAGCTCATTGGGACAGGAACTTGAAAACCTAGCAAACAGCAGGTCAAATTGAGAAAATCTCATGCAATATTTAGTTGAATGTGTACCTATATCAAAATGTAAACAGCTGAATCTTAGTGTTAGATTTGGCTGCACTGTACCAGATAATGTCGATATGGCAACAGCAGATCCTTGTATTAGGATGTTTGCTTGCTCTTAAACGCACTCGGTCGAACAAAGAACAAATTGATTTGTACATTTAACGATGCATATTTCATTATAATTTCTGTTTATTCGATTGTTAATGTTGCATTTGTATTTATACTAATTAGAAAGTATTTTAAAATAAAAAAAAGTTGTGAGTTATAAATATTGGATTTTTTTTTACATATTCTATTAAATTATTTTTTTTCTTTATAATTTTTTTATCAAATTATCATTTACAATTTCAAAATTTCATCTCCATTGATCAAATTCATTTTTGGAAAATATATATTCATTTTATTAATTTAAAAATATAAATTTATTTTTTATTATTATAAAGAAAATTTACTATTTAATGTATATTTTTTTTTAATTTTAAAAAATATATTAAAACATTCTTAAATTCTTTTTAAAAAAATCAACTAATACTATTAGTTTAATTGTTAAAATTTTTATCATGTAGTTTTTATAGTATAAAAAATTTTATTAGTTAATTTCTTAATTTTTATGAAAATATATATTAATTATTCTAGCGAATTTATTTTTTTAAAAAAAATAATATTTAGTTTTTGTAATATAAAAAATTTATTAATTAATTTTTTAATTTTAAAAAATACGTTAAAACATTCTTAAAATATTAAATAATATATTAATTAATTTTTTAATTAATTTAGTGGTTAAATATTTTATTATTTAATTCTTGTATATAATATTCGTTAGTACTTAATTTTATATTAACTTATTTTTATTAAAAATTTAAAAATAAATAATAAATAATATATTGTTTATAATCTCATAATGATTATACTATAGTTGTATAGTATATTATCTTAAAAAAATCAATATCAAAATAAAACTACAAATTTATAAAACTATAAATATGGGAGAGAATCACAAATAATTTAACTAATCATTTTATTTAACAAACTTATAAACAATCATGTTATCGAACTTATTTTGTAAGACTTATTTATGAGCTCATAAGATATTCAATAAGTTTATTTCTGAATCTATTCAACAAATTAGCTATTAAATAAAATACTATTGCATTCAAAATTATCTCGTCCATCAAATAAAGAAAAAAAATTAAATTTTTATCAAACTAATTCTAAAATAACTCGCAAATTATTTGATTTATTTATAACCCTAATTTAAGTGGTTATTATTTAACCAAGTTTTAAATAATCAGTGATTAATACCTTTAGAACATAATTCTGCCTATTCTTAGTTTTGTTTCATTCTAAAAATATATCACTTATGTGGTAGATTCAAATTAGACTCTTAATTTCCTAATAAAGAATTCATATATATATACATGTTGGGTCTTAACGTTTTATCTATTACATTAAATTCTAATGCTTATATTTTAGTCAAGTCGAGCTTATTCTGTAGTAAAGAAAGTTAGGAATTCAAATTTTTCGTACTTCATTTCTTTGATAATTTATGAAAAAGAGAAAAAAAATCTAAACAGCCAATTAATCCATATTTATTACAAATTATCTAAAATTATCCAACTGATTAACTGAAGAATCGGTTTACCATTCAGTATTTGGAGGGGGAAAAAAGGAAAACCATGCAAAAATGCTAATTTAAGAAAATCACAAGCCTATAAAAGCTTGCACGCAGCAAGCTTTTTATTACCCGCCAGGGCAAAGAAACCATCACATATCTCTGTATGCTACCACTCCTCTCCGATTTTTCGCCCATTAGCCCTGGCCTAGAATTATCTACAGGGCTAATCATCGGGGGGAAAGATTCGTAAAAGAGAAAAAAGAAAAAAAAAGGGTAGAAGAGAAGCATATAAACAAAAAAAAGAAGGGAAATGCTCGCAAAAATAGTTGTTTCAGGGATTTCCCTGATACTTGTCGTCGGTGTAGTCATCGGAGTTGTGGTTGCTGTCAACCGCAGTAATGACAGTTCAGAGAACACTGAAGACTTGTCACCACAAATGAAGGCTGTTACACAAATTTGTCAGCCAACTAATTATAAAGAAACTTGCACCAAGGTCCTCGGTTCAGCCAACAGCACTGATCCTAAAGAGTTGATTAAAGCAGGGATTTTAGCCATATCGGATTCAGTGACGAAATCCATGAATTTGAGTGAGGATCTTGTAGTAAACGGTGGTAGTAACGAGCCACGTACAAAACTTGCTCTGGAGGATTGTAAGATACTACTGAAAAATGCTTCTGATGAGCTTAACGATATTCTTGCAAAGGTGGGTGAGAATGATCTGAAAAGCATAGCTGAGCAAGCTGATGATTTTCGAATCTGGTTGAGTTCTATCATCTCCTATCAGGAATTGTGTATTGATGGGTTTGATCATGATAGTAACTTGAAATATTCAGTTCATAATAGTACTGATTACGGTAGTGAACTAACAGATAATGTTCTGACTATTCTTGGTGGGATTTCAAAAATCCTGGAAAACTTTGGTCTCCATCTTAATCTTCCATCCACCAATTCTCGTCGTCTCCTTAGAGCTGATGGATATCCAACCTGGGTATCTGCTGCTGATCGTAAGCTCTTGGCCGCTGGAAATGCAGGCAAGCCTGCACCAGATGCAGTAGTTGCTCTAGATGGCAGTGGGCAATTCAAGTCTATTAATGCAGCTATAAACTCATACCCAAAAGGCCACCAGGGCCGATTTGTTATTTATGTTAAAGCTGGAATCTATAACGAGCTCGTCAAGGTGCCAAAGCGCCAGCCTAATATTTTCATGTACGGTGATGGACCAAGGAGGAGCATTATCACCGGAAAGAAGAGCTTCACCAGTGGTTTTAACACCTGGAACACTGCTTCCTTTGGTAAGTTTGAACCTCACAAGTTATTTCCTTATAATGCTATAAAAAATCAGACTTTCAGTGGGATAAAAATGGCTATTTGTCACTGAGTCGTTACAAAAACTGTGACACTAAAAGTTTTAGTGACGAATTTTAGTGCCATTTAGAAATTTTAGTGTATTTTTAGTTGCGAATTTTTTCCCACTAAAACTTCGTCACAAAAGATTCAATTTATTACAGTGTAACCTGGCAGCAAATAATTGATTTATATTTTGCATCTGCAGTGGTTGAATCACCAGGGTTCATCTGCAAGGGGATGGGATTCCAGAACACTGCAGGTCCTGATGGTCACCAGGCAGTTGCCATGCGAGCTAACTCTGACATGTCAATTTACCACAACTGCAGGTTCGATGGATATCAAGATACATTGTTGTACCAAGCAGGCCGTCAATTCTACCGGAACTGTGTCATCTCCGGCACCATAGATTTCCTCTTCGGTTACGGTGCAGCTGTGATTCAAAACTCCTTGATCATAGTCAGGAAGCCTAATCCAAACCAATCCAACACAGTGACAGCAGATGGCAAGAAGGAAAGGGGACAACCAACTGGACTTGTAATTCATAACTGCAGAATTGTGCCTGAAGTAAAACTCGACCCTGAGAGACTAACTGTGAAAACATACTTGGGCAGGCCCTGGAAACAATTTTCAACCACTGTAGTAATGGAATCACAAGTGGGAGATTTGATTCAGCCTGAAGGGTGGATTCCATGGGATGGAAACTTATTTCTTGACACTTTGTTTTATGCTGAGTATGCAAATAGTGGACCTGGTGCCAATACTGCAAGGAGGGTGAAGTGGAAGACACTTCATTTTCTTAATAGGATTGAAGCTCAAAAATACACCCTCGGAACTTTTCTTGCCGGCTCCGGTCAATGGGTTAGAGCTGCTGGAGTTCCTTTCTTGCTTGGGCTCAGGAGATAGAATCAGTGCAGAATCAGCTATAAAAACTGAAAACTGAAATACTACTAATATAAAATAGGAGAGGCATAGAAATAATGATAAAAAGGCTTATATAATTAATTTCCTGTTGTTTCAGAAGTAACATTTCTTTCTTTCTTTCTTTCTCTTAATGGTATTGATTTATGATTTTTATTTTTATTTGTTTATCTTTTTAGCATTTGAATGAAGAAAAAAAAGTCTAGTGTTTAATGTATTTTATGATTTATTATGAATTAATGATACCTTATATTATTATTATTACTATTAAATAACAATCTCGCATTCACAGACTTAGTTTAGTATTAAGTGTATCTGAATAAAATTGAGAAATCTCATATTCTAAATATCCAATTCCCATTTCATAAAAAAAAAAAAAAAAAAAAAAAAAACCTCCACTGTTTGCAAATAGCTTTAATTTCTCTACTTTTGGAATTGCACCAATTCAAAAATCCTATTAGTTGAATATCAACTTTTTGATACTTTTATCCAATAGATATGCAACAACGGTTGAATACGAAACCTCCATAAATTGCCTATACCTTTAATCCAAACCCTCCCTTAATATTCCTTAATTCACATTTTAAAATTTTGTTAAAATAGCCCAGCGCAATGCTAATTGATGAGCTTTCATCGACTTGGCAAGGGTATTTGTCCAAGGTTTTCACACACAGAGAAAGAGATTAAGAATGACGTGCATTGTTTATAGGCAAACTCGTGAACCAAAGATGGAAAAATTTAGACAGAAGAATCTTGATCCTACTAAGACACAAAGTTTACAGCTTCATAAAAAAATAAACAAAAAACTACACAGCTTGTTCCCCAAAGAACAAGTCTCCATTCATGATGCTGCATGTTCAGCTTTTTTACCCTCTAAAAGCTTTAGCTCCTGGCGCCAGCTTTCCAATTTTGCCAACTTCTCCAACTGCTCTGGTTTCATATCCTCTGGTGCAGTCTTCTGCTGCTGACCTTCTGCTATCCGAACCTGCACAAAGCAATCACGCTCATATGAATCAATCACATAGGCAAAGCCAACGTTGTTTTGCTCGAGTCACAGTAGAATGTTCATTAGCTCTGAAGTTTTCATAAAACCTATAGACACACTACCAAGAAGGGAACCGTTTGCAAATTTGAAATGGGGAATATTCAAATTGTGGTATAAATAGCTAGTGAAGTCTAAGAGCTTAATCACATCGTTATTAACATCATTCCCCATTTTTATCATAAAGCCAGTTGAGTCACAAACCAGCAGTAAAGTCCAAAGTCCTAAGGATCCAGGTTATACACCAATCTGGCAAAAAAAAAAGTTTTAAACCAATAATACCTGAATGATTGAACATTGATCAAGGCGTGTGACATGATATCTGTAAACTAATTTGGTTTTACACCAATAGTGTCAAGTAGAGTTGTCATGTTTCTCATAAGGGGGATAATGATCTATAGAGTGCATGTAGAAGAGTATCGAAGCGATTGGGTGTAAGGAGTTAAAGCATAATTAAGAAATACATGTTCCTTACAATCAGGTACAGACAAATAAGGTATCATTAGATTAGAAGATCTGAATCTGTCCATATTTGTAATAGGGCGAGTTGAGGAAGATAATATCCATAGAGTTAAAGAACAGCAGTTAAAATAGAGCATTTCAGTTAAGGTGCTAGGTGATGTGTGATTAGAAGACTGTGTTAGCATAGTTACAGTGAGAAATCAATGGTGGAAGCGAATGAATTGATTCATAAGAAATGAAGGAAACATACACCAAGGAGAATTATACACGGAGATGTGTAATTTATAGGTTAATTTCAACTGGTTAGAGATTCCAACATAAATGAGTTTTTCCTTTTACTGGATGTATTTATGAGCAAACACTTGCAAATACTTGGGATGTGTACAAGAAGTGCAAATATATAGCAAAGTGGGGCAATATACCCTTTCCCCACTTTACTCAGTAAGTGGTATAAGCCAATATTTTCAGGCATCCAAAAATATAAAGGTGATAAAAGGGAAGAGGTTAAGTATTTTGTGCAATAATCATGATAAGGAAAACAATATTATATGCACATTGGAAGACAAGGATCCATGCACAGGAAATGGATATGTATGTATGCTGGGTGATTATACCTTCTTTTTAAGTGCCCGAATTCTTTTATCAATATCTTGAGATGGAGCACTTGTATCTGAAACCTCTGTTGAGTCTGCAGGAGTACTACTGACAGGATTTGCAGAAACAGCTAGCTCATTCATTTGAGATGTCAATGACTTGACAGATTCTGATGGATGACCTAGGGGTTCAGCAGGTAACACTTCTTCATTTTTCATGTCATCATCAACCATTGCTTCCAAGTTCTTACCTTTCTCAAGAGAAGCCTGCTAATAATAATAATATGTTAATCTAACTTTTGTTCAAACTTACAGTATAAGGACATAAAAATTTTATTAAAAAACTAACTAAACATTAAAATTCACGAAGTTCTTAAGAACTTGATTGCAAACTTTTAAGGTTTTATGATGAACAAACTACGCAAGAGTTCACATAAAATCTAGCATTATGACATTATATGGTATTAACAATGAAACCAAGTAAACACAACTCTCACAATAAACATCCTCCATCGCTGGCTGGTGGCAGAGAAATCTGACAGTTTTCAAATGACTGAATATGCATATATACTCTAACATACCACACACACAGAACAGGTTGCAATCCTTTCAATTTTGCTTGAAAGTTGGTTAATAAAAAATGCCAATGCATAGCAAAGTAACCAGTTCAGAATTCAGAGCACCCAGAAGTTACACAGACATTGGTGCAGAGCAGGGTTTAGCAAAATTAACTCATCTAAATATAATTTCCTACTATATTTGACATGTCTATTCTCGACCTAACTTCCTATTGCAGTCTGCATAAGATGAGTTTGCAAATATTGTTTGCCGAGTCATAGAGACATGAAATTTGTGTGGACAGAAGCTCCAATAACAGCAAAGCAACAAATAAGATTTAACAATTGAGATCTTTAAAGTTGATCCCCGAGCTAAGTTTAAGTTTAATGACTTCCCTACCAAGTTGTAAGGTGATTAGACAGCTCAAATAAAAGCACCTATTGAAATCCTAATGAAGTTCCTATGTTTGACAAAGTGACTATTCCAAATGTAGGTGTCACCAGCAAAATTTCCCCATATTTGACCAAGCAACATTTTATTAGATTTAGAAACTTGGGCTTAGGGCTGAGCACCCATATGTTAAGCCGAAAAATCAAATGAACCAATTTAATTCAGTTATTTGATAAATCAATTTGGTTTAATTATTGTTTTAAAAGAATTTTTCGTTTTTTGGTTCAGTTCAGTTGTTAAGGTGAAAAACTGAAATAACTGAACCGAAATTGCCTGCTTAATGCTACACAGGTTTACTGCCTTCCAGAACCTACCTATTTAAGTTTATTTTTCTCCTTTTGCACTTCTCTCAGCTGATCAAGTAACCCCATAACCCTCTTCCCTTCTTTCTGTTCTTCCCTTATTCCCTTATTATTTTTCTTCATCCCTTCTACCACTCTTCTTCTTCCTTCTCCCTTCTTCATCAGTTCATCTCCCAATAATCACCAACAAAGAATTGACTGCCAACACACCACAGACCGCCATCACAAGTGGATCAACAGCTCAGGAGACCTCTTATTGCATGCAAGGCTAAACTTGATTAAAATCCTCATTTTTTCTTTCATGTGAGACTTACAGGAATAAATAACTTGATTGGCTTTAGCTACGGCTGGAATTAAAATAAATTGTAAAAATGTTTAGTACTCAAAAGGTTTTCATTGTGCAATTGTGATTAGAATGAGATGGCTACAACCAATACTATCCCAGCTTTTTGTCAATTAAATTTAGCTAACTGGTGCAAGTGGTGGTGTACAGTAAATCTAGTAACTGCACAATTACTCCTAACTTGCACAAATCAATGATACAAAAATGTTCCAGATTACATACCATGATTAGTTATCCCCATTGGCTGGACAATAAACATAGAACAGAAGAATAAAATGTCCATCACAAATAAGAACTGTGAAATTGACACAAGACCAAAAGAACAAGTGAGGAACATACCTGTAACCTCTTCTCCTTCTTTCTTTCATTCCTCTTTACTGATTTTGTCTTAGGTTTTACATCCATAGCTGGATCATATCCTGGAGGCACCACCTGAGATTCCATTTCCTTTTTCCACTGCATCAAAAAAAAGACAATGAAACTCTATCATTTGTTATCCACTTTCACCGAGAAAATCATGTCAAGCTTTTCTATCCCTTTAAATTACAGAGAAGCCACTGTAAAAGAAAATTACAGTTCTTTTAGTTTCTAAGTTTTTGGAAATTGGCAAACTGCAAAAGATAAGGCGCCCATTCAGACATGCCTATCTCAACAATTTTGACCAATTTTAGCAGAGCTTATATTGTGTAAGCAACAAATCATAGGAAGGAGGAATCTAATCTTTCCTACATCTTTTTGTTGGATCAGCAAGTCAACAATAATTTTGTCCATAGATATAGTAGATACCCCATTTCAAATAGTAGTACAAGTCTTAAGACTGCATGGTAAATGATTCAAGGAAATACACCAAAGAAAACAAAAAGCAAAGTTGTTTTTCCAAAAATGGTAGTAACTATGGATTTCTTTCAAAGAAAATGGAAATTACGCGACGACGTAATGGTTATTTCAAAAAATGATGGAGCATTCATAGTTTCAAACCCAGTTTGATTGCTTCATTTATATCTCTGCATCCTAAGAATAGCGGAGATATAGATTTTGGCTGTTTGAGGAGGATGGTCCATCATTACCTTTATTTCACATTTTCAATACTAGCACCACTCATCGCATAAAGAACTACATTTGGACATCAAATATGTTTGAATTTACAAAAATTCAACTTTCTTTTTGAATTTTAAAGCACCCGAACATATAAAAAAAAAAAAAGCTTCACTCGCACATTAGCCAAACATGAACAAAAGATTAATGGTGTTCTACAGGAATATGTACATGAAAGAATATATATTAATACATTAGCAAAAGGGTTACCAGGGTGCCTTTAGATTGGTAGATGGCAACTTCGTCTTGGGGTACATAACCAGCGCGAATCCGGATGGGTTTTCGGAGAGTACCGTCGGGTCGTCGCGTGGGGGCTAAAATTCTCTCTCCTTCTTTTAGGGTTTTGCTTAACTCGGTCATTTTCTTGAGTTGCTCTTCTTCTCGTCCAACCCCACCACCACCACCACCTCCTCCTCCTCCACCACCATGATTACTGGTAGCCATTGATTAAATAGTATTTGCTTAATTGCGAATTCAACTGGGGTGAGTGATCGATCTATCAATCAATCTAATGATTTTATTGGTAATTTTGTGTTCTGAGTTCAGTCGCTCCTGTTCATGCTTCGCTACAGCTTGCCGCAATTCAAGAAATTGAAATCGTAGTAAGGGAGTTTAAAAAAAAAAAAAACATATAAATGAAAACATAAATAAAATTAAAATTTATTTACTTTTTCTAATTTATGATTAAAAAAGAAGAAAAATATATTTCTATTGTGGTGATTATTTGATTAATTGGTAAGGTTGGATTTGGACCCAATACCAGCAGAATTTAGCTGCAAATTCCATCGTACTCTCCTTTCCAAGAAAAAAAATAAAAGTTATTTTTATTTAAAATTTATACAACTCAATTAAAATTCATTGGTTAATATAATAATACTTTAATTATTGATTATAAAATTTTAGTTATATTTTAATCATTAATATTTAATAATATTTTGTGCATTAATTGTTACATTATAAAATAGTTTAATTTTCCAAATTATTATATCTTTCATATGGAATGAATGATAATTTTTTTAATCGAAATTGAAAGATTTAATAATTCTAAAAGAAGCTACATTTCAATTTCTTTTTATGCTTTCACCCAAAAATTTTGCAATTGTTTTGAATTTGAGCGCCCCTACAAAGCCTCAATGCAAGTTAAAAGTCTTTTTTTTATTCTGACTCTTAGTACAAAATAGTCCACTGAATTTTTTTTTTTTGTCAAAAGAAAGTCAACTGATAATTCAATAATCCAACATCTCATATCACAAAAGGTCATTGATTTAACCTTTATGTCCCCTTCTTTTTTTTTAAAAAAAAAAAGTCAAAAGGAAAGTTAAAGATATTATCCAATTACAAACATGAAAGGCCTCAGATCACTGCAGGTTTTTTTGTAAAATTAGGGGCGGTAAAAGTTTTATTTGCGAATTTGAAATTGGTAAATTTTTATTTGTCAATTTGGAGTTTGCTTACTAAATGGTAGGCGAAAAGAGTGTCTGGCGCCTCTTTGAAAGACGCCAAATGAAGTCTTGGCGCCTATCAAAGAAACCAAGCATGGCCTAACGGCCCTGATGCCTCTTTGAGAGGCGTCAAGCGTGGGCAGAAGGCCCTGACGCCTCTCAAAGAAACGCCAGAGCAAGTCCTGGCAGCCCTCACCCCTCTCAGATAAGCGCCATGTCAAGTGCTCGCTCAAAACCCTCGAAAATATATTATTATTAATAATATATTTATAAAATAAAAATATTATATATTATTATTTTAATATATTATAAATAATAAATTAATATTATGGGATTTGTATATATTAAAACTAAAACTATAATAAATGTAGATACTTTTTATTAATGTTTAAATAAAATTAATAATTTATAATGAAAAAAAATAGTAAATTTAATAATGATATAATTAAATTTAATTTAAAAAATAAGAATGAAATTAATAACAATTAAATTTAATTATACAAAAATTCACATAATATTCTTAATGATGTCTAATGATGACCATGTAAATGACCGTCCGTGCCACAATGTCGTGGTCTCCTCTCATCAGAGCGTCTTGTGTTGTACCAACGCCCGTCAAATGATGGTTCCTGTTGAGTCTCTTGAGAATTTCCAACATCATCGTCAGCCATAGATATATTTAAATAAGGAGGTTGAGATCGAGGTCTTGAACTCTCCCCAACAACTGGATCTTGAGTTGCAAAGCCGAAACCTCCTGAATAAGGGGTTGCAGAAAATAACTCAGGAAAATCCGAAGAAAACAAGGTAAGTCGGCTTGGGGGATCATCTAGTGATTGTCGAGGGAATGTTGAAAAAACAGACTCTGATGGAGTATGTGGTTGCGCAGGGGAGAAGAAGTCGAACGACGTGCTAGCCATGCCTTCCCCTCTAGTCTGATCGTAACTGGAAGGAGTTGGAGTAAATGACTGAAAAGGCATAGAAGAAGGCCCTAGTGTCCATCCTGTATACTGACTCTGAAAATCATCTCCATAAGTGGGCATTTGTGAAGATTGGCCCAATTCTGTATATGAGCCGTATGGATGGAATGCAACCGGTGATGGTATCTGCATTACACCAGGGTTTGGCGTAGGCCGTGGAATCTCCGTCTCCCTTGATGCCTGGTAGTGTGGCGACGATGTCGTGGAGGATTCCTGGAGGAGGAGGGTGCGTCATGTACATCATCTGGAAGCTGTTGGGAAGGTGGCGCCGGTTGTGGAGGTGGTATTTGGGAAATGCGATCGAACAAACGAAGTGTATGAAACATTGAATTAACCGCATTTCCAATCTTGTCTACTATTGGGTGATGAACTTGACTCGCCCATAAGCGGCAGTTTTCCAGACCATCCTCCTGCAAAATATATTTATTAAGATATTTATCCCAAAAGTTAAGTAATGTATATATTTATATAATTAATACATAAATCATAGTGACTCGCCCATTACCACAGCGCCGATTGATGCACCATTTTGAGACACCCACCGACGTGCAATCATTCTGTACCATTCCATATACTGTGAATGGTAATGTAACGGCTGGGTCATAGTATTGCTGGCGATAATCCATCGGTGCCTTGATTCCCATAGCGTAATCCAATGTTGGTTCTCGGCCATCCAGTTGGTAGCTGAAGAAGTTAATTTTATTGAAGGAAAAATTACTTTTTAGTCCCTGAGGTTTAACGTAATTAACACTTCTGTCCCTCTATTTTGGTGACCTAACACTTAAATCCCTCACCTTCTCTTCCGTCCGAATTCGTAATCCTTCTATCCAAAATGGCCGTTTGGTCAAAGAGTCTAAGGTGAGATGTGAAATTTTTTACCAAAAATGCCCTTAATGAGCTTAATAAAATCTTTTAAAGGAAGAGTGACGAAGGCATAAACTTACAGGTGAAGGATCTGGGTGGTCGAAAACATCAAAAGGAAGCGAGGCAACGGCAAGTACATTAGGTGAAGGGTTAAGGGGAGGAAAGGCCTTTGTGGGTTTGTTGCTGTGTTCATCATCGTCTCTCTCTTATGTCAAAGGCAAAGTCCAGTAGGTCGTCCATGATGAAGCAGGCTGCCGAGTCAAGAGACTCCATTTTTGGATAGAGAGAAGTGAAAGAGATTTATCAGAAATAGCAAAGGGAAGGAAGGGTTGGTACTAATAGAGAGAGAATGTGGGTTTGGGTATATGAATTATCATGAGTCGAGGGTTTTTGGGTGGGAATGAAGGGATGATAAATTTTGGATTTTTTAATTTTTCTTTTTTTATTTTTTATTTATAAAATCTTGCATTGGATAAGTATCCATATGCGCTTCACGTCCTTTTCTTGCAACTTCATTAACACACCCTACTCTAATTAACTTCCGTGTGCTGAAGGAGAGAGAAGATATGAGGGAGAGAAGAAGGATGGAGGAATTTTACGTTGAGAATGATTTATTAAATTCATTAAGGGTATTTTTGGTAAAAAATTTCACCTCACCTTAGACTCTTTGACCAACCGGCCATTTTTGTAACGACCCGGAAATCCGGACCGCTACCGGCGCTAGGATCCAGATCGGCTTAAGGCCGCCGGGACCCGTAGCAAGCCTAACATGCATCCTGTATAGCTGGTATAATCCCATACATGATCAAACATAAGCATAAACTTTAAAGTATAAAACTGTAAACTTCTTCTTTAACCCGTTTGACCTGTGTATGCACTATGACTGAACTCATAGAACCCCTAGGGTCAGCATACCCCTTTGTCAAACTCGGTCCATCACATGAAACACATAAAATAAAACTCATGTACAAAGGGATTAACCAACTCGGGCCAAGCACAATACTATAACTCTGATCATATAACAATACAACTCTTGTTACATCAATACATAACCTTACATTACATCATGTCCACAACTATTCTATTACATAATCATGACCATGGACGTAACCTGCTGATCTCCTGACTATCTCTATCTACTCTGCACCTGCAAGACTGGGGTTAGGGGAGAGGGGTGAGCTAGAAAGCCCAGTGAGCAGAAACTAAAATTATTTGCTTTAATTCCTCCATTTTTAGGTATCTTATTGTTCATTTTATTATTATTATAGTTCCTCCATTTTTAGGTATCTTATTAAGTAACTTTTTCTTGTTCATGCTTTCATGAAATGCAACACATCACAAACATATCACATCAAGGATGAATTTGTCACCTATAGCCCTCTACATACTGTAGTACGTCCAACTATACCAGGGGCGATGAGGCCACACCTAGTATTCGCTTACATAACTCATATCATAACAAGTCCAACTACACCAGGGGCGATTAGGCCTCACCTAGTGTTCGCTTACATAACATAGTACCAGGGGCGACCTGGTCTTTCTGTCTCATATCATACCATGGCATATCATATCATATTATCTCATCTCATACTGAGGGCTAAGGATCATCCAACATCCATCCACATCAACAACATATTATGCAATGCATCATATTCGTGAGTTCTAATGCAAAACAACCTAATACATATATCATGGCATTTATGATGCATGGATCATGCTCTAAAAACATTTAATTTCTTAGTTTAAAACATTAGGTTTAGTTCCACTCACCTGAGACTAACTCTGCACCGATTCTGAAATGGTTGACACTGCTAAACACCTTGGTTCCTCGGGTCCAATCCTACACAGGTGGACTCCAGTGAGGGACCAAACATACATAAACATAACTCTACTATACTCCCCAAAAACCCCCTAAAACATCCTGAAAACATCACGTAAAAACATGCAAGAAAAGTCTGGACAGGGCACTTTCGGCGGCACCTTCGGCGGCCGAAAGTCCAGACAGATCCGAAAGTCAGGCAGGTTCGGCGGCACCTTCGGCGGCCGAAACTCCCAGACAGAGACGAAACTCATGCATGTTCGGCGGCACCTTCGGCGGCCGAAAGTCTCGGACAGAGCCGAAACTCCAACTTTCGGGGGCAGGCTTCGGCAGCCTAAAGCTGCCTCCCAAGCTGGTTCGGCGGCCGAAAGTCCCTTCGGCTGCCGAACCTGGTTTCTGCCAAAGGGCAAAAACTTGGTTCTTCTTGCTCATTCCAACCCCCTACACAACCAATCATGCAAAGACCTATTCTACAACATGCATACTCAAGCATACAAGCTCCTAAGGGTCTCAAACTAACTTAAACCCCAACTACAACACTCAAACAAGGCACATTGCTCAAGAACATGCACATTGAACCCATAAACATAAAAGAAACTTCAATAAGCCTACTCATGCATTTCTACCCCATAGGTCTACTTAAAACTTTCTTAAAACATGCAAGAGAGGTTGGATCTAAGCTTACCTCTTGAAGATCGAGAGGGAAAAACGATCCTAGCTTGGAGGTAGGGAGAAATCCGCTCTTTGGTCTCCAAGCTTCCAATCTTACTCTAACTTCAAAACTCTTCAAAAACAAGATGTAACTTGTTAAAAATCTGAAAGATTTGAGGGAAAACACTTAAAATGACCAAAGGAGAGCTAGAGCTCACCGTCGGCCGAAATGGGAGAGGAAACCTCGCCTGTTTCGGTCACGGGGCCTTTTATAGGGCTGGTTCTGCCACCTTTCGGCGGCCTAACGTGCCCCCACATCTCATGCATGTTCGGCGGCCGAACATGAGGTTCGGCGGCCGAACCTTAAGTCTTTCAAACAAGGCTTTCGGGGGCCAAAGGCGCTCCCAAAACCCATCCATGTTCGGCGGCCGAACTTAACTTTCGGCGGCCGAACCTGGTAAAGCCTCCTTAGGCCTTTTTCATTCAAAATTCATTTTCCTTTTTACTTAAAACATAAAATACCTTAAAAACATTTCATAAAACATGGTTTTCCCCTTCTAGAGGTTTCCGACATCCGAGATTCCACCGGACGGTAGGAATTCCGATACCGGAGTCTAGCCGGGTATTACAATTTTGGACGGAAGGACTACGAATTCGGACGGAAGAGAAAGTGAGGGACTTAAGTGTTGGGTCGCCAAAATAGAGGGACAGAAGTGTTAATTACGTTAAACTTCAGGGACTAAAAAGTAATTTTTCCTTTATTGAATGCATATCATCTGTTTGACGTGGTGGTTGTGGAATGGGTTGAGAAAATCCAAACTGTCTCAGCACCCTGTCAGGTTGATGCCACTCAACAATATAAAAACAAATCAGTGGAACAACCGATCTCCATATTTGTCTACCCTGTAGACAGTAATCTGGCATAGCGTCCACCACAACATCAGAGTATGGCTCCCATATAAACTGTGTAGATAAAATAATGTAAAATGTTAAAATTGTATCATTTGAATTGACATATAATTTAAAGGTATAGAATGATGACCTCTTCGGCTTCCATACGGTCAAGTTGGTACCGAAGTTGCACTAGCACATGCATTGTAACTTCGGTAATACTTCTAGCATTACTCCACCTACACAATTTATAGTTTGGAATTAGTAACAAGATGTTGGATTTGATGGTATAGTAGTACACAATTTACAGCACATATCGACTGCCAATCGGTGTATCTGGAAGGGGATGTATCTGGGAGATGGTAGGGGCAATTGTTTTTATTCTATCCCATGCCCAAATTTGTAAAATATGCAGTGGCCCGCCAACTTGCTGCACTTGAGGTGATGTTGCTCTGCAAAGCTCTTTATAAAGCCAAGCAAGGCAGGCTGCACCCCAGCTATATTGACCACAGGTGTTGAAATTAGCGATAGTGGCAAAAATATTAGATTGACCCTATGAGCAGACCGATCAACGAATAGTGATCCACTTATTAGTCGTAATAGGAAAGCCCAAGCATGCCTCTGAATAGTAATATCATCAGCGTACTCTTGAATTTGGTCAAAGTTATCTCTCAACCAGGTGAGTGCAACGGTATTTCCCTTCATAACTTCATGATTCGGGACCAACCTAAGCAAATCTTGACATAGTAATTGCCAAGGTTGTCCTGTAGTCCCAGTAACAGTATTGCCATCAATAGGCAATCGAGATATCAGTCACATATCTTGAAGTGTAACAGTACACTCTCCATAGGGTAACATAAAAGTATGTGTTTCATGTCTCCATCTCTCAACCAAAGCCGTTATGAGGTGGTGATCTAAGTGGAAGAAGTCTAATCTAACAGCTCCGTAAAATCCACTAGCACGGAAATAAGGGATAAGCCTATCATCAATATCATGAACGTGTAATACGGTAAAGGATCTTCGACATGTGATTACACCAGCCTCTTGTGGATCATCCCACACGACTTGGGACCTATGAGATGCTTGGAGATATAGCAATTAAGTATCACGTGGTCCTGGGTTGATGAATAATCTACTGTCATTTGAGCCCTCCATTCCTGCAAAGGGTTATTACAACTATCAATTCCTTATGTCAATAATTTTAATTGCTAGACATGAGGATAACATAACAGAAATAAAAGAATAATGTGAATTTACAAGGCAATTCTTTATTTTGATACAAGTGATGAAGACATTAGTTCCATCAACTATAAACCCTAAACCCTAAACTCAAAAATAGATATCCTAAACCCTAAACTCGATTGTCAATATGTTAACATATTACATAACACGATAAATGCATCTAGACATTTCAACAGCATTTCGGTAGACAATGTGGCAAATATTTTATAAAATCGTCACAATCATTGTCACTATAATCAGACAGGTCATTATTGTGTACGTTGAAATTGCTGGAACATGATAATTGACTATCGTCGTATACACTTGGAAATTCACTTTGTTCAGCATGATATTTATCTAGCCTCATTTCCATAAGCCTAATTTCCTTAAGTAGTTGATCCTTCAGTTTCTTAACTTCTTTACATGTATTGCGAGTCATGTCTGCCGATGTAGCTTTTGGAATAGGCAACTCATGGTAACCACAATAAGCTTCCAATTCGGATTGAATCTCCCACAAACATTGCCAATCAGGTTGAGTAGCAATTGTCGCATTTCTGAAATCAGAAATTTTTTTGGAATGATATCCAACAAATATATGGTTAGCAAAACCTTATTCCAAACAAGCATTAATTGGATGATTTGAAAAACATCGCTTGTGACCATACCATGAACAACTGTTTGGATCAATATATTTGTCTATTAGAGTGTTATGACTATTATATTTTCTCTTTTCTTTGCTTGATTGGCATGCTGATGACTCACGAAGATCTTTGGAGGATGACATTTTCTGGATATAACATGTGTATGATCAAATGGTTAAATGTCATAAATAATCAAGGAATCATAACAAATTACAGATATTTGCAGAAAATAGGCCATGTGAAAATCATAAGTTTTTATTCATAGTACATGTCTTTTTATTATGTCCCGATTGGCCACATATAGAACAGTGATTTTTTCCAGGAATATTAACTTTTGCAACCCTCCAATCCATTTCATTCTGGATCCTCGATGACTTTGGTCGTCCTTTTTTCCTAATTCGGTTCTTGTTTGGAATTAGTGGTAATTCATAATCTGCAGGCCAATAGTCTGAATTACCTAATGGAATGAACATGTCTTCGTAACATTTAATTGACCTTTCGAGAGTGTAGTAGCTATCAACGAATTGCTCATAATCCACAGACCTCGACATGCATGCTGCTATGGCATGTGAACATGGGATACGCATCTCTTGAAATTTACCGCAAGTACAGGTCCCTTCTATAAGCTTAACAACTTGTTTTTGACCTGATTTTGCACTTCGGACTTCAACAACCAAATCATCACGATTAAATGTAGTAACACGATGGCCATTTGCTGACTGTGTATTTTTTGTACGATTTAACCAGTTGACTGGGTGAATCTATAGCCATCTTGTTGCTACCGAAGAAATTGACTCCTTCTAGTATCGAAGTAATACGCACATTGATAAAATATTTTTTCAACCATTGCTGTAATAGGTAAAGCTCGAAAGCCTTTCAACATTCCATTGACAGACTCAATGGTATTAGTCGTCATTGATCCATATCGCTTCCCACCATCATGGGAACGAGTCCACTTCTCCAAAGGAATCTTCACAGCCCATTCAAAGGTCTCGAGATTTACTTCCTTAATTTTATTCATCGTGTCATAGAATTTCCTCTTTTGGTTATGATTAGCTGTTACGGTAAAAATATATTATTGAATATGAATAGGTTATATACAATAAAAATTTAAATTTAAAATAAGTACTCGCAAATGAAGTTTTACCAGCCTTTCGCAAATATTCCTTCACTGTTGTATTCTTGAATTTTGTGTTGTAATTGCTCAAAATGTGCTGTATGCAGTATCGATGGTGTCCACTTGGTGGTTGCCACCAATCTTGTTCCATAGATTTCTTAATTCCAATGTGACAATCAGAAATGACACATAAATCTTCGCGTTCTGTGACATAAGCTCTCAAACAAGACATGAACCATCCCAATTATCTGAATCCTCCTTCTCGACTGTAACGACCCGGAAACCGGACCGCTACCGGCGCTAGGATCCAGATCGGCTTAAGGCCGCCGGGACCCGTAGCAAGCCTAACATGCATCCTGTCACTTGGTCAAATCCCATACATGATCAAAACATTAACATAAAAACTTAAACATCCGATGTATATATTGAGCTTGACCTGTATGCCACATAACTGAAAACATAAAGAAACCCCCTACTAGAGCCCTCAACAAAAGCTCTAGCTGGGTCAACATAACATACATCAAGCTGGACTCACATCCGATGAACCAAAACCTAACCTGTGCATGCATCCAAACCATAAACATAAGACCTCCACTAGAGTCCTCATCAAATACTCTAGCGTGGTAAACATCACATGCCACAAGTTTGGTTCAAACTCAACTCAACATTAAAACATTACATACATCATGTACTAAAAAGGGACTAACCAAGTCTTAGGGCCAAGCACAGTACTCATCCATAAACATAACTCTACTTTACGTTACATTTTATTACATTATCTTGCAATACATTATATCAATTTCCATTACATGTCCACACTAAAGCACTAATCTATTACATAAGCATAACATTACCCTTGCCGACTTTCCGAACGCCCTCATACCTGCAAACCTGGGGGTTAGGGGAAAGAGGTGAGCTAAAAAGCCCAGTAAGCAGAACAGGGAAACAGTAATAAATCATATGTTTTCATGGAATGCGTCACAGCACAAATATTTCACATCACGGTTGGACATGACCACCAAAACTCCCTCTGTCTGTAACATATCATAGTGCCCGGCCCTTCGGGCTCCTCAGGACTTCATTATGCCCGGCCCTCAAGGGGCTCCTCAGGACTTCATTAACATATCATAGCTAGGGCTATTGGGGTCGCCTTGGTCCATCCACATCAACAACAATTTATGCAATGCAGCATATTCGTGATTTCTAATGCAAGCAATCTACTACATATACATGGTATTCATGATGCGTGAAACATGCTTAAAACATTTGAGTTAGTTCTACTCACCTCTGGCAGACGCTAGACTGACTCTGCAACAGCTAACTCTGCTGGCCTCCTCGGTCTTTCGGGTCCGATCCTACGCAGGTGGACTCGAATGAGGTGTCAAACACACTCTAAACAACTCATAAACAACTCCCCAAAAACCCCCTAAAACAGCACCAAAACATGCATAGAAAACACCCAAGAAAGGGCTGGACAGGGCACTTTCGGCGGCTGAATGTGCCTTCCAGAGCCGAAAGCCATGCAGGTTCGGCGACAAGTTCGGCGGCCGAAGGTTCTCCCAAATCCGAAAGTCAGGCACTTTTGGGGGCGCTTTCGGCAGCCGAAACCCCTTCCAGAGACGAAACTCATGCATGTTCGGCGGCACCTTCGGCGGCCGAAACTCCCCTCTAGAGCCGAAAGTCCAACTTTCGGGGGCAGGGTTCGGCAGCCAAAACAAGCCACCACAAGTAGGTTCGACGGCCGAAAGTACCTTCGGCGGCCGAACCTAAGTTCTTCCAGAAGGACAGAACTCAACCTTCTCATGCATTACCAGCCTCCAAACCTTCCAAAACAACCCAAAACCTCACATGCTCTCTCCCAAACATGCATACACACTCCCACAAGCATAAACTAGCCTAAACCTTCAACACATCATCACATAAACATACAATGAGTATAAACCCACATAAACCTCAACATGCATATCTACCCATACTCAAGCATTAAAACTTCCTTAAACTTACTTAAAACTTCATTAAACACAAAGGGAAGCAAGGATCTACACTTACCTCTTGAAGATCGAGGGTTGACGCGATCCCTAACTTGGAGATGGGAGGAAACTAGCTCCTTGGGTCTCCAAGTTCCCAAAACTTGATTCAAGCTTTAAAACTCTACAAAACAACCATAAAACTTATAAAAACCTTGGGAGATTGAAGAAAAGTCATGAAATGAACCAAAGGAGGCAAGAACTCACCTGAGCTCGAGAATGGGGAGAAAACTCACCCATTTTCGGTCTGAGGGCCTTTTATAAGTAGCCGGCCAAACCTCCTTCGGTGGCCAAAATTGCCTCCTAAACTTCACCACGTTCGGCGGCCGAACTTGGGGTTCGGCAGCCGAACCTGGTTTCTTCCCTCAAAGCCTTTGGAAGCCTAAAGCACTCCCGAAACACCTCCATGTTCGGCGGCCGAACTTGAGGTTCGGCGGCCGAACCTGGGTCCTTCCTCCGTGGCCTATTCTTTTCAAACTCAATTTCTTTTCCATTTAAAACAATAAAATCATGTGAAAACATTTTAGAAACATATTTTACCCCTCTAGAAGACTCTGGCATCTTCAGAATTCCAGATTCCAACGGAGATTCCGCCGGAAAGTAGGGATTCCGATACCGGAATCTAGCCGGGTATTACATCGACAATTGCAAAAGCCAATGGAAATATCTGATTATTTTCATCAAGCCGTGTTGCACACAATATACACCCACTATATTTACCGTATAGGAACGTACTTTCAACAAAAATTACTGGTCGACAATGCTTGAATCCTTCAATAGATTGACGATAAGCCCAAAACATGCGATCAAATACACGAGAAGTACGATCCAAACGATCGTTTATGTAATGGGGATCATCTTCAATTACGAAGATTGAACCAGGATTGAAGTGGCACACTGCATTCATGTACTTATGGAGCCTTCCATACGATTCATCACATCCACTAAAAATTTTCCTAATTGCAAATTGTTTTGCCTTCTATGTCTTTGAATATGTTGGTTCATATCCAATTTTATCTCTAACTTCTGCCTGAAGTGTTTTTATTTTAATGTGTGACTGTTCTTCTATCATAGGCAAGATAAATTGACATATAAATTTATTATCCAATTGAGGATGGTCTTTTTTAACCATTGGATTAGAATATGTATGCGGCCCATCATACGATACAATTCGCCAAACCTCAGATCTCTCCTTCATTGATGCACGCAGATGTCATTTACAGTTATATTTTTTATATTTGCATTTAATACTATATGTTTTTGTCTTGGTCTCATCAAAACAAAACTTATGATGTCTACGCAAATGATACTCCTTTGCTGCAGCTATGACAGCATCTCTGTTCGGAAAAATTATCCTAACAAAAAACTCTTTATTCGGATTCCAAAACATTTCAGTCGGTGGCTTTGCATAAGGGTCTACACGCATCAATTCAAAATCTATTTTTGAAAATAGGGGTGGATGCACAAGTGGCAAAATAGGATTAGTATACTGAGAAACAACATTATCATCAGCTGATAATAATTCGTCGTCCTCAATCCAACCACTTTCATACTCGTTAATGTCAGAATCAGATAACCTCTCTGAATCAACATATTCATCATCTTCATCAACAACTTCATTGACAATATTATCAACACTATTCAGGTTAAAGTCTTCAGTGCAAAAAGGATTAGTTGCACATTCTATAATTTCATCTTGCTCTTCAATATTCGGACGCAAAATACAGGGTGAATTCTCTAAATCATCAGTATAAGAGGGACCAGCACAATCATCTTTCTGATTTATGTGAATATCTCTAACATCATCGACATAAAAAATTATGCTTTCAGATCCTAGTATACATACGTAATCTAACATCAACTCTACATCGTCATCATTGAGCAGCTGAACTAGTTCAAATTTGTAATTGTTATCACTAATAATTGGTTTTCTATATTTAATCTTGCATATACATTGATTATGGTCTGACAAATTTATACAGCGAACTATTTTCAAAAGAAGATCCTCATAAGTCAACCTTCGTTTCATACGGAAGAAATTGTGCTAACCACCAACATAGTCGTAACCTAATTCGGTTCTAATAACATGATCATCCCATTGTACAATGCCATAAGTCGGACAACTAATTTTTGTGAAATCTAATCCACATTTCAAACATAATAAATATAGAATAAATATTTAATTAACGTTAAAATTTAAGTGCAATATAATTACGCATACCTGTTTGTTGTAATCAATGCGATCTAATAGCCTTAGTTTGAATATTGTCTATCAAACTGCAATATAAATTTTAATTTTATGTTTAGCACCAAAAATATAATATCGTTAAAATAAATACATTATATCTTAAAAATTATCAAATAATAAGAATTATATTACACCACATAAATTGTTAAATAAATATATTAAATAATCTAACTAACCTTCACATATTCTTTCAAATTGAAAGGAGGGTGTATTGAGATTAGAAATGGAAATTGTAATTCAAGTTAAGTAGAGTGGAGGAGAGTAAGAGTTGAAAACTGAGGTGAGTAAGAGTTGAAAACTGAGGTGAGTAAGGGCGGGGCAGGGTATTTATAAATAGAAACATGGCGCCGCTTTAAATGGCGCCAGGCTTATCGAAGACTGCATCCTAGCGCCACTTAAAGTGGCGCCAGAATGCAGTCTTCCAGCAATACCGAGGCATCTTCCAGACTGGAAGACGCCTCGAGACTTAACCATCCTGGCGCCATTCAAAGAGGCGCCAGGTTCAGGTCTTCCACCAGTCCCGGGGTGCGTCTGGAAGACGCCTCGGGACTTAACCATCCTGGCGCCATTCAAAGAGGCGCCAGATTCAAGTCTTCCACCAGTCCCGGGGCGCGTCTGGAAGACGCCTCGGGACTTAACCATCCTGGCGCCATTCAAAGAGGCGCCAGGTTCAGGTCTTCTACCAGTCCCGAGGCGTCGCGCACCCCATGACTGGTACACCTGTCTTTGGCGCCACTTAAAGTGGCGCCAAGCTTCTCTTCATGGCAGAGATTCTCTGCCGTGAAGAGACCCTGACGCCATTATAAGTGGCGCCTCTTCATGGCAGAGATTCTCTGCCATGAAGAGACCCTGGCGCCATTATAAGTGGCGCTAGGTCCTCTATGTCATATTTTATTTTTGCTTTTTATTTTTAAAATATATATATTTTTTTAATTTATTAATGTTGTATTTTTTTTAATTATAATATTTCAAATACAAATTTCAAAATAACTTATAAAATGAATAGAATACTCAAACTTTTTTTTTTCTTTCACATTTATCAAAATAACAAATATAATGCCGTTGTTTTATTAAAAATTTAATATTTTAAATATGTAAATTAAATGGTAATTTTTAATATACTTTAAATTTTTTATGCATTTATAATTAATTACAATTAAATTAACTATATTTTTTATTTTAAATCTTATAATTTAAGATCAATTACCTACATAATATATTTTATACATTTTAATCTAAACCCAATTTTTAAATAATTATTAAATAAAATTTTTACTAATAAATTAACAATAAAAATGTTAATATTAAATATATGTAACACAACAAAATAGACATTTATAAAAAAAACGATATTACAATTTTAAAATATTAACTAATTACATAGATTTTAAAATATTAACTAATTACATAGATTTTAATGTATCTATTTATTTTTATATTTTTCGAATTTGCGCCCTTCACTTGAACGTTTTGCGGATTTAAATGTTCTTCCCCTTCTTTGTTCCAAATAATCATACATATTCGCTTGATAACTGATATGTTCACCTCCTCCTGAAATTAATAAGTCAATAAATATATTGATTAAAATATACATCAAAATTAAATATTAAGCTTAACTAAATACGTACCTCTTAATCTTCTATTCTCTCTTTTACAGAATTCCTTTTGCAAAATAGGAAGACTGGATTGGAGACGCATCTAAGGTACATAATCCAATTTTTCATAAATCTAAAAATAATAATTTACTATATCAGAATAATTTTCTATTTCGGGTTTTGAGCAAATAAAACTTAAAATCTTAAAATAATACAACGGAACAATTTCAATCAAAACATCAACCATTTTTTTATTCCGTATGTTATAGCCAAAACAAATTATTTCTTGCAAATAATAATTAAGACATAAAATATGTTAAAAAAAATTGCTCCGAAAATCTATTCTTAATTTATATATTTTTTCCACATTTTTTTACTCTATTTTTAGCAAATTTACCTCGTAAAACTTTTGGAACAATATAAATATCAGCCATAAATAAATTAAAACAGAAAGAGGAAGAGGATAAAGAAGTTAAAAAATAAATCAACAGGAAAGAAATAAGTAAAAGCAGGATATGAAAACGAGCGTGGCAGAGATGAAATCGAGCAGAGATGAAATCGAGCAGAGATGAAAACGAGCGCAGCATTTATAGGGTGAAGGTGGCGCCTCTTAAAGAGGCGCTAGGATGGGTTGGCGCCTCTTTAAGAGGCGCCAGGATGGTTGGCGCCTCTTTAAGAGGCACCAGGATGGTTGGGTTTTCCCGAGGCACCAGGCTTCCCGATGCGCCAGGGTGAGGCTGGCGCCTCTTTAAGAGGCGCCATCTTGTCTGCGAAGCGTCAGGCCATGCTTGGCGCCTCTTTGATAGGCGCCAAGACTTCATCTGGCGCTTCTTTGAGAAGCGCCAAGGCCTGGCGCATTTCAAAGAGGCGCCAAAAGAGGCAAGCGAATCCCAAATTGGCAAATAAAAATTTGCCAACCCCAAATCCACAAATAAAACTTTTCCCGCCCCTAATTTTGCAAAAAGCCCGCTCACTGCCAAAATAACAAACAGTACTAAACTACTAGCTGCTCAATTATGTTGCAAATAAGAAAAAACCCATTAATAGAACAAACAAAAGATTTTTTTTTTTTAAAGAAAAAAAAAGTATTATTAACTATGATACAAGCCATAGATGGGGCATTAAAATTGATCAACTCTTCCTTTCGACAATTTTTCATGTGCTACTCTAGAAGTTTTAAAGTATCCATTTCCCAACTCACATTTTGATCATTGATATACTTACACAGTAATCACAAAACTAATGCTGTGAAGAAATACAAGAAAGAAACCTGGCAGTTTTTTTTTTCACCCGGAGATTTAGTAGAATCGCATTATGTCAAAATTTTAAACATCTGCAGGCCTAGTAGAAGTATATCTAGAATAACAGGTAATCACCTTTTTGAGCTCAAATTGACAGGAGTTGTTTAGTACTGCTGAATGAGATTACTGAAAAAATATGCTTCAGATAATCATTCTCTTTTATCCTCTTCTGTTCCATTCTCTTGATCAAAGCCATCTGTGGTCCCAACATTCTTTTGTTTCTTCTCAACTAAATTTATGTCACCATCTGTTTTTTGCCTAGTTAGATAATGAGCTTCTTCATCATCAGATTCCTCTCCTACTTCTTCTGAGTAGGCATACCTGTGGAATTTGGCAGACGACATCAGCATAAACAGGTGGCAAACGGACATAATGTTGTGATATGGTTTAGGTGAAAATTGGCCATCTCCTCTCAGAGATGAGGGAAAGAATAAAAATTAGAACCCAACCCCTGCTCAAATGAGATTAGCTATTATGATTAATGAAGATTATTTCCTTTTTAAATATTATCAAAGTATATTTTTTATGAAAAGTTTGCAGCACATACTACAAATCACTTATATCAAAAGAATTTCAACCACCTTCTCCATAGTAATAGACCTCCTTCCTCTTAGCTAACTCATTCATAGTTCAGTTTATGTCCACACTCAATATTATATTTTCTTTCCTAAATAGAATTCTCATCAGCAGAAAAAAAATGCTAATACATATTCATTTTCTAATGAACAACATTAAATTGAAGAACTTCCAGCTTATACTATACCGTTGAGAGCTTTGTGATGGAGCCCAGAGATAGCAAATGACACAAAGCAAGGCAAATGCAAGAATGTCCCAAAATGCAGTAATGATCCAAGCAGTTTGCCACCGCTCATTAAATGGATCTGTTGCTTTGAAATAAACCTAAAACAAAGCAAATCAGATTCAGAACAAATTAAACAAACCATAGTCACAGGCATAATAATTGAAGATCAAATTATATGCATTTTGTTTACAAGGAAAAACAAAAGAAACAACAAGGTTGCATTTTGTTATCAACTATCTTTGAGAATCTTCTTCCAACTTCAGTAGAAATAAGATATTCAGCATGAATGCTATCAATGTCTCAATATCTAACTAAGGGTAAAAGCTCATTGATGCTTTAACAATTGTAAGTGGTCCTAAGTTATGCTCAATCAGCAAATAATAGGTATGAGGGGTTCTTTTTATCAACATTCAAGAGGAAAGTCATGTATTGCATACTTCAATTTATTTCCAGACAAAACTATTATGCTTGAAGTTTTCAATTCCAATACAAGCACGTTACTAGAAATCTAGAAAAGAAAAGATAAAGATTATCTTTTGACTGGTAAAATAGAAATATACTTTACATCCATGTTGCAAGACAACCCATGCGGATCTGTTTGGATTTTTCCATCATTTATGATTCCCAAATAGTAAACAAAGAATACAAGTAAATGTAATAAATTTGAACAGAAGCCAATGTGCTCTTTCCCACATCATACCTCATAGGTTATCCAAGCAACAGAAGCTATAACTGCCACAGCTAATGCATTTGAGAACTTCCTATATATATCCAACTTGACAGAACTTCTTTTTGCCTGCACAAGTATAATTTTGGCATCCAAAAGTAAGAAAGTAGGAAAAATAAGAAGCACTAATAATAGCAAAACATTAAGATTATAAACAGAAATAGATGGTCACTACAACTTAATACCTGTAGCTGCTCCAATGTCCTAGAAAGAGATGTAAATATCCACAGTATCAAAAATGCATCCAGGAAAGCGTTAGGAAGGACTAGAAACAATCTTGCTCTTCCTGATATGTCATTAATACTCCCCACATACTCGGTAATATCAAGCAACTCAGATGCCAAAAAATACGTAGATCCAAGTAGAAGAACCTTTGAGGTAAGACCACCAAGTGTAGGCCGCACAACACCATAACCCATTGAAATTGAGAGTATAAGAAGACGAGAAAAAGTTTTCCTTACGGCTCCAACTGTCACAACCCAAGTTGTAATTGCAACTGGCCTTGTTCCTGTGCTGTTAAAATTTGCATACTCTGAATACCAAAGAATCATCTCAAACAATCCCAGGGCAATAACAGCTGTGACGCAATGCTGAAGTTGCAATATGTCCTTCCAAAACCTCATGTACTGGGTGAACCAAATAACACTAAGCAGAAGATATGCAAGAGACATGAGCACATAAAATTTCATTAAAGGGGCCATCCTACCAGGCAAATAACCACCAGGATTCTTCCAAACTGTCTTACCACTCATTATTAGTTCCTTCAGTTTTGGATCACATGTGATGAAGAATAAGTTATACATTCCAGTTCTCGTGATATTAACATACTCATCTCGTATATTTGTAGATAAGTAGTTACCACTGAATTGTACATTCAAAACAATAGGCCATTTTGTGTCTGTCGCTGAAGGTATCCTAATGATTTCACCTTGGTTGCAACCTTCCAGCTTAGCAAGATCAGGGGTGCAACAAATTGATCTTTGTCCACCATAAGCAGAACCACCAATGTTATTCCGGTCAGCTGTCTCAAAAATCACAACCTGTACCAATCCCGTACTATGTTCCATTTCTGAATGCTCATCGGCAGCAGCCTTGGTCCTCCAAAACGTGATATCCCTAAACCTGTTTCAATTGCATTTATACGATAGTGAACTTTCATCAGAAAGTCAGAAATGTAAAATTCAACAAGCAGGAGTACAAGAACAAAAATGGACGAAATGGTATGATCTTTAATACATATTATATATTACCAGGATCAGAAACACTATTAAATCCAGGGATGAATACACACAACAATCTGAGAATCAGTAATATCAATCTCTCTCTCTCTCTCTCTCTTTCTGTGCCAGCACATCCTACTCACTGCTTAAAATTTACATTTTTAAGAGAGCTAAACTCAATAATTTTTTCATGCACTACTAATGCCGCTTACTTAGGCTTTATTTTCATATTTTACACTGTTGATTTTGCAGCTAATAGGGAATTAAATTATAGCAATTTGAGAAAAAAATATATAGCAAGCAGCAGCCTTGTGAACTCACATAAATTTATCTTCCATTATATAACTTTACTAGAATCAGAAAGCTAAGGGTCATTTTTTTAAAAAAAATTATAGTATAATATTTGGCCAAAATATTTAGAATGGAGTAGTTTCAAAAACCTTATGCTTTAGATTCCTCAGCTTTCATGGCACCAAAATTCGATTGTCAACCTCAGATCTCATGTTGCTATCTTCAAGTTAGTTATAATTTCGAGCAAAACCCAATGCTTCTCGAAACCCAAAACCCACAAATATTTTCATCATAGAATGCAACATTAGATCCAATCAAAAGAATTCCAACAGAAAAATCCGCCCCGCAACATTTCCTTCAAATCCCACATTTTCTGACGATTCAGAAGGAATTGACAGTTACCTGATATAAGAACGGCCATTTGGTGCGGAAGAATCAGAGGCGACAATGCCTTCGCTGCCACCGGAAAGGAGGTAAGCATTTCCAACTTCATTGAAGGGTTCTTTGGCATAGATGTGGATGGAGGCATTGGAGAGATTTACTGTTGAAGATAAGAAAAAGAATGAGCAAGTGATAATGAGAACGGGATAAGATCTACTTCTTTGAGCTGCGAAATCCATGGTCACAGAGAGAGGCAGAGAGAGAGAGGAAGAAGGAGATGTTAGCGGCGGAATAGAGGGGAATAGATTCTGAGATGCAGGTGGTGGTGGCGGTGGGTCGGAGGGAAGAAGCAGGAGGGAGTGTAAGAGAAGCAAAAATCGCTGCCGATGGGAAGAGCGAAAATGGGATTTTACGCGCCAACAAGGACGTGAGCGTCCTGAATTAGTCTCTGATTTTTCCTTTTTCTTTTTATAAAGAAAATTAAGAAAATCATTATTTGTTGACCTAATAATTTCTTTTACATGAATTAGACTAATAGTTTTCCTCATTATGAAAATGTGATATTAAGAATTATTTTCGGGCATAATATTAAGGTTTTTTTATGAAAAATAATTTATTATAAAAAATTTTTAAAATAGAATATACTGTTTTTGAAAATGTTGAGAAATTAAAGAAAATCATTTACAATATTTAATTCCCACCAGAAAAGTTAAAAAAATTCTTTTGATTTATAATCCTATAAAAATATTTAAACTAATGAATGTTATTTTTTACCATATAGTATTCAATATATAGAAAAAAAATATAAATAACAAATAAATTATAATCATTACTATCAATAATATTTAGAGATAAATAAATACATTCTCATAATATTTTGTCAAACTAAAATGGCTCAAATTTTTTATAATTAAAAAAAATATTTTTTATTAATTAATTTCTCTAAATATTAAAATATAAAATAATTTTAATGAATAAATTTTCAGACGAATAGTCATAATATAATAAAAAGTCAAACTATTTTTTTTTTCATTGAATAATATTAGAGCAATGAATAAGTTTATAACATAAAATACATTTAGCCTCCGTTTAGCGGAATTCATTTTATAAGAAAAGATTTCAAATGATTCATTTTATAAGAAAAGATTTCAAATGATTTTTATCCAAATCAAAAATTTTATAAAAATTTAATTTAATTAAATTTTAAAAATTTTATAAGAATTTAATTTAATTAAATTCTTTTTTTATTGTGTTATATGAAGTGGAGTAGTGATGTAAGTTGATTGCTCACATAATATTAGATGCAAAGATTTTTAGTTTCAAGTAATTATCATCATCAACTTTCTCTGAACAATGAAAATGATAATATATCCTTAGTATAATGACAAATAAAATTGACAATTTTAAATTATTTTTCTTAAATCATGAAATTACTAAAAAGCTAAAAATTTGCTATTTAACTAATTCTTGGAGTTCCTTAACTTTTATTTAATATTTAAAATTTGTAGAAGCAGAAGCATCATAAGAATCCTTTTACTTAGGATTCTCATTTAGAAATCTGATAAATCCAATGCTCATGTACTGCTCACTAGAACTTGCTAACCCAAGAAAAGAGGTTGGCATCTACCTTACTGAGCTTGGATTTTAGATCCCACTTTTCACATCATAGTCTACAAGTGCAAAACTTGTTTGAAGATTCCCCAAAATGAGATTTCATCAACTCTTTTCACTGATGGATTGCAAATGAGAGAAGATAGAGATGAAGGTGGAGTGTTTTCATAAGTTCTTCCTACTTGCTTAGTAGGCTTGTAGATTACTGGCAAATTGCTTGCCTCAAAGATGAGATGGATTGGAAACAAAAGAACGATGAAGGTGTGCAGATTTTTCATAAGCTCATGCCTAAATGGCTGGGAACTTAGGAGGAATATGCTTACCTGTGAGATAAAAATACATATTGTATAAACAAGAAAAATCATTTATATCCAGATCCAGCAACTTCAACTCCCATAACAGAAGTTCTACGCTCCAATAAAGGGAGGAAAAACACGACTGTTGAAATTGCCAGTAGCTAAAAACTGGAGAGATCACTGAGTATCTATGGAAAAGATCACCAATGGAATCTAATGAAGATTAAAGCTTTAAGAAGAAAACGGAAAGAGAACTTGATATCATAATTGCAATACCACTATCTAAACTAATCCTACCTTGAAACATGTTTCATAACAGAATGAACTTTGACTGGTGCCTGCCTTAGCTTTGAGTATACTACGGATCTGCTTGGCATCATTAGTCTTGATGTCGCATGCCTTAATTAAAGGCAATTAGCACCTTTGGGTGCATCTCTCAACAAGGGTAAATACCCAAGTTCAAGTCCCACATTTCCCTCTATTTTTTTACTGAAAAGAGACAATTTAACTTGTTCTGGTCACAAGAACTCCTAAAAAACTCAATAAAGTTCCTCTGTAAATGCATTGCAAAAACATCTAAGAAGGTATTTACTTGGACAAATTTCCAACCTCAGTGCTAAGTATACACTCAAAAACTATTCAATATTCAGAGGCATGAGAACCTAAAAGAATCAATTTGAGCATGATAAGAGTTCATAAAGATAGCTAGAATGTGAAGAAATCTACAGTTTAAACAACAAAAGAAACATAAGAAACTCTGAGCTGATCCACTCAATCATCAATATGTATAATAGAATCAAACGAATTTCTATTTCAAGCAGAAAATGGTCAAATTGAAATGGACTAACATAGTCAGTGTTGATCATCAACTTACCAAAGAAATAGAAAAACACAAATTTATTGCAAATAAGATGTCAAATAAATTACAATTACATGAAATTCTTCAAGGAGTAACAGAGGAATTAGACAGCCTAAGGCACTCATTTTGGCACCTCCTTAAACAGACATCATTCCAATTGGGTACTTGATGTTGATTAACACAAACAGTTCTTGCACAAGCATCAGCACAAGCATCAAGCTCAGAAACACCACAAACAGTGACACAAGAATCAACAGTTGGGTCTTTAGATAAAGCACCAACCTTTTTTAACATCCGTTTTGAAGTGCATACCCTTTCACAAACAAAATTTTCATCAGCGCTTTTTTCACGGCCTCCAGCACTCCTTAACCTTTGCTCTTCAGCCCTCTTCTTGTTCATCCTCAAAGCTTGCCCTGCAATTAAGGCTGGTATTGCTGCACCTAACAGAGGCCACCATGGATCCACCATTGCTGCTTCACAAACAAAGCAATTGATCAACACTTAACCATTCAAAAGAAAATCCAGTAAATTCATGAATTTTGATCATTGACAACAGAAAAATGAGGAACATTAGTTGAAGAAGATAATCACTGACTGAAATACGCAACGTACCCAAGCAGTAGCCGCGGCCGTGGCGGCGTTGCGGGCGACGTAGGAGGAAGTAGCGTTGGCGGCGGTGGGAGCAAAAGGGCTAATGGTCTATGGAGAATGAAGAGAGGGGTAAAGTCGGCGTCGTATCAATTTTATCTCCCGACTTTTTCTCTTCCAACGTTTATTTAGCTGATTTATTTGATATAAAAGTTTAAAATTTTATAATTATAGTTAAAATTTTTAATTTTTGTATGATAAAACTCAATTTTTAAATATATTTTAATTATAATTAATTTTTAAAAATATTGATTTAAATATAAAAGTATAAAAATTTTCAATTATTTTTATTTGAAATTAAAAGTTTTTGCTATAATTTTTTTAAAAATGAGAAATTTAATTATTTTTCATTTCAAAAGAAATAAATTTTTTATAAGATTTCATTTGCATTCTTTTTTTTTTATAGAATGAATCTACCAAATGATGGATAAAGTAAAAGAAATAAAACAGAAAGAAGAACAAAGCCTGCTACTTACATGGATGATGAGGATCTAATTTGAGAATCATTCAAACCAGAATCCTTGATATCTACTAGAGAAATTTTAACATCCAGAAGAGAGGAGGTTGTCTCATGAGGAGGTACTGGTGGTGCAACTTCTGCGGGAGAAGCAGTAGGAGCAGCAGTGTTGGGATTGAGAAGAGAGCTCTTCCAACCAGAGTCCTTGATATCCACTAGAGAAGGTTTAACATCCACAAGAGAGAAGAATGTCTCATGAGCTGGTGGTGGGGCAATTTCTGTGGAAGAAGCAGCAGTGTTGGGTTTGAGAAGAAAGCTTCCAAGACCAATTTCATTGCGGGATACTCGCAGGTGATTTGAATTATAGATGAGAATATCATCTTCATTTTCAGACGAGATCAAAGGATCATGCACCAAAATATTGCGAAGCTCTCTCTGGAATCTTTCAATGGGTGTAAGACTGCGTTGAACATATAAAGACCTCTTTCTTGATGGTATGCATGATTTCCAGAAGCTTTCCTGGATTCCACCTGCAAACAATAACAAACAACTATACAGATTCACCGAGAGTATTTGAGACTAAAAATATCAAATTTTCTAATGACCATTGAGTTTTCTGCCCTAAAAATATCAAATTTTCTAATGACCATTGGGTTTTCTGCCCTGAGGTAAAACCAGACTTCTGGGGAAGACTCAGCCAACCCACCAGGCCTTTATCGTAAGCAAACCAGTCCATACAGAGCGCTCCAGTCTAGTAACATGAAGTAGGCCGGATCAAGCACTCGTGCAGGCCCATCTTTTGAAAGTCTAGTTCGATGACGTGACAAGGGTAGGGAGGACAGACCCAGTCACTTTACAACAGCTCGCATACGCACGGAAAAGCAATTAAATGGTTATCTGGCATATAGAGAAATAATGACATATCTATACATACGGTTCTGATTGACAGAAACCGGTGGCGTCGCTATAGAGAAACATTTAGACGTAGGGAAAGGGATAAAAGGAGGTACGACTTCTTTTCCATTTAAACTCACACATCACTGTAAACCCTATTTTTTTAATCTCAAAACATCATTTTGAATGGTAATTACCTAGACTTTCGGCTGCATTCTCTTCATTTCCAATGAAGCTGCAGGAGCTCAGAGAACAAGATATTGCAGATTGTGTAGAATCATCATCATCAGAAGAAGAGTAGTTTTCTTCAGTTTTGAAACTGCATTTGGAGATAGTTCTTAGCCTTTTAGCAAGTGGTTGCCCTTGGGCATGCTTAGGTGTATAGTTTGCAAGAGTTCCTCTAATCCTGTACCTTGATCCACAGGCATTGCATAACACTGGTTTCTCTGGTGGCCCATTTCTCCATAGTGGAGTGCCTGTTCCAATTTGGTTCTATGCATTTTAGATAAAAAGGAAATAAATCTTAAAACTAAAATTTATATATTCTGATTAATTTAAATTGGTAAAATACTTATACCTAAAGTTCGAAGGGTAAGTGTTATTTACTTATATTATTTTATAACTTTTTTTTTTTATAAAATCATTCAGGATAGTGAAGAAGGCTTACTATGAGTGCCACAGTGGTAACAAGGTCCTTGCTTTCCCATATTGATTTATTTCTTAAAGATTAATCCAACTTCAAATTTGCTCCAAAATCTCTAGCCAATAAAGACATAGACAATTCCAAATGAAGCTGCAAGAAAAACAAAAATCAAGGGAAAAAAACATAATAAAATTTTTATCCTAAAATTCCAATTCCAATTAAATAAATAAAAAATAAACTATTTCTCTAATATTGGTTGAACATTGGATTTAAAACTAAAAAAAAAAATAAAAAGTCTCAGATTTTTCTAGTGAAAATATAACTTAAAAAGTAAATTTAATAGAAATTAATTTTAGATTTTATTGTAAATTTGAACCGAATCTAATTTGTATTATCTACGTCCGATAGAGATTTCCGATAACTTTTAAAAATGAAATTTTAAGACGCACGACTTTTAAAAGTGTGACGAACATTGCAGGCCTATTATAAAATTCAAGATAAAAATTTTACTATTTAGAAAGTAAATTTTATATTTTAATTATTTTTTTACATATTAGAATTTTTTTTTTATTATAAATAGTCTTTCTTTAACTATCTGAGATTCACTTTTCAATTTATAAAAAATTTTTAATAAGATTTTTCGCTTTCTAACCTATTGTTTCTCTTACATCGTCTTTAATCAAACGAAATTGATTAAAACTCTCAACGGAATCTAATCAGTCGGTCCTTTATAAAAAAATGTTGTAATTATTTAGCATACTTTAATTGAGTGGCAGAAGGTCTGATAGAATCAGATTCAAATCTCCACTACTTTAATTCTTATAAAAAAAAAAAAGTAAAAAATACCTTCACAATAGTCGTATGAAGTTTATAAAGAAGATGCCATCCATCAAAATCATAGGAGTCTTGATGCTCATAGCAGGAATTCTGAGCTCGATCAAGAAAGAAGCAAGAAGATACAGATTCTTTAAGTTTTTTAACTGCAAAACTCTACTAGATGAAGTGATTAGTGGAGATGGGTTTTGTTAGGGGTGAAATTTTACAAGGTGCCATAGGGTTAATGAGGAACTGATGGGATTTTTATTATGCAATATTGTTATAGATTATATTTAATAGAAAACTCTTGCTAAATCACAATTATGAAATTGGGATTTGATTCATTGATTTAATTTCTAGTGGTGAGTCTAATATGGAGATAACAACTATGCTATTATCAATGTTTTGATGAAAAAATTAAATTTTTATATCTAATCATGGAAATTTCTTACAATTATTTTGATAACCCATTTCCTTTTTTAAATTGTCTATAAATTATAATTTGTTTATTAAAATCGTTTAATTATTATTTCTTACATTTATGCTTATAAAATGTTTTTCATATTATAAAAATTAAATTTTTATAATTAATTACATTAAAAAAAATTAACTTGTGTTATTATTATAATATTTTTTATTTTTATTAATTACTTAAAAATAATAATTTATATTATCCCAAATCAACATGTCTTATAATTAGAGTCCACATATTCGCTCGGTTCGATTCAAAATAAAATTGAATCAAATAAACTGAAATTTGAAATTTTGATATTTATAAAAATCAAACCGATTCGATTTTAATCAAAAATCAAATCGAACCAAATAAATCTTATTCAATTCGATTCAGTTTAGTTTGATCGGTCTCAATTTTTAATAAATTTTTTATTTTTTATATTTTATTTTTAGCATTTTAAAATTTAATTAAAATATTTTAACCTTAATATATCTAACATCTCTATATTATTGAAAATAATATATTATTATCACTAATCAGTTCGATTCGATTTTTTTAATTTTTTTTATTAAAATCGAACCGAACTGAAATAACTAAAATTTTTAAAATTAAAAATTAAATCGAACTAAAATAAATAAAAAAATTAAATTAAAATTTTAAATTAATTTAATTTAATTAATTTTTTCAATTTAAATCCAATATTCATCCCCTCCTTATAACAATGTTTTTTAAAAATTAACAGTTTAAAAAGTACTTATGGTTAAGAGTAAGGAAGACAGAATAAGTATCTTAAAAAAATTAAATTTTAATTATTTTGATATTTTTAAAAATAAATTATATTAAATATAATTTTAAATATTTCATAACTAATTAAATTTACTCATCTTAGCACTCGAAAAGCAATGTCAATAGTGATAAAATAAATTATTATTTCTAAATTATTGATAAAATAAAAATATAAAATTAATAATTAAATACAATTAATAATGACAACTTAACTGCCTAAAGTTATGAAACTATATTTTCAATAAAAAAACTCTTATAAAAATTTAATTTTATAATTAATTAAAAAAATTCAAAACCTTATAAAAATTCACAATTCCATCCTAAATTTTAAAAATTATCATATAAAATTTTAAATTATTATTAATTTTACTTAAATTATAATTAATATAATAAAATATATTTAATAACATAATAATTTTATTAATCTCTAACTGCATGGATAATTATAGAATATTTTGAAAAGATATAAAAATTATGATTTAATTGACAATAAAATTAAAATAAAGTGGAACTGTAATTTTTTTTTTTTTAAAATAGTCTTTTTATGATTTAACTTTAAATTTTAATACCTAGCATATAATTCCAATAAAAATACCAAAACAAGATATATATATTAAAAATATACTAATAATATAAAATTAATTATTAAATAATTTTTTTTCTAATTTATTAAAGCCATATTTATCGTTGAAAAAATTTCCAAAAAAAATTTCTATACTGTACAAAAAATTTCCAAACTGTACAAAAATTTACAAATCCGTCCTAAAATTTAAAATTTGTCAACGGAAGATCTGAATTTTTAAATTATTACTAACTATACCAATGGCAGATTGATAAAGTTAAAATATATAGAAAAAAATTTTAATGAATTTTTTAATTTTATAAAATATATTAAAATATAAAGTTTTAAAAAATTTATTGATTAATTTTTCCCTTAATTTTAGCGATTTTATTATTTAATTTATAAAATTTTAAAAATTTATTAATTAATTTCTTAAATTTTTAAAAAATTTACTAATTAGTCTAATATAATAAGTATTTTACATTTTTTTATAATATTTAATGGTTAAATTTAATGAATGACTAATTAATAATTTTTTAAAATATTAAAATAATTTTAATATATTTTTGAAAATAGAAATTAATTAATAAATTTTTTTATATAATAAAAATTAAATAATAATTTTTTTAAAATATATTTAGTAATGTGGCAATTTTATTAACCACTGCCGACAGAAATAACTATAGGGTATATTTTGAAGAGATATAAAAATCATGACTTAATTGGAAATGAAATTAATATAAAGTAGAATCATAAATTTTTTTTTAAAAAAAATACTATTTTTAAACACAATTCTATTAAATTCATGATTTTAAAGTTTTGTTTAAAAATAATTTTTTAAATTTGTATTTTTAAAATTATATTTTTTTTTTTTTTGAAATAGGGGTTGGGGGAGTCGAACCTTAGCCTTAGACCTTTTAAGGCTATAGGATGCACTTTCCACCAGGCTAAGCCTTGGAGTGCATATATTTAAAAGTATATTTAAAAATTTATAAGTATATTTTTAAAATTATGTATAAAAGTATATTTTTTTAAAATTTATATATTTAAAATATATATATTTTTAAAATTTAGGTGTTTAAAATTAATTTTTTTAAAATTTAAATATTTATTAAATTATGATTAAAATTGAATCGTCTGATAGATAAAAATATTAAAATATAAGTATGTAAATATATGTTTTGCAAAAAAATATTTATTTTTACTTTCCTAATTCAACCACAAGAATGAATAAAAAAAAATCCATATTACTATATTTTCCTATTATTGAGTGCTTTTATATTAATGTCAATTGTATCATAAATAGAAATTAAAAATCATAAATAGAAATTAAAATCCAATCATTCAACAACAGATATAAAAAATAATAATAATTCTATATTTTTTAAATAAATTAATTATACCAATAGAAATTGAAAGATTTATTTTCTATGCTTTGGAGGATGGTGCACCTATATTTAAACCATGCAATGTAACAATTTCTTAAACAAATTAAAACAATGACAACAATTAGCATAATTCCATTTTGCATAGTCGTTTTTGCTCTTTGTCTCGTTGATGCCAAATTGGATGAGGGGGCTTATTCAAGAGATGGGAGTTTTAAAATGTTTTCTAAGGGTTTTGTTCCTCCATCCGGGCAATCTCCACCAATTCATAATCCTCCACCACTTAGTCATTTTGAAAAGTTTGATAAGGGCAATGTTCCTCCATCTGGACAAAGTCCACCTATTCATAATCCTTCGCTAAGAGATGAGAGTTTTAGAATGCTTTCCAAAAGCTTTGTTCCTCCATCGGGACAATCTCCACCGATTCATAATCCTCCACCACTTGGTCATTTTAGGATGTTACCTAAGGGCAATATTCCTCCATCTGGAGGAAATCCACCTATTCATAATCCTCCGCCACCAGCATTAAGAGATGAGAGTTTCAGAATGCTTTCTAAGGGCTTTGTTCCTCCATCTGGACAATCTCCACCGATTCATAATCCTCCACCACTTGGTCATTTTAGGATGTTACCTAAGGGCAATGTTCCTCCATCTGGAGGAAATCCACCTATTCATAATCCTCCGCCGCCAGCATTAAGAGATGAGAGTTTCAGAATGCTTTCTAAGGGCTTTGTTCCTCCATCTGGACAATCTCCACCGATTCATAATCCTCCACCACTTGGTCATTTTGGGATGTTACCTAAGGGCAATGTTCCTCCATCTGGAGGAAATCCACCTATTCATAATCCTCCGCCACCAGCATTAAGAGATGAGAGTTTTAGAATGCTTTCTAAGGGCTTTGTTCCTCCATCTGGACAATCTCCACCGATTCATAATCCTCCACTATTTGGTCATTTTGGGATGTTACCTAAGGGCAATGTTCCTCCATCTGGAGGAAATCCACCTATTCATAATCCTCCGCCACCAGCATTAAGAGATGAGAGTTTTAGAATGCTTTCTAAGGGTTTTGTTCCTCCATCTGGACAATCTGGACAATCTCCACCGATTCATAATCCTCCACCACTTGGTCATTTTGGGATGTTACCTAAGGGCAATGTTCCTCCATCTGGAGGAAATCCACCTATTCATAATCCTCCGCCACCAGCATTAAGAGATGAGAGTTTTAGAATGCTTTCTAAGGGTTTTGTTCCTCCATCTGGACAATCTCCGCCTATTCATAATCCTCCACCACTTAATCATTAGGAAATGTTGCCCAAGGGATATGTTCCTCCATCTGGACATAGTCCACCTATTCATAACCCTCCGTTGTCATTATGATTAAGAGATTAGTGTTTCTGGATACTCTTTAAGAGCTCTATCTTTCTGTCTAGACAATTATAATAATACTAGCTACAATAAAATAGACATTTGAGACTTGACATGCTACTAAAAAATAAGTTTCCTTATAATCTATAGTCAATAATGTACTATCATTTGGTGCTTATATTTTGTTCGATAATATTTTATAGTGGTTAAGTATTCTCAGAAGCTTTGAACATATCCTTTGAGTTTAGATTTTAGATTGTAATTATTTTGCTTGTGATTTGGAAAATATATCAAAAAAATATTTATTTTAGTTAATTTACTAATTAAATTTAGTTTCAATTATTTTCTTATTAAAAAGTTTTTAAAAAAATAACCTTGGACAAGCTCATTAAATGGAGCCAAACATACTTTCAATCCTTATTTTCAGAGGAGTATAATAGAATAAAGTTAAAATTCTTCTCATACTTTCCTATTTTACTTTGGTGATGATTTGTGAATTAGGATTGAGATTATGAGCATCATTATTTTATTTAAATGGAAACAATCTAATATAATTTGATCTGGATTTCTAATAATAGAATTTAATTCTTTTAATTAAAAAATAAATAATTTCAAAAGAAATGAATTTATATAGAAAAAATAGCATGATTTTGTAATATATGATGTATTTATTAAAAAAAAATATATTTTTTAGTGTATGATAACATGAGCACATTCATAGAAGTGAAAATTTTTCTTGAAATAAATCAAAAGATTAGTGAAGAAGGCTTACCATGAGTGTTAGGTGGAAACAAGGTAAGCATTCAGTCGATTCGGTTTAAAATCGAACCGAATTAAATAAATCAAAAATTAAAATTTTAATATTTATAAAAATCGAATCGAATCAATTTTGATTAAAAATCAAATAGAACCAAACTAGTCTGATTCGGTTCAATTTGATCAGTTTGAATTTTTAATAATTTTTTTATTTTTTATACTTTATTTTTAATATTTTAAAATTTAATTGAAATATTTTAACTTTAATATGATCTAATCTCTCTATATTATTGAAAATAATATGTTATTATCACATAATCGATTCAGTTTAATTTTTTTGATTTTTTTTAATTAAAATCAAAACTAACTGAAATAATTAAAATTTTTAAAATTAAAAATTAAACCGAATCGAAATAAATAAAAAATCAAATTAAAATTTTAAATTAATTCAATTTGATTAATTTTTTGGATTTAACCGAATACCGCAGGCCCTGGAAAAAAACATTTGTTTTCCATATTGCTTTAATTTCTTAAAAAATAATCCAACTTCAAATTTGCTCCAATATCTCAAGCCAATGACAAATCCATATGAAGCTGAAGGAGAAACAAAAATAAGGGAAATCAGAGAACTTACAAATATATGTAATTTTTTCTTAATTAAAGAATTAATTTTTATTATAAAATTCAAATTAATTAAATCTAAGGTAAATTTTATTACCTCAATATTGGTATAAATTGGGTTTTAAAACTTCAAAAATTGAAAAATGTTTAAGCATTTTTTTTATTAAAGGATAAATTAAAGTGCAATTTAGTCTCTATTTATTTGTGAAATATAATTTATATTTAAAAAATATTTTCTGTTAATTTATTTTTCATTACTTAATTTTAATTTAAAATGTTATAAATATTACTTAATTTAAATAGAATTATTTTTAATTTTTATATATTTTTCTTTAAAGTGGGGTTTAGTGTATATCAAATTATATATTTTAATTTTTAAAGTTTACAATATTTGGAAAAAAAAAGTTTACAATAATTAAATGTTTTAATTTTTTAGAAAATTTTAAAGAAAAACATTTATTTAACCATTTCAATTATAATAAGAAAATTTGAGTAAAAGAAATTAAGCATAACTTCAATTAAGAATTTTAAACTTATATAAACTTCAAAATTAATTTAAATAATAAATAAAAATTTAAAGTAATTTTATTATTTTTAATTATTATATTTTAATTCCCATATACTTATTTATATATTTTTTAATAGTTTTATTTCAAATTTTTTATTTTTTAACTAATCAAATTATTATTTTGGCATTATATACTGATAAATTATATAAATATACATAATATATTAAAATGTAAAATATGATACAAAACAAATTACTATTTCTTTTATCAAACAAATTTATTATTTTTTATTTAATATAATTTTTAACACATTTAAAATATTTCAAATTTATTTTTTATAAAAATTCTATTTTATTTTTTTAAAATTTCAGTTTTAAAATTTTAAATCTCAATTAAAATTTCATCAAAAATTAAAAATTTTAATATCAAAATTTAGCTGAATATTACAACCATACTGCCATAAATGTTATTATTTGTATATTTTTATTATTTATTTTGCTATTAAAACAGGTAATATAATTATTAATTTATTATATCAAATAATTTATGTTATTATTTGAATAAATATATAATTTTTATTTATTAAATTCTATTTATGTCATGATTAAAATAAATAATATTCTAAATTCGTGTATTATGAGCTTTTGTTCAAATGGAAAATATTAAAAACACAAACCAAAAAAAAGAAAAAGCCAAATTAGTATATAAAAACTCGAAAGGAAAGAGAGTAATTCAATTGCTAAAATTACCCTAATAATTTAGAATTATTATAATAAAAATCTCAAATTTAATTGGTTATTAAAATTTTAATTAATCATAGAGTTTGTTTAATTTTAAATAAATTTCAATAATAAGAAATTAAAATATTATTTTAAAAAGGAATTATTATCTAACAAAAATGTAATTAAGAAATTAATAAAATTGGATATAGTATGATATGTTTATGTATTACAAATGCCATGTTTATATATTAGGTTATTTGCATTAGAATTCACGAATATTATGCATTGCATAATTTACTGTTGTTGTGGATGGATATTGGATAACCGTATGATATGTTATGACGGATATGGAAAGACCAAACTTGCCAATTTTACGCCTCTGGCACTATGTAAGGGAAAAACCAGGGTTGCCCATTCTACACCCCTAGCATTATGGATATAGTATGATATGTTTAAGAGGAAGTCTTGAAGAGCACCCATCGTGGGCCCGACACTATTGGAATTTGTAGAGAGTTACTAGCTAGTGACAAATCTGTGAATTGTTTGTGTGGCGATGAATTTCATTCGATTATATGTTTATTGAACTATTTTTATGTTCTATTCACTAGACTCTTGTACTTTATCCCTTTCCCCTAACTCCAGGTTTGCAGGATCAGAGTTAGCTCGAGAGAGTCGGCTGAATAGCTGGTATAGTCATTTGTAATAGTAGAGATATAGACATGTATTGCTTTATGGTTTTAGAATTGTGTTTTGCCCTAATTTTTGTCCTTGTAATTCCTGTTTCCATAATTCTTATGTAAAAGTTTTAAGTATGAGTTTATATTTGAACTAAAATTGAGACATATTATGTTTACCATACTGGAGCATTTGATGAGGGTTCTAGTGTGAGTTTTATATTTTCAGTTTTGGTACATAAACAGATCGAGTTTTGGTTCATGAAATATTTATGTTTATATTTTCGTGTGATCATATATGAGATTTTATCAGGTGTATCAGGACGTATAGTAGACTTGCTATTGGTTTCGGTGACCTTAAGTGGATCTAAACCTTAGCGTCGGTAGCGGTCCGAATCCTAAATCATTATAAAAAAATTATTTTATTGAAGAATTATTTTATTGATGGAGATAAAAAATAAAATTATTTTACTGAATTTTTAGGAATTGATTTATTAATAAAGATAATATTTAAAAATTAAATAATAAATTTTTTATAATATATTTATATATTAATATAGTTTAAAAAAATAATTTTAAAATAATAAAAAATATAAAATAAAGAGATATATTTACTACATTATTTAAAATATCGGACAAGAATCTAGAACCTTTGAAATTTTAGTTTGGAGAAAGTATGAAATCAAATTTAAAAGTAATATTTTCTACATAGAGAATGATTTAAAAGTATTAAATGATTTAAATCAATAACACGATGAACCACGTGGGGGAGCCCCTCCCCCACACTTCACCGTGAAAATAGCTGCTCTATAACGAGAATCTTTTTTTTTTTTTTTAATATAACAAATAATATAAAAGCGTTCTTTATTTTAAAATTTATTATCCTGAATTGATACATAAAAAACTATTTATGAATTTAAAATATTATCAATATTTTAAATTTTTTTAATATTTAATAATTAAATTTAATAAAAAAATAATTAATAAATTTATTTTAATATATTTTTAAAAGTATTCATTAAAATAAATTACTTTTTTAATTTTCTAATTAGCGACTTTATTTTCAATCGTGAAAATCAATTTCTAAAATTGCATTTACGCTTGATGATGGCTGAGCTCTGGTCGCGCAGCTTTTTTCTTTCTATGAACGGTTTTATTTATTTATTTTTTTTAAATAAAAATTAAAAAAATAAAATTTAAATCATCTCTAAAATTTATTCAAATATAGTTATTACCGAATTACGTTTATATTTAATCCTCATTTGAACTGCTTTTGTCCAGTCGCGGTCCTTCCCGTTTTGAATCTGCTTACAAGCAAGTCTATATTTAGCAGTGTCTTTCTATCTTCTTCCTGATGTTGCGAAAATTTTCATTTGGATTTGCTGTTGGCATTTTGTCAGTGTATTTTTTTCCTGCTTCTTTTTCGTCAATAATTCCAATGGTGACTCGGTGGCCGGGCTGATTTGGTCGAAATCAAGTTCGGATTATGGATTCTTCATTCTAGATCGTGGGTTTTGATGTTTTGATTTGTTGTCTTGAATCTAATGTGCTTTGGAAAATGCAATATTTTTTTAAAAAAATTAATAATTTATTTTAAGTATTTTAAATTTATTAAATTGAAAAAATAAAACTATTTTTAAATATGTATAGAGACTACACTTCAATGGAATTAAAATATAAAATTTCAAAAATTAAAAAAAATTAATATTTAATTTTTATAATAAAGAAAATTTTATTAATTAATATTTTATTTTTAAATAATATATTAAATATTTTAGAAAATTTATTAATTAATTTTTTTTATAAATTTTAATCATTAAATATTATAAAAAAATTTGAAATATTCTTACACAAAAAAATTAATTAGTAAATTTTAAAAAAATTTAAAAATTAATTAATAATTTTTTAAATTATAAAGATTAAATAACAAAATATTTTTAAAAAATTGATTAATAAATTTTTTAAAATTTAAAAAATATTTTAATATATTTTTTAAAATTAAAAAACTAATTAGTAAATTCTTTAATATAATAAAAATTAAATAATAATTAAAAAAATTTCAATTTTAATACTGTCAAAATGGAAAGTTCTCTATTTTGGAATTATTTTTTTTTAATAATTTCTCAGGAATTATAAAAAAAAAAAGCAGCTCTCGAATCTAGCGCTTTTTTTTTTCTTCCCTTTTTGCCCCTTCTCCTCCTTATCATAGACTCATGGCAGCAAGCCATCACATAATGAAAACACGTATCTGCGGAAGCAAAGGTGATCGTTTTCTGTGTGCCAGTCCCCTGAAATCACCAGGTTCTTCCATCCCTGCATTTTTCTACTTCCACTTTTTCATTTTTGGCAAGATTTTTTTCTTTAATTTCCAATCAAACATTTATCAAGATCTTTCATTATTTTCTCACTTCCCTTCTCTCTGCTTTTTCTGATGGTTTCCTCTTTTCGTGATGTATATTGATGGGTACCGCCTGATTTGTTGAGGCACATTCTTGCTTATAAATCAATGTATCTATTCAATGAGAAAAGGGTTGCAAGTTTTTAGCTAATGTCTGGAAATAGTTAACTCCAATGCTTGGTTTCTCTGTTGTCCGGAAGTTGCACGACTATATGTCTCTTCAGCTCTTCTGGGTTAGATTTATAGCTCAGTTAGCTGATGGTGAGGTGATTACGTAACGGTGGCTTTTTTGTTTCTTGAAGTCTGTGCCTTTTCTTATTAATATTATCTTGTGGTTTTATATATTAATTTCCTAATAAAATATATGCAATAGTGCCACGTCAGTGCATATTCTCTTCTGGGTTTCTTCAGTTCTTGATTAATAGTTGTTTGCTCATTTGCAGGTAAAAAAAAAAAAGATTAATATTTGTTTGCATGCAGTTTTTGTTATTAATCAATTCATTCTTCTGGATGGCCCTTCAAATTAAATAATGAGATTTCATTTCTACAAAGATGGGATCCACTTGGTTGGCCCCAAATTTGTCTGTAGCTGTTTGTTTGAGGAAACAAACTACAGATTGTTGAACTGATTCTTTTTTTATGAAAAAAAATTGAAACCAGGACATCATTTGATCAAAGAAAGCTTCTAGATAAGGCAATTAATGACCCACATCATGGATGATAACAGTGATCCATTTCCCCAGCTGGGGAGCGTGTATAGAAAATTTTCTGGTGGTCACCGTGTTAAGTCGTTGAGTAAAAATGTCTCAAATATCAATGCAAAATCTTCACTTGATGATGGAAAGATTAGTGCAGAGGGCCGTTGTCCTCAGATTTATACTGGTGCATGGGGACGTCCAAATTTGATGCATAAACTTGGGATGCAAAGCAATAGCAATGGCAATGCCAGGACAAATCAAATTCCTTTTTTTCAGAATTTCTCGATCTCTGGAAGTGAATTATCTTCTCAGCAGAACAGCTACATTGAGCAGGGACAGAGTGGGATTGATTCTCAAGTTGGTTCTCCTCAGTTAAATGGCGGGGATGAGATGAAGAAGGATGAACACTGCAACTGCCAACTTGGTGGTGTTAGTGATGATAAGAACGGAATTGTTGATAACAACAATGATGATGACGATGATGAGATATTTGACAGTAGTGATGATGAATTCTTTGATGATGATTTTGATTCGTGTACGAGTGAAAGGAGCCATGAGATGCGCAAGAAGAACAATTGGTTCAAGGGATTCTTTGAAGACTTGGAAAAACTAACTGTTGAGGAGATGAATTCACCAGGAAGAAAGTGGCATTGCCCTGCTTGCAAAGGGGGTCCTGGTGCTATTGACTGGTATCGTGGCCTGGAGCCTTTGATGTATCATGCCATGACAAGAAAGACAAGAAGGGCAAAGCTCCATCGTGTACTTGCTGAAACTTTGGATGAAGAGACACGAAGGAGGGGAATTTCATTGGCACCACTTGGTGTAGCCTTTGGCAGATGGCAAGGTCTAAATGAGAAAGTCAAAGATTATGAAATAGTTTGGCCTCCAATGGTTGTCATTGTGAACACAAGATATGAGCAGGAGGAAAATGGCAAGGTAATGTCATGTTTTCTGCTTTGTTTGATGAGGCTAGCCTGTTTACTATGCGAACAAACAACAAGATATGAGCATAATGTCATATCCAAAAAAAATTTATTAGGGGTTTTTATTTATTTGAGCCAGACTTCTTGAATCTGTTATAGCTACTTATTTTCTACTAAGAATTGCATTCTAGCAGTGGATTGGCATGGGAAACCAAGAGCTTCTGGATCACTTCAAATCATATGCTGCACTGAAGGCTCGACATTCATATGGTCCACAAGGGCATAGAGGGATGAGTATGTTGATTTTTGATGACACAGCAGCAGGTTATTTAGAGGCTGCTCGTCTGCACAAGCACTTCAAAGAGCAAGGAAGAGACAGGGATGCCTGGAATAGTAATCGTGTTCCATTCTGTTCAGGTGGGAAGCGCCAGCTCTATGGGTACATGGCTTTGAAAGAAGATGTGGATATTTTCAACCTGCATTCTCAAGGTCCTCTCTCTCCCCCACTCCTTACCTTTGTGTCCGTGTGTGTGTGTGAACAACTGAAAATATGAAAGCTAGCCTACTTTTAGGACAACTGTTGGAATGCATCTCTTCAAGTCAAATACTCCATGCTTACTATGGAATAGGGGACCTAGATTGAAGGTATTTACTGCCTAGAATTTAGAATGTGACTTGGCAACCATGTTTTGTAAATATTCTACTATGGCAATACATTTCATTTGCTTTTCACTTCTATTACTCCACCTCCCTTATTGACAATTGAATTTTGGTAATGGTGTTTAACTTGATTGATTAGGGAGGTCCAAGTTGAAATATGAGATAAGGTCATACCAAGAAATGGTTGAGAGACGAATAAAGCAAATAAATGAGAACAGCCAACAACTTGTCAAGTTTAAGGACAAGACTACTCAAGAACAAAAGCATTCGAAAGTTCTAGCCGAGTCTGTAAGCAGATTGAGCGAGGAGCTACGCAAGAATATAGAAAAGAGCCACATTATGAGGCAACAAACTAAATTGTTGCTTGAAGAAAACAAGGGAGAGGTGATAGTTTTTGAATCACAAATTGCATTGTTATCATTATCATCTATTTCCTTATATGATGCACTGTATCTTTTATCACAATAAAGTTCACTGATGCTGTGATTTAATTGTGAATTCTACTTAAGTGCTATGATGCTGGTATTTTGCTTAAATTGATAGATCTATCAGATGCAATGAAACTAGAAAGTGCTAATTATCATGGTTTCCTTTTAGTTTATTATGGATAAAGGATAGACCAAACCATTTTTCAATAGAGTTCAAATTTTGGAAAAAGTCTATCAACTAAGATTTTATTTTATCAACAATAAATACATTTTTTGTTAGATTTTTAGTATCTTATCTTAGTAGTTTATTATCCATTGGTAGCTTGTATTAGACTTCTATTTTAATTACAAGTACTAAGATTGTGAGCACCTCCACTATATAAGGGGTTTCAAATTATTCAATAAAACAAGTAGATTAATTATAAGTAAATTTGAGATTTGAGATTTAAGACTCTCTCTTATTAATGAGTTTGAGACATTAAGAGTTCCCTTTGATGAACTCCTTCCCTATCCATTGTCTCGTGACATGATTTACTACCTGAAACCATAACAATTTGGTATTTGAGCCAATCATCATGGTTGATCCAATAAATTTAGAAGAAAAATTGAATATTTTCATGTAACGATTCGATGCACGATTGGATGACTTAACTTGATGAATTTCTAAACTAGTTCGAACCTTTAATAGGGGACAAACTAGAACCAAGATATAACAAGTAGTAGGGAGCACAATTTTGGTCAACAAGTTATTGAGGACAGAAGGACACGTGGCGCTCTAATATGCCAAACTCGACTTTTCCTCTTGCAATTGCACAAATGATCTATTATCATTGTACATTCTTAGATCTATAAGAGTGGAGGTAGTAAATCATGTTTTAAAAGAATGTGATTTAGCTTTGAGTGAAATCTACATACAGTTACGACAATCAAAAAGCTCAAACACATGAAAAAGGATTATGATAAGAGGCATAAAGTTGTAGCCTTTGAGCCAAACACCTGAGCTTCGAAAGTATTAGTTAGTTAGCAAGGTTGTCCTAAATTTGAAATTATATGGGTGTCTATCAATTATTTTCAAGGTGCATAGTCTACCTTTGAGTTTGAGGATAAAATTATTTTCAAGGAGGGGAGTAACATTATGGATAATGAATAGACCAAATCTACTCTTCAACAAAGTTCAAATTTTAGAAAACGTCTATCAACTAATCAACAAAAAGTAGATTGCATTTATCTAATAGTTTCTTATCTTAATAATTTGTTATTAGATTTTTAGTATCTTATCTTAGTAGTTTGTTATTCAATAGTAACTTGTATTAGATTTCTACTTTAGTTAGAAGTACCAAGATTGTAAAAACATCCATTATATAAGAAGTTTCTAATTATTCAATAAAACAAGCATATTAATTACAAATGAATTTGAAATTTAAAAATCTCTCTCAACAACGAGTTTGAGGTGTCAAGAACTCCCTCTGATGAATTTATTCCTGGTCCATTGTCTCGTGACGCGATTCACTATCTAAGACCATAACATCTAAATATACTTGAAGAAATTTTGTATATTCTGCATATGTTTTATGTAGATATAGTACATTGCTAACTTGCAACAATTAAGAGGCATTAGATAATTAAATTTGTGCTCCAGAACAAAGAAAGAACAACACATGCAAGCAACAAAGCTAGTAGTTCTCAACTGTAGGCAGTGTTATTAAAGGCGCTAAAAAGCACCAATGAGGCGAGACCTCTTCCAAAAGGCGAGCGCTTTTCTTCACCTGGCTTGAGGTGCGAGGCGAGGCAAGGCGCCGCCTCTTGAAAACAACATGCATGGCTTTTTTTTTTCTTTCTTTTTAAAGACCAAACTCTAATACATATTGGAGAGCTGAATTTTAGGTACTAATTAGAGGATATACCCCCATAGTTATGCTAATTAATTAGGGATTTATATCCTGTAATTAGTCTAATTAATTAGAGATGCATCTCTTTATAATTATGCTAACTAATTATATATATATATATATAAACTAATTAGGAAAGAAATAATATAATATCTACATAGTTGATTTTCAATATCCAAATTCATTCCAATATTGAAAAAGATTACATATTTTTAATAAGTATGCCTAAAATTTAGTTAACTAATTAGGAATATATATCCTTATAATTATGTTAACTGATTAAGGAGGAATTAATATAATATCTATACATATATATAGACATATATGTCTACACATATACACACACACACATATATATATATAAGTAGCCTCACCTCAAAAAGGCGCCGCCTCCCCTCGCGTCTCTTGCCGAACCCTATTGCCTTAGTATCACCTCTCGTCTTGATAACACTGGCTGTAAGAAATTGTTTCTGCAGTTTATGTAGCAATCATTACTTATGAATTCTTTTTTTGGGTACTGAATATATCTTCAAGAATCTTATTTCAGAATTCCTTGTACATCCTTTATCTTCAAGAATCATTTTCAGAATTCCTTGTACACCCTTTCTCTGTTTTACTAGAATGAGTTAAAGCATCATGTATCAATCCATCAATTGCATATTACAATTATAGTCTTCACATTTGTATACCTATAATCACATTGATACAAGCTGTTCGTCTTAGTAGTTCATACTCTTTCCTGTCACGTAGTTAATTTAGACTACTTAAACCCTCTGTTATTGTATTCAAAGAAATAGCTAATGCCACTGTTATCATAATTTGTAGGAATTCTGCATTACCTTCAATTAATTTTCACTAATTCAGAAGGAAGGATTAAGCCAGTTTCTCCTCTTTTTCCCTGTTTTATACTTTTGTGCTGGTATCAATTTCTTACTGTTGTATTACCATGCTAATGCATTATTTTTCAGATGGATTCCCAAGAACAATTTTTCAAGGATCAAATCAAAATTATCCATGAGGCTATATATGCAAAAGAAGATAATTTTGAGAAGTTACAACAGGAAAAGTGGGAGAAAGTTGAGCAGTCAAATGCAAATCTCTGTACCATAAAGGATACAAGCAGGTAAAGTGCCTTCTCTATCATGCTAAAGCTAACATTGTCCCTAGGAAAAACAGCTGCTTTGTGCTATCATGGAGGTGTTGGCATACAGGTGAAACCAGTTACATGACCGACAACAATCTAGGCAAGAAAGCATTTAACAAAAGTCCTTTTAGCTTGTTAAGAAATACATCACACCCTATCTTTCTATTGATTAATCAGAAAATTCATAGCTAGAAATTAAAATTATTGTGTTCAATCCTGTGCTCATATGACTTACAATGTTTTTGAAATCTATGTGCAAATAGGATGGAGGAGATTGTTAGTTTCATAAAATTTCAGGATAAAGAGATGGAAGAATTTGAAGCAGATATGAAGAAGGTGATAAAAAGTCACGGAAACAAGAAGGTTTCAGTTATGAAGAAATATTGGGAGGAGCTGCTTGAGTTGGAAAAGGATTTGGAAAATGATTTAGATCAACTCATGGGAAAGTACAACAAAGATCACCCTGAGATGAAAAAGAGCAACAACTAGCCATCAATTTTAAGCTGAGAGATTGAGAGAACAGAGAAGATACTGGATAAGAATCTGTACATGCATACAATGATAAACAGCATGACAACAGAGGGAATTTATTTTCTTTTAAAAGAAAAAAGAGGCAAATAAAGAGTTGAGACTCCTAAAAGTGATTGCTCATCAGTTTTCATGTTTTTGTTTCTGTACTTTCTGTAATGGTAACTCCATCCCATATTTCTTATTGCAAAAATTTCATCTTTTATATATCTATTTTTTTTTCAATCCAATTATGGATTTGTTTTCATGAATGAAATCTTCTAATTTGCATGATTGTTATCATTCACTTATCTTTAAAGAAATAATACTCATGACTGAAGAAAATGTAAACAGAAAAGATATGGATTGGAGTATATGGAGTTGGTTTGTTTGTATAAATGGTGGTGTATTGTTAGGTGATAGGCTGATGTGAGCTGGGTTTGGTGTGCTGTGGTTGCTATATTGCATTGGCATCCTGGGAGTGCTATTTCTGTGATTGCTGATATGATTGATGTGCTGTTGGAGATCCTCCTTGTTGCTTGTGCTCTGTGGTTTCTGATTATTGCTGGTGTTTGTTCAAGTTGAATGCTGCTGATTTTCTCTGATGACTGGAATTAGGATGATTATGGTTGTCTGTTTCTGATAAATTTCTGGTGGTTTATCCCTGGTTAGTGTTGGTGGGTTGCATTTCTACTGTGTTTTGCTATGTAGCTGTAATGATAACAGTTCATTGTTGGCTGATTGGGTTGTTCAAATATGTTACTAATTGCTGATGTGCCTTAATCTGTTTGTGGCATTTTGGTGTATAACAAAGGTCTCTGCTGTGGAAAACTATTGGGCGTGGGTTTAGTTTTATGATTAATTTGTTACTGTTGGGTGATGGTCTTGCATTTGTGGGGTGTTTGTACATAGAGGCTTGGCCTGTTATAGTATTGGGTTTGATATAGTGTGTGCAGGGGCTGTATACAGTGTTATACACATTGCTGGGTTGCCAATAAATTCTTGTTGACCAAAAGCTAATTGCTAGTTGTATAAAATTGAAGCTAATGCAAATTGACCCAAATGGTAATGTGGACCGGAGTAGGTGGTGAAGGGGTGGGTTTGGGGAGGAAGGTTGAGGTGCAGCTGGAGCTGGGTCCTGTTTTTAAAATTGAACTAGTTTGATAATATTGCAGGGATATTGCTGCAGAATTAGTTCTGCTATGATCCTGGAGTATTGAACTGATGCAGGGATGTTGCTGGACTGCATAAGATTGTTGTTGATTGTTGCTGTGTGGCTTGATAACTGCTAGGGACTGTTTAAGGGAGAACCTTGTTTGTTGCTGCTGATTGATATGTGGATTGGATTGGTACTGGATTGTTGTGTTGCTTGTTATCTGTCAGGTTGCTGTGTAATGAAGAGCCAAGTTGCTGCTGTTGATTAATGGTGTAATGCCTACTGGTTGTTACGTTGCCGTGTATTAGTGTTGCTGACAAATGGATCTCTTGATTTATGGGGAAGGTGATGCAGGTAAATGGAATTTGCCTTTGTTGGTGAGTGTGCTTTGATGGATGAGTTGCTGTGGATGCTGTAGGCATTCTTGATTAAAGGGATTTATAGTGCTGGTTTTTTACTTGGCTTTTGTTTTTGAGCCATTAGGTTTTCTTTATTATACTTGATGTACAGTGATTCCAATTTTTGGCAATAAAAATCTCTTAGTTGACAAAAAAAAATTTAAAAAAAAAAACTCTTTATCCAATAATTTTTTTATAAAATAATTACTATTTAATTTAAAATTTATTAGTTAATTCTTTAATTTTAAAAAATATATTAAAATATATTTGACATTTTAAAAATTTATTTATTAATTTATTAATTTGTTTATTAATTTTAGTCATTAAAAATTATAAAAAGTCTAAAATATTAGTATGTTTTTTATAAAATTGAGGCCTAATTAATAAATTTTTTTTAAATTATAGAGATTAAATAAAAATATATTTAATTAATAAAATTATTTTTTAAATTATAAAAATTAAATAAAAATTACTTAATTAATAAAATTATTTTTTAAATTATGGAAATTAAATCGAAAAATATTTAATTAATAGAATTATGAATTAGTTAATAATTTCTTAAAATTTACATTTTAATATATTTTTTTATAGAAAGAGTTTTCTTATAATTAGTATTTATTATTTCAATTATATTTTTTGAGATTTAGCTGGAGAAGATTATGGAGATAAAGTGGGAGCTTAGCTCATGGTATTTTAATTTAATATAACAAAATTCCACGTCATAATTGGTAAACATTTTTAATTGAATTTTAAATATGTTTCGGATTCGTCTTGATTAACTTAACAAAATTTATAAATGAATTTAATTAATTAGCATATGTAAATGTATATTCATTCATGCTATGTTTAATCTATAATAAATTATTAAAAAAAATTAATTCACATTATTTTTACGTATTTTCATTTTTCTAACTTAACATTTGATTATATTAAAAATAAAAATAAGAAACCCAAAAATATTTTATTCAAAAAAAAAAGAAACCCAAAAATATTTTAAAATAAAGAATAACATCTACCGTAATTCTTTTTTATTTCATAAAAAATAAAAAAGCAAATTCATTTATTTTATGGAATATAATATTTCCCTTTTTCTAAATTTTATTTATATTTAGCAAAATCAAGCTTTTTCCAAAATTTATCTAGGCCCGATTTGAGCCTACATCAATTTGGATCCAGTAAGGTTTCTGCAACTCTTCCGAGCTTCAGCGGTGCGGAAAATGGAAACGGAGACGGAGAAGAGGAAACCGGTGGCGCTTTTCATGGCTTTTGGTACCAAAGGCGATGTCTATCCAATTGCTGTAAGTACTTAACATCAAGTAAATTTTCTTTCTTTGTTGTTTTCAAGGCTATGATTATAATTAAGAGCCTTCACTACTTGATTTCTGCTTTCAAATTTAGCGTTTGATAGGTTTTTTTAGATGATTCCTCGTTTGAATTTTCTTGATGTTAAGGAAATTTAGTGTTTGATAGGTCTTTTTTAGTTTTATATGAACTCTCTAGTTCTTTCTGTATCTTTTTCAGGCCATTGCTGCAGCTTTTGCTTATGATAAAAAACAATATCATGTGGTTCTGGTAACACACTCAGCACACGAGGTTTGCATCATATTGGAGAAATAAAAACAAGAAAATGCTCTTCCCTTTGGCTTTCTTATTCTGTGTCCTTTGGATACAATGTGCCTTTTGGCTTTATGTTATTTATTGATGTTTGTTTTGCAGAATTTAAGGTCTCATTTGGAAGACAGACATGTTGCTTTTCTTCCTATTAAATCACCACCTGTCCTTTCTATTCATACAGGTTTGTATTACTGTTTTCAAATGAGAAGTGGTCTATATATCATATATGAGGTCTATGATTGTGGAATTAAATGAACTTTATGACTAAAGGATAAAATTAACCACTCTGTATTTAATTTTAAGTATTTGATGCATCATTTTCTTACAGAGACAGAGGAATCAACTTTCTCACTTCAGAAAAGGATTATTACAAGGGAACATAGACAAGAATGCTATTCTGTAGTTGAAGGAATTTTTGGAAATTGCCCAAGCATGGAGGGTGATTTTATTGTGATCAATTTTTTTGCATTGGTATTTTTTACTAAAAATTCAAGTCCATATAATTTGAAAAAAAAAAGGTCTATGTAATAGTTTCAGTAAGTTGAAAATCTAGCCTATGGTTGCGTTCATAGAAGTGTCACCTGATAAAGAAAAAATTTCTTTACATACTGGGCCAGGAAGGATGGAGCCTTGCAGAACATTTTCGTGTTCGCTGTGTAGTTGCTTCTCCTTATGTTATTCCATACAGGTAGTGCAATATTATTGTCTTACATTCCTGAATTATGCCTCAAGGAATTTGCATACATGATTCTTCATTTTTGTGCATGTCCATTTGTATTAAATGAGTGTATATGTAAAAATTTACGTATTTATGAACATAGGATTATAAATAAATATACAAGAGATTTCAATTTTTTCTTCATCTTATGTACATGTGCAAAAACAAGGGAATATACAATTATTTGTAGCATGTATGGATGTTTTTTCAATTACATGTACGAGTTCAAAGTGCCATATTCAGGAAATATTGAGAAAAAGTTTTATATATATTTGATTGTCAGCATTCATTTTTTTTGAAACAATATTTTACTCGCAAAATTTTTTCTTCATGTGCTCTGCAGTGCACCTTCATCATTTGAGTGTCGGTTCAGAAAAGAGCTTCCCCTTCTCTATGAATATCTCCAAGAAGCTCCAACTAACAAGGTTTTTTTGACTTCCCTTGGTAGAATCTTTTCTTTCTCCTTTAAAAATTGACTGGTAGTGTAGCATTTCTAGATAGGAAAAAATATTTCTATTTCTATTACACCTCCTGTTATATTCAGAATGATTTTTGATATGCACCTTGACTATTAAACTTCTGACTTCTTCATGAAGATAGGTTTGCTGGAAAGACGTGATTCATTGGATGTGGCCGCTTTTTACTGAAAGCTGGGGATCATGGAGAAGTGATGATCTGAATCTGAGTCCTATTCCTTTTACAGTTGGTGCTTTTGAAGATGGAATTCCTTGTTTCTTTGATTCAATTATATGACGAGCACTGTTTCCTACTCTATCAATGTTCTGATATATCCTTGTTGTGTTATACTAGAATACATCTATAAACTCATCAAATATTTTATTCCATGAATGCAGGATCCTGTAACAGGCCTTCCCTCATGGCATGATTGGCCACCATCTCCCCTTCTCTTGTAAGTCACATCTTCGGAGCATACTGTTAAATTTAGAGAGAGGGCTAAGTAAATTACAGTGTTTAATATGGCCCTACACTTTGAGTCACTTTACACATCAAAATGATTAGCCAATGAAATGTTCCAACCCAACCATTTATATTATAGATTTCCAATGTGGGATTCTCAACTCATGCAATGGCACAAATTTAATATTTTATGAGCAAAAAAGATAAAGGAATCTGTTCATGGGCCTCAAATTCCGCTTGAAGGAAAGGGAATACATCAAGTTGACCCTGGTGTTCACTAATCATGAGTATAAGACACCTGAGGGCTTAGTTCCTGAAATACAGTAATAAAGAAGTGATACGAACTCAACAATATATATTGAATGAGCACCCTTTTAATGATGAGACTATCAATAATTTTGTTGCAAATGGCATCAACATTTGATGCACTCTCTTCAGAAACATGCTATTCTTTCTCTCTCTACATGCTGCTGCTGCTGCTGCTTCTCTCACTAAAATTGCAAACTGAGAACTTTAAAAGTTGGTATGTATTTCTAATCATGGACTACTTTTGCTGATACGCAATTCTGATCGACTATTGTGTAACAGGTATGGATTTAGCAATGAAATTGTTGAATGCCCAGGTGACTCTGTTTTTCCTCCTACCTTGCTCACTTCTTTGTTGTGCTTCAAGCTGTGAGATGTATTTGTATATCTTTCCTTCATTCTTCTTCCTTCATTTTAGTCAAATCTCAAAAGGCTGAAGGCCGGCAAGAGTTAAAAGTATGATTTCTGATCATGCTAACCTTGGTGCATGCAAAATTACCAAGGATTATGCATTAATAACAGTTTTCTTACAGTTTTCTGTAGAGATCATCGAAGTTATCATCTTTCAATTGTTTGCTTTGTATTTTTTGCTAGTCCTTTTAAATTCTGTGAAAAGATTGAGTTTATTAGGGTTTGATCTTTTCACACAAACCTTGATTTGCTTCATCATATTAATTCTGAACACTATACATGCTGTTCCAATCTATATGTAAAAATATAATATTTGATGTTGTATTTCATAATAAAGATTACAACCTATTTATATATAAAAGACGGTATCTAAACAGAAAAGAAAATCAAGTCTATAATTATACAGTCCCTAAAATTAAGCAACTAACCCATTTATCAATATTTACTTCCTATATTAATATATTTACTTTCTATAATCTATAACACTCCCCCTCAAGTTGGAGCATAAATGTTAATCATGTCCAACTTATTACATATATAATCAACTCGTCCCATACAACTTAACAGACACCGAATTTGTAAACCCAACTTCTTCCAATAATTGACGTACCCACAAAACTTCACAAACGGTTTTTGCCATGACTCGACATTTAGATTCAGCACTAGAACGGGAGACCACATTTTCTCAGCTTGGTAAAACGCCTTACTGTGAATAGAATTTCGAATCCGAGAACAGTATTCATGACTCGTGAACAGTACCCGAGGAACAGTACTCATGAACAGTACCCGAGAAACAGTACTCGTGAACAGTACCCGATGAACAGTACTCGTGAACAGTACCCCCGAAAAACAGTACTCGTGAACAGTACCCGATGAATAATTCCCGTGAACAATACTTGATGAATAATTCCCGTGAACAATACTTGATGAATAATTACCGTGAACAATATCTGATGAACAGAGCCCTAAGTCTCCAAGTGTTATCCTTTATGGATAACCCAAATGAACATAAACCTAAGTCTCCAAATGTTACCCTTTATGATTAACCCAAATGAATAGAGTCCTAAGTCTCCAAATGTTACCCTTTATGAGTAACCCAAAATAAACACAGCCCTAAGTCTCTAAATGTTACCCTTTGTGAATAACCCAAATGAACAGAACCCTAAGTCTTCAGATGTTACTCTTTATGAGTAACCCAAATGAACAGATCCAAATGTTACTCTTTATAAGTAACCCAAATAAACAGAGCGCTACGTCTCCAAATGTTATCTTTTATGAGTAACCCAAATGAACAGAGCCCTAAGTCTCTAAATGTTACCCTTTATGAGTAACCAAATGAACAGAGCCCTAAGTCTCCAAATGTTATTCTTTTATGGTAACCCAAATAAACAGAGCCCTAAGTCTCCAAAAGTTACTCCAAAAGTTACTCTTTATGGGTAACCCAAATGAATAGTATCAAAAAGACGCCTTCACCCAACACCCAAACGGTAAACGAACCACAAATCTGACAAGGGAGCTGCAAGTCGACTTTGGCATACTAGGTGAACGGTGAGAGACAAATATTATCCTAGATGGATAACACAAAAGAACAGGAGTCCTGAGTCTCCAAAAATTTAAAACTTGACGAGAGAGAAAATAAATCTCTACAAACCTGACTCTGATACCATGTAAAAATATAATATTTGATGTTGTATTTCATAATAAAGATTACAACCTATTTATATATAAAAGACGGTATCTAAACAGGAAAGAAAATCAAGTCTATAATTATACAGTCCCTAAAATTAAGCAACTAACCCATTTATCAATATTTACTTCCTATATTAATATATTTACTTTCTATAATCTATAACACTATACAATATTGTTACCAACTGTTCTCTGCTAATATGCCTTGTATATTCTCAATAAAGGAAAATAAAAAAGCAGAAGAGGGAGGGGAGGGTTAATTATCATGATGTCTAGGAAATCTGCCTGCAACCTAGAGGTTGGGGGTTTGTGGTGTCTCCTGGTGAGAAGCAATAGTCTAGAGTCTGGCAGTGACACAAAGTACTTTGAGACAAGGCAGAGAAAATGTTTCCCGTTTCTTTTCTGTGTTTCTATTTGGTCTATTGAAGATCTCACTTAAGTTCAGTCCATGTATCAGGGGTTCTCCCTTTACACTTTTTAGCACCCTGAATGTTTTTATTATATGCAAATCAGATCATTAACGATTCTTTAATGAAGTTCTCTGCTTCCATTTTATATTTACAGATTATTGGCCATCACATGTTCATGTTTGTGGATTTTGGTTCCTCCCTATTGAATGGCAGTTTGCATGTAACGAATGTGGACAAATTTCAGCATTTCTTTCTCCTGGGAGTACCAGAACAAAAGAAAAAGTGTGTGCAGCTCATGTAAAGTTACAATGTTTTTTGGGGACAATGGTGCCTCCTGTTTTTATAGGACTAAGTTCTGCTGGAAGGCAGGTTCCTTGCTTTCTTGGTGTCTTTCTCAAAAATTGTTAACCAGTATAGGTTAAAAGGGGGAAAGTAAAAATAGTAAGATAGGAGTAGATTGACGTAATGCAATCCACTCTTGGCCTAGCCTAACTATTTGTACACTTGAGCTTGAATTCTTGTAAATTCGTACCTTATTTTTTTCTTGATCCATGTTTGTCTTTGCCTTCTGCAGCTTGGGTTTTTTGGAGCACCCTGAAGCATTCCTTAAGGTTATTCAAATTGTCCTGGAGATCACAGATTTCAGGTTTGTCCTTTTTTCTTCAGGTTATGAGCCTTTGGATGAAGCAATTCAAGTTGTTGCGACCAAAACTTTGCATTTTGATCAAAGGCAGTACAATGAAGAGGGGGTCTGTCTCTTTGATGGCCGTCTCTTCTGCTTTCCTAGGTGAGCATTTTCTGATTCCTTTAAATGATTATAGAAGAAGATTCATAGTTTATGGGAAGAAAATAGATAACCACATGATGTCTTTGCATCCTTGGGATATGAGATTTTGTTTTCTCACTTATTCTTTTGTGCAATGCAATTTCAGAATTCTTTTCATAAATTTTAAAGGATAGAAAGATGAATATGTATGTATGGTCAGATCCTCAAGGAGACACTATGCTTATGTAAACAGTGAAAAACAAAGATCTGAAACATGCCTCAGGTGAGAGAGGACTCTGTAGGCTGGCATATATAATTAAATTATCAAATTCTTAAAACAATATGATGGTTTGCAATATCATATTTCCTATCAAAATAAGAAATATTCATTTTTTGATAAAGAGAAATTTTATTAAAACTTGGAGGGAACAATTAGCACGATAATTGTAGAAAAAACCCCAAAACTGCACCTTTGCAGCCATTCTAGACATTATCATGCTAAAGAACGAAACCTGGAGAACCCAAAGACAGATGCCACACATACTGAAAAACAGAAAAAGCCAACCAACAGAACACGTTAACCAAAACATAAAAGACTCAAAAAAACTTCTAATGTACTTGGAAAGACCAACTTGGATGCAGCAGCAACAACTAAGAATGATTAATGGAAATTCCTAGGGAACTCTATTCGATTAGTGTATGAAAATACCACTTTTTGCATGAAATTTCTGATGATAGGTTTCTCCCTTGATTTTGAAAATGTCCTTGCTTCATAAAATATATTTCCATATCAAAAGTTGAGTGTGCGTTATTGCTTATGATTCAACCTATATAAGCATAGAAACAATATTGTCGGAGAACATTGCATATGGACTTCATAGAAGTGAATTATCTAATAAGATCCCTTTTTCCGTAGTTGCATGTGTGGTAATTATCTTTTTTTTTTTTTCTGTCTTGACATATTTTCCTGTGCAAAACAGTACAGTACCATACAATTGGCTATTTAGAAAATGTCTGGCTGCAGTGCATCATGGGGGCAGGTAATATATTTTCTTTATTGGGAGATTAATTAAATGTAAAGCATGCAATGTGGCTAATCTCCTTCTGCATTACTTGTCGTCAACAAACAAGTGGATCGACTGCTGCAGCACTACATGCTGGAATCCCACAGGTTTATTGCAAAACTAATACCTTGTTAATTTATCTTCTTATCTAACCTGTTAATAGTTTTCTTCTTCAAAATTTTTATTGTGTTGCTTGGCATGGTGTGTTAAATAAATGCAGTTTTACAAGTTAGTTAACTTACTCAAACTTGCTTAGAAATCTTATGGAAAGATTTGTATTATATTTGATTTCCGAATGTTGTTCATCTCTCTATATATCGCTGTCTCAAAATAACCAATCACTAATCAGCATGTTCCGATGGCAGGTGATATGTCCATTTATGTTGGATCAATTTTATTGGGCCGAAAGGATGCACTGGCTTGGGGTTGCTCCAGAACCATTGAAACGAAACCATTTAGTTCCAGATAAAATGGATGACTTCAGAATCAGGGTAGCTGCAAATGTGCTGTCAAGAGCCATAGCTGATGCATTATCTCCTGAAGTTAAGATACGTGCTCAAAAAATTGCTGAAATGATCTCTCTAGAGGTAATGCCTTATCCTGAATCAAATGTATAACTAGTGTTAATTTTGGATTGTTTGTGACATTGGACACATAATGCAGCAATGCTAACATCCAAGTTTTGTTAAACTCAAACTTGTAGGATGGAGTTATGGAAGCTGTAAGGGTTCTTAAGCAAGAGATGAATTGTTCAAATTAGATCCTCTTTGGAATTCGTCAACAGAACGAAGGATAATCTATAGTTGATTAGGCTTAAAAGGGTATACCAAATTCATGTTGGCATATATACTGCAAGAAGAGTGTTGGCATCAATCCTGAGCTTTCTTGATTTTAGCTTGCTGTCACTTTCCACTTGCCAGGAGATCTGTATATAACATACAACGATATTCAGTGACTTCTATCCGTTGAGCAACGACCCCTTTCACTCTGCACTGTCCGATCACTAAGGCAGACCATAGATCCTGCTCAACAGGCGTGTCTTGCAGTCAAGCTCCCTTCTGTCTTTGCACTCAAAGGCCAATCTCTCTCAAAGGCCAATCTCTATATGGCTCGAGAAAACCTTTGCACGCCTCTGAAATTAAATGCAGCTTTGTGGTTTTCAGAATGTAAGCATTCATGAATGAAAATTCCTTGCATAATATATCTAAAAAAAGAAAGGTTGTACAGCGACTTTCCTTAGTTTGAAATAGTAGAAACCCTAACAATTTAAGGGTCTCTCGGTTAAACAATAGCTTGCAAATTTTGAATATTTCTAGCAAACCGGTTGGAAATAGCTATGTAGCAGGACGGCTTCCTGTGCTACCTTGTTCCTTCCCACATGCTGAACAAGAAAAGCGACGTAGTTTTTATTTAATATATACATGTGCATTGTTACAGATGCTTGATTGCAGAGAACTCCCGTGCTTGGATTTCAGATTTTTATGACAAAATATCGACTTTCCTCTTGGTTTTCTTCTCCAGCTTCGCCTTGATTTTCATCGGGTCTACTTTCCCGGTGACCGTTAGTGTGTTGCCTTCAGAATCTGTCTCTACGGCTTCCACACCTTCAATAACCAACACCAGTAAAATTTATAGCACAACCATAAATAAGTTGGATCATTCTTAAATTTTTACGACAAGACATGTTTATTTTGTGTTTAAATATGAATTTATTAATTATTCAATAATTTCATTTCAAATAAGACAGGAATGTAAGAATGTATGGAGCATCACCTTCAAAAAGTTCAATAGTGCGTCTAATTTTTCTGCTACAATCCTCGCAATGCATGTCCACTTTATAAACAGTGATGACCTTGGCGTTCACGTCGGCATCCTTTTCATCATCATTCTGTATAACAACACACATTATAAACTGAGATTTGATTAAAAAAAAAAAAAAAGAAAATACATTACCTTTACTTTGACCCCTCTAAAGAATCTCTTTGAAAATTTTCTGATCCATTTGAAGTAATGGAATTTCAGGGCATGTTGAGGATGAGCATGATTGTCTGCATTAACTTCTGAGGGTTCAAGGACATATGCATTCCTGGGAAATCTAGACCATAATACACCAGATGCAAAGATTAAAGGCCAAACACAGATTTTGATAGGACTTTGAGCCTTATGACACAGAAAGGCATAAGCAATTGCTGCAAAAACACATTGGAAGATTCCACAAACTAATCCAACAATATCAACAAATGTCCCCAGAGGCTTGTGACTTGGAGATGGAGAGTAAAACCAAGGTATATGGCCTCTCATCATCAGTTTAACTCTTTCTCGTCGACCGGTTCGAGCAAGATCAATGATGCAGATGAACATTACTGTGAAAGATATGATCATACTGATTAATGCATACTGGGGTTTTTGAACTGAGGATAGCTGATCGAAGATAGCTGATGGAAGCTCCATAACAAAATTTGTGATAAGGAAAATTCGTTCCACGTTCACATACTGATTTTGCAAAGAAAGAGCATTTGTAAGTTGCTAGAAATATGCAGAAAAGTTTCTTTGATGACAGCTTTTAAATAAATAAACCAATACCCTTTGGTTCGAGCTATCCTTCTTGCTTTCGTCCCCTTCTTGATCATCTATGCTGAGGGCAGCCTCTGATACATTCAAGCCATCTCCGGCGACCTATTTCAAGATGGTTGAAGCTAAATCCTTGTCCACAACAAACTTTCTATTCAACATAAAATTTTTCATTTCACTCAAATGGACAAGTTCACAAAGGAGAAGAAGAAGCAATCCCCACTTATGGGAAAGCGAAAAGAAACTAACTTGGGGAAGGAAGCTCAACATTTGAAACAGCTAAAACAAGATAGAAACCAGAGTAGATGTTTTACCCTTTGATTCAAGCCATCTGCTGTGTTGTGCGACTCAAAATCGCCATCGATGTTGACGTTTTGGATATCTATAGAATACCCAGTTTCCAATTCAGTCATATCGTCGAAGGATTTAGTTTGCTTCAGCAGCTGCCCCTACCATTGTCCGTCCTTCAATTCTTCTCGGAGTTAATTACAGGCGTAGACTAAAAACAAACAAGTGCCGTAGATGTAAAACTAGCAAGTCTTCAATAATTTGTGAACCGTCAAATCACAAGTTAAATATTTTTATTTTTCATTTGAAAAAATATATATATCCCTCAAATTAAAAATAAACAAAATTAACTTGTAATCTATAACAAATATCAGATGGGAAAAGGTGACCCTTGACTTTTCATAATCCACAAAATGGTCGAAAGAGTTGGACATGTTCCAGTTTACCAGTCATTACCGCAATCTCACAGCTAATGTAATAGCTTGAAGTCCTTGTCGATGATGACATGACATTGATTTACAAGGTTGCATCATTAGAATTATCTACTTGGTAAACTCAACCAACTAAAAAAAATTGTACAGTAAAACTGTTTGCCATTAGAATTATCTACTTGGTAATAAAACTTGGGTAAAGGGTCTAATATGTTCGCATTCAGTCATCTCTATGATCTCTCTCTCTACTCTACTTCTTCTTCTCCGTCTATTCTTTCTTCCATTTCTCCCCACTTTCTTCCTTCTTGTAGTGACCTCGTCAGAACAGATATATTCCCGAAGATGAAAACATTCAACACGAGAAGGTATAGGTAAATGTACGAGCTCCAGAAGCTGGAGATCACGTAGATCTTTTAATGGGGATGGGGAAGGTGACCCAGGTCTGCTTCGATGAGTTTCTGTGCTCTCATGGACTGCGTCTACTGTTCGTGGGTTCCTAGGAAATCTGGAACACAATGCACCAAAGGCAAAGATTATAGGCCAAACGGAGAATTTGTTAGGGTTGTCAGAGTGATGAGATAGAAAGACATAAGCTATCGTTGCAAAAACCCATTGGAAGATGCTGCAGACCAGTCCAACAATGTCTGAAAATGTCCCCAAAGGCTTGTAATTTATCTGTGGGGAGTAAAACCAAGGTAAATGATCTCTCACCATCCATTCAACTCTTTCTCTTCGACCCTTATCAGCAAGATCGATGATCGATAATAGCATAGCTACCAAGGACATCACCATACTAATCAATGCAAACTGTGGCTTGTGCACTGATGATAGTTGATCAAAAACAGCTGATGGAAGCTCCACCACGAAATTTGCTATGAGGAAAATCCTTTCCACGACCATATCCTGTTCAGAAACAACAACAATAAGCTGCAAGCAACTTGAAAAGGGTACTAAGAATTTTGCAGTACAATAAATAAATAAATAAAATTACCCTTTGATGATTCAAAGGATCCACACCGTTTTGCACATCTTCTTGAGCATCAACGTAAACAGAAATCTCAGTTTCCAAAAGAAGAGGTGAGTCATCAACGTCGGTACTTCCATTATCTTCCTCGTCTACATCTAGGTAGATGGTGGTGTTTTCATGGTCCAAGAGCGGACGTGCAGAAGGCCCAATATCGAATTCCGCCATGAACGCTTCTAAGATTCCTTCAGATGATATATAGGATGGAAAATGAAAGGGACGGCGAAGGAAATTTTCATCTAGAGCGAGCATGTCTTCACACGGAGTAGACTCGGAAGTCTTCTTCTTATATTTCTGTGATGCTTCCAAGCCACCTTCGAGGAAGCTTATAAGCTTTCACTGTTAATTGAGTAACAGAAGTTTCCAGGGGATCTACAGACATTGGTCTACGTTGTTTAAACTTGTCATGATAAAGTTAGTTTGGTTATTAAAAAAAAGTATAAAATTATTTTGAATTTTATATTAAATTAATTTGGATTTTATTAAATAATAAATTCATAGCATACCATCACATTGAGAGATTTTTATCTTTTTTTAAGACTCTATCGCAGTTTTAAAATGCAATAAAATAAATAATTAAAAAATATTTAAATATATTATCATATTTTAAAAATGCGGTATTATATGAGCGTGGCAGACCACACTCAATCAATTAAAAATATAAATTTAATTTTTATTTAATTAATTATTATATTATATTTTATTAATTTAATTAATTATATATTAAATTTATAAAATATAATTATTAAAATTATATTAATATTAATTAATTTAAATTATTTATAATATAATATTATATTTATTATATTTACCACTTTATTTTATTAATTTATATAATTTAATTAATGCTAAGAATAAATACAATTTATGTTATTAATTATATTTATCAATGTAAAAAATATTAAAAAAATAAATATAAAAATATATGTAAATACTTAGGAAAATAAATTAAAAAATATACAAATGATAAAATATAAAAAATAATACTAAGAATGATCAAATGTGCTCTCATGCTATATAGAGTATTTTTTTTTTTTAAGAATATTGAATTTTATATGATCAGCGGTCATCAATTATATTTCACTTTCAGATATCAATATTATAGGAATATTAAAAATTAATATTTATAGAGTATTTTGAGAGAAATAGGAGAATAGAGAAAAATTATGAAAAAAATATGAAATAAAATAAATTTTAATTTTTTTATAGTTTTTATAATTTATAAATATTTATAAATTAATTGTAATAAAAATAATAAAATAGAATGATAAATATGAAAGATATAATATTTTATTGTAAATAAATTAAAATAATTAATATTTATAATAATATTAATATAATTTTTATAACTATATTTATATAAATTTAGTATATAATTAATTAAATTATATAAATTAATAAATATAATATTAAATCATAAATAATTTAAATTAATTAATATTAATATTAATATAATTTTTATAATTATATTTTATAAATTTAATATATAATTAAATAAATTAAATTAATAAAATATAATAATTAATTAAATAAAAATTAAATTTATAATTTAAATTCCACCACTTTTAAAGCGCGATAATATATTTTTTTTTTTTAATTAATCTATCTTACCGATTTTTTCGGATGAGAGTTTGGGAAAAAAATTTTTTAATTTGGAAAAGCAAAAAATTGCAACCTTAAAATTTTGTATAATAATGTCATTGGATGGAATTTTTTTTCATTGTTTTAGTTAATTATTTTAGAATCAAATCGACGATGTTTTTCAAACAGTTGACGGTAATTTTTTCTAAATTAAAAAAAAATCCAATTTTAGTTAATTATTATTTAAGTTAATTTAGCTCATTTTAAGCATTTTTTTACCGTTTCGAGTTGATATAAATAATGATTTAAAATAAATAATTACCTTTGGTACCTATTTAAGAATATTTGAATGTTAATTATTTAAGTTAATTTTTGCATATTTAAAATTTTTTTTACCTTTTTCGATTAATATAAATAATTTATTTTAATTAATATAAATAATTATCTTATTACCTATTTAAAAAGGAGATTAATTCATGGAGCAGCAGATTTTTATCGAGAGCAAGTAAGGAAATTCTCATAAAATCTGTGTTATATGCTATACTTGCATATTGTATGAATATTTTTTTTAATTCTCATTATTATTTTTAATAAATTGCATAAATTGGTTAATGGTTTTTGGTGGGTAAAAGAGAAGGGCGGAGGGGTATTAATTGGCTAGCATGGGAGAAGATGTGTAGTAAAAAGAAAGAGGGGGACATGGGGTTTCGGGACTTTAAGAGTTTTAATTTGTCTTTTCTTAATAAACAACTGTGAATGTTCTTAACAAATCCTAATACTCTTTGTTATAGAGTGTTTAAAGCAAAATACTTTTCAAATGGTTATTTATTTTCCGCCAATGTAAGTAATGATGCTAACTTTGTTTGGAAAAGTGTGATGACATAAAGAGAGTTAATTCGAAGGAGTACAAGGTGGAGGGTGGGTAATGGAGAGAAGATTTTAGCGGCTTTAGCTCCCTGGATTTCTAAGAAGGATACCTTTTTTGCGAATGATGACCCCGATTTTATTGAACCACATTTACGTGTTTGTGATCTTTTTGAAGATAATGGGAAGGATTGGAACATTGCTCTTTTAATGAATTTTTTTTCTCCAAGAGATATTAGAGCTATTATTAGTATTTCTATTAGTATTACCAATAATAAAGATTTCTCCTTGTGGCACTTTAATAAAAGAAGTGTGTATACGGTGAAATCCGCATACTTTGTTTGTATGGACTTGCTAGGAAGATCATCTTTTAATGTGGGGGTGAGTTAGGGACTAATTTGTGGAATGTTTCGGTCCCTTCAAAAGTGAAGGATTTCTGTTGGAGAGCTTGTAGGAATATATTGCCTACAAAAAATAACTTAAGGCAAAAGGGTGTGAATATGGATGCTAGATGTTTTTGGTGCCATAAATATGAAAGTGTCAATCATATTTTGTTGTATTGTCCTATGTCCAATAAAGTTTGGAGGTTAGGGGGAGTGGGAGATTTACAGCCTAATGATAATTTTTATAATTTTTTACTAAAGATTTTGAAATCCCAAAACAAGGTTCGAAAAAACTTTGTAATGGTATGTGCATGGAGATTATGATCAGCAAGGGATTTATTATTATAGAACCAGATGCAAAATTCAGCAGCTCACCTTGTGGAAGACGTCATGCATCATATCTTGAATTGGGAAGCTGCTCAACGTGCTGGTACTTTATATGAAAATACCACTGATACTTTATATCAGGGCAGGAATTTATTTTATTCCTCCAACCCTGCTCGTGATCATGAAGCCATTCATCTCCAAATTCGTGCGTCATCTTCAAGGTTGAACAATTTTAGTTTGCTTTGTCAAGTGATGGGCCTTTGTTTCAAGCTCAAGATTTTATGGTTACGGTTTTGTTGTGGAAAACTCTGAGAGTATAATGACCCGAAAATCGGACCGCTACCGGCGCTAGGATCCAGATCGGCTTAAGGCCGCCGGGACCCGTAGCAAGCCTGACATGAAACCTGTAAACCTGTATAATCCCATACATGATCAACAACATGTATAAAAATTAAAACTTTTCTTTCCATACACATCAACCAAACTCAACCTGAGCATATACGTTAACATAACATTGATCCCTCTGTGGGATCTCATCAGTGCCCCCAATGGGTGACATAACCTGTGCTGAGTTGGTTTGCATAAACGACATAAAATATCCAAGATCATGTATTAAAAGGGATAACAACATTCTATGGTCAAGCACACCTCTAATATCCATAAACATCATTACATAACTATACTGTACTTTTACATTACATCATTCTACGATTTGTCATGTCCACATTCTATCTATTACATAAACAAGTTTTACTCTAACCGACCTCCTCTTCTATCCTATACCTGCAAGCTTGGGGGTAAAAGGGAGAGGGGTGAGCTAAAAGCCCAGTGAGTAGAACTATGAAACATATTAACACTATGCTCTATGAAATGCATCATAACACAGACAATTCACATAAAGGTTGGGTGAACTTGTCACCAATTAGTCCAAGCTAACTCTGTGCCAGGCCGTAGCATGGGGTCCTGGTCTTCCTGTCATACATACATTACTTACCATTATCCCAGGACCTCCTCTGGGCTCCTGGTCTTCGAGTCCCATAACCGTGCCAGGCCGTAGAATGGGGTCCTAGTCTTTCCTTACTCTGTGCCAGGCCGTAGAATGGGGTCCTGGTCTTCCTGTCATGGACTAATTGGGTCATCCAACATTCACCCACATCAACAACAATCGATGCAATGCGGCATATTCGTGAAAACTAATGCAATCATCCTATTGCATAATCATGATACATGAAACGTGATAAAATATTTAATTTCTTAATTTAAAAGATTAAGTTTAGTTCCACTCACCTCTTGCTGACTCTGCTAACACCGAAGCAGCTGAACTCACTGCTGGGGTCATCAGTTCCTCGGGTCTGAACCTACACAGGTGGACTCAAATGAGGGACCAAACATACCTGAACATAACTATAAACTACTCCCCAAAAACCCCCTAAAACATCATGGAACAACCATAGAAAAACATGCAAAGGAGGCCTGGACAGGGCACTTTCGGCGGCAGGTTCGGCAGCCGAAAGTCCCTCCAGAGCCGAAAGTCACGCAGGTTCGGCGGCCGAAACTCCCAGACAAAGACGAAACTCATGCATGTTCGGCGGCACTTTCGGCAGCCGAAACTGCCAGACAGAGACGAAAGTCTCCTTTCGGGGGCAAGCTTCGGCAGCCGAAAGGCTGCCTCCCCAGCCATGTTCGGCGGCCGAAAGTCCTTCGGCTGCCGAACCTGGTTTCTGCCAAAGGGCAGAAACTTGGCTCCCTTTGCACATTTCGCCTCCAAACCTTACAAACATGCATCAAACCTATTCTACAACACACAAACACAAGCATACATGTTCCTAGGGGCCTCAAAACAACATAAACCCCATCTACAACACATCAAGCATCCACATTGCTCAAGAACATACATTAAACCCATAAACATAACCATAACCATAACCTAAACATGCATTCTACCCCCATAGATCTACTTAAAACTTACTTTAAACATGCAATGAGTTTAAGATCGGCTCTTACCTCTTGAAGATCAAGAGAGAGACGACCTAAAACTCGGAGGTGGGAGAGAGTGGGTTCTTGAACCTCCAAGCTCCAAAACTTTGCTCAAAAGCTCAAATCTTCAAAACAAAGTTAAAACAAATGAAAAATCTTGAAAGATCTAGAGGAAAACATCAAAGATAGGTGAGGGACGGCGGAGAGCTCACCTTGGCCGAAAATGGGGAAAAAGCTCGCCCGTTTTCGGCTAAGGGACCCTTTTATAGTGGCTGGCCAGACCACGTTTGGGGGCCGAATGTGCCTCCGCATGCATGCCATGTTCGGCGGCCGAACTTGAGGTTCGGCGACCGAACCTGGACTTCCCTCACTTATGCTTTCGGGGGCCTAAAGCACACCCGCAACGCATGCATATTCGGCGGCCGAATGTAACGACCCGAAAATCGGACCGCTACCGGCGCTAGGATCCAGATCGGCTTAAGGCCGCCGGGACCCGTAGCAAGCCTGACATGAAACCTGTAAACCTGTATAATCCCATACATGATCAACAACATACATAAAAATTAAAAACTTTCTTTCCATATACATCAACCAAACTCAACCTGTGCATGCACTGTACATAATATAAATCATAAACGTTGATCCCTCTGTGGGATCTCATCAATGCCCCCAAATGGGTGACATAACATATGTTGAGTTGGTTTGCATAAACATCATAAAAAAATCTCTAAGATCATGTATTAAAAGGGATATCAACAATCTATGGTCAAGCACACCTCTATTATCCATATATATCATCTCATTACATAACTATACTGATTAAGACATTACATTACAATTCGATCATGTCCATTGCTAGCTATTACATAAACATGACTTCTTTACTCTAACCGACCTCCTCTTCTACCCTGAACCTGCAAGCCTAGGGGTAAAAGGGAGAGGGGTGAGCTAAAAGCCCAGTGAGTAGAGCTATTAAAACACATTAACACTATGCTCTATGAAATGCATCATAACACAGACAATTCACATCAGGGTTGGGTGAACTTGTCACCAATTAGTCCAAGTTAACTCTGTGCCAGGCCTGTAGAATGGGGTCCTGGTCTTTCCTGTCAGAACATACATTACTTACCATTTCCCCAGGGCCTCCTCTGGGCTCCTGGTCTTCGAGTCCCATAACCGTGCTAGACCATAGAATGGAATCCTAGTCTTTCCTTACTCTGTGCCAGGCCTGTAGAATGGGGCCTGGTCTTCCTGTCATGGACTAATTGGGTCATCCGACATTCACCCACATCAACAACACTCGATGCAATGCGGCATATTCGTGAAAACTAATGCAATCATCTTATTGCATAATCATGATGCATGAAACATGATAAAACATTTAATTTAAAAGATTAAGTTTAGTCCTACTCACCTCTGGCTGACTCTGACAACACCGAAGCAGCTGATCTCACTGCTGGGGTCCTCGGTTCCTCGGGTCCGAACCTACACAGGTGGACTCAAATGAGGGACCAAACATACTTGAACATAACTCTAAAATACTTCCCAAAAACCCCCTAAAACATCATGAAAACATCACATAAAAACATGCAAGAAATGGCTGAACAGGGCACTTTCGGCGGCAGGTTCGGCGGCCGAAAGTCCCTCCAGAGCCGAAAGTCCCTCCAGAGCCGAAAGTCAGGCACTTTCGGCGGCACCTTCGGCGGCCGAAAATCCCAGACAGATCCGAAAGTCTTCTTTCGGGGGCAAGCTTCGGCAGCCGAATGCTGCATCCACAAGGGGAGTTTCGTCGGCGGCCGAAAGTCCCTCCAGAGCCGAAAGTCAGGCACTTTCGGCGGCACCTTCGGCAGCCGAAAGTCCCAGACAGATCCGAAAGTCTTCTTTCGGGGGCAAGCTTCGGCAGCCGAATGCTGCATCCACAAGGGGGTTCGGCGGCCGAAACTCCCTTCGGCGGCCGAAACTCCCTTCGGCGGCCGAACCTGGTTTCTGCCAGAAGGGCAGAAACTTGGTTCACATGAACCCCTTGCCTCCCAAAACCTCAAATCATGCATAAATCTCAACCAAAACATGCATACAAGTTCCTAGGGGTCTCAAACAGTCATATACCCCAACTACAACACTTCAAACACACTCAATCAACACACATTGTTCAAAACATCAATATTAACCCATAACTCAACATATACCCTAACATGCATTCCTACCCATAGATCTTGCATAAAACTTATTTAAAACACATAAGGAGCTTAAGATCGGCTCTTACCTCTTGAAGATCGAGAGGGAGACGACCTAAACTTGGAGATCCACGAAAATGAGCTCCTGAGTTCCCAAAGCTCCAAAACTTGGTTTAAATGCTCAAAACTTGCAATGTGAGTTTAAAACTCAAGAAAAATGGAAGAGATTTGGAGGAAGAACACAAGAGTTGCAAAGGGAAGGTCGGAAGCTTGCTGTGGTCGAAAATGGGAGAAAACTCGCCCATTTCGGCTAAGTGCCCCTTTTATAGGTGGCTGGCCAGGCCACGTTCGGGGGCCGAATGCGCTTCCGCATCCATGCAATGTTCGGCGGCCGAACTTGACTTTCGGCGGCCGAACCTGGACTTCCCTAACTCATGCTTTCGGGGGCCTAACGTGCCTCCAAAACGCATGCATGTTCGGCGGCCGAACTTGACTTTCGGCGGCCGAACCTGGGTTTTCCTCCAAAGACTTTTCATGCAAAAACTCATTTAATTTCATACTTAAAATCATAAAACACATTAAAACATTTTTATAAAACATGATTCTACCCTTCTAGAGGTCTCCGACATCCGAGATTCCACCGGACGGTAGGAATTCCGATACCGGAGTCTAGCCGGGTATTACACCGAACTTGAGGTTCGGCAGCCGAACCTGAGTTTTCCTCCAATGCTATTTTCATGCAAAAACTCATTTTCTTTCATGCTTAAAACATAAAACACATTAAAACATTTTATAAAAACATGGTTTTTACCCTACTAGAGGCTTCCGACATCCGAGATTCCACCGGACGGTAGGAATTCCGATACCGGAGTCTAGCCGGGTATTACATTCTCCCCCCCTTAAGAACATTCGTCCCCGAATGTTCCTCAACTAGCACATGCAAGGCATACATATAACAAACACACAGAGCACATAAGACTCACAAGGAACTAACCTTAGAAAAGATAAGGGTATTGCTGGAGCATGGACTCCCGTGTCTCCCAAGTGCATTCTTCCAGATTGTGGTGGTTCCAAAGGACTTTCACCATCGGGATTTCCTTGTTTCTCAGCTTCCTGATCTGGGTGTCTATGATCCGCACTGGCTGCTCAACATAGGTGAGATCCTCTTGGATCTCCACATCAGGTTCACTAAGAACCTTGCCCGGATCTGACACGAACTTTCTCAACATAGAAACATGGAAAACCGGATGGATTCTCTCCATTGAAGCAGGCAAATCTAGCTTGTACGACACATTCCCAATCTTTTGCAAGACTTCAAAGGGTCCGATGTATCGTGGGGCTAGTTTACCTTTCTTCCCAAAGCGAACCACTCCTTTCATTGGAGACACCTTGAGCAATACCAGATCTCCCTCCTGAAACTCTACTTGCTTTCTGCGGATGTCTGCATAACTCTTCTGTCTGCTTGTAGCCGTCTTGATTCTTTCTCTGATTAAGGGTACCACCCTGCTGGTGATCTCTACCAACTCAGGCCCTGCCAAGGCCTTTTCTCCAACTTCTTCCCAGCAAACAGGCGACCTGCACTTCCTTCCATATAAAGCTTCATATGGAGCCATCCCGATGCTAGCATGATGGCTGTTATTGTAGGCAAACTCCACCAAAGGTAGATGCTGCCTCCAAGAACCGCCAAAGTCCAGCACGCACATTCTTAGCATATCTTCTATGGTCTGGATGGTCCTCTCTGACTGTCCGTCTGTCTGTGGATGGAAGGCAGTACTGAAATCCAATCTAGTACCCATGGCATTCTGCAGACTCCGCCAAAACCTGGAGGTGAACTGGGGCCCTCTATCTGACACTATAGAAATAGGAACCCCATGCAGTCTGACTATCTCATCAACGTACACCTGCGTCAACTTGTCCACAGAATAGCCACTCCTAACAGGGATGAAGTGAGCAGATTTAGTGAGTCTGTCCACAATCACCCATATGGAGTCCAATCTGTTGGACGTTGCCGGTAACCCCACTACGAAGTCCATAGCTATATTCTCCCATTTCCATTCTGGAATAGGTAGCGGGTTAAGCATTCCAGCCGGCTTCTGATGTTCCAGCTTCACCCTCTGACACACTTCGCAGGCTGACACAAACTGTGCCACTTCTTTCTTCATAGCTGGCCACCAATAAACCTTTTTCAGATCCTGATACATCTTGGTGGCCCCGAGGTGAATGATGTATCTTGCATTATGAGCCTCTCTCATAATGTCTCCTTTTAGCCCTATGTCATCTGGTACACATAAACGACTCCCATAGCGGAGGATCCCCTTATTGTCGAATCTGAACTCGCTGTCTTTGCCTGACTGAACAGTCCTGGCAATCTTCACTAACTCTGGGTCCTCATGCTGTTTCTGAGCCACCTGCTCCAGAAACACGGGTGTCACTCTCATCTGAGCAACCAAAGCACCTGTACCAGACAACTCCAACTGTAGACCTTCATCAATGAGCTTGTAAAATTCCTTCACCACTGGTCTCCTCTCTGCCGTGATGTGGGATAGACTGCCTAGTGACTTCCGGCTTAGGGCATCTGCCACGACATTCGCCCTACCCGGATGATACTGAATCTTGCAATCATAGTCACTCAGCAGCTCCACCCATCTTCTCTGTCTCAAGTTCAAATCTCTTTGACTCAGGATGTACTGCAGGCTTTTATGATCTGTAAAGATCTCACATTTTACCCCATAGAGGTAGTGCCTCCACATCTTGAGTGCAAAGATTACTGCTGCCATCTCAAGGTCATGTGTGGGGTAATTCAACTCATGCTTCTTTAGCTGCCTAGAAGCATAAGCAATCACCCTTTTATTATGCATAAGCACACAACCCAGTCCCACTCGGGATGCATCACAGAAAACCGTGAAGTCCTCATCACTAGATGGCAGAGCTAACACTGGTGCTGAAGTTAACCTCTTCTTAAGCTCTTCAAAACTCTCTTCGCACTGGTCGGTCCACAGAAACTTCTGATTCTTCCTGGTTAGTCTGGTCAGAGGAGCTGCTATTTTTGAGAAGTCCTGAACGAACCTCCTGTAGTAACCTGCCAAACCCAAGAAACTCCTGATCTCTGTCACTGAAGTGGGTCTAGGCCAGTTAGCCACAGTTTCTGTCTTCTTGGGGTCCACCTCTATCCCATTCTCTGACACTACATGCCCCAAGAACGAAATGATCCTCAGCCAGAACTCACACTTAGAGAACTTGGCATACAAGCCATGTTTCCTCAAGGTCTGTAGAACCAACCTCAGATGATGGGCATGCTCCTCTGCATTCCTGGAATACACTAAGATATCATCTATGAAGACAATAACAAAGTGATCCAGGTATTGACTAAACACTCTATTCATGAGATCCATGAATGCTGTAGGGGCGTTGGTTAACCCGAACGACATTACAAGGAACTCAAAATGTCCATATCTGGTCCTGAAAGCCGTCTTTGGCACATCCTCATCTCTGATCCTCAGCTGGTGGTACCTAGATCTCAGATCTATTTTGGAGAAACAACCCGCTCCTGCTAGCTGGTCGAATAGATCGTCGATTCTTGGCAAAGGGTACTTGTTCTTGGTAGTGACTTTGTTCAACTGCCTGTAGTCGATACAAAGTCTAAGGGATCCATCCTTCTTTCTCACAAATAAAACTGGAGCACCCCAGGGTGAGGTACTCGGTCGGATGAAGCCCTTATCTACCAGCTCCTGTAACTGCTCCTTTAACTCTTTCAATTCTGCTGGTGCCATCCTGTAGGGAGGGATAGAGATCGGTCGGGTTCCAGGCATCAGTTCTATCTCGAACTCTATCTCCCTAGCAGGTGGTAAACCTAGCAGCTCGTCTGGGAACACATCTAAGAACTCTCTAACCACTGGCACCGAGGCGGTTTCTCTAACCTGACTGCTAAGCTCTCTCACATGAGCCAAATACCCCTGACATCCCCTCCTGAGCAACCTACGAGCCTGAAGAGCTGATATCAGACCTCTAGGTGTACCCCTCCTGTCTCCTCTTAAGACAACCTCAGACCCATCCTGACCTCTGAACCTGACTACCTTGTCCCTGCAGTCCAAGGTAGCACCATGGGTAGATAACCAGTCCATCCCTAGAATGACGTCAAAATCTGTCAAATCTAGAACCACTAGGTCAGCGGACAAGCATCTTCCCTCAACAAACACAGGACTACACTGGCAGACTGACTCTGCCACTGATGGATCACACTTGGGTCCACTGACCCAGAGAGGACACTCTAACCCAGAAGTCATCAGACCCAACCTCCCCACGGCTCTCGGAGCAATAAAAGAATGAGATGCACCAGGTCCATCAAGGCATACACATCTGAACAACCAATGATTAAGTTACCTGCCACTACTGTGTTAGATGCATCTGCCTCTTGCTATGTCATTGTGAAGATCCGTGCTGGAGCTGATGGACCTTCACCTCTGAAACCCGCTGAAGAAGAGGCTGCCCCTCTCCCTCTGCCTCTGCCACTGGCCTGAGTCATGGCTGGAGCTGCTGGCTGCGCTACACTGCCTGAGGCTGTCTGCTGGGACTGAGCCATCGGGACTGCTCTTGGACATTCTCGAGCCATATGCCCCTCCTGACCACATCTGAAGCAGGCATTCGTCCCAAACCGACATACTCCCTTGTGTGGCCTACCATACTTCGCACAAACTGCATTATCCGCACCAGAGCTTGAGTCACTTCCAAATCCCAGACTAGACTTAACCTTGTTCCAGAACTTATTCTTCTTACCCTTGGGCTTACCCCATCTCTTACTGCCTGAAGTTGCTGCACTCAAGATAGAGGGATCTAACCTTCCCCCACCTGGAGTTTTAGAACCAGAAGGCTGTGCCACTGTCTGCTTAACTATCCCCTGAATGATGGCACTGGCCTCCATTTTCCTAGCCATATCTACTATGGCATGGAAGCTCTCCCTGTCCACGGACTGAATCAAGGAGGAATACCTGGAATGAAGTTTCATGACATACCTCCTTGACTTCTTCGAATCTGTATCCAGACTCTGCCCAGCAAAAGGCAACAGCTCCAAGAATCTGTCGGTGTACTCCTCTACACTCATATCCTCTGTCTGCCTCAACTGTTCAAACTCTATCATCTTCAGCTCCCTTGAACTATCGGGGAAAGCCCATCCTGCAAACTCGTTTGCAAACTCTTCCCACGACATGTTGTCGACTCTCGGGTTCACATAATTCTTGAACCACTCTCGTGCCTTCTTGCACTTAAGCGTGAACCCAGCCATCTGAATGGCTCTACTGTCATCAGCTCCAATCTCCTCTGTGATCACTTTAACCCTTTCGAGATACACAAATGGGTCATCCCCTTTTTCATACTGAGGAGCACCCAATTTCATGTAGTCAGTCATCTTAACCTTGCTCCCACTGGTCGAGCTAGGTCTAGATGGCTGAACAACTGGGGCTGCTGGTTCTGTAGGTGGTGGAGGTGGTGCAACATTTTCTGAGGTAGGGTTTTCTGGATTTGGATAGTAAGGTGGAGGTGGATACATTGGGTATTGTGAATATGGTGGGTAGTATGGTGGGTATGGCATCTGTGTGGGATAAGGGGTGAAGCTAGGGTAATCCGATGTGCCTCCCATCGAATACCCGGGATGTTGTGAGAAGTGTGGGTAGTGGGGTGGCTGAACAAATCCCGTGGCCTAGTGCCTCCTTGGGACTGTCCCATACCTTCTTCTGACATGCTAACTCCCAAACTGCCATCCCTCCTCTGCTCTACATCCATATCATCCCCCATGTCCTCTGACGCTCCTCCCTGAACTGTTCCTCTGACTGATCTGCTCCTACCCAGATCCAGAGACCTTCTAGGGTCTCTTACTGCTCTGTCTCTGCTAGACCTACTAGACATTGCCCTAGGCAATGCTGGAGGACGGGCGCTCATGCCCTCATCCTCAGGTGGCACTCCAGTCAATCGACGAGTTCCTCTCATCCTGTTTTCTAAAAAATAGTACACAACACATAAACATTAGCATCATATGGTTCATGTGGGCACGCATGAACCCGCATCACACATCATAGCATATCATTAATGCACATGCATATAATCATGGCATTTCACATCATCATGTAAGACAGGACTCCATATCCTATCCTAGTGGACATGATCTTTCCTATTGTGCTTGACCTTCTATCACATCTATGAGCCCGACACTCTAGGTCCGACCATATGAACCTAGTGCTCTGATACCATTCTGTAACGACCCGAAAATCGGACCGCTATCGGCGCTAGGATCCAGATCGGCTTAAGGCCGCCGGGACCCGTAGCAAGCCTGACATGAAACCTGTAAACCTGTATAATCCCATACATGATCAACAACATGCATAAAAATTAAAACTTTTCTTTCCATACACATCAACCAAACTCAACCTGAGCATATACGTTAACATAACATTGATCCCTCTGTGGGATCTCATCAGTGCCCCCAATGGGTGACATAACCTGTGCTGAGTTGGTTTGCATAAACGACATAAAATATCCAAGATCATGTATTAAAAGGGATAACGACATTCTATGGTCAAGCACACCTCTAATATCCATAAACATCATTACATAACTATACTGTACTTTTACATTACATCATTCTACGATTTGTCATGTCCACATTCTATCTATTACATAAACAAGCTTTACTCTAACCGACCTCCTCTTCTATCTTGTACCTGCAAGCCTAGGGGTAAAAGGGAGAGGGGTGAGCTAAAAGCCCAGTGAGTAGAACTATGAAACATATTAACACTATGCTCTATGAAATGCATCATAACACAGACAATTCACATAAGGGTTGGGTGAACTTGTCACCAATTAGTCCAAGCTAACTCTGTGCCTGGCCGTAGCATGGGGTCCTGGTCTTCCTGTCATACATACATTACTTACCATTATCCCAGGGCCTCCTCTGGGCTCCTGGTCTTCGAGTCCCATAACCGTGCCAGGCCGTAGAATGGGGTCCTGGTCTTTCCTTACTCTGTGCCAGGCCGTAGAATGGGGTCCTGGTCTTCCTGTCATGGACTAATTGGGTCATCCAACATTCACCCACATCAACAACAATCGATGCAATGCGACATATTCGTGAAAACTAATGCAATCATCCTATTGCATAATCATGATGCATGAAACGTGATAAAACATTTAATTTCTTAATTTAAAAGATTAAGTTTAGTTCCACTCACCTCTGGCTGACTCTGCTAACACCGAAGCAGCTGAACTCACTGCTGGGGTCCTCGGTTCCTCGGGTCCAAACCTACACAGGTGGACTCAAATGAGGGACCAAACATACCTGAACATAACTATAAACTACTCCCCAAAAACCCCCTAAAACATCATGGAACAACCATAGAAAAACATGCAAAGGAGGCCTGGACAGGGCACTTTCGGCGGCAGGTTCGGCGGCCGAAAGTCCCTCCAGAGCCGAAAGTCAGGCAGGTTCGGCGGCACCTTCGGCGGCCGAAACTCCCAGACAGAGACGAAACTCATGCATGTTCGGCGGCACTTTCGGCGGCCAAAACTGCCAGACAGAGACGAAAGTCTCCTTTCGGGGGCAAGCTTCGGCAGCCGAAAGGCTGCCTCCCCAGCCATGTTCGGCGGCCGAAAGTCCTTCGGCTGCCGAACCTGGTTTCTGCCAAAGGGCAGAAACTTGGCTCCCTTTGCACATTTCGCCTCCAAACCTTACAAACATGCATCAAACCTATTCTACAACACACAAACACAAGCATACATGTTCCTAGGGGCCTCAAAACAACATAAACCCCATCTACAACACATCAAGCATCCACATTGCTCAAGAACATACATTAAACCCATAAACATAACCATAACCTAAACATGCATTCTACCCTCATAGATCTACTTAAAACTTACTTTAAACATGCAATGAGCTTAAGATCGGCTCTTACCTCTTGAAGATCGAGAGAGAGACGACCTAAAACTCGGAGGTGGGAGAGAGTGGGTTCTTGAACCTCCAAGCTCCAAAACTTTGCTCAAAAGCTCAAATCTTCAAAACAAAGTTAAAACAAATGAAAAATCTTGAAAGATCTAGAGGAAAACATCAAAGATAGGTGAGGGACGGCGGAGAGCTCACCTTGGCCGAAAATGGGGAAAAAGCTCGCCCGTTTTCGGCTAAGGGACCCTTTTATAGTGGCTGGCCAGACCACGTTCGGGGGCCGAATGTGCCTCCGCATGCATGCCATGTTCGGCCGCCGAACTTGAGGTTCGGCGGCCGAACCTGGACTTCCCTCACTTATGCTTTCGGGGGCCTAAAGCACACCCGCAACGCATGCATGTTCGGCGGCCGAACTTGAGTTTTCCTCCAATGCTATTTTCATGCAAAAACTCATTTTCTTTCATGCTTAAAACATAAAACACATTAAAACATTTTATAAAAACATGGTTTTTACCCTACTAGAGGCTTCCGACATCCGAGATTCCACCGGACGGTAGGAATTCCGATACCGGAGTCTAGCCGGGTATTACAGAGAGTATATTTCAATATGGTGTTTCTGGTTTTTCGGAAGGTAATGGTACGCCGAAAATTGTTGAAATTTTAGCTCTTCGTTACTGTTTGCTCTTTACGACGGAATTTTTGCCTTTTAATGGTTGTATTCTTATGGACTGTTTGCAAGTGATTCAATCTTTTCAGTCTCCACATTTAGACATTTCTGAATTGGGTGTGATTTTGAATGATTGTAAATTTTTGTTAAACTCTAGAACTGATATTTCTGTTACATAGGTTCGTCGTCATACCACTCTAACTGCTCATACTTTGACTAGAGAATCTATTAGGTATAGTCGTCTCTCTGTTTGGGATAATATTCCTTTTTATTTGATGAAATTTTATTAATACAACTAGTAGTTTTACTTTAAAAAAAAAAAAGACGGACGTTATTTAAGTTAATTTAGCTTATTTAAAGCATTTATTGTTTTGTAAATGTTTTATTTCAATTAATATAAATAATTGCCTTTTAACATAATTTCTACCTTATACTTCAATTTATATAAATAATTATTTCAATTTAAGAAATAACTAGAAAATGTAAAAAATAATTAATTAATGTTTTAATAATGAATAGCATTTAGTAGGAGGTTAATTTTAAAAACTTAAATAAAATTACATTAATGCGTATTATTTTAATAATAAATATTAAAATTATTATTTAATTATAAATTATTAATTTAAAAAATATATTAACTCTTTTTCTTATTGATTATTATATTTTTAAGTTACATATTTTTTTGCCAAAACTAGAAAATATACCGTAGAAAATATATTATAAGGATAATATATAATTATACTTTACCAAACTTGTAGGATCAGCAGTATTCGGTTTAAATTAAAAAAGTCAATCGAATTAAATTAATTTAAAATTTTAATTTGATTTTTTATTCATTTCGATTCAGCTTGGTTTTTAATTTTAAAAATTTCAATTATTTCGATTCGATTCGATTTTGATTAAAAAATATTAAAAAAATTGAACCGAATCAATTAGTGATAATAATATATTATTTTCAATAATACTGTTTAATTAGATCATATTAAAATAAAAAAAATTTAATTAAATTTTAAAATATTAAAAATAAAATATAAAAAATAAAAAATTTATTAAAAATTTAAACCGATTAAACCGAATCGAATTGAACTGAATCAAATCGATTCGATTCGAATTTTAATCAAAATCGATTCGATTTAATTTTTATAAATACCAAAATTTTAATTTTTAATTTATTCAATTCGGTTCGATTTTGACTGAACCAATCGAATATTTAGACCTACATCCATGTAACTGTCCAAAAGTTTTATATGGTAAATATATCTTATATAGATTAATTTTAAAAACATTCGCTAATATGTGTTGTAATATTTACATTACTTCCATATTTATATAATTAAATGAGATATTCATAGAAAAAAAAATTATTTTCTTTTCCTTTTCAAAGGTGGCCATGGCAAGGGGAGGTCAAATTCTTGGAATTTTGGTGGTATTTCCTGTGCTTCTGCTGCTTAATTTCAAGACCACTGAAGCAGCCACCTACGTTGTTGGAGGTGATATTGGCTGGAGTCCAAACGCCAACGTGCAAGCTTGGGCTCAAAAACACAGATTTTTTGCTGATGACACACTAGGTATGTATCAATTACATTTTTTTTAAAAAAATATTTAATAAATAAATTATAAACTCAGTTTCTTTTTTAATAAATACCCATTAACAAATTAAATTACTAAAAATTTTCATTTTTCTCAAGTTTTAAAAATGATTTGAATATGTGTATGTTCATGCAGTGTTCAACTATGATTCAGAACTGTACGACGTGGTGGTAGTGGATCAAGGGAAGTACGAGAAATGCACATATTCTCCAGATGATCTACTTCTTGATACAGGAAATGATAAAATTCAACTTACTTCAGGACCAAATTATTTCATTACTAGTGATAAAGCTGTTTGTCAAAAGGGTATGAAATTGGCTGTTAATGCCTCGCCTCCGCCCCGGCGCAAGCTATCGCTACATTGAGAACGGCAGAAAATCAACCGCTGCTGCCACCGCTGCAGTGGCAGCGACAGATGATTAATGACAAACTATGTATGAAATTTGTGGGATTTTCAGAAATCAAATGAATCCCATTTGTTTTTAAATAAATCAAATGAATCAAGAATTACATAAATCTTCATGTGTGTTTGTCCACTAATGCATCATAGGTAGTCTATAGATTTATTTTGGTGGCCGTCGGACTTTGTACGCTTTGAGATGATATTGAGTTCTGAAAAAGAATACAGGCTCAAAGTACATCAGGCCGTTCTCAAGCGGATCAGCTCAATATTGCGAACCCCAGTCCACTAACATGAAGCAGGCCGGACTGACCATGCACCCGAAAATAGCCCAATAAGGTGACATGATAAGAGATAAGAAAGTTGGTCCAGTTTGTAGCTCTATCAGTACACGTGCCGAGATACCAAACAGCTACTTAAGAGAGGGGATATGCTGACATACGAGTCTGAGTGATAAGAACGGCACTGTAAGAGGGGCAGTTATGCGTCATAAAACAGAAAAGGAAAAGGAATAAAGGGGAGAAAAGTAATCTTTCTATATACATCATAAATTTTATTTTCTGAATTTCAGAACATCAAATTTAAAAAATATTTGATAGAAAAAATATTTTAAATAATTATGTATAAATTATTTTTTAAATTTTTACCTAAAAAAAATTCTTTCATTTTAAATATAAATATGGGGAAAAAATAAAATAAGCACAAGGCATTAATAGGTTGATGAAGTTTTTAAAATTTTCATACATCTAATTATCAATTAGTGATTTCTAAGTTATTCTAAAAAAAAGTATATAAATTGTTCCATATTTGAAATTAAAAAATTTATAAGAATTTAATTTAAATGAATTTTTTTTAAAAAAAATCATGTTTGAAATAAAAAGAATTTAATTCATTATAATTTCTAAAAAATCTATTTTAAAATATAAAATCATATATAATTGTATAAAAATTCAAATGAGTTATTTGTAAATAATTTATTTCAAATATGCTATAAGTCTGAAAACATTCATTTTTAATATTCTTATGCAACCAAAGAAATTTGATGTCATTGAGATCAGATGTGAAGGGTAACTAGAAAAACCATTCACTTATAGAATGAATTAAAAGTAAATTGAAAATTATACGATTAAAATATCTTTATATTTTATAAAATTAATTTTTTAAAAATTTTTTAAGTAAAAAATTTATTAATATGTATTAAATATTTATATTATTTAATTTATATAATTTTAATATAGTTTTTTAATAAATTATTAAGTAATTTAATTTTATAAAATAAAAAATATTTTATTCGAGTGATTTTAATATACAAATAAATTAATAAATATTTTAATATACAAATAAATTAATATATTGTTCCTATAAGTGTTATTGAATATATTAAATTTTTAACCTTTTTCTAAATTTTTTTTATTTTTTATTTTATTATACCAAACATTGGAAAAATTAATTAATGGATAATTGTTTTTTTTTGAAAGCAATTAATGGATAATTGTTAACTTTATTTTAAATATTGAACCAAACATCATGATTTTATTTTAAGGCTAACTATTATTCCATAAAAAATACACTACTAATTATTAATTTTATTTTGTTAATCTAATAGCAAGTGTATTCTTAATCTGAAATTGATACAGTTTTTAATTAAAAAATTAATAAAATATTATCCATATATATAGTATTTTAATTTTTAAATATTAACTGTTTACATAAATTAATTTATACACTCTAATTTGAATACTAAATGATATTATTGATATTATATTGATGAGATGATCGGAACTGTATTGTGATTGGTTATTGATATTATATTGACGAAATGATCGGAACTGTATTGTGATTGGTTAAAATATGCAAAAAAGAAAACGTGAGGTGGTGGTGAATGTCCACAATAACTACTCCGACACTCAAATAAGTGTTTTGATGAATAGACAAAATATAATAAATTATTGAGAGTTTTAGTGTTTTAAAATAGTATACACTTTTTTGTGATTTTTTTTTATATTGTAAGATATAGAGATAAATATGATATGTCTGCTTAATCAGGGATATTACTAGTCAATAGGGAATTCCGCAATCACAGATGTAATAGACATATGTTAGACTGTATTCGATAACAGTAATTTCATATTAAAACTCGCCTTATTGAAAAAATAATGAGTTTTTTTGTAATGATTTAGGTGTTAAAGTGTTCAAATTTTTCCTTCCTCATGCGGATTAGTATATTTTACATGTCTTGCCACATGTTCCTTCTTAATAATGCTTACGATTTGTTTTGATAGACTATCTTGTATTTTCGGTAATTTTTTTTTTAATTTGATGGCATTATTTACAGAAATTTTTTTAGAGGATTCTGTTATTTGGAAAATTTAGGTAAGATTTAATTTCCTTAAGGAAATTCGAGAATAAAAATGTATTTACCTTCTTTGTTTTAGTAAAAAAATCAATTTTTTTACGTTATAAAAGAACATAATTTTAGTGCAGGTCAAAATTTCATTAAAATTCCATCACTAATAATGTCATAGCATAGCGACGGATAAATAATTAATTTTGTAGCTAATCATCATATTTAGAAATTATTGTCTACCGTTAACAATGAATTAGCTACATATTATAAATTTGTAATCATTGCCAAAGGTCTTTTTAAAAAAAAATTAATTTCCATTTTTATTGTTTCATAACTAATTTAATTAATAAAAATCAGATGTAATCTTTCCATTTTATAATCAATATCTATATCTTAATTAATTAGCATCTCAATTTCATAGTTCATATCTTTTTTGATATCTTATTCAATAAAAGTTAATATGAAAAAAAAAAAAGAAAATTAAGAAACATAATCAATTCTTCCTTCCACCAATAGTATTTAAAGAGGCCAAACTATGGATATCATCCACACCCAATTTCAATATTAATCTTCAAAGCAAAAAGTAGTTTTCTTTCTTTTTTCCTTTGAAGAAATGGCCATGGCAAGAGAAGGTGGAATCCTTGCAATTTTGATGCTTCTGCTACCTTGTTTCGAGACCACTCAGTCAACTACCTACAAGGTTGGAGGTGATGAGGGTTGGAGTCCAACCATTAGCATGGAAGCTTGGTCCTTACAATACAAGTTTTATGCTGGTGACAAACTTGGTATGTATCAATTATATTAGAATTTAAATTATTTTTTAAAAAATACCCAATAATTAATTTATTATTATTATTATTTTAATGAAGAGTTTGGTATGTGTATATGCAGTATTCGACTATGATGAACAGTTGTACAGTGTGAACTTGGTGGATAAAAAAGGGTATGAGACATGCACAGTTACTAAGAATGCTAAAACCTTTGAATCGGGACATGAGGAAATTTCTCTTGCTTTTGGACCAAATTACATCATAGATGGTAATCCTGAAAATTGTGTGAATAGTATGAAACTTTCAATCAATGCCACCGCTCGTCCACCACAACGGCTGTGAAAACTCAACGGCCGGCTACTATGAAGAATTAGAAAGATCAGACACTATTCATATGAATTTTGTGTAGTAATTGATATACATCTCAAGTAATACAGAAATAAAACAAGAGTTTGTTTGTTAGACTTATGCTTTGGTTTTCATAATATATTTCTATTTTAAAGCATATTTTACTGTCTCTTGTTTTTTATATATCCATTGATGTGAATAATTTATTTTAATTAATATAAATAATTATTTCTGCTAGCAATCGGTCGATTTGATATTAAAATGAATCGAATTGAATAAATAAAAAATTAAAATTTAATTAATTGTGAAAATCAAATCGAACTGCTTTGATAAAAAATTAAATCGAATCAAACTTATCTAATTCAGTTCGGTTTGATCGTTTTAAATTTTTAAATTTTTTATCTTTTTCACTTTATTTTTAATATTTTAAAATTTAATTAAAATATTTTAACTTAATATAATTTAATCTCTATTAAAAATAATACACTATTATCACTAATCGGTTTAATTTAATTTTTTTGATTTTTTTTAATTAAAATCAAATCGAATTAAAGTAACTAAAATTTTTAAAATTAAAAACCGAACTAAAATAAATAAAAAATTAAATTAAATTTTTAAATTAATTCGTTTCGATAAATTTTTTAGATTTGAACCGAATATGATCACCGGTGGCTATTTAAAAAGAGAGAATGTTAATTATTTCAGTTAATTTAGAATAATTAAAGCATTTTTTTTGTTTTTTTCAATTGATGTAAATATCATATGTATTATTATATATAATTATGTTTTACTTAACTTGTTAATTCTAAAAAATTTAGAATATTATTATAGTTTAAATAAAATTTTTTGAGTAGTCTATAAACTTAAATTTTCATTATCATAATAATAAATTACAATATATTTTGTTTAGCAATTTTATTTTTTCCTTTATATATATATTGTTGTTACAATATTATATACTCATAAATTTAAAATAAAATAAAATTTTATTTTTAAGTATATAAATTTAAAATAAAATAGAAATTTATTTTTTTAAGCCGTAAAAACATAGGAAATTGGATATTTATATGTAATTTTAAATATAAAATAAAAAAATGAAATCTAATTTTGCTAATTTATTTTTTTAATTTTCCAAACTTATTCACTTAAATTTTTATGGTTACCTCTAATGAATAAATAATTTTTTATATTCTATACTTTAATTATAATAATTTTTTTTTGCAAATTAAAATTAAGAGCAAATTGTTATGATTAAATTAATAGTGGTATATTTAATAAACTTGTTATTCCCTCACTTCTTATTTTTATAAAAATAATTAAATGTTTATTTATTCAAATTCAATAAATTACTATTATAATAAATAAATAAATAAATTCTCATAAATTTTTTAGTAATAATATTAGATATTTATTTCACTTTTATTTTTATTATAGATTTTTTATTCTAAATAAATATAATAAAAATAAATATTAAATAAATTAATTTTGTAATTATTAACTATCCTATACTAATAATCTTTGAAGACAAATCTCACTATTATCTCAAGTGCTCCTAAGTCAAATAAATCTTCTTATATGGAAATTTTGCCATCTAAATTAATTAGAAGATTTTTTATATTTTCTTATATTTTTAAAAGTGTCAATTATTCTTTTATTAATTAAATTAGATTTTATTTTTGAATTATCTTATATTTATTCATTTCGATTAGAATTTATTTAATTTATTTTTTAATTTCAATTAAGATTTATTTTAATTAAAATTAGGAGATCTTTGATTACGAATAGTTTTTATTTTGTATATAAAAAAATAAATTAAAAAAATTAAACAGTTTAATTTTTCTCTATATTAAGAATTTCTTTTATCCATTTAAAAAATTAAATTCTTATTTTCGGTAAGTAAAATATTTTAATTAATTACTATATCTTTTTTGATATCTATATTTTAATTAATTAGCATCTCTATTTCATATTTTTGATATCTTATTTAATAAAAGTTAATATGTAATATTTGAATGTAATTAATTAAAGTGGAAGGCAAGAAATTAAATTTTTATTTTTGGTAAGTAAAAAATTTTAAATATTTAATGTGATACAAATATAATAAATATGAACATAATTAATTCTTACTTTCCAATAGCGGGTCAGCACGATTCACTTCAAATTGAAAAAATTAACCGAACCAAAATAATAAAATTGAGTAATATTTGATTTAAATTAAAAAAATTATTCGAACTAAATTAATTTAAAATTTTAATTCAATTTTTTATTTATTTTAATTCAATTTAAATTTAAAATTTAAAAATTTCAGTTATTTTGGTTTGATTCAATTTTAATCAGAAAAAAAAATTAAAAAGATTAAACTAAACTGATTAGTGATAATAATATATTATTTTCAATAATGTAGAGAGATTAAATTATATTAAAGTTAAAATATTTCAATTAAATTTTAAAATGTAAAAAATAAAAAATTTATTAAAAATTCAAATCGATTAAATCAAACCAAACCGAATCAAATTAGATCAGTTCGATTCAATTTAATTTCTGATTAAAATCGATTTGATTTGATTTTTATAAATATCAAAATTTTAATTCTCAATTTATTCGATTAAATTTGATTTTAAACCAAACCGACCGAATACGCTCTAACTAATAGTATTTAAAGAGGCCAAAATATGGATATCATTCACACCCAATTTCAATACAATTATTTCTTTAGTCTTCAAAGCAAAAAATAAGTTTATTTCTTTTTGTTTTGAAGAAATAGGCATGGCAAGAGAAGGTGGAATCCTTGCAATTTTGATGCTTCTTCTGCTTTGTTTTGAGACCACTCAGTCAACTACATACATTGTTGGAGGTGATGAGGGTTGGAGTCCAATCGTTAGCATGGAAGCTTGGTCTTTACAATACAAGTTCTTTGCTGGTGACATACTTGGTATGTATCAATTATATTATAATTTAAATTATTTTTTAAAAAATACCCAATAATTAATTATTATTATTATTATTATTATTTTAAAGAAGGGTTTGGTATGTGTATATGCAGTATTCAACTATGATGAACAGTTGTATAATGTAATCTTAGTGGATCAAAATGGGCATGATACATGCACAATTTCTGGGAATTCTCAAAGCTTTCATTCAGGACATGATGAAATTCCTCTTTCTTTTGGAGCAAATTATTTCATAGATAGTAATCCTGAAGATTGTCAAAATGGTATGAAACTTTCAATCAATGCTACCGCTCGTCCAACACCTCCGACAGCGGCTGTGAAAACTCAACGGCTAGTATGAATGATGAGAAAAATCTGATAGCAGCTATTGATTTGCTATTATATGAATTTTGTGTACTACTTGATATTCTACTCTTTCAATCCGTGAATTTAGTCCGATAATAAATATATTTAAGTAAATTCGAGAGTTTTATATTCTACTCTTTCAATTTTCATTAAAAAAAAAAATAAACGAGTCTTAAATAAATAATTCTATTAATTGAGTAGGATTTTTTTAAAAGAATACTTGAAAATGGAAAGTTTAAATGAATTATTCTTTTTTAATTTTTTAATTAATTCCTTTTTTTACAAAGAATAAATTGAATTAAATTTTTATAAATTTAAGATTTTCTGAAATGGAACATGTACCTTTTTTATGTGAATAAAATTATAATTAATTATTTCTATTAATAAATAGTGTTTAGTAGGAGGTTAACTAAAAACCATAAATATTTATTATTTTAATACTAAATATTAAAAGATATAATAATAAAATAATAAAATTATTATTTACTTACTAGTAATTAATTCTTAAAAATACATTATCAATCAGAAAGTACCTTATTTCTACATCAATGGAAAATTATTTCCAAACTAGTTTTAAATGGATATTTATAAAATTTTATTAAACAGGTAAACCTTGAACAATTTTAAATTTTTATAATTATTAATTAGTCACTGTCAAATATTGAAAAAAATTCTAAAATGTCTTTAATTAAAGACTAATTAATTTATATTTTTATAAAATTAATAGATTAATTAATAAATTTTTTTATATTAAAAAATAAAATAATAAAATACTTAATGGGTACAGATAATAAAGAATTGATTAATAATTTTTTAATATTTTAATATTCCAAGTATTTTTGTTCTTAAACATTTTTTGACTCTTAACCCTTATTTTTTCTCTGAACATTTTGCCTTCAAGTATCTTTTAAGCTCTTAATCCTGAGTTTTCTTCCGAGCACGAGTTCAGCCTTAATTTTTCTTCTGAGAATTTTCGCTCTTAAATATTTTTGTGCTCTTAGCCCTAATTTTTCTCCCAAGTATTTTGCCCTCAAGCATCTTCCGAACTCTTAGTCCCGAATCTTCTTTTGATCATTTTTGCTTTTAAGCGTCTTCTAGACTCTTAACTCTAATTTTCCTTCTGAGCATTTTCACTCTTAAGTCGGTTTTTAGGCTCTTAACTTTGATTCTTCTTCCGAGCATTTCTGCTCTTCAACATCTTTCGGTCTCTTAGCCTTTATTTTTTTTTTTTCGAAAATTCAAGCTCGTGGACTTACCGGTGATTCCGGACTTGTTAGCCTTCCTCTTACTTTTTCAATTTTATTTGCGAAGGATTTGCACAACACATGTGTAATGAGAATGTTCGTTGTGAATTTCATAATATTTATTAACAAATAACGTATCGCACAAGACGATTAACTTCATATTTCAAATGAATATTAATTTTGACTAATAGCATTGACTCATACAATTTAAAGAGTCTAATAAATAACATTTTGCATGTATAAATTTCTTCAAAAAATTTTAATTCATAGCGTAGTTTGTTTAAATACATAAATATTTTTTCTCATGAGTGTTCATGCTAGTTTTCACCAATAACAAAATTTTTATATTAGGCTGAAATACCATAATGTTCGTATTTATGTAGATATAGAAAATTTTCATCTAGAATTTAATTTGTGTGACTAACCATGATAATAAAATGTCTCAATCCAAAGAAGTAACTGTATAGCTCAGTTTAAATTGCGTATGTCACTTTTCTCTCATAATTGATTAGTTATTTTTATGTTGTATCCCTTCTTACACCCACGCCTTTTGTGTCAGGCTTTTACTGTGTTGTGGCTTCTAGATTTAACCCGTGATTTTCTGAACTTTTTTTCATATTTTTTCCTTTCAGTCTCTTCGGTTCCTATTATTAGCTTTTCTTTAGTTTACCATGCTGATTTGAAATTCGGCGGATCACGTGATGCAGACGCTTTATAGTTTAACTTGATGAGCATATCGATAAGTCGTGATTGGTTTGATGAGAAGTGAATGGCTTTGAGATTAAGAGCTTGCAAAATATGCAAAGATGGTCAAGGGTCTACGGAATGCTTTGGTGTAGACCCTCCGACGAAGAAGTTAGATCTGTAAGCTAGAGCTAAAATTTAATAGTAGGAAATGTCGAAAAAAGTAATGGAGAGAAGAAGAGGAAGAAGTTAAGAAGAGAAAATAGAGAGAGAAAGTTCTCTTTCTTTTGGATTTGATCGGTAGTATATATATCTCTAATTGTTTTGACACTCCTTGTGTTATATTCCATCGGACTGAATTAGAGTGTTCTCTTATAGGTACGTCAGGCGACTTATTAATGATGGACGGTTGGCTAATAAATACGGAGTCAGCTAGTCCATATCCTATTTATTGTGCTGATCACGCAACCCATCTTACCGCATGTGCATTTATGATCTCGGCAACGCATTGAAAAGGTAATCAATGTATAGGAGGTCAGAATCTTATCTTGATCTTATCTCAATCTGTTTTGAAGTGCTTGCCTTAGTTACTTATGAATAGTTGGCTTACATTCAATATTGAGTCTCGAAGGGGTTTGTCTATTTGTTCCGGATTTTGGTAAGATCAGGGGGTATTGCTCTGATTTTTAAATTTCATAGATGGACTTTCTGCTACCCAATCAAGCTAGTTGGTTAGATTACAAAATTTTTTTAAATCCTATATACACGTGTCGTGATCTTAACAAATTCTATTATAACAAACCCTATTATTTTAACAAACCTGTTGTTTATGTGTTATCATATGTATAACAGTTTACTACGAATTAAGATAGGATTTATATACTACTCTCCTAGTTGTTATACATATAATAGTTGTGGTGAATAAGTTTTTCAATTCAAGGGGGCAATAGAATTCCACTCGGCAACATTATTTTATTTTAAAACCAGATTTATAAAATTTATTTATTTATTTATTTTATTTAGATATATGGGTGTATAAACAAAGAGATAGATTGGCATACTTTCTTCTTTTAAAATTTTGCAGTTTGGAGCTGTGCACGTAATTTTCTTTCTGATTGTGCACATATTTAGAGACATGGAAGGATACGACTACTGTCTTCAAAACTCATTATACCAAGTAAATCATAGCCAAGCTCTTCAAAATTCTTTTGTTTTCATTTATGAAGATAATATTGTCATGGATTATCTCTTCAAATTTCCAAGATTCTTGTGCAGGTTTTGAAATTACAAGAAGAGACAAAGATAAAAGAGACGAGAAAAGTAAAAGTCCTTGTGTTGGAACAAATTATTTACAAGTGAAATAACCAAGAAAAAAAAAAAGCAAACATGAGGAAACTCCAAGTTTCATTTCAGAAATGAATTTACACACCATACATGATCTCAGAAACTGACTAAATCCTGGATCGCGATTAAATGCCAAAGGCAATGTACTCGCTTCCATATCGCAGGAATCAAGTCCTTCACAATTTCAATATCGAAGAGATAAATCGGATGAAAATAAAGTTGAGAGGCAAAATGACTTTTTCTAAACTTCCATTTTCATTTTAGAAAATGAATTCACATACCATACATAATTACAGATACTGCTAAATCCTGGATTGTAAATTACATACCAAAGGCAATGTCACCATCACATTCCACCATCCATACGGTAGTATTGCTCTTGAGCCATTAATTTGCTGTGTTGCACACCATGGTAACTACATACAATGTGATCCCTAAAATCCATCAACAGATATCAATAATTACAAATTGAAAATAAGTAAAACTTCCATTATTTAGTTTTATGATTTTAAAGGGGTTTTGAAATAATGGTTCATACCTCATCGATGTAATGCTGCAGATTGCATCCTCATTCTTCATCTGGACCATGAATGTATTAGAGATGGGCTTTAAATATCTCAAGTCTCAACATAGGGTAAGTGGGAAATGATAGGCCAATAAACTCCTTTGTTTTTACAACACCGCTCTGCCAAATGAGGACATCCAATTATTATTAGATGTTCAAGTGTATCAGGGAAGCCCTCCTCTGGCAAGTACAAGAGATTTTGGCAACTCTCAAAACATAAGCATTGTAGAGAGGTGACCTTTTGGAGTCCCTTTGAGATGGATTTCAGATTCTCGAGTTCACAAATCTTGACGTAGGTCAATGAAGTGGGAAGCAGTAAGCCATCAGCATCTGGAAAGGAATCAAACATCTTTGTACTTGGACTGCTGCCATATATTCTAAAGTGTCTAAGAGAGGTTAGTTTGTGGAGTCCCCACTCTCTCATGGGCTGTTTAATATTCTTGCAATACTGAATGGAAAGCTGGGTTAATTTTGGTGGCAATCCCCTTTGGGGAAAGGACTCTAGGCCTCCACAGCTACTTATGGAAAGCTCAGTCAAGTTCACCGGCAAACCCCCTTCTGGAAAGGACACCAGACCTTCACAGTTATTTATATACAAATACTTGAGAGAATGGAGATCATGCATTGGGTTTGGCAGCAACCTCAAATTCTCACATTGTCCGATGGTTAGAGAGATAAGAGAGTGCATAGGCAATCCTGTTTCTTGGAAGGACAGTAATTGTTGACAGTCTACTATGCTTAGATATCTGAGCTGAGATAATCCATGGAATGCTGACTGTAACAACTGTGTCGGCCAATTACAACATTTGATCTTAAGAGTCTTAAGCGAAGCAGGAAACTCACCAATTGGACAAGACATCAGAGATCTACATGTGCAGATTTTCAATGTCTCAAGCACAGAGGTCTGTTTGATGTCGTTAACATCACACATGATACCCTCAGGCAGGGACTCTAGAGAATCACAACCTTGGATTTCAAGACATCTCAAACTGTATGGCAATCTTGTTGCTGGGAATGACAAGAGTTTTGTACAGAATGAGATGATCAGATCTCTTAGAGATGTTAGGCTGTGCAGCCCATTTGGCAGCTTGTCCAAATTATGACAACCAATTATCTTCAAGACTTGAAGATTACAAGGCAATTGCCCTTCCTCTCCCTCTATCAATGACACCAGTTGCTCACAACCATTGACGCCTAAATGCGTTAGACAAGCAAGTTTGTATAAACTAGTTCCATATTTCCACAAGTACTTTAACTGATGACAAGCTTCAATCCTCAAATCTTCTAGTGCCACCAATGTCTCTATATGGGCTTCATGTAAACTTACAAGACCTGAGACCTCATGAATGCGCAAGATAGTCAGAGATGTGAGATCAGACAGACTTCTGAGGACCATTTCTTGACAGTATTCAATTGACAGTTCTTGCAGAGATTGTAGACAGCTGGGTAATTTACTAGAAAGCTTCGGACAATTTCGCAATTCAAGCTTATGCAGATTAGGAAATGTTACTGCAGCCTCCTCATTCCCACATCGAGACCAAGACCATTGTTCCCACTCCAACATATCCTGGATAGTTAGAGTCTTCAGGCAAGCAAAAGATAAACCATTCCCATGGAACTCGACGCCCACTTTCTTCACTCTGTTCATGCCTTGTATGCTCAACTCTTCAAGTGAGGGCAGTTGTCCAAGTGGTGGTAGTGACGTGATGTTGCCACAATTACAAAGCTTTAGCCTTGCCATATTTGAGAATGTGGGATCTCCTATCCACAAGGGCAATTCAGTTCCACCAAACGATTTAATTGAAAGCCGTAATAGATTTTGAGGAGGCCGTAATGAGTTGAGAACCTGCACTTCATCACTTGGATCTCTGGAACCATAGGAATTCAAGTCTAGTTCTGCCCACTCCAAGTCTAGTTCTTGTAGGCGCTGCTTCTCCATTAAATTGGCAAGCTCTGCTTCGCGAATGTTCAGCACATTTTCTATCCTTGAAATATGAAGAAAACCTGATATATGAGGAAATTTCTTCAGCTCTTTTATATTGAGTCCATTATCTTTTCCCACAATAAACTTGGTCAGTGTGTGAATATTTGCCAAATTGCCAATTTGCAGTGGCATCTCGTTTAATTCATCTGTACCACTAATATCAAGGCATTGCAAGTTAATTAAGTTGCCTATGCATGAGGGTAACTCAATAAGACAAACACATCCACTTAGTATTAACGTTTGCAAGTTTAACAGTTCAGCCACTGACTTGGGCAATCTTTTGATTAGAGTGCAAGATAAGTTGAGATACCTTAAATGCTTTAAGGCACTAATAGAACTTGGCAACTCCTCAATCCAATAACCAGAAAGTGACAGAGCCCTCAAGCACTTTAACTTTGGCATCAAGTCTTGTAGCACCTTACCAGTTAAATGGCCATAATGTTTTGGCAATGCTAAGAATGTTCGTAAACCTGTCACTTTGTGAAAGCCCTCAAATCTTAACCAGGTATCATACCAATGAGTAGTGAATGAAGAATGCCGAACCTTTGTGCATAGATTTGTATCATCCATCTTTTCGCCCAAATGAAAACATGTCTCTTCAGTGACAGATTGGGCTAAATCATGCATGAGGTCATGTATTACATATCGAGATTTATTCCTAGTAGATTGTTGAAAAAACGATCTAGACAATAAATCATGAAAATACTGGCATCCCAAATCTTTTAGCTGCTTCATCTTCTTTGATATATATAGAAAACCCTCTGCCATCCATAACAAAACTAACTCATCCAGATCGAATTCATAATCCTTAGGAAAAATAGAGCAATAAGCAAAGCATCGCTTTAAATGAGAAGGAAGATGAAGATAACTTAACCTCAAAGCTGGAATAATGTTGTTTTTGTAATCAGGCAAATCCCAAATGTTGTTGTTTAACACTTCCTCCCATATGTTACGATTTGCGGTACCTCTCAACAAGCCTCCAAGAGCCTTGGCTGCTAAGGGCAATCCATGACATCTTTTAACGATTTCTTTGCCTATGTCTTCTAATTCCGAGTGCTCATCAAAATTTATGGCTCCCAAAGCATGTTGTGCAAATACAGAAAAGCAATCTTCATGTGACAACTGCTTAAGAGAATAACCTCGAATGGTACCCATCATAGATGAGACGCTCTCATTGCGAGTTGTGATAATAATTATGCTTCCAGGTGCTCCTACTGCAAAAGGACTGCAAAAGAGAGTCCAATTATCATAGTTTTCTGTCCAAACATCATCAAGCACAATCAAAAATTTCTTCTGAGAGAGCTTATCCTTTAGTTTTATCTGAAGCAAATTCAAATCTTCACCATATGTACCTTCACAAACCACTGATTGAAGAATCGTTTTAGTCATTGTAAGAACATCAAAATCTTCACCAACGAAAACCCAAGATTTAAGATCAAACACCAGTGTGGCATCATTGAAGATGAGCTGAGCAAGAGTCGTCTTGCCGACGCCTCCCATGCCAACTATGGGAATCACTGAGACATTTCCACCAATTCCTTTTTTCTTCAAAAGATCAAGTATTTTGTTCTTATCATTTTCCCTCCCGTAAATCTTTGATTCGTTCACCAAAGAAGTTGTGGGTAGTCTTGTTCTCACTTGACTAGTACTTCCTCTAGACTCTACTATATGCAGATTGTTCTTTTCTTTGACAATCTCATCTAATCGGGTACTGATTCTCTCTATCTTGGAAACCATTGCAGCATTGAACTTAATAGTATTTGGATTTATACAAGCAAAAACAGTAGAAATGATTTTCCATGACTTACTTGCACGGGCCAGAGGTTCCACCTTCAGCTTGCGCCGCTGAGCCTCAGTTGCAAGTTCATCGAGAACGTCCTCCGCATCATAAGCCAAGTCCCTAAGATCGCTTACCCACATCTTTACCAATGGATTCTCCCACTGTTTTTCCTCGGCATCGTCAAGTACCAAGTAAAGTTTCTTCAACATCCTCTCCCATTTCTTGAGTTCAACAAGGACGTTTCCTTCTTGGGCATACTTCAGCAACTCCATAGACGTCATCCTATCAAACAGCTCCAGAAAGGAAGCAGAGAGAATGGCACCTCCAATAGCGGTCACCGCCTCCATTAGGAACGAGAATAGAAGAAACCAAGAACTCAGGTCTGAGAAGAGATGGATTGCAACACAGAAACCAAGCTCAACAAGTGAAATTTTCTTACAATAAAAACTCAGATCTGAGAATAGTACTTTCAATAGCAGAGACTAAGAACCCAGCTTAGCAGATGAAGCGGACTGGCTAATCATCTATTGGTGGCGGGGGGAGATGGAGTTGATTGTTTTTTTTGCCCCTTCTCTTGAAATATTTAGTTTTTGGACAATCTATTTTTACTAATTTAATTAATTAGTCCCCAGTTGTTTTTGAAAAATTCAAATAACACGTTATTATATCTTGGAAAATCAATTTTCTTTTAGTAAATTTCTGAGGAATAAAACTTTAAAGCCTTAATGAAAAAACAAATAGTAATATAGGTGAAAAAAGAAAATTATAATGTGAATCCCATAATTTTTATTATTTATTATTTTTATAATATTAATTTTTTCATTGCTCTTAAAATATAAATTTACTATTATAATTTACAGATTTGAAATTACAAAAAACAAAAAATAAAAGAAACAAGATAAAATAAATTGTTTATAAGTAAAATAACTACGAGTAAAAATAAAATATTATTTCAATTCAAAAATTAATTTACACATCAGACATGAATTTATAACGTAAAATAATAGTAGAGTCTATATAAATCTCTATACATTTATATTACATATCTATATAGAACAAATTTGTCTATATTGCTAAATCTTGATTTGCAAAATAAATAGCAAAGGCAATATCACCATCAGATTCCACCATCCATTGGGTAGTAGTGCTTTTGAGCCATTTGCTTTATTGCATACTACCTTGTTATCATGGTAACTGCATAAAGCTTGATTCCTAAAATCCATCAACAAAATTACATCAGCAAATTAAAAATCAGAAAAAAGTAAAATTCCCATTAATTAAAAGATGTAATTTTCTTGAAAAATATGAGCTCGATCACCTTGATGCACAGAAGGTGACAGCATAATCTGATGCAGAACAAGTTATAATACTTGTTGAATCTTTATCAAATGCATAGCTAGATGCTGCAGGGCAAGCTTGCTTAAAAACTTTGGAATAATTTGATGACACACATGCCACTGGCTCACTATATGCTCCTCTACAGCAGTACTCATCGGTGTTAAACACATCGCAGGCGCTCCGGCAAGCAACGACCTGCCCGTTGGACTTAACGGAGAGCTCTGACGGGCAACTACCCCGGAGATCTGATTCACAGCCTGCATTGCTACAATTTCCTTTGCCATTAAGGGGTAAAATTCCAATAGGTAAATTAAAACCATCCACAAGGCTAACATCGTAAAAATCGGTATCTCCAAGGGTAAATTCGGCAATTGTGTTGGGTGGGCTACTTGGGCCTGAACAATTTAGAGAGGTTCCACAGCTGCCTGTTTGACATGATCCAACACCATTGTTGTTGAAATTGCAACCAGTTCGAGCCCATATCCGGCCGCTCCAGCCACTTGAGGCAGTGTAGGAGGCTGTTTGGGCTGGCTTCAGGACAAAACCATCGCCACGATTGTTGTCACCTTTTGTAATAATTGCAGGCCATATTGTCCCTTTGCAGTTGTTGAACAAGGTGAAGGTTTTTGTAGTTGTGGAAGTATTTTGTGCTGTTAAAGACATTAAACATAAATTTTTTCCAAAAGGTTACTGCAAAAGAAATTATTGAATAAACACACAATACTAAACATCCGTACAACTCAATATTAAAAATATATATATATATAAATTATCATAATTTAATCGTAAGATCTATATTTAAATGTAAGACAATGATAAAATTTTATTTTAATAAAAAAAATAATGAAATCTATCAAAACTCTCAAAATTTAAAGTGTTTAATTCCGATCTGTTTCGTGAAATCTCACATTTGATATTGATTTTTTTATTCAATTGTAAAATTTTCGAATTGGATCATAATTCGGCGATCAAAAAATATACTCAAAATTTAAATCATATAATAAAAAAAACTGAGAAAAGACATACTGAGTTAAGAAACAGGAGGCTACCTGATGCAATGATAAAGAAAATGAACAGGAAAGCTCCTTGTAAACTGAGATTTCGAGCCATCTGAATTACACTTCCAAAGCTTTGTGTTTGCATGGAGAGCTGAAGCATGGGAAGTGAAGTTCTTATATGAGTGCATGGGATAAAGAGAATGGAAGAATACGTGTGGAAGAGAGGGAATCTACAAATAGAGACAGCTCAGAAAAGTCTTCCTTGCTTAATTAATTCAATCTCCAACACAGTGATGATTCCTTGCTCCAAACTTTTTATTCTTACTTTATTCTTGCTTATTGCCAATTTTTTTTGAATTAATTCAATCTCCAATCAAATTGTATTGATTTTTTGAATTCCCTGATTTTAAAATCCATCAAACCAAACCTAAGAAGACAATAACAATGCTATTATTATTATTTTTTTTTTGGGCAAAAGAATGAGAATGCCTTTGACAATAATGGATTCGATCTCCCTTGTAATAGAAGAAAAACTCCCACAAACAAAGCACCCTCTCTTTAGGGCAGAACAGAAATGTAACTTGTCTGAGTTCTATAGAAAGTTCAATGGCAGCCCCTCCTCTGCTTTGAGAGTCCACTTCGTTTGCAGGTTGGCCCTTTTTGAAAACTTTTAAAAGTAGCATTTAGCGTTTTGATTTAGTCAAACTAATATTTAGAAGTTCAAAGAGTATCCAAAATGGAAGTACTGATTCCAAATGCCAATTTGCTCAAACAGATACAGCTACTGCATGCCTGTTCTAAGAATCACACTAGAGCTTCTAATTAAATCAACATGACCACTAAGTAATAAAATTATGGCCAGATCAGAGTAGAAGGATGCCTTAAATGAGAGTTTGACCATTGTTCTTCTGAGATAATCTAATGGAGGTTGCCGAGAGATAGAGAGAGAGAGGGAGAGCGAGAAATGAAGTAACTATGCAATAGTTCGCTACATCTTGCCTTTGTGACATTCTTGTTCAGGAGTCATTCCTTGGAAGTAGCAGGAACAGCCTTGACTTGATGCAAATTAAGTTGTTCATATATCAACCTAAATTTGTCTTTCAGCCTCTTAATCTGCAAACACGGAAAATTTCGTGATTGATTTTGTATGGTAAAGAAAGCAAGGGAGGAAAATGAAAACTTGAAAAAGAAAAATATACCCTTTTCATCTCAATCTCTACTTCTCTCTTTTGCTGATCCAATGAATGCCTTAGATTGGTGATGTCAAAAACATTATCCAAATCATCTTCAAAAGCAGATTCTAAGTCCTGCCGGAGAAGTGCAGGCAACTTGTCTATAACCGGCATCAAAAGAAAACAATTGAACTGCAAACAGCAAGTGAAAACTTAGGAGAAGATACAACAGTAAGTGTATGTGTGTGTAAAAAGGGAGCTATTAACTAGTTGGTAGCTTTTCCTCATCAATCAGTTAAAATAATCATGGAAAATGCTTAAACCTTCAATTCAGCCGATGCCAAGAAATACTCTCTTATGCCATGGAATATCTGTTGTACCAGAGCATAAACAATCCTTTCAGATGAAGGAGCGAGTCTCCGATTCCAAAGTGTGTTGTCTAGAAGATCAGCGAGCCTTGTTTCTGTTGCCTGAACAGAAGACCCTGAATCAATTCCTGAGGCCAAATGACACAGCTTAACTTCTGTCCTTGACTTATTCTCATGCTTCTCATTTGCAGTTACCAAGGACGAGTCTTGGGAGACACCAGCTGATACAGAATTAGCTCCCACCGAAGACTGCTCTGTGCCACCAAAGGAATCCAAGAATTGGCGTAGCCCAGATCGATTCTATCGTTTGACATCAAAGTGAGTGAATGCATGTCAAATGGACTAACAAAATAAACACATTCAGAAGTTTGTGGATTTTAAGAGCTTGTTTAAGTTTAGCCACTTTTTGTTGCTAATAGCTGACAGTTGCTAAATGTTAACTATTTGGTCATGTAAGTGGTTGCCATCGATATGTTGATTTTGTTATCAATGAATTTTAATAAGGGTGGTTTAGTCCAAACAAAAAATAAAATGAAATCAGCTATCAGGTGAGCAGAAAAGCTCTATATGGAGCTTTTCGCATCAATCTGGTTCAGTGTCCCAACAACTACCAATTTTTTATTGAACTTTACCAAAAAGAATAACTTAGCTGTTGGGAGTCAAACCACTATTAGCTAACTCTCAACAGCTAAATGAAACATCCGCAAAGAATAGATCTAAAAGTATTATGCCCATCCAATTTAATGCCTTATATCACAAATGTCTTTGACCTTATTGTGGAGAGACCATGTTACGTAACGTGTGGTGCTCACTAAATCCTCCATACATCTGGAAAAAAATTAAAGAAAGAGAACATTAATGAGGAAACAACAGTTTTTATCATAGGATGGCAATACAGATTCAGTGGGAAAGACAACAATTTGAAGGCTTAATAAAAAAAATCACATCTGATATTTCTGAACATTTCATCCAAAGAGGGAGATTTGCTACAACAATCACAACAGAGATTGTTACATCAACTAGCACATAGATGAAAACAAAGTAAACAAGTGTGTAGAACAAAAACATTTACCCAACGTTTGAAATCAAGGATTTACAAGAATTCAATTCAATTGTTCCTGTAAACTCTAAGAAACATGAATAGATCCAAGAAACATCATCCATCACAGCATAATGCAATAAATTGTAGGAACCACATATTTTCATATTAGCTCATACTCCCGGGAAATGTGAAATTCACAGTTCATGATTCAGGCCTATGTTATTGCATTTTAATGTTTGCAAAAAAATTCAGGTAAATGATAAATTAGCAATAGGAAAAGAAAAACAATTAAAATAATGAATATAAATTAATGTAACAAAAGAAACAATTTACTTTTCACGGCATGCTCTTTCTGTAGATTCTGCGAAGTTATTGAAGGCATAAGCAACCCTCCTAAGGAATACATCATGACCGCTTAGATACTCACCATCTTTCTGTCACAAGTCAGTTAAAGTAGGATACAAATAGAATCATTTGGTTCAGAAAATAAACACCAGCAACCCCCAATAAACAAAATCCATACCTGAAGCAGATAGACAGAGATGGGAAGCAGTCTCTTCAGGATGTACAAAAGCCTATTACCCAACTGCACCAGCAAAAGAAATTCATTCTAAAATCTATATTCAACTTAATATGTGTGTTGGAGGAAGGGGGGTGGCAAACAAAATTTTGCAATAGATGGCAAAGACAAATAAACAAAAAATGAAATTTGGAAGCCCAAATCAATAGATAAAAAAAAATTTCATTTACAGAAGCTCAGATACTGGTCATGCAACTTGAATAGAACTAATATTAATAAGATATTTCCTATGCAAACCAGCCTAAATCCCTAATACTCAATTCCGTTCTGTTCAACAAAATTTGAAAAATAAAAGTAAACAATAAACACCAAACACCCTGGATTTTCAGACAAGATATGCACAGGGATTCTGCTTTTATTCACTTGGATTATATTGCATTTAACTTTTAAAACTAATGTACACTTTCACCCTTCTATTAACAATATACACATCAGCACCAGAGAATTTTGAATAGGTTACTTGCTTCTCTATGAGCTGACTTTTTTGAAGTAGTTGTACAGTTGGAAAATGCTATTATGTGAGTATAAATGAAATCACTATCTGCTGTATCATTGGTCAACAGATTAAAAAAAATGCATACTTTATGTTTTAAGAGAAGTGAGGGATTGACTGCATATGTGCTTTGGGGACGCGGGGCATGGAGGAGGATGAAAATGCAGATCAATTATTTTGTTAAGAAAAAAAAATATTACTAGTCACCTGATAAAGAAAAGGTTCAAATGTATCACGAGCCTTTGCTACAGCTATCACACATGCCGTCCTGAGAGCGCATAAAAAACAAGTTGGAAAAATAAAGTTTGACTGCAAATAAAAGGGAGGAGTTTTACAACCTATAGACAACTTGCACTGCATTAATGGCTCACTCAGAAATCCATGAATACCTAGAGTAGTTAGTTCCATCATGGATGTCTTCAACTCCACATGCATTTACAATTTCTTCACGAGTAATTTGAGGGCATTTCATTCCCCCCACAACAAATCGAAATTCTGCCATGGCTCGATGGTACTGTGCACCCCCATAAAGACGCATCCCTGCATTCTACACCAGGAAAAGAACATGCTAAACTTTTATTTAGATTATTAAATATTAGAACTTAGTGACTGGAATAGAAGAGAAATGTTATTTGCTTTTGTCAATTTATTAAAAGCATGTTACAATATAATAATACCACAAGAAGCAGAAGAAGGAAATATTTTTAACTCAAGTTAAATGGCAGAGCTAATAAAGAATCCGCTGCTTAGAGAACAAAAAGATTATCAATGAGAGAGGGATGCCAGAATAGATTCCCTGGCACGGGATTTAGGTTTATGAAAAATCTATGAAGGGAATAAACTAGGAATCAGTTATTGTAGAAAAATGAGTATAGAATAGCTTTGCAGGGTTAGCATACAGCCACTATTCTCAAGCTGCACATCATGCAATTCGTGCCAAAGCAAAAGAAAGTGAATTCACAAAATGAAGTCAGGTAGCTACATATCTTACAGGAATTAGCTTCTGCGGAAACTGAAGACCATCAGTACCAACAAATGCCCCTCCATTAGTTCTCTCATCTTGTAGCGTCTCACCTGCAACAAACATACATGATCCATTCACTGTCAAAGACAAGACTCCTGCATTTACTAATAGTAAGCCAAAAATGATTAAAGAATAGTCATAGAGGAGACTGAAGAGACTAAATTCACTTCTCTGAGTAATAACTGCATATCATAATAGGACAAATATTTAGCATATACTAAGATGTGTTTAAATGAACAATATAAAATTATTTACCAAATTTATCTGGGGGAGCAACTACCGTTCCTTTCAAGAGCAATGACAACTGAGCATAAAAAGCATATTTAGTCAACATAAACAAACAAGGAAAGCTAAAAAAAGCGAATGAAGCTGTTTATATCATATGTGTTTCAAATTTTAGTTCTTAGGACCAAAATCACAAGCAACTAAGCACTCAAAACGAGGTCAACCTTTTTTCTACCCCAAAAATTGCACTAAGCCAATTCAGATTACATTACATATTTGAGAAAAAGATGCACAAAAAAAAAAAAGAAAAAAAAAAGATAAGGAGAGATGAGGCAGAAAATAAATGTTAACATCAGCACAAAAAGAGAAGGGGGAAGGGGGGGGACAGCAGTAGCACCAAGTTAGAGAAACCTTAGTTAAGAATAGGTCATGGAATTCTCTTCCTTTTTCCTTCAATTTCACTTCATCCAAAGTGCTGCATGCATGGAAAAAAAATATTGTAAAATCAGCCATGAGATACAAATTGCAATGTGTTGCATACTTTAAACAACAAACCTGAGTTCTTTAATGATTTCATTGAGCTTTCTTGCTGCAATGCGAGACTCCTTTTCAAGAAGTGGAATAATCAATGGAACACTGTCCATGTACCTTACAAACAGATATCAAACATTTTGGTTATTCAACACAAAAAGATCAACAAAGAAACATATGTAATGTGAGAAAAACACAAGCATAAGGCCCTAAACAGATATTATACCTTTTCAGTAGCAATTCCTCTAAGAATGACCTTAGTTTGCTAACACCTATTCTACTTTTTTCTTTCTTTGATAATGAACGCCCTAGCTTTTCCTCCAAAGCTGAAATGTCTTCCATTTCCCTTAAGGATATGGCCTGCTTCAAGAGGATTGGTTATGAAGTTATGACATGGTAAATTTAGAATACAGACTAGTACATGAGTTGCATATATGCTTATGATGTTTAAGACAATTTTTAATACATATCTTCATTAATCAGCAATTTGACAAGAAAGGATTTTAATATATATTATTAAAAAAAATATAATGTCAAGTCATATTCACTTCACAAAAATGAAGGGGAAGTGCTAACATAAATTACATTTCAAATTCTAATAATATCAGTTGTGTATTTAGCTTGAGTGTACAAAAGGTTCATGAACTAATTTTATCAATAAAGCTAATGACGTGATTTTTATCAATCAGATTTTTGTGCTTGAATTATTTTCTTCCAGCTTCCTATCCTTTTGATTTCTCTCTTTGATAATTGTTTCTTTTCTTCTTTTTTGTTACTTTTCCAATCTAACATGTCTGCACTATTAAAGATGTTTTAGTTTTGTTGTTCTTTTCTCAATTTTTTGGAATTGATATGAACTTGCTGCAATGTGATAGTAATTTTCTACTTACAAATGTAAATGGGACGAAGTTCATTTAATTGAAGTTATGAAGCATTAAACAAAAGCTAAATAAAAGAATAGCTGTCGTAGTTAGACATTGAACCTGTTTAAACTCATCATTTGATCTATAAACTGAATCATGACCCGCACCAACTCTTCCAGAAGGCACAGATGTAAAAAAGGGAGAGTCACCCAATATGAAACCGTCCAGTGTATGTGTTGGGGGTGAAAGGAAAACTTCAACATCTGAAGAGCGAGCAAACTGGGGTATTTTAGTGTCAAGTTTGGTTGAGATGATAACTGTCCTTGAAAGTTCAGGATCAATCTGTATGCAATAACAAAAGCATCCATAAACTCTGGAGGAAGATTTAACATAATCATACCATTCTGAAGATGGTTTCTATCAGTATGACCTATCCAACTTACAAATCATATATACGCTGCAAACAAAAGTTCAGTTCTTTTCCTTAAAAAAAAAGGCAATATTTGAAGTTGGGTATAATGTTATTTCACACTTCTCCTATTATTTAGCCCAGATGCAAGTCACTGCACGGTCCCCATAGTGTAAGCTTACCAAGAAGCTGTCACGAATAACAGTAAAACTTCACACATTCCTATCCGAATCCCAGAGACCTAAATATAGAAGGCAAAGAAAATAAAATTCATTGGACAACTAATAAAAAAGACACATACTTGCATTACTACTCTTCGAGTAGTTGCATTACTCCAGTCACTACAATCTTCAAGGCATAATATAATGAACTCCTTATGCTGCATTTTCGCTCGCACAAGAGACTCCACAGCACGAGCTTGGCTCTGCAATGAAATGCGTTTCAAAGCCATAACCATCACAAATCACAAAGATAACCATAAAAGAAAAGCTGCAAATGGTTAAAAATTCTTCTTCCCACCTGTAATGCTTGATTCTTTCGACCTGGTGCAGGAGCAACAAGCCCAGGAGTATCAATAATGGTGAGATTGGGACAGTACTTATACTCCACTCTTATAATTATTTCCTTAGCTGAAAACTGGCACAACTCTCGTTCCAACCTCATATTTTCTGATTCAATGAATGCCTAACCAAAAAAAAATCGAAAAATCAAGAAACGAACTAATCAGATGAAAGAAAATTCAACCAATTATACCTGAATTTCATGAAGGGGTTTCTCTTGAACAAATGCGGGATCATCATCGGACATAAGATGGCAGACAGGGACCTCACATTGGGGATCATACTTCATGTGGAGGGTAATTGGACGACGAGTTTTCGTACCACCGCCGACGTGGTTGAATTGGAAGCCCATGAGGGCTTCCACGAGAGCGCTCTTGCCGTCAGTCTGGTGACCCACCACTAGCACTGCGGGAGCGTCAAATGGGGTCTCTAGCTCCTGGGCCAAGCCGTGGAGCTCGTTGTAGGCTTCGTAAAGGCTCCATTGCTCCTGCACTGCGTCTCTCGTCATTATCGCTCAGAAGTGATAGGCTACAGAGGGAGCAGAGAGTGAGAGCTTTATCCTATGCGTAGAGCAGAGAAGGTAGTTGAAAACGGCAGTCTACACTACACTCTACAGTTCCCGGGAATCTATGTATAAAACGGTGTCGTTGAAATTTATTTCTTTTATTTTTCAAATTCAGAACTTGAGCCGTAGATTAGCTTTACGAGCTTTCCATTTCCTTTATTTTTTTTTTCATTATTTAGACATTTTGATATAACGGAGTAGAAATGAAATTTCTCCCATGCTTTAATATTAATTAAAATAAAACAATTCAATTTTTTAAATTAAAAAAAAATCTTATTTTAAAAAATAGAGTTATTTTATGATTATGTAAAAATTTATTTATTTTTTTCTTGCAAATAATAAAATGAAGCACATACTTTTTAGTGTTATGATAATTTGATATTATACATTGTACATAATTAAATTAAACATTGAACATGATTAAATTATCTTAATTGATTTTTTTTTCTTATTTTGTGTTACATGTTTTATTGGGTAAAAGTAATAATTTCTAATCTTATATACGATTATAATAAGAAAATACATATTTGCATATTATTTTACTTAAAAATATAAATTTTAAAAATATCATGTAATATTCTACTGGCTTATAATTTTTATTCATTTTACCTTTTTATATATATTAAAAAATATAATTTATTTTATTAATTTTTTAATTATATTCATTTTAAATATATTAAATTTTATTAAACATTAATAGATATTTTAAGAAATTTTTTAAAAATAAAATAAAATTAAATAGAATTATAATAATTGATTTATTTATTATTATGATTAAAAAAGAAAGTAAATGATAATTTTAGAATAATAAAAAGTTAATAAAAATTATAAAATAGAAAGAGTAATATATTATTAAAAAAATATTTATATAATATCTACGAAAATTATATTCAAATAATACGATTTTAATAACATTGTGATAGAAATATCACCAGAAATATTAATATTCCCAAACCAATGAAAATAGAATGAATATAAAATTTTCATTTTTCACATTAATAATAGAAAATTCCATACATTTTCCCTTTAAAAATTCTTTAACAAATTTATATTTCTTAAAAATATAATCCCAATCTTCCAAATTAATCCCAACCTTCGCTTCTTAAAAATTTCTCTAACAATTATAAAATTCAAAATTTGTTAAAAATATTTTTTGAGAACTACATGTCTAGCAAAATCTACTCCTACTAGATATTTAGACAGACAAGTACACACATACAAAGCGATATAAATATTTTAAACATCTCTATTTTGGTATTTAAATATAAATATAATTTTAAAGATCAAACTTTATAATTTAAGGTGCGATATAAATATTTTTACCACCATATATGATTGGAATAGTTTGTCGGTGCTAATGGTATAATTTTTTTTTAAAAAAAATATTTTTCTTTAGAAACATAATTTTTTATTTTTTTAAGAAAAAAACGAGAGTTCTCAAAATATTCTACTTCGCTACTTTTTTTTTTCCTGTAAATACTCACAGATAATATTTTCACTCTCTTTTTCATTTCTTTTTTATTTAATTTAATTTTATACTATAATAGTCAGATTTGCTTTCCTCTATGTTTTAATAATCTCAACTAATGTTTTGGAAGCATATATTAATCATATTATATTCAGTAAATAGCAATAGTCTAATAATGACCCCCAAAATATTTTATATTACTTGTGCTTTTCATTATTTAATTGTCACAATTTGCATTTTCAATGGGATAATATTAAAAAAGTTATTTTAGTATTTATTAACTTTAACAATTATATTTAAATATTGTTTATTAATAATTATACTTTAAATTATGGTTATTGAATTAATTTGATTTTTTAGTATCTGATATTGCTAGAACTAAAAATTATGAATATGGTTAGAACGGCGTTGTCGCTAAGATCGACTGAATCTATAAAACAAATGAAGTGAGGTGGTGGGTATTCACGGCAGTTAATTTTATACTCAAATTAGTAAATTGAAGAATAAGATGGGAGTAATAAATTACTCTAAATTCCTTAGAATTTAGAGTATTGGTGTGAGAGAATAGCATACCTTGGTCTCTAGGATCGTTCTCCTATTATATTATAAGAAAATAGAGATAAATATAGTATTTTCTAATAATTCAGCGATGATGTAGAACGATTTGCTGGTAAGGGATATTCTCCAGCTAATTGGTCGAAAATTTCATAATCACAGGCATAAAGAGGATCTGCTAGATTATAGTTGTTAATGGTAACTTTCTTATAGAGACTCGCCCTAAAGTTGAGAGGGCGAGTCTGTCTGACCTGAGATCGATTTGTCATGAGGCAAGGTCTTCTTTCTCTTGGTTCCGAGCACAATGGTCGTCTAAGTCTTCATGAGGAGTTGGGCGTCCGAGTATTTATGAGGATTCGAGCGTCCAAGTCTTTCTTTCTATGGGTGGAACTGTGTATCAGCTTATCAAGCTCTTGCCACATGACACTGTTTTATGGCGGAAGCTCATGCCTTACTTTGAAAAATTCTCATGCAGCATTAGAAGTTCTCCTACTAGTCTTCAATTCTTTAGATTCGAAGGTGACAGTTATCTCCGTGGTCTAAGCCATGTGGCTTGTTTGTCCAGGTTGAGCGCACGATATCCTTACTTTCTTCTTACTTGCCCTGTCGATCAATCAAATTCAAGGTCTTGTCTGGTAAAAATTGATTCGAGTGATATAGTAATGCCTTGATGAGTTCCATGTTGCTCTAATTATCTCTGGGAATCATCCGGGCATTTTCTAATCCTGTTGAGCTTCTAGCTCGAGCTTCCGGGCATCTTCTAGACCTTGCGAACTCCTTGACCTTCCAACTCTGATGGGCCTTTCATGCATTTTTCAGCTCTGATGAGCTTCCAAACATTTTTTAGCCCTTGCGAGCTTCAAACATTCTCTAGCCATGACTAACTTCCGAGCATTTTCTTGCCTTGACTTAATCTTTCAAGCATTTTCTCGCGTTGTCGAGCTTTTGGGCATTTTCTTGCACTGACTAATCTTCAGAGCATTTTCACACTTTGTCAAGCTTCTGGGTATTCTCTTGCCCTGACTAATCTTTCGAGAATTTTCTTACTTTGTCGAGCTTCCGGATATTCTCTAGCCCTGACTAGTCTTCTGATCATTTTTTTCATCCTGTCGAGCTTCCGGACATTTTCTAGCCCTGACTAGCTTTCAATCATTTTTGCACTTTTGCTTCTTCTGGTCTCTTTTTTCCTTAAGCGTTTTCTAAGTATTTTTTCTCTTATGCCTCTTTCGGCCTCTTTTGTCCTTAAGCGTCTTCCCAGCATTTTTGCTCTTGTGCCTCTTTCGGGCTCTCTTGCCCTTAAGCGTCTTTCGAGTATTATGGCTCTTATGCATCTTCTGGGTTTTTTTTTGCCTTGACTAATGTCTTGATCTTCTGACTAATTCCTGACTTGTGGTCTTGCATCAAATGCCTTTAGAAACTTTTTGTGAAGCGAGACTAACTCCTAGTTGGTCGGTCTGGCGTATACTCACCTTGCGGCCTGACATGAAATATTTTAAAAACTTTTGGTGAATCGAGACTAACACCCAGTTGGTCGGTCTAGCATATAATCGCCTTGCAGCCTGGTGTGAAATCCCTTAAAAACTTTTGGTGAAGCGGAACTAACACCCGATTTGGTCGGCCTGGCGTATACTTGCCCTACGGCCTGGTAGAAACTTTTTGTAAAATGGACTAACACCCAGTCTTCTAGCTTGATGGATTTTCCACTTATAGCCTGGTTTTTTTTTGGCTTGACGGATCCTCGACTTATGGTCTGGTCTTCTTTTAGCCTGACGGATTCTTGGCTTATGGCCTGATCTTCTTCTGGCCTAATGGATTCCCTTCTTCTGGCCTGATGGATTTCTGACTTATGAATTTTTTTGTTTTCACGGTCCAATGCTCGAATTATGGCCTGATAGATTTCTGACTTATGGTGTAATACCCGGCTTGAGTCCGGCATCGGAATTCCTGTAGTCCGGTGGAATCTCGGGTGTCGGAACCCTCGAGAAGGGTAAGAGCAGTGAGTTCAGTTTCAGAACCTGCAGAGTCAGTTCAGAGATAGCCAGAGGTGAGTGGAACTAACTGTAATGGTTTAATATGAAAAATGAATATTTTATCATACTTCATGCATCATGAATATGCTATAGGGTGAGTGCATTAGTGTACACGAATATGATGCATTGCATTTATCCTTGATTCTATGACTGTATGGACATAGTAAGGAGTCAATCGCCCTCAGAGGAAAGACCTGGAACAGCCCTATGGGGACCAGGCATAAAGACCTGGAACAGCCCTACGGGGACCAGGCACAAAGACCTGGAACAGCCCTACGGGGACCAGGCATATGGTATAGAGGGAGTGTTGATCCGTCCATGCTGAGATGTGATTACTTGTGATGTGATACATTGCATGAGAGCATGTTTTCTCACCTGTTCTTTATTACTGTTCTACTCACTGGGCTATAGTAGCTCATCCCTCTCCCCTAACTTCAGTATTGCAGGTTCAGAATTCAGAGGGAAGTCAGCAGGGTACAGGAAGAGTATATAGTTTGTAATAGTTAGAGTCAGTGTGGACATGTAAATGTAAAGAGATAATGTATGTGTACAGTGGATAGAATGGTGCTTGATTATAAGAGTTGTAATCCCTTTTTGTGTTTTCACATGATCAGTTTATGTTTATATATTGTTGTATGTTTATGAGAAAAGCCTGCCAGGCTTAACATTATGAGTTTGATCCGCCTAGAGCAATGAGGAGCTCTAGTAGGGATTGGTAGAGAACAGAGATAGTGCATGTACAGGTTAAACCTTGGAATGAAGAAAAGTTTTATATGTTTATACAGAAAATACATGATCATGTATGGGATGTCACAGGTTCACAGTCAGGATAGCAGGCTTACTACGGGTCCCGGCGACCTTAAGTCGATCTGGATCCTAGTGCCGGTAGCAGTTCGGTTTTCGGGCTGTTACATATGGCTTTTTATATTTCCACGATCCAATGCCCAGATTATAGCCTGATGGATTTTCGATTTATGGATTTTTATTTTTGTTTTTGTTTTCTCAGTCCAACGCATGGATTATGGCCTTACGGACTCCCGACTTATGGCCTTTTATTTTTGTTTCTGTTTCCACGGTTTAATATCCGGATTATAGCCTGACGAAAGACTCGACCATCTAGCTTGGCCAGCTTATCAGACCCTGAGTGAATATCCTTCAAGAACCTAAATGGTCCTTTCTAGTTTTGCCTAATCTTACCAGACTCGGCATCTATTATATCTGTTTTGTGATTTGCTTATTTTCTCTAATCATCACTATGTCCTTCTGCACTTACATAATAATCACCACAGGTTCACTATCAATGGTAGTTTCCTGAGCTAGCGTCTTGGGTTCAGATCTCCTCTCTTCACTACTTTTCTTAGAAAATTTCTAGAGTGTACCATCCTTTATTAACCTCTCAATATCGTCTTTCAGCTATCTGCACTCCTTCTTCGTATGTCCGTAGTCTTTATGAAAATGACAGTACCTATCCTAGCTCACTTTCCAGCTCTTTCTGGATTGAGTTTGGGAGGTCATCTAATCTTCTTATCGTTCTTCCTAATCCACAATAGAATACGTGTTTGAAAATCATTCAACGGAGTATAATTCTTATACTTTCTTTGGTCATCCCCTCTTCGGGAGACGAGGTAGCTTCGGTGGTCTCCTTCATATCCTCGCCCCTCTGATTTCTCGTTTTGCTTTTTACCCGTCCTTTTGTCCTCTTTCAATGTTCAGACTTCGTCATCCAGCCTGATTTATTTCCGGGCTTTATCCATTAACTGTTGGTACATAGCGGCTGAGTTCGTAATTAGAGAATCCATGAACTTGACGTTGTGTGTCTCTTTCTTTAATGTTTCACAAGCTATCTCATGATTTAATTATTCCACTTGTATTACTTCTATATTAAAATGTGAGATAAAACTCCTTAAAGACTTGCCCTCTTCTTGGCGAATCTTTCACAACTCAGAAGAGCTTTTTTGGAGGTGTACAAATAATAAACCTAGATTTAAATAACATAGCGAATTACATAAAGTTCTGAATCAAATCTGGGCTCAGATGTTGGTACCATTTCTAAGCTAAACCTATGAGTGTTGACAGAAACACTTGGCATAACACAAAATTGTTGACATCCTAAAGCTGCATGGTTGTCCTGAAAATCACCAGATGGCTTTTAGGATATGTTGTACCATCATTTGTGTCTAAGCCAGGCAGCTTGAACTTTATTGAGAATGTTTGCGCTAAGATTTATTTTGAAAGAGGTGAGGCACCATCCAGGCTGAAATCCTCTTCTTGTTTCTTCTGGTATCTTTGCATGGCCTATACCAGCTTCCAATTGATGCCTTTCGGAGCCTCGTTTGATTTATCTTCGAACTCGGCCTTTTCTTTAGGCGGCGTTTTGACTGCCTATGTCTGAGCCCTTGGGGATGTCTACAGAGACTTCTTCCCTTCCCCTGGGAGCCATGTTTGATGCTTTCCCCCGAGCCTTATACTATTCGAGGGTAGCCTACAGCCTTTGGATGTATTGGAGCATCTGCTTGTTGTTCAAATTGCTGAGATTTGCTTTGTTGACTATTGAGGACATGTTTTGTCCACTGCCAAGTGTGGAAGAAAGGATATCGCCCTCATTGGTTGCAATCTGAGCAACAGCTCGAGAAGTATCGGCCATTTCGAGAGAGAGATAAAAGAAAGGTTTCTTTTAAGAGAAGAGGGTAGGAGACCGGTTTTAATCCAAATGATCAGAGAGAATTCAATGGATTTTCCGGTAACAGAATCAATGATGTTGCTAGAATTAAAAATTATGAACATGGTCGGAACAAAGTTGTTGCTAAGATCGGCTGAACCTACAAAACAAAGGAAATGAGGTGGTGGGTGCCCGCGGCAGCCACTACAATATCCAAGTTAGTAAACTGAAGAACAAGGCGGGAGTAATGAATTACTTAGAATTCAGAGTATTGATGTGAGAGAATAGTGTGCCTTGGTCTCTGGGATCAGTCTCCTTTTATACTGTAAGAAAATAGAGATAAATATAGTATTTTCTGATAATCCGACAATAATGTGGCCGACTCGCTGGTAAGGGATCTTCTTTGTCTAATTGGTCAGGAATTCTGTGATCACAGATGTAAAGGGGATTTACTGGATTATAGTTGTTAACGATAACTTTCTTATAGAGACTTATCCTGAAGTTGAGAGAGTGAGTCTGTTTGACCTGAGGCTGATTTGTTATGAGGCAGGTCTTCTTTCTCTTGATTCTAAGCACAATGGCCGTTTGAGTCTTCATAAGGAGCCGGGCGCCTGAGTATTTATAAGGGTCCAGGCGTTTGAGTTTTCCTTTCTATGGTGGGACTGTATATTAGCTTATCAAATTTTTGCCATGTGGCCCTATTTTATGGTTATAGTTCACTGTTTACTTTGAAAAAATCTCATGAGTTTTCCTCTCTATGGGTGGGACCGTATATCAACTTATTAAATTCTTGTCACGTGACTCTATCTTATGGTTATAGTTCACGGCTTACTTTGAAAAATTCTCATGAGTTTTTCTTTTTATGGGTGGGATCGTGTATCAGGTTATCAAATTCTTGTTACGTGGCCCTATCTTATGGTTATAGTTCATGACTTACTTTGAAAAATTCACACGAGTTTTCCTTTCTATGGATAGGACCGTGTATCAGCTTATCAAATTTTTGTCACGTGTTCCTATCTTATAGTTATAGTTCACGGCTTATTTTTAAAAATTCTCATGAATTTTTCTTTATATAGGTGAGATCGTATATCAACTTATCAAATTATTACTACATATCCTATTTTATGATTATAGTTTACTATTTATTTTGAAAAACTCTCATGTAGCATTATCAATGGTCGTGAAACTCAGTAGAAGTTAATCATGCTGTTAATAGCAGTGTACAATTGTTAAAAAGAATAAAAGTTCAAGATAAAAAGTGTAAATTTCGGTTTTTTTCCCTAAAATTGCACATTTATTATTGTTTTACTTTCTTTACTTTCAATATTTTTTAAGTAACTTTATTATTATTATTATATTTATGTATTCTAATTTTATTGAAAGGAAGCAAAGAAAATAATAAATAAAAACATTTTTTAACATTCGACAATTTATTTTATTTCTAAGTAAAATTTTAATTTCAAAACATACAAGTATTATATTTCATTAACAATAGACATTTGGAAAAACATCAACAATATATGAAATTTGTTTTTTAAAAGATTTTGAAAAAATTAATAATATAAAATGCATTTTCAAGCAAAATTTTATATTTGAATTAAAATAAAATTAAAGTCTTTTAATTTTTTTTAAAAAATATATCTTGAAGAAAGAAGAAATATATTTTTTTCTTCCATCGAACGGAAGAGAATATAAAATAAATAAAAAAATGAGAAAGATAAGTCACTATTGTAAATTGTTAATATTGAAAAGTAAATTTTTTTAATATTCAGTAGTTTATAAGGCAGAATAATATTAATTTAGAATATAGTTAATTGGTTTAAAATTGAATCGGACTGAATAAATTAAAAATTAAATTTTAGTATTTATGAAAATCAAATCGAATTGATTTTAAATAAAAATTGATTTGAATCAAATCAGTTAGTTGAATTTTTTAATAGATTTTTTATTTTTTATACTTTATTTTTAATAATCTATAATTTAATTGAAGTATTTAAATATTAGATATACTCTAATTTCTCTATATTATTAAAAATAATTTAATATTATCACTAGTCGATTCGATTTTATTAATTTTTTACTAAAATCAAATCGAATCGAAATAACTAAAATTTTTAAAAATAAAAATCAAACCGAAAATAATAAAAAATTAAGCTGAATTTTTAAATTAATTTTATTCAATTATTTTTTTTAGTTTAAATTAAATACTGCTTAATTCTAAATATAATTGTTAAAAAGATTTTGGTGCTATTATCCCTTTTAAATCAAACATTGAATTTATTAAATAAATAATGATTCAAATATGTAAAAAAGTTGTATACAGCAATTTTTTATTCAATGAATTTTTTAAAGCTATGTACAATTAATTTTAATTGTATTAATGGAGGACTTTAATTGATAGCAATTTAACTAAGGATTCAGAGATTGAAAATTGAATTTTGCCCAAAAATAAAAATAAAAATAAAAAATAAAAAATCGAACCCTGAACTATGAAAATGAAATCATTTAATTGTAGCACATGTTCCCCTTGAGAAAGATTGTTATGAAATGGATCTGTTATATCTTTCCAACTGAAAATAATGAATGACATGCGCTAGACCATACTGTGCGAACTCGCTGAAAAGAACTGACACTGAAATGAGCACAATTCAGCAAACACCCATACCACAGTGGTCCATCTCTACAACTTTCTCACAAACTAAATTAAACTAGCCTTGCATAATTGGGTAAATTCTAAAATATCATATAACCTAAAATTACTAAGTGGAAAAAACTCTCTCTACACATTTTTTTTCGGCCCGAGAGCTCAATCTTTCCTCTATCACCAATCGGTTTTTCTATGCTCCGTCCGAATAAGGGGATTTTCCTTCCATTTTTGAACGATGTTTAGAATTTTTTTTCCGTTTGTTCTTATTTTTTTTGTTTTTTTATTTTCTTAATTGTAGATCTAATTAAATTTTGAGAGAAAATCTTTTCGATCTATTCATTTCTCTGTTGTTTTTTTGTTTAGTTGTAAGATTTTTTGCATGTAGAGACCATTCCAATTGAAGTTTCACCGGTCTTATTTTTTCCACGCATTGATCTTGAATATTCAAAGGAGAGATGGATCTTGCTCTTGAAAAGATTTTTTTCTCACTTCATAAGTCTTGTTAGCTCGTTTGTTTGATATTCTAGTTTGTCTTTAATCTTTCTTAGTTGGATGGAGGGGCAACTCAACAAATTTTGTTGCTAAGTGATGACCTCTCAACTCGCCTCACCCCAGTCTAGGGCCAGACCCATGAAAATAGCTCATTACTTAGAAATCCTCAAGCCACTCACGCGAACAGGGTCCAGTCCGCTCAGCCTCACAACCGGGCCTCATCTGGCTTTCTCCACCAGGCCGGTCTCGTCTTCACTGCACCTCGGGCCGATCCCATCTGAGCCCAACTTTGTTCCTATCCTCCGGCCCAACCCGGAACCCGAAGAAGGATTCATCCATTCGCCTCGTAGACCCGCCTACACGCGCACAGAGAGAATCAGAGGCCGTTACACATGAGGCAGAGATCTGATTCCCTCGTACGTCCGTATCAGCATAGCAGGGACAGGTGGTCTAATGATACTCGTTCTGTTGGCACGTCACTAGCAGACAAAAGGAAACATATAAAAGGAGAAATACTCCTCTCTATATTTAAGCTTTTTCTAAATTTTACAGAATCCATTGTAAAAACCCTATTTCTCTGGATCTCAGATCATCACTAAGCACCTGTAAATTTCTATACGACTCTGCTAGTTTTAGATAATAGATCCTCAAGGAGAAGATATTGCCAAGGAGCTCTTTTTAGTATTCCTTCTCTTGGCATAGACGACAACTAGGCATTGGTTCATGGTTTTGGATTGTTAGGATCTTTTTGTGTTAATAGTTATTTTGTGCTTACGACAATTAGGCATTGTTTCATATTTTTCAGTTATTAAAGTCCTCTTGTGTTAATAGTTATTTTGTATTTCATAAGTATTAGACCTTTTTTTGTCAATGACAACTATATGAGCCTCCTTTGTTGTCACTGAAAAGGCGACGATGACGAAAGTTTCTCGACTCAACATTAAAAATTCAGAGTTCGTGGATTTGCCTTTTGGATTTACCTATGTATTTTTTTTTTTTTGAATCTAATAGCTTTTTTTTTATTTGTTTTTGAGTGGATAGATAAAAAGGTTAAAATTATTTGGTTCAAAATAATTATAAGCTAAAATTTTAAAAGGTTTTCTATATAATAATATATACCAATAGCATTTTATTATATAGTTAAAAGTCATAACATACCGAGATCACAAAATAAATAGAGCGATAAACTATGCTTATCATATAATATATATGTAAATTACGGTTTGGGTTAAATATGAATTGAATTTGATTTATTTTAATTTATTAAAGCTCTTATATTGAATTTATTTCGATTTGATTTTAATAAAATTTAATAAATCAAATCTTTTCATGAATTTTTTTATATTTTAAATGTAATTTTCATATTTAGCTAAACATGAATTGGCATGTTCTAATTTGCTTCAATTATGGTTTTAAGTAAATTACGGATTTCATCGTTTTTAATCCAATTATGAATTAAAACCAACCTACAGTCAAATCTAGCATGTATATCCATCCATTGTGCAATGAGTATTGTTGTCCTGGCTGTGTAGAAGCCCACGATTATTAATGAGTTAAAAAAAATTCATGAAAATTTTTACATTATAAAATTATTCATAATTTCATTTTAATTTATAATAAAAAATTTTAAATTAAAAAAAATTAATATTTTTATTTAATTAATCAAAATAATTATTAAAAAAATTAATTAAATTGAATTCTTATAAAATTTGTGGTTGTTTTAAAAGAATTATAGTTTAAACTATACGTAATTGACATAAATAAAATAATTGATAGATTTTGATGTATGAGAACATTAAAAAAAATTGACAGGTAATGGTTTGAGATTTAAAAAGAAATCCAGTTTTAGAATGAATGAATAAGATTGACTTGAATAGTTCACACCTTTCTTTTTTCATTTTTTTTGTTTTTCTCTTTTATTTATTTAATCTATAATAACATATAACCGCTGACTAATATATAACCGTCAATTTATTACAATATTACATAATGCTATTATATAAAACTGTACTTAGGGGTGTACTTGTCTGTTCACTATCGTCAGACGATTATTTAATTTTCTTCTAATGCTCGTATTGATAGGATCGTAATGCAGCTGGACTTGCTCTCTTATCCAATCATGTCAAATGAGCTGAATTCCTCCTTGATAAGTTCAAACCCCGATTAACCTGACCTACTTCAACTAGATTATGTGCTAATTTTGCATAATGAATTCTAATGAATTTTAGGTTCGATTTGATTGAGACTTGAATGTCAATAGTCGAATGGTCATGTAATAAAATTTGTGGAGTTTTAATAGTTGAGAGACAGAGAAATAAAACTGGGTACCACAGGTGAGAGACGTCAATTTCATGTTACAGACTGGCCTTTAATCTCTAGCAATTAAGATGGGTATGTGCTGGAAGAGATGTAGGTGGTGATGGTGGTCGTTGCTGCCGCCCTTTCGGACCTACACACTCACCTTGCAGTCCTTATTTATGGCGGTGGGAACAACAACCAGAAAAAATATAAAAATTATTAGCTTTTTACTTTAAAATTTATAATTTAATTTATATTAAAATAATATTTTATAATATTATATCGTTAATTTTCACTTAATAATAAAAATAATTTAAAATTGAAAATAATATTTAAATATTGCTATTTTTATTTCCTTAAAAAGACTGAAATAAATTTATTATTATTATTATTGATGATATGAGATCCAGAAAATAGGGTTTTACAAGGATTCTGTAAAACTGGAAAAAACTTAAACCTAGAAGAGAGTATTTCTCCTTTTATATGTTTCCTTTTGTCTGCTAGTGACGTGTCAACGGAACGCGTATCACTGACCACCTGTCCCTGCTACGTTGATACGGACGTACGAGAGAATCAGATATTTGTTTCATGCGTAACGGCCTCTGATTCTCTCTGTGCGCGTATAAGTGGGTCCACAAGGCAGACGGATGGGTCCTCCTTCGGGTTCCGGATTGAACCGGAGGACAGGAACGAAGCTCCTGCTACGTTGATACGGACGTACGAGAGAATCAGATATTTGTTTCATGCGTAACGGCCTCTGATTCTCTTTGTGCGCGTATAAGTGGGTCCACAAGGCAGACGGATGGGTCCTCCTTCGGGTTCCGGATTGAACCGGAGGACAGGAACGAAGCTGGACCCAAATAGAATCGGCCCGAGATGCAGTGAAGGCGAGGTCGACCTGGTTGAGAAACGAAAGTGAAGCCCGGTCGTGAGGCTGGGCGGACTGGACCTAGTTCACGTGAGTGGCTTGTGAATCTCTAAGTAATGGGCTATTTTCATAGGTCTGACCCTAGACTGGGGTGAGAAAAATCCAGCGGTCATCAATTATTATTTTTGATATATGGATTGAAATTTGAACTTGAAATCTACAATTTTAATACTATTAAATTAAAGGTCAAGGATAAAACAACCCAATTTAATTATCAAAATTTTCAACATATAATTGATCTTAAAATTAAATCTGCTCAGAATTATTAAAACCTGTTTATAGATTTTGATAATTCAAATAAATTTCACATATTAAAAACAAAGTATTTATCACATGTATTTATTAAAACATGTACATATTTATCACATGTAGCCTGTTAAAAGAAAAAATTTAAGGCTAATTAATCTAAAAGGACTTCAAATTTGTGGCGTGCTTATATTTTAATTTAAATATTTTAATTTTAATTTAATTAGCTCAACCATTGTATTTTATATAATTTTAATTAATTTATAAATTTTTAAATTTAATAATATATATGATAATTTAATGATTTAATTGATATGTTATATGTATTATTATTATTATTATTTTTATATAAATTAATGATTAAATGATTGAAAAATGTCAAATGTTTATATTATTTTTTTTTAATTTAAATGTTTCAATTTTAATTTAATTGATCCATTTAAGTGTAATTTTAGTTAATTTTCAAAATTTAAAATATAAGAATTCAGATAGAATATTAAATATAATATTTTATTATTTTTTAAATATAAATTAATTTTATATATAAATATTAACTCATATTTAATTTTAAAAATAATAATAATTTAATTATTAAATATATATTCGACAGTTTTCACAGTAAATAATTTTTTTATTTTACATTAATATTTATGAAAATTTTATAATAAATATATTATTTTTAATTATTCTATATACTATTTTAATTAAATAATATATTTATTATAAAATATTTATAATTATTATTGAAAAATAAAATTTATCATTATTAAAATATGAAAAATATATTTAATAATTAAATTATTTATGTTTAATTTTAATTTTAAAAATTAATCAAAATTGATATATATTGGACTAATTTATTTAAAATTTAAATATTTAAATTAAATTATAAAATGCTACAAACGTTATGTTTTTTGTAATCCATTAATTAATTAAAAAATAATTATAATAATAATATCAACTAAATAATTAAATTATTACGAAATTTATAAATTAATTAAAATATAAAAATTGAACTAATTAAATTAAAATTAAAAGATTTGAATTAAATATAAATATTAGATTTTTTAAAAATCAATTGTACAATTTTTAATGATAGAGAAGGGATAACAATAAGCCAAGTGTCTAATTGGCAGCCATAAATTTCTCCAAATAAAAAACATGTACAAGTACAAAGTTTTAATAGGATTTTGTTCAAAAAAGATGAAGAAATACTTATTCTAAGGTTGTCCTTATAGGATAGTTGATTATTGAGTAAATTTATAGTCAAATTAAAAAGCATGAAAATTAAGATCACAATATGTGGATCAAATTAAATGTAGAAGAATGATACAAAATCCATTATTTAAAGGTCAGTCTGGTTAAATTTAATTTAAATAATTTTTTAGCCTCTTTTACACCTAACACAAAATAGTCATCTAAATAATTTTAATTACATATATATATATTGTGAGTAATCGATCGGTTTGATTTAAAATTGAATCGAACTGAATAAATCAAAAATTGAAATTTTGATATTTATAAAAATTGAATCAAACTGATTTTGATCAAAAATAGAATCGAATCGGTCCGATTTAGTTTAATTCAGTTCGATTTGATCAATTTGAAATTTTAATAAACTTTTTATTTTTTACACTTTATTTTTAGTATTTAAAAATTTCATTGAAATATTTTAATCTTATGATGTAATCTCTCTATATTATTATTATCACTAATCGGTTCGCTTTGATTTTTTCAATTTTTTCTAATCAAAATACAAACTGAAATAACCGAAATTCTTAAAATTAAAAACCGAATCAAATCGAAATGAATAAAACACCAAACTGAATTTTTAAATTAATTCGGTTTAATCGATTTTTTCGATTTGAACTGAATACTACTCATCCATACATATATATATGGGTGAACTGAATTAATTTAAAAATTCAGTTTGATTTTTTATTTATTTTGGTTCGACAACTTATTTATAAAATGATAATTCGAGCCGGATAACCTTAACTAATTATTTAAAATTAAAAATTTTGTACAAATTTAATTTAATTTATTTATTTATCACAAATAATTCCTTTTAACTTACAAAATTTTTATTTAAAAAAAAAAAACTAAAATTTATACTATGTCAAGCAAAGAAATTAAATAGAGATTTGTTGCATGCACAAGTTCACAGGTGCAAATTTCAACATGTCTTCACCCTTCTAAATTGAAATTGAAGCTAATAAAATAATTGATACATCGTTAAACGGTGAGTTCTGATACAATATATATATATATATATATATATTTTTTTTTTTAATTTTTTATTGGTCAGGTGCATACACACCTTAGTGGACATGAGAATTTTCTAATCCTAAGAATGATTAACAACAAATCAAGAATGAGAAATTAATTAATTTTCCTTGGTGATCTTCTTCTTAGAGTAGGTCTTAGCATGGAAGTCAAGGAACAGAAGCAAAAGAGAAGTAATGAAAACAGCATCGAACCACCAACCCGAGATACCAGAGCAGCCTTGTCCAGTAAAATGGTAGTAAAATATCAAACCCATGATCCCAAAGCTTGAAAAGAATTGCAAAATCTGGCAATCTGTGACAATTTTTTTCCACTTTGGACGAATCCCTAGAGCACACAGAAAGTAATAGAAGTACATTATCACATGGACAGCAGCATTAGTGACGAGAACTCCAGGGAACATAGACTGTGAAGTGTGCAAAGAGATATAGCACATCACCACCACCGTTGCATGGTGGTAGACATGGAGGAAAGTAAGCCGTCTGGTGGAGTTGCTCAAGATGATCAAAAGGGTGTCCATGAATTCATAAATCTTGGAGATATAGAATATGTAAGCCCAGAAAAAGAGAGGACCAGTTGGTGGGGTTTTTTGAGGGAAGCAAATGAGGTAGTCCACATTTGGAGCGATGAGGATGATGCAGAGAGTGCAACCAAGGGACATAACGAAGGAAAGTGAAAGGAGGATCAAGCTATGAATGGCTGTGAGGCTTTTGAGGAAACGGCGGCTGCAGGAGATTAGGGTTGTGTGAGAGAAGAGATAAGTGAGAGAGAGATAAGAGATAACAGTGAGAGAAAGGAAGAGGAGAGAAGAGCCTGGAGTTTCACCTTGTTTCCATGAGAAGTTTTGGATATTTGGATGGTCTGCTAACCAGTATTGGATGGTCGGAAAAAATCGTGTCTTGCTAAGGTGGTGACCTACAATATACTTGTTAGTTTGGAGAAGGAACTCCATGGCGGCTCTCTGGTGGTGGTGGTGGTGGTGGAGGGTTTTTAGAGGGAAGAATATTGAGAGGATATGTGGAAATGTGGAAGTAATGAAGTTCAAGTTTTAATGTGAGAGGTGATGAGTGTAGCAGCTGGCTGACTGTAGCTCATGATCAGGAATATGCTGTATCTGTCCCTTCCCATTTATTTCCATTTACTACCCTAACCAAAAACCATAAACAAGGTTTGCAAATTCATAGAAAATGGGAAAAAAAAAATATTTATGATGTACGATCGAAATTCTTATAATATTTCGAGAAATTCTTATACACATACACATTCGGAGATGTATATCCAATTTGTTAATAAATAAATTATAAAATAATTAAAATCACAATAACTATATAATTTAATGACTAATAAACTTTAAATTATCAAATATTATTCATATTAAAAAGTCTATAACGATATAATATAGACTTTTATATAAAATAAAATTTGGACTATGTAAGGTCTGAATCTATAAAATGAATAAAATTTGAAGGAGTTTCGAAAGTCGGACTCGACTAAATATTAATGTTTATCAAAAATTAAATAGCCACTTAATGAGAATTAAAATTTTATACTCATGATCAGAATAGTATACGGATAAAGGTGTTGAAGGATAAAAATATATCAAAAAAGATAAAAAGAAATATAAATTAAAAAAAATATATAAAACAAAGACTAAACTAACAAAAACACAGATAATTTTAAACCCATTTTGGATCTTCAGCATCAGTATTTAATTAACTATTGGGCAGGTAAAATGCATATAAGAAAATTTTTTTGAGTAGTTAAGTGCATTTAAATATAAATTTAATCTCATATAAAAATGAAATTAATAATTAATAAATCAAATAAATATATATATCAAAGTTTATATAAAACTAATTAGAATATTTATATAATTAATTACTTGATTGTTTTAGTCATGTACAATTTAATTTAATAAACCATATGTTAAAATGTTAAATTTGTTCCTCAATTATGTAATAAAATGTTAAAAAATTAAATTTTATCTTTTAATTTAAATTTATTTCTGAATTATTATTAAAATTTTAAATAAGTCTAAATAAGGGTTTATTTGATAATATTTTAAAAATAGTTTAAAAATAAATTTAAATTAAAAAATAAAAAATTTAATGCATATATATATACTCTCCCACTTAAAATTGAGTTGTGCTTCTCAGTCTATCTTATCTTCAACCAATCAAAGCAACAATAAATGGATTCTTTAATATTTTTTTTTTTAATTTTAAATTTTAAAAAATAAGTAAAGTTTCGAGTTTAAATTTCTCATTTACTTATTTAAAATATTTATTATTTTTGTATTTTTTTAAAAAATTAAAAATGTAAAATATAAAATAAAAGCAAAAATTGTAGGTAGGTGTACATTTAAAACGTCATAAATTTTATTGATAAAATATTATCTTATTAAATAAAATGGATAGAAATTTTCTTTTAAATATATTTTTCAACTATCATTATTTATAGCATCTCATGGTTATCTGTTATCTGTTAATAGGTTAATGTCGCTGTCCTCCATTTCATTATATATTTAAAAAAATGAATTTTTACTTTTATCGTAATGAATCGAAAACCGGACCGCTATCGATACTAGGATTCAGATTGACTTAAGGTTGCCGGAACCCGTAGCAAGCTTAACATACATCCTGTACATCTGATAAAATCTCATACATGATCATACATTTTCATAAAAACTTTAAACTTTTCATATACCAAGCTTGACCTGTGCATACACCATAACTCTATACATACAAACCCCATACTAGAGCCCTCATCAAATGCTCTAGTTGGGTTAACATTACATACATCAAGTTTGGTTCAACATATATCATCATTAACAATATTTCATAAAGATCATATACCAAAGGGATTAACCATACATTAGAGCCAAGCACAATGCTAATCCTCATTACATTACTTTACATTACATCATTTTACATATCATGTCCACTACTAGACTATTACATAACTTAGCCATAGCCATTATCCTTGCTGACTCCCTGAGCTATTTCTGACCCTGCAAACTTGGGGGTTAGGGAAAAGGGGGTGAGCTACTAAAGCCCAGTGCGCAGAACAGTAAAAACAGTTAATAAACATATGTTTTCATGATATGCATCACATCACAAACAATTCACATCACGGATGGACTTGTCACCAGAAATCCTCTACATATCCATTGCCTAGCCCACAACGGGGCTCCTCAGGACTTTTGCTTAACATAACATATCATGTCAAACTGTGCCAGGGGCGTAGTGCAGGCCACACCTGGTCTTCTCTTACATATTGTCAGGGGCGTAGTTCAGGCCACACCTGGTCTTTCCATCTCATATCATATCATATCGAGGGCTAATTGATCATCCAATATCCATCCACATCAACATCATATTATGCAATGCGTCATATTCGTGAATTCTAATGCAATACAACCTATTACATACGTGGCATTCATGATGCATGAGCATGCTTAAAAGTTTAATTGCTTTGAAATAAAAAGACTTGTGTTCTACCCACCTCTGGCTGATACTCAACTGACTCTGGAGCAGCTAACACTGCTGGCCTCTTCGGTTCCTCGGGTCTGATCCTACACAGGTGGACTCAAATGAGGGACCAAACATACTCTAACATGACTCTAAACAACTCCCCAAAAACCCCCTAAAACACCATAAACATGCATGGAAAAACAGACAAAGGAAGGCTGGGCAGGGGACTTTCGGCGGCAAGTTCGGCGGCCGAAGGTCCCTCCAGAGCCGAAAGTCAGGCACTTTCGGGAGCAGGGTTCGGCGGCTGAAAGACCTTCCAAAGCCGAAAGTCACAACCTTCGGGGGCAGGTTCGGCGGCCGAAACTCCCCTCCAGAGCCAAAAGTCCCAACTTTTGGGGGCGAGTTTAGGCGGCCAAAACTGCCTCCTCTGGCAGGTTCGACGGCCGAACCTTGTTTCGGCGGCCGAACCTGGATCCTTCTAGGTGGCAGAACCCGATTCTGCCATCCCACATCCAGCCATCCAAACTTCTTAGCACACATTCAACTATTCTAAAACATGCATAAACACTTATTCAAGTATATAGGGGCATAAAACTAGCCTATACCCCCAACAACATCACATTTAACATACATTCGTCATTAAACTAACATAAACCCTAACATTTTACATCTACTCTAAACATGCATTATATACCCTTAACCCCTTTTAAAACTTACTTAAAACATGAAAGAAGGTATGGATCTACACTTACCTCTTGAAGACCAAGGGTAGATGCGACCCAAACTTGGAGATGAAGAGGAAACAAGTTTCGAAGGTCTCCAAGCTCCAAAACTTTGATCTAAGCTTAAAATCTTCAAAACAAGGTAAAAACTTATCAAAAATTTGAAGGATTTGAGGAGAGAACACAAGATCATCAAGGGGGTGGCGGAGACTCACCTTGCCAGGAAATGGAGAGAGAAAACTTGCCCATTTTCGGACAGGAGGCCTTTTATAGGTGGCTGGCCAGACCACCTTCGGGGGCCAAAAGTGCCTCCATAACTCTACCATGTTCGGCGGCCGAACCTAGGTTTCTCCTCCAAGATATTTTTTTTCAAAACTCAATTTCTTTCTTCATTAAAACCTTAAAAACATGTAAAAATAATTTAGAAAACCTTTGTTTTCACCCTTCTAAGGGATTCCGACCTCGGGATTTCGAATTCCAACGGAGATTCCGCCGAAAAGTTAGAATTTCGATGCCGGAGCTTAGCCGGGTATTACATTCTTCCTCCCTTAAGAACATTTGTCCCTGAATGTTCAACAAACAAGCATAGCATTAAGAGAAACACAAAAAACCTAGAACACTCATTTTAGAAGAGATAGGGGTATTGCTGGAGCATGAACTCCCGGGTCTCCCAGGTACACTCTTCCATATTGTGGTGATCCCAAAGGACTTTCACCATCGGGATTTCCTTGTTCCTCAACTTTCTGATCTGCGTGTCTATGATCCGTACTGGCCGCTCAACATAGGTGAGATCTCCAAGGATCTCTACATCTAACTCATTAAGAACCTTGCCCAGATCTGACACGAACTTTCATACATGGAAACATGGAAAACCGAATGGATTCTTTCCATGGGAGTAGGTAAATCTAACTTGTACGATACATTCCCAACCTTTTGCAAGACCTCGAAGGGTCCGATGTATTGTGAAGCTAGCTTACCTTTCTTCCCACAATGAACCACCCCTTTCGTAGGAGACACCTTGAGCAACACTATATCTCCCTCCTGGAAAACTACAAGCTTTCTACGGACATCTGCTTAATACTACTGCCGGCTCACAGCAAATCTGATTCTTTCTCTGACCATCGGCCTTCTCTCTGCTGCAATATGGGATAAACTGCCAAGTGATTTCCGGCTGAGGGCATCTGTCATAGCATTTGCCTCACCCGGATGACACTGAATCTTGCAATCATAATCACTAAGCAGTTCTACCCGATTTCTCTGCCTCAGGTTCAACTCTTTTTGACTCAAGATGCACTGCAAGCTTTTATGATCTGTAAAGATCTCACATTTTACCCCATACAGGTAATGCCTCTACATCTTGAGTGCAAAGATCACAGCTGCCATTTCTAGATTATGTGTAGGGTAATTCAACTCATGCTTCTTCAGCTGTCCAGAAGCATAAGCAATCACCCTCTCATTCTGCATCAACACACAATCTAGTCCCAGTTGGGACGCATCTCAGAACACTGTGAAGTCTTCATTATTGGTGGGCAAAGCTATCTCCGATGCTGACGTCAACCTTCTCTTTGGCTTTTTCAAAGCTTTCTTCACACTATTCTGACCAAACCAACTTCTGATTCTTTTTGGTCAACCCGATCATAGGAGTAGCAACTCTGGAGAAGCTCTGGATGAACCTCCTGTAGCAATCTGCCAAACCCAAAAACTTTTAACCTCTGTAACTTTAGTGGGCCTGGGCCAGTTAGCTACAGTTTCTACTTTCTTGGGGTCCACTTCAGTTCCCTTTTCTGACATATCATGACCCAAGAAAGATATGCTCCTTAACCGGAACTCACATTTGGAGAACTAAGCATACAAGCCATATTCTCTCAGGGTCTGCAAACCATCCTCAGATGATGGGCATGCTCCTCTACGTTTCTGGAATACACTAAGATATCATCAATGAAGACAATAACAAAGTGGTCCAGAAACTGACTAAAAACTCTGTTCATGAGGTCCGTGAATGCTGTGGGGGCATTGGTTAGCCCGAAAGGCATCACTAGGAACTCATAATGCCTATATCTGGTCCTGAATGCCGTCTTTGGCACATCTTCTTCTCTGATTCTTAACTGATGATACCTGGATCTCAGATCTATCTTGGAAAAATAACCGGCTCCTGCTAGCTGATCAAATAGATCATCAATCCTAGGTAACAGATACTTGCTCTTGGTAGTGACTTTGTTCAACTGCCTGGAGTCGATACAAAGCCTTAAGGATCCATCCTTTATTCTCATAAACAACACTAGAGCACCCCAAGGTGAGGTACTTGGTCGGATGAAACCCTTATCTACCAACTCTTGCCACTGCTCTTTCAACTCCTTTAACTCTGCAGGTGCCATCTTGTAGGGAGGGGTAGAGATGGGTCTGGTCCCCATCAACACTTCAATTTCAAACTCTATCTCCCTAGCAGGTGGTAAACCTGGCAGCTCGTTTGGGAAAACATCTATGGACTCTCTGACTGTGGGCATTGAAGCTGGTTCCCTAACCTGACTGTTATGCTCTCTAACATGAGCAAGAAACCCTTGACAACCTCTCCTGAACAACCTACGAGCCTGTAGGGCTGATATCAAACCTCTAGGTATCCCTACTCTGTCCCCTCTAAAGACTACCTCTGATCCATCCTGATCTCTGAACCTGACTACCCTGTCTCTGCTATCCAAGGTAGCACCACGAGCAGAAAGCCAATCCATCCCTAGAATGACGTCAAAATCAGTCAAATCTAGAACCACTAGGTCGGCTGGAAGGCATCTACTCTCAACACACACTGAACTGAACCGGCAGATTGACTCTGCCACAGATAGATCACACTTGAGCCCACCGGCCCAAAGAGGACACCCTAACCCAGAAGCTATCAAACCCAACCTCTCTATGGCTCTCGATGCAACAAAAGAAAGAGAAGCATCAGGGTCCATTTAAAGCACACACATCAGAACATACAAGAGTGAGATTACCTGTCACCACCATGTTCGATGTGTTAGCCTCCTGCTGGGTCATGGAGAAGATCCAAGCTGGAGCTGATGGACTTTCTCCGCGGGAACCTGCTGAAGAAGGGGTTGTCCCCCTTCCTCTGCCTCTACCACTGCCCTGCGTCATGGCTGGAGCTACTGGTTGAGCTACACTGCTTGAAACTGTCTGCTGGGGTTGCATCAACAAGGTCACAGTGGGACACTCACGTGCCATGTGTCCCTCCTGTCCGCACCTGAAACATGTTGTTGTCCCCACCCTACAGACTCCCTTATGCGGCCTACCGCACCTCGTACATCCGGAGCCATCAGAACCAGAGCTCGAACCATCCCTTAATCCCAGACCAGACTTTAACCGGTTCTAGAACTTGTTCTTCTTTGATTTTCTGAGGCCTCTGCCCCACTTTTTACCCTTCGTGGTAGCCTCACTCAGAGAGGAGAGATTAACATTCCCTGTCCCCGGGGTTTTGGAACCCGAAGATTGTGCCACCTGTTGCTTAACTGTTCCTTGGATGATGGCACTAGCCTCCATCTTTCTGGCTGCATCCACTATGGTATGGAAACTCTCCCTCTCTGCTGCTAGGATCAGGGAGGAATACCTAGGGTGGAGCCTCAAGGTATACCTCCTAGCTTTCTTCTGATCTGTATCATATGCTTGCCCCACATACTGGAGCAACTCAAGGAACTTGTCGGTGTACTCATCGACACTCATGTCCTCCGTCTGCCTTAGCTGCTCAAATTCAATCACCTTTAGCTCCCTTGAACTATCCGGAAAAGCCCATCCTACAAACTCATTAGCAAACTGCTCCCAGAATAAGCTCTCCAACCTCGGGTCCACATAGTTTTTGAACCATTCTCTTGCTTTCTTGCATTTCAATGTGAACCCCACCATTTGAATGGCTCTACTGTCACTGGCTCTTAGCTCATCCGTTATCATCTTTACCGTCTTGAGGTATTCAAATGGATCATCACCCGTCTTAAACTTGGGAGCATCCAGCTTCAGGTAATCTGTCATCTTTACCTTGCTCCCAACTGATGAGCTAGGTTTGGATGTTTGGCTTTCAGGGACTATTGGTTCTACTGGTGGAGGAGGAGGTGCAGCATTCCCTGGGTTAGGGTTTGCTGGATTTTGAAAGAAGGGTGAGAGTGAAAACATAGGATACTGTGGATATGGCGGGTAAAAAGGAGGATAGGGCATAAAGGTGGGATATGGGTTATAGCTAGAGAAATCCGATGTATCTCCTATCGGATACCCTGACCCCTATGGGTAGGGTGGATACTGTGGTGGGTAAGTAAAACCCGAGGCCTGAGTGCCTCCTTGGGACTCTCCCATATCCTCTACTAACATACTCATGCCCAGACTACTATCTCTTCTCTGTTCATCCTCCTCTGATTCCCTCACATCAGCTGACATTCCACCCTGAACTGATCTCCTCCTACTCACATCAAAACACCTTCTAGGGTCCCTTGATGTTCCTTCTCTGCTTGATTTACAAGAACTTGCTCTTTGCAGAGCAGGGGGAAGGGCAACCATGCCCTCATTCTCAGGTGGAGCTCCTGTCAATCTAGCGGATCGACGCGAGCCTCGCATCCTATTTCTGAAAAATAACATACATCACATAGCATTAGCATCATATGGTTCATGTGAAAACACATGAACCAGCATCATACATAGCATATCATTAATGCACATGCATAAATCATGGCATTTCACATCATCCTCACGACATGACTCTACATCCTATCCTAGTGGACATGATTTTTCCCTATTGTGCTTGCCCTTCTATGACATATGTGAGCCCGACACTCTCTAGGTCCGACCATATGAACCTAGGGCTCTGATACCACTCTGTAATGACCTGAAAATCGGACCGCTACCGGCGCTAGAATTCAGATCGACTTAAGATCACCGAAACCCGTAGCAAGCCTAACATACATCATGTACATCTGATAAAATCCCATACATGATCATACATTTTCATAAAAACTTTAAACTTTTCATATACCAAGCTTGACCTGTGCATGCACCATAACTCTATATATACAAACCCTATACTAGAGCCCTCATCAAATGCTCTAGTTGGGTCAACATTACATACATCAAGCTTGGTTCAACATATATCATCATTAACAATATTTCATAAAGATCATATACCAAAAGGATTAACCTTACATTAGGGCCAAACACAATGCTAATCCTCATTACATTACTTTACATTACATCATTTTACATATCATGTCCACTACTAGACTATTACATAACATAGCCATAGCCATTACCCTTGCTGACTCCCTAAGCTATCTCTGACCCTGCAAACCTAGGGGTTAGGGGAAAGGGGGTGAGCTACTAAAACCCAATGAGCAGAATAGTAAAAACAGTTAATAAACATATGTTTTCATAATATGTATCACATCACAAACAATTCACATCACGAATGGACTTGTCACCAGAAACCCTCTACATATCCATTGCTCGGCCCACAACGGGGCTCCTCAGGACTTTTGCTTAACATAACATATCATGTCCAACTGTGCCAGGGGCGTAGTGCAGGCCACATCTGGTCTTCTTTTACATATAACATAACATATCATATCATATCATATCATATCATGTCCAACTGTGCCAGGGGCGTAGTGCAGGCCACACCTGGTCTTCTCTTACATATTGCCAGGGGCGTAGTTCAGGCCACACCTAGTCTTCTCTTACATATTGCCAGGGGCGTAGTTCAGGCCACACCTAGTCTTTCCATCTCATATCATATCATATCGAGGGCTAATGGATCATCCAATATCCATCCACATCAACATCATATTATGCAATGCGTCATATTCGTGAATTCTAATGCAATACAACCTATTACATACATGGCATTCATGATGCATGAGCATGCTTAAAAGTTTAATTGTTTTGAAACAAAAAGAGTTGTGTTCTATTCACCTCTGGCTGATACTCAACTAACTCTGGAGCAGCTAACACTGCTGGCCTCCTCGGTTCCTCGGGTCCGATCCTACACAGGTGAACTCAAATGAGGGACTAAACATATTCTAACATGACTCTAAACAACTCTCCAAAAATCCCTTAAAACACCATAAACATGCATGGAAAAACAGACAAAGGAAGGCTGGGCAGGGGACTTTCGGCGACAAGTTCGGCGGCCGAAGGTCCTTCCAGAGCTGAAAGTCAGGCACTTTCGGGAGTAGGGTTCGGCAGCCGAAAGACCTTTCAGAGCTGAAAGTCACAACCTTCGGGGGCAGGTTCGGCAGCCGAAACTCCCCTCCAGAGCCGAAACTCCCAACTTTCGGGGGGCAAGTTTAGGCGGCCAAAACTGCCTCCTCTGGCAGGTTCGGCGGCTGAACCTTGTTTCGGCGGTCGAACCTTATTTCGGCGGCCGAACATGGATCCTTCTGGATGGCAGAACCCGATTCTGTCATCCCACATCCAGCCATCCAAACTTCCCAGCACACATTCAACTATTCTAAAACATGCATAAACACTTATTCAAGCTTATAGGGGCATAAAACTAGCCTATACCCCAACAACATCACATTTAACATATATTTATCATTAAACTAACATAAATCCTAACATTTTACATCTACTCTAAACATGCATTATATACCTTTAACCCCTTTTAAAACTTACTTAAAACATGAAAGAAGGTATAGATCTACACTATGTAATACCCGACTCGAGTCCGGCCTCGGAATTCCTGTCGTCTGGTGGAATCTCGAGTGTCGGAACCCTCGAGAAGGGTAAGACATACGTTTTCATGTGTGTTTTCAGAGTTTTGAATGTTTTCAAGTGTGAAAGGAAATGAGTTTTGAAAGAAAAGCAATAAGGGAGAAATGCAAAGGTTCGACCGCCGAAGGTCACTTTCGGCCGCTGAACATTGCATGGTTTCGGATTCACGTTCGGCTGCCGAAGGTGGTCTGGCCAGCCACCTATTTAAGGGCCAAAGGTCGGTGGAAGGAGGATATTTCTCCTCCACTTGCAGCCAGAGGTAAGTTCCAGCCTCTCCCAAGTTGGCTTTCATGTTTTTCATGTTTTTCACCAAATCTTTCAAGGGTTTTACAAGTCTTGATGTGTTTTGAAGGTTTTGAGCAAAACTAGCAAGTTTTGAAGTTTGGAGCTTTGGAAGAGGTTTTCTTCATATCTCCACGTTAGGATCACTTGATCTCTTGTTTGGAAGAGGTAAGTCAAGATCCAGAACCTCTTTTACTGATTTTTGAAGGTTTTATGGGAGTTGTATGGATAGGATGCATGAATAGGGTTTTGGTTAAGGTTTTGCATGCTTTTGTGTTTCAGCATGTTTATGTGTTGTTTGCTATATTTCTTGAGCTTATAAGTGAGTTTTAGGCCTATTTTATGGTATGTGCTAGTTGGGAGTAGTTGAGATGCATGTTGGGTAAGTTTTGTGTTGAGTTTGCATGAAACAGAGCAGGGTTCTGCCCAGCGGGCAAAACCAGGTTCGGCCGCCGAAGGAAGGTTCGGCCGCCGAACCCCTTGTGGAGGCAGTTTCGGTTGCCAAAGCTTGCCCCCGAAACTTGGGACTTTTGTCTCTGGAGGCAAGGTTCAGCCACCGAAAGTGCCGCCGAAGGTTGAGTTTCGTCTCTGGACGAGACGTTCGGCTGCCGAAGGTGCCGCCGAACATGCATGAGTTTCGTCTCTGGAGAGGGGTTTCGGCCGCCGAACCTGCCGCCGAAAGTGCCCTGTCCAATGTTCTTTTGCATGTTTTATGTGATTGTTTGGGGAGCGTTTAGAGGGTTTTTGGGGAGTTTCTTAGAGATGATCTTGAGTTAGTTTAGTCCCTCATTTGTGTAGGAACGGACCAGAGGAATCAGGGAAGTCAGCAGTAAGCACAGGTTCAGAACCTGCAGAGATAGTACAGAGTCAGCCAGAGGTGAGTGGAACTTCTCTTTTCAGAACTAAACTATTTTGAGCATATGTCATGCATCATCAGAGTATAGTAGGGTGTTTGCATTAGTTGCACGAAGTTGACGCATTGCATATATGATGTGTATGAGGCTGTGGATAGACCAAGGCGACTCCAATAGCCCAAACTCTGTTATAAGACCTGGCCGGGCCAGGCAGCCATCTGTAGGTAAGACCTGACTAGATCAGGCAGCAGAGATAGTAAGACCTGGCTGGGCCAGGCAGGCAGAGTGGTAAGACCTGGCTGGGCCAGGCAGATTGAGGTTATAAGACCTGGCTAGGCCAGGCATCCTTTGAGTGGGATTGTTGGTGGTCATGTCTGATCCCTGAGATGATGTGATGTAGTGCATTCCATGAGATCATGTTTTCAACTTCTGGTTTATCTAGTTCTGCTTGTTGGGCTTGTATAGCTCATCCCTCTCCGTTAACCCCAGTTGTGCAGGTTCAGAGTCCAGAGGGAGTCCAGCAGGGTTTGCAAGAAGAAGAGTTATGTACTAGCTAGTATGGACATGTACATGTAAAGAGATAATGTATAGTGTGTAGCTTGTGCTTGACTTATAAGAGTTGTAATCCCTTGTTGTAGACACATGATCAGTTTATGTATGTTTCTTTTATTGTTACAGCTTGACTATGAGAAAACCAGGCTTAACATAGTGAGTTGATAGATCAGAAATAGTGCATGCACAGGTTAAGCCCTGGAGAAAAGAACAGTTTTAATGGTTTGACAGAAAATGTATGATCATGTATGGGATTTCACAGGTACACAGACAGTATAGCAGGCTTACTACGGGTCCCGGCGACCTTAAGTCGATCTGGATCCTAGTGCCGGTAGCAGTTCTATTTCCGGGCTGTTACAGATTTGTATCAGAGCCCTAGGTTCACATGGTCGGACCTATAGAGATAGAGTTGGGCTCATAGAGGGTTAGTGGGTCAAGCACAATAGGAAAACATGTCCACTAGGATAGGATGTTAGTCCTGTCTATCTGTTGATGATGTTCAATGCCATGATGCATGTGTTGTTTTCCTCTATGTGTTGCTTATGTACTCGGTTATGTGTTGTTTTCCAGAGAGAGTTAAGATGCGAGGAACTCGTCGATCCGCGAGATTGACTGGAGTCCCACCTGAAAGTGAGGGTACAGCTGCTCGTCCTCCTGCATTGCCAAGGGCAAGGACTCACAGGTCAAGCAGGGAGGGAACGTCAAGAGACCCAAGAAGGTCTTCTGACGAGAGCAGAAGAGGAATAGGCAGAGGGGGAAGATCAGAAGAAGAGAGAGTTGCTATGGAGGAGGCTCAGAGTAGAGATGTAAGTATGGGTATAGGAAGGTCAGAAGAAGGTATGGGGGAGTCTCAGGGAGGTGTACAGGCCTCGGGGTTTGGCTATCCACCCTTTCCACAGGGCCCAGGGAATCCGATGGGAGGCACGTCGGATTACTCCAGCTTTGCCCCATATCCACCCTACATGCCATATATGCCCTATCCTTCCTTTTATCCACCATATCACATTTATCCACCCCCACCTTTTCATCCAAGTTCAACATCGCCTGAAGCCAGAGAAACAGTACCTCCACCACCACCACCTGAACCAGTAGCCCCTGTTGTTGAAGCACAACCCAGTTCTTCAGGGGGAACTAAGGTGAAGATGACGGAGTACTTAAAGTTGGATGCTCCTAAATTCAATATGGGAGATGATCCCTTTGAGTATCTCAGTGCAGTCAGAATGATAACAAGTGAGTTGGGAGCAGATGAGAGCAGGGCCATTGAGATGGCAGGGTTCACATTAAAATGTAAGAAAGCCAGAGAATGGTTCAAGAACTATGTGGACCCCAGAATAGACAGTATGTCATGGGAAGAGTTTGCCAACGAATTTGCTGGGTGGGCTTTCCCTGACAGTTCCAGGGAGTTAAAGGTTGTGGAGTTTGAACAGTTGAGACAGACGGAGGAGATGAGTGTTGAGGAGTATACCGATAAGTTCTTGGAATTGTTACCATACGTGGGTCAGGCGTATGATACGGATCAGAAGAAGGCAAAGAGATATGCCACGAGGCTTCACCCCAGGTATTTCTCCTTGATTCTCCACGCGGAAAAGGAGAGTTTCCACTCCATTGTGGATGCTGCTAGAAAGATGGAGGCCAGTGCCATAAGTCAGGGAGTAGTTAAGCAGTCAAAGGCACAGTCTTCTGGTGCTAAACCAGGTTCCTCCTCGCAGAGTACGGCAAGTGCGAGCAAGAAGAGATGGGATAAATTCAGAGGAAAGAGAGGCAAGTTCTGGAACAGGATTAAGACGGGTCTGGGAATGAGTAGCGGCTCCAGCGCTGGCACAGATCTTCCAGTCTGCAATAGGTGTGGGAGACTGCACAGAGGAGCTTGTTTGTTGGGATCTTCAGCCTGCTATAGATGTGGGCATGAGGGACATTATGCACGGGAATGTCCTCAGGCGACTTTGGTTGCACCATCCCAGCAGATGACCTCAGGTAGTGTCGTACAGTCAGCAGCTTCAGCCCGTCCACCAAGCAGTGGCAGAGGTAGAGGAAGAGGGGCAGCCTCTTCATCAGGGATGGGTTCCCGAGGTGCAGGTCCGTCAGCTCCAGCACGAATTTTCACCATGACGCAACAGGAGGCAGACACGTCGAACATTGTGGTGTCAGGTACTCTCATCATTGGGTGTTCTGAGGTGTATGCTTTGATGGACCCCGGTGCTTCTCACTCTTTCATTTCTTCTAGAGCCGCAGAGAGATTGGGGTTGATTGTATCCGAGTTAGAGTGTCCTCTCTGGGTCAGTGGACCTAGATGTGACCCATCATTGGCAGAGTCAGTCTGTCAATTCAGTCCAGTGTTTATAGAGGATAGATGCCTTCCAGCTGACCTTGTGGTTCTAGAGTTGACAGATTTTGATGTCATTCTAGGGATGGATTGGTTATCTACCTATAGTGCTACCTTGCACTGCAGGGATAAGGTAGTGAGTCTCAGAGACCAGGATGGGTCAGAGTGTGTCTTCAGAGGAGACAGGAGAGGGACACCTAGGGGTTTGATCTCAGCCCTCCAGGCTCGTAAGATGTTGAGGAAAGGGTGTCAGGGGTTCCTAGCTTATGTGAGAGAGCTAGACAGTCAGGTTAGGGAACCATCCTCAGTACCAGTTGTTAGAGAATTCCCAGATGTGTTTCCTGAAGAGCTTCAAGGACTACCACCTGATAGGGAAATAGAGTTCGAGATAGAGTTGATGCCCGGTGCCAGACCGATCTCTATTCCTCCCTACAGGATGGCGCCAACAGAGTTAAGAGAGTTGAAAGAACAGTTACAGGATTTGGTAGCAAAAGGTTTCATCCGCCCGAGTACCTCCCCTTGGGGTGCTCCAGTATTATTTGTCAGAAAGAAGGATGGACCACTTAGACTTTGTGTCGACTACAGACAGTTGAATAAAGTCACTATCAAGAATAAGTATCCTCTACCCAGGATCGATGATCTATTCGACCAGCTGTCAGGAGCAGGTTGTTTTTCTAAGATAGATCTGAGATCCGGATACCACCAGTTGAAGATCAGGAAAGGAGATGTATTCAAGACTGCTTTCCGGACCAGATATGGGCATTATGAGTTCCTAGTGATGCCGTTCGGGTTGACTAATGCCCCTGCAGCATTCATGGATCTCATGAATAGGGTTTTCAGGGAGTACTTGGATCGTTTTGTGATCGTCTTTATCGATGATATCTTGGTGTACTCCAGGAATGCAGAGGAGCATGCCCAACATTTGAGGGTAGTTTTGCAAACTTTGAGAGAGCATGGCTTGTATGCCAAGTTCTCCAAGTGCGAGTTCTGGCTAAGGAGCATTGCCTTTTTGGGTCATGTAGTATCAGAGGAAGGAATAACAGTAGATCCCAAGAAGGTAGAGGCAGTAGCCAATTGGCCTATACCCACGACAGTGACAGAGATCAAGAGTTTTCTGGGTTTGGCAGGCTACTATCGGAGGTTCGTTCAGAACTTCTCGAAGATAGCTGCTCCTATGACCAGACTGACTAGGAAGAATCAGAAGTTCGTTTGGTCAGAGGATTGTGATGAGAGTTTTGAAGAGTTGAAAAGACGGTTGACTTCAGCACCGGTGTTAGCTCTGCCGATCAATGATGATGATTTCACAGTGTTCTGTGATGCATCCCGAGTGGGATTAGGTTGTGTGTTAATGCAGAATGACAGAGTGATAGCTTATGCTTCTAGACAGCTGAAGAAGCACGAGCTGAACTATCCGACACACGATCTTGAGATGGCAGCTGTTATCTTTGCACTTAAAATGTGGAGGCATTACCTCTATGGGGTAAAGTGTGAGATCTATACGGATCATAAGAGCCTGCAGCACATCTTGAGTCAGAGAAAGTTAAACTTGAGGCAGAGACGGTGGGTAGAATTGCTCAGTGATTACGATTGTACGATCCAGTATCATCCGGGTAAGGCTAATGTTGTAGCTGATGCCTTAAGCCGGAAGTCACTTGGCAGTTTATCCCACATTGCAGTAGAGAGAAGACCGGTGATGAAGGACTTTTATAGACTTATGGATGAAGGGCTACAGTTACAGTTATCTGGTACAGGTGCTTTGATTGCACAGATGAGAGTTACACCAGTGTTTCTAGAGCAAGTGGCTCTGAAACAGCACGAAGATCCTGAGTTAGTGAAGATTGCCAAGACTGTTCAGTCTGGCAACAGTGCAGAGTTCAGATTTGACAATGAGGGGATTCTTCGGCAGGGGAAGAGATTATGTGTACCAGATGATAGCAGTTTGAAGGAAGACATTCTGAGGGAAGCTCATAGTGCGAGGTATAGAGTTCACCCTGGAGCCACCAAGATGTATCAAGATCTGAGAAGGGTGTTGTAATACCCGGCTAGACTCCGGTATCGGAATTCCTACCGTCCGGTGGAATCTCGGATGTCGGAAGCCTCTAGTAGGGTAGAAACATGTTTTCATAAAATGTTTTAAGGTATTTCATGGTTTTAAGTATGAAAATTAAATGAGTTTTTGCATGAAAAGTCTTTGGAGGAAAACCCAGGTTCGGCCGCCGAAAGTCAAGTTCGGCCGCCGAACATGCATGCGTTTTGGAGGCACGTTAGGCCTCCGAAAGCATGAGTGAGGGAAGTCCAGGTTCGGCCGCCGAAACCCAAGTTCGGCCGCCGAACATGGCATGCATGCGGAGGCACTTTCGGCCCCCGAACGTGGCCTGGCCAGCCACCTATAAAAGGGTCACTTAGCCGAAATGGGCGAGCTTTCTCCCATTTTCGGCCACAGCTAGCTTCCGACCTCCCTCTCCCCAAATCTTGTGTTCTTTTTCCAAATCTCCTCCATTTTTCTTGAGTTTTCACCTCTCATTGCAAGTTTTGAGCATTTAAGACAAGTTTTGGAGCTTTGGGAACTCAGGAGCTCATTTGCTTGGATCTCCGAGTTTAGGTCGTCTCTCTCTATCATCAAGAGGTAAGAGCCGATCTTAAGCTCATTTTATGTTTAAAGTAAGTTTTATGTAAGATCTATGGGGTAGAATGCATGTTTAGCTCATAGTTAGGTTTATGGGTTTTACATGTGTTTTTGAGTAATGTGAGTTGCTTGTGTGTTGTAGTTGGGGTTTTTGATGGTTTGATACCCCTAGGAGCTTGTATGTTTGCTTGTGAATGCTTGGGAATGTTGTAGAATAGGTTTATGCATGATTGGTGAGTTTGGAGGCAAAAAAATGCATAAGGGAGCCAAGTTTCTGCCCTTTGGCAGAAACCAGGTTCGGCAGCCGAAGGAACTTTCGGCCGCCGAACATGGCTGGGGAGGTAGGCCTTTCGGCTGCCGAAGTTGTCCCCGAAAAGAGACTTTCGTCTCTGTCTGGCACTTTCGGCCGCCGAAGGTGCCGCCGAACATGCATGAGTTTCGCCTCTGTCTGGGAGTTTCGGCCGCCGAAGGTGCCGCCGAACCTGCCTGACTTTCGGCTCTGGAGGGACTTTCGGCCGCCGAACCTGCCGCCGAAAGTGCCCTGTCCAGCCATTTCTTGCATGTTTTTATGTAATTGTTTTATGATGTTTTAGGGGGTTTTTGAGGAGTATATTAGAGTTATGTTTATGTATGTTTGGTCCCTCATTGGAGTCCACCTGTGTAGGTTCGGACCCGAGGAACCGAGGACCCCAGCAGTGAGCCAGCTGCTACGGAGTTTGTCAGAGCTAGCCAGAGGTGAGTGGAATAAACCTTAAGTTTTAAAATAAATGAAATATGAATTTTGAGCATGATCCATGCATCATGAATGCCATGAGATATAGTAGGTTGTTTGCATTAGTATTCACGAATATGTTGCATTGCATTTTGATGTTGATGTGGATTGGTTATTGGATGATCCTTTAGTCCTCATATGGTATGATGATGTTACGGCATGATATGATATGGAAGTCCAGGTTGTACCCATTCTACGTCCCTGGCACGATGTAAGAGAAAGTCCAGGTTGTACCCATTCTACGTCCCTGGCACATTGGTATGTATGATATGTTATGTTAAGAGAAAGACCGGTTGTACCCATTCTACGTCCCGGCACTTTGGAATGTAGAGGACTATTGGTGACAATACCATCCGAGATGTGATTTGTTGTGATGTGTTGCATTTCATGAAAGCATGAAATTTTAATATATGATTTCACTATTCTGCTCACTGGGCTTTGTAGCTCACCCCTCTCCCCTAACCCCAGATGTGCAGGTACAGGGTAGACCAGGAGGTTAGCCAGAGCTTTGAAGTAGGTTTATGTAATAGTTAGATTGTGGACATGACAATTGTACTATGATGTAATGTAAGAGATTACAGAATGTGATGTAATGAGGTATATTGAGGTTATAGATGTGCTTGACCCTATGAGTATTGTTATCCCTTTTGATACATGATCTATAGATATGTTTATAATGCTTATGATTCAACCAAGCTTATGTATGATGAGATACCCCATTGGAGCATTTGATGAGGACTCCAGTGGAGGTTTATGTTCACGTTTATGTTTATGTACAGGTTATGCTTGGTTGATATATGTGAGAGACTACAGGTTTATGTTATGTATGATCATGTATGGGATTGAACAGGTTTACAGGTTATATGTCAGGCTTGCTACGGTTCCCGGCGGCCTTATGCCGATCTGGATCCTAGCGCCGGTAGCGGTCCGATTTTCGGGTCGTTACAGGTGTATTGGTGGCCAGCGATGAAGAGGGAAGTGGCACAGTTTGTGTCAGCCTGCGAGACATGTCAAAGGGTGAAGCTAGAACACCAGAAACCGGCTGGAATGCTTAACCCACTGCCCATTCCAGAGTGGAAATGGGAGAACATCGCTATGGATTTTGTAGTGGGGTTACCGGCTACGTCCAACAGGCTAGACTCTATATGGGTGATTGTGGACAGACTTACGAAATCTGCTCACTTCATTCCAATCAGGAGCAACTATTCTGTGGACAAGTTAGCGCAGGTCTATGTAGAAGAGATAGTCAAGCTGCATGGAGTTCCTGTGTCGATAGTATCAGATAGAGGACCGCAGTTCACCTCCAGGTTTTGGCGGAGTCTGCAAGCTGCTATGGGTACACGATTGGATTTCAGCACTGCTTTCCATCCACAGACAGACGGTCAGTCAGAGAGGACCATCCAGACCATCGAAGATATGCTGAGAATGTGTGTGTTAGACTTTGGCGGTTCTTGGAGGCAGCATCTACCTCTGATGGAGTTGGCCTACAACAACAGCCATCATGCTAGCATAGGGATGGCTCCTTATGAAGCTCTATATGAGAGAAAGTGCAGAACACCTGTTTACTGGAAAGAGGTAGGAGAGAAGGCTCTTGCAGGGCCAGAGTTAGTTGAGATTACCAGCAAGGTAGTACCTATAATCAGAGAGAGGATCAGAACAGCTGTAAGCAGGTAGAAAAGCTATGCAGACATCCGTAGGAAGCAGATAGAGTTCCAGGAGGGGGATATGGTATTGCTAAAGGTGTCTCCAATGAAGGGAGTGGTTCGCTTTGGAAAGAAGGGTAAATTGGCTCCACGGTACATAGGTCCCTTTGAGATCTTGCAGACGATCGGGCCTGTGTCGTATAAATTGGATTTACCTGCATCGATGGAACGAATTCACCCGGTATTTCATGTTTCTATGTTGAGAAAGTTTGTGTCAGATCCAGAGAAGGTTCTTAGTGAGCCTGAGGTGGAAATCTTAAGCGATCTCACCTATGTCGAGCAACCAGTGCGGATCATTGACACTCAGATTCGAAAGCTGAGAAACAAGGAGATACCAATGGTGAAAGTCCTATGGAACCACCACAACTTAGAAGAGTGCACCTGGGAGACACGGGAGTCCATGCTCCAGCAATACCCACATCGGTTTTGAGGTTAGTTAGTTAGTTTTCCCCTTTTCTATGTGTTTCTATGTTTAGTTGTTTGAGGACCATTCGGGGACGAATGTTCTTAAGGGGGGAAGAATGTAATACCCAGCTCGAGTCCGGCCTCGGAATTCCTGTCGTCTGGTGGAATCTCGGGTGTCGGAACCCTCGAGAAGGGTAAGACATATGTTTTCATGTGTGTTTTCAGAGTTTTGAATGTTTTCAAGTGTGAAAGGAAATGAGTTTTGAAAGAAAAGCAATAAGGGAGAAATGCAAAGGTTCGGCCGCCGAAGGTCACTTTCGGCCGCCGAACATTGCATGGTTTCGGATTCATGTTCGGCTGCCGAAGGTGGTCTGGCCAGCCACCTATTTAAGGGCCAAAGGTCGGTGGAAGGAGGATATTTCTCCTCCACTTGCAGCCAGAGGTAAGTTTCAGCCTCTCCCAAGTTGACTTTCATGTTTTTCATGTTTTTCACCAAATCTTTCAAGGGTTTTACAAGTCTTGATGTGTTTTGAAGGTTTTGAGCAAAACTAGCAAGTTTTGAAGTTTGGAGCTTGGGAAGAGGTTTTCTTCATATCTCCACGTTAGGATCACTTGATCTCTTGTTTGGAAGAGGTAAGTCAAGATCCAGAACCTCTTTTACTGATTTTTGAAGGTTTTATGGGAGTTGTATGGATAGGATGCATGAATAGGGTTTTGGTTGAGGTTTTGCATGCTTTTGTGTTTCAGCATGTTTATGTGTTGTTTGCTATATTTCTTGAGCTTATAAGTGAGTTTTAGGCCTATTTTATGGTATGTGCTAGTTGGGAGTAGTTGAGATGCATGTTGGGTAAGTTTTGTGTTGAGTTTGCATGAAACAGAGCAGGGTTCTGCCCAGCGGGCAAAACCAGGTTCGGCCGCCGAAGGAAGGTTCGGCCGCCGAACCCCTTGTGGAGGCAGTTTCGGTTGCCAAAGCTTTCCCCCGAAACTTGGGACTTTTGTCTCTGGAGGCAAGGTTCGGCCGCCGAAAGTGCCGCCGAAGGTTGAGTTTCGTCTCTGGACGAGACGTTCGGCTGCCGAAGGTGCCGCCGAACATGCATGAGTTTCGTCTCTGGAGAGGGGTTTCGGCCGCCGAACCTGCCGCCGAAAGTGCCCTGTCCAACGTTCTTTTGCATGTTTTATGTGATTGTTTGGGGAGCGTTTAGAGGGTTTTTGGGGAGTTTCTTAGAGATGATCTTGAGTTAGTTTAGTCCCTCATTTGTGTAGGAACGGACTAGAGGAATCAGGGAAGTCAGCAGTAAGCACAGGTTCAGAACCTGCAGAGATAGTACAGAGTCAGCCAGAGGTGAGTGGAACTTCTCTTTTCAGAACTAAACTATTTTGAGCATATGTCATGCATCATCAGAGTATAGTAGGGTGTTTGCATTAGTTGCACGAAGTTGACGCATTGCATATACGATGTGTATGAGGCTGTGGATAGACCAAGGCGACTCCAATAGCCCAAACTCTGTTATAAGACCTGGCCGGGCCAGGCAGCCATCTGTAGGTAAGACCTGACTAGATCAGGCAGCAGAGATAGTAAGACCTGGCTGGGCCAGGCAGGCAGAGTGGTAAGACCTGGCCGGGCCAGGCAGATTGAGGTTATAAGACCTGGCTAGGCCAGGCATCCTTTGAGTGGGATTGTTGGTGGTCATGTTTGATCCCTGAGATGATGTGATGTAGTGCATTCCATGAGATCATGTTTTCAACTTCTGATTTATCTAGTTCTGCTCGTTGGGCTTGTATAGCTCATCCCTCTCCCCTAACCCCAGTTGTGCAGGTTCAGAGTCCAGAGGGAGTCCAGCAGGGTTTGCAAGAAGAAGAGTTATGTACTAGCTAGTATGGACATGTACATGTAAAGAGATAATGTATAGTGTGTAGCTTGTGCTTGACTTATAAGAGTTGTAATCCCTTGTTGTAGACACATGATCAGTTTATGTATGTTTCTTTTATTGTTACAGCTTGACTATGAGAAAACCAGGCTTAACATAGTGAGTTGATAGATCAGAAATAGTGCATGCACAGGTTAAGCCCTGGAGAAAAGAACAGTTTTAATGGTTTGACAGAAAATGTATGATCATGTATGGGATTTCACAGGTACACAGACAGTATAGCAGGCTTACTACGGGTCCCAGCGACCTTAAGTCGATCTGGATCCTAGTGCCGGTAGCAGTTCGGTTTCCGGGCTGTTACACTTACCTTTTGAAAACCAAGGGTAGATGCGACCCAAACTTGGAGATGAGGAGGAAACGAGTTTCGAAGGTCTCCAAGCTCCAAAACTTTGATCTAAGCTTAAAATCTTCAAAACAAGGTAAAAACTTATCAAAAACTTGAAGGATTTGAGGAGAGAACACAAGATCATCAAGGGGGTGGCGGAGACTCACTTTGCCCGGAAATGAAGAGAGAAAACTCGCCCATTTTCGGACATGAGGCCTTTTATAGGTGGCTGGCCAGACCACCTTCGGAGGCCAAAAGTGCCTTCACAACTCTACCATGTTCGGCGGCCGAACATGAGGTTCGGCGGCCAAACCTGGGTTTCTCTTCCAAAACATTTTCTTTCAAAACTCAATTTCTTTTTTCATTAAAACCTTAAAAACATGTAAAAATAATTTAGAAAACCTTTATTTTCAGCCTTCTAAGAGATTCCGACCTTGAGATTTCGACTTTTAACGGAGATTCCGCCAGAAAGTTGAAATTCCGATACCGGAGTTTAACCTGATATTACATTTATATTATATCAAAATTTACAAAATGTTAATTTCTAAAATTATATTTTTATAATATCATATAAAAAAACTAATTTTAAACATCTTATGTTATATAATTTTAAATTATAAAAATGATTACTTTAAAATTAAATTGAATAACCATATCGTAATATTGATTATAATATTATAATCTTAATACTAATAACTTTGATAATAATTTAAAATTGTTATAAATAAAATTATAAATAGGAGTAATGTGTCGCATTCATTTTTCTTTAAGCTAATATTTGCGGGATTAATTAAATTCATATCATTATTTTATTACACAAAGTGTTAGATTCTAAATGTGAAAAAATCGTGTTAAATTTTCAAATTATTTATAAAAAAAGTGCACATTTTTAATTAAGTTAACTTTCAAGGGTGAGTTATGCAAAATTTTTTTTTTTTAACCAATTTTCTGTTTATTGCTCTATTAAAAATGGGCTTTTCTTTCCCTGTTTTTCAATTGTTTCATCTACAATTTGGTGCTTATCAATAAAATTAAATTGGGTATGTCGTAGCCAAGGGTAACATGCATTCCAACATCAATTACTCAAAGAAGTCCTAATGAGAAGGGTTGATGGATACTTGTAAGCCTTTCAGATGCTGCAGAAGTCGTTTGAAAATGCCAAGAACCAATAAGAAATAGAAGGCTAGTACTGATGAAAGCAATTGCCATTCCATTATGTCCTTTTTTTGCTTGTATAGTTCGCACTCATCATCGAGTATACTCCGGTAAATATTTACTTTATTTATAAAAATTAAATCACTCGTATAAATTTACAAAGGTCGGATATATTATATAATAAAATTAAGTTCATTATAAACATATTATAATTAAAATTAATATTATTAAGATACACAAAATTCTCCGATCTAAAATACATCATTTATGTAACAAAATTACTTTTGAGAATCAAGAGAATTTAAGTCGGAGGATTTAATTAGTTAAAATAGAATTTGAGGCGAAAAATAATGTTATTTTGGTCGAAAATTTTATCTTTTGAATTAATTTAGTGATGAAGTTAATTTTCTCTTAAAATTATAACGATTTATGTTTTTGTCTAAATATAATTTGAATTTAAATGAACAGCATATAGTGATTGAGCAAGAAATGTGGAAATTACTTATGCTAGAACTATAGCGGATGAGAATCATGACCAATATGTAGACGTGCTCTTTCACGGTTGGATGATTATATATAGGAAGTGTAGGTTTTGAATTTTTTTTTTAATTATGAATTTTTTTATTTGAACAGAGTGTCTGCAACTTTTATAAGAACCATGTTATTCTTCAAATCGATGTGGGAGTGGAATTCAACGGTCGCACTCATTTATCCTTAAAACTAAAGCAATAATCAATATTAAAAATGCCAATAACCAATAGAGGAAAGTGGAGAATTGAGAACCCATGTTTACAACTTGACATTCCCATGAAAGCAATTCCATTTTGTAGGGTACAATATTGAACATTTCTTCAATTCTTGTTATTTTGAAAATGATATTGTCTATCTGAAAATGTTTGAAGTTTAAATCTTAATAATATTCTCTTTTTGGAAAAATTTTCAACATATATTATAAAATTATTATAGAAAAAGGACAACTAGGTGAATCAACATCACACTCAAATTATTTCAAACCATAGTACTTAGGCTTTTTTATAAAAATTTAAAATTAAAATTATATTAACGATTCAATTCAAAAATCTTTTGACATTCTGATAAACGCTCGGATTTATAATTATGTAAACGCACGAAATTAAAATCATTCTAATGATTACAAAAAGTTTTTGGTAGTTGATAAATCGCTCGAAACTAAAATTCTCTAAACACTCTAGACTAAATTTGTATTTTAAATCCATATTTTACCCAACTTGAACTATCTTAGCATCAGTGACAATCCAATTAAATAATTGCAAAACCCTAAAAAAGAAAAAGAAAAAGAAAAAGAAATTGAACCCACCAAATCATGGCCGTTTATCTTTATCATGATGAATCCTTTTCTTGATATAGCTCTTCCTGTGAAAGTCAAGGAAAAGGAGCAAAAGGGAAGCATTGAAAACAGCATTGAAACACCAACCCCATATTCCAGAGCATCCCAATCCAGTGAAATGGTAATACAGCATCACACCTGAGATTCCAAAACTAAACACAAATTGCACAATCTGGCAATCAGTCACCAACCTTTTCCACTTGGGCCGCACACCCATTGCACACCATAGATAGTAGTAGTACATTATCACGTGCACAACTGAATTTGTGATCAAAGCTACAGGAAACAAAGACTGGCGAGTGGTAAGCCATAGATAACACATAATCACCACAGTTGCATGGTGGTAGACGTGGAGGAATGTCAACCTTTGGATTGAATTACTAAGAATAATCAAAAGGGTATCTAAGAATTCAAGAATTTTTGAAAGGTAGAAGATGTAGGCCCAGAAAAACAGAGGTCCAGATGGTGAAATGTGCGAAGGGAAGCAAATGATGTGATGGAGATGAGGAGTGTGGAAGATAATGGAGACGGTGCAACCAACGGCCATGATGAAGGAAAGGAGGAAAAGAGTGAGGTTGTGGAGGGCTGTGATTGGTTTGAGAAAGTGGGATCCAAGGGAATTACGGAAGGAGGAATGAGAGAGAAGATAAGTGAGAGAAAGGTAGGTGAAGATAGTGAGGAACAGGAATTGAGGAGTGGAGCCAAGGGTGTGGCCTGGAGTCCATGAGAATTGGAGGATTAAAGGGTGGTTCACTAGCCAATATTGGAGGGTAGAGAATATTGGGTTCATTTTTCTTGGAGCTGGCGGCGGCGGCGGCGGTAGGCGGAGGAGGGAGGTGGTGGGAATGGGATTCAGAGGAAAAGGGTGAGTAAGGAGTGGAGGATATTGGAAATTAAAAATGGGATTTTAAGATATGGTATGTTATCTTTTTGATGTGGAAACTGTAGATTGCGGACAAACATTTTAGGCAAAACTAGCAAAGGACTTTCAGGATGTGGGGCATTGCCCTTCCACTAATAATTGCTAAATATAATAGGAAAGTCAATGCACTTTTAAAGATTTTGTTGATTAAGCATCATATTTTTTTATATAATGATTTATTAATAATGTTGACAAATTAAATGATTAAATTCAATAAGTAAAATTTCAAAGCATGAACTCGAACATTTTGGAAGCAAAAACAACATTCCCTTTCAAGTTTGAGAAACCCGTATACACCAAAGGAAGGTGGAATAGAAACTTCAGGTCTGTTACTGAAAAAAAGAACACCTTTAATTATTTATTGAAAAAAAAAAACTGGAAAAATAACTCTATTTACAACAAAAAAAAAATTCAAAGCTTCAAAAATTTTATTAATACAAATTAGTTTATATTTAAATTCTATTAGCACTTTTTTATTATTTAATCTTGCAATTAAAAATATATTTTTCATATATAAATTGTCTTCCAAAAAAACTTGTGATACAAATATAATTTGAATCTCACTAAATTGCAATTCCTCCTAGCACTTAAAAAAGGTTCAACAACTTGATCAATTACAGTTTTATTACAAAGTTAAAAAAGAAAAATGATAACTAAAAAAGGCTAGTTAAATAAACATTTAGCATAATTTAAGACAAGAGGCTTTGCATTACCCCAGGGACGGGAAGAGTTCAAATTTCAAACTACAGGATGTTAAGAGAGATTATTTTAACTGATTAATGCACAAAACAAATATTAACCCAAAAATTAAACTAGTTTAGTCATTATCATTGTAGAGATTAAACTTGAAATTCTGTACTACAACAAACAAAATGAGCACAAGAAATCAACATATATTTTCCAAAAAATTCTTCAGCTGACAGTGGCTATGGCGTCATCATCTTAAAACTCCTTTGCAGATTTATGCACAGGAAGCTTGATGAATTTACTCCGAGCAGTTCTTAATCCTCAATTTGATGCATTGTTTTTTATTGTTTAAGAGGTTGCAAAATTGGATGATGATGGCAATTACATCAACTGAGTTATGCTTAGCTTGCAGACACTTTCTTCCGGACCACCCTCTTCCTTCTAGCCTTCGGAGCTGATGGTGCTTCGCCATCGACAGAATCGGCATTTCCTTGTTTGATGCCCAGAAGCCCTAGCCCAGAAACAAGGGTTTTCTTCGATATAAACCATTTTGAAGATGATGATGTTGTAGCAACATCCTCAGAGGGTCTGTTGTAAGCCTTCAAGAGGTTATCTGACTGAACTAGAGGATCTGCCTCTGCGCCTATCCAGGCCAGCCTTGATGTCTCTCCAACTTGCACGTTCAAAATTCTACATGGGATTCAGAGCAAAATGGTTAATGGCACACACTGATACAAAATGAAACTCGAGAGTTTCAAACAAAAACGTCATCATTGATATCAGTAGCATCACAATCACAGTTCTTATCAGAGGTCTAGAAATAGACAATTTTCATCAGAGTTTGGAAGAAACGGTCATAGGTGAGATCAGAGTCTCCACACATGATTTACACTGGAAAGTATAAAACTGGAGACTGAAGTCGTCAAAGAATTCCATGACATACAAACTTGTGCCAGGTTCTAATAAAAGAGGCATGAACTCCAAGAAATCTGATGATCATGAATAGGTTCTCAACAATAGAAGAGAAGCAACTACAGTGACAGGCCCACAAAATTTTTTTTATTTAATTTTCCTTGTCCTCCAGCAGGATGTAGGAGTGAGACAATAAATCAAATAGACAATTTCATAAATAGGTCAAAAATAATTTTGAATCAAAACCCTGAATAGTTCAAAAGACCATCTAAACAAAATGGTAAGAGCCATTCATGATGCATGACAATTATATCATGAAGTCCTAGACTAAGATTAAGTTCAGGGTCAGAAAAGTTAAGCATATTCTGAAGTAGGAAAAAAACAAACCTGAAAGCTGTGCTGAAAAATAGTGCAACTCCAATTACATCAAAATGGTTGACCACTGCTCTATCAAATCCACATAATAGCTGGTATCTCAAGTTTGCATAAAGTCCAAGAAAAGCACCATAGCCACGTGCATAGTTAGTCACAGGTGGGACTGTCACAGATAATCTGCCAAACAAGTGAAGAGAATGGCCTCAGTTATAATCAGGTTGATGTAACAAATAATAGCCTTTTCTTCTGGTCTATTTCTCTATGGAAATTGGAAAATACAAGAGTAAGTTGAATAAGAAGAAAGTGTTTCTTTTAAATTCTTACCTATCTTTCTTTTTACTGGCCAAGAAATTCGACAATTGACCTTGTATTGCCCCTGCACCTAATCCAACCACACATAACTCTGCAGCTTTATAGAAGAATGAGTGGACTCTCTTTTGCAAGTCAAATTCTCTAAGTGGGTAACTCTTTTCAAATATATTGTTTGGCAGCTTTTGTAAGGTATTTTGCAAATCAAACCGGAATGTGTTTCCATACGAACGGCAAGGAGCAAGTGTCCAAACGACAATGGCATTGCAAGCTGTTGCTGTGAGAACATTTACAAGTGCCAGATCCCATTCCTGTTTTATCCTATAATACCAGTAAGACAATTGACCATCAGTTCAGTGTCACAGGAAACAAAAAGCAATCATATCTCCACTGTCATAAGAAAGAAAACAAATACCTGTCCTTGCGATTTTTCACCTCCCACCAAACAGAGCAACCAATTGTAGCAGCCTGCTCTAAAAGAAGCCTATACAAAAAGGCAGGATCTGCAAGCATCCTGTGGAACAGAATATTGTATCATAAACAATCTGAAATCTCATCACTCTATTATTGTCAATGGAACATTGATTGCACATTCAAAAAGGGAAGTTTCATTAAGGATGTACTACACATCTGGACTAGATTTGTACAGTATTTTTCAGCAATCTCTAAATTTTGTTCTATTGGGTGCTCATAGTAACAGATTTACCAAGTTCTAAACTTCAATAATAATTTCTAATAGATGCTGAATCATGTGGCGTATTCCATTGACTCATAACTCAGGATATGAAGGGGCAAACTTCAGTTGCACAGCAAATTTGCTATGTGACAGGTAAACTTCCTCTCTTCTCCCCTACCACCAAACCAAAGTTTTGTTACCCATATTAAGGCTGAGACAAGCAGTAATTTACTAGCAAATCATCATCTTGAACACCAACCATCTGCCTCAGACTAAAAGCAAATTGAAGTCCATGAATTTCCACAATCTCATTAATAATCCCCCCCTGCCCCCAAACCCTATTTTTTCTCTCTCCTTTTCCCCAAACACACAAATAACAAATTTACCTATCTTTACATTGAGATCTTCAACCTAAACAAAATTGTCTTAAATCTTTATGTTTAAAGCTGTGGTCAATGTCACTTGCAATAACCTTGACCAAGAAATCCCTACTGATACCAATCAGCTATGTAATCTGGTTCTGCTAGAGGTTTGTATCTGTCCTCTTAAACAAGGTCTGGAACTTCTCAATATATCTTTAATGGCTTTCAAAGGTTGCCATTTTCTCGTGTGATGAAATCTGCCAATAAACTTCCTCAGGCGCATATTTTTTCATCGAGCTAATCCCATCTTCCTTCATAATTTGTTTGCATGTGATAGGTAGAGAGACATAGAGAAGAGTTTTTATCGGGTGGGGAGAAAATGAGGAAAAAAGAACACATGGCTACAATTGGGGTATAGTAACAACCTGAAGAGTAAAACAAAAGGAAATTGCTAACAAAATGCTATATTCACATTACATTTGTTACTTTAGTGCCTATTATACAAATTTAAGATTCAAGTATCCCATTAAGAAATAACACATGCTTCTATTCTCAAAAGAACACAAATTTCATTTTGGCAAACATTTCTCTGATAGAATCTTCGTCCAAAATAACTCACCCATGCTTGGTGCTCTTCGTAGGGATAAGCATTTAATATATTTACAATAGCCGAAGCTTTAAATCTTCAGGCAGTCTCCTAGCTAAAAATGAAGATGAAGTGGTGCAGTGAATTTATGGAAGACTTCATATATAGCATGCTGTAATAATGAAACCCAACAGAATAAATTACCTCCCAATAAATGCCCTAGAAATTGCTTGAGGAAGTGCTCTGGAGATCATCCTAGTAGTGGTTGGTCTGGCATTTATTGCTAGGAACTTTACCATTTGAGCTGAGCTGACCAAACCCTGAAAGCATTATTGCACTTAGACTCAGTATTTACTCGAAGAATTCTAATAGAAGGATAAAATAACAATACTACAAGCATGATATTCACCATCTCATATGCTTGTCGGAATCCAGCAGGCAAATCCATCATTGTTTTCTGCCACTCATTCAAAACAGCATCTACAAATTTTCGATCAAAAAGCTGACAACAAACAAGGATATAAATGAATACAGCATAAAAACACTTGTTGAGGAGAACATTATATTACCAAAAGGATGTGTAATAATAAGTCTATTTGATCATATATAATAATTCCAACCTCTTCAAGAAATTTCCTTCTCCTGAATAGTCCTCCCTCATCTCCCTCATCACCATCATCAAAGTCATCAAAATAATCATCATCGTCACCATCATCGTCACCTCCATCACCACCACCGTGATTAATTTTCTTTCCAATATCTCCACCACCTCCTCCAAGTGCAACCTGCAATTGTCAAAAGAAATAAGACAATTTGACAGAAATTTTTCAATCTTGGAGGGGACTAAGGGAAATCTAGCTTAGAGATGACTATTTCTGGTGACCATTTTAAATAAAAGCAGGCCCTTTAAAGCATGCAACTGGGGTCACAAAACTCAGCACTAAGAAGTATACAAGTTCATTGTATTGCTTTCAACGGAATATGACAGCTGACCAGCATAAAGAGAGCACTAATAGGTATCAAACCTAGCATTTTGACTGGTTTTTATGGCTCCTGAATATTTTTTGAAGGACAACCAAAACTTATTGCTCTGCTTGGATTGAGGGAAATGGACAGAAGAGAAAAGAAAAGAAAATTGATTTCCCTATATTCTCTTGTTTGGACATCAACGAAATAGGAGAAAGGGAGAGAAATGGAGATAAAGGACAAGAAATCATATTTCTCAACTCCTTATATTTTGTCCAAAACATTTCTTCCCAAAATGGTGGGAAATGGAGAGAAATGAGAATTAGTTGTATTAAAACACTTAAATGTTCTCATTGTTTTAAAGCCTCTATTTATTAATTTGTGAGAGCATAATAGTCAATTTTTACATTAGAGAAGTGGTATTTCCTCCTATTATAAGAATCTATTCAAAGATCCAAACAAAAGAAAGTGAATCACATTTCTGTTATTTTCTTTTCTCTACATTTCTCTTCTTTAATTTCTCCATACCAACTTCACAACTAGACATCCAAACAAAGGGACATTTTTCCCTCCAGACCACCAAAGAGAAGCAGTACAAAGGAGGCTTTAACTTGAGCATTTATCTGCAGTCAGCTTAATATTTTGCTGGCACATCTAATTAGGAAACTACTATTATATTGTTTAAAATTCGTGCAACCAATTTCAAAAGCCTCCACTGACACAAGTCAAACCTTAAAATCTCAACTCCTTCAGACACAATATCACATCCTACGCGCTATTACCTGCCCTATTGCAAAGAATCATCAGAGTTTGGCTATTAACGTTAATATCGAGTTAAGTTCATTTTTCTCCAAAAGACTCATGTTTTCACAGGTAACCAGATGAATATATAGACAATAGATATAGTGTGAAATTAAGTGTGTAATACTAATCACTGAAGAATAAAGCATTGCATTAGTTCATAAAACAACTCAACAATTGCATATTGTTAGAAAGTGAGAACTTAAGATGAAGAATTTCTCATGCTGAAGTTAATTCAATGAGAAAATTGTAAAACAAAAAAGCCAAGCTCATGAGCTTGCAATAAATAATCAAAATTTACGCAGTCCTGAAGAAACACATACACGGACAACCCCAAAACATTGTGCTTAATTGAGTTCAAAATTTGGTTCTTCGAACTTACAATTAGACAACCAAACGTTTCATTTGAAATTTCAATTAACAAATTATTGTATAAAAATGAGTAAACAACTAACCTCAGGGCTAACTTTGGACTCCTTCTGCGACAAATCGAGTTTCCCTTTCTCCAAAGTAACTGCACCAAACGCACCGTACTTCCCCTTCATAACTGGTCCAAACTCCCCTCTTGACCTCGACGCTAAACCTAAATCCCCGGGTGCAGCATCCGGGGCCAGAAAGCACCGCTCCAAAGCTGCAATGGAATCGCTACCATCGATTACAGAAGGAGACGAGCACTTAATGATAAGATTCCTCCGCAACTTACAGGTCACCAGCTGGGCAAACGGCAGCTGATGGCGCGGGCAAAGTTGGGGAATCGGAGGGAGACTCGGCTTTAACGGTAAGGTCTTGGCGGAGCTTGTGGTGGTTGGGATTTGAGCTGTGTGGAAAACAAAGTGAGACATGATTTAGAGAGGAAAGCTATTTTCTGTTTGGATACCGAGAACAACTCAATCCTTTTTTTTTTCTTTTCCTCCGATTACTATCTCGGATTTTGGTTCATTTCTCGGGAAAGCGCTTCTCTCTCTAAAGATTTGGGGCTCTGTTTTAGAAAGAGGGAGAGAGGAAGGGGATGGGTGGGGTTTTGACGGATGGATAACCGCCTACTAGGGGACAAATCACAAACCCAATCCCAACGAGTTTGGTGAGGTAACTCGGGTTGTATTGGACGATTTGACTCAGTTTGGTTTGGCTTTACCGTTTTGGGTTGGGATGGTCAACTTGCGCCATCCGGTGTCTAATAATTAATTAATTAATTATTAATTTATTTATTCGATAACTAATTACCCAGCAGCCTTTCAAACAGATTACCAGTTGGTCGGCAAATTATATCATACAAACATATAAAATTATACAATATTTTATGACAAATTAATAAGATATTTATGTAAAAATAATTTTTTTTAAAGAGGTACTTATAAATATATTTACCTCTTTTGATTCAAAAAAATATATATTTACCTCTTTATTCAATTTTCATTATTTTTTCATTTTATACATAATTATTTAAATTAAATTATGATGATTTTATATAATTTCAGCCTTCGAAAAAGCATGCATTTAATTAGGAGTGATATCATTTTAAAAAAAAATCGGAGCGATAAACGTTTAAAATTAAATTAAATTGAATAAATTAAAAATTAAAATTTTAATATTTATAAAAATTAAATTGATTTAGTCAGAAATTAAATTGAATGGAATTAATTTAATTCGATTCAATTTAATTCTATTTCATCGATTTAAATTTTAAATAATTTTTTATTTTTTATATTTTTAATTTTAATATTTTAAAATATAATTGAAATATTTTAACTTTAATATAATCTAATATCTTTATATTATTGAAAATAATATATTATTATTATTAATCTGTTCAATTTAATATTTTTAATTTTTTTTCTGATTAAAATTAAACTAGAGTTAAATAATTAAAATTTTTAAAATTAAAAATTATACCGAATCGAAATGAATAAAAAATCGAACCGAACTGAATTTTTTAAATTAATTTAGCTCAATTAATTTTTTCGATTTGAACTGAATACTACTCCCCTACATCTAACACACTTAATAATTTAATAATTTATCTGATTGATCAAATTCTTGTATTGCATTTACAGTTATACCCTTTAATGCTAACTTGCAATTACATATTTATTGACTTGTGTAATTCAAGTCATCGTCTTCAGACCAACTTAATGAATTTGGCAAGAATTTCCCTCAATTTAGATTACTCAAGGAAATTCAAATTGACATCAATTTGGGTTTCAAACACACAATTCTCACTTTTCTTTAAATAAACAATTCCTATTGATTTTTTTTTGTTTGTTTTTAAATTTTCAAGTTGCTTTTTGATCTTATTATTTTTAAACGTTAAAAACATTAATTGTGTTTAGCAATCACATAATTAAATCTCGTGTTAATTAAAGAGTGACCATAAAAATTTGTATAAAATTTACTTTTAATATTTAATTAATAGGTTTTTAAAATGATAAATTATCTTTAGTTTTTAACATTTTATTTCAACCATTATATCATAGAAAGATTAATGTATACAATTGAAATATAATTTAATAACAAAACGCTAACTATTAATCACTTTTTTTTAGTATTATAATATTAATTTATAATATTATTTTTAAAAATAAATACTATCACTTGCATCATGCAGACACTGACCCTAATGATCTAAAAGACAAATTAATACATGGACTTAACTCATTGTTATGTGAATTCCATTATAGTTATTGGTTTTTCTACATAATTTTCCAACTCAATATTAATATTTTTATTATAAAAAAATTACTATTCAAGAGTTTCTTATTTTTAAAAAATATATTAAAATATCTTAAAATTTTTAAAAAATTTATTAATTAATCATTTTATTAATTATAAACTATTAAATATTTTATGATTTAGTATCTACATTATATAATTGACTCAAAAAGATTAATGGTATGCATATATTTACATTTTAATCTAAATATTTTAATTTTAATTTAATTTACAATCTTTGCATTTTGGTGTAAATTTAGCTAATATTTAAATTCTTAAATTTGATAAATATGATAATTTAATAATTAAACTGTTATGTCATATATATTATTATTATTTTTTTAAAATTGATCAAGTAACTTAAAAAAGTCTAATGTTTATATTATTTTATATTTTAATTCAAACGTTTAATGTTTAAATAAATTGGTTTAATATTTATGTTGAATGTAATTTTAATTAATTTTTAAAATTAAAAATAAATAATTTAATTATTATAATATATAGATAATATTTTCAATAATTTAATTATGAATATTTTATAACAGATATATTATTTAATTTAAAATAACAGTATATATAAAATAATTATAAATAATATATTATTATAAAATTTTTATAATTATTAATGTAAAATAAAATCTATTTACCGTGAATTTGTTAATTAACTGTGTATTTAACGGTTAAATTACTATTATCTTTATAATTAATATATATCATTCAACAATAGTAAAATATGAGTTAATATTATTTTTATATATAAAATTAGTTTATATTTAAAAAATAATAAAATATTATATTTGATATTTTATTTGAAGTCTTAAATTTTAATTTTTAAAAGTTGAGTAAAATTACAATTAAATGCAAACTATTGAGTCAATTAATTTAAAATTTAAATATTTAAATTAAATATAAAATAATATAAATATTCGACATATTTCAGTCATTTAATAATTAATTTATATAAATAATAATAATTAATACGTGGTATACTAGTTAAACTATTAAAGTGCTTTATCACCTATTAAAATTTAAAAATTTAAAAATTAATTAAAATTACATAAAAATATAAAAATTAAGCCAATTAAATCAATATTAAAAAATTTATATTAAAATATAAATATATGCAAAAAAAATTTATTAGCTAATTTTTCGATTTTATAAAAATATATACTAATTAGTTTTTTTTTATAAAAAATATTGTAAATTTTTTCTACAATTATAAAATTAATAGTAATTTATATAATTTTAAAATTTTAAGAACATATTAATATATTTTTTAAAATTAAAAGAGGAAATTGTGTTTTCCATCTTATTATTCATTTGCAATTTATCTATTGCAAGAATCATTGCCAACCAATATCTTGATGGACGAGTTCATGCAAGTTGGCCATGCAATCCTTTCTACTTTAAGCACCAAAAGCTAATAAGCTACAAAGTTTGCATCATTTTCCAATCATCCTTAGCTTTCTCAAGAAAACGTAGGAAACTGTTTAACAAAAGCAAACTAGAGACAAAAAAGGAAAGAAAAAGAATCTCTTCCTGTTACTCTAAAGCCATTCTTTTTTCTCTCCATTCATCTTTCTCCCACAAGACTCACTTCTATAAATGGCAGAAGCCTCCATTTCCTTCTTCCTCAACACCAACACACAATTCAAACCTGAAAACTATAACTATCTTCTCCATTTTCACCTCAAACCATGTCCCTGAGTACCCACCGGCGCCCTCGTGTTACCGTCAACGGTATCCGAAGAATGAGAACTTTTCATTACTTCTGGTGCCAAACTTGCCGAAGAACCTTGAGGTTCTCCTCCATACAACACCCACATGAAAACTTCTGTCCTCATTGCTTTAATGTGCTAAATCATGAGCTTGACATATCAAGGCCAAGGCTCGTCCCTGACGTCGCCGAACTTGAACCCTTTCCAGCGTCAGGGCTGTTGGACTCGTTAGCACAAATGCTTCATCCTCAAACACGGCGAGAATATCTTGAATTTGGTAGAAGAATTCGTTGGGAATCTGAAGGTGCCAATGGCCCTTGGATTACCCTTCAGTTTCTTGAACCTCCTCGACCGGAGAGACTACCCATGGCTGCTCCGCCGCAGCAACTGGTGGTTCCTGAAGACGAGAATTTTGTTAATGCAGATAACCTGTTTGTTTCGAGGACGACTGATATTGACAGGCCAGGGCCTCCTCCTGCGCCAGCTTCAGCTATTGAAACACTGCCAACAGTGATCATTACCCAAGAGAATCTGACGAAAGACACGCATTGTCCAGTCTGCAAGGATGAATTTGAGGTTGATATGGAGGTGAAGGAGCTTCCCTGCAAGCATTTGTACCATTCTGATTGCATTGTTCCTTGGTTGAATCTACACAATTCTTGCCCAGTTTGTCGACACCCAGTGTCTGATGATCTCGAGGATTATCTCCAGCAAGAAAATGGCCAAGCCTTTGGCTTTGAAGAGGTGATGAACACCATGAATTGGGTGAGAAACCAGTTCGTTACTCTATGGCCTGTGCGTGCATTTTCAGATTGGACTCAGAGATATCTTGAGTTCTTGGATAACAGAGCTGCATCTTCTAGGGGAGGTCAGTTTGGAATTTCGTCTTGCTATTTTCTTCTTTTCTTTGTTTTTCTAATTTGTACATATGAAAAACTTTGTGCAATAGTTGAAATTCTATGCCTCCCCTGAATTATGTATCAATAACAAGTCCTCTTCATCATTTTAACAGAAGAAAAGAATCAGTTTTCTTCACAATTCGACATTTTCTTGCAGAAACTTCCTGGTGGCGTGCTTTCTTTTTTTTATGACTCTGCATTTCAATCACTCTTCCCGCTGGAGAAGCTGTACAGACTGTAGCCTTACAATTGAAACGATTCTTAACTAGGCAGGTATATCTAATTTATTCTAAAATATTCAAGATTGCAAAGATGAAAAGGTATTGAAGCTTAACAGGTATGCTTGCTAATTCAGTTTTCAGTTTTTTGTCCTTAATTTGCATTAGCTTTACTTAATCAAACTTCTCTTGAATCTCACTTAGCAGGTACTAAAATTAGATTGACCACAGTATGTTTCAGGGCTGAAACTGGATCGAAACTTCACGGTTCTGAATGAGGCCAAAACTGTTTCCTCCCCTTAAACCGGACCAGAAGGTTTTGGTCTGATTTGAACCAACATCTCCTCTTTCTGAAAAAAGAGAAAATTTAGAGCGACTCAAACTGAAACCGGCCGAACCCTGCATTCCGGTTTAGGATCCTCAGTTTCACAAACCTGAAATTGCTGGTTCCGACTCCAAACTAAACTGGACCTGAACCATACCTTGACTAGCTAAAATGACAAAATTGAAAAGGAAAAGAAAATGCTCTATATTGGTTTCTGCAGAATTCAGGATTCACTTTTCTGGAATGCAGACCGATGCTCAACTAATCCATGAAAATTAGTAAATGTAATAATTTGTTGAGAACTTGCCACTTTGGGTCCAATTCTATACAAGACCAATTTAGTTTAACAGCCAGCTTCAAATCCGAGAAATTTAGGAATGTTCATGGGTTGAGGTTTTGTTAAACAGCCAGCTTTAAATATCTTATTAATATCTCTATATATAAATTTATTAATATATTTTATTTTTTAAATAAAATTAAACAATAAAAAATAAATTATTTTAATAAAAAATATTTAAAAAATATTTTTCAGATGAAATTATTTTGGACAAATAAATGGATGGAGCCTTAATTTTTGAATTTCTTACCTTAATTATTTTATTGGACAAATAAAGATTCGCAATAAGCTTGCCAAATCCGTAATCAAAGTTTTCCATTTTTGATTTTTGCACACTGAAATGCTACCCTAGATCTCGTGATCTCTCTGCTTATAAATGTAAAGACACACACCAGAAGAGACCACCTTCTCTGATTCTTGTTCTCTAATTCAACAATGGTTTTCTCACAACAAAACTCATCTCAGGAAATCAAGAAAAGGGGAAGAAAGCCCAAGAAAGTGCCTCTCGTCGACGGCAAAGAGCCTCGGAAAGCCAATTTCATCAAGAAAATCATAGACGGTCATAAACAAACTCAAGCTAAAAGCTTCGACAGGCGAAGGCCAACTCTGATGAAGAAAGCTCGTGAGCTTCAGACATTGTGTGACGTCGATGTTTGTGTTGTCTGTTTCAGTCCTGATGGGAAGGTTGATGTCTGGCCTGAGGATCAAACTCGGGTTAAAGATTTGATCTTCAAATATAAAGCACTTGACAAGAACAAGAAGAAAGAATCTGACTATTTGGATTTCTTGGAGTCCAAGAAAGTGAAGCTTCAGAACAAGAAAGAAAAGATGATGAAATTGAAGATTGATGGATTGATTTCAGGGTTGTCCAAGAAGCTTGATTCTCTTTCAGGAGATTCTTTGATGGATTCAGTGAATGAACTAGAGGCTAAAATCAAGAACTTGAAGCTGAAAATAGAGTTGCTAAGAACAGAAGAAGAGAAAGCAAAAGCAGTTCAGGCAGACAAACAAATCATCATCAATACTCAAAGCTCTGTTCTGAACTCAACTTCTGAGATCATTCATCAGGAATTTGATCATAACTGGCCATGGAAGAACTACATGAATTCTGATACTAATACTCCTGTTGATCATGGAAGCTGCAGTAGTTTTCCTGATATTGATTCCTTGATTGAAGAAAACTTTGAACTTCTCTCAGGAGTTTTCTGTTCTGAAGATCCTGTAAATCATCTCCAAGCAGCTGTTAATGATTTTCCTTTACAGGAAAATGCTGACAAGCCACAGGAAAATTTTGGAATGGTAATGGGAGACAATCATGGTTTTCTAAGTGAAGCATTGCCAATCTCAGTGTGGGCTCCTCAACTAAGCCATTTTCAGAGTTGGAAGCAAGTCTGAGAATGCAATTTCCGGTGATCAAGTTATGCTTATACTTGTAACAGAAGCCATTATAGGCTTCAATTTTGGTAGCTCAAGTTAAAAAATTAGTATTAATCATAGTTTTTTTGGGTTATGTTATGTGTTACGGAGGATATAATAAATTTAAGCTATAATTTTGTTATGTTTTGTGTTACGGAGGATATAATAAATTATTTGTTTATTCTGATTTGATTTAGTAGTTGAATGAATGCATGATAAATCTTGTTCAAATTTCCATATTCTCAATTTATATTAAAAGAAATTATTAATTTTGTTTTTTCTTTTAGTTAAAGAGATCTAATTTGTGATAATTAACATAAATATTTGTATAGCAAAAATGGTAATTACTGCTATACCTAATCCTTGTCCAATGTGGTTTGGCACAAGTTTGATTGCTCGAATTAATTATTAATTTTATTTAATTCACACACAAAAAAAAATTATTGTCTTATTTTTGTAATTTGAGGTAAGAAATAATTCTACTTAGTTAAATTTTAATAAAATTTAATTACCATTGCCATCAATTTAATTTAACTAAGTTTAATCTATTTTTTAATTTTTAATGAAAACAATCTGATTTTAATTCTGAATGAAATCATAAGAATATCTTGTTAGTTGAATTATTTCAATTTAAAAAAAAAAAAAATCAGTTGATGCACTACTTGCTGATTTTGAAGTTATGGTAATAAATTCATTATACATAAAATTTTGAAGAAAATCGATAAATTTTAAAATTCTATTCCATTTTAAATAATATTATTAATTTAAGAACTCTTTAGAATTTTTTTTTTTTTTTTTTTTTTTTGAAAAAGAAACTCCTTAGAATATTAAATACAAATAAATAAATTTCACAGGCGAAAATTATGACCAATGAAAGAAAATCACTTTAAAGGATGAAAATATGGAATATATAGAACATAATTCAGCCTCCGACCGGCATCGGTAAAGCTGGAGGCTCAGGAATGGTCGGATTGATGGGATCATCATTATCATCTTCACCTCCTCAACCACTCTGGTGGGTCCCACTCCAGCAGCCGGGACCATCATCTGTTAATCTCATCACCACTGCCTCTTCTCTCCACTTAGGCTTTCTTCTTCACTCCTCCTTCAAGGTACCCACCAAATCTCTCTGTATTCCTCACCGTCTGTTGCTTAAATTTGATGGGTCGTGTGTCTTGGTGACTTTTAGTTTCTTCTTGCATCAATTCAATTACTGTATCTGTGGCTAAGTGTAGTTGTTTAGGGTCTCTCTTGGTCAATTTATCAAACAGTATTGCTGAATTCAAGAGTAGAAGATGCCGAAGGGGGAATTAGTAAAAGAAATGGAAGATTTTATGGATACATGTTTCTATCATGTCAATTCCTATTTTGTGTTAGAGAAGATAAGTTGACTTTAGATTAAATTCATTGAGTTGGGGTTATAAACTATTTTCTTAACTCCAATACACCATAATTCACTGTAGATGTGTGATTTCCATGTGTTTTCCCTTTCATGCTGACCATAGTATTGGTCAGAAATTAGGTCAAGCTCTGTTAGCCTTGATTCTATGTAGATGTTGCTGTTATTGGAAATCAACATTTCTTTCTGTTTCACCTTATTGTATGCAAATGTTTATTCCTTAACAATTAGAAACGAATGTGTAGCTCTACATACTGTTGCTGTAATTGGTTTAATATAATATACTTCCCTATAAAGAGGGTTTTCTTTTCATTTTATACCAACTCAGTTGATTATCTAAGCAGTTTTCTTAAATTAATATATTTTCCTGTGCAGATTAATGAATGAGCATACTATTGTAATCTAATGGAAAGAAAATGAAAAACAAAAATTGTAACTTATAGCTTTTGAGTAGGGCTAAAATTTCAATCTTTGCTAAAACTTCTTTAGCACGAAAATATTAGTTTGAAACGCTACATACATGTAATTGTTATGCCCAATTATCAATTTTCTCAGACACTATTTAATTGAAGAATTTGATAACTATAATATGCAGAAAATATATGGTCTGGAAAATGGTCTTATTGATGTTATTACATTTTCATTCTGATCTTCGTGTATGTATTTGCTCTGATATCTCTTGTTGGACAGAAACTTTCCCATCTCTGTAATGTGCCTAGACTGAAGGAATTATGGTGTGAAAAAGCCTCGCAATTCAAGGGAATAAACTTTTTTGAATTATCAAATGATTTTCTTGCATCCACGTGTTCACCTTGCTTATTTTTCTTCAATGGTGGAGAAACCGGAAGGGGGCGTGGGATTGATGGATCACTTTCAGGCACATCCAGAAGAAATTCATTTGATGGAAGGAAATGGACAAATGTTCTTCTTGCTATTAATGTCTTGTGAGTACCATGCTAACATGCACAAAAATTCTTTTTTTTTTTTTTTTTTTTTTTTTTCATTTTCAGTGCTCTGTTGCACCAGCTTCTTGGAGCTGTTTAGCGTTTTTATCTCAACTTTATTAATACTAGTTTTTTGCTTTTATCTTTTACCTCCCAATGTGTGGAATACTCCTGAAGAATACGTCTGAAAAAGCATTTTATTAGCTATCCATGCATGCAGGGTGTTTGTTGCACAAATGGCTACGCAAGGAAAGATGTTATTGTGGGGAGCTAAGGTTAGACCGTTGGACAACTAAACAAAAAGCATGTTCATGTTGAAATTTCTATAATTTGGGCTCTTTATGGTCAGTTTCATAATATTTACAGATTAATAGTCTAATTGACAAGGGACAACTTTGGAGGCTGGCCACTTCTTCCCTTTTGCATGCAAATTTTGGGCACCTCATGGTCTGTTCCTAGCATTCTGACTTCAAATTTCCCAATTCATGGTTGATTTTCCTTTTCCAATCTGAAAAGAAGATTTTACCTTTCCAGATTAATTGTTATTCTTTGAATTCTATTGGTGCTACAATTGAGAACCTTAGTGGTCCAAGGAGATTTCTTGCAATTTACTTTACCTCTGCAATTGCAAGTAACTATTCATAAACCCTTTACAATAGAAATATTGAAATGTTTACTCACTTAATGGCAACTAATTAAATTCTTCCAAGAAATTCAGGTTCAGCAACAAGCTATTGGTTCTGCAAAGCACCTGCTGTGGGTGCCTCTGGAGCAATCTTTGGATTAGTAAGTCATCCTGTATCCTGTTCTATAATGTTGTCAACTGATCCAAAGTTCCTCGAGCTAATAATTTTCCTCACAACTTACGTTTGACGTCTGGATGTTCAATTTAGGTTGGATCTCTTGCTGTGTTTATAATAAGACATAGGGGCATGATCAGAGGTGGCAAGGATGATCTACAAAACATAGCTCGAGTAATTTTGCTAAACATGGTATGATTTTAGGCTTTCAGGACTTAGTGACTCGGTGCGAATCCATTCTACTCATTTTAGCCATCAAATCAAGTCCGTTAAGACGATTTGTTAGGATTTATGTTAGATTGAAAACAGATGTATGACTTGTTTTCCGTGCAGTTTTACATGGATTTTTTCTCCATTCTATCTAGCGATTACACATGAAATGCATGGAACATTTATAACCAGTTGTAACATACATCTCTCACGCAGGTTATTGGTATCTTGTCCAGAGGCATTGATAACTGGGGACATGTAAGTATGACATACATAGAATCTCCTCTAAATTTTCTCATCTTTCTTTCAAGGGAACTTAAACTCGTTGGTGGGCCTAGCACGTAGTAAACTCTTAATTAAGCTTTAAAGAATCTTTGCTTAATATTTGACATTAGAAGCATTCATGGGAACTTGAGAGGAAGATTTTACGAAAATGACTTGAAGAGGGACAGAGAGGAAAAGGGTGGGCATGCTTGTAGGATTCTTACCCTCTAAACTCAAGTCTTTCCATTAGCTTGGGTCAGAGTAAAAAATTAATGTCCGAGATCAAATGTGTGATTATTTGTAGGGAACAAATATTATCTATTAGTTCAACGGCATTTAAGTTCCAAATCTCATCTTGCAGCTGGCTTGCTATGGTCGTGTCTGCAGGCTTGTATACAAGCTTGCATAAAGTCTTCATTTTCTCTAGTGGGAAGACGTGTGTGTTTGGAAACTCCTAATCTTCTGCTTTTGTTCTTGATTTTAATTATTTTGCTTGTTAACTAATTTTCCATTTACACCAACAATTTTAGTTAGGGGGCTTGCTTGGTGGAGTAGCTACATCTTGGCTTGTTGGACCTGCCTGGAAGTACGAGACCTTGGCAAATGATGGTCGTAAAATTTTTGTTGACAGGGCACCTATTAAATTTCTCTCTAGCAAGAGAAGGGATGATAGACACTTCAATTGAATTGTTCATTTCATTGCGGAACTCTCATCTTAGCTTTTGTTGATTGTAAATGAGAGCTGGTGACACTCCCATCTTACCACTTTTTTATTGTAATCAATAGGCATTTGTTTAGCAGTGATAAAGTCTGTCTTCAAAGAGTTAACTTACTGTCAATTAGAGTTAACAGTGCTCTAAATATGAATGGTTTGTACCTGGAGATGTATAGCATACTTGATAACCATCAATGAAGTGTATTTATTCGATTGGATGGTTAAATACTCGGTTGATGCGTTAAGCAAGTGTGCACTGAATTAGAGTGTTTACCCGATTTTAATTTTCTGTGGTTCTAAGCAGGCTTGACATAGACTACCAGTTTAAAATGATTTTTCTTCATTTCTATTAAATTTTCAATTTATCAACCATAAAATATCAAGAAGCCAAATTCAATTGAAGATGTATTCTATTTCTTTTTAAGTTTACAATTTTTTTCTTTCAACTTTGTATTGCAGATGTTACTAAAGTACCTGCATTTTTACACTTGAACATACAGGAAACAGTTCGTGAAATCTGCAATACAAAGTTGATTCTTGATTGCAGTGTCTTGGGATTGTTCCCTTTAGAAGAAACTCATGTTTCCCTATGACATCAGGAACTTAGTAGTAAGATGAAAGGCCTGCCACCTTCTTGGCTTTGACCTACAATTCATCTTCGGTTTCATTTACATTTATGTCAATTTTTTGAAGAAAACTTGTGAACTTTCCATGTATGTTTCTACCATCCTCGCCAGAAAAACTGGGTATCAAACATCTTCTAATCCTGAAATGTGCTTTTGTCAATGTGAGCAACAAAGAAGATGAAAGATCAACAATCCTGAAAATCCCAACCACCAGATCTCCTTGTAGGAAGGACGTACAGCTACAGCTGCAAAACCATGTACATATATTAATATAATGACAAAAGAGTTCAAAACTATAATCATGCCATAATTATGAAATTGCAAATTTGAAGTAAATTTTCAAGTTCCACATCAACGCCATCCAATTATATCAAAACACTCTGAATATTTTGAAAACAGCACCAAACTCATTGGTGATACATGGCCAAGTACAGTAGTTGAATTGCATAAATTTGGGTTTACACTTTATCTATAAGCATTCTTTTTTAAAATGTTTGTTTTACTGACAAACTCCAGTTTGCCCTCCATCATGGTTAACCTGCCTACAAACATGGACACCAATCGGTGCACAACTGCATGTGTGAAATACAAGTATATGGATGGCAGACACTATCTATTGCAGTTTATGCTCATGAGCTTACCATGCAATGCAAATGGATAGATATGTGCATACATGTACTTGCAATTGTCCATGCCTACCCACTCCTTTTGCACAGTGTGGATTGAGATGAGAGGCGCCACCTACTGTGGTTCGCTAAATATGCCCTTACAGTGTGTGTGGGTTTGTGACTTTGTGTGTAATATACAAGAGGCTGCACACAATCACACACAGTCGCACATGAAGACTTATCCATATGCATAAGCACTTTCAAATGTTAAATAACTATTTATTAACATTTGTATTTGCAATGACTTCCTGTAGCCTGCATCCATACTTGCCTAAATGAACTAACAGATGGAAACTCATGCAAAATAGATTGAGTATAGTTTAATAAAGCACTGATAAAAAATTCACAATTCACTTTTACAACTATTTTCATTGCCAAACAGACAATTGCTCACAAATAATTTATGCAAGGAAATAAAAAACACTCATCAAAGTACAAATATTTTTCATGGCTTTACTCATATCATGGTAAGGCAAGCAAGGAAAAAAAGTCATAAATTGGTGAACTTACATGATGGAGATGGAGCAAGCAATTGAGATGCTGAACCTTTCCTTGGCATGGAACCATAGGAAACTTGAGGCAGTGGAGACAAACTTGGGGGCAGCTGTGACGGGGGGTCCACTGAACGCAAGTAAGGACTTCGGTTAGAATGAGAAGGTGATGAGATTGAAGATATTGGAGAACCATGGTGTCCACAAGAGTGAGGAGGATCAGGTGTTACTGTAGAAGGTGCTGGAGAATTTACAGAAGGTAAAGAATGGTGCAGCCCACATTTTGGGCTTGTTGCATGTGAGTGAATGTCATCTGATGGAGGAGGAGAGGATGCTGGAACAGGTGATGGAGAAAAAGTAGGACATGGGGACATTGGAGGTTCAGCATACTCACTAAGCTCTGGAGATGGAGCTGGTGAAGGAGTTGGAGGTTTTGCGTGAAGTGTACCTTTTAAATATGATGACAAAACAACACTCTTAACTTTACCAAAAACTGAGTTATTCAGGCCAAGATTCTTTGAAGGAGAATCTGTAATCATTTGAGCCAACTGCTTCAATCTCTGTGGCAAAAGTCCTCCTAAATCTGATATAACAGAAGCCTCAACAGTGACCGGAGGATTTACTGTGGAGCCAGCAGCGTTTGTCATTTGCACAACTATGTTCTGCATAACAAGGTAAAAGAAAAGGACATGGAAATTAGACAGCCAGTATTGAGATCAACTTATTCTACAGGCTTAAATCCTATACCATATATAGGCTAGCACTTGTGCAGTTTAACTGAAGGCTAAGTATCAATGTTAGTGACAATACTATTATTCTGCACAAAAACTGGAGAAAGAATTGAAATCCATAATTAATTATCAGTTTACATTTGGTTCTGTGTATTTAGCACCCAGTAGAGCCACTCAACTTTGACTATATAGTTTATGATAATTCACAATTTCATGCAATGTCTACGTTTTTTATCAACTCCATTCTTCTCAATCAAATGATTAAGGTTTTACTATTGATAATTCTTGAGAAACTTTACTTGAATATGAATTGATATTTGGTAAGGTAATGTAAACTCACTAAAACATAAGGAAAATAAAATTTCTAAGTCACGTTCCAATTTTCAAATGATAACAGAACTCCTAACACAAGAAGTAAAACATACAATACCTCATAAGGTCTCAGTTGTAATCCAAACTTCAACTGATCCCTTAACTCTGTGAGATTATCCAGCACTTCAGCTAAGGAATTAATGAGGATAAATCTAAAAAGGGTTTGAGGCCTCTGCCAAAAGGAAGCATATGGCACTGGGATTACAGTGATCCCCCCAGGAAACTTCAAAATCTCAAACATAGAGGGCTGCCCAAAAATTGAGGTTGTCACAGTCAGATTGGAGTCCTGAAGGAACACCTCAATTAAAGATGACCTCAGCACACTCAAGGACACTTGATTTATTGGAACATTCGTTGAGTCAGAAAGAACACCAAACACAACATTAGTCCAGTTAGATGCACCAGATTGGTGCATGGATAGGATAACCACCTGTTAAGAAGATAGTTTTCAGATTCAACTTTGAACCATATTCAAGAACTCAGGTTATACATGACTGCTGAAGATTGAAGAAATACCTTTGCATTTGGCACGCCTATTTCATCATTGATATCATATTCTAATTTTCCAATGTGTGGAACAAGCTGTGAAACAGGCTTTTGTAGTCTAAAGAATGCTTGCACTGTGGCTGGAAATAAGAAATAAGTATAGAAGTTACTCTTATGAGAAAAGGAATAAATTCAGATACAGAATTTAACAGCTTGCAGCATGAATGCTCCACAAACAAATATCCATGAAAACCAGAATTTCAATACCAAAATGGATCTAATTCACATACTTGAGTTCAGTTTACATCCAACAAAAGCACAACCACTTAAACAGGCAAATTGTTGCAATAACCACCTTAAACTGAATTTGCAAGCAAAGAGTCAACTTGATGTATCTAAAAATCAAAATCTGTTTCAGTCACGATATAATCTGCCTCTCATTGCTTACTTTGTCTTAATCTTGCCATCAACGGTGAAAATTTGATACACTATCATATTCACAGAAAAAAAAGGGTAGAGCACAACCTGTATTGGACGTATCTTAATGCATAGACATCCAATTACTAAAAGACGAGAACTCCCCAAATCTAAATTAGTCAAACCTTTGAATTCTATTTCCTCTCAATAGGATTCAACAACAGGCAAACTTTTCCAGAATAGGATTCGAACCAAATCTCCCAAAGTTTTCAATTAAGGTATAATATAGCATACTTTCCTAAAAGGCTCAGATTATTAGATCAACCTATTCCTAGAACAACCAGAAAAAAATATCATCAAAACAATAGATAGCCAACAATATAAAGGCAAACAAGACACTTACCTATTTACAAAAACATTAGAAATTCCTCATCAAAGAATGAAAATGCAAAAAACTGCACATAAGAAAAGGCCAAGCTAACTTAACAAGAAGGGAAAATTACGCTGGCAACACAAGTAATAACACAATATAACAGAAGTACAGGCCCCTGAATTGAGAACATAACCACCACCTATTACAATACACAATGAAGAAAATCCAATCATAATAACAGCTATAGAACTCTTTTTTACAAAAACGGCAAAATCGCAAATACCCATTAGCTCAAAGCATAAAAAAAAAATCCTGATTATTCAAAAACCGCAAACCACAGCAAGCTACAACTGATCAATACCCCTAAAATTGAACAATCAACTTCACTGCTACAGATAAAAAAATAATGAAATAAAGGACAAGAAGCTTACCACGGAGCTTAATTTCATCTTTGGCATCAAAACCATCTAATTTTGATGTACGAGGAGGGAGGATCCAGAAGATCCCAGAGACCAAAAGAGACAAACTGAGAATCAAAACTAAAAAACATCTAAAACTGAATTCTTTATAGATTATTGATAATCCCATCGAACATCTCTCGCAGAAAAGACCCGAAGAACCTCCTTCTCTATTTCTACTCTCATGACTCTGCTGTTGCTGCAGATTTTGCTGCAATTCCTTCCCCATTGCAAGAGCATCTGGAACTCAGAACTCCCTCTCTCTCTCTCTCTCTCTACAACCTCTTCATACACACACACACTCTCTCTCTAGAAACAATTTCAAAAAACTGAGAAGATTCAGAGACAAGTGTTCATGGTGGGCATTTGGGGCTCTCTGCATAAACCAAACTTTCTGGTTTATTCTATTCCTCTTTTCACTAATCGCTATACTCTTCTTCAAGCATCTTCGCTCTCAACGTATCCTCTGCTTCTCGCCTTCCATACACCAATCACCGCTTTCTAACGTGGATACATCTGGACCTCTTATCGAAAAAGGGACCCACACGTTTTCAAAATCAACAGTTGCAAGTCGCTCATTTAATTTTTGCCAATTGTACATGACATACATAGAATTGGAATTTCTTTTTAATGAGGAATTTACCAATAGTGGTTTTTTTTAGGCTACCCAACTTTGAGAAGAAGCAAAGGTGAAAAGGAAAGTGAGAAGAGAGAGCATAAAATCAAAAATTAGAAAGAGATATCATTAGATAATGATAAATATGATAATAAAGTTAAGTGAGTGGCTAAAAAAGTTTGAAAATTCCAATTGGGTTTGGGTTGATGAGATAATAAAGTGGGAATTTTTTTTTTCTAAAGAAAAAAATTTGGTGCCCATTTGCAATTGAAATTCAAATGTGGGTGTGACTTATTTGTTCACTTGTAATGGACATTTCTTTAACTTTTAGGATTGATCAATAACATAAGGTTGTTTAATTAGTAATTATTTGTTTTAGGTTTTGCTTACTTTAGTAACTAAGAAGGAAAGAGTGTTAATGCTTGCCACGGCTTAATCGGATTGGTCAAAGCAGATTGGATTCTATTCTCATTTTCTCTCTCTATTTATTAACCCAAAAAATAAAGAGTCTTGATAATTAAGAGATTGACACATGAGCGTTGATAGATTATATTATAATACTAATATAATTTAAAATTGTTTATATATATTATATAAGTGAATTTCTTGAAAAGCATATATACCATTTTTTTTTCAGTTCATTTCAAAAATTACAATTTCATATAATTTGTTTATATAAACTTATTTTTTTTAGGGACATGTCACAATCAATTTTACACTGAACTGAAACCATGCGGCACTTAATTTGAACTTTTTAAGATAAGTCAATTAAACTCTTTATGTATTCACCGAATAAAAAAGTCAATGGTAGAACCTCCTAACCATTTTCATTAAAAAAAAAAGAAAAGCCAAAGTTATTATATAAAAATATCATGATCAGATAATTCTAACAATACAAACACATCAATAAACAATCAAGCACAAAGATTTAGTGAATGAACTACTTATTTTATTTCAGGAGTAAAATAGTCATTACATAACGATGATAATAATTCTCTCTCAACTTGCAAATAAAATCAGTGCATATTCCGCTTGTCATGTGCTAAATATGCTTGCAAACCATTTGGAACTAGAGTAGAGCATTCAGTCGGTTCGGTTTAAAATTGAATCAAATTGAATAAATCGAAAATTTGATATTTATGAAAATTGAATCGAATTGATTTTGATAAAAAATCGAATGGAATTGAATCAGTCTGATTCGGTTCGATTCGATTTGAATTTTTAATAAAATTTTTATTTTTCTATTTTATTTTTAATATTTTAAAATTTAATTGAAATATTTTAATTTTAATATGATATAATCTCTTTATATTATTAAAAATAATATATTATTATCACTATTAGTTTAATTTATTTTTTTAATTTTTTTATCAATACTAAATTGAACTGAATTGAAACGAATAAAAAATTAAATTAAAATTTTAAATTTTAAATTAATTTGATTCCGCCGATTGTTTCAATTTGAACGGAATAACAGTGGCTTCTATCCGGAACTCTTGGACTGTGTACAAACCAATTGGCAAGGAGATAGCTGATTTAGCTAGCTAATCCGCTCCTTGACTGGCTTCCCTGTTGATGTGGCGTATAACAATTTGCTTATGTTGTTTGTAATGCCACTTGATGGCTTGGAACACACTTTCTAAATCTTCAGTAACCTTCAGCTTGCCATTTATAGACTCCAAAGCTTCCATGGAATCAGTCTCGATGTGAACCTCATTTGCACGAAGGGTGTTGGCTCTCTTGACCGCTTCCAGAATGGCTTTTGCTTCGGCACTCAAGGTTGTGGTTTTTCCAAAGTTGGCTACAAATCCTTGCACCCAACTCCCCGGTAGTTTCTGACTAGGCCTCCTCCTGTTCTTTCTCTGTAGGATCTTCTCCAAGCCACAGCAACGTTAATTTCAGCTCTCCTTCCTCTGGCAGAGCTTAGGTTGTGGAAGTGATTGCCTGTGTAGCATCTATAAGAGCGTTTGGATTTGTGGCCATGGTGAACTAGATATCTATCGCTGCATCCATGATGGATAAAATGTAGGAGTCCAAATGTAATTACTTCACCTTATAAATGGGTTCAATATAGATTTTGATATTAATTATAGCAATTCAATTAAAAGGGAGGTGTGCCTTAAATCTTTATAGCATGTTAGACTTTTTATAAGGGGAATATTACTGGTTTAAAAATGAAAAAAAAATCATAAATAAAATGTAAGAGTCATAAAAAATAACATTAAGATTTTTCATTTTAATTTTTCAACTATACAAAGAAATTATTTTATTATCATTTTAACTCAAAATCACATTATATTTTTAACTAACTTTTTTTATATGATTAACCATTCTGAAAAAGAAAAGTTCTTATAATTAAAGTAATATCAAATAGACAGAAAAGAAAAAAAAAAGAAGAAAAATCGTGAACAGCAGGATTCGAACCTGCGCGGGCAGAGCCCACATGATTTCTAGTCATGCCCGATAACCACTCCGGCATGTCCACGTTCTTGTTAGCTCTATCAAAGATTATCATTACATAAGAAGATTCATTTGTTAGAAAAATAAGAGAAAGGTTATATGATATGCCGACTTCCAAGAAATTCTTGCATGGAAGTCTTCTGTGATGGTGACACTTTTCTTCCCAGTCATGCTGTTGAAATTTCACTGCAATACTAATGTCTTGACATATATACATTTTAAGTAAACAAATACTGGTTTCTTGACATAGAGCACATTGCACAGAAAATCATTCCAAAAACCATTCTATCTTTCATTTGGAGTCACATAGAGTAAACTAATTAGCTTCCAACAATCTTGTGTTCTTGATCATGGGAAGTAAATTCTGGAAGCCTCAAACCATGCTAGTCACTTGGTTTTCATTTCTTGTGGTGCTAGGCAATGAGCACAATTGGGTTGTAGCAGAAATGAAGTTCCAGTGCATTGATAGTGAGCAGGAAGCTCTTCTGATGTTTAAAGAAGGATTTACTAATCCTTCTAATCATTTCTCATCATGGGTAGCTGATGAAGATTGCTGCAAATGGATTGGAGTTGGATGCAACAACAGTACAGGCCATGTCATCACCCTTGATCTCCATAGCCCTGATTCTTCTGTGGTAGTGCAAGGTCAGTTGAGGGAATCCTTGCTTGGGTTGCCATATCTGAGTTATCTAGACTTGAGTTTCATTGATTTCAATCACATACCAATTCCTGAGTTCATTGGTTCTCTTTCTAATTTGAAGCATCTTAATTTATCTAATGCCAATTTCAAAGGGGCAGTCCCTGATCATCTTGGAAACTTGTCTAGTTTACAGTCTCTTGACTTGAGTGGTAACAGCTTTTCCCTCAAGGCCAATAATCTACACTGGCTTTCTGGTCTTTCTTCCTTGGAAGTCCTTGATTTGGGGGGTGTAGATCTTGGCAATGCAGTTAAATGGCTAGATGCAATCAATATGCTGCCTTCTCTGATTGAGCTGAGATTTTTTTCCTGTCAACTTCCAATCCTTCAACAATCTTTATCCTTTGTGAATTTTACTTCTTTGGAAGTTCTTGACCTCTCTTATAATAGCTTTTATTCTACCATACCCAATTGGTTGCTTGAAAGCAGTCACACTCTTCAATATCTTAATCTCACCAGATGCCAATTGGGAGGTTCCATTCCTGATGCTTTTGTTAACTTTACATCTCTTACGGTGCTTGATTTGTCATACAATCATCTCCAGGGTTCAATTCCACATAATTTTGGCAACATGACATCTCTTGTTGTTCTTGATCTCGCATTCAATAGTCTTGAGGGCTCAATACCTGCAACTCTGGGTCTCATTCAAGAGCTGCAACACATAAAGCATTCTTCTTTGAGAGAACTGCGACTTTCCTACAATGAGTTGAATGGTTCTTTAGAAAGAATCCTTCCACAACTTTCAGAATTAGTTGTGTTGGAAATGGCTTCAAATTCCTTGGAAGGTTTGATCACAGAGGTTCATTTACAGAATTTTAGTAGCTTGCGAGTACTTGACTTGTCTGCAAACAAGTTAATTCTGAATGTCAGTTCAACATGGATTCCAGCTTTTCAACTTGAGACTGTACATTTGGAATCCTGCCAAATGGGTCCAAGGTTTCCCCAGTGGCTCCAAAACCAAAAGAAACTTATGAAAATGGATTTATCTAATACAAGCATTTCAGACACTATACCCAATTGGTTTTGGGATCTTTCTCTATCTATGAAGCACTTGAATCTTTCTTATAATAAACTCAGAGGGAGACTGCCAGATTTATCATCAATTACAAGTCTGTTGACTCTGGATTTCAGTTACAACCTGTTTAATGGTCCCTTGCCTCATTTCCCCCTCAAAATGGAGTCATTAATACTAGCTGGGAATGCATTTTCTGGACCAATTTCTCCCATCTGTGATCTGTTGAATGAACATAATGCCCTGCGTCATCTTGACTTGTCTGAAAATGCTCTATCAGGATTGCTTCCAAATTGCTGGACTTACGGGCAAAATATGGTTTTTCTGGACTTGGGATTCAACATGTTGTCTGGCCAACTCCCTGAGTCAATAGGAGATTTAGTTCACCTCAAGGTTTTGACGTTAAGCAATAATAACTTTCATGGTGAGATGCCTTATTCCTTGAGGAACTGCACAAGTTTGTTTTTCCTGAACCTTGGGAACAATGCGCTTGTAACGACCCGGAAATCCGACCCGTTACCGGCGCTAGGATCCAGATCGGCTTAAGGCCGCCGGGACCCGTAGCAAGCCTACATACCTCCTGTAAACCTGTGGAATCCCATACATAACAACATATACATGAACTGTAAAAATTTTTCTTTTCTCTTATCCAAGCAAAACCTGTGCATGCGCAAAATCATACATAAACCCCACACTGGAGTCCTCATCAAATACTCCAATGGGGTATCATCATCATACATATCAGCTTGGATAATCATGGTCATTAGCATCATTACTCATTAAACACTCTGTACATAATGGGGATTCACACACCTCTAGGTCAAGCACTACTATAATCCTCAATACATCATCAAATCATTCATTACATTACATGGTCATAAATACTCATTACATCATGTTCATGTCCACTACTATCTATTACAACATACATGACTTAACTTCACTCTAGCCGACTTCCTGATCTATCCTGTACCTGCAACTCTGGGGATAAAGGGAGTGGGGTGAGCTACTAGAGCCCAGTGAGCAGAATAATAAAACATCAATTTAAATCATGCTTTCATGTATGCGCCATAACACAAACATTTCACAACAAGGATGAACTTGTCACCATTTAGCCCTTATCTTTCTTACTTATACATGCCGGGGGCGTAGAGCCGTAGCAGGCACACCCGGACTTCCATAATCTGTCATAGTGCCAGGGGCGTAGAGCCGTAGCAGGCACACCTGGACTCACATAGGCTATCATGACATACAAGGGCTAATGGATCATTCAACATTCATCCACATCAACAACAAAGTATGCAATGCAACATATTCGTGAATTCTAATGCAAACAACCTAATATATCTCATGGCATTCATGATGCGTGAATCATGCTAAAACATTTCATTAATTTGCTTTAAAACTTAAAGTTTATTCCACTCACCTCTGGCTAGCTCTGAAGAGACTCTGAAGCAGCTGGCTCACTGCTGGGGGTCTCGGTTCCTCGGGTCCGAACCTACACAGGTGGACTCAAATGAGGGACCAAACATACATGAATATGACTCTAAAATACTCCCCAAAAACCCCCTAAACATCCTGAAAACATCACATGAAAACATGCAAGAAATGGCTGAACAGAGCACTTTCGGCGGCAGGTTCGGCGGCCGAAAGTCCCTCTGCAGCCGAAAGTCATGCAGGTTCGGCGGCACTTTCGGCGGCCGAACCTCCCAGACAGAGACGAAACTTGAGTTTCGGGGGCAGGCTTCGGCAGCCAAAACTGCCTCCACAAGGGGGTTCGGCGGCCGAAAGTCACTTCGGCGGCCGAACCTGAGTTTCTGCCGAAGGGCAGAAACTTGGCTCCCTTGTGTCCACAGCCTCCAAAACGCCTCAAAACATGCATAAACTTGTTTCTACACATGCATACACATCATACATCACACCTAGGGGTCTCAAACTATAATATACCCCAACTACAACACTTCAAACAACACATTTCCAACATACATTGTTCAAATCACAACATAAACCCATAACAATAAGCCTAAACATGCATTCTACCCCATCAACTTGCATAAAACTTTCATAAAACATAAAAGAAGCATAGATCGAAGCTTACCTCTTGAAGATCGAGAGGAAGAACGACCCTAGCTCGGAAAATGGAGGGATTTAGCTCCAAGACTTCCAAGCTCCAAACTTGCTTAAAAACACTCAAAAACTTTTGTGGAACCTTAAAACTCAAAGAAAATGGTGGGGATTGAAGGAAAAACACAAGATTTGGGAGAGGGAGGTCGGAAGCTTGCTGTGGCTGAAAATGGGAGAAAAACTCTCCCATTTCGGCTAAGTGCCCCTTTTTATAGGTGGCTGGCCAGGCCACGTTCGGGGGCCGAAAGCGCCTCCGTATGCATGCAAGGTTCGGCGGCCGGACTTGGAGTTCGGCGGCCGAACCTGCATTTCCCTCACTCAAAATTTTCGGGCGCCTAAAGTCCCTCCGAAAGCATGCATGTTCGGCGGCCGAACTTCGGAGTTCGGCGGCCGAACCTGGGTTTTCCTCCAAAGATTTTTCATGCAAAAACTCATTTAATTTCTTACTTAAAAACATGAAATACATGAAAACATTTCATAAAATCATAGTTTTACCCTTCTAGAGGTTTCCGACATCCGAGGTCCCACCGGACGGTAGGGATTCCGATACCGGAGTCTAGCCGGGTATTACAGCGCTATCTGGAACCTTTCCAGCATGGTTGGGGGAAAGTTTAGAGAACCTGCAGATACTTCTGTTACGCCGGAATATGTTGAAAGGAAATATACCACTGGAGCTTTGCCAGTTGAAATACATTGTTCTATTAGACCTTTCTTTCAATTCACTATCAGGAAGAATTCCAAGGTGCATCAACAATTTCCTGGTACTTGCAGAGAAGGAGGCAGAACGTTCTTCCCTTTATTATGATTACGCTTCATATGCAAAAGATGAATTGCAGAAGTTGATGTGGTTAGCACCAAAAAGGCGTCATCAATCAAATTTGCTGAATGGGGATTATTTTTGGGGCATGGATCTGTCGTCGAATAATCTAATTGGAGAGATCCCAGGAGAATTGACAGAGCTAATTGGATTGTCAGTGTTGAATCTATCACGAAATCATTTGACAGGTATCATTCCTAGTGATATTGGTGCCATTAGTTTATTGGAAGCTTTGGATTTATCAAGGAATCAGCTTTCTTGTGCCATCCCAACTAGCATGTACGACTTAAACTTTCTTTCAGCACTAAATTTGTCTTATAACAAGCTATCAGGAAAAATTACTTCACAAGGTCAATTCTCAACATTTTATGCTACATCATTTGTGGGGAATCCTGATCTCTGTGGACCATTTCTTGGAAACGCTTGCATGGAAGACAAGTCATATGAAGATCCAAACTGTAAAGACAAGGAGTTAGGAGGCAATATCAAGAGCAGTGAAGTAGATGAAGGACATGGATTTGAAATACCACCATTTTATATCAGCATGGTTATTGGCTTCATTGCAGGGTTTTGGGGATTTTGGGGTCCTTTGCTATTGAGTACATCTTGGAGGCATGCCTATTTCCGCTTTGTGGGGAACATGATAGACCAGATTTATGTATGGGTAGTGGTTGCAGTGGCCAGACTACAGAGAAAGTTTCAGAGTTCACAGCCACAAAGGACCTAGGTGATGAAAGGAGACAACAAGTTAGATAGTAAAATCTTGCATCAGAGTGGATTTGTGTTTTCAAATGGAGCTACAGCTCCTCTATTGCAGACCAAGACACTGAAAAATTTTAGAAAAAATTATTATTTATTACTGAATTATTCTCAGCTTCAGTGGGTAAGTGAGGTGAAGCATCGATACGCGAAGGTTTAATTTACAGGGGATTTTGATGTTTGTTGACTCTTTTTTTATAGCCATTCCAAGCTGCAAGTGTTTGATATCCATGGATTAAAACTATTGCCTTTTACTATTGAATAAAACTTGGATGCATGCCTATTTCCGATTTGTGGGTATCATGATTGACCAGAGTTATGTTTGGGTAGTGGTTGCAGTGGCCAGACGACAGAGTAGGTGTCAGAGTTCACAACCACAAGGACCCAAGTGATAAAAATCTGGCTTAATGGGATTCGTGTTTTCAAATGGATCTACCAGCTCCTCTATTTCGGTAGAATCATTTTTATTTGTTGTACTGATAAAAGGAAAGCCAGTGATTTCTCCAGGTTTTTGTTTCTCAATCTTGTGATCTCTATTTTGAAGTATGGGTAATTGAATTTGTGTTGAGTTGAGCCAAGTTAATGTGTTCCCAATCCTTTCTATGGAATTTCTTTATTTTGCAGACTATCGTTTCCTTGTGGAAATGATTATGGTAAAGGAAGATTTGTGTAACATGACAGTGGATTGCATTCAAATGATTTAAGCAGAATCTTGGTATCTTTGTAATTTTAGTTCCTAAGGTTTGTTAATAACACAACAATGGAATAGGAATTGATACAATGGAATGGTTGTTCTATCTTGGAAAGCAAAAATGGCCTGATCTGAAAGACTATGTTTAAAGTCATCTCTGATGTGACAAGATTTTTTTGTTGTTGTTGTTTTTCATTTTTTTAAATTATTATTATTCATGTGAAGCTCCACCATTTTCCTTTTATCATCAATACGGTAATTAGACCATTTTATACGCTACCATAAACAAATAATTTATCTTAGACTTAAAGAAAATCTACTGAAGAGTAAAAGAGAAAATTAAAAAGTGTCTATTTCTTTTTCTACTTATGTTGCCCGTGGATCTTTAGAGTCAAGGATGAAGTCTTCGCATGCTTTTCTCCTATATGGTGGAAGAGTGAAGTTTCTAGGAAATTTGGAAGTAAATACTCGTCTTCATCTAAGCTGATTGCATTCCATTTGTAGACATTCTTTCGTTTGAAGTAACTATTGGATTTTGTTGATCATGGGAAGTATTCTAAAAGAACTTGTAACCATTTTCATATTCATTGCATATGTATTCATGATAAGTACTGAATACAGTTGGGATGTTGTAGCTTTGAAAGTGCAGTGCTTAGATAGTGAGCAGAAAGCCCTTCAAACCTTCAAAGAAGGTTTTCAGAGTCATTTGGATCGCTTCTCTTCCTGGGTACCAGAAGAAGATTGCTGCAAATGGAGAGGGGTGAAATGCGAAAATGAAACAGGCCATGTCATTGCTCTTGATCTCCACAGCTCAGATTCATCTGAGGCCATGCAAGGTCAGTTGAGGACATCTTTGCTTGACTTGCCATACTTGAGTTATCTAGACTTGAGCTTGAATGATTTTCGCCAAATACAAATTCCTGAGTTTATTGGTTCTCTCTCTAACTTAAAACACCTCAACTTATCCGATGCCAATTTCAAGGGAACCATTCCTGATCAGCTAGGAAATCTTTCACACTTGGTCTCCCTTGATTTGAGTGGCAATGGCTATTCTTTGAGGGCAAATGACCTTAATTGGCTTCATCATCTTTCTTCCTTAAAACTTCTTGATCTGGGTGGTGTTGATCTCAGCAACATAGTAAACTGGCTCGATGATATTAATATGCTCTCTTCACTTATTGAGTTAAGCCTATTTGCCTGTAAACTTCAAGACCTTCCTCATTCTCTGCCACGTGTGAATTTTACCTCTCTGAAGATCCTGGATCTTTCATTTAACAGACTTTATGGCAGGATACCCAATTGGCTTTTTGAAATTGAGCAGAGTCTTGTTTTCCTAAATCTAAGAAGAAATGAGTTGCATGGTTCCATTCCTGAAGCATTTGGCCACATGACTTCTTTGATTGTACTCGACCTGTCAGAGAACAATCTTGCAGGCCCTATACCAACAACTTTGGGTATGATCTTTGTAAAAAATCAACCCAAAGAATTTTCATCCTTGAGAGAGTTGTATCTTTCTCACAACCAACTGAATGGGACTTTGCAGAAAATTCTTCCAAAGCTTTCAAGATTACGAGTCTTGGATGTTTCCTGGAATTCCTTGGAGGGTGTTGTCACTGATGCTGAATTACTAAACTTCAGCAACTTGCAAGTACTAGAATTTTCTGGTAACAATTTGATATTGAATGTTAGCTCAAGCTGGGTTCCTTCATTTCAACTAGAGAGCATAGGTCTACATTCTTGCAAACTTGGGCCACAGTTTCCACAATGGATTCGATCTCAGAAGCTCATTTCAGCCATTGACATCTCAAAAAATGGAATTTCAGATGCTTTGCCAGATTGGTTTTGGAATCTCACTTCAGAGATAGGACATGTGAATCTTTCTTCCAACAACCTTACTGGAACTGTGCTGGATTTATCATCCAAAATAAAGTTGTCAACCATAGATTTGAGTTCGAATAAATTATCAGGTCCTCTTCCTCTTCTCTCTCCCAACATCGCAACAGTGGTTCTAGCTAGAAATTCATTTTCTGGATCAATCGTCCACCTTTGCGAAATGTTAAAGGTAAATAATTCTCTGAAATATCTGGATATTTCGAATAATTTTTTATCAGGACAGATTCCAGACTGTTGGACTCATGGTAAAAATTTGGTCATTTTAAATTTAGCAAGCAATGATCTGTCTGGAAAAATCCCTGAATCAATTGGGCATCTTCTACGGCTCAATTCTTTGAGATTAGATCGTAATGGTCTTTCTGGGAAGATTCCTTCATCATTGAAGAATTGCACCAGTTTGTTTGTTCTTGATCTTGGGCAGAACAGACTGTCTGGCGAAATACCAGAATGGATTGGGGAAAATCTGTTAAACCTGATGATTCTTGGCTTGAGTTCAAATGCATTTAAGGGGCATATCCCTGTGGAGGTGTGCCAATTAGAATCCCTGAAAATCCTGGACCTTTCCTCAAATTACTTGTCTGGAGAGATTCCACGTTGTGTGGATAACTTCAAGGCCATGTCCGAGTTTGTAACTGTTCGTTCTTACATGTATGATCCTTACATGTATGGCAAAATTCTTCAATTGGTGAAGATACTAGATTTTTCTTCAAATAGTTTAACTGGAGAAATTCCTCAAGAAATTACAAGCCTAGTTGGATTGTTATCCTTGAACCTGTCCAGAAATAATTTGATGGGGGCCATCCCGCCGAACATAGGTGAAATGGAATTCATGGAGTCTCTTGATTTGTCACGGAATCAACTTTCATGCAGCATTCCGACCAGCATTACAGACTTGATCTCTCTTTCACATTTAAATTTGTCACATAACAGGTTGTCTGGATCAATTCCTTCAGGAGGTAATATGCTAACATTTGATGCAGCATCATATCAAGGGAATCACAACCTCTGTGGGCCTCCCCTCGCATATAATTGCTCAGAAGATAAATCAAATGAAGATCCCAACTGTATTGACAATCAGGTTGGCAGAAAAATGGAAGCAGAAACAGGGCAAGGGTTGCATGTACCTCCATTCTACATCAGTATGGGACTTGGCTTCATTGTTGGGTTCTTGGGATTTTGGGGACCTTTGTTACTAAAGACTACCCGGAGGCAAGCTTATTTCCGCTGGTTGGGCAACATGATTGACCAGATTTACGTTTGGGTGAAGGTTACTTAGCCAGAGTTCAGAGGAAGATTCAAAGAAAAGCTGCATGAACAAGTTCTTGAGATTTAACTGAACCAGTACTACAGTTTTCTTGGGCTTTCATGGAAGTTTGATCCTTACTTTTTATATTCGATACCGAGCAATGTTCTTTTTCATGCCCTCAGTTGGTTTGTTAAACATTTACTTGTCTCTGTTACAGACAGAAACAATCTTAGTTTGGTGTTCTGTTTTATTTACTTACAGCAGGCTTGCAATGGTGTTAAGTTGGGTCAATGAATTATTTTCTGGTTAGTCATTCCTAATACCAACATTAGATTTCTGAAGTATATAATTCCATAGGCAAATTTAAATGCATGATTTCATATAGATCCCACTGCTATTTTACAATACGGATCTATATAGACCAAAGATCTAGGCTAGTTTTTTCTATAATTCCACTAAGTATCTGAATTTGTTCTGTGCTTGAAAGCTACCTTGGAAGTCTCATATTCCCTAATTGAAAATCTTAGTCTACCTTTATCAAGCTGAAATATTAAGCATAAAAATTAAATTTGAGGCTTGCACTTTAATGAATAAAAAGTTCAAGCATAGCCTTCTGAATTTTTTTTACCATTATCAGTTGGTCTTAAGATTAAGTTCATCACAAATCTAGAAGTACCTGAAACTTCAATTTTTGAAAGGCTTTTTTTTGCTTTTGTTGTTAGGATGGTGAATGCTTTATTATGAATTTCCAGTTTTAATTTGTTGACAAGTAAGTTTCACTTTCAATGAGAACAAAAATATTCTCTACTCATCATAACAAAATTTTTCTTCTGCAACATACAAAAAAAAAAAGAAGAAGAAATAGAATGAAAACAAAAAGAATAGGGGACTTTCCTATTTCATTAGCAATATCTAGATAAGCTTCTTCTTTTGGAAGAAACTCTTCAAATGCCATAACTGCAGAACCGAGACCAAAATGCATAGTCCCAAGGACATGATACTAAACCATGCTACTCTAGTATTTGTCGTCTCACTTGCATTTCTCAACTCTGCTTCTCTGCGAGCGTAACAAAGAAGAAGAAGAAAATATTCACTAAATGAAAAGTGCTTCTGAGTCGAGTGCTAAGAGATAAACCCATTAATAAATAATTATTTACCTGATTTTGAGATGCAGTAGATTCTCATGGATGGCATCCACTGCTCCTTCAAGTTTTCTCAGCTCAAGTTCAACACCCTACATAAGTATGCATTATGAATTTCAACACATGGAACAAATACAAATGTGCGGTGACATCAAAACACAAATTTAAAGAACTTTTAAGTTTTACGCAGGCAAATACATTACTCTGGCTAATTTGTTCCTGTCAAGTTTAAGCCGAAATGAATCAAACTAAATAAACTAAAAACCAAATTTTAAGTATTTGTAAAAATCGAACGGAGTTGAATTAGAAAAAAATCAATCTGAATTGAACCGGTCCTTATTTTTGTTTAATTCAGTCGATTGGATTTTTTAATGAGTTTTTTATTTTATTTTTTACTTCTTATTTTAAGTATTCTATTATTTAATTGAAGTATTTTAATATTGGTTAGAGTTTGATCTCCTTATATCATCAAAATGACATAGTGTTAGATAATTAATCAATACGGTTCGATTTTTTCGATTTTCTTATCAAAATCAAATCAAACTAAAATGATTGAATTTTTTGAAAATTAAAACCGAATCAAATCAAAGAAAAAAAATATAAAACTGAGCCGAATTTCTAAATTAAATCAGTTTAATCAATTATTTCGATTTGAACCAAATACTGCTCTACCCCTATTGTTAAGATACCACCTTCTCTAGAATAAGTTTTACTCTAACAAGAAGCTACTCTCCAAGATCAACCAAAACAAAATGCTAGGCTTCGCATCTGGTCTAAGATTTGTCAAATAAAGGTTTGGACCGCTAAAATCTATCTTGTTCCTCCCTTGTTAAAATTCATTCTCATTTGTTTGGTTAACAGCCCTCTACGACATATCAATACTAGTGAGCATCAGTGTCCTTTTCGTTTACAACGAATTTACCCAATGTTAAGAACTGAGATCAGCAGGCCTTTAACCAATATTTAGAGATTGATGACCAGCAGGCTAGCAGAAATTTTTCAGAATCACTCTGAATGTCTACCCTTGAGCAGGTCTTATCATTTTTTTTCCTATTTATCTTCTGTTTCTTGTCTTTGTATATGTGCATCCAGTTTAATGGATGACAATGAACCTTATAGTAATTACCTCAATCCTTTCTATACTTGCAACCGACTCCCAATCCTTAGCTGCTATACCAGTTTTCCAGTCAAGGTTGAGACTTACATCTGCATCTCCTTCATTATGGCCCTCCACCCAGAAACACACCAGATGGTTGCCAGCCTCTTCAGTTGTGAATGCAAATTGACCATGTGTCACATTTTCCTTATGATGAAGATTGTTCCCGTATGGTGATGTCACCTAGAGAAGAAAACAAATTAACATGAGATGTGCTAGTTAATACTTGTCCATACAAGTTGAAATGGAAGAACTGTTGCCTAAAAAAATTAATGATACAAATAATTAGCAAGAAAAAAAAAACCTTGGAGGATCACTTCATTATTCATTTTGATTATTTAGAATTTACTTGGAGGTAGTATAACCTTAGCCGACTAATTATTAAATGAGTTATTTGTCCACCATTAATAAACCACCTGAAAAGTCCCTGACACAAGTAGGATTGTCCATTCAGAAGGGACATGTTCAGGCATACCTTGTAGAGCATATATGCCCCTTATTTCATCCAGAAAAGGATTTCATTCTGTCTTCTTTAACCTCTTAACTCCCTTTGCAACTCCAAACCTAAACCATCCGAAACTTCACACCCAACTTCTTTACTACTCTCATTTACTAAGCCAAGTCATTTACTGCCCCAAATCCTTAAACCAGTCCATGTGTTGCCATCTCATTAACCTTCGGATCCCAGAGTTATCATGCAGTGTTCTGAACTAACACAATCCTCAATCTATGTCTTCGCAACATGAAAAAATGCTAAAGGTTCAACAGAAACTTGCTTCATTCCAGAGGCTAATTGAGCACACATATTTCAAGAAGTACAAGTAATGAGTGCACAAACTCCTATAGCATCAACATAATACAGGTTGCCTAATACCAAATTGACCAACGCTTCAAGTCATAAACTATTAATTCTACATTTCTTTTTAACATCTAAAATACTATTCCTCCACAGCACAAGTGCACAACCAGGCAATAGTGAATGCATAAACAAGCAGATCCCTATCACACCACAAATCAGCTCAAAAACCCAATTTCCATCCAATTCAATGTCACAAAATCATTCTCAACAAGGGTTTCTTTTTCTAGCAATGTAAAAGAAACTCAACTCAAATAAATTAAAAATGCAATTATCTGACATAATATTTGGTTCAATTCTACCTTATAAAACTATGTGGAATTCAATTGAATTCTAAATATAATTCATTTGAAATGAATTTCATTGTTTAGTATGTCACAACTTTTTTTTTTTTTTTGAACTGGAAATTGGGGAGTGTGAGAGTAGAATCTAAGACCTCTCAGATTTACTCAGATGCACTTATCACCCGAGTTAAACCTGTGAGTGCTAGTATGTCACAACTTAAAATGCAGAATTCAATTAAATTCCACATAATTCATTTTTTTATTTTCTAAACTATCTTTAAGAGTAAAATAAAAAATTCTACTATCAAAAAATTTTATATTTAATAAATTTATAATAACTAACAAAAATATAAATCCATTAAAAATATATTAATAAATTTTCATGACACGGAGGTTTACATAATAAAATAAACACTCTTATTAGTAAGAGAAAATGAACTATAAATATTAGAAAATTAGAAAAATAAAGAAAATATATTATGTAATTGTCTATATATAATAATAGTAAATAAATAGAAAATTGATTACCAATAAAGTATATAGGATAAATTATTGAGAGAAAATCATTTAGAGAGAGCATTTTAGTCCAAAAGATATTGTTGTGTAAGTTTTGTAGAATTCATTTCAAATTTCATCAAATTTGATAGTAATTGATTTTAGTTATAACTAATTCCAAGGAATTGAATTCCTAGAATTAAATTCTAATTTTTATTCAAACCAAACCCACAAACATATAATTCCATTGAATTCCACACAAATTTAGGAATTTGAATTGAATCAAGCATATCCTGACTTTTCAGACGTCAATTATACCGAGAGAAACATTATAAAAATTGAATCAAATAAAGAAACAGGAAAAGATTTGGACCTTGATAGAGATGGTTGGAAGGTGATAGTTCTCCTCGGAAACGACAACGTAATCAGCTAATACGACAACATTGGAGTGGAGTTCCTCGGAAACGCACTTTGTCCCCGTTGCCGGCAGATTTAACCATATTCCCTCACTTACTCGAACAGTTCCCCAAATCCAAAGAGTTAACAAAAATTGCAGCAGCACCTCCCTGCGAACGTTAGCGCCCATCCCCATTTCTAAAGACTGTCTCTTTTTCAAAATGTATCTGCGGAAATTCTTGTGGGATTTGAAGTTGCGAAGCTGGAGAAAGTTAGTCTTTGCCTAATTATTTTTTTGCTAGTATTTCTTAGAAAAATTTTTATTTTTGAGATGATTGTTTAATTATCAAATGCTCATGCCTTGATTTTCCTTTAAAAAAAAATAGATTTTTTTTAAAATTAAATTATAATTAATTTTTTTTATATTTAATGCTTAATTTAAAAATATAAAATTTAATTAATAATGAATTTAATATAAATTTGATTATATATTAAGTTTTTTGAAAATTATGATTATATATTAATCATTATATATAATTAATTAAAATGTATACTATAAATAATTAACCTTGTGTAGCTTAACTCTTTAACTATTGAGAAATCTCTATTGAATATAATAATTAAATTTATTTTATTTTTATTTTGGAGTGCATTAGCACTTATATTTTGTTCGTTCGGTTGATTCACTTTAACACAGAATCAAATCGAATAAATTAAAAATTAAAATTTTAGTATTTATAAAAATTAAATTGAATTGATTTTAATTAAAAATTGAATCGAATTGAATTAAAAAATTTCAATTCGATTCGATCGATTTAAATTTTTTAAATTTTTTTTATTTTTTACATAATATTTTAAAATTTAATTAAAATATTTTATCTAATTTATTTATATTATTAAAAATAATATACTATTATTATTAATCGGTTCAGTTCAATTTTTAAAATTTTTCTAATTAAAACCAAATTAAATCGAAATAATTAAAATTTTTAAAATTAAAAGTTAAATTAAATCAAATTAAAATAAATAAAAAAATTAAAATTAAAATTTTAAATTAATTTTATTCGATTAACTTTTTTAATTTAAACCGAGCACTACTTACATTAACACAACGGTTTATTTATTCATTTTTATCATATAAATAAAGTTATTTATTTTAGTTGGTTTACTTATGCGTCACTTTCTCATTGGTTAATAAGTAGCATATGCTCCAAAGGGCAATTATAGCACTAATCTACATATTTTATATATTAAATTTATATTATACCTAATATATTAAAAATAGTTAGAGATTAAATAATTTAATATTTAAAATTTATTGACTCAATTAATTTTTAATTTATATCAACAAATTTATAAAAAAATATAGCGCTCTATCTAAATTATAAAGATTTTCATATAGATGCTCTTTTATTTATTTTTAAATGATTAATTAATATTCTTAATTAAACGCAATTTAGAAGTTAATTTGACTTGGCTATAATTTTCATTTGAGTTTATTTTTAAAAAAATTATTAATTAATCTTTATAATATAAAAAAAAATTGCTAAATTATTAAATTTTTAAAAATATCGCTACTTAGTCTTTACTTGAAGACATTAAAAACAAACCAATGAGATGAAAATACCCTTAAAACTTTATACTAATAACTTAATTAGTCTAAACAATAAAAAAAATCATAAATCTTCAATCTTTCTCTCTCTCTCCCAACATGTCCCGCCCCACTCTACTCCACCTCACCCAGTCTCCCTCTTTTCTCTTCCTTTATTCTCTCTCTGTATTTCTCCATAAATGTTTCAACCACCGCCATCCTTCTCCTTTTTCCCTTTTTCTCTTCTATCGTTGTTTCCTTGAGAAGTGAGAGGCTATCCACACTGCTATTTCATCTGTCGTCCCTCTCATTTTTCCATTTTTCTCTTCTCTCGCCACTCAATATTGTCTAATGTACTATAGTATGTGGTCTTGTGGTAGTCAATATTACACTTTAACGTTATCCAACACGGTCGCTAATTTCTTTTGCAGTGATGGGCTCCTGACTTGAACTAGCTGGTTCATACCTCCGGCGCTCCGGCTCTGTTACTTTGAAGAAATTAGAGTACTTAAAGTAAGTCTACGCTCTGAATACATTAGCATGGAATAACATTATAGACCCGTCGCCCAATAGGAATTGTACTCCACGGCGGCCCACTTTGTGGGTTCTAGGTTACTCGGCTTTCCGTTCATTCTGCATCGTCAAAAATGGTTCACTTAGCGCTATCGATTTCGTGGCATGATTTAATGAAGCAGTCGCGCTATCTTAGGCCTGGAGGTCCCAGTTCCGAACCTGTCGACTGTCGGCAGACTGCGAAGATCTTCGCATGCCGGTAGGAGAACAGACTGATAAAGGTCGGGCCCTACAATAGTAGATAATTTTTCAATTCTAATTTATAAATATTTGTTGGTTTAAAATATAAAAATTTTAATTTATATATATTTGAGATTTGATCATTTAAAATGCAACGTATAAAGTTTGATCGAATTATTGAAAGAATGTATATATAGAAACTTTAATTATATTATTTAAAGAATTTTTATATAGAAATTTTGATGGTCTATTGCATGTATTCATACATAAACTTTTGATTATGTGAAATATTTTTGGCTGCTACGTAAATAACGAGAGAATAATAGAGATATAATAAATTAAGGATTTCATTAAGATTTAAGACTTTTAAACATTAAAAGAATGATATTTTAGGAATAAAACTTTTTTCTCTCTTCCATTCTCATCATATAATAGTATTATGTAGAAAAATTAATAATAAAAACTAACTAATCAAGTTATTAAAATATGAAAGATATTTTAATATAATTTTAAAAATGTATGAATTAAATAGTAAATTTTTTTATATTTTATAAATTAAATAATAATTTCTAAAAAAATTTAAACTTTTATAGAAGCAAATTTTCTAAAAAAAAATATTTTCTTTTAATCTCTTTGAATTCTTAAAAAATTAAAATAAAATACCAACTAAATAAATTAAATATATTAATTTAATGTTTCTAAGTTAACTTTTTTTAAAAAATTTATCGAAGAGTTCCTGACTTAACTTATTACAATTAAATGAATTTTTAATATAAATGAGTGCTCAACAAAGATTTAAAAAAACAGTGCCTAGATGGAAGTTGAATCAGCCGTGGCTATTTAATTAATTAAATTGAATCGAATTAAATTTTTTATTAAAAACATATTCATATTTTTTATTAAGATTTAAAAATATCATTTTAAATTTTGTTTATAAGAGTAATTTGAAAAAAAATTATTTTTGTTATTTTAGTGTCTTATAATTAAATTTTGTAAAAAATAATTTAATTCAATTTTTAATATCTTCTAACTATTATTTTTAAGAAACATTTTTCTCAACATTAGCTTTAACCATAATACCAAACTCTAATTTAGATTTTAATTAACTCATAGAATGTTAATGAAGTCAAATTGAATTTTTTTTTTTTAAAAAAAAAACTTAGTCGAAACTGAAACATGTTCATTCACTTACTAAATTAACTGAAATAAAATAAAAAATAAAATTTATATTATTAATTAATTAAATATAAATAAATATATAATCTTTTTTACTTATTAAAATAGTAAATATAGCATATTTTAGTAAAAGAATAATTATAAATAATATTCTATTAAAATCATAATTAATAAAATTTAATTATTTTGACAATCACACGTTTAGTCTAATAATAAATATATCTGATTAAATATAAGAGATTTCAATTTTTACGTTTTTAATTAACATTTTAAAACAATTATTTTGATTAATTCAATCATTAAATAAATGTAATTAAATTGATAACAGAAAATTGAATATCACTTAAATTTTATTTTTGATAAATATATATACGTATATATTAATATAAATACATCTTATTAATAATTTATACTTTAAAATTTACTAATTACATAAAATATTTTAGAATATTTATATAAAAATTTTATATTATATAAATGAGTTTGACAAATGAGTAATAAAAACTTAAAATTGAAATTGGATATTAATTATTTAATTAGCTATTATGCAGTGATGGTGATAGACGAGTATTATTCGATTTAAATCAAAAAAATTGATCGAACTGAATTAATTTAAAATTTTAATTTAATTTTTATTTATTTTAATTCAATTTGATTTTTAATTTTAAAATTTTGAATTATATTAATTCAATTTGATTTTAATAAAAAAATCAAATCAATTAGAAATAATAGTATATTATTTTGAATGAAACAGAGAAATTATATTATATTAAAATTAAAATATTTTAATTAAATTTTAAAATATTAAAAATAAAATATAAAAAATAAAAAATTTAAACATATTAAATCAAATTGAATTATCCTAGATTTAATTTTTTATTAAAATTAATTCAATTTAATTTTTATAAATATTAAAATTTTAATTATTAATTTATTTCATTTAATTTAATTTTAAATCAAATTAAATAAATATTTAAGTCACCGTTTAATATTAATTGTTATTTGTTTTCACTTGAAAATTTCATTTTTTGAAAAAATAAATATAATGAATTTTTTTAAAAAGAAAATGGTAATTATTCCCAAAACTAGCATGGATAGTTTGAATCATGGCTTGATAGCATGCAATGCATAATTCAAAAAGACAAACAAAATTGATGAATAATTTGACAATGTGAGCAAGGCATGGGCCCCACTTTCCACTAGCAAGATTCCCTTCCTATGATAAGATTACTCATCCATATCTCTATCACCGACCTGTCTTCCACACCCTTCCTTTTCTATTTATTTTTTCTACAGAAATTATTCCTGTAATTCTCCAACGGTCAAATTTCCCATCAAACCACAAAGGAAATAAAAATAAAAATAATTAATAATTAATAATTAAATATTAATAATATAAAAATTGAATATAGTCTCTTTTTACAATAATTTATTCAAGAGCAAGACGCACAGTAGCTAGATCTGCAATTGATTTCAGTCATTCACCATGGAAGCTCTCCTCTCCCAATTCACCTTTCTCTCAGATCAAGCCTTGCAAGACAAGAACTTCGATCCTTCAACAATGGAGGATCTAATGAAGCTGTTTGAGATAGAAGCATACAGATCATGGGCATCGATAGAGCTTGAGCAAGAAAACGAAGTGAAAGAAACCCAAGTAGCTCTGCAAAATGCTGAGAGCTATCTTGATTCTGTAATGGAAGAAGCTATGGAGGAATTTCGTCGATTCGAAGAAGAAATGGAAAGAATGGCGAAGCAAGAACTTGAAAGCTTAGAAGAGACAGCTGAGAATGCAAGAAAAATGGGGAATTTAATGGAAAAAGCTGCAAGTATTGCTTCTAAGAGATATATTGAAGCTGCTGTTAATTCTGCTACTGCTTCTATGAAATCTGCTTGGAAGGGACTCTCTTCTAACAAGGTTCATCCTTCCTGAGATCTCTCTCTCTCTTTTTTCTTTTGGCGAATTTTTAATTTCTGTTTAATTTCTTTGTCTGATTATGGAAGAGCCTCTGGATTCTTGAGGGTTCTTTTTCATTTGTAGTAGTTGTTCTTAATTTGAGTTTGTTGATGAAGTAATTAATTTGGGAAAGTAAATTCTTGAAGTTATCTTTGTGAATTGGGGATTTTAATTATTCCAGGTGATTAAGAAGTAATTATGCAAGAAAATTGAAAATGAAACCAATTATGATTATCATTTTGATTTTTGGATGGATTTTCTTTTTTTCTTTTTCTGAGATAACATTTATGATTTACCCTGTGTTTGGGTTGGCAGATGGTTTGATCATGTGTTTTTCTGAAGGTTGTCTAGAAGGCCTTTTATTTGTAGCTTGTATTTTTTGACTCTGTTCGGTGGTAGTGTTTGCAGTTCTATTGGCGTATTCTCTTTTTATTTTTTGTATTTTTTCAGATATATACTTTTAAGGTGAGGGTTTATCTGGAGTTAGAGTTCATCGAGTGAAACTTTGTTAAGGGCTCCGAGAATTTATGCACGTCTCAAATGAAGGGATCTTAGAGTTGTCACTATTTCATTTTGAATAAGAAATCTAAGTAAGGAGTTAAGTAAGGAGTATAGAGTTGTTGAGTTTTTATGGAGTTTGATTTTAAATTTATTTAAAATGTATAATGAATTTTAATTGAAAGCTAAATAATTTTAAATAAATAAATATATCTATTAGTCCCTAAATTTATAAATATGAAGACAGAAACAGGAAAGTGGCAGGCAGATTACTGTTTAAGCACAGTTAAAAGTCAAAAAGTAAAGGTTTGGTGGAGACAAATTATTCATAAACAGTAAAAGTTTGGTACTCTTCTAATCACATGAAAACAGTAAATATTCAAAATTTTTTTTTTAAATAGAGAGTCTTTTCACTTGTGAAGGCACACAATCATATTACCTTCTTGTAATATTTCTCTCATCCTTCTCCCTACTCTCTCTGTAATCCTTTCTTCTCTATCATCCTTCTCCCTACTCTCTCTGTAATCCTTTCTTCTCTAAAAACCCTTCAGAAGTTCTGTAAATATTCTCAAGTTTTATTAATACAGTAAGTTTCTTAAATTTTATATACATTGTAAGTCCGTGTTGACGGCACCTTTCTCTTCTCCCTCCACAATCAGACTTAATTCTGGAGATCCCAGGTTAAGGTTGCAGGAACCCTAAACCATTTAAAATTTTATGTTAATTACTTTTATTATTTGGCTATGATCTTGGGAGCCAAATTTGGCTATGATATTGGAAGCCACTAATTTTAAATCCTTTGTGTTTTAATAATTTTTGTGATTTTGTTTTGTAGTAAACTATCCTTAAACTAAAAATCCATCCTTGTTATTTGTTGTGTAGTAAACTATCCATCACATTTAAACGATCCTTGTTATTTGTTGGTATAGAGCCAAGTTTTATAGAGAAAAATCCATTTTGAAATTTTGTGAATGAGTTTTGAGTATGCCAACTGAATCCGGGTTGAGTCAATGTTAGGCGTTTTTAGGGTATAACAGGTAGTGACTGCAACATAATTTAAAAAAATTTTAAAAATGAATCATTTTTTATGTAAATCGGCAAGTACAGTTAAATCGGATGATTCGGAGTTTTCAAAAATTAAAAGAGTAATAAATAAAAATGAGTTAATATTAGGAGATTTTGTTAAAACTATTGATGAGTGGGAAATTTCTAAAGTAGATAAAGAACAGATTTATAAAATTTCAAAATTAAATATTTTTAAAACAGATTATGTGATAAAAACTGAAGAAAGAGAATTAAATGTAATTAGTAAAGAAAAGATTGAAAAAAATTTTATCAAAGAAATAACAAAAACAAAAAATTTAAGTAAATTAAATAAAATAGTTAAAGAAAATAATTTTGAAAATTTAAAGGAAAAATACTTTGAGTATATTAAAAATAATGAAGAAATAAATTTTTTTAAGTGGTTTAAATTATATAAAACAAAAAATATTAACCCAATAACAGTAAGAGATACAGTAATTCAAAGTGAATTTTCACCCAAAATAGTAAGTAAAATATTACGTGGGAATAAGGAAATAATCTGTGCACCTTATAAAATAACTAAAGAAAATGATACAGATAAAAAGACAATAGAACAAAATAATTTTAGTAATGCAAGTCTAATATGCATAGAAACTCAATTAAAAAAAATAGAAAACCTTTTAAAAAATAAACAGATAGAAGAAAAAGAAGAAATAAAACAAAAAATAAAGTCACACATCTTTAAGCCATATCAAGATAAAAATGTTGAGTTATTAAGTAATTTAAAATGTAAAAAATTGAGTGATTTTCAGTATTATAAAACTATATTTTTTACTAGGTTAATGTTAAGAGAAGATTCAAATCAAGATTTTTGGAAAGAAAAATTTTTAGCAGGACTTCCTTATTTCCTAGGAGAGAAAGTACGAAATAATATAAAACAACAATTTGGAAACCCAATACCTTATAGTAAAATGACATATGGACAATTGATAAGTATAATTCAAAAGGAAGGTTTACAAATTTGCCACGATCTAAAATTGCAAAGAACTTTAAAATATGAAATGCATAAAACTAAACAAGAACTAAGATATTTTTGTAAACAGTTTGATGATGGAATAAGTCAAAATAAGAGTTGTAATGGTCAATGTTCAAAATTGCAACAAAGAAAGCATTATAAGAAGAACCAAGTTAAGAAATCATTTAAAGATTTAGCATGTTATAATTGTGGAAAGAAAGGACATATATCTAAATTTTGTAAGTTTAACAAAAAACTAAATGATTTAAGTTTAGATGAAGAAGTCATAAATAAAATTCAAGAATTATATATAGATTCATAAACTTTAGGATCGGATATAATGGAAAATGAAAATCAAGTAGATGAATTATAAACTAGTTCATCAGAAAAATCAATAAGTGTTTCAACTAAAGAACAAAGTTCCTTATTAGAATTAATAAATAATATTGAAGATAGTAGTACTAAAGAAAAATTTCTTAAAAAATTAATTAAAAGTTTTGATGAAGCAGAAGGATTTGACCACAATATCCCTAAAATAAATAAAATAAATAAACAAACGTATAATTTAACTAAAATATTAAGTAAAAATAAACAATTAATAGAAAAAACATCTATAGAAGATTTGAATAAAGAAATAAGAATAATAAAAGTAGAAGTGCAAGAATTAAAAAATCAACTTCAAAAAGATGCAAAAAGGATAAAACTATTATAAGAACAATTAATTTCTGAATCATCTTCTTCATCCGAAAGAGAAGAGGAGGATGAACAAAATGAAATAAGTCAATTAGATAGTAAAGAAGTAGATGATAATTTTATATTACTATTACAAGAAATAACTTCTAGAAAATATTTAATAAAATTAACAATTAAACTATCAGAAAAATTTATAATAAATACTATAGCATTATTTGATATAGGAGCAGATCTAAATTGTGTAAAATCAAACTTGATACCTAAAAGATCTTGGAAAGAGACTAAAGAAAAGTTAACAACTGCAAATAAAACTAATCTAAATATTTTAGAAAAGACGGAGGCAATAATAGTAAATCAAGATCTAGAAATAAAAACTATATTCTTTTTATCTCAATAAATAAATCACATGGTAATATTAAGAACACCATTTATAAATCTTATAACACTTTATTCAGTAAAAGATGACTCTATAAAGTTTAAAATAAAAAACAAAATAATAAAATTAGTATTTACTAAGAAACCTAAAAGAAAAAATTTAAATCTAATAAAAGCGCATTCTATTAGAGTAATGGAAATAAATTCAATAATAAAATCCAAAACAGAAGACCTAAGAGATTTAAAGAATAATGTACATTTAAATAGAATAAAAATTCAATTAGAATAAAACATTGTAAAGGCTAGAATAGAAAGTTTAAAAAATTATATGAAAAATGAATTATGTTCAGAACATCCAATTGTTTTTTGGAATAGAAAACAACATATAGTAGATTTACCGTATGAAGAAAATTTTAATGAAAAGATGATATCAACTAAGGCAAGACTAATTCAAATGAAACCATATTTAATGGAACATTGTAAAAAGGAAATTAAAAACCTTGAAGATAAGAAATTAATAAGTAAATCAAGAAGTCATTGGTCATGTGTAGCTTTTTATGTCAATAAAAATGCAGAAATTGAAAGAAGAACACTTAGATTAGTTATAAATTATAAACCATTAAATAAAGCACTAAAATGGATAAGATACCCAATTTTAAATAAAAAAGACCTTTTAAATAAATTATTTAATGCTAATATTTTTAGTAAATTTGATATGAAATCATATTATTGGCAAATTCAAATACAGCCTAAAGATCATTGTAAAACTGTATTTACTGTTCCGTTTGGACACTATGAATGGAACGTAATGCCTGTTGGTTTAAAAAATGCACTATCAGTATTTCAAAGAATTATGAATTATATTTTTAATCCATTTTCAAGATTTTGTATTGTTTATATTGATGATGTTTTAATATTCAGTCAAACTATTGAAGAACATTTTAAACATCTAAAAACATTTTGCATGATCATAAAGAAGAATGGTTTAGTGTTAAGTAAAACTAAAATGCATTTATTTGAGACTAGAACTAGATTTCTAGGTCATTATATTAAACAAGGAATATTTCAACCAATTGAAAGAACAATGGTATTTGGAGATAAATTTCCTGATGAAATAACAAATAAAACTCAATTACAAAGGTTCCTTGGATGTCTAAATTATATCATTGATTTTTATCCAAATCTAAACATGATGATAAAACCACTTCATGACAGGTTAAATGGACTAATAAAATCCAGGACCATGGACTAATAAACATACCAGCATCATAAGACATATTAAATCATTAGTAAAAGAGATTCCATGTTTATATATTCTTAATCCAACAACATTTAAAATTGTAGAAACAGATGTTTCGGATATAGGATATGGGGGAATTTTAAAACAAACGATATATAATAAAGAAAGAATAATTCAGTTCACTTCAGAACACTGAAATTCGGCCAAAATAAATTATTCAACCATTAAAAAGGAAATTTTGAGTATAGTAATAGGTATAAATAAATTTCAATCTAATTTGTTAAATCAAAAATTTTTAGTCAGAATTGATTGTAAATCAGCAAAAGATATTTTAAAGAAAGATGTCAAAAATCTTGCTTCTAAACAAATTTTTACTAGATGACAAACACTTTTAAGTATTTTTAATTTTGATATTGAGTATTTTAAAGGGAGTAATAACAATATACCAGATTTTCTTACTCGAGAATTTCTACAGAACAATGGGGCGAAAGAAGAATAAACAGAAAGAAATAAAATCTAGTTCAAGCTCTACTCCTAAAGCTCTTTCAGAGCATTCAGAATATTTAAATCAAACCCTAAAACCCCAGTTAAAATACCAGAGTCAGATAGATTTAAAGAAATGGATTGAAGAACTAAGTCAATCACCAGAAGTGATTAAAGCAATACAAAATATGACGTCTTCATCAGGAGCCTCAGGTATGAATTTTAAATCTAAAGCGATCGTACCCGTTCATGGTACGACTAGTCTGTCTCAAACGGTAGACAGTAAAGACTCATCAAATCCGTTGAAGGCTGTGGGTTTGCCAAAAATCCAATTTTCCTATGGATATAATACTGGTTTTCATAAATGGTTTTTAAAGAATATTTCAGAATTTGAAATAGAAGTTGAAAATGGTTTTAATGATATAAACCCATAAGAAGTAATTCGAAAGTATTATCCTGAGAATTGGTATTTCACGCCAAAAAATCTTTCAAAACCTCAGGAATATTATTGTAGTATTTTGGAAGAAACGGATTCAGTAAAAATAAAACATAATTTTGATAAAAACCATAAAAATATAGTAGCATATTATTCTATACAAATAAAACGGGTTATCCATCCAAAAGATTGGCCGACCTCGAATTTATACACTGCCCTGACATTTAAAAACTTAAAAAAGTATTGTACTTCATACAATTATTTTGATTATATAGATGCATAGAAAAATATTTTTAGTATTCAAAACCCTGCCACTACTCACTCCTGGTTAATATATTTTGATCAACATAGTATTAAAACAACCCCCAGATTTCCTTACTAGTTTTTAAGATGGTAGTTATATAGAGGTATTACTGATGAAATTTTATCACAAGAAGTATTTCAAGTATATCAGTATTTTAAAACTAATTATAAACCAGCTCAGAGTGAGATGTATATTCCTCTTTAATGTATTTTTGTATGCAATTTTTTATCCCTTGGGTATATCAATGGTTTTTTGATTTTCAGTATATGACAAGATCTAATATTCCAGTTATCGTATAAAATGGTGGGGATCATTCAAAAATACCACCACAGAAATTGTTGTAAAAAATTGGATCATCAAAAGAGCTCAGTTTCCTACTGTCTCTTATGCTAGTAAATTAACTCTGCAAGAACAACCTTCATTTGGAGCACAGAAGGCTCTGTGCCAGGCATTACTTGCAGCAGCTAAAACTCCTGAAGAATATAAGATGATTTGCCAGTAAATGTTTAATCATCTTGGCTCAGGAGAATCAGTAAAGAATGAAGAACTAAAGCAAGAAGAAATTAAATCCTCCAGTAAAGATTCATCAAGAAAAGCACTCAGCAGAAGGAAAAATAAAAAATAGTCCAGTTCGGAATCGGAGTCGACAGCGTCATCCAGTACGTCATCCTCCAGTAAAAATCCGACATCTTCCTATTGTGACAGCAATGAAGATGACTACTATGGAATACTTCCAGCTATCAAAATAAAGAGCAAGACAGACAAGATAAAAAGAAAAGAAAAGAAAAAAGAAAAAGAAAAGAAAGAAAAGCTAAAGAAAAAAGGAAAGAAAAAGAAGGACACATCTTCGTCCTCATCTTTAGACTCAGCGTAAAGACAAAAACAGTAAAGATTCGGTGGCAGACAGACTATTATTCAAGGAATAGTTAAAAGCCAGAAACGGTAAAGATTCGATGGCAGACAAACTATTCTTGAGCAGTAAAAGTTTCGTCCTCATCTAATCATATGAAAACAGTAAAGATTCAAAAATTTTCTTTAAATAGGGAGCCTTTCCCCTTGTGAAGGCACACAATCATGTTACCTTCTTATAATATTTCTCTCATCCTTCTCAAGTTTTATTAATACAGTAAGTTTCTTAAATTTTATATACATTGTAAGTCCGTGTTGACGGCACCTTTCTCTTCTCCCTCCACAATCAGACTTAATTCTGGGGATTCCAGGTTAAGGTTGCAGGAACCCTAAACCATTTAAAAATTTTATGTTAATTACTGTTATTATTTGGCTATGATCTTAGAAGCCAAATTTGGCTATGATCTTGGAAGCCACTAATTTTAAATCCTTTGTGTTTTAATAATTTTTGTGATTTTGTTTTGTAGTAAACTATCCTTAAACTAAATCCTTGTTATTTGTTGTGTAGTAAACTATCCATCACATTTAAACGATCCTTGTTATTTGTTGGTATCATAGCCAAGTTTTATATAGAAAAATCCATTTTGAAATTTTGTGAATGAGTTTTGGTTATGCCAACTGAACCCGGGTTGAGCCAATGTTAGGCGTTTTTAGGGTATAACAGGCAGTGACCGCAACATAATTCAAAAAATTTTAAAGTGCAAGAAGGCACGGGAATGGTTCAAGTGTTATGTGGACCCGAGACTAGACGGTATGACATGGGAGGAATTTGCGAATGAGTTCGCTGGATGGGCTTTTCCAGACAGTTCCAGAGAACTGAAGATGATTGAGTTTGAGCAACTGAGGCAGTCAGAGCACATGGGTGTAGAGGAGTTCACGGATAAATTCTTGGAGCTATTGCCTTTTTCAGGGCAAGCTCTAGATACGGATACGAAGAAAGCCAAGAGATATGTCATGAAGCTGCATTCTAGGTACTCCTCGTTGATTCAGTCAGCTGAGAGAGAAAGTTTCCACACTGTGGTGGATATGGCTCGAAGGATGGAGGCGAATGCTATAGTTGAGGGGTCAGTGAAGCAGTCAGTGACCCAGTCTTCAGGGGTTAAGACCCCAGGCAAAGGAGGGCCAGGTCTCTCTTCTCAGAGCTCAAGTAAGAAGAGGTGGGATAACACCACCAAGAAGCCGAAGAAGAATAAGTTTTGGAACAAGTTGAAATCCGGTCTGGGATTTGGCGGTGGCTCGAGCTCAGGCTCAGATGGTACAGAATGTCAGAGATGTGGAAGACCGCACAGGGGAGTGTGTCGAGCTGGGACTAATACATGTTTCAGATGTGGACAGGAGGGACACATAGCTCGGGAGTGTCCTAGAGCGCCTTTTATGGGCCAGCCCCAGCAGACAGCTTCTAGTAGTGTGGCACAGCCAGCAGCTCCAGCCACAACTCAGGGCAGTGGCAGAGGTAGAGGGAGAGGGGCAGCCTCTTCTTCTGGTTCCCGAGGTGAAGGTCCATCAGCTCCAGCCAGGATCTTCACCATGACTCAGCAGGAGGCTAACACATCCAACACCGTGGTGTCAGGTAATCTTGTCATTGGGTGTTCTGATGTGTATGCATTAATGGACCCGGGTGCATCTCATTCATTTATTGCTCCGAGAGCCGTTGAGAGGTTGGGTCTGATAGTCTCTGGGTTAGAATGTCCCCTATGGGTCAGTGGACCCAAGTGTGACCCGTCAGTGGCAGTGTCAGTCTGCCAGTTCAGTCTAGTTTTTGTTGAGGGAAGATGCATCTCCGCCGACCTTGTGGTTCTAGATTTGACAGACTTTGACGTCATTCTAGGGATGGATTGGCTATCTACCCATGGTGCTACCTTGGACTGCAGAGACAAGGTAGTCAGGTTCAGAGATCAGAACGGGTCAGAGGTCATCTTCAGAGGAGACAAAAGGGGTACACCTAGAGGTCTGATATCAGCTCTTCAGGCTCGTAGGTTGCTTAGGAAGGGATGTCGGGGGTATTTGGCTCATGTGAGAGAGCTAGACAGTCAGGTCAGGGAGCCAGCCTCGGTGCCAGTTGTCAGAGAGTTTCAGGATGTCTTTCCAGACGAGCTTCCAGGTTTACCACCTGCTAGGGAGATAGAGTTCGAGATAGAGTTGGTGCCTGGAACTAGACCGATCTCTATCCCTCCCTACAGGATGGCCCCAGCCGAGTTGAAGGAGTTGAAAGAACAGTTGCAAGAGCTGGTAGAGAAGGGCTTCATCCGACCGAGTACCTCACCTTGGGGTGCTCCGGTCTTGTTTGTGAGAAAGAAGGATGGATCCCTTAGACTTTGTATCGACTACAGGCAGTTGAACAAAGTCACTACCAAAAATAGGTACCCTCTGCCAAGGATCGATGATCTATTCGACCAGCTAGCAGGAGCGGGTTGTTTCTTCAAAATAGATCTGAGATCGGGGTACCATCAGCTGAGGATCAGAGAAGAAGATGTGCCGAAGACAGCTTTCAGGACCAGATATGGGCATTTTGAGTTCCTTGTAATGCCGTTCGGGTTAACCAACGCCCCTGCAGCATTCATGGATCTCATGAACAGAGTATTTAGCCAGTACCTGGATCACTTCATTATTGTCTTCATAGATGATATCTTGGTGTATTCCAGGAATGCAGAGGAGCATGCCCATCATCTGCGGTTGGTCTTGCAGACCTTGAGGGAACATGGCTTGTATGCCAAGTTCTCTAAATGTGAGTTCTGGCTGAGGAGCATTTCGTTCTTGGGGCATGTAGTGTCAGAGAATGGTATAGAGGTAGACCCCAAGAAGACAGAAACTGTGGCTAACTGGCCTAGACCCACTTCAGTGACAGAGATTGGAAGTTTCTTGGGTTTGGCAGGTTACTACAGGAGGTTCGTTCAGGACTTGTCAAAGATTGCAGCTCCTCTGACCAGACTGACCAGGAAGAATCAGAAGTTTGTGTGGACCGACCAGTGCGAGGAGAGTTTTGAAGAGCTTAAGAAGAGGTTGACTTCAGCACCAGTTTTAGCTCTGCCATCTAGTGATGAGGACTTTACAGTCTTTTGTGATGCGTTCCGTGTGGGACTGGGTTGTGTACTAATGCAGAATGAGAGGGTGATCGCTTATGCTTCTAGGCAACTGAAGAAGCATGAGTTGAATTACCCCACACATGACCTGGAGATGGCAGCAGTAATCTTTGCACTCAAGATGTGGAGGCACTACCTCTATGGGGTTAAATGTGAGATCTTTACAGATCATAAAAGCCTGCAGTACATCCTGAGTCAAAGAGATTTGAATTTGAGACAGAGAAGATGGGTGGAGCTGCTGAGTGACTATGATTGCAAGTTTCAGTACCATCCGGGTAAGGCGAATGTTGTGGCAGACGCCTTAAGCCGGAAATCACTCGGTAGTTTATCCCACATATCGGCAGAGAGGAGGCCAGTGGTGAAGGAGTTTTACAAGCTCATTGAGGAAGGTCTACAGATGGAGTTGTCTAGTACAGGTGCCTTGGTGGCCCAGATGAGAGTGGCACTCGTGTTTCTGGAGCAGGTGGCTCAGAAACAGCATGAGGACCCGGAGTTAGTGAAAATTGCCAGGACTGTTCAGTCAGGCAATGATAATGAGTTCAGATTCGACAGCAAGGGGATCCTCCGCTATGGGAGCAGACTATGTATACCAGATGACATAGGGCTAAAAGGAGACATTATGAGAGAGGCTCATAATGCTAGATACAGCATTCACCCCGGAGCCACCAAGATGTATCAAGATCTGAAGAAGGTTTATTGGTGGCCAGCTATGAAGAAAGAAGTGGCACAGTTTGTGTCAGCCTTCGAAGTGTGTCAGAGGGTGAAGCTGAAACATCAGAAGCCGGCTGGAATGCTTAACCCGCTACCTATTCCAGAATGGAAATGGGAAAATATAGCTATGGACTTCGTAGTGGGGCTACCGGCGGCGTCCAACAGATTGGACTCCATATGGGTGATTGTGGACAGACTCACCAAATCTGCTCACTTCATCCCTGTCAGGAGTGGCTATTCTGTGGACAAGTTGGCACAGGTGTATGTCGACGAGATCGTCAGGCTGCATGGGGTTCCTGTTTCGATAGTGTCAGATAGAAGGCTCCAGTTCACCTCCAGATTTTGGCGGAGTCTGCAAAATGCCATGGGTACTAGGTTGAATTTCAGTACTGTCTTCCACCCCCAGACTGATGGACAGTCAGAAAGGACCATCCAGACCATAGAGGATATGCTCAGAATGTGTGTGCTGGACTTTGGCGGTTCTTGGAGGCAACATCTACCTTTGGTGGAGTTTGCCTACAATAACAGCCATCATGCTAGCATCGGGATGGCTCCTTATGAAGCTTTATATGGAAGGAAGTGCAGATCACCTGTTTGCTGGGAAGAGGTTGGAGAAAAGGCCTTGGCAGGGCCTGAGCTAGTAGAGATCACCAGCAGGGTGGTACCTATAATCAGAGAGAGAATCAAGACTGCTGCCAGCAGACAGAAGAGCTATGCAGACGTCCGCAGAAGACAGTTAGAGTTTCAGGAGGGGGATCTGGTATTGCTCAAGGTGTCTCCAATGAAGGGAGTGGTTCGCTTCGGGAAGAAAGGTAAACTAGCCCCACGATACATCGGACCCTTTGAAATCTTGCAAAAGATTGGGAATGTGTCGTACAAGCTGGATTTACCTACTTCAATGGAAAGAATCCATCCGGTTTTCCATGTTTCAATGTTGAGGAAGTTTGTGTCAGATCCGAGCAAGGTTCTTAGTGAGCCTGATGTGGAGGTCCAAGAGGATCTCACCTATGTTGAACAGCCAGTACGGATCATAGACACCCAGATCAGAAAGCTAAGAAACAAGGAAATCCCGATGGTGAAAGTCCTGTGGAACCACCACAATTTGGAGGAATGCACTTGGGAGACACGGGAGTCCATGCTCCAGCAGTACCCTCATCTCTTTTAAGGTTAGATCTCTATGTGTTTATGTGCTATGTATGTATGTTATGTTTTATGCCATGCTATGTGCTAGTTGAGGTACATTCGGGGACGAATGTTCTTAAGGGGGGAGAATGTAATACCCGGCTAGACTCCGGTATCGGAATTCCTATCGTCCGGTGGAATCTCGGATGTCGGAAGCCTCTAGTAGGGTAGAAGCATGTTTTCATAAAATGTTTTAAGGTATTTCATGGTTTTAAGTAAAATGGAAATGAGTTTTTGCATGAAAACAACCTTGGAGGAAAACTCAGGTTCGGCCGCCGAACCTCAAGTTCGGCCGCCGAACATGCATGCCTTCGGGAGCTCCTTTAGGCCCCCGAAAGCATAAGTGAGGAAAGTCCAGGTTCGGCCGTCGAACCTCAAGTTCGGCCGCCGAACATGGCATGCATGCGGAGGCACGTTCGGCCCCCGAACGTGGCCTGGCCAGCCACTATAAAAGGGTCCCTTAGCCGAAAACGGGCGAGCTTTTTCCCCATTTCCGGCCAAGGTGAGTTCTCCGCCACCCCTCACCGATCTTGAGTCTTTTCCTCCAGATCTTTCGAGTTTTTCATGAGTTTTCACTTGTTTTGAAGATTTTCAAGCTTTGAGCAAAGTTTTGGAGCTTTGAGGTCCAAGGGAACTCAACCCCTCCCACCTCTGAGTTTAGGACGTCTCTCTCTCGATCTTCAAGAGATAAGAGCCGATCTTAAGCTCATCTCATGTTTAAAGTAAGTTTTATGCAAGATCTATGGGGTAGAATGCATGTTTAGCTCATAGTTAGGTTTTTGAGTTTATGTTATGTTTTGAGCAATGTATGTTGGATTGTGTTGTTGTTGTGTGTTGTAGTTGGGGTTTAAGTTAGTTTGAAGCCCCTAGGAGCCAATGTATGTATATTTGCATGTTTTGGTTGAGCTAAATGCATGATTGGAAGTTTTGGAGGCAAGTGTGTTTGAGGGAGCCAAGTTTCTGCCCTTTGGCAGAAACCAGGTTCGGCAGCCGAAGGAACTTTCGGCCGCCGAACATGGCTAGGGAGGCAGGCCTTTCGGCTGCCGAAGTTGCCCCCGAAAAGAGACTTTCGTCTCTGTCTGGGACTTTCGGCTGCCGAAGGTGCCGCCGAACCTGCCTGGGTTTCGGCTCTGGAGGGACTTTTGGCCGTCGAAGGTGCTGCCGAACCTGCCCTGTTTTGCCTTCCTTTGCATGTTTTTCTATGATTGTTTCTTGATGTTTTAGGGGGTTTTTGGGGAATAGTTTAGAGTTATGTTCACGTATGTTTGGTCCCTCATTTGAGTCCACCTGTGTAGGTTCGGACCCGAGGAACCGAGGACCCCAGCAATGAGTCTGTTGCCCCAGTGTCTGGTCAGAGTTATCCAGAGGTGAGTGGAATAACTTATTATGTTTTAAAGCAAAGAATGAACTTTTCAGCATGTTTCACGCATCATGAATGCCATGTGATGAATTAGGTTGCTTGCATTAGAATTCACGAATATGTTGCATTGCATATTTTTATGTTGATGTGGATGAATGTTGGATGATCCATAGCCCTCGACCTATGATATGACGATGTGATATGTACGGTACGGAATGTAAGACCAGTGGGACCCATTCTACGTTCGCTGGCACTATGTAAGGGAAAGACCAGGACCCATTCTACGTTCTGGCACAGTTGGACACTGTTATGTTATGATATGTAAGGGAAAGACCAGGACCCATTCTACGTTCTGGCACAGTTGGACACTGTTATGTTATGATATGTAAGGGAAAGACCAGGACCCATTCTACGTTCTGGCACAGTTGGACTATGTAGAGGGCTATTGGTGACAAGTTCATCCTTGATGTGATTAGATGTGATGTGATGCATTCCATGATTCATATGATTTAAATGTTTTTATTATTCTGCTCACTGGGCTCTAGTAGCTCATCCCTCTCCCATTTTCCCCAGGATTGCAGGTACAGGGTAGACCAGGAGATCCATAAGAGTATTGAAGTCACGTGTATGTAATAGTTAGTGTGGACATGATAAATGTATTAATGTTATGTAAAAGTACAGTTTCAGTCATGTATTGATATTGAGGATTAGATATTGTGCTTGACATTATGTATGAGGTATCCCTTTTATTACATGATCAAAAATGTTTTATAATGTTCATGAAAGCCAACTCATCTTATGATGTATCGCCCATTGGGGCATTGATGAGATCCCACAGAGGGATCACGATTATGATTATGACTATGTACAGTATATGTTCAGGTTGAGTTGGGTGTTTGAAGGAAAAGTTTTAAATTTTTATGCATGTTGTTGATCATGTATGGGATTAAACAGGTTTTCAGGTTGCATGTCAGGCTTGCTACGGGTCCCGGCGGTCTTAAGCCGATCTGGATCCTAGCGCCGGTAGCGGTCCGATTTTCGGGTCGTTACAGTTAATATTAGAAGATTTTGTTAAAGCTATTGATGAGTGGGAAATTCCTAAAGTAGATAAAGAACAAATTTACAAAATTTCAAAATTAAATATTTTTAAAACAAATTATGTGATAAAAACTGAAAAAGAGATTTTCAATTAAGTAAATCTTTTGAAAAAATAACTCTACTATCAGCAAAAACACTAAATCACAATAGAAGTAAAAAATACAAGTATATTTATATTGGATTAATTCAAGTAAGTATAAAACCTTTAACACGTGAGGGATTAAATACTAGTATTTTGGCAGTAGTAAGGGATGCAAATTTTTAAATTTTCAGGATTCTTTATTAGGATCTATTGAAACAAGTCTAAGTGAAAGACCAATATCTTTTGAAGTATATCCAAATATGACAATCTCATTAAATGATTTAAATAATTTAGAAAGCATTGTTTTAGAAATAAAAACCCATAATTATAAAATATGACAATCTCATTAAATGATTTAAATAATTTAGAAAGCATTGTTTTAGAAATAAAAACCCATAATTATAAAATGAAACAATGGTCTATCCCAATAGCAATAATATATAAAATATATTATAAAGCTATGAATTCGGCATTTGAAACTAAATATAAATTGCAACCTAAAATGGGGGAAACAAGATTTTTACAAACAGATCTAACTAAAAGAAATACAGTAATTCCTAAAACAATTCAATGGAAGGATATAACATTGCCAGATGAATGGATCTTAGAAAGTATAGTACCTCCACCAGAACAAGAAAAGGTAAAACCAAATACAAATTTAAGTAAAATTGAACAATTTGAAGATGGAAAAGTCTTACTAAAATTTAATAGAAGTATAAATAGCAGGTATACAGGATCATCATCCTCAGTAGTAACATAAGATATAAGAAGAGAGTCAAATATACCATCAGTAATATATGCAACATATAAAGAAAATGAACCTAAACCTATAATCTAAACTTTAGTAAAACTTAGATTTTCAATATCGGATATTCCAGAATTAAGTAAATACCTTAAAATGAAAGAAGTAGATTATAGTTCTTCAGTTCCACAGGCAGTATATAATCCAGTAGAAAATTATATAAACTAGTAAGCTGAACTAACAACTTCACCGCCATCCTCGCCGTCGGCATCTGCCATAACGGAAAACATAAATAAAATAAATAGAGAATTAAATGTAATTAGTAAAGAAAATATTGAAAAGAAATTTATCAAAGAAATAATAAAAACAAAAAATTTAAGTAAATTAAATAAAATAGTTAAAGAAAATAATTTTGAAGAATTAAAAGAAAAATACTTTGAATATATTAAAAATAACGAAGAAATAAAATTTTTTAAGTGGTTTAAATTATATAAAACAAAAAATTTTAACCTGATAACAGTAAGAGACAAAAGACCAGAATGGATAATAAATAATACAGTAATCCAAAGTGAATTTCCACCCAAAACAATAAGTAAAATATTACATGGGGATAAGAAAATAATATGTGCACCTTATAAAATAGCTAAAGAAAACAATACAGATAAAAAGATAATAGAACAAAATAATTTTAGTAATGCAAGTCTAATATGCATAGGAACTCAATTAAAAAAGGTGGAAAATCTTTTAAAAAATAAACAGGTAGAAGAAAAAGAAGAAATAAAACCAAAAATAAAGTCACACATCTTTAAGCCATATTAAGTATCTAGCTCAAATCAAAAGGAATTAAAAAATAAAAATGAATTCTTACAAACTCTAAAAGAGCAGTTAAGTAGAATAGAAACGTCAGAATCTAGTAAAAATGTAGCACCAGAAACACTATAGTCAAGAAATATAAATGTAATAAAAGAAGAAGAATCACAAACCGAAACAGAACAAAGTCAACCAGGATCAGAAGATGCAAAACAATTTGAAATAAATCCTATATTACACAAAGAAATAGTTAGTAGAGCACCAGATTTAGGAATATTAGATAAACCAAATATTACTTCTCAATTTAAATATAATGCTTCAACAGTATATGAATGAAATATAGATGGACTATCTGAATACAATATTTTAAGTATATTACATCAAATGACGATGGTAGCTAATGCATATAAAACTCAGTCAATTGCTTTAGATAGGGCAATTGCTGAAATAATTATAGCACAATTTACAGGTCAATTAAAAGGCTGGTGGAATTATCATTTAACTGATCAAGAATAAATAGACATATTAAATTCAATTCAAATAAATAGTCAAGGAGACCCGATATATAATAAGAATGGAAAAACTATCCAAGATGCAGTATCAACATTAATTTTAATAATTTCCTTACATTTTATAGGAGATCCATCACATTTAAAAGATAAAAATACTGAGTTATTAAGTAATTTAAAATGTAAAAAATTGAGTGATTTTCAGTATTATAATACTACATTTTTTACTAGGCTAATGTTAAGAGAAGATTTAAATCAAGATTTTTGGAAAGAGAAATTTTTAGCAGGACTTCCTTATTTCCTAGGAGAGAAAGTATGAAATAATATAAAACAACAATTTGGAAACCCAATACCTTATAGTAAAATGACATATGGACAAATGATAAGTATAATTCAAAATAAAGGTTTACTTTTTTGCCGTGATCTAAAATTACAAAGAACTTTAAAATATGAAATGCATAAAACTAAACAAGAACTATGATCTTTTTGTAAACAGTTTGATTTTGAAATAGGTCAAAATAAAAGTTGTAATGGTCAATGTTCAAAATTGCAACCAAGAAAGCAATATAAGAACCAACATTATAAAAAAAGATATATAGCAAAACCTAATAAAGAAGAATATTATAAAAGGAAAAATTATAAACCTTATAGAAAATATAGAAAGAATGCACAAACAAGTAAAACCCAAGTTAAGAAATCATTTAAGGATTTAATATGTTATAATTGTGGAAAAAAATGATATACATCTAAATTTTGTAAATTTAATAAAAAACTAAAATTAAGTTTAGATGAAGAAGTCATAAATAAAATTCAAGAATTATATATAAATTCATAAACTTCAGGATCAGATATAATGGAAAGTGAAAATCAAGTGGATGAATTACAAACTAGTTCGTCAGAAAAATCAATAAGTATTTTAACTAAAGAACAAAGTTCCTTATTAGAATTAATAAATAATATTGAAGACAGTAGTACTAAAGAAAAATTTCTTAAAAAATTAATTAAAAACTTTGATGAAGCAGAAGAATTTGACCACAATATCTCTAAAATAAATAAACAAACGTATGATTTAACTAAAATATTAAATAAAAATAAATAATTAAAAGAAAAAACATCTATAGAAGATTTGAATAAAGACACAAGAATAATAAAAGCAGAAGTAAAATAATTAAATAATCAACTTCAAAAAGATGCAAAAAGGATAAAATTATTAGAAGAACAATTAATTTCTAAATCATCTTCTTCATCCGAAAGAGAAGTAGGGTGGAGGATGAGAGAAATATTACAAGAAGGTAATATGATTGTGTGCCTTCACAAGGGGAAAGGCTCCCTATTTAAAGAAAATTTTTGAATCTTTTTACTGTTTTCATGTGTTTAGATGAGGACGAAACTTTTACTGCTCATGAATAGTTTGTCTGCCATCGAATTTTTACTGTTTTTGTCTTTACCCTGAGTCTGAAGATGAGGACGAAGAGGTGTCCTTCTTTTTCTTTCATTTTTTCTTTAGCTTTTCTTTCTTTTCTTTTTCTTTTTTCTTTTTTCTTTTTTTTTTTTTATCTTTCTGTCTTGCTCTTTATTTTGATAGCTAGAAGTATTCCATAGCAGTCATCTTCAATGTTGTCACAATAGGAAGATGTCGGATTTTTACTGGAGAATGACGTACTGGATGACGTTGTCGACTTCGATTCTGAACTGGACTGTTTTTTTATTTTTCCTTCTGCTGAGTGCTTTCCTTGATGAATCTTTATTGGAGGATTTAATTTCTTCTTGCTTTAGTTTTTCATTCTTTACTGATTCTCCTGAGCCAAGATGATTAAATATTTGCTGGCAAATCATCTTATATTCTTCAGGAGTTTTAGCTACTGCAAGTAATGCTTGGCACTGAGCCTTCTGTGCTCCAAATGAAGGTTGTTCTTGCAGAGTTAATTTATTAGCATAAGAGACAGTAGGAAACTGAGCTCTTTTGATGATCCAATTTTTTACAACAATTTCTGTGGTGGTATTTTTGAATGATTCTAACCATTTTATTTTATACTTTCTTACTATAACTGGAATATTGGATCCTGTCATATACTAGAAATCAAAAAACCATTGATATATCCAAGGAATAAAAAATTGCATACAAAAATACATTAAAGAAGGAATATACATCTTACTCTGAGCTAGTTTATAATTAGTTTTAAAATACTGATATATTTGAAGTACTTCTGGTGATAAAATTTCATCAGTAATACCTCTATATTGCCACCATCTTAAAAACCAGTTGAGAAATCTGGTGGTTGTTTTAATACTATGTTGATCAAAATATATTAACCACGAGTGAGTAGTGGCAAATACTAATAGAGATTATAAAACAGAGATTACCAAGACACAAAGGATTTAAAAAATAGTGGCTTCCAAGATCATAGCCAGGTCCGGATCTCAAGATCATAGCCAAATAATAACAGTAATTAACATAAAATTTTTAAATAAAACAGAGATTACCAAGACACAAAGGATTTAAAAAAATAGTGTCTTCCAAGATCATAGCCAGATTCGGCTCTCAAGATCATAGCCAAATAATAACAGTAATCAACATAAAATTTTTATATGGTTTAGGGTTCCTGCAACTTTAACCTGAGATCCCCAGAATTAAGTCTGATTGTGGAGGGAGAAGAGAAAGGTGCCGTCAACACGGACTTACAATGTATATAAAATTTAAGAAACTTACTGTATTAATAAAACTTGAGAATATTTATAGAACTTCTGAAGGGTTTTTAGAGTTTGATTTAAATTTTATGAATGCTCTGAAAGAGCTTTAGGAGTAGAGCTTGAACTGTATTTTATTTCTTTCTGTTTATTTTTCTTTCGCCCCATTGTTCTGTATAAATTCTCTAGTCAGAAAATCTGGTATATTGTTATTACTTCCTTTAATATACTCAATATCAAAATAAAAAATACTTAAAAGTGCTTGTCATCTAGCAAAAATTTGTTTAGAAGTAAATTTTTGACATCTTTCTTTAAAACATTTTTTGCTGATTTACAATCAATTTTGACTAGAAATTTTTTATTTAACAAATCAGATTGAAATTTATTTATACATATTACTATACTCAAAATTTCCTTTTTAATGGTTGAATAATTTATTTGGGCTGAATTCCAATGTCCTGAAGTGAACTGAATTATTCTTTCTTTATTATCTATCATTTGTTTTAAAATTCCCCCATATCATATATCCGAAGCATCTGTTTCTATAATTTTAAATGTTGTTGGATTAGGAATATATAAATATGGAATCTCTTTTACTAATGATTTAATATGTCTTATGATGCTGGTATGTTTATTAGTCCATGGTCCTGGATTTTTCTTTAACCTGCCATGAAGTGGTTTTATCATCTTGTTTAGATTTGGATAAAAATCAATAATATAATTTAGACATCCAAGGAACTTTTGTAATTGAGTTTTATTTGTTATTTCATCGGAAAATTTATCTCCAAATACCATTGTTACTTTCAATTGGTTGAATTATTCCTTATTCAATATAATGACCTAGAAATCTGATTCTAATCTCAAATAAATGCATTTTAGTTTTACTTAACGCTAAACCATTCTTCTTTATAATCATACAAAATATTTTTAGATGTTTAAAATGTTCTTCAATAGTTTGACTGAATATTAAAACATCGTCAATATAAACAATACAAAATCTTGAAAATAGATTAAAAATATTATTCATAATTCTTTGAAATTTTGATGGTGCATTTTTTAAACCAAAAGGCATTACATTCCATTCATATTGTCCAAACGGAACAGTAAATGCAGTTTTATAACGATCTTTAGGATGTATTTGAATTTGCCAATAATTTGATTTCATATCAAATTTACTAAAAATATTAGCATTAAATAATTTATTTAGAAGATCCTTTTTATTTGGGATTGGGTACCTAATCCATTTTAGTGCTTTATTTAATAGTTTATAATTTATAACTAATCTAGACGTTCCTCTTTCAATTTCTGCATTTTTATTGACATAAAAAGCTGCATATGACCAATGGCTTCTTGATTTACTTATTAATTTCTTATCTTCAAGGCTTTTAATTTCTTTTTTACAATATTCCATTAAATCTGGTTTCATTTGAATTGGTCTAGTCTTAGTTGATATCATCTTTTCATCAAAATTTTCTTCATACGGTAAATCTACTATATGTTGTTTTCTATTCTTCTGAACATAATTCCTTTTCCATATAATTTTTTAAACTTTATATTTTAGCTTTTACAATGTTTTATTCTAATTGATTTTTTATTCTATTTAAATATACATTATTCTTTAAGTCTCTTAGATCTTCTGTTTTAGATTTTATTATTGAATTTATTTCCATTGCTCTAATGGAATGCACTTTTATTAGATTTAAATTTTTTCTTTTAGGCTTCTCTGTAAATACTAATTTTATTGTTTTATTTTTTATTTTAAACTTTATAGAATCATCTTTTACTGAATAAGGTGTTATAAGATTTATAAATAGTGTTTCTAATATTACCATGTGATTTATTTATTGAGATAATAAGAATACAGTTTTTATTTCTAAATCTTGATTTACTATTATTGCCTCCGTCTTTCCTAAAATATTTAAATGATTCAGAAATATTTAGCCAAATAATAGTAATATAAAATTATCATCTACTTCTTTACTATCTAATTGACTTATTTCATTTTGTTCATCCTCTTCTTCTCTTTCGGATGAAGAAGATGATTCAGAAATTAATTGTTCTTCTAATAATTTTATCCTTTTTGCATCTTTTTGAAGTTGATTCTTTAATTCTTTCACTTCTGCTTTTATTATTCTTATTTCTTTATTCAAATCTTCTATAGATATTTTTTCTTATAATTGTTTATTTTTACTTAATATTTTAGTTAAATCATACGTTTATTTATTTATTTTAGGAATATTATGATCAAATTCTTCTGCTTCATCAAAACTTTTAATTAATTTTTTACGAAATTTTTCTTTAGTACTACTATCTTCAATATTATTTATTAATTCTAATAAAAAATTCTGTTCTTTAGTTAAAACACTTATTGATTTTTCTGATGAACTAGTTTATAATTCATCCACTTAATCACTTTCCATTATATCCGATCTTGAAGTTTCTGAATCTATATATAATTCTTGAATTTTATTTATGACTTCTTCATCTAGACTTAATTCATTTAGTTTTTTATTAAACTTATAAAATTTAGATGTATATCCTTTCTTTCCACAATTATAACATGTTAAATCCTTAAATGATTTCTTAACTTGAGTTTTACTTGTTTGTGCATTCTTTCTATATTTTTATAAGGTTTATAATTTTTCTTTTTATAATATTCTTCTTTATTAGGTTTTGCTATATATCCTTTTTTGTAATATTTGTTCTTCTTATAATGCTTTCTTGGTTGCAATTTTGAACATTGACCATTGCAACTCTTATTTTGACCTATTCCATAATCAAACTGTTTACAAAAAGATCCTAATTCTTATTTAGTTTTATGCATTTCATATTTTAAAGTTTTTTATAATTTTAGATCGTGGCAAATTTGTAAACCTTTCTTTTGAATTATACTTATCAATTGTTCATATGTCATTTTATTATAAGGTATTGGGTTTTCAAATTGTTGTTTTATATTATTTCGTACTTTCTCTCTTAGAAAATGAGGAAGTCCTGTTAAAAATTTCTCTTTCCAAAAATCTTGATTTGAATCTTCTCTACCTTTTAAATTTTAACATTTTAAATAAAAAGAAGTTTTTTAAAAGAATAACTAAATTATATAGAGTTGAATTTTAAAAAATTTAAATTTAACTCATAAAAATATATGTACGTTTGTATGTATTTTCTCATAATAATAATTTCAATTTATTTAATAAGATCGTTTATGAATTTAAAAATAATTTAATTTTATAAATTTTAACAAGTGAAATACTATAAAATTTAAATTTGGTTCGTTTATTTATCGAGTCTAAAATTTAAATTTAAATTTGATTTTGATTCATTTAAAAATTAAGTTGAATTTAATTAAATTTTTATCAAATTAAATTTTAAATAATTTATAAATAGTTTGATTCAGTTTTTATACTCCTGTTGCTTTCTAAATATTAATCTTCCTTTGGATGCAAAGCATGGTGATTTGATGCTCAAGCTACTTTCTCAAAGTTTTTGCTGCAAAGGTTACTAAAACGAGGTGTCTTGACTCTCCTAATATGTTAAAAATAATAAAATAAAAATTAAATAAAAATCTAATATCTTCCTTTTATCCTAATTAAATTTAAAAAAAATAGATTTGAATTTAGATATATATTGTGATAAGATTCTTTATTTAATTCTTATTTTATTAATTATTTTTAACTATAAAATATTAAATTTAATAAACATATGAAATTAATTTATACAAAATTATAAATATTTATTTATAATTATAATATTAAAGGATTAATTTATAAGAATGTATAGTTGAATTATAATTAAAGAGACTATTTTATTATAAAATAAAACTTTATAATTAAATTTAATAAATATATAAATTAAATTATATATTTTATAACATTTTAAAAATTAAATATAATTTATCCTAATAAAAATTATTTTTAATTAATTTTTAAATGATATATAAATATTTATTAACTGTATTAAAAAAAATTACTCAGCTAATAGAGTAAAATTACTTGATCTTTTTTATCACAAATTAAATTACTATTTAAAAGAAAAGTTACCAAAATATATAATTTTTTGTAATTATCCTTTTTATTTCATGCCACCAAGAACATAATCAATTTCATGATTCAGCCAGCATTTGTACACTAATCAATTCTACAGTAAAATTTTAAGACAAATTCTTGACTATTGAGAAATTTCAAGTAATTAAAATAATAAAATTTACAGAAAAATTACAACAAAATAACATAATTCTCAAATTTTCTAGGACTGCATGTATGGCTACCAGGTCAGGGATATGGGTAGGGGTGAGCAGTATTCGGTTCAAACTAAAAAAATCGATCGAATCGATTTAAAAATTTAGTTCGGTTTTTGATACTTTTTGGTTTGGTTCAGTTTTTAATTTCAGAAATTTCGATTATTTCGATTCGATTTTAATCAGAAAAAAAAACTAAAAAAATCGAATCAAATCGATTAGTGATAATAATATATTTTTTCAATAATATAGAGAAATTAAATCATACTAAAATTAAATATTTTAATTAAATTTTAAAATATTAAAAATAAAGTGTAAAAAATAAAAAAAATTATTAAAAATCGAAACCGTTCAAATCGAACCGAATCAAATCGAATCAGACCGGTTCAATTCGATTTGATTTCTAATCAAAATCAGTTCGGTTTTCATAAACACTAAAATTTTAATTTTTAATTTATTCAATTCGGTTCGATTTTGAACCGAACCGACTGAGTGCTCACCCCTACATATGGGTCAAGTTGTTTATGGGTCTTTAGGATTGTTTGTTTTCTTGGACTTTTATTTTTTAGGCTCTAAGATCTTGGGTTCTATTGTAGTTTTTCTTTAAAGGCCTTGGCCTTTTTTGTATATCCTTATAGGCTTGGGCCTTTTTTATATATTTATAATATTTTCTTTAATTTATTTTCCATAAATAAAAGCTTGAAGAATTCCATGATAAAAGGCAAATAAAGAAGAAGAAACTTAAGGGAGATACGTACTACACGGCTTGTCCTTAGCAGCTGCTATACATCTGACTGACACACACCTCTGTTTCCCTTCCTCGCACCGCCCACTCACTTTCCTTCCCCGTCTTTCCCCTTTCATCATTAACTCATCATTGCCTTCTCTCTCCCTCCCTCATTCATTTCACCCTCATTCTTTTCCCTCCATCCCCACTTCTATTATTATTATTATTATTATTATTCAAAATTTCGTTGTTATCTCTTCCTTGGAGCTTTGATTTTTCTGTTATTTTTTCTGGAAGGAAAGGAAAGGAAAGGTATCCAAACACTGAAACACAAACAGTGACAGAACGTAGACTGCATTAAATTGCTGCACGTGGTACTCGTTTTCCCCCCCCACCACTCGGCATACTACATGGGCGAATCTTCACCGTCCGATCTGTGCGCGTGAGTTCCGATGAACAATAAAGCCTAACCTCCGAGTTTGATCTCCTCCAACTTCAAGCGTAACCGGCAGTAGAAGGTGATGAAGTCTAAATGACTGGCAGTAGCAAGTAATAGAAGGGCAGGGGTGGTGAGCTGGAGATCGAACAACACGATTCTTGCGGGTGCGTACGGTGCTTACAGTTGAAGTTAGCTTTTTAGTAGATGATCAGTTTCAATAAATGCACAATTAATGGACCTGCTCCCTCTCTTCCACTTTATCTCACAACGCGTGAGCCTCAATCTCTTGTTGAAACTGACTCTCATGTTTTTAGTAATCAAAATAATACATCCCATATCAGCCTAATTACATTCTTTAGGACTTAACGTTAATAAAAAAATGACGTCATATTTTTTAAACCGAAAATTAAGAATTAAATAGTGAAAATATCTTTAATTTATTCAGATATATTTATTATCATATATTTAATATTAAACATTTATCACTAAATTATATTTACAATTACTTTGTATTTATAATTTTAATATAATTGAAATATTTATTATTTAATTATTATTAAAATATATTGAATGAGTCAATTTAATTTAAAAAAATAACTAGCTAAGTCACCTACTAAATTTTAGTGAGGTGTCCTAATTTCCATGGTGAGAGTATCAACATATCATGCCACATCGTAGTTCAGATTTATTTAATAATTTTCCGTTACCCTTTCTCTTTATAAACCAAGAGGGCTAGGGTTTTTTCAAGTCTGCTCTCTCTCTCTCTCTCTCTCTCACCTAGACGGATTAGGGTTCTAAGGATTGTAGCAGAAAGAGTAGAAACTCATTAATGGTTGTTTTTGAAGGGAATGTTGGCTGGCTCTAGGCATTCACAAGTGTGGGAGAAGAAATCGATCAGAAGCAGTGGAAGCTTTGGACCAGGCTTCATTCCCCTCAATATAATTACCATCTTCTTCTTCTTTTTCTTGGATCGTATGTCTGATATTTGATGATGAGAGGCTAAGGTTGATGGGAATGTTGTTTGGCTCGAGGCGATATAGGTTTGATCTTTTATCTTTGACTTCTGGGATTATTTTTTCTCGTGAAAATTCAAAGATATATATATATAGCCCTATGTAATCTCGGACCAGGCTTCATTCCCGTCAACCAACCCTTTCTCGATTTCTGATCTGAAAAATCTCTCCTTCCCCTCCAAGAAAATGATGATATGTTTCATTTTCAGTTGATGGTAAGCTCTCTCTCTCTCTCTCTCTCTCTCTCTCTCTCTCTCTTAGGGTTTGATTCTGTCTCTTTCTCACTGGAGAAGTCTCTGTGGATGGACTTTGCATGGAGTCATTTTCTGAACCACTTGTCAAATATGCTAACAAACAAGACCAGAAGTTACCTCTGACAGATTTCTGCTTTACCTTTTTGGGTTGACCGTGATTTCTTCATTTCTTTCTTTCACTTTTCACAACATTCACAGAAAAAAAAAAGGACAGAAAATTTGGGAAAAGATAGAGAAGCTGTGATTTGGGATTGAAAGGTAATGATTTCATTCTGTTTCTTGATTAATAACAATATCTACTTCAATCTTTCCTAAGAGAGGTGTCTCTGTCTTGCTCATAAGAGGTTGAACGATAGATTTTACTGTAAAAAGTGGGAAAAGTTCTTTGAAACCCCACCCAAAAAAAAAAAAAAATCTTGAAACATTGTGAACTATCAGTATAGTTTTTCTAAAATTTTGTAATTTGTGAAAAAGATACCTATATTTGTAGGGTGTTTGTTTCTTCTTAGCTTCTAATTATTACCTAATTATTCCCACTCCACTTCATAATCTCTCACATCAAAAAGGCACCTTTCCCCACACAATACCATTTTTTTATAAAAAATTTATAAAATATTATAATAAATTTATAATTATATCTAATAAAAAAAAAGATTATGTAAATCTTATGTTTTAAAATTTTTACATTTAAATACCCATTTAATTTAAAAAAAATTATTTAAATCATATTTATATAATTTTTATACAGACCCATTTAGATACCCATATGTTAAATTTAGTTAAGTTTTATTTTTTTAATTTAATGGAATTGTAATCTTCTTTAAAAATATGAATTTCTGAGATTAAACCTATGTTTAATATCCAAATGAAGCAAGGCATATTGATAGCTTTGCTTATTACCAAAATAAAAGGATTTGAGAAAACTAATTAATGGGGTTGCAACTCCTTTGTGTATACGTCAGGTAACTGAACCACATAAATTTTCTTTGTTTCTTTTGCTGTAATTAATTTCCTTGTCTCTTTAGAGCAGAATTTCCTGAAATGGGGTGAAATTTGTAACTGATGAAGTTAATGTCACTTGTCTTTGGCCATCAACAGACATTCAAGCTGATGAGACTTGTGAAATTCAACTACATATGGTTCAAAAATACGTATTAAATGCAAAAGAAAAAAAAGAATTACACTTTTTTTTTCATTGGTATTGGCATCCATGTTGGAGTTTTCAAAGGAGCATCTTTTTTATGATTTCTAAGAGTATTATATATATGCAAATATTCTTTTTTAATTTTAATTTTTGTTTTTTAATTACTGTCATGTGTCTAATGCTTGTAGTCATTAGATTCTATGGTATGAATTTATTACATAGATACTTACATCTGTTATGAATTTCAATTGTAATTATATAATTAATGAATCTAAAACAATTGGTCTGATTTCTCCTCTACTTCTCTTGATGACATAATGTACTACCTGTCCCTCAAAAACCGTCGTTTTAGTTTTTTTTAAAAAAATTATTTATCCCATTAAGAATTTTAAAAATAATATTAATTTTTACTTTTTATAAATATATTTTTTACTAATTTTTAAATGATTTAATGTTGATATATAAAAAATATATATAGAAATACATGTGATTGTATGTGTACCGTATAATTATTGAGTTACTAACTCTGACGGAAATTTAAACTTAAAAATTCATAATCTTGATGAAACTAGTTTTAATTTAGTAGTGTTTTATATACTCTACAGTTGATTAGGTCTTCAAAGGGTGTAGTACAGTTTGTGCTACTCATATATGAGAAGCTGATCTTGTGGCTGCCTTCTTAAGAGAAAGAATAGTTTAGTCAGCTGTGATGATCATGTTTTATATGAATGGTACTCGCTTCCCCCTAGTGCGGTGCCTTCTCTTTCTGTGTAAAATACGTTCAACCAGTTTCCACACGCCCGATCACAAACACAGATCCCGAAAACCAGGCTCTATAGCCTGAGGTCCTGACTAAAGGAATCCCGTCTATGCCAAAAAAGAAGGTAAAGTGCCCAATTCTCACATTTCAATTGACGTTGACGAAGGAAAATGACTTGATACCAATTTGACCAGGTTCCATTAGGGAACGCTGTGGTGATCATGTTGTCTATGAGTGGTTAGATCATAAATAATGGCAAGAAGAGTGTTTGCATTCGTCCGTGGGCAACTTGGATTTACATATTGATTCATATGAATCCCATTTTCATACTAAATGTTAAATTCATGTTGGAGTCTCCACTTTCTCAATTCCAAAAATGGAGTTTAACACAAGTCTTTTGGCCATCAAAGGCAATATTCAGTTTCCCATGATGGGCATAAGAATGAGGCCCTCCTTATGTACAAACAAATGAGATGAAATCAGAAGGATTCCAGGTTAGCCACAAAACCCTTGTGGCTGCTATAAGAGCATCTCTAATATTATATGGCCCTTTTGGTCCCTTGTGGTAGTTTTTGGAGGAGATGCATCAGAAAAATATTTGCTCATTAAAAATTTGAGGCTTCTCTATACTTGCTAAACAAGGTCCTAAATATTCATAGAAAATAGCAAGCTTGAATTTACTGATCATGCAATGCAGATGATACTCTCTTCACTTCTATCTCAAGTCGATAAGAGTTAGTTTAATGACACTAAAATCATGAGTTCGAGTTTCGAACAAAAACAAATTGAAAGTTCAATTATGAATGACAAAGCTCATCAGTATTCTAATTATAGCATTATCTGCATAAATTCCATTGGCTGAATATTACTATACTAATGGAAAGATGGATACATTTATTTGTTGGCGATCTCATTTACAAACAAATGATTGTCAAAGAATTTCGTATTGAAGCAAGCACCGAAAGAGAACATATAAAATTTTCATTTGTAATGTCAAAAAGCTAAAAAGAATTGGGGGGGGGGGGGGACTCTTACTGAATTAGAGGGGCAAGAAGGATGAAGCAGCATATAAAAGCCAAAACTTTTTTATGGTTGCTCGGGGAAAACTCTCTGTAAGAACTTGAGGAAACGATCTGCATACAACTTGGGTTCAACCGCGGAAATAGACAGAGGGTCAAACTTCAACGACTTGCATGCATGCTCAGCTTTCTTTCTCATATTGTATTCTTGCAATATATCAATTATTCCCATGTAGAGGACAACATCATATACCTCAAAAAGTTCAACCTCCATAGAATCAACCTCCTCCACAAGTTTGCGACTGGCTTGTGCGGGCATGTTTACACCTAACTGAACTCGTAACCTGAGTATATTGCCATTCATTAGCATTTAAAAGAATCCTGCTAGTTTATCTGAAAATTAAAAATGAATCCTGCTAGATCACACAGCTTAAACATCTACATCTGTACACTACCAATATTTGAAAATGGTAGAAACTTAGTACAGCTTCAATGTGCAGAAATCAGTTAGATTAAATAATAAAAGAAATCTAATCTGTGAAGAAATTGCTTGGGTTGATACATAGAGAACAGAAGGAGGTCAGAAGATCATGGTTTGTAATTCAAAGAGTTCAAGGTCCCATATGTAAACTAGTTCGGTCAAGCACACAGGAAAAAGAAAAAATACTTGAAGCCTGGAGAGGTTAATCCAGGTCAAAAATTTCCACTCCTAGTCCTATAAGTTGTAAGTTTCTCGATTTGCTTTGTGGAATTAAAACTAAATAAACTTACCTTCCAGTGCCGGGCAATAAGAGATCAACTTCCTTTGCACCAAGAGAATATGCTCTCAATGTATTTCCCCTTATGTGAGGACCAGGTGCAGTGTTGACGGAGCTTGGTTCATGAGTAACAAGGAGCAAGCCTGTTGGTGGAATCAAGGGCTCCCCGTGTGAACTTATACCTATTGAAAGCAGGATACAAATTACATGCAATTCAAAGAAAATTCAACTTTGGAGTAAATTAAGGTCAGAATACCACACCATCTAGATTTTTCATACAAGAGTACACATGTGAACAGAAATCCATATCTCCAAGAAAAAAGCTAATAAGTATGCCTTAAATGAAATATCCAAATTTTAATTACAAAATGGAAATCTATCAAAAGCCAAACTGATGACCTTTGCAATATTAAATAATTCCATTGTGAAAAAGAAAGAAAAAGGATATCAACTAGCACATGTTTGATTATGAAACAATGTAGAAAAGATCAAGTTTCACAGAGCTACAGTGACACAATATTGCTGAAACATATACTCTTCAAATGCAAATCTCCAAAACAGGACCAAAGACATTTCTCTTATCGTCCATTTAGGACTAACTGGCCCCAATTGGCCTTCGACTCCATTTTAAATTGAATTCTCAGGCTCATGCCGCAGGGCCAAGGTGGTGAGATGACGAGAGAGCATTTCTCAATTTCATTATCTATTCTGGGTATATGGTTTGGATAAATTAATTTCAGATACAGAAAGAATTTTCTAAAAATTATTGCACCTTCCTTTTTCTGTCACCTGTAAAACAATGAGAAGAAGTCTAAACTTATCAGTTACCAGCATAATCTACAGTTTTCAATAAGTCAATAAATAATTCACATTACATTACTATCCAATTTCCACACACAGCATGCAATAGAGAGAGACATTAGACAATATTAGCATGTGATGTCATTTCCCTTGGATTTTAATTTGAGGCAAAGTTTAGATCAAATTGGTTGTCACTCAACATGTTCTCGATACCACACTGTGCTTTATGATATTAATATAACCAAATCCACATGAGAAAAATTAGTTCATTAACTTGGTGCCTCCTATGGGTGGCATTTAAGGCAGTTAAAACCATTATAATACAGAATTATATGAATGCCCATAAAGGAGATTTCAGAAACCAAGACGGACAGTTTAGCAGGTAATGAATCATCCAAAGCGACCAAATTTCAACAGCTTTTCGAGGCAGTCACTGAAACTCAGCTATTTAAATAAAAAGTAAATAAGTTGATGAAAAAAATTGTTTGTACTGGAAGAGACACCTACCATCACCAGAAGTTGAACTCTCATGATTGGCTATAGCACCAGTAGATTCTAGTAATGCCTTCAATTGTTCAGGTGCTCTAAAATGTAAACCCAGGAGAAGGCTATAATCAATGATTTGTTGAGATTGTAAGAACATGCAGTCTTCAGAAAGTTGTCTGCACAAAGAGGATAAGTTTTCTACATATAATTAGATGGTGAATGGACCTGAGCAAACAAGCAATACAAAGGGGAATGAGCTATTTTTATGTATTCATTTGGTTGCATATTAAGCTGTAACCCATATCAATTTCATTAGAAGAGCTATAATTGAATAATCATAAAGCTTCAAGGTGAGCAAGAAAAGGAATGTATGAAAACAAAAAATAAAGAGAAAGTCATCTTTCAGTTCCATCTCAACCTTAAATCTATCTTCTACCTCCTGCAGTATCTACAACGGAAATGAGATGACAAACCTAATATAAACACTTCTGTCCAAAATCCAAATCCACATATGAAGAGTTACAGGATTTACACAATAAAGCTAGTAATCTTTGATGCACATGTCAAATAGCTTGTCGAGTCTTATATTCCAGTCTAGTGTGCAAACTGACACTGCAAGAAGTGATTCTTCAGATGTGGCTAACATTAGCTATGTTTTCGCAGAGTGTTAAAGTTGAGGCCTTTGCTAATTTGGTTCTTTCTCCAGGACAACCATAAAATAATATAGCAAAAAATCAATGCCTGAAGAGTGCAAACCAAAAAGAGTGATATCAATGTCTAAACAGTGGACAAGTTACTGGGTGTTATGTCACTAAACAGAAGATATGAGACAGCCTTATGAGGAGAGGCAAGGTAAGGATTATTCCCTTTCACGTAATTAAGTTTTAATCTGATCACTGTACGGTTTGAGCCTCAAATAACAGCACAACCCAAACCTGAGTTAAATTCCCAATAGAAATGTATCTTAATATCCAGAAGAGAGATAAGATATGGAATTGATGGGTAAACGTGGTATCAGTATTTCAGGAAATTTCTTCTCCAAGCAGTGTATTCCACTAGCTTATTTCAGCATTTCTGACTCAAAATAAGTAGGAATATATAAGTAGCAGGCACCAAATATAGCATTCAAATAGATATGATTGTACATTATTGAAGAAACAATGACAAAATAGAGTAAACCGAACTAGATACATATTAAAGAACCAAAAGTTAAGACAATAGAGCAAATGAATGCAGGGAGGGAGTATCAGCTCAGTTATCAAAATCAAACTCTACTAAATTACATGCCCCCTCAATTCTCAAATTCCTAACTCAGGTCACCAGGGGATATTTTCTACGATTCTACTTAAACATTCGAGCAGAAGCCTGTACCAAAGCCTATGCATTATGATTTATCAATTAATTTTTTATTTTGCAGAAAAAAGGGAAGGGCAGCTTACTTGAAGAGGGACTCTCGCAACATTTTGTCCATATGGAAGTCGTATTTTAGATCACAATCTTTTAATGTGGTATTCTCTCTAATTTTATCTTTATCTGTCTTTCTTCCTTGAGTTGACCCCTTCAAATCATAACGTTGATGAATTCTTAATTCTGTGCAAAACATATTCCCCATGACCACAAAGCGCACCTATAACAGAAAAAAAAGGGGACAAAAACCATTAATCATAAGCTGGATGCACAACAGGAAATTATGTAGGGCAATAAGACATTTGCAGTACCTTTCTTCCACCTCTTAGTTTTATGCGATGGACCCCAAAAAACTTTGTTATTAGAGTATTTTCATGCTTTCCTACATGACGGTAATAGTCGGGCAGCATCTTGAGAAAAAACTACAGAGAGTAAAAGTCATGGATATCATTCATCTATCAACATCATTTTGTGAGAGCAGCATTGTACAAACAAGTACATTATTACAATAGGGATAAATGAATTAAAATCTTGTTTTGGAAAAATACAAATACATCAGGCATTGTTTTGCAAGAACTTTAAGGATGACTTTAAAATAGAAAAAAAGTGCACACAAAATACTTAATATGTGTTTCCAGTTAAATCTTATTTTCAATCACATGAAAGTATTCTATCAGATGCATAAATGAGAGTTCTCCAGAATAAGATGAATACCTGCAACAATAGTAAGCTATCACTTGCTAGAAAGTCTATGGCTATGCAGAATCAAACAGTAATTGGTCAGTGTCACCCTTGGTTTAACACGCATAGCATACAGTCAATTTAAAACCTCAAATAGAAGGAATGAGATCTACATGTTCTTCCTATAAGATTCTTTCAAGGACAACTACTAAGAAAAAGATACATAGGCAAACACGGATCAGAGCATCCTAAAACCAAAGTGAGCGGAATAATACTACAGTTACATGATGAAATAGTACGTCTATACAGATATCGTCAACTGCTAAGTCATTCAAATGAATAAATTGCCAAATAATGGAGCATAATTAAATTCATCAGCTAGTATTTAGCAAAAGGTTTCATAGGGTTCAAACCTTGAGTTCAGATTTCTTCAATGTTTTAATCACAAATCTATCATCAAGAGAAAGATAAAAGATACTGCCACTTTTCCCTGGAGATGAAAGCTCCCTCAGACCATCATCACCACAAATAGACATCATGTACTCAGCTGCATCTAACTTGAACATCTCCCTCAGATTCCTGCAATAACAATCCCACATGTGTCCAGAAAGTTCTTAACATCAGTAATGTACCCAAAACTACTGCAGCCCCAAGAACTGGCAAATGCAAGTTTCTAATTCTATATATGATCCAAAAATTCAAAATGCATATGTAATAATCATAATAATAATAACGACAACAACAACATAAACAACAACAAAAGCTCTTATAGCAACAGTATATTAACTACAACACAACAACAACAACATGGATGGACATTTAAATGCATTAATACATTTGCTTATCCAAGTTCTACTACATAATAAGATAGTCCAAGGACTGATAAAAGGAAGTGAAGGTTGACATTGTATGATAAACATCAGAAGATTTAATATCCTATTAGAATGTAGGAAGAAAATTAAAATTCCCATCCATCAATATGCCCATGGGCCTGACAACAGACAATGATAATAAAATATATTAGCAGCTTGCAGGGGCACCAAAATCTGTTAGGATGATACAGTTGATGAGAATAACAAATACAAGAATACTCGACTAGTAAAAAAGAAATTTCTTGGCACATTAAGTTGGAAACAATAAGCTTTCTGGATGATTGAAAAGGGCAGTCACTGACCCAGAAACAAATAAAAGAATGTTAAAAGTCATAAAAACTCCCCAAGTATATGTGCTGCCTATTCATAAATCAACAATCATACAACATGATCAATGGCCTTGAGGAGTCACATCAGAGGCTTCCTTGGAAAATGCAGGTAGGTCTTACAAGTCCTATGTCTGAATCTTAGGCATGGGAGTAGAAGATACTTGAAAGATTGCTACTTCCCAGCCCACAGTACAACACTTTATCAAGAGAGAGAGAGAGATTTGAAGAATGTCTTTGACAATGCAAAGATGTGAGGAAAAAAATCATGCCTCAATTTATTTCACATGATCATTAAAATAATCATCATTTTACTTTAATTCAAGATACCAGGTGGTTTGCCTGTCAATATTTATTTGCAGAGGTCATATAAAACAAGGAGATCACATGCATCAATTTGGGAAACATTCAATTGTTCCCCATAAGGACTCTCCTCCCATTTCTGATTAGAGCTCTGGCCACCTTGCCTAATTCAGGCAGTGCTTTGGACATCACACTCAAATTTCTATATATTATGTGAACTTGAACAAGGCTTTATTCAGTAGGAAGTAATTATGTTCTTAAAGGTGGCTGTGACTTGTGCAGCACTTTCTCAACCAGAAGATTTAGCATGTTTTTCCATCATTTTCTCCTGCCATACATTTGGGATCAAACTGAAAGACATGGAATTGTCTTCAACTAGCTGTTAACCAGAAGATTAAGATGTGTGCTATCTGACTTGGACCTTAATGTCGCTATCTTTTCATGAGCTAAGGAAATGGTTGCATAAGTTTGATGAATACCTGAAGACCATAGGGCAATAATCTTTCCAATAGAAGTCAATAGAATAGTGTGGAGGTGTGAACTGGGAGCCCTTTCTGGGAAAATACATTCTTATCCTAGCTCGATCTTCAAAATCAGAATGCCGAACTTCACGCATAGGCACTGGTGTGATCTTGCCAACAGTATACCTGTAAACTTCAAATGAGGTATTTTAAAATGCAGAAGTAAGTTGAGAAGAACATATCAGAAAGTGATATAACAAAGCCAAAAATCATGACAAAAAAGTATTAAATTAGTAAGCAAAAAGAAAGCAGGACTGCAAGTTTAAATCATATGATAATGGAATTTATTGAGAAAAAAATTGCTATTGCAGGTAAACCAAGTCACATTTCATGTGTTAAAGTTGCATCCTGAGAAAGAATAATAAACACCTGGCAAGCATGCAGTCTGAAAACAACCAAAATACTGATCTTTAAAGAAAGCATCAGTTGGAATAATATACTATGTAGGCATATGATATAATAAATCCACAGAGTCAAAAGCACACTAATTTGCTTGAATAACATAATTATTGTGCACAAAATGATCAAACAGTTCAAGTTCCCTTCAGCTCATTAAGTTTAGCTTATTTAGCAGCACATGCTAGACTCAGAATTCAGGAGAAAGACACATCACATATCCAATAATATCATCATGCACAGTGCAGCTATTTCTAACATAACGTGTTGATAAGTTCTCATGCATTTGGCATATTGTGGGCTTAAGAAAGTATTCCACGAAAGAGTAGAAAAAATTAAAAAAAAAAAAAATTCTTGGTGAGGGATTATCTTTTAAAGGTGAACTATTCAGCTGGAAGAGGAAAGGAAAAAACAGGGAAGGAAAGTGGGGTAAATTTGGTATGGGAGCAGGGACGCTGGAAGAGGGTGTTTATCCATGTACCTGATACCAAGTTGCAAATTCAGCATTAGATAATAGCTCTGATGGCCTTCAAAAAAGTTAACACACGACTTCTTTTTTGCCTCTTTCATCTGAAATTTATTTTTCTGTTTACTTTTGCGTAATGATTCTGTATTTCTGATTCTCTCTTTGATCAGAACTCCTTGCATGTATTCCCTTTCATAAACCACAGTACTTCTATCCTGCACCTCTCCTTCACCTTCATTAGAGGCACGCGAAAGCGCACATGATGGTTCACGACTTGCTAATTCTCTTGCAGAGTCACTTGGACTCCAATTCTCATCTAGTGAATTGGTTCTGCTTGATATTCGGCCAGAATTTCTCAACCTACTACTAATTGATATTTTCTCAGAAAAACTGTGTCCAAAACTTGGTCTTGCATTTGTAATCCCACCTTGCTCTGAATGTAATGATGAGCTCTCAGATAATGAACTTCTTCTACTGTCATCATAACCTAGAGAACTAGACCATCTCCTTAAAGATGGAAGTTTGGTTCCAGCAGGATAAAATGTTCCTTTCCCATCCTTTAGGCCCCTACTCCAGGTTCCAAAGTAAAATCCCCCATCTGCATACCTGTAAACTCCAGAACCATGTCTTAAACCGTTTAACCAGAATCCATCGAAAAGATCACCATTTACCCATTTCATAACCCCTCTTCCACACATTTTTCCACCTTTCCAATTCCCAATGTAAGTATTTCCACTGTTCCAAGAGTATCTACCACTACCCTCGTGCACGCCTTCCTTCCAAGAACCTTCATAAATATCTGAATTAGAATACTGCTTCCTTCCAAGACCATGCTGTATATTCATCCTCCAGGCTCCTCTGTACTCAGACCCATCAGATCCAGTAAACGTGCCAAATCCATGAAGGTATCCACCAGAAAACTCACCTTCATATTTTGATCCAGATGACCAAACTATATGTCCTTTTCCTGTCATTTTACCTTCTTCCCAATCACCCTCATAGACTGTTCCATCTGTCCATGTGTATTTTCCTTTGCCATGGGGCAGCACTCCCTTAAAATCACCAATATAAATATCTCCATTTGATAAGACCCTCTTATCAACCCTAGCAAGATAAAAAGTACCCTTGAACTTATACAAATCATATTTTGTTGTTTGTAAGGAATGAGAGAAAAATAAGAAAAAATCTGCTGATAAGAATAGTACCTTCCAGAATCTTCCATGTTTAGTAACTGCTGTAAGGCCACCATTTGCAACTTTGGCTCTGAAAACTACAATGAAATTAGTGATGTTTAAAAAATGTTAGTTTCAATATAATCTTGCAAATTTAACTATTAATATGTTTCATATCATATTGATATCATTTCAAGAAATTCATTCATATTCCAAATAAAGATACTAGCAGCCTGCCAGCAAGGGATGACCAAAAAGTGGAATCTTTACCAATGTCAAGTAGCTATCCTTATTAGAAAAAAAGGTCAGTTTGACATTGTTTGGAATTTCTTAGATCACAGCCCCAATTATTTACCAGATTCTATCCCAGAAAGCAAACTTGAAGCGGTTAGGTAGCAAAGACTACTTACGAATGTGTCTTGATTGCAAATAGCGAACTGCCAACCAATTGCAGCCAATACTTTACATTATCAGTTCCAACAGTTAATTGCTTGTATTTCAGCATTTGCATAACAAATTTCTTCTATTGAGCGCACTTTGACAGACGCTAGAAATTGGAACTAAAAATTTAAAGCCCCAATTAGCCAATTTTAACATTCATCCTTACAGCAGGTTAATGACTCAAATCAATTGTTGCTTCAAGCCAACCTCCAATCTAAGCTATAAATGAATTCTGAAGCTAATAGCAAAAGGGAAAAACCAATTACTATTATTATTCTAAAATATTAAGTAAATATCAAACTTGAGCTCCAAATAATGCAGACAAATCAAGTGTATAGAAATCCTAAGATCACCTGAAGCAAACAAGGTATTCAACCCTTCCTCCAAGCAAGTGAGCTGAAAGAAGAAGATAAATCCCTATTTTTCATGAACCCATCAGATACAAAAAACAAGAAAAGCTCCCAAAAATTTGTGGAGATGAAGATGGAATAAAAAGGGGGTGAGTCTATATCTTGTCCACTTGTGAAAATTCCTGCGCCTGCAGATCCTCTGTTGGAATTGACACTTCACCTCTATTTCCCTTTCCGCCCTGTAACATTTTCCCCCTCTCTCTCATAAAAATTCTTTGATTTTCTTTTTTTGATTTGCAAATAATCTCTCAAACTGTTATTTGCCCATGCATGAAGTTCTCTCTTTCACTTTCACTTTCAACTGAAAAGACAAGAAGAGCATCAGCTGCTCTCAAGAATCTCGCCACGTTTCCTCTCCACAATAGAAAGATCCCACGTACCAGAGCTGGAGGTGAAAATCGGAAGGAAAGAACCTTTTGCAGGATATAGATGGCAGGGGAAAAAAAGAAAAATTAACCAAAAAAAAGAAATTCAATTTCATATGTAGACATCAAATACGTATTTCATTGGAATTAAAAAATTCTAAATATCAAATTATAAAATATTAGGTTAAATAATTAAAAAATATAATAAAATATTAGGTTAAATAATTAAAAAATATTTTTATTTATTTGGCATTAATTAAATATACTAATTATTTATAATTAAATAAAAAGAAAGAAATTTTTTTATCATTAAAATTATTATATTCCGTTAATGGTTGTCTGTACTTTTGTTATGTATTAAATGAGCTAATACTTTACAATATATGGGTCCCACAGAGGCTGAGATGATGATTGGATGACAAGGCAGGGAATACCGTGTTCCTTAGTTGTACGATATCTTTTTTTACATGGAGAAACCGTATACGAGTTGTATACATATAATTATACAAAAAATATACAAAGAAAAAAAAAAAGTGGGGAAAAATGGGGTGGGGCTCTTGTTCGTTGCGTGTATTGAAGGTACAGCTAATACTCGTAGATTCCGAATGAGCTCATGTGCTCCTTTTCGCTTCTGATTATTTTTACTTCTTTTACATCTGATGATGCTATGCAGGTTTTAACTTTTGAGTTTGTGCTTAGACCTTGGTTGTTTTGGTCGGTACGCATAACAAATTCGGTTCTAGCAGTTGGACTACCCCGTTCTTTTTAATATCCATTACCTTTTAATAAATTATTTTATATAAACCTATTTATTTTTAAAAAAAATTATAGAGTATTGATTCTGCTTTAGTCTTTGAATACTTGAGTCAATAAGAAATTGAAGATGAATTTAGAGAAAAAAAAAACTAGATAGATTATATATTTAAAGATTGTTTTTTTAAATTGTTTATCGATAGTGTTCTCGTGATAGAATTTTGATTATGTGATTGAGTTTTAATAAAATAAAAAATCCTTTCGTTTGGAATTTTAATTTATAATGAGTTTTTGAGAGTCTATTTAGTAATGGATTGTATAGAGATATATTAAGATATATTTAGATTTTTTAGGCGTTTAATAGTTCCTATGTCAATATTATTAATCTCCTCATTTGTCGATAAATCTTTAGGTTCAAGAAGCATTTTTCTTCTTTTTCTTCTTTGTTATATCGTATTATTACATTGCTTTTGAAAAATACTACGTTGAAAAAAATAAAGGGGTCGTTCTCTTACTCCCTTTATTCATCTTCTTCTCCAGTTGTCAGAACCTGTTCTTCGTACTCTTTTGCTCACTCTTTTGCTCAAGATACTTTTTTTAAATTCATTTTTGAGTTTTATTTGTGATTTTTTTTTCTTGGGTGTTTTCTATGCTACCTGAAAGTTTATAGTTTTCAGTCTAAAGTTTATAGTTTTCGGCTACAATTTTCGGCCTTCGGCCACAATTGTCAACCTTAGACTACATTTTTGGCCTTCGGCTATGGTTTTTGGTCTCTAGCAATGATTTTCAGCCTTCGGCTATAGTTTTCGACCTCCGAATATAGTTTTCGTCTTCCAGTTTTTGGCTTTCGGTTTTTGATTTTCGACCTCTGATTTTCGACTTTCGATTTTCAGCCTCCAATTTTTAGCTTTCGGTCAGTTGGGATTTTAGTCAGTTGGCTAGTTAGGTTTTCGGTGTTCCGAATTTTCGATCTTAGCATGGTAGCATGCTGGTGCTAGTGCTGGTTGACTTATTTTCCCACTGTATTGGCGATTCGACGTTGGTAAAATCTGATATAATATTGCCATGGTACTATGCTACTACCATAGTACCATCCTGTCATGGTATCAACTGTTGATGAAGGTGCTCATAATACCTAAGTTTGAACGGTTCAAACCGAAAAAATCGATCGAATCAAATTAATTCAAAAATTCAGTTTAATTTTTTATTCATTTCAATTTGGTTTGATTTTTTTAATTTTAAAAATTTTAGTTATTTCGGTTTGGTTCGATTTTTGTCAAAAAAATAAAAAAATCAAACCGGATCAATTAGTAATAATAGAATATTATTTTCAATAATATAGAGAGATTAGATCATATCAAGATTAAAAATATTCCAATGAAATTTTAAAATACTAAAACTAAAGTGTAAAAAATAAAAAAATTTATTAAAAATTCAAACCGAATCAAATCATATCGATTCAATTCGGTTCGATTTCTTACTAAAATCGATTTGGTTCGATCTTCATAAATACCAAAATTTTGCTTTTTTGGTTTATTCAGTTCGGTTCAATTTTGAACCGAATCGACCGAATGCTCATCTTAACTAGCGGCTTGACGTTGATAAGTTCTAATACCATACTGTCATGGTATCATGTTGTCATGGTATTAGTTGTTAATGAGGGCGCTTATAACACTTAAGGGGCGATTGGTCTGGTTGACTTATTTTCTCCCTCTATTGGCGGCTTGACGTTGATAAGATCTTGTATCATGTTGCCATGGTATCAGTTGCTTGCTGATTAGGGCGCTCATAATGCCAAAGAGGCCATTGGTTTGGCTAACTTATTCCCCTTACATTGGCAGCTTGACATTGATAAGATCTGACATCATGCTGCCATGGTATCAGTTGCTGCTGATGAGGATGCTCATAACGCTTAAGGAGCAATTGGTCTGACCGACTTATTTCCCCCTATATTGGCGGCTTGACGTTGATAAGATCTGATACCATATTTGCCATGGTATTAGTTACTGATTACGGTGCTCATAATGCTAAAGAGGCAATTGGTTGGCTGACTTCTTTTCCCCCTTCATTAGCGATTGACGTTGATAAAATCTAATATCATGCTACCAAGTACGGCCATTTGATTCTGATTTTAATACGGTTTTTGCTAAGAATCGGCTTTTATTTTTAAGAACTATACTTGAAATTAAATTTTGATATAGTTCTAAGTAATTTTGATATGGTTTTGATTCAATTCCGTTTCTTACTTTGATTTTTTTTAACTTTAATTTTAATTTTATTTTAAAACTTAATTTTTATGAATAAAATTATAATATTATTATGTTTATTTTAACATAGTAAACAACTAATATGGAAATAGTAATAAAAATAATAATACTAATATTTAAATAATAATAATATCAAAATTAATATATATTCTATATAATTTTCAGTAAAAAGTATTATATTATTTTTTATATATAATTATTAATTATATATTTTTAATATAAAAATGCATGTCTAATTAATATATAAAAATATATTATATTACTAATGTATAATTCACTCTTATAATATAATTAAAAATTATAAAGTGATTAATATATTTATAGTTGAAATAATAAATATATATATATAATTTATGTAGATAAAATAAATTATGATTAACTAATTAAATTATATTGTTAAAAATTTTTAATAACTAATTAGATTACATGATTCTTTTATAATATTCTTAGTAACTATTTAATAGTTAAAAGAATAAGTCATATTTAAATTATATGAATAATTTAATTTAAAAAAATAATTAGATAATATTAAATATAAAAATAATTAGAAAAAGTATATAATATATATATATATAAAGAACTAAAACTTTTATTAAATTTAGAATAACTCTTAAATAACTATTTTGTTTATACTTTTACTTATTTATAATTTTTTTTATATATTATTTAATAATTTATAAAATTTAAATTTAAATTCATTAAATAGAATTCTATAATTTTAATAATATAAATTATAAGATCATATTGAAAATATATAAAATATAAAATATATTACAAAAATTACATAATATAACCATAACATCACTAAAATTATTTAAATATATATATATATATATATAATATCGGTTTTTCGATTCGATTCTAGTTCGGTATAGTTCCGGTACGGTTTCAGTGCAGTTTTTGATAAAGAACCAAAATTAGAACCAAATAGCTAAATAAGTTCGATTTGGTACGGTTTGATTCCTACAAGATCGATTCTTTTCAGTTCCGGTATAGTTTGATACAATTCTTCGGTTCGGTTCGAGACCCCCAAGAATTGTGCACAGTCCTACTGCTATGGTATCAGTTGTTGATGGGGGCGCTCATAATGCCGAAGAGAGAATTGGTTTGGCTGACTTATTTCCCCTACATTAGCAGCTTGGTATTGATAAGATCTAGTATCATACTACCATGGTATCAGTTGCTGATGAGGGCACTCTTACGTCGCCTAAGAAGGCAAGTAGTTGCCTGAAATGGCGCTCTTACTTCGCCTAAGTGGATAAGTAATTGCCTGAAAAGACGCTCTTATGTTGCCTAGGGGCGCTCTTACGTCACTTAAGAGGACAAATGGTTGCTTATGTTGCCTAAAAGGATAAGTGGTTGTTTGATATATCGCCTAAGTGAGCAAGTGGTTTCCTGAAAGGGCGCTCTTACGTCGCCTAGGGGTACTCTTACGTCGCTTAAGTGGGTAAGTTGTTGTCTGGAAGGGACTCTTACGTCGTCTAGGGGCGCTCTTACACCACCTAATGGCATTCTTATTTCGCCTAAGGGGGCAAGTGGTTGCTTGAAAGGGTACTCTTACGTCGCCTATGTGGGCAAGTAGTTGCTTGAAATGACACTCTTACTTTACTTAAGCGGGCAAGTGTCTGATGGTAGGATAGCTTGGTGCCTGAAAAACCTTTTATTTAGTAAGGAAATACTCAAATCTTTGCATAAGTTTGAATTGAAACAGAACAATAAAAATACTTAAAGGAAAAAACTGACTACTGATAGAATTTCCTGACATTGGCAATGTTCCATGATCTTTGAATAGTTTTCTCATTCAAGTTTGCCAGCTTATAGGCTCCTAACCTAATTACTTTGATCACTTAGAATGGTCCCTCAATTGCACATCAACTTGCATGGGTTTGCATTGGCCTTCTCTATTGCCTCATAACCCCCTTCCTCTATCTCCTAGTACCTCCCTTCCATCTTGAAATCTCTTCTCATCTCTTTTCTTCTCCTTCTGGGCTTGCCTTTTATTGTCTTGGTGAATGTACTTTTGGGTCCTCTCCATCAACTGGTGATAGTCTCTAGCCGAGTTTTTGATTAAAGATTCCATGAACCTTGTGTTGCAACAACCCTTTTTTTATTGCTTCACAAACTGTTTCATGATTTGCAACAACCCTTTTTTTATTGCTTCACAAGCCTGAATTGCTTTCACATTGAATCTGTCTATATAACTTCTGAGGGACCCATACTCCCCTTCAGAAGATAAGTTATTTGGAGGGATACATGTGATGAATCTCTATTTAAAGGCATAAGCTAATTCCTTGAAGTCATGAATGAAGTTAGTTAGAAGGTGTTGGTACCACTTTTGTGCCAACCCAGTGAGAGTAGAAGGAAAGACCCTACACAAAACCAAGTTATTGATGTTCTGGAGGAGCATGGTAGTATGAAAGTTAGTCAGGTGGCTATGTGGATTAGTCTTCCAATCCTACTTGTCTAGAAATAGTAACTTGAATTTGTCTGGGAAAGAATCGACAGAAAAGAGAGAAATATCTCTTATTCCAAAGTCATCGTCTAATTGCTCCTTTTGGATTCTCCTTACAACATCTATCAAGCTCGCCTTCTTGGTTTTTGGCTTTCGTTCCTACAGTTTCATGACTCTTCGCCATCCTCTCCCATGTATTATCCTTATTCTTTCTAACGCGGACACTAAGGGTCCCTTGCAGAATGCCATCTTTTTCTCGTTTTTTCAATAATTTCATTAACATTTTCAATTTTTCTAAAAGTTGTTCTTATGTTAAAGATTCATCTCTAATACACTCTTCCATATTTGTGAGGTTCTCCTTGTTGCATACTTTGATGGTATTATTATTATCCATTGTCGCGATTAGGGATGAGAAGGTCAGGAGCCACCTAAGGAAAGAACCAAGGCAAACAATCATGAAATTTGTATTTTTATAAAAAAAAAATTTCGTTTTTCACAGACAGCGTCAATGAAGCTGCTTCGGTCATTCCTTTAGGTAATTGATATGCAAAATAACAAGAAACACCAGGGGATTTGATGGGCAAAACCTCCGATATTTAAGTCAGTAAAGGATCCAAGACGAATTTAAAAAAAAATAGATAGATCACATACTTAGAGGTTGCCTCTTTAAATAGCTTATGGATAGTTTTATCCTGATAGAATTTTGATTATGTGATTGAGTCCTAATAGGACAAAGAATCATTCTATTCTGAACTTTAGTTTGGAATGGATTTTGAGAGTCTATTTAGTCGAATGAGTTATAAAAAGACCTATTTAGAGCCTTTAATGATTTTAATGTCAGTATTGAAATATATATTTTTAATTTTATTGCTATTAAATACCATAATTCTTTTCACAATTTATAAAATTTCTAAATACACTAAAATTATGTCAAATAATAATTTTATTTAGTCATTTAATAATAATTTAAAATATAAATTTAAATTAAAAATAAAATTTAATATTTTTTTATCTACCGTAATATTTTATAGACAAATTTAACGATTTAACCAAATATAATTGCATTTCGAAATTTAACGTTTATATTTTGATTTTTTTTCCTGAAATCTCTCCACTTAATTTGTGGTAATATAAATATATTTTCATTTTTAGGTTATATAAAAATTTAACATATATACTCCTAATATTTTTTTCAAAATTATTTATTTATTTTATAGATTGAGATTTTAATTTGACGGAATTAAATTATATAAAGTAAATTACTGTCTTTTATAAATCGAGATATATTAATTTTTATATAATTTAAAGATAAAGATAATATATTTTAAATTAATTTGAAATAATGTAATTATAAATAAATAAATATATACTACGGATTTTTATAAGTATAGATAGCTATATAAATAATATGATTAATTTAATTTATAAATAATTTTTTTATAAAAAATAAAAAAAAAAAGAAGAAAAAGAAGACATTGACGTGGCTTTCTTGCTGAAGCAAATCGCAGCATTCAAGCGGGGAGGGGGATGAGCTATGGAATACGAATCTCATTCGCTGGCCTTTCACGTTATGAATATATATAAATGGACCATTTTCTTTTCTTTTGGGTAAAAAAATTTGTCTTAAATAGCTAAAATACCTAATAAATTTAGAAATTATACCCATTCATAAATTAAATTAAATTAAATTAAATAAAGTAAAGGAGAAAAAAAAAGTTCATATGGGATTAGATGCACTTCCCCTTGAAACTTTGTTTTATTTTAGTAAAAGTTAAAACTTACAGATGGCTAAAAGATAAAAATTTATTTGGGAATTATTTTTAAAGTAATATTTAATATTTTAATGAATTAAAATATATTTAGTGATTGAGAAAATATTTTATAAAACTATATATTTTTTTATAATTTTAATTAAATATTGTTTAAATATTATTTATTATTATAATAATTAACGGTTATATGTAATATAAGGTGATGAATTGATGGATTTGATTTTAAATCAAATTAAATTGAATAAATTAAAAATTAAAATTTTAATATTTAAAATTGAACTGAAGTGATTTTAATCAGAAATCAAATTGAATTAAATCGATCTGATTCGATTTAATTCAATTCGGTTTAATTCATTTAAATTTTTAATAAATTATTTAATTTTAATATTTTAAAATTTAATTAAAATAGTTTTTTCTATATTATTAAAAATAATATATTATTATTACTAATTGGTTTAATTTTTTTAATCAAAATCGAATTAAAATAATTAAAATTTTTAATATTAAAATTTAAAACAAATTAAAATAAATAAAAAATTAAATTAAAATTTTAAATTAATTTAATTTGATATTTTTTATTTGAACCGAATACGCCACCTTACCATTACCATACAGAACATGGAATAAAATTAACTTTGAGTAAAATTAATTTCATTTTTAAATTTAATTGATCTAATTAGAAGATGCTCCCATTTTATCATAATTTCTTATGAGTCTATCAATAATTTTAATTATAGGTATTAAGATTTTTATATAATTAAAATATATGAGTAACAAAAATTTTATTATTTGGTTAAAGGGAAAGTTTTTTTTTTTTTTTCAAGAATAAAAGGTTCCTAATTATTGACATTATAAAGTAATAATTAAAAAATAAAATAAAGTCAATTGGATCTGCCAAGATATCATATACATGATGGAAAATTTTAAAAGCTTGAAAAAGAATTAATAATTAATTAAATTTGACTTAATTTACAAGTGATCAAACGGGGCTGCAAAATCAATTGATTTTTTTTTTAAATAGTTAACATAAATATATAGAATTAATTTATATATATATATAAAAAAAAAGTTCATCTTCGATCTTTGTCTTTGAGAGCTACAGAGCGCAGAAATGGAGTTTCTGCGACAGACACTGGCTTCTTGGGTTGTCTTTAGATCTGTTATTTATATGTTTCCTTCTTCTTCTTCTTCTTCTTCTCATGGCCTACTGTTTGCTATAATAGATTCTGGTCTTTAGTATTTTTACATCCCGATCTGTAGTTTTGATTTCCACATTAGCAATTCCAGACAAGGCTTGACTGTTTGGAGCACTAGAAAATGTTTAAGGGCTTTGATTTTCTCAATAGAGACCTGGGCTTCTTTGGTTCATATCCCGCATTTTAGGTCCCTATATTTGTTTTTCAATGTTGCAATTTCATCGTTTTCTTACACGTTTCTTGTTAGGACAAAGCTGAATTGATTTCTCAAGCTGCTATAAAGAAGTTTGCAAATGCATTTGTGAAGCTGGGTAATATCAATTAGGTCAACTATGTTATGATGGTTCTGGATACAAGAGTGATAAGGTAAATGCCGATGAAATTATATGAGTATGCTCCCTTGAGTTTTTACTCATACAATAAACTTGCTTTTGGTGATTTATTTTCAGTTCACTATTTGAAAACACATTGCTGTTAGATCATCTGCACATTAGCTTCTGAAGGAAAATAAAGATGGGTATGTTGGATCAAGACCTGTTCAAGTAGCAATGGGTTCATTTTTCATCCACAGATTACCTTTCAAATTTATTACTGATGTAGAAATAACTAAAGCACATCTGCAGTAAATGAGAGTACTTAGCCTAATTAAATATGTGAGCTCTAGAATGCTACTTCCATAGCATATCATTCTAGGATGAAATTGATAGTCCATTGTCATGAGACAATGGACGTCTCTACAGGATACAGATGAATTCTGTCTGACCAAGCATTTCTTACTTTTGGATGGACATCAGAAATGGATTTCCAAACTGCACTATTACATTTGAAGCCACTTCCCAATGCAATTTGCCAAATTCGGTCTCCTTTCTTCACCTTTCCCTTTGCTTCTAGGTAGCATAGTTCATACCAAACTGAAGAAGATGAAGTGTTCCCAAATCTATATAAGGTCATCCTTGAAGCTTCTCCCTCTTCTTTCTGCAGCTTGAGATTACTCTCCACAGCATCAATTATTGCCCTTCCTCCAGCATGTATACAGAAATGGTCAAAAGCTTTCTTGAATTTTGGCACATGTATTTCATTTTCTCTTGCTGCAACTGAAAGCTTTTGACGGATCAGTGACCATCCATATTGGAGCTGCTCAGTGTATGGCAACACAAGAGGCCCCAGCTCGGATATATTAGTTCTTAAAGCTTTGCTTGCAGCATGTGTAAGTGCCCTTGATAGGGAGACTCCTACTTTACCATTCTCATCCACTTGTTGGAAAACAGAATGGTATGCTTGGTCATCAGCTCCCATGTGGGTTCTGACTAGATGCTGAAGCTTGTACCTTGCTGTCCACTTGTCTTGCTTCTTGTTTGATAGCAAAACAGCAACTCCACCCATGCGAAATATAGTGTTGGCAATAAGCATGGATTTGGTATGACCTCTGTAACCACTGGGAGTTACAGCTTCCATGCTCAGAACTAAAGCCAATGAGTTCTTGTGAACTTTAAGAAGTTCTTTAGCCAGACCTATGGACAAGATTCCAGCACTGCATCCCATTCCACTTAGGCTGATGCTCTTTATGTTGCTCCTAAGTCCAAACTTATTTATGATCATTCCTGTAATTGATGGAGTAGGACAGAATAGGCTGCAGTTCGATATCAGAATATCGATGCTTTTAGGATTAATGCTGTTCTTGGAAAAAAGATCCTCCACAACTGTGAAAAGGACTTCTTCTACTTCCTTTCGAGCCGAGTTAAAAGACGTATCTACTGGTATCTCATGCATTGTGAGTGGAAAGCAAGCTTCATCTCCAATGCCTGATCTTTCTATAACTCTCTTTTGGAAATCAAGGCTCTCTCTGCTGAACACACCACTTAACTCTGTATGTTCTGTGAAGTGCGAGGTCGGGGATCGCAAGTAATCTGCTGGAAGATAACAGGTGAAGTCTATAAGAAAGACACAATTCGATTTCAGAGCAAAGTAGGAAACTGCAGCGAGTAAAATTGTTCCAACTAAGAAGTAGGTAAAGGAGAGTGGAAGGTCTTGAAAGGTGGATGAATTTACAAGGGACAAATGGGTGAAATTATTGATCACCATTCTCAAAAGCTTCATTTTGATGTATTTTTTTCTGTTGTTCTTAAGCATATTTATAGGTATAAACCTAGCCTTGGCAATATAGTATTATGTTGTTCATAGTATCTCTCTTCTATTAGTTTACTAGTTGTCCATCTTACTTTTTTGATGGTTGCTTTATTCCTGGAATGGCAACCTGATTTGTTTTAGTCACAACATATGTGTGCAGATTAGGCACTTACCTATCTGTCAGAAACTGAAGATCGGTGGCAAAGTTTACAAGAAACTGGAAGTTAGCTGTCCTAAACAGTGACAATACCTTCTGATATTCTGCAAACTGCAATGGAATGAAATGTAATAACCTGTAGAAATAACACGTGATGAGTTTAGCTCATCCTCTAGTTCCATTCATCAATAACTAAGGTCTCACCACATTATTGATTTGGTATAATCAGTCTACGGATGATACATGATCCCTTTTTCTTTTGTGATTTTTCAGTTGTGGTCGAGAAGATACATAAAGAGAGTGGGTGAGTATGCATGTAAGAGACATTAAGCTCTTCCCTTTTAGGTTTCCCAAGAGATACACACAGAGAAAATGAATAATGGAATGCACATAAGAGACAACAAGTTCTTTTCTTGCCGCTATTATTAACATGTTATGTTAAGTATTAATAAACTAAAAAGTCACATATTAATTAATGAGAATAAAAAGACTAACAAAATTTATTGAATATAATTAAAACAAGATGCATTAGCAGTTTAAACATGCCTCATGGTCTAATGAGATAGATTTTTGGTAGTCTCTCATTAACCTATTTTAGGTGTTAAAGATATATGCCTGTTTGTTATTCTTAGTTTCTGCTATATAGCTCCATAAGACCAAGAGTCACACAACAATACATTTAAAGATATCTGCTTGTTTGTTAAAGAAAAAAATAAGGTTGAAAGCAAGTTTTTTCTTTCTCCTGTTCTCGATTTGATACAGAACAATGCTCTGTTGTAATTCCTGTATGAAATTTATTTTTCACATGTCCTTAATTTCTAAGGAGTTTAACATTTAGCCATTGCAAGCTGATCACCTCGAACCACAGCTAAGACCTGCACAAGTTTCATAAGAATATCATTTATGCTAGTGATTCTCAAACCTGAAGCATAGTGATGAACAAAAGCTGAATTACCTCACTCATAGAAATCCTGTGATCTGCATCACTTCTCAAACAATGTATAGCAGCATTGATCATATGATAAACCACCCTTGTGTCATTGCTATCCTGCAATCTAGGATCTAACACCTCACTTATCTGACCATTCTCAAGAAGCGGCAGCGCCTACATTACAAGAACAACAACAGCTTATTTAAGCCTGTTTTGCAAAAGAACAGATAGTACTATGTTCAAGATTTGTTTTAAAGTCATCAAGAGTAAGAATGAAACAAATTACTCTGAAAACATTCACAAATCAACCTCTGTTCTAACGTCTGACTCGTCCCACACGGTAGGTTATGGGACGGGTATAGGGTTTACACACCCTATTACTAAAATAAGTTATTTAGGCGGTTGGACTTGTGGTGTACATCTATGCAGTACATCGTTGGGTCAACTTTTCCTTGAAAATATACCACATTCAGAAATCTATCAGCTTACCCACTGAATCAAACTTTGTCCTCCATTCCAATTTTGATGTGAAAGAGCAGCCTTCCCACTTATGAGTTCAATCAAGAACATTCCATAATCATGAACATCAATAGAGAATCCTTCATCTTCCTCTAGATTTGAATTCCTTCAAGTATCAAGTAAGATTTGCATATGCAGTCAAGCCATAGCTAGAGAATTCAATCTCACCACAGATTCAAGTTGAAATATAAACAATGATTTTCTTACTCAGCTAGAGCATCTTCATTGCTTGGAGCATTATCTTTATGAAGCCTCCTAGCATTTGTGAAGTTGCCGAGCTTGAATGGCAATCAAAAGCAAATGGTTAGTTCTTATGTAAAATTCTAAAAATCCTAGTACCTTGTATCATATCAGCCTGTAACATGATTTTCAATCGAAATTTCAGCTCATCGAAACCCAAACTCTATCTAATTATTTATGCTTACCATACTAGAGCAACCACTAGAGAAAATAACATTAGAGGAACAAACAGAGAGGTGAACAATGGCTCCTCCATCAACACACTCTTCGTGCAGATAGCGCAAGCTACCGCCTATTTCCACTGCAATATACCACCTTGCTTTCCAAGACAGTTTCCGAGCTGAGTTGTTATCTAAACAATCAGAAAAATTCAGCTTCAAAATTCTAAGATTAGCTCTATATAGTACTCTTTATGTGGAAAGAAGTTGCTCTTACTCAGCAAATTTTCTTCAAGAGTTCCTAAGCATGGGTAGTCAGAAAGCAAGAAAACTGAAGTTCCTGTGCAGCAGAATCCGACAAGGTTTGATATATTTCGATGGCGTACTCGAGAAAGGATCTTCAGCATTGTCCAAAAGCGCTCATCATTTTCTGAGAAAGACTTTATCACAACAGGAGTGCCCTCAAACATTCCTTCATAAACCTTAATGTCATCCTCAACTCGAATAAGATTCTCTTCTGAGAAACCATTTGTGATATCTTCAAGCTCAGTTTGTGTAAATGCTCGAGGAAATCCACTTCTCCATGACAGTGGATACCAACAAGGACTTCGAGGTTGCACAGACAAGTCTCCTTCTTGAGAAGGATCAACACCATCCTGATTGTCCTCAGTAGGGAAAGTAGGATTATCTGTTTGTGTGAAATTTCCAGGTGGGGGAGCTTTTGATGGTGTCAAAGTCGCGACATCTTTTCCCTTCATTACAGCAATGTTGCATCCTACATGTGCATATATGCATACTTTGTGTCTCTTAAAGCAGCTGCATCCAACAAAAAAGGAACATCACTTAGCATACAAGTTTGGACGTTCCATTTTCAACTGTTTTGAACATGAATACCTGTCTAAAACTATCCAACGAGGATTGGAGTTTTGAGCTTGTTCAACTGTTATTTTCTCAGGACAAAATCCAAAAGCAAGTTTAACTTCCATGTTCACCTGCAGAAAAGAATCCTTTTACATATGCAAACATCACATGATTTTCAGTTAGATACAGATATATGATTATATATATATATATTAACCTCGTTCTTTTTGCAGATTCTGTAGAATGGCTGAAGATTATTCTGGTACTGTTCCTTTTTTCTTTGAATTTCTTCTCCAAGCTCTCTAGGTCTAGCTTCTCCTTGCCCCTGGCTTGAGAACTCCAATCTTTCCCCTGAAAAATTCAGTAACCATATATAAAGCTAATTTTTCTTTCTGCAGATAAAACCAGCAATTCAATTCAAAGGAGTCTCCTTCCTGTTGAAATGGTTGAAGGGTATGGAACCTTACATATTCCAGAGATGCTAATGCCCATGTTCAAAGGAAAACAAGAGTTCTTCTTTCCAAAACCACCGGAAACTCCAAGAACGATGACGGTATCTTGCCGGCGAACAACACGCTTGAGAGCCCAGTCTAGTGCATCCATGGCTCCTTTACTTCTGTTAGCATTCATAACAACTATCACACTCTCCCTTGGAGAAGCAGAAACTGATGCTTGCACCATTTTTTTTTTTTTTTGGATTTTATTGTTTTCTTGAAGATGATATTTCTTGTTACTGCTCCTGAAACTGAAATGAAGAGGAAAGGCATTTAAAGTGGTTTTGAGAGTAGGAATATTTGCATTGTAGATTCTGCCATTGACGACTGTAACTATGGAGGTTTTTGTTCTTCTCGTTGCTTACAAACAATGTTTTTTTTCTTGTGAGTTTGAGGCACATTCTATTCAAGAAAATTCAGCTTAAAAATTAAGAAGAAAAAGAAATAAAAATTCATGATTAATAAATTAACAAAGGGTAATTAAGATCCTTCTTATCGGGGAAGGAATCTAATGATGCATGGTATGAACTCAAAACTCCCTATGTTTTTTCTATCTCTTTTTTTTTTTTTTTTTTTCATTGTCTTTTAAGGTTTTTCACACAAATTGAGTAAAATAATCAATATATTAAATTTTAACAAAAATAAAAATAAAAAGACTAAAACACCCTTCAATTAAAATACATATACAATTAAAATGAACTTAATTAATATTTTAAAAATATTTTATTTATTGAAAGATAATTTAAGAAATAAAATATTTGTTTTTGACAATGTTTTCAACATTTTTTAAATTTAATTTTAAATTTTTTTAATACTTTTTAAATAAGATTTTTCTTTTTTTTTTTTTAAAATAATTTTGTTAACGATAGCTCTAAGGAGAAATGGTGGGGGTAGGTATCCATAGGAAATATCCAACTAGAATCCAAACCTGAACCCATATGCATTTAATTTATTCAATATCTGGAAATTTTTCTGAAAGATAATTAAAGTGTAGCTTAAATTATCTAAATCCATCAAAAACTTAAATATTAGTATCTAAAAATACCCAAAAATTTTTAATTTTATAAATTTTAATCTAACAATTCACATCAACAACTTAATGATATAAAATTTTAATAATTACATAAAATATTTAAACTCTATTTATTTAATATATAAATATCTAAAGAATTTATAACATTATTATAAAAATATATAAAATATGTTTTTAAAATTATTTATATAAATATATTCGAATAATATATACCAAACCCATGAAAACCAGCTTGACCTAAACATGATGAGAATTATTATTTTTTAAAAAAATTAAAATTCTTCTCAAATCTTATAATTACATTAAAAAATTGAAATTAAAATTAAAAAAAAAAAATCATAGCTATCATCATTTTAAATTCGATAAATGAATTTCAATAAAATTATTATTCTGGTAAGAAAAATATATTTCCGAAACTAATTTATCTCATTTAATTAAAAAATTTATACATTGTTTTATTATATTTTATAGACTAATTGATAAATTACCCACAGATATTAAATACCCACAGCAAAGAATTCTCTCCAACTCATGCCATCCACAGTTACTTTTTCTTCCTCCTGTATTCTTAAACCCATAAGTTATGGTCAATGTTCTCTCCTAAAAAAATTTATCTAAAATTTCGAAATTTTAACTAAAGTGAGTTTAAATTAAAAATTTTAAACAATTTAAATAAAATTTAAGAATAAGTTAAAGTTAAATTAGTCTTCCTTCATTAGGTGGTGCAGGAAATGAGTTAAATTTCAAGTACAGTCTTTCTATCTAATTATTCTGAAAAGAGAGAAAATTACCTTCCATCTTGTAGTCCATAGTTGTACTGGACTTTGTGCCTTTGAGGAAAAAAAAATTAATATAAATCAGAATAGGATAGCTTTAAACTCAAGGATTGGAAAATTAGGACCATTTTAGAAGTAAGACCATTTCATCAATAGCCAAATAAATGAGCAAGCAGGCGAAAAATTTGGTGTTGGAAACGCAAGCATTATTGAGTTATGCTTTGGTCAAGTTATAAGAGTATGGTACAAGCAATTGTAGATAGTAGATAGCTATGGGATGAGGGAAATAAAAAGAATGCTCTCTTTGTGAAATATCGTTTTCCTCAATGACAACATCATGTTGCAAATATGAATAGATAATGACATTTACCATACTTTATCAAGGGGTGGGTCTGTTAAAATATAGCATATATTCATACATGAGCAGGATTTAGCATGAATCTTGATCCCAGACTCAAACCAAGCCATTAGAATATAGACAATACATGAGAAAGAGTTTAAGGTTTCAACTCCAACATGTTACCAGAAGGTTGTGTCTCTGTAATTCTCTCCTTCACATCACCACTTGACGCTTGCAGATCATCGCTTGTATCATCCACCTTTCGATCAGCTATGGAGTCTGATGCTGTCTGGGAAAGATTTCTGCCAACAGATTATCGTGACATTCTCTATAGAGTTGTCACTCCGTTAAGGTTCTCTTCAAAGAAAGAGCTTTTTTTTCATCTATGCAATCCAGTTCTCATAGATGCTGGGAAAAAGGTAAGGCTCTGCACTTCCCCTTGTATATAAGATATGTTTCTGCTTTTGAAGCCTAAACTAAAATAATATATTTCTGTGGACTAGAGGAAATATTAAAGGAGGGAGGGGGGAAGAAAGTGTATATAACCATACAGGACATTCAATTGTTATATCCTTATGCATGTAGCTACATAATCAAAGTCTGACACGTATACCAGAAATTATTTTCAATTGTTGAGCCAACAAGAATCATTTTATTTGGTATATGTTTGTTTATAGAGGGTCAATGGGTGATATCACAGAGTTGATTCACCACAGTTTTGAATAAAATCAATATACATGAATCCATCCCTAAACATAACAGAAAGATAATAGCAGGTGATATTTCAAAGTAGCTCCTCTCAGAGAAAGCTATTTCATGCAAGCCCTTTGTAGAGGAATCCAATTGTCAAACTTATAATCTCTAAACTACACGCTTTGATTTCCTCTGGATCTTTTTTGTGGATGTTTGAAGAAGTTCATATATAAGGTAACCTGCAGTTACTAATACTCTAATTAAACAGCTTGCTTTGCTATTAGATTTGAGATAGGAAAATAGAATTAAAAAGAAAAATCCACAAACTTCGATAACAATATGTGTAATTTATATATATATTTTTTTTTCAAGTATTCTAAAACTCTACTGCAGAGCTTCAAGTTAGAGAAATCATCTGGCAAAATATCTTACATGTTGTCTGCACGAGAGCTTTCAATCCCGTGGAATGATGTTCCAACTTACTGGAGCTGGGTGCCAACAATTGAATCAAGGTTGATTTTTCTTCTATTCATTTATTTGCAATGGATTGTCATAGGATAATCTACAATATAACTACTAGCCTAAAATTTGAAAAAAAGAAATGGTTATGAACTTGAACAATAATAGGCATATATACACACTGTGCATCTTCAACAGATTTTTAGAGGTAGTAGTACTCAGAACAACCTGGTGGCTAGAAATACAAGGCAAAATCAGAACTCAAATGCTATCACCAAACACAAAATATGGGGCTTATCTTATAATGAAAGTTTCTGACCATGCCTATGGGCTTGATTCAATACCCTCTGAAATATCAGTTGAAGTGGGGAATCATGTATCATCAAGCATAGCCTATCTACATGGCCAGCATAGTGAGAAACAACCAACAACATGTCTATTTAACACAAATCGCACACAAATGGTGGAAACAAGGCTGAAAGCTAAGCATGGAACAATACCAAGAGAAAGAGAAGACTCGTGGAGTGAAATTGAGTTGGGAGAATTCTTTAGTGGCGACAGAGATGAGGAGGTAAAGATGGCATTGATGGAGGTGAAGGGTTGTCAACTAAAAGGAGGGCTAGTAATTGATGGTATTGAAGTAAGACCCAAATAATAAAACAAAAATGATAGTTTTTGTGTTTATTTGACAAGTTCACAGGAGTGGATACAGATAAATCACCCTTCATTTTTAGGGAAAAGCCATATCATGAGTGACTACTATAGTCATGAGCTAGGACTCAATATTATTATTAGTTTGTATTTTATCTCTTCTTGAATCTTGTAATGGGCAAGGGGCGACTGTAGTTAAAAGCTCCATTCTGAATTAATATGATTTATTTTGAAAAAAGACCATGTATCACTCACAAAAATCCTTCCATTTGGCATGATTCATTTCATAAAAAAAAAAAATTCAAATGATTTTTTTCAAAATGCATGATTTCATTCTCTTTAAAAATGAAAAATTTTATAAGTTAAAAAAGAAATGAATTATTTCATTCCGAACAAAAAAATGATAGAAAAGAATTGAATTCTTATAAAATTTTTAATTCTAAACAAGAGGCCAAAGCTTAAACTCTTTACATGAGTGTGTTGACACAAGTTAACAGCCGTGAAATTTATATTTATTCACACTACAGTGAAACATGCACAAAACCTCATCCACATAGGCCAACAAAAAAATGGCAATGGATACATATAAAAAACTTCACTGGACGTCAAAAAGCACTTCTAAGTTGCATCACTACAAATGACAAAAAATTGCAACGATTATCTCAAATGAAAAAGCATGTTTATCATAAGAAATTATAGTAAAAACAATCTGACTGCATCGGTTAACACAACCAGTAGTCAGTTATGATTCAATTTATCGTACAACACAAATTTCATTCTTTTTGAAGACAAATCAAATTAATAACTTATTCACAAAGTTCTTTGGAGTAAAAGCTCCAGTCTACTCAAACAAATACTCAAGCTAAATTAATCAAAGTACAATCAGATTCAATTCTTAAACCAGAGAGAGGAGACGTCGATCTTACTTTCCATTTAGCCTCTCTATGACAGTTATAAGACCTTGCGTGCCAAGATGCCCATCACCATTTGCAACCATCCCAGCAAACAACTGCTTACTCAAAGCAGCCCCAGGCAGCACTGGCACCCTCCTAGCGTCACTTTCTTCCACGACATCCACGCCCATGCCCAAATCCTTCACCATGTACTCAGTAAACCCGCCTGGCCGAAAGTCCCTCCCGATCATTCTCTCCCCAAACAACTCCATAACCATTGAACCTGCCGCCCCTCCCCTCACCGCATCCATCCACTTCTTCATATCTAACCCTGCCTTCTCTGCGAATAACAGACCTTCACTCAACCCCAACAAATTGCCCCCCACAACGATCTGGTTAGCTATCTTGCAACTCTGACCACATCCCGCTGGACCCATGTAAGTAGATTTGCCTAACAACTCAAACAAGGGTGACAACCACTTGATAACGCCTTCATCTCCACCAGCCAAAATAGCCAATTTGCCATCTCTTGCACCAATATCCCCACCAGAAACTGGCGAATCAACAGCCCAACAACCTTTCGTCCTGGCAGCTGCAAAAATTTCTCGTGCGAGAGAAGGATGGCTACTGGTGGTATCCACTATAACACCACCAGGATTAAGCCCTGCAAGAACACCTTTGCCTTGGCTCTCTAAGACAACTGATCGAACATCTGATGGGTGTCCCAGCATAGTGAATACAACATCACTGCACTTGGCGACATCAAATGGAGAACTGGTGAGTTGGGCACCTTTAGACTGCAAGGACAGGGCTTTGGATGGTGTGCGAGCATAGATGGTGAGGGAGTAACCGGCGGAGAGAAGACGAGAGGCCATAGCAGCACCCATTACGCCTACGCCTATCCATCCTATTCGTGTTTTGGCGGGAGAGATAGGTTCTGGGTATGGAGTCTCCATAGGCAAAATGCAATTACGTTCTACAGATGTGAAGCCAATGAGAGATTATCAGCAGAGAAATTAAAGACAATTTTGAAACTGTTAATGAGCTTTGCAGCTTATAATACCAAATTAAATGAGAATTAAATCAAAATCAAATCTATTCTCGAATCAAAATAAAAATAAAATAATATTCTTTTTATAATTTTTATTCACTCTAATTCTTTAAATAAATGTAATTATTTTTCTTCACTCCAAATATAGTTTTGTTCTTGTTTAGAATTGGTGCTTCTTTCCTATAAGGTTCTTTGAGTTGAATGTGTATTTATAGTTTTTGTATGTGGCTATTGAAATGAAGTGCTGCTTTGATTGATGGCTATAAAATCTGGTGGAATATGCGTCGGAGTGCAGTAAGCCTCATAATCGACCTCTCCATGGCTATTAATGATTTCAATATATAGCACACGTTCTTTCTCTGGTAACTGTCATGGACAAATTTGGAAAGTTTGGAGGAGTTTTATGCTTTCTGAGTCTCACTTGTTCGATTTGAGCTGAACGAGCACTTGTGGGCTTCCTTTTCTGTTAGTCCTAAAATTTCTGGATGTGAATATGAGTTGTCTTGCTGTCCCATGAATGTATAGGGTTATTTCTAAGCATGCGTGGATGTTTTTAGAATTTTATTTTAGTCTCCGATTCATTATGCACTCAGAAATATAAATAAAAGAATCTATCTATGAATGAAATAAAAATTACATGATTCTGAATTTTTAATCCATAGTAGATTGTATTTGGGTAAAATCTCCTCTCTCTTTATTCGTTGCTAAACCTCGTGCTTGTAGTGTGGCTTGGAGATTTCTAGAAATTGATGGACCAATTGGGCTTTTCTCTTTTCTTTTCTTTTGTTAGATGGATTTTTTCTCTTATGGGTTGTTTCGTGGGCTTTGGATCTTTTCTTTGTGCGGTTGAGCTTTATAGTTATATATATACTCTTATTCTATTAAAAAAATATGTATAATATATGTCCTTTAATTCTTGTATTTTCTTGTTTGGAAGGTCTGCTTTATTCTTTAATAGCTCCCTCCTTTTTGAGAATTAGTATATCCCTTTCTTAGCTCGCTTTTTCAGGATCAAGGCTCAAGCAGTTTCGTAGACATTGTCTCGGGATCTGGCATAAGAAAAACTGTTCTGTGGCCTTAATTTATGGGAAGCTCGAGTGGTCTGACAAAAACTGTCTTGTGATCTTGATTAATGGGACCAAAACCCGAATGGTCTAGAGAAAACCGCATTGTGACTGGACATGGCGAAAATTGCCTTGTGGTCTTGATTAATGGAACCAGCGTTCAAGGGTTCTGGAAAAAACTGCCTTGTGATCTGACCTATCGAAAATTATCTTGTGCCCTTCATTAATGGGACCAACGCCCGAGTGGTCTGGCAAAAACTGCCTTATGACCTAACCTGGTGAAAACTGTCTTGTGGCCTTGATTAATGGGACCAACGCCCGAATGGTCTACTAAAAACTGCTTTGTGACCTAGCCAATGAAAATTGCCTTGTGGTATTGATTAATGGGACCAATGCTTGAGTGGTCTGGCGAAAACTACCTTATGGCCTTAATTAATAAGACCAACGCCCGAGTAATCTGGCGAAAACCGCTTTATGATCTAGCCTGGCAAAAACTGCCTTATGGCCTTAATTAATGGGACCAACACCCGAGTAGTCTGCTCATTAGTCTTTCTTTTGGGAAAAGCAATCCATCGTTCCTTATTACCGAAGTTCTCATCATATGAAAATAACCTCATCAACTCATTATTAATAAAATTTTCTCAAGTTACAAATGTTCTATGTATGGGGAATAACTTGACCATTTAGTTTGGCCAGCTTATAGGACCCACGGCGAATAACCTTTAAGACCTTAAACGGTCCTTTTCAGTTTTCTCCTAACTTACTGGGTCCGGCATTGCCCTTTGTTACGTCTGTTCTTTTAAGGACTAAGTCTCCCACATTGAAGGCTCTCAGCCTGACTTTGTTGTTGAATATATTGGATATTTTGTTCTTGTAAGCCGCCATTCTTATTGCGGCCTTTTATAATAAGAACTCGGCTTGTTCCAAATTGAATTGCATTTTCTTGGGGTGTAACGACCCCAAAACGGACCATCACCGGCGCTAGGATTCAGGTCGGCTTAGGGCCGCCAGAACCCGTAGCAAGCCTGCTATACTCTCTGTGTACCTGTAAATCTCATACATGATCATATATTTTTTTTGTGAAAATAAAAAACTCTTTTCTCTGTACCAAGGCTTAACCTGTGCATGCACTATCTCTATACTCTGTACCCCTGACTAGAGCTTGCTCTAGATGGGTTATTTTATACCTGTTAAGCCTGGTTTTTCACATACTCTGTAAAAATATACATACATAGATCATGTCCATAACAAAAGATTTACAACACAAACATTACTAAGTCAAGCACAAATCTAACTTAAACACAACTGGTACATCTCTTTAATATTACATGTCCACTCTAAGCTATTACATAACTCTGCTCTCTTTCTGATACTCTTCTGGTCTTCCCCTGTACACTGTACACTATACACTGAACCTGCAAGACTGGGATTAAGGGAGTGGGATGAGCTCTATAGCCCAGTGAGTAGAACAGTAAAACAAGTCATTAAAACATGAACTTATGAAATGCGTCATATCACAGACAATCCACATCAAGAGTAAACCCGTCACCACATAGTCCTAGTAAACCGTGTCAGGCCGTAGACTGGGGTCCTGGTCTTCCTGTCCTGTATATATATGTGTGTATATAACACCTGTACTTACCATTTGCCAGGCATAGACCGGAAACCTGGTCTTACTATACCTGCCAGGCCGTAGAATGGGGTCCTGGACTTTCCTATACCTGCCAGGCCGTAGAATGGGGTCCTAGACTTCCTGTCTGGAACTACTGGATCATTCAGCATTTACCCACACCAACAATATAGCTATGCAATGCAACATCTTTGTGAATTCTAATGCACTCATCCTATTGCATAAACATGATGCATGAAAGATGCTAAAAGCAGTTAATACCTCAAATTAAAACGAGTAATAAGTTTAGTTCCACTCACCTCTGGCTGTCTGGACTGAATCTGCAGGTTCAATAAACTCTGGAGCAGTACTCACTGCTGATCTCTCTGGTTCCTCTGGTCTGTGAAGCACAGAAAGACTCAAATGAGGGACCAAACTAACTTAAGAATAACTCTATTAAACTCCCCAAGAATCCCCTTCATCTCACTCTAAAACTCATGCAAAGCATGCAAAAGAAAAGCTGAACAGGACACTTTCGGCGGCAGGTTCGGCGGCCGAAAGTCCTCTCCAGAGACGAAACTTATGCACCTTTGGCGGCCGAATCTTAACTTTCGGCGGCCAAACCCTTTCGGGGGCTAGTTTCGGGGGCCAAAAGGCACTCTAGAGACGAAAGTCTCTAACCTTCGGTGGCCGAACTCCCCTCCAGAGTCGAAAGTCCAAAGGCTCGGGGGCAAGCTTAGGCAGCCGAAGTCACCTCCTCTCACCTCCTCAGGGGTTCGGCGGCCGAATGTACCTTTGGCGGCCGAACCTGAGTTCATCAGCAGGGCAGAAACTTGCCCTGCCTCTCGCCAAATGCCCCAAACTCCTCCAAACACAAACACCACACTTCCTCAACTTGCATACACCTAAGTATATGCTCAAAGGGGTCAAAGACTACCTAAAAACCTCATTCACACAACACATAAAACACATAAACAAGTTCTTCACACAAAAATCACTAAAACCTCTCTTTTCCACCTATTCATGCAACTCTCTCCATAAACCCCATAAATCTTCCATAAAACATGAAAACAAGCTCAGGATCTTCACTTACCTCTTGAAATCAAGTAAATGAACGATCCTAACGTGGAGTTTTGAAGCAACTCTCCTTCAAACTCTCCAAAATTCACAAGTTTGTATTTAAAGCTTAAAACCTTCAAAATAACATAAAACTCAATCAAATCTTTGCATAATTCAATGAAAACATGAAGAAAAGCTTCAGAAGGACAGGGTCTCACCTCAGAAAGTGAAAGAAAACGGCAAGAGTTATCCTTTCAACCGACTGAGGGCCTTTTATAGGTGGTTGGCCAGACCACCTTCGGCGGCCAAACGTGAAACCGAAAGCCATGCATGTTCGGCGGCCGAACCTCACCTTCGGCGGCCGAACCTGGCTTTTCTGCCTTGGTTCATTTCAACTCAAAACTTGGTTCCAATTACCTTTAAAACATTTAAACATATTGTATTATTTTAGAAAAACATAAATCCTACCCTTCTAGAGGATTCCGACATCCCGGATTCCACCGGACGATAGGAATTCCGGTACCGGACTCTAGCCGGGTATTACATTCTCCCCCCTTAAGAACATTCATTCTCGGATGTTCCTAAAACAAACAACAAACAAAAACACAATAAAAGGAGGAAACTAACCTCAAAACAGATATGGATACTGCTGGAGCATAGACTCCCGCGTCTCCCAGGTGCACTCTTCCAGATTATAGTGGTTCCACAAAACTTTCACCATCGGAATCTCCTTGTTCCTTAGCTGTCTGATCTGCGTGTCCAGAATCCGTACTGGCTGCTCTATATAGGTGAGATCTCCAAGAATCTCTACATCAGGCTCACTAACAACTTGACCCGGATCTGACACAAATTTTCGTAGCATAGAAACATGAAATACCGGGTGAATCCTCTCCATAGAAGTGGGTAAATCCAGCTTATATGATACATTTCCGATCCTCTGTAAAATCTCAAAGGGTCCAATGTACCGTGGAGCTAACTTACCCTTCTTCCCAAAACGAACCACTCCTTTCATTGGAGACACTTTCAGCAATACCCAATCTCCCTCCTGAAACTCTAACAGTTTCCTGCGAATGTCTGCATAGCTCTTCTGTCTACTCTGTGCTGTTCTGATCCTCTCTCTGATCACAGGCACTGTTCTACTGGTAAGCTCTACTAACTCTGGCCCTGCAAGAGCCTTCTCTCCTACCTCTTCCCAGCAAACAGGTGATCTGCACTTCCTCCCATATAATGCTTCATAAGGAGCCATTCCAATGCTAGCATGATGACTGTTATTGTAGGCAAACTCCACCAAAGGTAGATGCTGCCTCCAAGAACCGCCAAAGTCTAACACACACATTTTGAGCATATCCTCTATGGTCTGGATGGTCCTCTCTGACTGCCCATCAGTCTGTGGGTGGAAAGCAGTACTAAAATCTAATCTCGTGCCCATTGCACTCTGCAGACTTCTCCAAAATCTGGAGGTGAACTGAGGTCCTCTGTCTGAAACTATAGACACTGGGACTCCATGTAATCTCACTATCTCATCCAGATATACCTGTGCCAACTTATCCACAGAATAGTTACTCCTAACTGGAATGAAATGAGCAGATTTCGTGAGTCTGTCCACAATCACCCATATAGAGTCTATCCTGTTGGATACTGCCGGTAAGCCCACTACAAAATCCATAGCTATACTTTCCCATTTCCATTCTGGAATCGGCAGTGGGTTAAGCATTCCAGCCGGCTTCTGATGTTCTAATTTCACCCGCTGACAAGTCTCACAGGCTGTCACGAACTGCGCCACTTCTTTCTTCATGGCTGGCCACCAATATACCTTCTTCAGATCCTGATACATCTTGGTGGCTCCCGGGTGAACACTATACCTCGCATTATGAGCTTCCCTCATAATGTCTTCCTTTAAACTGCTAATATCTTGTACACAAAGTCGACTCCCAAAGTGAAGGGTCCCTTGGCTATCAAATTTGAACTCTGCACTGTTGCCTGACTGAACAGTCCTGGCAATTTTCATCAACTCAGGGTCCTCATACTGTCTCTGAGCTATCTGCTCCAGAAACACTGGTGTCACTCTCATCTATGCTATCAACGCACCTGTACCAGACAATTCTAGCTGTAATCCCTCCTCGATGAGCTTGTAAAGCTCCATCACTATTAGTCTCCGCTCTGCTGCTATATGAGATAAACTGCCTAGTGACTTCCGGCTTAGGGCGTCTGCCACAACATTCGCCTTACCCGGATGATACTGGATCTTACAATCATAATCACTAAGCAATTCTACCCATCTTCTCTGCCTCAAATTCAACTCTCTCTGGCTCAAGATGTACTGTAAACTCTTATGATCAGTAAAGATCTCGCATTTAACCCCGTAGAGGTAATGCCTCCACATCTTGAGTGCAAAGATAACTGCTGCCATCTCTAGTTCATGGGTGGGGTAATTCAACTCGTGCTTCTTTAACTGTCTAGAAGCATAAGCAATCACCCTATTCTGCTGCATCAAAACACAACCCAATCCCACTCGAGACGCATCACAGAACACTGTGAAAGCCTCGTCACTAACAGGCAGAGCTAGCACTGGTGCTGTTGTCAGTCTCCTCTTGAGCTCCTCAAAGCTCTCTTCACACTGGTCTGACCAGATAAACTTCTGGTTCTTCTGAGTCAGTTTGGTCATAGGAGCTGCTATCTTTGAGAAGTCCTGTACGAACCTCCTGTAGTAACCTGCTAGTCCCAGAAAGCTTTTAATCTCAGTCACTGTAGTGGGTCTGGGCCAGTTAGCTACAGCCTCAATCTTCTTGGGGTCTACCTCAATTCCATCTGCTGATACCATGTGTCCCAAGAAGGAAATGTTCCTCAACCAAAACTCACACTTAGAGAATTTGACATATAAACCATGCTCTCTCAGTGTCTGCAGAACTATCCTCAGATGCTGGGCATGCTCCTCTGCATCTCTGGAATACACTAAGATGTCATCGATAAAGACAATCACAAAGTGATACAGAAACTCGCTGAAAACTCTGTTCATGAGATCCATGAATGCTGCAGGGGCGTTAGTCAACCCGAACGGCATCACTAAGAACTCATAGTGCCCATATCTGGTCCTGAAAGCTGTCTTAGGCACATCTGCCTCTCTGACTCTCAACTGATGATACCCAGATCTGAGATCTATTTTAGAAAAACAACCTGCTCCAGCTAGCTGGTCAAATAGATCATCAATCCTAGGCAGAGGATATCTATTCTTGGTAGTGACCTTGTTTAACTGTCGGTAGTCAATATAAAGTCTGAGGGATCCATCCTTCTTTCTGACAAAGAGCACTGGAGCACCCCAAGGTGAGGTACTAGGGCGGATGAAACCCTTATCTACCAAGTCCTGCAACTGCTCTTTCAACTCTTTTAACTCTGCTGGTGCCATCCTGTAGGGAGGAATAGAGATAGGTCTGGTACCAGGCAACAATTCAATTTCAAACTCTATCTCCCTACCAGGCGGTAGTCCTGATAAGTCATCTGGGAACACATCTGGAAACTCTCGAACAACTGGTATCGAAGCTGGTTCCCTAACCTGACTGTCTAGCTCCCTCACATGAGCTAGAAACCCCTGACAACCCCTCCTAAGCAACCGACGAGCCTGAAGGGCTGAAATCAGACTTCTGGGTGTACCTCTCCTATCTCCTCTGAAGACACATTCTGACCCATCCTGGTCTCTGAGACTAACTACCTTGTCTCTACAGTCCAAAGTAGCACTATATGTAGATAGCCAATCCATTCCTAGAATGACGTCAAAATCTGTCAAATCTAGAACCACAAGGTCAGCTGGAAGGCATCTACCCTCTATAAACACTGGACTGAAACGACAGACTGACACTGCCACTGATGGGTCGCATTTGGGTCCACTGACCCAGAGAGGATACTCTAACTCAGAACTGATCAAACCCAATCTCTCTATGGCTCTCGAAGCAATAAAGGAATGAGAAGCACCGGGGTCCATCAAAGCATACACATCTGAACACCCAATGATAAGATTACCTGATACCACTGTGTTCGATGTATTAGCCTCCTCCTGAGTCACAGTGAAAATCCGTGCTGGGGCTACAGGATTTCCACCTCGGGAACCTGCTGCTGAAGTAGAGGCTGCCCCTCTTCCTCTACCTCTGCCACTACTCTGAGGCATGGCTGAAACCGCTGGCTGCCCTACTGGCTGTACAACACTGCCTGAACTCATCTGTTGGGAAGGTGCCACAAAAGTCACCTGAGGACAATCCCGAGCAAAGTGCCCTACCTGTCCACATCTAAAACAGGCTGAAGATCCCAACTGACAAGCTCCTCTGTGTGGTCTCCCACATCTCCTACATACTGGAATAGCTGTGCCAGAGCTTGAGCCACTACCCATTCCCAGACCAGACTTGACTTTACTCCAGAACTTATTCCTTGTTCCTTTTGCCTTTTCCCATCTTTTGCTACCTGAGGTTCCTGCACTAGGGGCCTTAGAACCTGAAGCCTGTGCCTTTGACTGTTTCTGAATATTGGCACTAGCTTCCATCTTCCTGGCTGCATCCACTATAGAGTGAAAACTCTCCTTTTCTGCTGGAAGGATCAAGGAAGAATACCTGGGATGAAGTCGCATGGTATATCTTGTTGCCTTCTTCTGATCAGTGTCATAGGCCTTACCCACGTACTGAAGCAAATCCAGGAACTTATCCGTAAATTCATCAACACTCATTTCATCTGTTTGTCTCAGCTGTTCAAACTCTATTATCTTCATCTCCCTGGAGCTATCAGGAAAAGCCCACCCTGCAAACTCATTGGCGAACTCTCCCCATGACATACTGTTCATTCTGGGCTCGATATAGTTCTTAAACCATTCCCGAGGCTTCTTACATTTTAGTGTAAACCCTGCCATCTCAATGGCTCTGCTATCATCAGCACCCAACTCATCAGTGATCATCTTTGTAACGACCCGGAAATCAATACCCCTCTGTAACAGCCCGAACCATCACTGGCACTAGGATCCAGATCGGCTTAAGGCCGCCGGGACCCGTAGCAAGCCGACTATACTCTCTGTGTACCTGATAAATCCCATACATGATATAAAACGACTCAACAATCCTGTAAAACTCTGTAGGCACTACTGCTACTCAGATATGTCAATCTGAAATGACCCTCAGGGCCTATACCAGGGACTACTATCTGCTATAGTTCAAGGGATTGAAACCCTTTTAAACTGTAACACAATCCACTGGTATCTCATCAAAGCCATACATTAAGCCTACTCTCACATTTCTCATCAAGAAACGTAAAACAGGATTCATGTACAAAGGGATTAATCATACATCACACTATAGCAATGACACTAGGGAAAGCACTAGTCTATCCAGTATATGACAGTACATATCAATACATTACAACTAATCTTATAATTACATCATGTCCACTATTCTATTACAAACATACATTCATGCATATCCTTCCTCTTTACTTTTGCTGACTCTGTCTTCCCATAGCTATCTCAGAACCTGCAAAACTGGAGTTAAGGGAGTGGGATGAGCTCTAGAGCCCAGTGAGGAGGAACAGTAAAACAATTCATTCATTATATGCTCTCATGGAATGCATCACATCACAAACATATCATCTCAAGGATGAACTTGTCACCTATAGCCCTCTACTATATCTCATAATATGTCCTGCTGTGCCAAGGAGACTAGGTCATCACCTGGACTTCTCTTATTTCTCTCATATCATAACATGTCCCACTGTGCCAAGGAGACTAGGTCTTCACCTGGACTTCTCTTATCTGATCTGACAGCCCAGCTGTCTAACTCATAGTACCAGGAGCGACCTGGACTATCCAGGGGCGACCTGGTATGGCTATCTCATGCCATATCTCATATGCTCTCATGGTGTCTCAACTGATATCAAGGGCTATGGATCATTCAACATTCATCCACACAAATATCATCTTATGCAATGCAGCATATTCGTGGATTCTAATGCAACACAACCTAATACATAACATGGCATTTTATGATGCATGGATCATGCTAGAAACGTGTCATTTCTCAATTTAAAATATTAAGTTTAGTTCCACTCACCTGTAGCCACTGTTTGGCTAACTCTGGGCTACCTCTAACTCTGAAGCAGCTACTACTGCTAAGAACCTCGGTTCCTCGGGTCCAACCCTACAATGAAGGACTCAAATGAGGTACCAAACATACTCTATACAACTGATAACTAACTCTTATACAACTCCCCAAAACCCCTCAAAACATGCATGCAAAAAAATCAAAGGAAGGATGGACAGAACACTTTCGGCGGCAAGTTCGGCGGCCGAATGTCCTATCCAGAGCCGAAACTCAAGCACCTTCGGCGACCGAATCTCTACTTTCGGCGGCCGAACCCTTTCGGGGGCAAGGTTCAGGGGCCAAAACACACTCCAGAGACGAAAGTCTCTAACCTTCGGCGGCACCTTCGGCGGCCGAATCCTGCAAACAGAGCCGAACCTCAAAAACACTCAGGGGCAAGCTGTGGCAACCTAAGCCACCATGCAAGGGGTTCGGCGGCCGAATGCTCCTTTGGCTGCCGAACCTGAGTTCTTCAAGACCTCAGCTTCGTGCATGAACAAGCCTGCCAAACACCAACTCCACTCCACACATGCATACTCAACTCCTCAACTCACATATACTCTGGTATATGCACAAAGGGGTCCAAAACTACCTATTAACCCCAACAAAACAGCAACTATAACATATAATCATGCCTTCACCATTAAAACATCAAAAAAACTAAACCTTTAAACCTAAGCATGCAACTCTACCCTTAACCTTTTTAAAAGCTGTTACAACTCATTAAAACAAGTATAAAAACTTCCCTTACCTCCTGAAATCAGAAGAGGAACAATCTGAACACTGAACTCAGCAACTCCTCTTCAAAAATCACCAAAACCTCACTTTTCTCTCTTTTTCTCTCAAAACCACTTCTACACGATCAACCCTCTGCTTAAGCTTGTAAAAAGCTTGCAGATGAGTCATGGGAGACGTGGCCTAACCCTCTAGTCATGATCTGGAGGCAAACAGCTGTCCAAATCACGGACTGAGGAGCGTGCATAGCTTAGCCGACCACCTCAGCTTCGGCTGCCGAAACTGCATGCAAAACCATGCAACTTTCGGGGGCCGAACATAAACTTCGGGGGCCGAACATTGGGCACTTTCGGCGGCCGAACTTACCTTCGGCGGCCGAACCTGGCCTTTGTCTCCAAAACCTTTTCTCTTCAAAACTCAATCCTATTATAGTCAAACCTTTAAAATACTTAAAAATCTTTTAGAAAACCTTCACTCTATCCTTCTAGGAATCTCTGACATCCCTGAACTCCATCGGATGATAGGAATTCCGATGCCGGATTTAGCCGGGTATTACATTCTTCCCCCCTTTAAAAACATTCGTCCTCGAATGTTAAAAACAAACATCTAACCAAAACAAACAAACGAAGCAGAAATCTGCTTGTCACAGAGAAACGCAGATATCGCTGGAATAAAAACTCCCGTCTATCTTATCCTTACAACACTCCTGGGGTGATTCTAAGGAACTTCTCTTCTTAGATCTTCTTATTCTTCTATTCTGCGAGCTAAGTGCGTATGATCCGCTCTACCTATACCATACAGGTGAGATTCCCTGAGATCTCCACCTTTGGTTCATAGAGAACCTCTATTGGATCCAACACTACTCCAGAATAAAAGAAATACGAAAATCAAAAGCAGATCAATGCTACCCCTCTCATCCTTTATAGGATTCCAAGGGTTTAATCTCTTAGCTCTTTACGGAATCATCATAACTTAGAGATATCATAAACACACTGTAACTTCCCACTACGCACTCTGATCCTAGTCTACTCGTCTTTTTCTCTAGTTTCTTTTCTTTTGACCTCTTCTTCCTGTTGGACTAACTCTAGCTCTTAACAGCTAACACCCTGATTTCAGATCTAGCTTGGAAAACAACTGACTCCTGCCAACTGATCCAACTGATTATCAATCTGAAGCACTACCTGTGCTTATAGGATAAACTGGTAAGCGACTTTCAACTGAAGGCAGCTAACATCTTATCTGCCGTATCCTATAGATACTGGTTTGGATATTCAGAGTCGCTGATCAGTTTCTTTTCCACTACTTTCTACTTCAGACTTATCACTACCCACTTCTTAGATCGATAACGATCTCATCTTTTACCGTATACGGTATTACCTTCATAACTCGAGTCAACTACTATCTCTATACCATCTGTAGGATAATATAACTCATGCTTCTTCCACTCTTGTTCAGAAACATAAGCAATTATCCTGTTACTTGCATTACCACAGACTTTAGTTGCACAAGGGATGTATCATAAGACACTGTGAAAGCATGTATTGGTAGACAAAGCTACGACTAGTACTATACTGTACTGTACTGTACTGACATTAGTTTTACTTTAGTGCTTCACAACCCTTGTTACACTAGTCAGACCACACACCTTCGAGTCTTTCTTGAACATTGGTGTGCCTCTGTTAAGGATGTTTTAGACTACTCTTTCTGTAGCAATTTGCCAAAACCCAGTAACCACTCATCCTTGTCACAGACATGGGTCTAAGCTAATTGCTATAACTTTTACTTTCCTGGGGTCTATCTCATTTCCTTTTTGGGTACTAAACTTTTCTAGACTGCACTACTTCTCCACGAGAACTCATATTTAAAGAACTTGGCAGCTAAGCCATGTTCTCTCAAAATCTGCAACACCAGTTTCTGATAATGGGCACTCTCCTCTATGTTTTTGGATCTCATCACGGTATTGTCAATACCGGAATGATTCAGACTCACACTAAAACCTCTGCTTATGGGAGTCATGAATACTATAGGGGCATTACTAGCCTGTAACCCTTAGTGCCCATATTCCTTTCTGAACGCTGTTCTTACTTTCTTGGTTACTCTTATCCTACCTGATAGTACCTGGATTTCAGATCTATCCGAAAAAAGACCACTGGCTACTTTTACTTGGTCTCACATAGATCGTCGATCCAAAGTAATAGATACGTGCTGGTAGTGACTTTGTCCAACGACTTACAGCCGAAACAAAGTCTCACGGATTCATCCTTCGTTTCCCATCACAACTCTGGAACATTCCAGGATGAGGTACTAAGTCGGATACAATCCTTGTCTACCAACTCTAGCAACTACTCATCTGGCCCTTACTATTCCTCTCACTTTACTGGTACCACCCTGCAGAGAAGACTAGGAATGGTTCTGGGTCTAGATACCACTCCTATTTCTCACTCTATTCTCTTAACCGGTGGTAAACTTGGCAAACTTGTCTGGAATAACATCTAAAACTGTTCTCTGGCTGTGGACACAAAACTGGTTCCCTCCCTGATCTGACTAACTACTATGCTCTTAACACGAGCAAGAAACCTCTGATAACCTTTCCTGACCAGCTTAAGAGCCTCTAGGGCTTATATCAGACTTCTAGGCATCTCTACACTGTCCTCTCAACAGACTCCCTGTGATCCATCCTAATCTCTAAGCCTGACTACTCTGCCTCTGCTCTCTAAGGCAGTACGATGAGTAGCTAGCCCATCCACCCCTAGAATGACATCAACAGTCACTCTAGAACCACTAGGTCAGCTGGTAGGCATCTACTCACAACTAGTACTGAATTCAACTGGCAGACTAACTCTGCCGCTGACGGATCACACTTAGGTCCACTGACCCAAAGAGGACACTCTAATCCCAGAAGCTATCAAACCCCTACTCTCTGTGGCTCTCAAAGCCCTAAGGAAAGCGAAACATCAGAGTCTCTAACAGTAAACACATCAAAACATATGGAAGTGAAAAATACCTGTCACCGCCATATCCGATGTGTAAGCCTCTTGCTACGTCAAAGTGAAGATCCGTGCTGGCACTGATGGACCTTCACCAGGGGAACCTGTGGTAGAAGGAGTGATCCCGCTCCCTCTGCCTCTGCCCTGCGCCATAGCTAGCACTCCTGGCTGAACCACTCTATCTGAGGCTGTCTGATGGGACTGTGTTATCACTGTCACAGTGGAACACTCACGTGCTATGTGTCCTTCCTGTCCACACCTGAAACATGCTGTTGTCCCCACTAGACAGACTCCCTTGTGCATCCTACCGCACCTCGTACATCTAGAACTTTTCCAACCAGAACTCGAGCCATCGCCAAAACCCATACTAGACTTGAATCTGTTCCAAAACTCTCTTTTCTTTGACCCTTTCAGGCCTCTCACTTTCTTTTTATTCCTTGCAGTAGCCTCACCCAACGAGAAACGATCACTGTTCTCTGGGTCATTTTCTACACTCATGTTCTCTGTGTGCTCAAACTGCGCAAAGTCACTCTCCTTACACTCCCTTGAGCTATTTGAACAAGCCCATCCTGCAAACTCTGTAGCAAACTGCTCCCAGGATAAGCTTTCTACCCTCGGGTTCACATACTGGTTGAACCATTCCCTCGCTTTTTCACATTTCAATGTGACCCCTGCCATCTGAATGGCTCTACTCTCACTGGCTCCCAACTCATCAGTTAGCAGCTTAACCATTCTAAGATACTCAACAGGGTCATCACCAGTCTCAAACTTGGGAACATCTAACCTCAAATAATCTGTCATCTGCACCATACTTCCTCCAGATGAACTAGGCTTAGGTGTTTGGCCAACTGGGGCTACTGATTCTATTGGTGGTGGAGGAGGTGCAACCTGCCCTGGGTTAGGGTTTACTGAACTTAGATAACCAAAGAAAGGTGGAACCATGGTATATTGTGGATATGGCGGGTAACAAGAAGGATAGGGCATAAAGGTGGGATATGGGTTATAGCTAGGGAAACCTGCTGTACCACCCATCGGATACCCTGACCCCCACGGGTAGGGCGGATACTGAGGTGGAACCACTCTCGAGGCCTGAGTGCCTTCTTGGGACTCACCCATATCCTCTCCTAACATACTCATGCCCAGGCTACCCTCTCTTCTTTGTTCAACCTCCTCTACGTCCCTCATATCCCCTGATATACCACCCTGAGCTACTCCCCTTCTACTCTCATCGACAGACCTTCTAGGGTCCCTTGATGTACCTTCTCTACTTAATCTACCAGACATTGCCCTTTGCAGAACAGGGAGATGAGCATCCATGCTCTCATTCTCTGGCGGAGCTCCTGTCAATCTAGCTGATCGACGAGTTCCTCTCATCCTGTTTCTGAAAAGCACAACATCACACAAAACATCAAATGATCCATGTGAGAACACATGAATCCACAACACATATAGCTAACATCTCAATAATGCACATGCATCTCATCATGGCATTTCACATCAGTATGCAAGACAGGACTACACATCCTATCCTAGTGGACATGAGTTTACCTATTGTGCTTCCCCTCCTATACCAGACAACGCCTCTTTCCGATGTGGGATATCTCTATTCCTTGAACAAAAATGTTCAACACACCGTACTCTTGAGGCCCTATGCTCTGATACCAATCTGTAACGACCCGGAAACCGATACCCTCTATAACGGCCTGAACCATCACTGGCACTAGGATCCAGATCGGCTTAAGGCCGCCGGGACCCGTAGCAAGCCGACTATACTCTCTGTGTACCTGATAAATCCCATACATGATATAAAACGACTCAACAATCCTGTAAAACTCTGTAGGCACTACTGCTACTCAGATATGTCAATCTGAAATGACCCTCAGGGCCTATACCAGGGACTACTATCTGCTATAGTTCAAGGGATTGAAACCCTTTTAAACTGTAACACAATCCACTGGTATCTCATCAAAGCCATACATTAAGCCTACTCTCACATTTCTCATCAAGAAACGTAAAACAGGATTCATGTACAAAGGGATTAATCATACATCACACTATAGCAATGACACTAGGGAAAGCACTAGTCTATCCAGTATATGATAGTACATATCAATACATTACAACTAATCTTATAATTATATCATGTCCACTATTCTATTACAAACATACATTCATGCATATCCTTCCTCTTTACTTTTGCTGACTCTGTCTTCCCATAGCTATCTCAGAACCTGCAAAACTGGGGTTAAGGGAGTGGGATGAGCTCTAGAGCCCAGTGAGGAGGAACAGTAAAACAATTCATTCATTATATGCTCTCATGGAATGCATCACATCACAAACATATCATCTCAAGGATGAACTTGTCACCTATAGCCCTCTACTATATCTCATAATATGTCCTGCTGTGCCAAGGAGACTAGGTCATCACCTGGACTTCTCTTATTTCTCTCATATCATAACATGTCCCACTGTGCCAAGGAGACTAGGTCTTCACCTGGACTTCTCTTATCTGATCTGACAGCCCAGCTGTCTAACTCATAGTACCAGGAGCGACCTGGACTATCCAGGGGCGACCTGGTATGGCTATCTCATGCCATATCTCATATGCTCTCATGGTGTCTCAACTGATATCAAGGGCTATGGATCATTCAACATTCATCCACACAAATATCATCTTATGCAATGCAGCATATTCGTGGATTCTAATGCAACACAACCTAATACATAACATGGCATTTTATGATGCATGGATCATGCTAGAAACGTGTCATTTCTCAATTTAAAATATTAAGTTTAGTTCCACTCACCTGTAGCCACTGTTTGGCTAACTCTGGGCTACCTCTAACTCTGAAGCAGCTACTACTGCTAAGAACCTCGGTTCCTCGGGTCCAACCCTACAATGAAGGACTCAAATGAGGTACCAAACATACTCTATACAACTGATAACTAACTCTTATACAACTCCCCAAAACCCCTCAAAACATGCATGCAAAAAAATCAAAGGAAGGATGGACAGAACACTTTCGGCGGCAAGTTCGGCGGCCGAATGTCCTATCCAGAGCCGAAACTCAAGCACCTTCGGCGACCGAATCTCCACTTTCGGCGGCCGAACCCTTTCGGGGGTAAGGTTCGGGGGCCAAAACACACTCCAGAGACGAAAGTCTCTAACCTTCGGCGGCAGCTTCGGCGGCCGAATCCTCCAAACAGAGCTGAACCTCAAAAACACTCAGGGGCAAGCTGTGGCAACCTAAGCCACCATGCAAGGGGTTCGGCGGCCGAATGCTCCTTCGGCTGCCGAACCTGAGTTCTTCAAGACCTCAGCTTCGTGCATGAACAAGCCTGCCAAACACCAACTCCACTCCACACATGCATACTCAACTCCTTAACTCACATATACTCTGGTATATGCACAAAGGGATCCAAAACTACCTATTAACCCCAACAAAACAGCAACTATAACATATAATCATGCCTTCACCATTAAAACATCAAAAAAACTAAACCTTTAAACCTAAGCATGCAACTCTACCCTTAACCTTTTTAAAAGCTGTTACAACTCATTGAAACAAGTATAAAAACTTCCCTTACCTCCTGAAATCAGAAGAGGAACAATCTGAACACTGAACTCAGCAACTCCTCTTCAAAAATCACCAAAACCTCACTTTTCTCTCTTTTTCTCTCAAAACCACTTCTACACGATCAACCCTCTGCTTAAGCTTGTAAAAAGCTTGCAGATGAGTCATGGGAGACGTGGCCTAACCCTCTAGTCATGATCTGGAGGCAAACAGCTGTCCAAATCACGGACTGAGGAGCGTGCACAGCTTAGCCGACCACCTCAGCTTCGGCTGCCGAAACTGCATGCAAAACCATGCAACTTTCGGGGGCCGAACTTACCTTCGGCGGCCGAACCTGGCCTTTGTCTCCAAAACCTTTTCTCTTCAAAACTCAATCCTATTATAGTCAAACCTTTAAAATACTTAAAAATCTTTTAGAAAACCTTCACTCTATCCTTCTAGGAATCTCTGACATCCCTGAACTCCATCGGACGATAGGAATTCCGATGCCGGATTTAGCCGGGTATTACAATCTTCACAGTTCTCAGGTACTCAAATGGATCATCTCCTGTATTGAACTTAGGAGCATCCAATTTCAGGTACTCAGTCATTTTCACCTTACTTCCAGATGCACTAGGTGGAAGTGTTTGGGCAACAGGGGCTACTGGTTCTGTTTGTGGTGGTGGGGGCACTGGTTCATTTAGTTCTGGGTGTGCTGCACTTGGATGGATAGGGGAGGGTGGATACATAGGATATGGTGGGTAATAGTAAGGATATGGCACATATGGCATGTATGTAGGATATGGGTCAAATCGAGAGTACTCCGACATACCCTCCATCGGATACTCTGGATCCTGGGAAACAGCTGGATAATCAAAACCTGAGGCCTGAACGCCTCCCTGGGATTCTCCCATACCTTCATCCATAGACGGATCAGTCTCCATGGCCTCCCTCACTTCCTCTGATCTACCTCCTCTAACTATCCCTCTTCTGCTCTCGTCTACAGACCTTCTAGGGTCTATTGACATGCCTTCCCTGCTAGATCTTTGTGACCTTGCCCTCGGCAATGCAGGAGGACGAGCAGCTAATCTCTCACTATCTGATGGGACTCCAGTCAATCGAGCTGATCGACGAGTTCCTCGCATTATAACTCTGAAAAACAACACATACTATAGCATATCAGCACATAAACATATATCTCAATCATAATGCACATGCATATGCATTTCATAGCATCAAAAAGATAGGACTCAACATCCTATCCTAGTGGACATTATTTCCTATTATGCTTGACCAACTATAATCTCTATGAGCCCGACACTCTCTCTATAGGTCCGATCATATGAACCTAGGGCTCTGATACCAATCTGTAACGACCCCAAAACGGACCGTCACCGGCGCTAGGATTCAGGTTGGCTTAAGGCCGCCAGAACCCGTAGCAAGCCTGCTATACTCTCTGTGTACCTGTAAATCTCATACATGATCATATATTTTTTTTGTGAAAATAAAAAACTCTTTTCTCTGTACCAAGGCTTAACCTGTGCTTGCACTATCTCTGTACTCTGTACCCCTGACTAGAGCTTGCTCTAGATGGGTTATTTTATACCTGTTAAGCCTGGTTTCTCACATACTCTGTAAAAATATACATACATAGATCATGTCCATAACAAAAGATTTACAACACAAACATTACTAAGTCAAGCACAAATCTAACTTAAACACAACTGGTACATCTCTTTAATATTACATGTCCACTCTAAGCTATTACATAACTCTGCTCTCTTTCTGATACTCTTCTGGTCTTCCCCTGTACACTGTACACTGTACACTGAACCTGCAAGACTGGGATTAAGGGAGTGGGATGAGCTCTATAGCCCAGTGAGTAGAACAGTAAAACAAGTCATTAAAACATGAACGTATGAAATGCGTCATATCACAGACAATCCACATCAAGAGTAAATCCGTCACCACATAGTCCAAGTAAACCGTGCCAGGCCGTAGACTGGGGTCCTGGTCTTCCTGTCCTGTATATATATATGTGTATATAACACCTGTACTTACCATTTGCCAGGCATAGACCGGAAACCTGGTCTTACTATACCTGCCAGGCCGTAGAATGGGGTCCTGGACTTTCCTATACCTGCCAGGCCGTAGAATGGGGTCCTGGACTTCCTGTCTGGAACTACTGGATCATTCAGCATTTACCCACACCAACAATATAGCTATGCAATGCAACATCTTTGTGAATTCTAATGCACTCATCCTATTGCATAAACATGATGCATGAAAGATGCTAAAAGCAGTTAATACCTCAAATTAAAACGAGTAATAAGTTTAGTTCCACTCACCTCTGGCTGTCTGGACTGACTCTGCAGGTTCAATAAACTCTGGAGCAGTACTCACTGCTGCTCTCTCTGGTTCCTCTGGTCTGTGAAGCACAGAAAGACTCAAATGAGGGACCAAACTAACTTAAGAATAACTCTATTAAACTCCCCAAGAATCCCCTTAATCTCACTCTAAAACTCATGCAAAGCATACAAAAGAAAAGCTGAACAGGACACTTTCGGCGGCAGGTTCGGCGGCCGAAAGTCCTCTCCAGAGACGAAACCCATGCACCTTCGGCGGCCGAATCTTAACTTTCGGCAGCCAAACCCTTTCGGGGGCTAGTTTCGGGGGCCAAAAGGCACTCCAGAGACGAAAGTCTCTAACCTTCGGCGGCCGAACTCCCCTCCAGAGCCGAAAGTCTAAAGGCTCGGGGGCAAGCTTAGGCAGCCGAAGTCACCTCCTCTCACCTCCTCAGGGGTTCGGCGGCCGAATGTACCTTTGACGGCCGAATCTGAGTTCATCAACAGGGCAGAAACTTGCCCTGCCTCTCGCCAAATGCCCCAAAATCCTCCAAACACAAACACCACACTTCCTCAACTTGCATACACCTAAGTATATGCTCAAAGGGGTCAAAGACTACCTAAAAACCTCAATCACACAACACATAAAACACATAAACAAGTTCTTCACACAAAAATCACCAAAACCTCTCTTTTCCACCTATTCATGCAACTCTCTCCATAAACCCCATAAATCTTCCATAAAACATGAAAACAAGCTCAGGATCTTCACTTACCTCTTGAAATCAAGTAAATGAACGATCCTAACGTGGAGTTTTGAAGCAACTCTCCTTCAAACTCTTCAAAATTCACAAGTTTGTATTTAAAGCTTAAAACCTTCAAAATAACATAAAACTCAATCAAATCTTTGCATGATTCAATGAAAACATGAAGAAAAGCTTCAGAAGGACAGGGTCTCACCTCAGAAAGTGAAAGAAAAAGGCAAGAGTTATCCTTTCAACCGACTGAGGGCCTTTTATAGGTGGCTGGCCAGACCACCTTCGGCGGCCAAACGTGAAACCGAAAGCCATGCATGTTCGGCGGCCGAACCTCACCTTCGGCGGCCGAACCTGGCTTTTCTGCCTTGGTTCATTTCAACTCAAAACTTGGTTCCAATTACCTTTAAAACATTAAAACATATTGTATTATTTTAGAAAAACATAAATCCTACCCTTCTAGAGGATTTCGACATCCCGGATTCCACCGGACGATAGGAATTCCGGTGCCGGACTCTAGCCGGGTATTACATGGGGTGTCCCGAGATTTTAGAATGTTGTGTTCTGAAACTACTTGTATTTCCACGGTGATGACTGCTTCTGTAACAGCCCGCTTACCGGACCGCCACCGGCACTAGGATCCAGATCGGCTTAAGGCCGCCGGGACCCGTAGTAAGCCTACTGTAAACTCTGTGTACCTCATAAATCCCATACATGATCAAACTTAAGCTTAAAACTGTTACTTTACTTTTTTTTCTCTTCTTTTCTAATCTTTTCTTTTTCGGTAAAACTTGAAACTTGTCTCATACACTAAGCTTGGACTATGCATGCCCTGTCTGTATGCACTCAGAGAGTGATACCTGCTGTGGTACCATACAGTAACTACAGAGATAGAAATACTACCATGCACCAAGCCTAGCTCTCATCATTATATCACTATAATCTCAAACATAAAACATAGACATAAAATGATCATGTGCAAAGGGATAAACATACACTAGGGCCAAGCACAATTCTATAACTCAGTACATAACTTCTATTACATCAGTTCTATACATTACATAACTCTGTACTGTACATCATCATAATAATCATGTTAATCATGTCCACTATTCTATGCTATTACATATACTTTTACCCTTGCTTTCTCTTTCTCTTTCTCTTCTCTGAGGCCCTGAAAAATGGGGTTAGGGAGAGGGATGAGCTACTAGAGCCCAGTGAGCGGAAACCATAAAAACATTTAAAACATGCTATCATGAAATGCGTCACAGCACAAACATTTCACATCAAGGATTGGACATGACCACCAAAACTCCCTGAGCTCATGGTGCCCGACCCTGAAAGGGCTCACACAGGACTCACCCAAGTATAGTGCCCGGCCCCCCTGAAGGAGCTCACACAGGTCTTTCAGTATGCCTGGCCCAGCCAGGTCTTTTCATAGGGCTATTGGGGTCGCCTCGGTCCAATCCACATCAACATCAAATTATGCAATGCTTCAACTTAGTGAATACTAGTGCAATGCAATACATCCTATATAACATGGCATCAATGGTGCATGAAAGTATGCTAAAACATTCATTAACTTTAAAACATAGTTCTGTTCCACTCACCTCTGTCAACTGCTGAGCAGTCTCTGTAACTCTAACTCTGTGGGCCTCCTTGGTCTCTCGGGTCCGTACCTACACAGGTGGACTCAAATGAGGACCAAACTTACTTCAATATAACTCTTAATATCTCCCCAAAACCCCCTTAAAACATCATAGGTATGCATGGAAAAATGGGCAAAAGAAGGCTGGACTGGCACTTTCGGCGGCTGGTTCGGCGGCCGAAACCTCCCTCCAGAGACGAAACTCATGCATGTTCGGCGGCACCTTCGGCGGCCGAAAGTCTCGTCCAGAGACGAAACTCATGCACTTTCGGCGGCCGAACTCCCTCTTTCGGCGGCCGAAAGCTCCTTTTCTCACCCAAAAGCCTAGCTTTCGGGGGCAAGGTTTGGCAGCCGAAACTGCCTCCACAAGGGGTTCGGCGGCCGAACCTTGCTTCGGCGGCCGAACCTGGATTCTCCAGAAAGGCAGAATCCGAGCACAACTCATGCTCTCAGCCTCCAAAACCCTATAAAACACCCATAACATGCATACCAACACTACTCAACTAACATATAACATATCTCAAACATATAGGGGCCTCTAAACTAGCTCAAACCCCATAAGCAACCTCAAAACTCATCAAAGCTCATATGAGCAACATATGCTCAAACTCATGGTTACACCCAAACCATGCTATAAAACTCTCTAAAAACTCTTAAAACTTGCTTTAAACATAAGGGGAGGTGAGGATCCATGCTTACCTCTTGAAGAACTTGAGGATTGATGGTCCAAACTTGGAGATGGGTGAAAAACTCAATCAAAGTCTCCAAGTGCTCAACTTTGCTTCCTTTTGCTCAAAACTCTAAAACAAAGCTCAAATCAAGTTAAAACATGCAAGATTTGAGGAAAACATGAGAAATCACACCAAGGAGAGCTTGAACCTACCTTTGACCCAAAAACAGAGTGTTTTACACCCAAGTCTCGGGCAAAGGGGCTTTTGTAGTGGCCAACCAACTCTCCTTCGGCGGCCTAACGTGCATGCGAACCCATGCAACTTTCGGCGGCCGAACTTCACCTTCGGCGGCCGAACCTGGCTTTTGTCCCCTTGGCCTTTTCATACCAAAACTCAATTTGCTTAACTCAAAAACATGCAACCATGAGAAAAACATTGTAAAAACATCTTAAAAACCTTTCTTATACCCTTAGGGCAACTCCGACATCCTCGAATCCCGACTTCCAACGGAAACTCCGCCGGAACGTAGGAATTCCGATACCGGGGTCTAGCCGGGTATTACAGCTTCCACCTCATATACTAGGAAAAATGATGTTTCTCCAGTAGTTGTTCTGAGAGTAGTCCTGTATGCCCACAGTATGTGAGGCAATTCTTTGGGCCAATTACCCTTGACTCAATCGAGCCTTTTCTTCAGCCCCTGTAATATAGTCCTGTTTGTGACTTCCATTATACCATTGGATTGGGGGTGGTAGGCTACGCTGAACCTCAAATCAATCTCCCATTTTTTGCAAAAGTTTTTAAACCTGATGCTTGCAAGCTGAGTTCCATTATTAGTGATCATTATTTTGGGTATTCCGAACCGGGTAAATATATTTTTGCTAATAAAAGAGATTGCTTGCTGGGTAGTGATGGACTGTGCTGTCTCAGCTTTTGCTCATTTACTAAAGTGGTCTACTGCCACAATAACAAACTTTCTTGACTCGAATGCCTTAGGAAAATGGCCAAGGATGTCTATCCCCATTGAAAGAAAGGCAAAGGACTTTCATGGCCGCTTGCATTTCTCCTAGTGTCCTCGGGATTTTTGTGTGCATCTAGCACCTTTGACACTTCTGGACAAGTTGCTTGACATCATGCATTATCATTGGCCAATAGTATCCTTGTCTGAATACTTTCTGGGTGATTATCCGAGTTCCTTTATGACTCCCACAATCACCTTCATGGATGTCTTTTAGGATTTTCTAGCCTTTCTCCTCTATCACACATCGTAACCATAGTTGTGTGGAGGACCTACCATCAATTAGTGTGTACTTAAAGAACTTTCTTATTACCTATTTGGCTAATAATTCGTCAGCCGGAAGGTCATCTTGTGTCAAGAATTTATATACAGGCGTCATCTATGACTCTTCTTCTTCTATAGAAAAAGATTCTTCCATTTTTGTCGCTAGAGTGTGCAACTCCTCAAACTGAAAGGGTTGGGTTAAATGATATTCACCTACCGCCACCATCTTGGCTAATAGATCCGCCAGAGTGTGCAATTTTATGGCTGACATGAGTACTGCAAATTCCAATTTTTCAAGAGGAGGATAATTCAATTTTGCCCCTTTCAGAATTTGGCTGGCGTAATATATTGTGCTTTTTATTCCCCATTGCTCTCACAAACGAGTACCAAGCAAACTGTTTCTTGTGTTGATAGAGCATAATTTAGTCCATTTTATATTGATATTGTTAATGATTATTTACATGATTTCTGCTTAATTTATTGCTTTTAATATTATTTTGCAGAAAATTGTATAAAAGGACAATTTGGAGAAAATCCCCCTAAAACTGTCTTATTTGGAGCAAAAGAGTGCAAAGCCGTCAAGTTGAATTCAAGACGGGCTAAATGAGGAAAATATTTTGAGGATTAAGTAACTTAGCACTTTGGCCCGCAATTGGACAGCCCATGCCCGCGCTTCAAAACCAGCCTGCTCGTGCACATGACCAGCACGCCAAGCCCAGCGCATCCTCACGCAGCCCGCGCTTCACCAAAGGCCCATTCACGCAAAAACACATGGCCCCATGGACCCGCCTCAGCATCACGCACACATGCAATTCACAATTCCACCAATTCACATGGACAAAGAATTCGCGTGGACCCCGCCAAATTCACTCCATTTCACTTCACATGGCCCGCTTCATCATTCTCTCACGCAAACCAAATTTCCTCACGTGGACCACAGATCGCGCACTCCAGGCTCCGCACGTCCACCTTGCACTCATGGACCGCGCTTCACCAAATCATGCGCATGTGGACAGCACCTAGGGCGCACATCTCCAGCTCTATTTAAAGAGCTTTTCACAGACAGAAATGGGACAATTCCAAAATCCCAATTCTCGGCAATTTCCGCCGCTCCAAGCGCAAGGCAGAATTATTCCTTCGGTTTTTATTTCTTTTTCCCTTTCCTTTATTTTTCTATTTTTAATCAGCCAATGAGTGGCTGATTTCTTTTATTCTAGTTGAGAATTGGTTGAAACTAAGGTTGTTTAATGGGTTGTGAGATCTGAACATAAATTATTGTCTTTGGTTTTGCTCAATATTTATGCAATTGATGCTTTGATTCCATGATTACTTTGTTGTTTTGATCAAATTGGCCACTTGATTTTAATTGCAAGGTTAATTGACTGTTAGTTGGGATTATTTTTAGTCCGTAATTGCTAGAAATATTCTGACCTTAGGACACTTGGTGTAAAAACCAAGCAATTGCATGATCTAGCGTTATCTCCATACGTTTGGGTAGCTAGGATTGGGTCTCTCTATTTCTTTATGCAATTGACAATTGTTTGATGCCTAGGGCCCAAGGACGTTCCTTGGCAATTTGTTAATTAGTAATTAATTAGAGGACGTTCCCTAATTAATTTAATCATAAGGAGAGACATGGTGGTGAGAAGCGTCTTCCACCCCCATAACTAATCTATTGAACCAATCAAGATAATTTAAGTTTCAATGATCAACCCAAACAACCAAAGTGGATCCATATCTTCAACTAGACTTTTCTCATATTGATTTACTCTTTTATTTTAATTATTTGCTTTCTATTATTACTCTCATTATTAGTTATTACAATCAATCTCAAACCCCCCCATTTTACTTTTATTGCAATTTATTTTTATTATGTTCCCAGTTTATCTCATTTGATCCCACTTTCAGTCTTTTATCTCATCTTTAATTTATTATTGTTTCAGTTCATTTTATTGGTCTTGTTGAGAAAAATAAATAAGTAATCAATTCTCTGTGGATTCGATCCTTTCACCACTATCTGCAGTTGTAAAATTGTTGATAACCAGGAAGGTTATTTTTGACCGGCTTCGACAACCGCGAGTCAAAAATTGGCGCCGTTGCCGGGGAATTGATTTAACTTGTTTATTTTTTCTTTCATGACCAGATCTGAACACAGGGACACACTGCCCTTTGATCCAGAAATTGAACGCACTCTCAGAAGACTTAGAAAGCAAGCCGCAGAAGCTTCATCTGAAGCAACCGAATTTTGCCAACAAGCCGCACCAATGGCAGAACCTCAAGCACCAGCTGCTGCCCATGATGGACATGCTGTCCAAGGCCAATTAATTCAAGAAAATCCAGCAAATAGGCCTCAAGAACAAAGAGAAAGAACCATGAGAGAATTAGCAACTCCCATAGGTGATTATGCTCCACTTTGCATCACCTATCCACCTCTTACAGTTCCCTTTGAACTGAAATCAGGTTTGATTCATCATCTCCCTAAATTTAGAGGTTTGCAAAATGAAAATCCACATAAGCACTTAAAAGAATTTAAAATTATTTGCTCATCCATGAGACCTCAAGGGATCTCTGAAGATCATGTTAAACTAAGAGCCTTCCCTTTTTCATTAGATGACCATGCTAAGGATTGGTTATTTTATTTGCCACCTGGATCTATAACTTCTTGGGATGATATGGTCCAAGCCTTTTTGGACAAATACTTCCCACCATCTAAATCAATTGGCATAATAAGAGAAATCACAAGCATAAGACAAAAACCATCTGAAGATCTATATGATTATTGGGAAAGGTTTGAGAGACTTTGTACAGGATGCCCCCAACATGACATGACAGATAGGGCCCTCATTGAGTTCTTCTATGGTGGATTATCTCCTTCGGAAAGAAAATTTATCGATGTAGCTTGTGGAGGATCCATTAAAGACAAGACACCCAGACAGCTAAGAGAATTGATCTCCACTCTTGCAGCCTCATCCAGACAATATGGAGAGGAGAAACAACTACAAAGAGCCAATGAGGTAAATTCTACTATTGTCTCTGATCTAACATCTGTTATGAAAAGTTTTGCCATAGAATTAGCTCAACAGATGCAAGCACCCCAGCCATCAAGGCCCTGTGGAATTTGTTCATATGTGGGACACCCAACTGATCAATGCCCCACACTCCAAGAAGACCATCACCAAGCCAATGCAATTGGGAGGTACAACAACCAACCTAGATATGATCCATACTCCAATACATACAATCCAGGTTGGAGAGACCATCCCAACTTCAGCTATGGGAAGGGCAACAGTGATCAGAATCACCAAAGTTACCAAAGAAGCCAAGTCCAACCAACACCACCAATGGACACTAATAATGAGGTAATGAAGACCTTGCAAATGATGCAACAACAGATGGGACAAATGGCCATCGCCATAAATAGGCTTGAAGCTCAAGGAAAGTTGCCATCCCAAACTGAGGAAAATCCCAAACTTAATGTAAATGCCATTACCTTGAGAAGTGGGAAAGAACTTCAAGATACTAGATGTGAGGAAGAAAGACAAGTTGCACCAAAGCTTGCACCATCTGAAACACTTGCAGGGCAACCTGAAGCCTCTCCAACGCCATCTGCAGCTCCCCCTGCACAAAAGGCTGAACAAAAGGTACGCTTTCAGATTCCACCTCCTTTTCCAAAAAGATTTGAAAGAACACAAAAAGAAAAGGAAGAAAAGGAGATCCTTGACACTTTCAGAAAAGTACAAATCAATATACCTTTGCTAGACGCTGTCAAGCAGATTCCCAGGTACGCAAAATTTCTGAAAGAGTTGTGTACCAATAGAAGAAAGCTAGCTGAAAGAGAGAAAGTAAGTGTAGGTGAGGTTGTGACTGCTGTTATTAAAAGAGAACTCCCTACCAAATGCAAGGACAAAGGTATGTTTGCTATCTCTTGCAAAATTGGGAATGTTGGAATTAAGAAAGCCATGTGTGATCTTGGTGCATCCATCAATGTTATGCCTCTCTCCATCTATAAATCTCTAAATGCATGTGCTTTGAAAGAAACAAAGGTTGTGATTCAACTAGCTGATAGATCTGTGGTATATCCCATAGGTGTTCTGGAAGATGTGTTAGTCCAAGTAAATGAACTAGTCTTTCCTGCTGATTTTTATGTGATTGATACTAAGGAAGATAGTTGTAATACTAGTTCTGATATCCTTCTTGGACGTCCTTTCTTGAGTACTGCTAGGACTAAAATTGATGTGTATGATGGTACTCTTACCATGGAATTTGAAGGGGAAGTCATTAAATATAATGTCTATGATGCTATGAAATATCCACATGATATGTCCCCTGTTTATGGTCTTGATATTGTTGACTGCTTGAGCCAGGAAATTTTTGATGAAAATCAAGATGATATTCTTAACAGTGACTTCTGCAGAGATACTGATCAGGTACAGATTGAGAGCCAGAAAGAGCCAAAACTTAAGGAAACGGTTTGTAGCATTCAACAGGTAGTTTGCAGTCAAGCACAGATTGGAGAAAACTCAATTGCACCACTTCAGAATGGTGTGCAGATCCTTCCTGCGCAAAAAGAAGAACCTGAAAGCCTCTCAGGCATGTCCTTTCAGCTCCCCACGCAAATCAACTCTTCTAGTTCACCCCTGCAGTCAAGCCTTTCGCAAAAGGAGATTCCTGAATCCACTTTGGCGCCACCTCCACTGCAGTCAAGCAAAGAACAACACCTCTCAGAATCTGAAGAATGCAAGCATGACTTACTTGAACAAATCTTCCTTGCCCAATCTGATGAACCATGGTACGCAGACATGGTGAACTACTTGGCTACAGGTAACTTGCCTTCTGACATGCCAAAGCACACCAAAGACAAGATAAAGAAAGATGCCAAATACTATGTTTGGGATGAACCATATTTGTGGAAACATTGTGCTGACCAAATGATAAGGAGATGTATCCCAGACCAAGAAATAGCTTCTGTTCTTACTTTTTGTCATTCATATAGTTGTGGTGGACACTTTGGTCCGAGAAAGACTGCTCATAAAATACTTGAAAGTGGCCTGTTTTGGCCCACTATTTTTCGAGATGCTTTTCTGTTTTGCAGATCTTGTGCTAGGTGTCAACAAACTGGAAATCTGAGCAAAAGGAATCAAATGCCACAGAACCCCATCATGGTCTGTGAGGTGTTTGATGTATGGGGTATTGACTTCATGGGCCCTTTCCCACCATCCTTTGGATACACTTACATCATCCTTGCAGTGGATTATGTATCCAAGTGGGTAGAAGCTAGAGCAACAAAGACTGATGATGCCAAGGCAGTGGTAGACTTTGTGAAAACCAACATCTTTGCCCGACATGGAGTGCCAAAGGCAATCATCAGTGATAGAGGGACCCACTTTTGCAACAAGGTAGTAGAAAGTCTCCTCAGAAAGCACAATGTGATCCATAAAACATCCACAGCCTACCACCCTCAGACAAATGGGCAAGCTGAAGTATCCAATAGAGAAATCAAGGCCATCCTAGAAAAAACAGTGTCCCCCAACCGAAAGGATTGGAGTTCACGTTTGGAAGATGCCTTATGGGCCTACAGGACAGCATACAAGACCCCTATAGGTATGTCACCTTACAGATTGGTCTATGGAAAAGCTTGTCACCTTCCAGTTGAACTTGAACACAAGGCATATTGGGCTGTAAAGAATTGCAACATGGACCTCAAAGAAGCTGGACACCATCGCAAGTTGCAACTACAAGAGCTAGAAGAGATAAGACGAGATGCATATGAGAACTCTTGGAACTACAAAACAAAAACCAAAGCCTCCCACGACAGTCATCTTTCAAGAAAACAATTTGAGGTTGGTGATAAAGTTTTACTCTTTGACTCTCGTTTGAAATTGTTTCCAGGAAAGCTACGATCTAGGTGGATTGGACCATTCATTGTGGAGCATGTCCACCCCCATGGAGCTGTAGACATCAAAAGCATAGAAACTGAAAAAATCTTCAAAGTAAATGGGCATCGATTGAAACCATATTATGAAGGATTCGCAGTTCAAGTAGTGGAAGAAATTCCACTCTCTCGGTCTGAATAGTGATCACGCCATGCACACCACACCCCAGGGGAGTATTCTGATTCCTTTGTTCTCTTTTTCTCTCTTCTTTTACATTGAGGACAATGCATGATTTAAGTGTGGGGGTGCATATCTCTTCTTCCTCCTCTCTTTCTTTCTATCTTCTTCTTCTCTCTTTCTTTCAGATTTTTTTTTTTTTTTTAAAAAAAAAAAAAAAAAAAAAAAAAAAAAAAAAAATTCAGTTATGCGATTTATGCTTTCAGTTCTCTTTTAGTTTATTTTTACTTTCAATAATACACACACAACCACAACCTTCTTCCTCTTTTTGTTTTGCTCTACTCAAACTTATGAACTATGTTGGATGAGTTTTTCTTGCCATGACCCCATTGATGTGATAACTCTTTAAACTTATGTTGAATCAATTGCAGTGAGTTATATTCATGTTTGAGAATTGCCTTTTGAATTGAATCTTTGAGTTTGCCATGGTGAAAAATATATTGATGACCCTCAATTGATGAGAAAAATCTGAAATTTGTGTGAATGAACTTAATGTGACTTGATTTAGCAATTGGTGTTGATTTGCCCAAATCATTGAGAGAAAGAAAATTCAGCAAAGGCAAAGACCTCAAAAGCACAAATCTAAGATTGTTCCAATGGTCGAAAGACTATGAACAGAGCTAGTGGCCACTTGGATAGGTGACCAACTGAAATATCAAAAAGTATATCAAAAATAGGTTGGTGACCTTTCCAAGCAAGATCTAAAGTGCAAAAAGCCTGAATAAAGTATTTCAAGGTAAGGGCAAGTCACACCAAAAGTTAGAAAAAGTCTTAACAAATAATGTGCATGGTTCCTCTTGAGGAAAACAAATCCTAGCCATGGTAAGCAAAGGGAAACAAGGAGAAAGGTGAGTAATCTTCATGCATATATTTCTCACTGCAATGATTCAAAATAGGGGTCTAGAGTAAGAGTTTAAGTGGAAATAAGGATCTAGAGTGAGAAGACTTATTTGACTATGTTTATTTGCTTGAGGACAAGCAAAAGGTTAAGTGTGGGGGTATTTGATAGAGCATAATTTAGTCCATTTTATATTGATATTGTTAATGATTATTTACATGATTTCTGCTTAATTTATTGCTTTTAATATTATTTTGCAGAAAATTGTATAAAAGGACAATTTGGAGAAAATCCCCCTAAAACTGTCTTATTTGGAGCAAAAGAGTGCAAAGCCGTCAAGTTGAATTCAAGACGGGCTAAATGAGGAAAATATTTTGAGGATTAAGTAACTTAGCACTTTGGCCCGCAATTGGACAGCCCATGCCCGCGCTTCAAAACCAGCCTGCTCGTGCACATGACCAGCACGCCAAGCCCAGCGCATCCTCACGCAGCCCGCGCTTCACCAAAGGCCCATTCACGCAAAAACACATGGCCCCATGGACCCGCCTCAGCATCACGCACACATGCAATTCACAATTCCACCAATTCACATGGACAAAGAATTCGCGTGGACCCCGCCAAATTCACTCCATTTCACTTCACATGGCCCGCTTCATCATTCTCTCACGCAAACCAAATTTCCTCACGTGGACCACAGATCGCGCACTCCAGGCTCCGCACGTCCACCTTGCACTCATGGACCGCGCTTCACCAAATCATGCGCATGTGGACAGCACCTAGGGCGCACATCTCCAGCTCTATTTAAAGAGCTTTTCACAGACAGAAATGGGACAATTCCAAAATCCCAATTCTCGGCAATTTCCGCCGCTCCAAGCGCAAGGCAGAATTATTCCTTCGGTTTTTATTTCTTTTTCCCTTTCCTTTATTTTTCTATTTTTAATCAGCCAATGAGTGGCTGATTTCTTTTATTCTAGTTGAGAATTGGTTGAAACTAAGGTTGTTTAATGGGTTGTGAGATCTGAACATAAATTATTGTCTTTGGTTTTGCTCAATATTTATGCAATTGATGCTTTGATTCCATGATTACTTTGTTGTTTTGATCAAATTGGCCACTTGATTTTAATTGCAAGGTTAATTGACTGTTAGTTGGGATTATTTTTAGTCCGTAATTGCTAGAAATATTCTGACCTTAGGACACTTGGTGTAAAAACCAAGCAATTGCATGATCTAGCGTTATCTCCATACGTTTGGGTAGCTAGGATTGGGTCTCTCTATTTCTTTATGCAATTGACAATTGTTTGATGCCTAGGGCCCAAGGACGTTCCTTGGCAATTTGTTAATTAGTAATTAATTAGAGGACGTTCCCTAATTAATTTAATCATAAGGAGAGACATGGTGGTGAGAAGCGTCTTCCACCCCCATAACTAATCTATTGAACCAATCAAGATAATTTAAGTTTCAATGATCAACCCAAACAACCAAAGTGGATCCATATCTTCAACTAGACTTTTCTCATATTGATTTACTCTTTTATTTTAATTATTTGCTTTCTATTATTACTCTCATTATTAGTTATTACAATCAATCTCAAATCCCCCCATTTTACTTTTATTGCAATTTATTTTTATTATGTTCCCAGTTTATCTCATTTGATCCCACTTTCAGTCTTTTATCTCATCTTTAATTTATTATTGTTTCAGTTCATTTTATTGGTCTTGTTGAGAAAAATAAATAAGTAATCAATTCTCTGTGGATTCGATCCTTTCACCACTATCTGCAGTTGTAAAATTGTTGATAACCAGGAAGGTTATTTTTGACCGGCTTCGACAACCGCGAGTCAAAAATTGGCGCCGTTGCCGGGGAATTGATTTAACTTGTTTATTTTTTCTTTCATGACCAGATCTGAACACAGGGACACACTGCCCTTTGATCCAGAAATTGAACGCACTCTCAGAAGACTTAGAAAGCAAGCCGCAGAAGCTTCATCTGAAGCAACCGAATTTTGCCAACAAGCCGCACCAATGGCAGAACCTCAAGCACCAGCTGCTGCCCATGATGGACATGCTGTCCAAGGCCAATTAATTCAAGAAAATCCAGCAAATAGGCCTCAAGAACAAAGAGAAAGAACCATGAGAGAATTAGCAACTCCCATAGGTGATTATGCTCCACTTTGCATCACCTATCCACCTCTTACAGTTCCCTTTGAACTGAAATCAGGTTTGATTCATCATCTCCCTAAATTTAGAGGTTTGCAAAATGAAAATCCACATAAGCACTTAAAAGAATTTAAAATTATTTGCTCATCCATGAGACCTCAAGGGATCTCTGAAGATCATGTTAAACTAAGAGCCTTCCCTTTTTCATTAGATGACCATGCTAAGGATTGGTTATTTTATTTGCCACCTGGATCTATAACTTCTTGGGATGATATGGTCCAAGCCTTTTTGGACAAATACTTCCCACCATCTAAATCAATTGGCATAATAAGAGAAATCACAAGCATAAGACAAAAACCATCTGAAGATCTATATGATTATTGGGAAAGGTTTGAGAGACTTTGTACAGGATGCCCCCAACATGACATGACAGATAGGGCCCTCATTGAGTTCTTCTATGGTGGATTATCTCCTTCGGAAAGAAAATTTATCGATGTAGCTTGTGGAGGATCCATTAAAGACAAGACACCCAGACAGCTAAGAGAATTGATCTCCACTCTTGCAGCCTCATCCAGACAATATGGAGAGGAGAAACAACTACAAAGAGCCAATGAGGTAAATTCTACTATTGTCTCTGATCTAACATCTGTTATGAAAAGTTTTGCCATAGAATTAGCTCAACAGATGCAAGCACCCCAGCCATCAAGGCCCTGTGGAATTTGTTCATATGTGGGACACCCAACTGATCAATGCCCCACACTCCAAGAAGACCATCACCAAGCCAATGCAATTGGGAGGTACAACAACCAACCTAGATATGATCCATACTCCAATACATACAATCCAGGTTGGAGAGACCATCCCAACTTCAGCTATGGGAAGGGCAACAGTGATCAGAATCACCAAAGTTACCAAAGAAGCCAAGTCCAACCAACACCACCAATGGACACTAATAATGAGGTAATGAAGACCTTGCAAATGATGCAACAACAGATGGGACAAATGGCCATCGCCATAAATAGGCTTGAAGCTCAAGGAAAGTTGCCATCCCAAACTGAGGAAAATCCCAACAAGCAGGCTTAGCAATGGGAGAGAGGATAAAAAGGTTTTTAAACTTTCAAAGGTCTCTACGCACTCTTTTCCCCACTCAAACTTACCTTTGCCTTTTAAGGCCTTGAAGAATGGGAGGCACCCTCTTGCTGAATAGGATATAAATTGGCCTAAAGCGGTGATTCACCTATTTAGCTTTTGTATCTCATTGATGGTCTTGGGTGCTTCCATGTTTTGAATAGCGCTAATCTTTTCTAGGTTCGCCTCTATGCCTCTTTCCAAGATGATATATCCTAGGAATTTTCTAGTCTTTACCTCGAAGGTGCACTTTTCCGGGTTTAACTTTATTTCCGCCTTCTCTAGGACATTAAAGACTCTCCAAGTATCCTTCGAATGATCTTCCAATGAATGACTTTTAACCACTATGTTGTCAACGTACATTTCAACGGTAGACCTTATCATGTTCTTAAATATTTTCGACACCAACCTTTGGTAAGTAGCTCCTGCGTTTTTCGACCTAAAAGACATTATCTTGTAGCAAAAAACTCTATCATCTATTATGAACGCAGTCTTTTCTGCATATTCGGTATCTATCATGATTTAGTGATACCCTGAGATGGCATCAAGGAAAGGGACTATCATGTGGCCTGAGGTTGAGTTTACTAATCTGTCGATGGATGGCAAAGGGTAATGATCTTTCAGACATGCTTTATTCAGGTCGGTGAAGTCCACACACATTCTCCACTTTCCATTAGCTTTCTTTACCAGGACCGCATTGGCCAGCCATGTGGGATACTATACTTCCTTTATTAATCCTATACTCAAAAGCTTGTCAACCTCCTTTTTGATCACCTACTGCCTCTCTGGTGCAAACTTTCTTTTTTCTATTGGACTAGTTTGACGTTCTTGTCGACAGATAGATTGTGCGTGATAAGAGCTGGATTTATACCTGTTATATCTTTTGGGGATCAAGTGAAAGTCGACACTTGACTTTTCAATAATTCTACTAGATGAGACCTTGCTTGACCGGTTAATGTTGTGCCAAATTGTACCTTCTGCTCCTTTCCTATCTGAACCTTCTTTACGGATCTTCCACTTCTAGTTTTACATGAGATTCTATTTTTCTAGCAAGTCAATAGGCATGGTTGCTTTTCTCAGACTTTTTGTTGGGGGTCCATAACCTTCTTTAGCTAACCTCGGATAGTCTTAAGCCTCTGCTATGCCACTTGGAGCTAGAAGCTTAAGACACATAGCACCCAGGTTAATAATGATATCGTGGCAGTTTAGGGCTGGACGACCGAGTATCACGTTGTACGCAAATGAGATATCTACCACAGTAAACTCTGCGCATAACTCTTGATTATACCTTTCACTACCCAACACCAGGGGTAGGTTGATAGTGTCCAATATTGTCACAGTCTTGTCTCCTAATCCCACTAAAGGATACAAAACTCTGGCAAGACTGTTTTTATCTAAGCCCAACTTGTTGAAAACATTTAAGATGAGAAGATTAATAGAACTACCTGTATCCATAAGCACTCACCTTACCTCGTATCGATTCAGCAGGATCTTAATGACCAGGGGATCGTTTTAAAAGAATTCTACTGCCTTATCAGCAGGACCGAACCTTACCTCCTGTTTGGCTCATGGCTCTTGATGGACAGATAGGACATCCCCTGCCTCACGCTTATTTTTTTCATTGCCATTATTAGGTCCTCTTGTAATGACATGTACCACTCCGGCCATTTTGAGAGATCTAAGAAGAGAAATATCCTCATGTTCTTCTTCTTTTTTTTTTAAAAAACAAAAAGAAAAGAATAAAAGACCGGTTTAAATCCAATGAACAAATAGAGTTAAATGGATATCCCGACAATGGAACCAAATGATATATGAAGATTAAACTGATAATGTGGCCGAAATGGGTTTGGACTGCGAGTGGCTTGAACCTGCATGGGAGACAATGTGAGATAGTGATGGTACCCACAACAGCCACTCCGACGCTTAAGTCAGTAATAGAATGAGAGAAAGTGTAATGAAATGTCTACGGGGCATTACTAGCTATTTAGGTGGAAATCCCATAAAATCCCGCAATCACAGGTGTGATGGAGATATACCAGGTGTGTTTGATAACGATAATTTCGTACCGAGACTCGCCTTATTGAGAAAGGGCGAACCTTTTAGTAATATTCGAGATGGATCGTGTTTTCGACTTACCGGACCATTACCACGTGAATTTATCTCGTGACACAACTCATAATTCATTTTTTGCAATTGTCTTGTGGCATGAATTATTATAATATGAATATAATTTTAAACACTAGACTCTAAACATTTCATTACACTTTCTTTCATCTTGTTACTGACTTAAGCGTCGGAGTGGCTGTCGTGGGTATAATTATATACCCACAAAACAATCGCAAAAAATGAATAGCGTACCTTTGTCTCTACCATTCTTCCCCCTTTATACTGTAAGAGATTAGGACCAACATGATATTTCTCTGATAATTTGGTGGTAATATGATTGTCTACTTGATACGGGGCATCACCAGCTATTTAGGTAGAAATCACGTAAAATCCCGCAATCATAGGTGTGATGGAGATATACCAGTTGTGTTTGATAATGATAATTTTGTACCGAGACTTGCCTTTATTGAGAAATGACGAACCTTTTAATAATATTCGAGATGGATCGTGTTTTCAACTTACCAGACCATTACCACGTAAATTTATCTCGTGACACAACTCATAATTCATTTTTATAAATTATTTACTAAATTATAAGTTCTTATAAAAAATAAAATTATATATATAGCATAAACAGAAAATTATACATTACATATATATGAAAAACGTATTATTATTATTATTATTATTATTATTATTATAATGATGTAAACTATTCGTTATTTGTAGATCTAGATGTAATGCATTTAATTTTTCAAGACTATAATTAATATTAATACTAATTCAATTAATATTTTTTGGAGTTAAAATCCAATTAAATGAAGAAAAATAATATATATTCAAAAATTTATAAAAATTAGAAAAACGAAATGCTAAATTGAGAGAGCTCATATATGAAAGCCTCTCTTTTTTATTATGATTTATTATTTTAATATTTAAAAGTTTAATTATTTTAAATATTATTGTAAAAAATGTTATTAATAATTGAAAAATTATAAACTAGTCTATATGAAAAATTCATTACGTTTTCTATAAGTATAAAATAACGTATGTGTTATTTACGTTTGTTTAAGAAGGAAAAATTTGAAAAAAAAATTTCATAAAAAATAAGTACGTTTTTCTAAATTATTTTTACTACATTTTATTAATTATAAATTTATTATTATTTAAAATTTTTTTATTTAATTATTTAATTATATTAATATTTTATTTGAATTCAAATTGATTGACAAAATCTCTTAATAGTTGTTTAGATTTTATAAAAGAAGAATTCTCCTAATATTTAAATTACTTGTATTCAAATTTTATCATAAATTAAATTATAATTTTTTTAAAAAAATAATTATAGTCTTTTATTATTTAAAAATTTTAATTTAATTATAAATTTAAAAAATTAATTTAATTATTTAATTATATTATTAATTTATTTCAATTTAAATTGATTGAAGATATTTTTTTTATTAAATTTATTATAAAAGATTTTTTTTTACATTTAAATTTTATTTTTACTATAATTTAAATAAATGGATAACATAATAAATTTAAAAGTAATATATTTGATTAAGTGAATTTTTTATTTAAATTTAATTTTCATTCCATAAGTTTTGTGTTATTTTTATTTTAAATTTTAATTATGAATTAAAAAATTATTTTAATTAAATAAATTTTTTATTTTAATTTCAAATTTTAAATTTTGCGATGAATGTAATTTTATTATTATTTCTAATTTAATTATAATTATAAATTTACATTTAAAAATATTAAAACTAAAGTTATATGATAAATTATTTTTATTTTAATTAAAATTATTAAAAATATAATTTAAATATTTTTTTCTCTCATGTTACCAAATTTGTATCATTAACTCTTCAAAATACTTTTATTTTAAATTTAAATTATTTTATCTAATAAAATATATATATTATATATAAGAGCGAAGAATTGTCCAAAATATCCTTAAAGTTTTTAAATTATTTACAATCATATGTAATTATTTAAATAGTTGATAATTTTATTTTTTAAAATTTAATTTTTAAAATACTAATATTATACTGTTAAGAAAAATTTTTAAAAAATTATATAAATATAATAACATTAAATTTTTTAAAATAAGAATATAAATTAGATGGTAATTTTATTATTTATATTATATATATAGTATAAATTATTTAATGTTATGCTATAATATAATTATTATAAAATTATATTGTATAATAAAATTAATATAAAATAAATATAAACATAAAATTTTGAATATTTACAAAAATATGAAGTTAAATGTTTTTGTTTTTGTAAATATATATGACACTGTTTATTTATTAATAATTAATTAACTAAATAAATAATGATATTTGTATTTTAAACTTCTTATAATAATATACTATACGATATAATAATTACCATTAAATTTTATTAGAGTTATTATATGAATATAACTGTAAATTCAATAATACACTTTTTATTTTTTAAAATAAATAATAATATTATATTTTATATTAATTTTAATTAGTTAAGGAAAATTTTAAAAAGATATATAAGATATAATAACATTAAATTTTTAACATATTTACCATTAAAATTATAAATTTTGATATATATATATAGTTTAAAATATATAATTTCCTTTTTCATATAAACATTTTATTAAAAAGATAAAGAAAGAAAAATAAATATTTATCGAAATTAAAATTGAACTTGATGATCTGAAATCCAATAGAATAGGGTTTTACAAGGGTTTTGGTATTGAAAAATAAAGCTTAAACTTTCTGAGGAGGGGACTCTCCTTTTATCCATTATCTTGCTTGCTGGTGACGTGTAAAGGCCTCTCCATGATTGGGCCACGCGTCTCTGCCATACAGATTCTGTTGTACGAGGGTATCAGGCGCCTGCCCCATGCGTAATGGCCTCTGATTCTCCTTGTGCGTACGTTCGAGCGGATCTGCCAGGCTGTCTGGTGAGCATCATTCTGGATCCGGGGTTGGCCGAGAACTTGGGCCAGAGAGGAAGGGGCCTACTTTGCGCGGACTGGGTCGATCTGAGTGAGGAAGCTTGATCGGGCCCGGCCTTGAAGGTCGGATGAGCCGGACCTGCTTTGAGTACCAAGTACGTGGGCCTTCGCTTTGTGGGCTGTAGATTGTGGCCGAGGCCTTGGACCGGGGTGAAGAAATCCAGCGGTCATCAATTGCCCCTTCACCTTCTCGGTAGTTATTGCTCCAACTGCCGAGGGGGTGAATACCGAGAACCATTATGACCGCGCCTGTTCGTGTTCAGATGCCTTCGTAACACCCTTTCATCTTTTTGTCATTGCTCAGTTTCTGAATCCTACCTGCTCTTTCCCCTTTTTGGCTTTTCTCTATTCTCCGTGTTGTCTGCTATCTTTGCTTTCCTGTCATCGTCGCCTAGTCATGCCTTTTCTTTCCTTTACCATGAATGTCTTTTAAGATTCGGACATCGTTAGCTTAGAGTCTAGCATAACTCTGCCTTGTGCTAAGGCCTCAGGCTCCGAGTATATATCAGCGTTAGTTCTTCTTCATTCTCAAACCCTCTGCTGGAGCGAGAGATTCTTGTTTTATCTACAACGGGTCCATTTGACGCCTTCTTCAAACGGATAGAGGTGCGCTTGAGGTTGTATTGCTTTGTTGCCCCAGAGGTTTGCTTTAATCTTGCATTTGTCGTCTTGCTAGAAAATAATTCTAACTTATCTTTGTTTTGGAACTTTTCTGCAGTACCTGAGATAAAGATGAGTCAGCTCAAAATTCTTGAGAATTTGAGGTTACCTCTAAGGAGTTTGAACGTTGCTTCGGAGATCCTTCTGGTAAGGCGGTCGATGGGTGGGACCATTTGGCAAGTTGCTGAAACTGCTTTACCCAGGTCGTCTGGCCGGCCTCCTCCTCTGCTTGTTGTCCAGGCTCCAAAGAGGTTCTGGGCTGTTGAAGGGTTTACTCTAACTTTGCCTTCCTTCGAGAGGGAAAAGGACGTTTCCCCTATACCCTTGTCATCTGCTTTTGATATAAATGGAAGTGGCGAAAGTGCTCAGCTTATGGTCTCCTTTGGAATGAAGTATTCGTATTATGAGAGACTGAGATCTGCTACACTCAGTCAAGCTTCCGGCGATGCCTTCGAATATATACTCCGTGACCTTCCTGAAGCCGTAACTAGAAAACTTATGTTTTCATGGTACATTCGAACAAGCTCAGATATTATATCCTGTTCGTATGTACCGTGAATCACATTTGGGCAACAGGATGCCGACCTATAGGGGAACAGTGAGAAATACTTATGGGAATCAACTTGTTCAGTTCCCCTATAATAACGAGACAGATCTGGGCCTTCCTGCTAAATTTATTTTCCGAGCTACGAGAATTCCTCCGATCCGAAGACTAGGGTAGTAGGGTAGGTGATAATGATGTAAATGTAGATGATGAAGTATCCAGGCATGTAAAACCTTTAAGGATAGCCTTTCATCCCGTAGTGTAGGCCTTTGTAACGTGCTGTAATGTACTTTTCTTTTAATGAAATTCTTGTTTTCCATTCATACTTGAGCTGTTCTTTCTTTGTCATGGGTGAAGTATTGAGACTGCTTTCCTCGTAGTTTTATCGAACTAAATTTTGCTTTGCTTTTCCCGAGCTGGACTGACTATATTCGTGAGTTCTTGCTTTTAATCGATGAGCTGAGCTCCGGACTTACTTAACCAACTGAGCTCTCAAGTTATGTTTCCCGGGCTGGACTAATCAACCTGTGGGCTCTGTCTTTTATTCATGAGTTGGACACTGAGCTCTCAGCTCGGTATGATTCCGGAGTGCCCTCATCGTTTCTTTCCGATCTCGTAGCCTTTGTTTAATAATGATAAGTCAAATCTTATAACTTTTTAAGTGATGAGCAGGTCTGACCTTTATCATGCTCCCGTCTGTTTGTATTTTTGAGTCTTTTCATGACTTGCCCCTTTATTTCCTCGGTATTTGCCATAGGGGAGGTGAAGTGGTAAATCTTGCAAGTTAAGTTGTATTGACTGGGAAATCCGGGTAAAGCCCTGTCTTTAAGGTTCGGACGAGTTGGGCTTGTATTATGTAAACGGCCCCATCATGGACCTGGCCCTTGATGGATGTAAAGAAGCCCAGCGATCATCTTTTTGCCCCTTTACCTTCTCGCCGGTTATTATCTAACCGTTGAGAGGGTAAACTTCGAGAGTAATTAATGATCGCGCCGCTCCAAGAAAAAATTGTTCAGATCAACGTTTCGTCTCATTATTGCCTTTCATTTCGAATTCTTTCTGTCTTCTGGAGAAACTAGCTCTCTTTTGCTTTCTGTTTTCCTGCAACTCCTTTTGCTTTTTCCACCCTATTGCATTTTCAGGTACGCTTCTTTGTTCTTCCATGGAGGGTCCAAAGCTCCCCGATGTCGTTAATCTTAGGTCGCATATCACTTCTTCCAACATAACTAAGCACATTTCCCAGAGGCTCTTAGATACTCCTCTGTATCTTATTCGAGCGCCTTTTCAAAACGAAAGGATAGTCCTTCCTAACCCTCCTCCTCCTGGTTTGATGGATCCCCAAAGGGGTCGCTGTATAGTGTTCTTTCTTAAACAGAGGGATTTCGGTCTACCGTTTCCTTTTACCCCTTTCTTTATTGAGGTTTTCGAATACTTTGGGGTAACCCCTCGAATGTTATCCCCAAATTCTATTTTGTTTCTATCCTGTTTTGAGTCTATCTGCCTGAGTTGGGGTTTTACTCCCACGGCGTGTCTGTTTGTCACTTTTTTCCGTCTGGTTAGGGCGGTTCAGAATTTTTATTACTTTTCCCCCCGTAGTGGGTTGTCTCTTTTCACGGGCTACAAGGATTCCATAAAGGGATGGGTAGAGAATTTCCTTGTGGCGGAACTGAAATTAGAGTCCGCCCGATCGTGGGAGGTGGATCTAAGTTGGGAGGAGGTCCATCCGGGTTGCAACGAGCTGCCCCAATTGAGCCTTATTGAGCAGGTGGGGTTGCTTCGACTGACTTCCGTTGAGAGGAAGTATGACGTCGAGAAGTGTATGTTCGTGTCCAATCTTAGGGATATCCGGGACACGGGTATATTGCTTTGTCCAGCAATTCTGTTTCTTCTTTGCTCATGATATCAGAAAGTATGCTGACTCTTTATAATTTCGTGTTTTTTGTAGCTTCTGAGGTTAAAATGGATGAAATCAAGTTCCCCAAGAACTTTGTCCTATCTCGGGATATTATGCATGCAGTTTTCAACGCTTTTTCGGCTGGGCGTTCGGTGTCTGAGGTTGCTGCGGAGGTGGTTCAAGCTGTTTCCTCCAAAAAGGTTAGCCGACCTCCTGCCAAAGCTTCTTCTCGAGCTTCTAAACCAAGCTCTCGCGGCACCAAATCACGTCGGCCATCTAGCCGTGGTGGATCGAGTTCAACTCTTGAGCCTGCTGGAGGGTCTAAATCTGCTCCAGCTTCCTCAAAGGGCGTGAGGGAAACCTCCTTAGCCATTGCGGAGCAGACCCAAGTCGTTGAACAAGTAGAGCCGGGTCTTGCCCATTCTCCTGAAGAGGTGTCAGGGGGAAAGTCTAAGTCCCCCGTTATTGGAGACAAGGAGGCCTCTGAGACAGGGATGGAGATCATCCTCATAGAGGACCAAATCCCAGATGTTCCTACCCAAGATGCCCCTGCCTCTATGGGGACTGGGCCTGAGGGATCTGAAGGCATTCCACTAAAGACCGGGGATAAGTGCCCAGCCCCTTCTGGAACATCTTCCCCATCTCCTGCTCGGAAGAAATCCAGGGCCGCCACAGGATCTTCTCCAGCTCTTCCTCCCATTGGGAAGGAGAAAGGTGTTCCTGCTGTGCCTTTGTTGTCTTCTTCTGACAACGCTCTAAATGCGTCGGACATTACCTCTGAATCTCCGGCCAGTGCTGTTGCCGAACTTCTTAGAGATCGAATGTTCGACGGAATTACCGAGGCCTCAGATCCGCGTCTTCTTGCCCTGACTGGTCTCTTAGCCAGTTCTACCAAGGAACAAGCGTCCTTTCGGTCTCGCTCTCGTGAGGAGCTCGGATCGACGATTAGGGAGATGCTTCTGATGGTAAATTACTTTTCCACTTCTCTTTTAGTTTGCTTTATTTCTTTCTCTTGACGATTGTTATTCCGTACTAGGTGACGGGCCTCTTTATGGAGGTGGATGTTCGTGATCACTCCTTTCGGGAGTCTGTAGACCGCCGGATTGAAGAGGCACGTCTGGATGAAAATTTGTCTGCAACTAGTGATGCCAGGGGTAATCTTGCAGCAGCTCGGGAGCATATCCAGTCCCTCCAGGTAGAGTTGCACTCTGCGCTGGAGGCCCTTAAAAAGGCTGAGGGGAAGGCGGCTGAGACAGCAGAGCACTCCAAGTCTTTAGAAGCGGAGCTGTCTCATACTCGCAGGGTTCTCAAGGAGTCTGATGAGAGAGCAGCTGCTGTGGAGGTTCATTGTGCAGAAGTTTTAAAGCAGCTGTCCTCTATGACGGATGCCCTTCGAGAGAGAGATGAGGCTGTGAGCCAGAAAACTGAGGTCCAGGGCCAATATGAGGCCTTAAAGGCTGACTCTGAAGGACTTCAGGTTCACCTGAAGGAGGTGAAAGCTCAGAAGGACGAGGCCCTAGCTCGGGTGGAGGTCCTTGAGCAGGAGTTGAGTATGAGCTCTGATCGTATCAGAGACCTGGCTTCATCGGCTGAAGAGTTTAACCTTCGCCACCAACAGCTCAACCATGAAGTCAGGACCTTGGAACGTAAGTGTTCAGCCTTGCTCGAGGTAGTAAAACATGTTGAAGGCAAGGCTCAGCTAGAGCGTGAGCAATGTATAGCGGAATATCAGGAGTCTGATGAGCTGAAGAGGAAGATCGAGCAGGCCTGTGAGGCTCACCTTCAGGACTACAAAGATTCCGCTGAATTGAAGGCATTTGTAGCTGAGGCTTGTAAAGCACATCTTGATGAATATGAAGCTTCTGCTGAGATAGGGTCGGCTATTTTTAAGAAAGCCTTCCGTATGTACGTAACCGGTTACAATCGCGGTTTAAGGGAAGCTAGGCACGCTCCTGATATTCCTTTAGAAAAGCTTCGTAAGCCCGAAGTGGACTCGGATGGCGAGCTAGTGTTATATGGGGAAGATGATTTCCCTATGCCTAGAGGGGATTGTCGCATCGCAGGCCGGCCACCTGTGTCTTCTTCAGAAGAATCCGAGCCGGAGGGGGAGGACGAGGAAGTCCTTGGGTCAGAGGGAGATGACCCTGATTCTGAGAAGGACGATCCCCATCTAGGGTCAGAGATTGCCCCTGTTGTTGATGTTGAGAGGCATGATCCAAAGGAGGCCGTGCTTTCTCCAGATGTAGTTGTAGATAGAGATAGTGTAGGCGAGGATGTCCTCACAGATGTAAGTCCTTTAAGGACTGTTTTTCCTTCCACCTCATCCAAAAAATAGACTGTAATAGCTATTTTAATGAGATTTTGATTTCTTTTTCCTTGAACTACTCTTGTTCTTCATATTTATCTCTGCTTTTCATACTTGTAATATTCACACCACGTATTCTCATTCATAAGCTTTTTCCAAACTGAATCAGTCTTAAGTTGTGAGCTCAGTTCTTAGCTTAATTGTTTGAGAGATTGAGTCTCATATCTTTTAATGGCGACTAGCATGTCTGTTTTTCTGTTTTTAGCCCTTTCTTCTTGGTTGTGACTTCGGATGTCTGTTCCAGACAAACTGATTTGGGCTTTGATTATAACCTTTTCAGCTTCATTTATCTTCCTGCTGGTTTCTTCGTTTATGAGCCTTTTTATAGAGGGAGCTCGGCTTTTTACTTGGCCTTTATACTTCGAGCATCAGGGCACAAGAATATCCAAACCAGGAGCTCGGCCTTTTCTTCTTATCCAGGCTTTTAGTATTAGCAGTCATTTCGAGGTCGGCGTTTCTTAGCTATTATTTCCCGAACCTCTTCAGGAGGTCGGAATCTGATTTTTCTTTGATAGCCTTGAGCCCTTCTTTTTTATGAGGTCGGAACAGTATTTTTATAAGTTGTCCCTGCATATGGTATGGGGAATTTTTGCCTAAAGATGGTCTTAAAGCCTTCTCCAGCTGTTTTTTACTTTGTTTTCCCGGGAGTTCTTAGGGGATCCCGGTCTTCTTTGTATTTCCGGGACGATCTTGGGGCCTCGCCGGCTGTTTTTTGCTCCAGGAGATCTTACGAGATCCTGGTCATTTTTGTTCCGGGGTGACCTCGGGGCCCGCCGGTTGTTTTTTACTTTGTTTTCCCGAGAGTTCTTAAGGGATTCCGGTCTTCTTTGTATTTCCGGGACGACCTCGGGGCCTTGCCGGCTGTTTTTTGCTGCAGAAGATCTTATGAGATCCTGGTTATTTTTGTTCCGGGGTGACCTCGGGGCCCCGCCGGCTGTTTTTTGCTCCAGGAGATCTTACGAGATCCTGGTCATTCTTGTTTCGGGGTGACCTCGGGGCCCGCCGGCTGTTTTTTGCTCCAGGAGATCTTACGAGATCCTGGTTATTTTTGTTCCGGGGTGACCTCGGGGCCCGCCGGCTATTTTTTGCTTTAGGAGATCTTATGGGATCCTGGTCATTTTTGTTCCGTGGTGACCTCGGGGCCCCGCCGGTTGTTTGTGTTCTCAACTTGGTTTGCGATGTCAGGAAATCTGGGGGATCCTGTACACCTACCTTTCTTTTTTATGGAGGAATATTATTTATGATAATAAAGATAATCTTATTGTGTAAATAACTTGTTTCCTTCATATTCATCAAAATACAATGTTTTTTTTCTTTACAACTATATCAGGGGAAATACCTCTTTAGGTGTTGAATATTCCAAGCGTGTGGCTCCTGATTTCCTTGCATATCTTCAATCCGGTATACTCCTGGCCGGACCACTTTTGTTACTTTGAACGGACCCTCCCAGGTCGGTGCTAGCTTACCAGTTGCCGCCCTTTTTCCTGTGGCTTCCAGGTTTCTTAAAGCCAGGTCTCCCACTTTCAAGCTTCTTTCTCTGACCTTTTGGTTGTAGTATCGTGCTGCCCATTGTTGGTAGGCGGCAGTTCGGATTTGAGCTTCTTCCCTGATTTCCTCTAGGGCATCCAGGTTGCTTCTTAACTTGTCATCGTTAGTGCTCTCGCTAGCAAATTGGACTCGATGAGTAGGAATCTGCAATTCAACTGGGACTACGACCTCTGTACCATAGGCAAGTGCAAAGGGCGTTTCTTTAGTGGGTGCTCTAGGAGTGGTTCGGAGTGCCCACAGGATGCTGTTGAGTTCTTCCGCCCAATTTGTCTTTGCCCCATCTAGTCGCTTTTTTAATCCTTGTAAAATGGCTCTGTTGGTGACCTCTGTTTGGCCGTTAGTTTGAGGATGAGCCACAGAGGAGAATTTATGCCAGATACCCATGTTCGTTGTGAAAGCTCTGAAGGTGCTGCAATCAAACTGTCTGCCATTATCCGAAATGAGCACTCTGGGTACACCAAATCTGCAGATGATATGCCCCCACACAAAATCTATCATCTTTCGAGCTGTGATTGTGGCTATTGCTTCCGCCTCTGGCCATTTTGAGAAGTATTCTACAACGACCACTACAAATTTTCTCTGCCCTGTGGTTTTGGGGAAAGGTCCCAGGATGTCAATTCCCCATTGCGAGAAAGGCCATGGACTGGATATGCTGGCTTGAGGAGTAGCTGGAGTTTTGATGGTATTGGCAAATCTCTGGCATACGTCGCACCTTCGAACGAACGCTTCTACTTCTTTTTTAACAGTGGGCCAATAATACCCTTGTCTGAATACTTTATTAGCTAATGTCCCTCCTCCTTCGTGGGCTCCACACATGCCTCTATGTATTTCTTCCATCACTTTCGTAGCCTCTTCCGGGCTCACGCATCGGAGCCACGGGCTGGACTTTCCTTTTCTGTACAAGGTTCCCCTTATCGTTTGATAGTTAGCGGCACGAGCTGCTATCTTTTTGGCTTCATCTTTATCCTCGGGGAGTTTGCCTTTCTCCAGGTATTCTAGGTAAGGGGTCATCCAAGTTGGGCTCTGTTCTACCTGCAGTATCGTGTTCGTCTTTTTGAAAGCAGGTGTATGGACATGCTGTATATACACTTCATCAGGAAGCTGTTCTAACTTCTCTTTGGTCAATCGACTAAGCAGGTCTGCTTCTTCATTCTCATCCCGGGGTATTCTTTGAAATCTGACGATAACTCCTCGACCCATGAGCTCGGCTTCCAAAGTTTTTACTTTATCAAGGTAGTTCTGCATGACGGGGTCTCTAGCCTGATATACTCCCGTCACCTGGTTGATCACCAGCTGAGAGTCGCTATTCACCTCGAGGTCGGTTACCCCTACCTCCAAAGCTACCAACATTCCATTCACCAGGGCTTCATATTCTGCTACATTATTCGAGGCTTTGAACTCTAGACGTAGGGCGTAACACACCTTAAAATCCTCTGGCCCCTTAAGCATTATTCCGGTACCATTGCCCTCAGTGCTTGATGCTCCGTCTACATACAGCTTCCAGTTAAATTTTGGATGAGGCTCCCCCTCACATTGCTGTCTCGCTATCCCTGAGGATGATTCTCCCTGCTCCTCGTTGAATGAGCACTCTGCTATGAAGTCAGCCAAAGCTTGAGATTTTATAGCTGTCCTGGGTCGATATTCTAGACAGTAAGGGCTGATCTCTACAGACCAAGCCAACATCCGACCTGAAGTTTTCGGCCTGCGTAGAATCTTCTTTAAGGGTTGGTCTGTCATCACAACTCCTTGGTGGCCCTCCAAGTAAACTTTGAATTTCCGAACTGCTAGCAATAGGGCGTAAGCCATTTTTTCAATGTTCGAATATCTGACCTCGGTATCTCTGAGTACCTTGCTGACGTAAAAGACGGGTTTTTGCTCCCCCTCTTCCACTCTTACTAACACTACGCTGACTGCTTGTTTTGAGGCCGCCAAGTATATCAGAAGTTCCTCTCCTTTTACAGGGCTGCTGAGTATATGGGGCGAGCTAAGATATTTCTTAAGCTCTGTGAAGGCTTTTTTGCAGTCTTCCGTCCATTCGAAGTTCGGTACCTTCCTCAACTTTTTGAAGAATGGCAAACACTTTTCTGCCGATCTTGACATGAATCGGTTGAGCGCCACTACTCTCCCCGTTAGCCTCTGGACGTCCCTTACACAGGTCGGCTCTGGCATATTCAATATGGCTTCCACCTTCTCCGGATTGGGCTCAATGCCTTTTCCGCTCACCATGAATCCCAAGAATTTTCCTCCTCTAATAAAGAAAGCACATTTTGCTGGCTTCAACTTCATTCTGTACTGGTTTAATACCCCGAATACCTCCTTCAGGTCTGCTACGTGCTGCTGGAAATTTGGGCTTTTGACCACCATATCATCTACATAAACTTCTACGTTCCTGCCAATCTGATTTTTGAAGATTTTATTCATCAATCTTTGGTACGTTGCCCCGGCATTCCTCAATCCGAATGGCATAGCTCTGTAGCAATAAGTCTCATCTTCAGTTATAAACGAGGTCTTTTCCTCATCCGACCTTTCCATTGGGATTTGATGATAACCAGACATAGCATCCAAAGAAGACATATAATCAAAACCGACCGTAGAGTCGATCATTTTATTAATATCGGGAAGTGGATAACAATCTTTAGGGCAGGCCTTGTTTAGGTCAGTAAAATCTATGCACATCCTATATTTGCCATTGGCTTTTTTGACTAATACAGGATTTGCTAACCACTGTGGGTACATAACTTCCCTAATAAAGCCTGCCTCCTCGAGTTTCTGCACCTCTTCCCTAGTGGCCTGCTGCTTCTCTCTTCCCACTACTCTCTTCTTCTGTTTTACTGGCTTGGCTTCGGGGAGTACATTCAGTTTGTGTGTCATGACCTTAGGGTCAATTCCAGGCATGTCAGAGGGCTTCCAGGCAAAACTAGACGCATGACCTCGGATCAGGGCCATGACTTCAGCTTTTTGTTCTTCAGTGAGGCCGGCGTTGAGACTGAAGACTTTTTCTGCCTCTGCTTCTAATAAAGGGAAAATCTCCAGCTCCCCCACCGGTTCTGTCCTGGCTTCTGTTTTCTCATCCTGAACCTCTAGAACTTCCGAGTCAAGAGCTTTTCCAGTGGAGCTCGGTTCTGCTACTGTGGCCAAGTATACTGCTTTTGCCTCTTCCTGGCTGCCCCGGACTATTCCCACCCCTTCTTCTGTTGGAAATTTAAGCGCCAAATACCTGATACTGGTGACAGCTTCGAAGTTGAACAACGCAGGCCTCCCCAGGATCACATTATAGCTCAACGAAAGTTTGACCACTAAGAATACCTCGTGGTGAGTGCGAGTCCTGGGTGCTTCACCTAAGGTGAGAGCCAGCTTCACCTTCCCTTCTACGAGCACTGGTACTCCTCCGATTCCCTTGATTGGTGCCTGGTCTCGGACCAACTGTTCTTCCGGAATTCCCATCTGCTGAAAAACCCGGTATGGCAGCAAGTTGACTTTACTCCCGTCATCCACTAAGACCTTCTTTACCCGATAATTGTGAATGACGGCTTCAATGACGAGCGCGTCATCATGGGGTATCTGAATGCCCTGAGCATCTTCTGAAGAGAAGGTGATTGTCATGGGAGAGTGGTCAACGATCTGCATGACCTCAGTGCTGCTGGTCTCTCCCTCCCGATTTCTCTTCTTCCCTCGGCTGCCCATCCATCCTCCTGTTCCTCCAACAATCATGTTGATGGTCCCACTGGATCCATCGTTCACTGGTCCCGTTCCTGTTCTCCTCGGTGCCTGGACCGCCGGACTGGGTTGAGGCCTTTGTCCCTCTGATTTCTTTATAAAGTTCTTGAGGTGCCCCCTCTTTATTAACCTCTCGATCTCTGCTATCAACTGGAAGCAGTTGTTGGTATCGTGGCCATGCGTCCGATGATACTGACAATATTTGTCAGGATTTCGTTGGTCTGCTTCCGACTTCATAGGTTTGGGCCACTGGAGGAATTCCTTATCTTGGACAGCCATGAGCACCTCGGCTCTGGATGCATTTAGTGGAGTTGGCTTCTCAGGGACCCCTTGGAGGGGGAGGCCTTTGATCCCTTCGCTCCCAGGCCTGCTTGTACGGCTCGGGTCTCTTGCTGTATTTCTTTTCATATTTCTCCGGCCTCCTTTCTTCTGAGGCTTTTTCTTTTCCTGTCATCCTTTTGGCAAATCGGCTTGTTACTAAGGCATCGTCCTGCCTTATATACTTCTCTGCTCTCTGCATCAGCTCGGCCAGGGAGGTCGGGGGCTTCCTGCTTAAGGAACCGAAGAACTCGGCAGAGGTCATTCCCTTTTGCATCGCTTCTACCGCCCTTCCTTCATCGAGATCGGGAATCTGCAGGGCCTCCGTATTGAAACGAGCGACATACTCTCTGAGTGATTCACCCTCTCTCTGCCTTACTGTCTCCAAGTAGCTCGTCTTCCTCTCTGCTGGTACCCCGGCTATGAATCGACCGATGAAGCGGATGGCTAAGTCTCCAAAACTCCTGATACTTCCGGCCTCAAGGCTGTTGAACGACGCCCGCGCTGGTCCCGAGAGCGTCGTTGGAAATACTTTACACATTAAGGCATCAGACAGAGTTTGCAACTCCATGAAGGTCTTATAGTTCATGACGTGCTCCCTCGGGTTACCAGTTCCATCATAAGCCGCCATTGATGGCATCATAAACTTTTTAGGGACAGTCTCTTGCTGTACCCACTTTGAGAAAGGGGAAGAAGTAGGGAAAGAGGTTTGGCTTTGGTCTTTCTTACCTAGCTCAGCGAGGAGCTGTTCTCTCCATTTCTTCAACTTTTGGTCCACCTTCTCGTCTTCTAGGCTAGGTTTTTTCTCCAGGTGGTACTCCTCCTCCTCTGCTCCAGTTCCCGTCCACCCGGTTATTTCGGCGGAATAGTTATCCACCTCCTCATTTTCTATCATCTCTCTCGCCCTCCTCGCATGGATTCGGGCCTCCGGTCCTTCCTCTTCGCCGGCTTTTCTTCCTCTTTCTTCAGTATCGCGGCTGCTGGTTTGAAGACGGTCAGGTGCAGGTCGGGGGTCATTGGTCTGAGGTTCCTCTACAACCGGAAGTGTATTTACTGGAGTGTTGAGGCCTCTCTGTTGCATTATCTGCCCCAACCAGTGGGCGGTATTCTGTAACTGGAAAGCCATGTTTTGAAGATCTTGGTTAGACAAGGTAACAGGGGGAGTATTCCCTGCCAAACTTGGCGAGGGATTAAGAGGAACAGGTGTTTGGTTGTTTAATGTCGTGGGACTAGAAAAAGAGAATTGTTGCCCCTCTTGGGCAGAACTTAGGTCATTTGGGACGTTAAGGTTACTTTCTTGGTGATTGGCCATCGTGGATCTCAGTGGGTTTTGTTAAGAGTGAAAACTCCGGTGATGAAAAGATCTCCGTCGTTTCCCACAGACGGCGCCAATTGATGATCTGAGATCCAATAGAATAGGGTTTTACAAGGGTTTTGGTATTGAAAAATAAAGTTTAAACTTTCTGAGGAGGAGACTCTCCTTTTATCCATTATCTTGCTTGCTGGTGACGTGTAAAGGCCTCTCCATGATTGGGCCACGCATCTCTGCCATACAGATTCTGGTGTACGAGGGTATCAGGCGCCTGCCCCATGCGTAACGGCCTCTGATTCTCCTTGTGCGTACGTTCGAGCGGATCTGCCAGGCTGTCTGGTGAGCATCATTCTGGATCCGGGGTTGGACCGAGAACTTGGGCCAGAGAGGAAGGGACCTACTTTGCGCGGACTGGGTCGATCTGAGTGAGGAAGCTTGATCGGGCCGGCCTTGAAGGTCGGATGAGCCGGACCTGCTTTGAGTACCAAATACGTGAGCCTTCGCTTTGTGGGCTGTAGATTGTGGCCGAGGCCCTGGACCGGGGTGAAGAAATCCAGCGGTCATCAGAACTAATAATAATTTAATAATACACATTTTTTAAATAATAAAACTATTTTATGATTGACGATATTTATTAGCAGGTATTATTAATAATTAAGTAAGTATTTAGTAGTTCACACTTTTATATTCAATGATTTGGTGAGCTTTTTATTGTTGATCTGCTTTACATCTCAATTTAAATTATTTATATATTATTAATTCTGATAAAAATATAATTTTTTATAAATATTTCAATTTTAAATTCAAAATTAAATTATTATAAAAATATAAATAATTTGATAATATAAAATTATTAGATAATATGTTGTTCTTCTAATTATTAATTATTATATTTAAATATTAAAATGAAAAATTAAATTTATTTTAAATAAATATTTAAATTTTGGTTATATATATTAATAAATAAAAATATTAAAATTAAGATAATATTAGTAGAATAAATTTAATTTTGATAATATTAAATTATTAAATAAAAATTTTAATTTAAAAAATATTATAGAATAATAAATGATAATATAATTAAGTCATTTTATAATGATAATTCAATTTTTAATGAAAATATTAAAGTATTATTATATTTTAATTATTTAATAAAATATTTAAATTTAAGAAATTACAAGTATATCATATATATATATATATATATTATTTTGAAAATTATTAAAAATAGCACTCACAAATTTAATCTGATGGTAAGTACATCTGAGTAAAATTAAAAAATTTTAAATTCTACTCCTCCCCTTTATTTTCATTTAAAAAAAATATTAAAAAAAATATTTAAATTTTAAAATGAATGATAATTCAATAAAAAATATAAATTATTAAATTGATAATATAAAATTATTAGATAATGTTATAAATAATTTGATAATTAAAAAATTTAAAATATAAAAAAATTGATAATATAAAATTTATAAATATTATAATGAATTTAAAACGTGCAAACGCATTTTGGATAATATTAGTATATATGAAAAATGAAAGGTGAAAAAATAAAAAATTAATTAATTAACCTATCATTAAAGTAGAGAAAGAAGAATAAATTGAAAAGAAAGAAATTTAAAAATAACATAAAATAGAAATAGAAATTCCAAATATATAGGAAAAATAGAAAAGTAAAAGATAAATAATTAATTAATTAGCCTACCATTAACTAGAGAAATTATCAATTATTATATTATTATATTAAATATTAAATTGAAATTGACCAATAAAAATATAAAAAAATAAACAAACAACTTAAATTTTCTGAAAAAAATATATAAAAGATAGAAATGATCTTAATGATTTTTCTGAAAAAAAATGTGATTAATGCTTTGTTTCTTTTTTTTTTTTTATAAATCTATGGTTTTCAAAATTCATTATAGGTGAATTTTATTAAATAAATAAATAAAGAAATTTGAAATTAAGATTTTATTTATTTTTTATATTAGATAAAATTATTATTTAGTCCGTATAGTATCAAAGAAAAAATTTTATTAGTTAACCACTTAATTTTAAAAATATATTAAAATATTTTTAATATTTTAAAAAGTCTACCATTTAATTTCTCTGTTAGTTTTAATTTGTAAATATTGTAAAAAAATCTAAAATGCCTTTAATATGGAGGATTAATTAGTTAATTTTTTAAAAATTTAAAAATTAACTAATAAATTTCTCAAAATTATAGAGATTAAGTAATATAATATTTAATAATTAACGAAAAAATTAAACTATAAACCTTTTAAAATATCAAGAATATTTTAATATATTTTTAAAATTAAGAAATTAATTAGTGAGTTTTCTTATAAAAATTAAATAGTAATTTTTTCTCTATATTATTAATTTGTATTTCACATGCAATTTATTCATGTTTATATATATATATATATATAATATTACAATAATATATTAAATTTTTATAAAAAATAAAAATTAAAGAAAATCTAAATGATTTTATTAATTTAATTAAAAATAAAATAAAGTTGATTTTAAAAATATAATTCAACTTTATTTAAAATAAATAAATTAAATATATAAAAAGTTTAAAAAATATTTCTAGATAAGAAAGAGAGGATTATGATAAATCACATTATTATATAATAAGATATAATGAAATGCTTTACTTTTAGTCATAAAAATACATTATAATATTAATAAAATATTCAATCTATTAAAACTTTAATATTATATTTCTTAATAAATTATACATTAAATTAAAATATTTTAAATAATAATAAGGATGTATAAATTTTTAGTTTATTAAAATAGAAGTTAATGTAAATTAAAATATCATATTATAAATTAATTAAATAAAAAATCTACTAATAAAAATAAATTATAAATTTTACAATTTAATTATTATTTTATAAATAATAAATTATATATTTTTTTCATTAATAAATATAACGAAGGCCATGCAAGTCACAAACGTAAATATTTAATTTTTTTAAATTAAACTTTTATAGAAATGAATTTTTTTTTTAGTAAATAGGTTCAATTTTTTCAAAAAATTTGTTTGCAAAATCGATTTTATTTTTTTAAACCACCCTTTTTTAAAAATAAACAATATGATGACTAGTCTAGCTTGACTGCCGTAAGCATATCCTATGCACTACCTCTTACACAACCCATGATAATGAACCGGAGGGAGATGGGAGAGAAACCATATCTTCCGGTCCATCCCTCCGCTTAATTAGCTGCCGTATTTGATTTAAATAAAAAAAAATTATTGAATTAAATTAATTTAAAATTTTAATTTAATTTTTTACTCATTTTGATTTGATTTAATTTTTAATTTTAAAAATTTTAATTATTTTAATTCAGTTTAATTTTAATTAAAAAAAATAAAAAATTTTAAACTGAACAGATTAATAACAATTCAGTTTTTATCATAAAAAAATTAAAAAAAATAAATTAAACCAATTAATAATAATAATAATATATTAATCAGATTAATTCGATTCTATTTTTATTAAAATTAATTTGATTTAATTTTATAAATATTAAAATTTTAATTTTTAATTTATATAATTCGATTTAATTTTAAAATAAATGTCTAAATAGGTTGTGAAGCCCTACCACCTACTTTTTTTAATCAGTCTTGGCTCATGCTACAAAGTTTTGATGAAATTACTCACTTCAAAAATTGCGTATATAGGCAAAAGTTCAAACGAAAGTACGTCAATAAGTGTCACCTCTTCCAGCAGCACACCTGCTTCACCTAAAAAAGGTCTTACTGATGTGGTCCAAGATGGAAAGATGTGAAATTCATTCCAATTCCATATAAATACTACCACATTATTTAACATTAATAATAAATTTAATTATGTAAAATTTAAATATTAAAATAATTTTTAATCAATTTAAATTTAAATAAGATAATGAAAAAAATATCCTTTCTCTTCTCACTTTTAAATAAAATGTAATCTAACTTTATTTAAAATAAATAAATTAAATATATAAAAAATTTGAAAAGTATTTCTAGATAAGGAAGATAAGATTATGATATGAGATATAATAAAGTACTTTACTTTTAGCTATAAAAATATATAATAATATTAATTTTAAATCTGATTTATTAATAATAATAATAACTATATACATATTATATATTTCTCTTAACAAAATCGCGAGTTCAAATTGCGACCCTACTTGGAACCTGCCACCCTCCTTGGAATCGATCCCGCATTAACCAAAAAATATAATTCGATACATTGAGGAGTTCGGTATCACCACACAATTAAGCAATCTATTTATTTATTCATTAAAGCACAAGTGGTGTGATGGTCTCCTAATATTTTTTATTCAAAATTATAATATTTAATTAAAATTAAATATAAGAAAAGTTTTTATATACATATTATATTTAAAGAAAATTAATGGGGTCCTAATATTTTATAAAGTATTGAAATTTAATAAAATTATGATTAAAAATATATTTGATCTAAACTATCAATTAAATTCCATAAAATTACACAGTTTTAAGTAGTTTGAAAATCAGATTTATAATGAATAATTTTAAGACATTTCTTAATAAATTATACATTAACTAATAGTATTTTAATTAATAATAAATATATATATGATTTTTTAGTCCATTTAAATAGAAGTTAATGTAAATTACATTGTCATATTTATAAATTTATTAATACATTAAAATTTCCTTTAAATTTTAAAAAATATACTAACTAATAATTTTATTAGTTTTAATTTATAAATATTTTACCATAACTAGTTATTATGGGTTTTCAAAATTATAATAATAACTTTTTAGAATCTTATTCAAAATTTATCTCGTAAAAACTATCTTCTGTGATTTTATTCGGGAGATTTTAATGATTTATATTCGAGAAATGAGAAAAAAAGAGAGTATTTTTATCAAATTATTTTATGAAGGAGTTTAGACAGATACTTAAAAAGTATTTTTGTCAAATTATTTTATACAGAAATTTAATTTTGAATGATTGTAAATTTTTATTAGACTCTAATTTATATTTCTGTTAGATGGATTCATCTTAATATTATTTTAACTACTCATATTTTAGTTAGAGAATCTATTAATATAATCATCTCTTATAAAATTTTATTAATATAATAAATAATTTTACTTTAAAAAATTTATAAATAATTTATTATATAATCCATTTAATTTGAAAAAATTATAGTATTTTAATTTTATACAAAATTTATTAATTAAATTTTTAATATTAAGAATATTTAAATTTTTTGAAATGTTTAATATTTTAAACTAATAAAAGAATTAATTAATAAACTTTTACTAATGAAAAATTAATTAGTATAATTTTTTTTATATTTTAAAAATACTTTAACATAGTTTTTAAAATTAATGAATTAATTAATAAATTATTCCCAAGGATTAAGTAATAATTTTATCATAAAATTGAAATTTAGCTTATCATCTTCTATACCATTGCTGGATCTTGTATCTCTATATAAACTAATTGAGGTATGCTCCTTCTCCCTATCTTTCTCATTCTTTTTTCCGTTGAAACTCTAAGAGTCTATATTGTGTTTGATAGCGTTGGCCATGGGTTTGGACTTGTCCCCAAAGTTTCCCCAGAAAAGAATATTTGAAGGAGAAGGTGGATCATACGACACTTGGTCAAGTTCAGAATTGGCTGAGTTGAAGGTTGGGGGAGCAAAGCTTGCGCTCCAGCCTCGTGGTTTTGCTCTTCCCCACTATGCAGATTCCTCCAAAATTGGTTATGTTCTTAAAGGCAAGTCTCCAAACTTCACCTGTCCATTAATCACACAGATGATTGATTTGATAAGTTTTAACATGCAGGTACTGAAGGAGTAACGGGAATGCTGCTTGCTAATTCTTCAAAAGAGGTAGTGTTAAAGCTTCAGAAAGGAGATGTAATACCAGTGCCTCTAGGAGCTACCTCATGGTGGTATAATAATGGAGATTCAGAATTTGTTATGGTTTTCTTGGGAGAAACTTCCAAAGCTTACGTTCCTGGAGACTTCACCTACTTCTTCTTATCTGGAGGTATAGGAATAATGGCAGGATTCTCATCTGAATTCACTCGTCGAGCATATAATCTCAAGAACCAGGAAGAAGCAGAGAAGCTCGCTAAAAGCCAAACTGGTTCGTTAATCATCAAGATAGAAGAAGGAATCATCATGCCACACCCTCACAAGGACCATCATCATAAAATGGTTTATAACATCGACGCTGCATCAGCTAATGTTGACGTGAAAAACGGCGGTATCTTGAAGATACTAACGTCATATAAACTGCCGTTGCTTGAGCAAGCAGGGTTAAGTGTGAGTCAAGTGAAACTGGAGGCTAATGCCATGTACTCGCCGACATTCACTACCGATGCAGCAACTCTACTTATTTATGCTGTTGAAGGGAGTGGAAGTGTACAAATTGTGGGTATCAATGGTGAGCGAGTCCTGGACACCAACATAAAGGCTGGCCAAATGTTTGTAGTGCCAAAATTCTTCGCTGCTGCTGAAATTGCAGGCAGTGAAGGGCTGGAGTTTCTCTCTGTTTTAACTTCTACAGAGTAAGTATAATTTTCGTGTTTCTAATTGTAATTTGCTGTAAAATCTTTGATTGATGATATTTTTTTTGCAGGTTTTGTGTTGAGGAGCTTGCGACTAAGCAGTCAGTGTGGAATGCCATTTCCCCTGTAGTTTCACAAGTTGCTCTTAATCTGACACCCCAGTTTACAGAAGTCTTCAAGTCCAACCTTACCAAAAACTCCATTATTATTCCTTCAACCAATTAGATTTAGAATAAGTACGTGTATTTTATATTTGGAAGTTTATTTAAAGGGTAGGAGTTATCCACCCCCGTGTGAACTCTTAATCTTTTGTGTTGTTGTTTTAATGACTTCTTTTTATTTACCTAATAGTTAAATAACGAAGAGAAAGAAGCCAAGTATGTGTGTAAATGTGTGTTTTCTCTAGGGCACATTTATTTATTTAAATAAAATTTTATTATCAAAATAATTCAATCAATTTAAATTTAAATAAAATATTAATATTTAATATAAAATAAATATAAATATAAATATTCTATTATTTTTATTTTTTTAAATAAAAATTAAAAATTAAAATAATAAAATATAAAATTTATCAAATTAAACTTACTGTTAAAAAAAAATTCTTAACGTAACGTCACCGAATATATGATTGATAAATTGTTGAATATAGCAATTTATCCCACTTGTCCGGCTTGCCTTATTGGGAAGGAAGAGCGCATCAAGAAAATTCTAGTAACTTCACGGAATAAAAATAAAAACAAATTATTGAACGGTTTCTAATAAATATTTTACGTGTCGGTTTCGAGAGTGACGTGTGACTTGTCAGAAGGTGTAAATATATTGCGTTGTCACGTGTCAGAAGATAAAGATATGGACAAATTCATAAAAGATAAGAACGGCTTAGTGCTTGCCAGATGTGCTTGATATTTGTCAAAAGCCTGTCACGTGCTCTATTTCGTTTTGTGGTCGGTGTTCTTAATTATCTGAGGGTAAAATCAAATTTCACTATGATTTTCAATTTCTATACATGGAAGTGGACGTTTGAATACTCTCTTTTAGATAATCCAAGTTAATTAGGTATGGAAGAAAAATATTTTTATTTTTGATCATTGATTTTCCATCGTTCATATATATTCTAGTTGGAAATTCGCAATTAATCGTTTCTTCTTTTATCCCAACATAATTGACGGAAAATTATAATTTAATAAATATGATATAAAAATTTTTTAATTTTAAAAAATATATTAAAATATTTTTAATATTTTAAAAAATTTATTAATAAATCTACCAATTAATTTTAACAGTTAATTATTATAAAAAATTTAAAATATTTTTAGAGACATAAATTAAATATTTATAAAAATTAAATAATGAAATATTTAATAATTAAAATTAATAAAAAATTAATTAATAAATTTTTAAATATCATAATATTTTAATATATTTTTTAAAATTAAAATATTAATTAATAAATATTTTCAGGGGATTAAAAAATAATTTTTTATATAATTAATGAATATATATAACTTATAATTATCTCCCTTTCTTTCTTTTTTTTTTAATTTTCTCTAACACTTCATTTAGATAAAATTTAAGCGGAGAAATAAAATAAAAAAAATATATTTTATTTTAATTTTTAATTTTAATTTTTCGTGTTTAATTAAATAAAAATAAATAACAATTTATTAAATCCATTTTTATCGAAGTTGTTAATTAGTATTGGATTTGTTAAATTAATTAATGTATTTGATTTGTTAAATTATTATATATTTAGAGTAATTTTATTAAATTAAAATTAAATTAGTATAAAAATTGTTAAATTGATTTTGAATGAAAGTAAAATTCATTGAATTAATGGATAATCATTGTTGGATTTTATGGTTACTAGATCAATCACTAATGACATTAAAATGCAATACTCTACTTCAAAGAAAACTTGAGCAGAAATATTTCTAAAGACAAAAGATGAATACTTCAAACTTTTTCGGGTAAAATACAAATGATATCTTTATATTTTTTGTATGTATTTTAAGTTTGTTAAATTTACTAAATATTGATTGTTATTTATAAAGTCGATATGTATCAAATAAGAGTGAAGAAAATATACTTCAAATTGTTGGGGGAAAAGTTGACAAGGAAAGCATGTGAGTCATTTTGAATAGAGATAAAAATGAAATATTGCATAAACACATGAAGATAAATATTTCTTATCTACACAATTTAGAATCAAATTGGATAGAGACAGAAATATAGAATTAACTTGTTGTCTATTGCAGTATACTAGAGTGGAAGAAGAAATTAAAAGCTGGTAAAACTAATAGAAATATAGAAAAAGATGAGATTATTATGAAACACTGATTCAATAAAAATAGTTCATGAGAATAGATTAGTATAACTTTATTATTTTTTATTTTTATTTATAAAATTTTATTTTTTATCTAAATTATTAGGAATTATTTATGCATCATATGTGTTGTGTGATTGTTTTTTTTTTTTTTTGGCAAATAAGTTAAGTAGACCACCAACTCAACTTGAAATATTTTGTGTAATTTACACAAAAAAGGAGAGTAAATGTATCTCCATTGATGGAAAATCACAATGAGTTTATGTAAGTTAATTTCTAAATATTTATTATTAGCACATTATTTTTCTAATTGTTATATTATCATTTATTGTGTATGGTTAATGAAATATCTATTATATTTTTTTTTGCACTTAAGAAGCTTATTTAAGTGTTATTATTGAGAATATTAATGATAATTTTGAAAATCAGTCTGCTTTTTATGTGAATAAGTGAATTAAAATTTTTAAAAGCAATAAAGGGAGGATGGTTTGTAGTTTTGGATTGATCTTCTGATATTGCAAAATCAAAAACTCCAACTACCTCTTTCTCATGTACATCAACTCATCCTAGAGAACTTTCTCAAACTATATTTTCTTTAAAAGAGGTTGAACAAATATTAGAGTAAAATCAGATGAAAATGAAACAAGTATGAAAATTGGGTGTTGGTTCCACTAACTAAGGCACTTTTGCCAGGCCAAATGACGAGTTTCACCAGATCAAAAGACTGGGCATTGATCCCACTAATCAAAGCATTCATGTAGGGCTATAAGGCGGATCTCGCCAGGCTCAAGGATCGGGTGTTAGTCCCCTATAAAAAGTTTCTAAAGGCATTTGATGAATATAAAATTTTCTAAGGTATTTCATTATCAAAGGTAGGTATCCTTTAAGTTCAACGATTGGGTGTTAAGCCCATATACAGATTTCTCCAAGCCCTTTCTTGCTGCAAGGTGGGTATCCGCTGGACCACATATCCTAGTGTTGGTCTTGTTTTACAAAAGGAACAAATTATTTTATAGCCAGTTGTTAAACCAATGATTGGGCGATATGATCGGGAGTTTACCCTTTGGCAATTCTTATAAGTCATTCAAGTCTGGATTGACAATAAAGGAAAGAGGGTTACGGGCGAGTACCGATCATACAAATGCAAAGATAATAAAAATATGAGAAAAATATTTTCATTTATGCCTCAGTAAAATTACAAAGGAGGAGGGATGACTCCAGGAGTGTCAATCACACTAGCATTCTCTACATCTATTACACTTTCTGCAGAGGCTTGATCGATATTATCAATCCTCTTCTCCTCATGCTTGTCCTCATTCTCCCTCCTCCTCGGAAAGAATATCATCTATCCAAGAAAAGTCTTCAAAAGGAAACCACTTCACCAGCTACTTCTTGACTGAGTCTTAGCCCTCAATGAACATCTCTCCTCTCCGGGCTAGCGTCTCTTGAAGCTCGATATCTAATTCAACAATTCTATTGGAGGTGGCCTAGTTCTCCTCAACCTAAAATTGCAGCTTCTGGACTTGGCACTGAAGCATGACCACTTGATCCTCAGCACTTTTAGTCCAATTCTCAAAGGCAAGTCAAGAAGCTTTGCCCTCACCTAGGTCTGCTGTAATACACGGCTAGATTCCAGCATCGGAATCCCTACTTTTCGGTGGAATCTCCGTTGGAATCTGGAATTCTGAAGATGCCAGAGTCTTCTAGAGGGGTAAAATGTGTTTAAAAAATGTTTTCACTTGATTTTATGGTTTTAAATGGAAAAGAAATGGAGTTTTGAAAAGAATAGGCCAAGGAGGAAGGACCCAGGTTCGGCCGCCGAACATGGGGCTATTTCGGGAGTGCTTTAGGCCTCCAAAGGCTTTGAGGGAAGAAACTAGGTTTGGCCGCCGAACCTCAAGTTCGACCGCCGAACATGGGTTAGTTTCGGAGGCATGTTAGGCTGCCGAAGGTGGTGGAGCTGTGGAGACAGCTTAGGCCGCCGAAGGTGGTTGACCGGCCACCTATAAAAGGCCCTCAGACCGAAAATGGGCGAGTTTTCTCCCCATTCTTGAGCTCAGGTGTGTTCATGTCCTCCTTTGGTTGATTTCATGTTCTTTCTTCAAATCCTTCACGTTTTTATGAGTTTCCTTTTGGGTTTTGAAGTTTGAAAGTCTAAATCAAGTTTTGGGAGCTTGGAGATCCAAGGAGTTTGTTTCCTCCCATCTCCAAGTTAGGGATCGCACCAACCCTCGATCTTCAAGAGGTAAGAGTGGATCTTTGCTTTCCTTTATGTTTTAATGAAGTTTTAAGGAGTTTTGATGCTTGTGTGTGGGTAGATGTGCATGTTAAGGTTTATGTGGGTTTTATGCTCGATGTATGTTATGTTTTTATTGTTGAGATGTGAACCAGGCTTGATATATGTAATGTTGACCCAGCTAAAGCATTGATGAGGACTCTAGCATGGAGTTTTTATGTTTACAGTTATGTAGTATACGAATCAAGCTTGGTATATGTAAGGTTTTAAAATTTTTATGTTTATGTTTGATCATGTATGAGATTTTACCAGGCAACAGGATGTATGTTTGGCTTGCTACGGGTCCCGGCGGCCTTAAGTCGATCTGGATCCTAGCGTCGGTAGCGGTTCGATTTTCGGGTCGTTACAGAGTGGTATCAGAGCCCTAGGTTCATATGGTCGGACCTAGTGTTGTCGGGCTCATAGATGTCATAGAAGGGCAAGCACAATAGAAAAAATCATGTTCACTAGGATAGGATGTAGAGTCCTGTCTTAATTGATGATGTGAAATGCCATGATCCTATGCATGTGCATTAATGTTATGCTATGTATGTGATGCAGGTTCATGTGTTTCCACATGAACCATATGATGCTAATGATTGTTTGTATGCTTGCGTGTTGTTCTTTAGAGGAGTCGGGATGCGAGGCACTCGTCGATCAGTGGAATCGACTGGAGTTCCGTCTGAGAGGGAAGGTATGGGTACCTTTCCCCCTGCTCTGCCAAGAGCGCAGTCGTGTAGAGTCGGCAGATAGGGAACATCAAGGGACCCTGGAAGGTCTTTTGATGTAAGCAGAAAAGGAATGGATCTAAGGAGAATGTCAGCTGATGCGAGAGAAGTAGAGATGGATGTTCAGAGGAGAGATGGAGGTCTGGATATGAGCATGTTTGAAGAAGGTATGGGAGAGTCTCAAGAAGACGCTCAGACTCAGGATTCCAGAATCTCATGTTCAGGAGGAATTGATCCCTCCACCCTGAGTACAGCTGCCACGAAAAGTAAGAAGTGGGGCAGAGGCCTCCGAAGATCGAAGAAGAGTAAGTTCTGGAAGAGATTTAAGTCTAGTCTGGGATTAGGAGGTGGTGCAAGCTCTGGTTCAGATTGTACTGAATGCATGAGGTGTGGGAGGCCGCACAATGAGGTTTGTCGGTATGGGACCAATCTATGTTATAGATGCGGACAAGAAGGGCACATGGCACGTGAGTGTCCTACTGCGCCCTGGTTGGCATAGTCCCAGCGGACAGCTTCAGGTAGAGCAGCTTGGCCAGCAGCTCTAGCCATGTTGCAGGTCAGTGGTCGAGGCAGAGGGAGAGAGCCAGCCTTTTCTTCTGAAGGTTCCCGTGGAGAAGGTCCGTCAGCTCCAGCTCGGATCTTCACCCAAGCTCAACAGGAGGCAAACACATCGAACACAGTGGTGCCAGGTACGCTCACTTTTGCATGTTCCGATGTGTATGTTTTGTGAACCCTGGTGTTTCTCTTTCTTTAGTTGCTCTAGGAGCCATCGAGAGGTTGAGTTGATAACTTCTAGGCTAGAGTGTCCTCTTTGGGTCAGTGGACCCAAGTGTGATCCATCTGTGGCAAAGTCAGTCTGCCGGTTCTTTTCAGTATCAGTTGAGGGTAGATGCCTTCCACCCGACCTTGAGGTCCTATACTTGACTGTCTGGACGTCATCTTAGGGATGGATTGGGTTTTTCTACTCATGGTGCTATCTTGGTCTGCAGAGACAAGGTAGTCAGGTTCAGAGGACAGGATGGGTCAAAGATAGTTTTCTGAGGGGACAGTGTAGCGATGCCTAGAGGTTTGTTGTCAGCCTTTTAGACTCGTATGGTGCGTAGGAAGGGTTGACATAGGGTTCTAGATCTTGTTTGAGAGTTTAGCAGTCAGGTTAGGGAACCAGCCTTAGTGTCAGTTGTTAGAGAGAGTCCTTAGATGTCTTCCCAGACGAGCTGTCAGGTTTACCACCTGCTAGAGAGATAGAGTTTGGAAATAGAAGTGATGCCTAGCATCAGGTTCATCTCTATTCTTCTCTACAGGATGGCACCTGCAGAGTTGTAGGAGTTGAAGGAGCAGTTGCGAGGCTTGGTAGACAAGGGTTTTATCCGACCTAGTACCTCACCCTGGAATACTCCAGTGTTGTTGTGGGAAAAGCAGAATGGATCCTTGAGACCCTGTATTGACCTCAGACAGTTGAACAAGGTCACTACCAAGAATAGGTATCCCTTACTTCGGGTTGTAATCTATTGGACCAGCTCGAAGGAGCCGGTTGTTTTCCAAGATAGATCTGAGATCCGGGTACTACCTGTTGAGGGTTAGAGAAGAAGCCAATTTAGTAGAGAAGAAAAGAGAAGAGAAAGGATCAGAGTGCGCAGCGGAAGCTTATGGAGTTCAGGAGAAGGTTGGGGTATTGCTTAAGGTGTCTCCAATGAAGAGGGTGATTCGTTATGGGTCGAAGGGTAAAGTGGCTCCAAGATACGTCGGACCCTTTGAAGCTAGATTTACCTGCTTCGATGGAGAAAGTCCATTCGGATTTCCATGTTTCTGTGTTATGGAAGTTCGTATCAGATCCAAGTGGGGTTCTCAAAGAACCAGAGGTGGAGATCTCAGGGGGTCTCACCTATGTTGAATTTTCAGTGCGGATCATAGACACACAAACCAGGAAGTGGAGAAACAAGGAATCCCGATGGTGATAACCCTTTGGAATCACCACCTAATGGAAAAGTGTGCTTGAGAGACCCGGGAGTTCATACTCCAGCAGTACCTGTGTCTCTCTTTGGAGAGAGGTTTTAAACTTTTCTTGCTTGCTTGCTTGCTTATTAGTTTGTTGTTTGAACATTCGGAGACGAATATTCTTAAAGGGGGGAAGAATGTAATACCCGGCTAGATTCCGGCATCGGAATCCCTACCTTCCGGCGGAATCTCCGTTGGAATCTGGAATTCTGAAGATGCCAGAGTCTTCTAGAGGGGTAAAATGTGTTTCGAAAATGTTTTCACATGATTTTATGGTTTTAAATGGAAAAGAAATGGAGTTTTGAAAAGAATAGGCCAAGGAGGAAGGACCCAGGTTCGGCCGCAGAACATGGGGCTATTTCGGGAGTGCTTTAGGCCTCCGAAGGCTTTGAGGGAAGAAACCAGGTTCGGCCGCCGAACATGGGTTAGTTTAGGAGGCACGTTAGGCTGCTGAAGGTGGTGGAGCTGTGTAGACAGCTTAGGCCGCCGAAGGTGGTTGACCGGCCACCTATAAAAAGGCCCTCAGACCGAAAATGGGCGAGTTTTCTCCCCATTCTCGAGCTCAGGTGTGTTCATGTCCTCTTTTGGTTGATTTCATGTTCTTTCTTCAAATCCTTCATGTTTTTATGAGTTTCCTTTTGGGTTTTGAAGTTTGAAAGTCTAAATCAAGTTTTGGGAGCTTGGAGATCCAAGGAGTTTGTTTCCTCCCATCTCCAAGTTAGGGATCGCACCAACCCTCGATCTTCAAGAGGTAAGAGTGGATCTTTGCTTTCCTTTATGTATTAATGAAGTTTTAAGGAGTTTTGATGCTTGTGTGTGGGTAGATGTGCATGTTAAGGTTTATGTGGGTTTTATGCTCGATGTATGTTATGTTTTTATTGTTGAGATGTGAACCAGGCTTGATATATATAATGTTGACCCAGCTAGAGCATTGATGAGGACTCTAGCATGGGGTTTTTATGTTTACAGTTATGTAGCATACGAATCAAGCTTGGTATATGTAAGGTTTTAAAATTTTTATGTTTATGTTTGATCATGTATAGGATTTTACCAGGCAACATGATGTATATTTGGCTTGCTACGGGTCCCGGTAGCCTTAAGCCGATCTGGATCCTAGTGCCGGTAGCGGTCCAGTTTTCGGGTCGTTACATCTGCCTAGAGCTTGTCCACTGACTCTAGAGTTTCTTTCATCGTGCCTTCCACTTCGTCAACCCGAGTCTTTAGCCTCGAGTATTCCTCTATCAGGAGTCTTCTATCTGTCTTTTGAGCTCCAAACTCTCGCCTCAGGATCTTATTACGCTCCTTGGCCATATAGACATAGAGGTCACTCTTCAGGGTAGAATGTATAACGTTGTCAAAAAACTCATCCGTCTTGACCTCGTTCAGGCGACGACGGTACCCAAGCCTCAGAGCATTCTTAAATAGTAGGATGACTAGGCTAGGATACTCAAGGAAAGAGGGTGTTCAAGTTAGTGCTAGCAACAAACATTGAATGTTAGGAGGCCATGAGGAATCACCCCACGTTCACAGGAATGGGCTCAATAGAAGGGGGGACTGCAGCAGAAGGCTCAAAAATTGGGACAGGTGTAGAGACACCCATTACAAAAGACTCAAGCTGCAAGTAGGCCGACTCTTCTATTTTAGGTTAGGGAGGAGGAGGAGGAAGCATAATTAATTTTTTTCACTCGGCGGGCACACTTGGGAGGGGGACCGGTTGCCCCAGTGATAGCTTTGCCTTTGCTGGCAGCACGCACCAGTTCAACAAATTTGCCTCTTGACCTAACCATATCTACTTAAATTGAAAAGTAAGTAAGACAGTTTGAAATCTAAAAGAAGGCAGAAAGGGAAATACCTTGATCTCCAGCCAAGGAAGTGCTCTCCTTAAGGCTAGAAAGGCTGGGCAGATGAGGACCCCGAGTCTGGTTCGTTTAGAGATGACTTTGCCAAGACAGAATGACGTTTCTCACCACCTTAGTAATGTTTATTTTATGAGGGGACTTAGCCATCATCAAGAGAAAGGCTAAAGGCTCATCCTCATCCCTCCTTGGATGGGCCCTATCCTTTCTCAGCTCTACCCACAGATTCCAACTCGTTCTGAGACGTCTAAAACCCCCAGACATTTGATGACAGAGGATAAAAAAAACTTGTCCTTCAACCACTTTAATGAAGTGTAACGACCCGAAAACCGGACCACTACCGACGCTAGGATCCAGATCGACTTAAGGTCGCCGGGACCCGTAGTGTAACGACCCGGATTCCGGACCATTACCGGCGCTAGGATCCGGATCGGCATAAGGCCGCCGGGACCCGTAGCAAGCCTCCTATACTCTCTGTATACCTGTGTAAATCCCATACATGATCAAACAGTTCCTGTAAAAATTTTGTTTTGTTTCCTAGCTTAACCTGTGCATGCACTAACTCTGTAACCTGTATACAAACCCCCTAACCAGAGCACTCATTAAGCTCTCTAGTGGGTCCTTACCATATGTGTTAAGCCTGGATACTCATAGTCATTCGTTACACATAAACATAATCGAACATGTATATAAAAAGGGTTTAACATAAAACTGGGCCAAGCACAATACTATACATAATTCTTAACAATACTAAACATCTCTTTCAAGGTTTACATCAATACATGTCCACAACTAGCTATTACATAGACAAAACTCTTCAAACACTCGTCAACTCCCAGAACTTTCCCATACCTGCAAACTAGGGGTAAGGGAAAACGGGGTGAGCTATAAAGCCCAGTGAGTAGAAACATGGGGCAATTTCATATAAACATGCTTTCATGAAATGCATCATAACTCAAACATTTCACGTAACGGATGAATCTTGTCACCATTAGCCCTCTCATCCTATGCCCGACCCTCGACGGAGCTCCGCAGGCTATCACTTAATATCATACAATTGCCAAGACGCGAGGACATGAGGCAGCCCTGGACTTTCATCAGCATGCATACATAGGGGGGATGCCAGGACGCGAGGGCATAAGGCAGCCTTGGACTTTCATCATCATACATAGGAGAGCTAATGGATCACTCAATATTCACCCACATCATCAACGTAGTATGTAATGCACCAACTTCGTGAGACTAATGCATAACACCCTAAAATAATCATAGCAATCATGATGCATGAGTTATGCTTAAAGTTTAAAGCATGGTTCAGTTCTACTCACATCAAACTGACTCTGCTGCAGCTGACTTACTGCTGAGGTCCTCGATTCCCTCTGGTCCGAACCTACATAGGTGGACTCAAATGAGGTACCAAACATAGATTCTTAGGACGCGAAACAACTCCCCGAAAGCCCCCTAGAACGTCATAAAACAAGCATGTAAAACAAGCAAATAAAGGCTGGACAGGGCACTTTCGGCGGCAGGTTCGGTGGCCGAAACCCCCCTCCAGAGACGAAACTCATGCATGTTCAGCGGCACCTTCGGCGGCCGAAAGTCTCGTCCAGAGACGAAACTCATGCACTTTCGGCGGCCGAACCTCTACTTTCGGCGGCCGAAAGGCTCTTTCTAAGTCGAAAGCCTAGCTTTCGGGGGTAAGGTTTGGCAGCCGAAACTGCCTCCTCAAGGGGTTCGGCGGCCGAACCTCCCTTCGGCGGCCGAACCTGGTTTCTTCCGTAAGGCAGAAACCCTGCATCTCACATGCACAACTTCCCCAAAACCACTCAAACATGCATCAAACATAACACAACCTGCATATACTCAAATATATGCACAAAGGGGTCCAAAACTAACTTAAAACCCCAACAAACATACCACAAAAACATGTCAACATATCATCATCACAAAACCCATAAAAACACCTCTAAAACCTAACCATGCATACTGCCCATGAAAACCTCATGAAACCTTCAAAAATCAAGAAAGGAAGTTCAGGATCTTTACTTACCTCTTTCAGATGAGAGAATAAATGATCTCAACGTGGGGTGATGAAGAAATCTTCCCTCAAAACCTCCAAACTTCCTAACTTTGCTCTTTTGTTTAAAAACTTCAAAATCAACATAAAACTCATTAAAACTTTGAATGATTTGAAGGAAACATGAAACTCACTCAAGGAGAACTTCAGCCTCACCTCTGGTTGGCAAAAATGGCAAAAGTGAGCCAAATCACCGACCTTTGACCATTTATAGGTGGCTGGCCAGACCACCTTCGGCGGCCAAACGTGAAGCCGAATGCCATGCATGTTCGGCGGCCGAAAGTGACCTTCGGCGGCCGAACATGGCAATTCCTCCTTGGCTCTTTTCTTTCAAAAACTCATTTCTTTTGACCACTTTTAAAGCATTAAAACTCATTTAAAACATATAAAAACATAATCCGACCCCTCTAGGTTATTCCGACAATGCCGGACTCGAGCCGGGTATTACATTCTCCCCCCCTTAAGAACATTCGTCCCCGAATGTTCCTCATATATATAACAAAACACATAAGCACCTAGAAAAGGGGAAAGCTCACTAACTGACCTCAAAACAAATACGGATACTGCTGAAGCATAGATTCTCGTATCTCCCACGTGCACTCCTCAAGATTATGGTGGTTCCACAGGACTTTCACCATCGGAATTTCCTTGTTCCTTAGCTTTCTAATCTGCGTGTCTAAGATCCGTACTGGCTGCTCTACATAGGTGAGATCTTCAAAGATCTCTACATCAGGCTCACTAAGAACCTTACTCGGATCAGGCACGAACCGTCTCAACATAGAAACATGGAAAACCGGGTGAATTCTCTCCATAGATGCAGGTAAGTCTAGCTTATACGATACCTTTCCGATCTTTTGCAAGATCTCAAAGGGACCAATGTACCTCAGAGCCAGTTTACCCTTTCTTCCAAACCGAACCACTCCCTTCATTGGAGACACCTTCAGCAAAACCATATCCCCCTCCTGGAACTCTAACTGTTTCCTGCGAACATCTGCATAGCTCTTCTGTCTGCTAACTGCCGTTCTAATCCTTTCCCTGATTATGGGCACTACCCTGCTGGTAATCTCTACTAACTCTGGCCCTGCCAGAGCCTTCTCTCCTACTTCTTCCCAGCAAACAGGTGTTCTGCACTTCCTTCCATATAAAGCTTCATAAGGAGCCATCCCGATGCTAGCATGATGGCTGTTGTTGTAGGCAAACTCCACCAGAGGTAGATGCTGCCTCCAAGAACCGCCAAAGTCTAACACACACATTCTCAACATATCTTCTATGGTCTGGATGGTCCTTTCTGACTGACCGTCCGTCTGTGGATGGAAAGCGGTGTTGAAATCCAGTCTGGTGCCCATAGCAGCTTGCAAACTCCTCCAAAACCTGGAGGTGAACTGAGGTCCTCTATCCGAAACTATAGAGACAGGAACTCCATGTAGCTTTACTATCTCTTCAACATATACCTGCGCAAGTTTGTCCACAGTGTAGTTACTCCTAACTGGGATGAAGTGAGCGGATTTAGTCAGTCTGTCCACAATCACCCAGATGGAGTCTAGCCTGTTGGACGTCGCCGGTAATCCCACTACAAAGTCCATGGCTATGTTCTCCCATTTCCATTCTTGAATCGGCAGTGGGTTAAGCATTCCAGCCGGCTTCTGGTGCTCTAGCTTCACCCTTTGACATATTTCGCAGGCTGACACATACTGTGCCACTTCTCTCTTCATCACTGGCCACCAATATACTCTTCTCAGATCTTGATACATCTTAGTGGCTCCAGGGTGAATGTTGTACCTTGCATTATGAGCTTCCCTCATAATGCCTTCCTTTAGCTCTTTGTCATCTGGTATACATAAACGATTCCCATAACGGAGGATCCCTTCTCCATCAAACCTGAACTCTGCACTGTTGCCTGACTGGACCGTCCTGGCAATTTTCACTAGTTCTGGGTCCTCGTGCTGTTTCTGAGCCACCTGCTCCAGAAACACTGGTGTTACCCTCATTTGTGCTATCAAAGCACCAGTACCAGATAACTCTAACTGTAATCCTTCCTCCAAGAGCTTATAAAACTCCGACACCACTGGTCGTCTCTCTGCTGATATGTGGGACAAACTGCCGAGTGATTTCCGGCTTAAGGCGTCTGCCACCACATTCGCCTTACCCGGGTGATACTGAATTTTACAATCGTAGTCACTGAGCAGCTCCACCCACCTTCTTTGTCTCAAGTTCAGTTCTCTCTGACTCAAGATATACTGTAAACTCTTGTGGTCTGTGAAGATCTCGCATCTAACTCCATAGAGGTAGTGTCTCCACATCTTGAGTGCAAAGATAACTGCTGCCATCTCCAGGTCGTGTGTAGGGTAATTCATCTCATGCTTCTTCAACTGCCTAGAAGCATAAGCGATCACTCTGTCATTCTGCATCAGAACACAACCTAGCCCTACTCTGGATGCATCACAGAATACTGTGAAGTCCTCACCACTGACTGGCAAAGCCAACACTGGTGCTGTCGTCAATCTCCTCTTAAGCTCTTCAAAACTTTCCTCACACTGGTTAGACCAAATAAACTTCTGATTCTTCTTGGTTAGCTTGGTCATAGGAGCGGCTATTTTCGAAAACTCCTGCACAAAACGTCTGTAGTAGCCGGCTAAACCCAAGAAACTTTTAATCTCTGTCACCGTAGTGGGTCTAGGCCAGTTAGCTACAGCTTCTATCTTCTTGGGGTCTACCTCTATTCCGTCTGCTGATACAACATGTCCCAAGAAAGAAATGCTCCTCAACCAGAACTCACACTTGGAGAACTTAGCATACAAGCCATGCTCTCTCATAGTCTGCAAAACTGTCCTCAGATGATGGGCATGCTCTTCTGCATCCTTGGAGTACACTAGGATATCATCTATAAAGACGATCACAAAGCGATCCAGGTACTCCCTGAAAACTCTGTTCATGAGATCCATGAATGCTGCAGGGGCGTTAGTTAACCCGAACGGCATTACCAAGAACTCATAGTGCCCATATCTGGTTCTGAAGGCTGTTTTTGGAACATCCTCCTCTCTAACTCTCAACTGGTGATATCCCGATCTCAGATCTATTTTTGAGAAACAACCTGCTCCAGCTAGCTGGTCAAATAGATCATCGATCCTCGGCAAGGGATACTTATTCTTGGTAGTGACCTTGTTCAACTGTCTATAGTCGATACAAAGCCTAAGGGATCCATCCTTCTTCCTGACAAACAGTACTGGAGCATCCCAAGGTGAGGTACTAGGGCGGATGAAACCCTTGTCTACCAACTCCTGTAGCTGCTCTTTCAGTTCTTTCAATTCTGCTGGCGCCATCCTGTAGGGAGGAATAGAGATCGGTCTGGTACCTGGCATCAATTCTATCTCGAACTCTATTTCCCTATCAGGTGGTAGTCCTGGAAGCTCTTCCGGGAACACATCTAAAAACTCATTAACTACCGGTACCGAAGCTGGTTCCCTAACCTGTTTATCTAGCTCTCTCACATGAGCTAGAAACCCCTGACAACCCCTCCTCAACAACCTGCGAGCCTGAAGGGCTGATATCAAGCCTCTAGGCGTCCCCCTCCTGTCTCCTCTGAAGACACATACTGACCCATCCAGATCTCTCAGACTAACTACCTTGTCCCTGCAGTCCAAGGTAGCACCATATGTAGATAGCCAATCCATCCCTAGAATGACGTCAAAATCTGTCAAGTCTAGAACCACCAGGTCGGCTGGAAGGCATCTACCCTCTATGAACACTGGACTGAACCTGCAGATTGACTCTGCTACTGATGGGTCACATTTGGGTCCACTAACCCAGAGAGGACACTCTAACCCAGACACTATCAGACCTAACCTCTCGACGGCTCTAGAAGCAATGAAAGAGTGAGTAGCACCGGGGTCCATCAAAGCATACACATCAGAACACCCAATGATGAGATTACCTGCCACCACCGTGTTAGATGTGTTAGCCTCCTCTTGCGTCATCGTGAAGATCCGTGCTGGAGCTACAGGACCTCCACCTCGGGAACCTGCTGCTGCTGAAGAAGAGGCTGCTCCTCTCCCTCGACCTCTGCTACTAGCCTGAGTTTGTGCTGGAGCTGCTGGCTGAGCTACACTGCCAGAACCCGTCTGCTGAGACTGCGCCATTGGAACTGTTCTAGGACAATCCCGAGCCATATGCCCCTCTTGTCCACATCTAAAACATGCATTTGTCCCAGCTCGACAAACTCCTCTGTGTAACTTTCCACATCTCATGCACACTTGACTTCCCGAACCAGGATTCGAACTACTTCCCATTCCCAATCCAGACTTCAGCTTGTTCCAAAACTTACTCTTTTTAGACTTGGACCTATCCATCTTCCCACTTCCTGACGCCTTAGGCACTGCAGTTTGCGCCACTGTCTGCTTAACCTTCCCTTCAATAATAGCACTGGCCTCCATTTTCTGCGCCATATCTACTATAGTATGGAAGCTCTCCCTCTCAGCTGACTGTATCAAGGAGGCATACCTGGAGTTTAACTTCATAATAAACCTCCTGGACTTCTTCGAATCAGTCTCTAGCGATTGCCCGGAGAAAGGCAAAAGCTCCATAAATTTGTCAGCGAGATCATCCACGGTCATCTCATCACCCTGCCTCAATTGTTCAAACTCTAACATCTTCATCTCCCTCGAGCTATCGGGAAAAGCCCATCCTGCAAACTCGTTAGCAAACACCTCCCATGTGAGACTATCAATCCTTGGTTCCACGTAGCTTCGATACCACTCTTTAGCTTTCTTACATTTCAATGAGAATCCAGCCATCTGAATGGCTCTGGTATCGTCAGCCCCTAGCTCATCTGTAAGTGTCTTCACCGTCTTGAGATACTCAAACGGATCGTCACCTGTATCAAATTGGGGAGCACCCAACTTCAGATAAGCGGTCATTTTGACCTTTCCCCTTCTAGATGAACTAGGCTGTGGTACCGGAATTTCTGGGGCCATAGGTTCTTCTGGTGGTGATGGAGGTGCAACATTTTCTGGTATAGGAGTTACTGTTTCTGTATGATAAGATGGGGGTGGATACATAGGATACTGGGTGGTGAAACAAACTCCGAGGCCTGAGTGCCTCCCTGAGACTCACCCATACCTTCCTCAGACATACCAACACCCAAACTGCTATCCATCCTCTGCCCCACATCCCTATCATCTTCCACCTCCATAGACATTCCACCTTGCACTATTCCCCTTCTGCTTCCATCAAAAGACCTTCTAGGGTCCCTTGATGCTCTTTCCCTACTAGGCCTGCTTGACATAGACCTAGGCAAAACAGGAGGACGGGCATCTGCACCCTCGTCCTGCGGTGGTACTCTAGTCAATCGGGTAGACCGACGAGTTCCTAGCATCTTGTTTTCTGAGAAAACAACACATAGCACAAAAAACACAAAACATCAGTATCATATGGTTCATGTGGAAACACATGAACCCTCATCATCTATAACACATGCATATCATATCATTCACATCATCATCAAAAGGACAGAACTCAACATCCTACCCTAGTGGACATGTTTTTCCTACTGTGCTTGCCCTGCTATAACACTGATGAGCCCTATGCACTCTAGGTCCGACCATATGAACCTAAGGCTCTGATACCAATCTGTAACGACCCGGATTCCGGACCATTACCGGCGCTAGGATCCGGATCGGCATAAGGCCGCCGGGACCCGTAGCAAGCCTCCTATACTCTCTGTATACCTGTGTAAATCCCATACATGATCAAACAGTTCCTGTAAAAATTTTGTTTTGTTTCCTGGCTTAACCTGTGTATGCACTAACTCTGTAACCTGTATACAAACCCCCTAACCAGAGCACTCATTAAGCTCTCTAGTGGGTCCTTACCATATGTGTTAAGCCTGGATACTCATAGTCATTCGTTACACATAAAAATAATCGAACATGTATATAAAAAGGGTTTAACATAAAACTGGGCCAAGCACAATACTATACATAATTCTTAACAATACTAAACATCTCTTTCAAGGTTTACATCAATACATGTCCACCACTAGCTATTACATAGACAAAACTCTTCAAACACTCGTCAACTCCCAGAACTGTCCCATACCTGCAAACTGGGGGTAAGGGAAAACGGGGTGAGCTATAAAGCCCAGTGAGTAGAAACATGGGGCAATTTCATATAAACATGCTTTCATGAAATGCATCATAACTCAAACATTTCACGTAACGGATGAATCTTGTCACCATTAGCCTTCTCATCCTATGCCCGGCCCTCGACGGAGCTCCGCAGGCTATCACTTAATATCATACAATTGCCAAGACGCGAGGACATGAGGCAGCCCTGGACTTTCATCAGCATGCATACATAGGGGGGATGCCAGGACGCGAGGGCATGAGGCAGCCTTGGACTTTCATCATCATACATAGGAGAGCTAATGGATCACTCAATATTCACCCACATCATCAACATAGTATGTAATGCACCAACTTCGTGAGACTAATGCATAACACCCTAAAATAATCATAGCAATCATGATGCATGAGTTATGCTTAAAGTTTAAAGCATGGTTCAGTTCTACTCACATCAAACTGACTCTGCTGTAGCTGACTTACTGCTGAGGTCCTCGATTCCTCTGGTCCGAACCTACATAGGTGGACTCAAATGAGGTACCAAACATAGATTCTTAGGACGCGAAACAACTCCCCGAAAACCCCCTAGAACGTCATAAAACAAGCATGTAAAACAAGCAAATAAAGGCTGGACAGGGCACTTTCGGCGGCAGGTTCGGTGGCCGAAACCCCCCTCCAGAGACGAAACTCATGCATGTTCGGCGGCACCTTCGGCGGCCGAAAGTCTCGTCCAGAGACGAAACTCATGCACTTTCGGCGGCCGAACCTCTACTTTCGGCGGCCGAAAGGCTCTTTCTAAGTCGAAAGCCTAGCTTTCGGGGCAAGGTTTGGCAGCCGAAACTGCCTCCTCAAGGGGTTCGGCGGCCGAACCTGGTTTCTTCCGTAAGGCAGAAACCCTGCATCTCACATGCACAACTTCCCCAAAACCACTCAAACATGCATCAAACATAACACAACCTGCATATACTCAAATATATGCACAAAGGGGTCCAAAACTAACTTAAAACCCCAACAAACATACCACAAAAACATGTCAACATATCATCATCACAAAACCCATAAAAACACCTCTAAAACCTAACCATGCATACTGCCCATGAAAACCTCATGAAACCTTCAAAAATCAAGAAAGGAAGTTCAGGATCTTTACTTACCTCTTTCAGATGAGAGAATAAACGATCTCAACGTGGGGTGATGAAGAAATCTTCCCTCAAAACCTCCAAACTTCCTAACTTTGCTCTTTTGTTTAAAAACTTCAAAATCAACATAAAACTCATTAAAACTTTGAATGATTTGAAGGAAACATGAAACTCACTCAAGGAGAACTTCAGCCTCACCTCTGGTTGGCAAAAATGGCAAAAGTGAGCCAAATCACCGACCTTTGACCATTTATAGGTGGCTGGCTAGACCACCTTCGGCGGCCAAACGTGAAGCCGAATGCCATGCATGTTCGGCGGCCGAAAGTGACCTTCGGCGGCCGAACATGGCAATTCCTCCTTGGCTCTTTTCTTTCAAAAACTCATTTCTTTTGACCACTTTTAAAGCATTAAAACTCATTTAAAACATATAAAAACATAATCCGACCCCTCTAGGTTATTCCGACAATGCCGGACTCGAGCCGGGTATTACACGTAGCAAGCCTAACATACATCCTGTCATACCTGATAAAATCCCATACATGATCATACATTTTCATAAAAATTTAAAATTTTCCATATACCAAGCTTGACCTGTGCATGCACCATAACCACATACATAACAGCCCCATACTAGAGCCCTCATCAAATGCTCTAGTGGGTCAACATAACATACATCAAGCTTGGTTCAACATAAAACATCATTAAAACATTTATAAAAAGATTATGTACAAAGGGATTAACCATACATTACGGCTAAGCACAATACTAAACCTCAATACACTTCTTTATATTACATTACATCATTGTACATGTCCACTACTAGTCTATTACATAACTTAGTCTTTACCCTTGCTGACCTCTCGAGCTATCTCTGACCTGCAAGCCTGAGGGTTAGGGAGAGGGGTGAGCGAAAAAGCCCAGTGAGTAGAAGAATAAAACATTACTATAAAAATATGCTTTCATATAATGCATCACAACACAGTCAATTCACATCACGGATGTACTGACTCAAAAATCCCTCTACTCTGTGCCCGGCCCTCGGTAGAGCTCCTCAAGACTTCTGTTACATACATAAGCTCTGTGCTCGGCCCTCGATGGGGCTCCTCAGGACTTCTGTTACATATCATGATATCTAGAGGGCTAATGGGTCGTCCTGTTGTCCATCCACACCCATAATGAATAATGCAATGCGTCATATTCGTGAACTCTAACGCAAACAACATGTTACATATCATGATGCATGAATATGCTTAAAACATTTGGTTTCTCGAAATAAAAGATTAGTTTAGTTCTACTCACCTCTGGCAGACACTGAACTAACTCTGAGACAGCTAGCACTGCGGGCCTCCTCGGTTCCTCAGGTCCGATCCTACAAAGGTGGACTCAAATGAGGAACCAAATATACTCTATAAGGACTCTAAACATCTCCCCAAAAACCCCCTAAAACCTCACAAAACATGCATGAAAAACAGGCAAAGGAAGGCTGGGCAGGGGACTTTCGGCGGCAGGTTCGGCGGCGGAAAGCCCCTACAGATCCGAAAGTCAGGCACTTTCGGGGGCAGGTTCGGCGGCCGAAACTCCCCTCTAGAGCCTAAAGTCCAACTTTCGAGGGCGAGTTTAGGCGGTCAAAACTTGCCTACATAGGCAGGTTCGGCGGCCGAACATGCCTTCGGCAGCCGAACCTGGGTCCTCCAGAAATGGCAGAACCCGATTCGCCTCTCACATTTTTGCCTCCCAAACCCTCCAAACTCATACACAACACTCACAAGCATGCATAAACATGTATTCAAGCATATAGGGGTATAAAACTAGCCTATACCCCAACAAACATCACATTTAGCATCACATTTCACATTCATTTACCATTAAACTAACATAACCCTAACATTTAGCAACTAGCCTAAACATGCATCAAACACCCTTAAACCCCTCAAAACTTACTTAAAACATAAAAGAAGGTAAAAATATACAGTTACCTCTTGAAGATCGAGAGAGGATGCGATCCTAGCTTGGAGATTGGGAGAAAAAGCTCCGGAGGTCTCCAAACTTCAAAACTTCGGTTTTGAACTTAAAAATCTTCAAAACAAAGATAAAACTCGTAAAAATCATGAAGGATTGGAGGAAAACCTCAAAACCAACCATGGAAGGGCATGGACTCACCTTTACCCGAAAATGGAGAGAAAAACTCGCCCATTTTCGGACATGGGGCCTTTCATAGGTGGCTGACTAGACCACCTTCGGGGGCCAAAGGTGCTCCCAAAACTACACCATGTTCGGCGGCCGAACATGAGGTTCGGCGGCCGAACTTGGCTTTCCTTCTTTGGTGCTTTTCTTTTAAAAACTCAATTTCTTTCTTACTTAAAACCTTAAAACACATGAAAACATTTTAGAAAAATATATTTTACTCTTTTAGAGAGTTTCGACATCTGAGATTCCGCCGGACGGTAGAAATTCCGATGCCGGAGTCTAACCGAGTATTACATGAAAAAGGTATCTGGTTGAATATCGCCTAACATTTCTGCCCGCTAAAAAACTAGAACTCTTCATTTATCTGAATACCTATATAAAATAATTTTTAATAGATTAGAATAATTTTTTAAAAATTAAATTTCAATAATAAACCATATCTTAAAATATTATATTATTTTAATAATTTTTTTCATAAATTTGCATGTTATAACTATGGCGAAAAATAAAATTTTAATAATAAATATTATTATAAATCGACTTTATAGTGATAAATTATAAATAATTGATCGAAAACTTATATTAATATGATTAAAAATATATTTTAATGAATGAAAAATAAATGAGAATGAGTATAATTTAATTATAATAGTTTATTTATTTTTTATAAAAATTTATTTTTTAAATATATATTTATTTTATACTCTCTTATTCTATATTGATATTTTATAATTTCAAAAAGTTTAGACAAATTTTTTATGAAATTTAAAAATTCGATAAATTATATCAAAATTTAAATACTTGAATTAAATTGTTAAATGGAGTACAAAAATTATTTTTATTTTTCACCATTTATTTTGATTATGCTTGTGCATGTGCATGTGCATGTGCTTCAGCCTCGTGGTTTTGAAAAGAAGTGGAAATCGTTTATTTGAAAATTAAATTGCTCAAAGTCATTAATGATTTTCTTTAAAAAGTTGTGATTCATATTTTTTTTTTTATAAAACATACCTTCAAACTAAAATAATCTCGTCCAATAAGTAAATAAAAATATTTAAATTTTAGATTTAATTTACTTTTTATACTTTAAAAAATAAAATAAGATCAATTACTTCATTCTAAATTTTAAATGTAAATTAATAATTTATTTTAATTTTAATAAAAGTTAAATAGCAAATTTCGTTTAAACTCTAATTTTTTAAAATTCAATTAAATATATTTACTATTAAATTAAATTTGTAAATTTGTTGTAAGCATTTAAACTTTGTCCAATATCAATTAATAGTTTAACTTACTCCCATCCAATCACTACAGAAAAATAAAATCCATTTAATTTTATATATTTGAATTAATAATCTTAGTAAAATTATATTTTGAATAATTTATATTTTAAATTTTTAACAATTCCATAAATTTTATTTATTTAACATATGATATATAAAATTGTAAATATTATAAAAATATATATCTACATTTAATTAAGGGAAAATTTCAATAAAAAAAATCTAAAGTTTACCATTTTTTTTGCGATTACACAAACTATTAATTTTATTTAACCGTTCCATTATATACCATCTCAGTACTTTTAATCCCCAATTAAACATAAACCCTAGTAATTAAAAGAGATAAACCTAATCCCCCAAATTAATGCTACCCTTGTGTCACGTGCATAAATTTTCGAGGATGCCGTGACACCATACTGGAGAAGATGTTGCCGTAAAGATTAGGTGGGGAGTTGCTCGAAGGGCCGTTGTGTGTGGGATCACCATACCTGCACACCCTGGTCGGGGGCGGGAGCCGCTTCCCTGATAAGCCCAAGGCAGAGCGAAACCAGTCAGCATGGCAAAACTCCTCGATAGGCTGAACTTGGCGGGCTGTAACCTCGTTGGGGCCTGTCCAAGTGCCGCACAGGCGCAGTGCTCAAAAGCGCCCTGTGACACTTGGCTGGACTTCTGGTAAGTTTGAAATAAGCGGACTCGAACAACTGATATCTGCCATAGATTTATATAAATTTTTATTACATTTTCTATGTTACTTCTTTGGTATAACTTTTTCAAATTGAGGACTTAGGCATTTGGATTTTGTCTGATTTGGATGCTTCACTCGAGTTCATAGAGAAATTAGTAATAGAAATTATTTAGAAGCTCTTGCATATTGCTGATTGGTACATATTACTGGGACAAAACCCTATCGGCAATTCGTTTCTTTCTAAGGTGAGTTTTCCTCATCCACTACCGGTAGTTTGTGCTTCTCAAATACTGGCTCTTGTTACTCTGGTTCTCTCAATGTGTTGTGTGCAATTTCGTCGGAGTTGGTAATACCTTTCTTTGTAGTGACAGCGGACGAATATCCCAAACAGTTTATTTTGCTGTCAATAGTTTTACTTCTAGGGTTTCTAAATTAAGATTATTTTTATTGCTTTTATAAAAAATTCTTATGATTTTTCAAAATGAATGTTAACTAAGTATCGTAAATAAATTGCTCCCGGCTAAACTTCTCTTAATATCTTTTTGAGCAAGAGCTAAAGTAGCTCCGGTGAACGGCGGCCGTAACTATAACGGTCCAATGCTAGATGCAGAGGCGCATAATAGATCGATATGAACATCATGAGCTGTCTCATAATAAAACCTGTTGTTGCTGATACCTTCTTCTCAGTTCCTTCATCCGACATACGTATTTTTAATTTTTCAATGGATTTACATCTTCCATTTGTCCGTATTTCGAGAAAAAGTATCTCTTGCTTTTCGTTTCCCATGTTTGTAGTTTATGTTAGTTAATTTAATTTTATTGATTCAATTTGTCTGAATTATTTTTTACTAGTTGGGACTTGTATCTCTTATCTATTTGTATTTTTTAGCTAATTCAGCCTCATAAATATTATAGGTACATGGATTAAATCATAAAAAGTTCAATGAACTAGTCAGCGGCTTCCTCCTCTACCTCCTCCACCATAGTTGTATCGGGTATTTCTTACATCCACTCTTGAAAAAGTTCGTGCAGGTCATACCGACGTAATGATACTTGCGAGAATCCCATAATTGCAATTGCAAGTCATCACTCAATAAGTTCGGCTCATTTGATGGAAGGTAACGGTGGAGCGCCATTAAGGAAAATTGACATTTCCATAGTTGCGGAATGGGAAGGATAAGGATGACATCAACTCATCAAAAAATGGATCCTAATGAGGGATTTGGACAGTGAAATTTGAATGGAGTGACTCTGATATGGCAAATAAATTATTTTTTTTTTTAGCCATGTGTATTTTATCAAAAAATTCGTTGCAAACTTAATTAAGTGACTATTTTAAATAAATATTTAAATATTAATGATTTTACTGAAACAAATTAAAATTTAATAATTATAATGAAACAATAACTTAACAGTGACCATAAATAAAAACTATTCTAAATATCAGACTCAGTTAAACATTTAAAAAAATTCTCATTGGCACCAAATTTTTTAAAAATAAATATAAATTTTATAATAAGTAAACTAAATATTTACACGTTTATCGGCGGCCGGCCAATATCACTGACTTTGTGATTTTATACTCCAATCCATACAGCATTTAGGCCATTTGAACTAAGTGCAGCCTTCTAACCCTTCTTAGCGTGATGAAAATTAAAAATAATTTGGCTAGGAAAAGCCAGTGACTCCAATTTAAAGCGACCGAATGTAATGCGGAGAATTTTGGTAAAGTGGAGGCCAAAATACTCTAATAGAAAATTAACTAGTGTTGGCCAAAATTATGGAGTGAGGAAAATGGCGAAAGGAATTTAGAATGAAAAATGGAAGCTTGGCCGAATGATATTCAAGAAAATAAAGGCTAAGGGAAATTAATATGGCGCATCGTATAATTGCAATTGGTTGGCCAAAAATAGCTAAAGTGGAAGTTGGGAAGAAAATTTGAATTTTGGGAAGTGAAAGAAAACAAACTATACAAGTGTACAAGGGATGACTGAAGGTAAGCTTACAATTGCTCTCTACCAGTGTCTCTCTTATGTGTCTTAAATGGCTATGTATAAGGGGTACTTACAGTAGTGCGTGCGTCCAATGTGTTGGCTAAAATTAATGGGTTGTTGAGTAAGCCTTTCAATGAGAGCTTGCCACACGGAAGTTTTTTTGAAGAAGCCATGCTGCTGCTGACCGCCGCCTCTCTGATTTGGTGTCCAGCTCCCTCCAGCAGCTTCGGATTTTCCCATACTGAACACCCAAAAGAGGGCCAAATCGGGCCCAACACCTTGTTGCCACCACCTGCTTGAAACTGAGCTGTTTTGAACCTCATTCACGTGACAGACTGCTGGAAATCGTTCAGCCCGCTCAGCACGGGCTTGATTTCCAGCCCATTCGGTGCGAATTGCGCGGCCCAGCTCACCTCTTGTCTGGTTGGCCCGCACGCGTGTCGCCTCTGGGGGCCTGTTACTGTGGGCGCGCCTAGGCCTGATATTGCCCGTGCGCACCTCACTCCCGCGCAGCCTATCCCTTGCGCGCCTGGGCCCCTTTCCAGCCCGTATGAACCTCACAGCTCACTCAACATCTGGCCCAGCGCATCTCCAACTCGGCCCAGCTCTTGGCCCACGTGTGATTCAGCTGTCCAGCAATCTGTCCAGCCCGCCAGCATCTAAAATTGGCCCAATCAAGCCGCACGCTCAGCCTACACGCCCAGCAAACATCCAACACTCCCATGGGCGCCCAAATGACTCAATTTGCCACCAAATGAGCTCCAAATTACCGAAACTAGCCCAAATTGAACAACCAGCACCCAGATTAATTTCAAATGGTTTCAGCCAAGCTGTTTTCATGGAAAATATTCAAAATGGTCCCTGTAATTTTTTGAACCTCTCCAATAACCCAAAATTAACTATCACCGTCCAAAATGACGTGATTATCCATGTACCATCTACTTGGCACCAAAATTAACATCTAACTAATAAAAAATATTTTGAATATTTTTGAGAAAAATTATGGAGATGTAACACTAGTCACGTGTAAGAAAAAAAAAAATATTTATTAGATAAAAGTAATTTAAAAATCAATATATATTAGATAAAAATAATTTAAAAATTAATATTTATTAGATAAAAGTAATTTAAAAGTAATAGAAAAAACCTTAAGAGAAATGGCACTCCAAGGCTTAGCCTGGTGGAAAGTATATCTTGTAGCCTTGAAAGGTCTAAGGTTCGACTCCCCCAACCCTTATTTTAAAAAAAAAAAAAAAAAACCTTAAGAGAAATGATCTTCCCTAAAAGAACAACGGTACACTAAATTTTTTATTTAATTAAAATTAAAGTATGTTAAATAATAAATAATTTATAATTTTTAGAAAAAAAGTATAATATGATATCACATATTTTTATTTTAGAATTTATAATTTAATTTATTTTAAAGTAGTATTTGTGATATCGTGTCATTAGCAAATAGTAGTAATTTTCTAATGCTGTTATAAAATATTGATGTTATAAAAAAAATCTAATTATTAATTAAAAAAAATATAAAAACAATTCTCTCATTTCACTTATTCGTGAAATTCTCATTTCAGAATCTGTGATTTAATTTGTATTAAATTAGTATTTCATGATATAATTTTCATATCAACATTTTTAACCGCATTTAAAAATTAGTACTGCTATTTACTAATAACGCGATACCACATATATTATTTTAATATAAATTAAACCGTAGACTTTAAAGTAAAAATTCAATAAAACCATATAGTAATTTTTTATAATTTCTACATCTATAAATTTAAATTAGTGTATGGTTAAGTTGTTTGTGTCTAGTTAATATAGATTCATAAACATAATTAATGCCCTAAAATATTAAGAGTCATGAGTGTTAAGAGTCACTATTATTTATAATATATGTATGATGGTTTATAATATATATGAGCTTTCATTTTTTTTAATATTTTTTTAATAATATCCATCTCTATTAAATAAAGTTGTATTAAAATATTTCCAGTAAATTGATAGCTGACATGTGATATTTTTTTAGAATTAAAAAGTGACACAATTTTTTAATTAAATTAAATTGTATTAATATTATGTTTATTACTACTTTATAAAATGATTAATTTTATCTAATTTTAGGAATGAAATTTTGATGGTCCCATAATATTTGATTTAATTGTTTCATATTAATTTTAAGGATCAACTTAATTTTAAATATTAATAATTTTAACATAAATAAAATTTTAAGGATTATAATAATATATGAAATTCAAAATAATAATTAAAATTAATAACTTTGATAATACTAAAATATTAATTATCAAATCAATAATTTTTAATAATTTTATTTTCGACATTGGACATTATAAATCATTTTTATCATTATTATCTTTATATCTTTATATTTGTAACACTTTTCTATATAAATATTATTAATTAATACAATAATTATTCTACGTTGATATTTCGACTTTTATCTATGATATTATATAATATCCGCTTAAAATAAATTATGAGTTATTACTACAAAACAGGAATCACGTAGAAGATCTTTGATATTATATAATATTCGCCTAAAATAAATTATGACTTTAATATTATATAATATGCGCCTAAAATAAATTATGAGTTATTATTACAAAACAGGAATCACGTAGAAGATTTTTAATATTATATAATATCCGTCTAAAATAAATTATGATTTTAATATTATATAATATACGCCTAAAATAAATTATGAGTTATTACTATAAAACAAGAATCACGTAGAAGATTTTTGATATTATATAATATCCGTCTAAAATAAATTATAATTTATTACTACAAAACAGAAATCACGTAAAAGAATTTGATAAGTGGGAGACGCGGTCTCACTATGAAAATGGAGACTCATACACTTTAATACCTAAATTATCGTCAAAGACTTACTCTCTCCTGATAAATTGAATTTTAGTATAAAAATACTATTATTAGGTATATTTCCGCTTTGTTTATGATCGTAGAATCACCAACTCATTAGCTAACAATATTCTAATATTATTGAGCAGTTTGCAATATCATCGACGAATTTTCATTAAATACAGTATTAAAAGAGAATAATCACATAAATAAAGATACACTATTCTCCAACACTAAAATTTTTATTGTTTCTCTTTTTATCCAATATTAATTTGAGCGTATTTACTGTGAGCATTTACTACTATCTCACATTTTTTTATTTATCGGTTTCAACCAATTACAAATAGTTCCATTCGGACTACATTATCAATCTAATATCAGTTACATTAATTTCCACTACGTAATAAGAGATTGGGGAGGAAACATGATTATTTTTCTAAGACTTTCATTTATATATATTTTTAATTCAATTATTATAAATTATTTTTTATATATACAAATAATATTATTATTATAAATTGATTGAATTAATTTTATAGTATTATAATTTTAATATTATAATATTTTTTTAATTTTATTATTATAAATTGATTGAATTAATTTTATAATATTATAATTTTAATACTTTACTGTGAAATTAAATTATAAAATAAATTTATCTATAAAAAAAATTATAAAATAAATATTGCAATCAATATAAAACAATAAGCATTAAATTATTTTATTAATTATTATATATTTGAAAGCGATATAAATATATTTTAAAAATAGTTTTGTCATATAATTTAAAAAAGGATTAATCACAAAAAAAACTTGAAATTTTTAATTTTAATAAATATATTCTAAATTTTTTTAACAAATAAATCTTATATTTTAATCGGTAATATATTTCTATATTAACTTTAGAATAAATATCTTAAAATATAATATTATAAAAATATAAAATTTAAGTTTTTTATTAATATATAATAAATGAAATAAATGATATGATTTGATATTCGCTGGGGATCAATTTGTAATCCAGACACCTAGGCGGCCAGGCTACGCTGTGAAAAAATCGTAAGAACGGTGTATGTCTATATTTAAGTAAGGGAAAATTTCAATAAAAAGCCTAAACTTTACAAATTTTTTGACAATTACCATGTTGATTTCCAGTCGCCATTCTCAGACAACAAAATGTTTTGAAGCTTTATGTAGCTAAGCAAACCATTCATATCAGTCTCATGTAATGTCAGCTCACAATCATTAAACTAAGTATTTACAAAAAAGTCACGTGTATGAAAAAGATGGATGAATGAGAAAATTATTATTTAGTTTTTTATTAATTAATTTATAGATTTTAAAAAATATGTTATAATTTTTTTAATATTTTAAAAAATTTATTGATTAATTATTTTATTAATTTAAATTAATAAATATTATAAAAAAATTTAAACTATCCTCGATACCAATGAATTAATCTTATTAACTCTATAAATTTTCCTTCATGAATCCATAGTTTCCAAAATTATGACACCGTCACCGTCTAATCAATTGAGGTAAAATTGAAATTTAGCCTATAATTTTCTATATAATTAATTGAGGTATGCACCATCTCTAGCTATCTCTTTCTCTTTCTTTTTTCCCTTGAAACTCTAACTCCAGACAAGAAAAATGCTTGGATCTATATTGTTTTTGATAGTTATGCTGGAGAAAGTGATAGCCATGGATTTGGACTTGTCACCACAGTATCCCCAGAATAAAATATTTGAAGGAGAAGCTGGATCATACGAGGCTTGGTCAAGCTCAGAATTGGCTGAGCTAAAGCTTGGGGGATCAAAGCTTGTGCTCCATCCTCGTGGCTTCTGTCTTCCCCACTATGCAGATTCCTCCAAAATTGTTTATGTTCTTCAAGGCAAGTTTCCAAACTTCACTTGTCCATTAATCACACCGATGAAATATTTAATAAGTTTCAACATCCAGGTACTGAAGGAATAGTGGGAGTGGTGCTTCCTAATTCTTCAGAAGAGGTAGTGCTGAAGCTTAAGAAAGGAGACGTAATAGCAGTGCCTCTGGGAACACTCTCATGGTGGTATAATAATGGAGATTCTGAACTTGTTATTGTTTTCTTTGGAGAAACTTCCAAATCTTACGTTCCTGGAGATTTCACCTACTTCTTTCTATCTGGAGGTATAGGAATAATGGCAGGATTCTCATCTGAATTCACTCGTCGAGCTTACAATCTCAAGGACCAGGAAGAAGCAGACAAGCTCGCTGGAAGCCAAACTGGTGTGTTGATCACCAAGATAGAAGAAGGAATTAGCATGCCTCAACCTGACAACGAGTTCCTGCACAAAATGGTTTACAACATCGACGCTGCATCAGCTGATGTTGAGGTTCAAATGGGCGGTGTCTTTAAGACACTAACATCATCTAAATTGCCGTTGCTTGAGCAAGCAGGGCTAAGTGTAAGTCAAGTGAAACTGGAGGCTAATGCCATGTACTCGCCCACGTACACTTGCAATGGAGCAGCTCGAGTTGTTTACGTTGTTGAAGGGAGTGGAAGTGTAGAAATTGTGGGTATTTATGGTCAGCGAGTTGTGGATACCAACACAGAGGCTGGCCAAATGTTTTTAGTGCCAAAATTCTTCGCTGTTGCTGAAATTGCAGACAGTGAAGGGCTGGAGTTTCTCTCTGTCTTAACTTCTACAGAGTAACCAATAATATTACTTGTCACTAATTATAATTTGTAGTAAAATCTTTGAATATTGATTATATAATTTTCTTGCAGGCCATGCGTTGAGGAGCTTGCGACGAAGAACTCAGTATGGAATGCCATTTCTCCTGTAGTTTCACAACTCCATTATTATTCCTTCAACAAATTAGAGACTTGATTATTGTTTCAGTGACTTCTTTTCTTTATTTAATAGTTAAATAATGAAGAGAAAGAAGTCCATGTATGCTTTTTGGTAGTGCACATTTAGTTATGTAAATAAATGCCCAACAACCTTTCTTCTGGGCAGCTGCAAATTAAAATTTCCTGCTGCGAGAGAACACCTTTGCCTAGGCTGTATAAGACAACTGATTGAATATCTGATGGGTAAATAAATAAAGGAAAATTTATAATTTAGTCCTCGAGTATTATCATTATTAATAAATTAGTTTCTGTATTTTTAAAAATTTATTAAAATATCTTTATCTTTTTTCTCGGTCAACGAAATAGTCCTTTCATCCATTTCTATCGTTAAAAATATAATAAAAAACCAAATTACTCATTCTTCTCCTTCTCCTTCTTCTTCTCCTTCTCCTTTGATTCTTCCTCTTCTTCTTCAATTCTTCTTTGATTTTTTTTTTCTTTTTTTTTTTAAGAAAAAAATGAGGCGATTTTTCTTCTTCTTCTTTTGGAGGAAGGGGAAAGAGGAGGAGGAGGAGGGACTATTTCATTGATAAAAAGAAATAATAAAAACGTTTTAATAGATCTGAGAAAAGATAAGCACGTTTTAATAGATATGGAAAAAATAAAGACGTCTAAATAGATCTGAAAAAATATAAGGACGTTTTAATAGATTTCTAAAAATATAGGGACTGACTTGTTAGTAATGACAATATCCAGGAACTAAATAAGATATTTTATTTTAAAGCAAAATTAAATTTTAAAAGTTTTTTCTTTTATTCCTCATTTATTTTTAATAGAAAATAGGACGGAATGATTATTTCGTTGATGAAAAGAAAATATAAAAACATTTTAATAAATTTATAAAAATATAGAGACTGATTTGTTAATAATAGCAATACACAAAAATTAAATAATAAATCTTTCATAAATAAATAAACTAAATAATATTTTATTCAGAAAATGGAAAGTAACTAAATACCAAAAATATATATATATATGATTTTATTTTTTTGTTCTATCATTTTCATTGTGCAATGCTATCATCAGTATAATTATGGCTAACCAATGGAGTACCTATGATGTTGATAAGTTCCACATGACTCATCACTAATTTTTGTAATTTTTAATATAACAGTTCCATAAATAAGTGAAGTTAAATCATAAGTTAAAATGATATATATATTGAATTCATTTCGGTTGTAATTATAAAAAAAATGAAATATATGATATTTAAGTGAAAACATATCCAAGAATTTGAATTCAACCTGATCCAACTCTTTGCCATCAAGAGAATAATTAGGGATGTCAGGCGGGCGGGTTTTTACGGGTACTCGATCCGTCCAAACCCTATTAGGACGAATTTGGGTTTTTACAAAACGGATTTAGGCGGATTCGAATTTAAAAAATGTTACCCGTTTCGGATTCGGGTAGAGTTCGGGATTAAGTGATCGGATACCCATTACCCGAACCCGATTACCTATATTAACAAAACTAACCCTAATTTCCTTTTTCATTTTACTCTTTCCTCTCTCCGTGGGCGCCTCTCTCCCTCGCTTCCCTTTCCTCTCTTTGTCGACGCCTCTCCCCCACTTCATTGACGACTGCCGGCAGCCCAGTCACCGGCGACGTCTCCTTTCTCTCCCCATAAATCTTCTCTCTCCTCACTGCGATATCTCCTTCTCTCTCTCCAGTCGGCGACATCTCTCACTTTCCATCAAGGCCTCTCTCCCCCACTTCACTGACGAGTGCCGGCAGTAGGCACCGGCCACGTCTCCTTTCTCTCCCCAGTCGACAATAAATATTCTCTCTCCCCAGTGAGCGATATCTCCTTCTCTCTCTCCAGCGGCGGCATCTCCCACTTCCCAGTCGGAGACAACTCTTCCCTCTCCTCGGTCGGCATCGACGATATCTCCTTCTCTCTTCCAATCGGTGACATCTACTCTTTTCAATTGACGCTTCTCTCCCCCACTTCACTGACGCTGGACTCTTGCCTCTCCCCAATCGTTGTCGGCGACATCTCCTTTCTTCAGGTTTGCAATCAAATTTTTTGATAATCAATATCTTTTATGTGCATGTTGTTAAAAATTTTTAGTTGCTATTAAAAATTTTTAGAATTTATGGACTATTAATCTGATTATTTGGACACTTTTAAAAAATTTAATTATTTGCTATTTGATTTGATTAATGTAATACTGTTGATTTTTAGAATTTATGAAGAATTAATCTGATTATCTGATTATAAATCATTATTTGCTGGGTTGCTGAGTTGCTGTTTCTTGTCATTTAATATTTCTCCTTCTACTCCTACTGCTGGGTCTGCTGGGTCTGCTGTTTCTTGTCAGTAATTTTTGTCATTGAATTGGTTATTTAGATACTTTTAAAAAATTTAATTATTTGCTATTTGATTAATGTGATATTGTTGATTTTTAGAATTTATGAACAATTAATCTGATTATCTGGTTATAAATCATTATTTGCTGGGTTGCTGAGTTGCTGGTTCTTGTCTTTGAACATTTCTCCTTTTACTATTGGGTTTGCTAAGTTGTGCAAATGTTAAGTAGTTTATTTGCTAATTTTTGTCATTGAATTGAATTTAAAAAATCGGGTTCGGGTTTGTGCGAGTATTATTAAACGGGCTTGGGACGGGTTCAGATAATAAAATTAAAATATTAAACGGGTTTGGGACGTGTTCAAAAATTATATATATAATCGGATTCGGGTGCTCTCAATTTTGCGGGTACCCTACCCGTTTTCATCCCTAAGAACAATTATCAAAAATTAAATGAATTATCAACAATTAATAAAAATATAAAATCATTCGTTTTTATTAAATTGTGGTAAATTACAAATCAAATGATTATCAAAAATTACAAACAGTTTAAATATTTAATTTTTAATAATGTGAGATTTTAAGTGCTAATTCTCTATATTTATTTATAGAGATTTTTAAAAATATTTTTCTACAGAGAAATATAAACTCTCATAAAATATATTTTTATACTTAAATCTTAAAATTTTAGTATAATAATATTTATTTATTTATTTAACTGATTAAATAAATAAATATAATTATAATCCCAAACTTTAGTAAATCGATTATATAAATTTTAGATAATTTTAATTAACTCTTTATTTAATTAATTAGATAAAATCACAATTTTTTTAATTTTATGTCAATGTTATTTTATATGTAATAAGTCCTATTTAAATTTTATCTATTAATTTTAGATATTTCACATAATTCAATCTATAAAATCACTTGTTTTTTTTTAAATAAAAAATATAATATATACTAGTAAAAAAAGTTCTAATTATTGTCAAATTATAATGGGAATATCGATTAGAAATATTTGGAGATATTACTTTAAGTACAATAAAAATTTAACAATTATAACTCTATTATAATTTTTTATAATTTCATAAACTTTATATTTACTCGAAATTAAATTAAATTAATATTAAAAATAAATAATAATTTTTATATAATATATTTAAATATTTAAAATACATAAAAAATAATATCAAATTATAATTAACAAATTAACTATAGGAAATATTTCTATCATGTAATGCTCATCAACCTTCCCTGCTTTATTTCTTTCAGCTCATCGTAGATTCCCTCTATCCATAGGGTTGGGGTGTAAGATAATGTACGCTGGTTTCGATCTTCAATACGTTTCATTTTTGGTGTAGTGGCGATAATTTTATAATTGTACATTGAAGGGGAAGGTAATTTGTTTATTATTTTATTGATATATATATTTTTTAATATATATTAAAAAATTAAAATTTATTAAAATGAATTATTTAATTTTTAATATAACAGTATGAATAAGAATATATTAAAAAATAAATAAAATTTTAATTTTATTAATTATATTTTTAAATTCAAAAACGTTATTTTTTTAAAGGAATGTTACAGGTTTAGTGTTAGCCTTGTCACCATGCTGGGCTTGGCCTGCTTACAGCATTGGACCCAGATTTGTACAGCCCAACAGATTTTATTTTTTCTCTTTATTTTCTTTTATTTTTAAAAATTTACCAAAAATATTATAAAGCTCAAAGATCAATATTTTTGTCCCAAAAATTCAAAAAAAAAATTTTGATTACGACCATTCTCTTCTATAGATGCTTTTGATTATAAAATTTTTTAACTGGTTAAATAGATACTAAAATAATTTTTTTCAGAAAATAATACAACTACGATTTGATGAAACTAATAAAATTCGAATAATAAATAAAAAAATAGCCTTAAAAAATTTTAACTTGTCTGAAAAAAATGTGGTTGGTCACTAATTTGAAAATTTTTAGGAAGATGACATCCATCATTGAAATAGGGGCAACTTCATTATTTTCTTGTGGGACTAATTGAAAACTTGCATAATTTTCTTTTGTCTTATTAAACATAAAAATAAAAGACTTTGTTAAAAATTTTTATTTTTAATAAATAAAATCTCAATTAAATTTACTATAATTGCCAGTTAATTTTTAAAATAATTAATTCAAAAAAAAAAATATTTACGTGTCTTGATAAGCCATGAAGCCACAAGTGCTGCATGACTCAACTAGGCCAAACACATGTCTCTATTTGCTTTAAGAAAATACTAATGTTGTCTCTTTCTTGCCATTTTTGAAATAAGTTTTTTTTTTTATTTATTTTTATTTTTTTTATGCTTTTATCTTCTTCCATGTTCTTCTATGGAACTTAGTTGAGACTTTTTAAGTTTCATGAGATGGCGGAAGACATGAATCATCACCTAATTTAATTATTATGATTTGAAAATGGTATAGCAGATTTCTTTAGATTCATTTGAAAAATATTTTGATTTTCATAGTGATAACCTCCCGGCTTTTTTAGCCCAAGAATAAGGACGGATTCAAGAGAAGGCCACAAGTCCAAAACCCGTCAGACCATACGCTTGAAAGACGGCCCAACTTTTCAAGCCTGGAACCAGCAACCTGGAGCAATATGCTATACCAACCCTGTTCGCATGCGTGTCAGAGTAAATTAATTGACCGCCTGGCGTTGGGAAACAGGAAAAAAAGATTTCCTCTCTCTTCTCTTACTCTTCTTCTTCAGGGCCTCCCTTATTTTTCTCTGAAACTCTGGCCTATTCATGAAATATTACATCGCAAACCTGACTTGGGCATCGGAGGGTCTCCACCGGGGGCATTCTCGGTAGACCTCTGACCATTTTTCCCTGTTTTGCAGGTCCTTTCACCAAACAGAACATTGAGAGATCCATCTGATGGGCCCGTATGATAAAGTAAGAAGAAAGCCAGATCTATCATGGATCAGGTTCATGAAGCAGGAGAAAGAAAAAAGATTTATCACACAGAACTATCTCCATCATATGAACTTCACCGCTTAATTTCAAACCTAATAATTTCTATGAAATTCAAAAGGATGACTTTACTTTCTATCGACTTTGCTGAGTTAAGTCTGTGCTCAGACTTAGGTCATATTTTCCTCTCCATTAAAATGTTAATTAGATATTGTTTTGTACATTTAATGAGACCAAAGTGATGGTGGTAACTAGGAATTTCCACACGCACAAATGAGGATTTTGAGACTACTGTTTGTTTTCTCTATGAAATGTTTTGTTTTCTCACTTGTCATGAATCCTTATCTAATAACTCTCTCAACTGCTGCTGCTACTAGCTTTGATGGAAACAAGACGGATCATCTTGCCTTGTTAGCTTTCAAGGCAAAGATTACGTATGACCCTCAAAGTGCTTTTCGATCTTGGAATGATTCCATACATTTCTGCAACTGGGAAGGTGTCACATGTGGTCGCAAACACAGAAGAGTCACCATTCTTGATTTTCAATCTATAGGTTTGGTGGGTTCTCTATCTCCTTCCATAGGAAACATGAGTTTCCTTAGAGAGCTCAGACTACAAAACAACTCTCTCCATGGTGAAATCTCACCGGAACTTGGCCGTCTGTTCAGGCTACAATTTTTACATCTGGGCAACAACTCCTTTACCGGCCAAATACCAACCAATTTGTCCCGCTGCTCAAACTTGCAGATCCTTCGTGTCTCATACAACAAGCTAGAAGGAAACATTCCAATGGAGCTTGGCTCTTTGTCCAAGCTCAGGATATTCTCCATGCAGAATAATTATTTGAGTGGAAATATACCACCTTCCATTGGCAACCTTACATCTCTGGAAGCCTTATCTGCTCGTGAAAATTTCTTGAGTGGAACTATTCCAGAATCTCTAGGGCAACTAAAGAACTTGTTAATGCTTGCAGTTGCTACGAATAAACTCTCAGGTATCATTCCTCCAGCCATATATAATATTTCATCCATCAATATAATTTCTGTGAGTGAAAATCAACTTCATGGATGTCTTCCATCAAATCTTGGCTTCATGTTACCTCATCTTCAGCACTTTCAAATATGGGGCAACCAGTTTAGTGGATCAATTCCAGTGTCATTATCCAATGCTTCAGAACTTGAATACATAGACTTACAAAGAAATAATTTCACTGGAAAAGTAGCTGTTCATTTTGGAGCCTTAAGGAGACTTTATTTTTTATCTCTTTATGGAAATAGCCTTGGAAGTGAGGGAGGTGATGATTTGAGTTTTATCACTTCTTTGCTAAACTGCAGCAATTTGGCTATGCTTGATATATCCAGAAATCAACTCGAGGGAGCGTTGCCCAATTCTCTGGCCAATCTTTCATCACTGCAACGGCTGTCCATTGGCAAAAATCGAATATATGGAGGCATCCCTCCATGGTTTTCAACTCTTGATAACTTATTGGTGATGGGTATAGAAGATACTCAATTAACAGGCACTATTCCTATGGAATTTGGTAAGCTTCAAAATCTGCAACAAATGTTTCTTGGCCACAATAGATTATCCGGAGAGATTCCTTCATCCTTGGGAAATTTATCGTCGTTGACTTTACTTCATTTGCAGGCTAATAAATTACAAGGGACAATTCCTTCTAGCCTTGGAAATTGCCAAAACTTGCTATTCATTGACCTTTCTCAAAACAATCTCAATGGCTCCATACCCAGCCAACTTTTTTCTGTCCCTATGCTAGTTTCAATAGATTTTTCTCAAAATCATTTGGTTGGATCCCTCCCTTCACAAATTGGCTACCTAACCCATTTGAATGAATTGGTTATTTTCCAAAACAACTTGTCTGGCTGCATTCCATTTAACCTTGGAAAGTGCAGTAGCCTTGAATATCTTGTCATGGGTGACAACAAATTTCAATGTACTATACCCACATCGTTTGAATCCTTAAGAGGACTTAGACGTTTAGATTTGTCTATGAACAATTTATCTGGCAAAATGCCAGACTACTTCGTGAACTTTAAGCTAGAATATCTGAATCTGTCTTTCAATAACTTGGAGGGTGAGGTTCCTAGCAAAGGTGTCTTTGCAAATGCAAGTGTCATATCAATTGAAGGTAACAACAGGCTTTGTGGGGGCACATCAGAACTCAAACTGCCAAGATGCATGAGTCATGTATCAAAGAGAAGCAAGTTACATCTGGTTGAAATAGTTGTAATAATAATATCATGTGTTTTCATGGTGGCCATCATGTCAGCTTGCTTATGTTGTTGGTTAAGACATGAGAAAAAAGAGGAATCTCCTTGTCCCTCCATTGACAATTCATTGCAGCAATTTTCATATGGAAGAATTTTCAAGGCAACTAATGGGTTCTCTTCTGAGAATTTGATTGGTGCGGGAAACTTTGGCTCGGTCTACAAAGGCCATCTTGATGAGGATGAAGCAATTGTTGCAATAAAAGTACTCAACCTTCAACAACCAGGAGCTTCAAAGAGTTTCATGGCTGAGTGTGAAACCTTGAAAAACATTCGTCACCGTAATCTTTTGAAGATCATCACTTCCTGTTCAAGTATTGATTTTCAAGGAAATGAATTCAAAGCACTTATCTATGAATACATGCCAAATGGGAACCTAGAGAAGTGGTTGCATCCAACTTCAAACATAGATGCTATGACAATTGATGATCATTGCAGTCTAAGCCTTCTCCAAAGAATAGATATTCTCATAGATGTTGGAAATGCATTAGATTATCTCCACTTTCACTGCCAAAAACCGATTATCCATTGTGATCTAAAACCGAGCAATGTTCTTCTTGATGATGACATGGTTGCTCATGTTGGCGATTTTGGACTCGCAAAGTTTCTTCATCAACCACCTCACAGCAGCTCACTGGTAGTGAGAGGAACAATAGGCTATACAGCTCCAGGTTCACTTGACATATATATGCTAACTTTAATTTCTGTATAATTAACTACTAAATTCATAATCTTTACTTGTATGATTTTGTGGAATTACAGAATATGGTCTAGCAAATGAAATGTCAGCAAATGGAGATATCTATAGTTTTGGGATTATATTGCTGGAGATGATGACAAGAAAGAAGCCAACAAATGTCAATTTTGGGGAAGGTGATGGTCTTCATAACTTGTGCAAAATGGCATTTCCTGATCAAGTGTTGGAGATTGTAGACCCAATTCTTCTACAAGGAGATGAAGCAAGAGAAAATGATAAGCAAGGTTCAATCCAGACAAGAATTGATAACAAAAGTGAATGTCTAATCTCCATGATGAAGATTGGAATAGCATGCTCCATGGAAGCTCCTCAAGATAGAATGGGCATAAGTGATGCACTCAAGAACTTGTATTTGATCAGAAAGAATTGCACTCAAACTACAATGCTCAACTGAGTCCATATCAATAATAACATCTCTTGAAAATTTGGCACACAAAAATTGGTGGGGTTTTTCTTACAACTCCTACTGTTATTTCTATATGGGTTTTTCATTCTTTAAGGCTATTGATCACTTTATAAATTATTAAATAATGTAAATTAATTACTTTACATGTGTCTGATTGATTCAATATGTGTCTGATTGATTCAATATGTGGTAGGAAAATGAATGAATGCCTCCACCACGTCCACACCAAACAATCTGATTCAAATTGACTAAACAACTTTTTGGACTTACATTGGGCTGCCCTTTTCCGTTAAATTTGTGTCGGCAAAATTAATACCGAATCAGATTTGATTCCTAACTCGGCGGAGCCGTATCTCACACAAATTTAAAATAGCATCCATTTAAATTATATAATTATATATATTATACTCAAATTTTATCAATAACATTATATTGATTTATATTTAAATAATATAAAAATTTTAATTTATAAAATTAAGTCAAAAATATTAAATATGAGAATAATCATATATATAAATAATAATAATAACAATAACTTATTAAAAGATTTAATAATTGAAAAAAATATCTATTTAGAAAGATATATGATGAAAAATAAATACATAAATTAATAATATAATATACAATTAAAAAATAGATATATAATCAACAATGGTTATATAGTTTAATATATTTAATCCTTAAAAAATTTAAAAATTAAAGGAGATAGATAAATAAATATTAAAAATAAAATATTTATAACTTTTTCAATTAAAAAGTATTTATGATATTATTTGATACTTATTAATAGTATTTATTATTTTATTTTAAAAATATATCTTTATCTCATATATTAAATTTATTTTTACATATAGCACAGCATTAATTTATTTTTTTATTATAAATTTAAAATAAAATTATATAATAACTATATTTTATAATATAGTTTATAAATGAGAGTATTATTAAATATATTTATAAAATTTATAAATTAGTTTAGCTTACGAGACTTTTAATAAATCCACTCGTAAGCCTCTTAATGAATTTGCTTGATAAGCGAATTTACTCGACGAGACTTTTAATGAGTTTATTCACAAGTATGTTTAATATGAGCATCTTAATAAGTTTGTTCGCGCTTATAAACTTTTTAATAAACTAATTCGTGAACCTTTTAATGAGTTAATTTGTGAATAGTTGAATATTACTGATCTCAAGTTTAGTTGAATATTACTGATCTCAAGTTTGACTTGTTTAATAAACGAGATTAAAAATTAAATTCAAACTTGGTTGATTTAAAAAATGAGTCGAATCAAATTGAATTTTTATTAAATCGAATTTCGAATAACTTAGTTTAATAGTTTTACGGTTTTAGGTATAAAATTTATTATAATAATAATACTAATTAACGTTTCTCCATACATTTATTGTATTTTAAAATCTATTTCTTATTTATTTAAAATATAAATAATAATTGGTTTTCTTAATTTAATTAATTAATTGAGTTATAATGTTATTTTTTAATTTAATATTTTAATTGTATTTTAAAACTTATTTCTTAAATTGAGCCACGTTTGTTACACTAAAATCTAATAATTAACTTTTATTTATAATAATAATTAAAAAATACTATTTAATCTTTATATTATAAAAAAAATTATTTAATTTTTTAATTATAAAAAATATATTAAAAAATTTTCATCACTTTTAAAAAATTTTATTTATTAGTTTTTTCATTAATTTTGATCATAAAAAAAATTAAGTAAAATATTAGGATATATTTTGAAAAAATAAAATTTACATTGAAGAGAAGCAAATGAAAAGATTTCTCGTACAATCGAGAATGAAGTTTTCACTCCGTACATGTCGTAGAGAAATACTTTTTTTTTTTTTTCCAATGCAAACATCAACCTGCTATTTGCTCTGTTTATCCTGCCACTATTGCTTCTTCCACCTGCTTCCAGTATTACCAAAATTTTAGCCACCTTCATGTAAAATTCATGTATTCAACATATTTTTTTAAAAAAAAAAAAAAAAAAAAGTGGGTGAAACTAAGCTGTAAATCCATTGATAATCACTTACCCTTATAAACTCTGCTCTGCTCTGCTCCTTTAGCTGCCTCATTTCAAATTTCACACTTCATGATCCTATTGCAAGTTAGTAATTAGGAAAAAGAAGAGAGAGAAAAGGTTAAATAAATTCTTTTTTTTTTGGTTTCTTAAACAATTTTGTAAATTGGAAGCGATGAATAACTTGCTTGAGTGGAGAGGCCTGCTCTAGCTCCCATATAATACTTTCTGATTGATTGCAACTCATTGACTGCATCACTTATGGCCATTCTATCTTGAGGAGACTCCATGGAGCATCCTACTCCAACCTTCATCATCCTAATTAAGCATTCAATTTTCTCCCCATATCTTACTTGTGTTGGACCTTCATTCCTATTTAATCTTACTTCTTCTTCTTCATCTTCTTGCAATAGAATTGGATCCACAATCTCCACAGCATGATCAGGCAATGCCATCCTTGCAAAATCGTGAAGGTTGAGACCTTCTACAAATATATTATCAGTAGGTTTCTTTGATGTCATCATCTCCAATAACAGTATCCCATAGCTATAAACATCTCCGCTTGTTGATGGATCACTTCCTAGTCCATATTCTAGATTTATGAAAAGAAAAATGGAAAACAACAGTTAGAAATTGAATGTTGAAGCTAAATTAAGAATGTACGAGGAGGTGAGAGGGCAACCATGCATTAATTACCTGGTGCTGCATAACCAATTGTGCCTCTCACTCCCACTGAACTGCTGTGAATTGGACCACTGAGCTGAGAGAGGAACTTTGCTAGCCCAAAATCTCCAATATGAGCAACCATCTCATTGTCAAGAAGAATGTTGCTTGGCTTTAGATCACAATGAATGACTGGCTTTTGGCAGCCATGGTGAAGATAATCCAGTGCGTTTCCTACGTCTATGGCAATGTTTATTCTTTGGAGAAAGCTCAGGCTCCATTGTTCAGTTGGCTCGACATATATTTCCGAACTTGGATGCAACCACTTGTCCAAGTTCCCGTTCGGCATATACTCGTAAACAAGTGCCTTGAAATCATTTCCTTGAAAATCAATACTCGAGCAAGAAGTGATGGTCCTTACAAGATTACGATGACGGATGTTTTGCAAGACCTTGCACTCAGCCTTGAAACTTTTTGCAGCTCCTCTCCGTTGAGGGTTGAGTACTTTTACTGCAATGATGACTCCATCCTCCTCAAGGGTGCCTTTGTAGACAGATCCGAAACTACCAGCACCAAGCAAATTTGCTGTCGAAAACCCATCAGTTGCCTTGAGAATCTTTTGATAAGAAAGTTTTGGAAATGATTTTAATTCCAATGAGCTCGGAGATTGCATCCTTTTCTGCCTTTTGAACCAACAGTACAAGGAGGCTGACAAAATAAGCACACCAAGAATGCATGGAATTGTGATGACAGCTACTTTAATTACTTGAAGTAATTTTCTTTTCTTCGATACGTCGAAACTACATCTTGGCAGACGTAGTTCTTGAATGCCCCCACAAACCATCTTGTTACCTTCAAGTGATGTCGAACTCATATTTGCAAAAACACCTTCCGTTGGAACCTCACCCTCAAAATTGTTGAAAGAAAAATTCAAATATTCCAAGGCAAGTTTCCCTAAAAACTTTGGAATTGGACCAGACATGTTATTATTAGAAAGATCAAATCGTCTAAGGCCTCTTAATGACTCCAATGACATGGGTATGACACCATGAAAATTGTTATTGTCCATGAAAAGGAACTCAAGGCTACGACACTGACCAAGATTACTTGGAATTTCTCCAGACAACATATTTTGGGAAATATTCAGTTCATTCAAATTGAATAAATTGCCAATTTCCAAAGGGAGGGGTCCAACCAAATGATTTTGAAATAGAGATATGGAAATTAACATGGAAGCAATAGGAAAAAGTTGTTTTGGTATGAACCCAGTTAAATTATTCCTAGAAAGACCTATCCGTAGTAAGTTACGACAATTGCCTAAGCTAGACGGGATATTGCCTTGTAACATGTTAGTGTCCAATTGAAGATTAATCAAGAATGATAAGTTTCCAATAGATGAAGGAATTTTTCCAGATAATCTATTTCGATCAAGAAAGAGTTCCTGTAGTTTCTGAAGCTTACCGATTTCAGTAGGAATAGCTCCTGTAATTTGATTTCTTTGCAAGATTATTCTTGGTAAGTTAACAAGATCAAATAAGCCTAGGGGGAGGCTACCTGATATTCGATTATCTGCAATTGCTAGAAATCGAAGATTAGAAGAGAGATTGGCAACCGAATTAGGCAATGCTCCTGTAAACTGACTATGGGATAAATCCAAATATATCAAACTGCTACAGTTTGCCATAGATGCGATGAATTGTAAACCACCATTGAAATTGTTGTCTCCTAAAAATAAAATTCGCAACTGTTTGAGTAGTCCAAACTGGACAAGAACTTCTCCATTGAATTTGTTTCCTGACAAAGTCAATACTTGAAGTTCTGAAGCGTTGGATATTGACAGTGGAATTGATCCACTGAAGTAGTTATTGTCCAGTTGAAGCCGCTGTAGGTGCGGTAGGAGGATTCCAATGTCTGATGGGACACTTCCATGAAGCGAATTAAAAGCCACAGAGAAAATTTTGATGGACGAAATATTATACATGCATGGAGGGATGATACCTGAGAAATTGTTCAATTCAAGTCCGATCGTGGACAAGTGACTTAGTTGCCCCAGGACATCTGGAATACTTCCAATAAGAAAATTGTTAGTGACAGCCAACATTTCCAACAAGCTCATGTTCGCGATAGAAGGTGGAAGGCCGCCAGTCAAATAGTTTACATCGAGGTCAAGTACCCAAAGCTTACGCAAATTTGCAAGCTCGGTTGGAATTTGTCCTTCTAGCTTGTTGTTTTCTAAGAACAACAGCCTGAGGTTTGAACAGAGGGACAAGTTCCATGGAATTTTCCCTTCAACATGGTTGTAATACAGATCAAAAGCTTGTAGCCTAAACAAGCGACCAACTTCAGCTGGGATTTTTCCTTGGAGGCTATTGTTGCGGAGTCTTATCTGCCTAAGGAAACTCATGTTTCCTATATAAGGAGACAAAGAACCCACCAAGCCTTTATCTTCAAGATTAAGAATGGTAACTCTTCTGTGCTTGCGACCACATACGACACCTTCCCAATTACAGAAATGGGCAGAACCATTCCATGACCTCATGACATTTTGAGGGTCATGTACAATCTTTGCCTTGAATTCTAATAAAGCAAGATGATCGTTTTTATTCCCACCACCTGTGGTTACAGCATCAATATTAGAGGGAGTACTTTCCAAGCTCAGCTGCATGAAGAGCAAGAGGACAATGCATTTCAGAGAAAATGGAAAGAGAATGCTGAATCTCTTCATTTCTGAACACACAAGCGCTTCAGCTTTTTTTTTTTCTTGTTCTTTTCGTCTGTAGTATAAATATAAATATATATATATATATGAGGGAAATTTTCATAATTGCATTTCTCTTCCTTTAAAAAATTATTTGAGTGCCAAAATAATGAGATTTTCCACAGAGGGCAGCGGCAAAGACAGGTGTGGTAAGTACGGGGTTGAAATAAAAAAAAATTGATGGAATCAAATTAATTTAAATTTTTAGTTTGATTTTTTATTTATTTCGATTCGATTCGATTTTTAATTTTAAAATTTTCAGTTATTTTGATTCGATTCAATTTTAATCAGAAAAAAAAATTAAAAAAATCAAATCAAATCGATTAGTGATAATAATATATTATTTTCAATAATATAGAAAGATTAGATCATTTTAAAATTAAAATATTTTAATTATTTTTTAAAATATTAAAAATAAAGTGTAAAAAATTATTAAAATTTAAATTAATTAAATTAAATCGAATTAATTTGATTAAATTTCTAACTAAAATCGATTCGATTCAAATTTTATAAATATTAAAATTTTAATTTTTTAAATTATCTTATTTAATTTAATTTTAAATTAAGCCGATCGAATGATCGCAAACATGATAAAAACTGTGGCCAAACAAAATGTGAAGCACGAAATTAAGCACTAAGATTTTAAAATATTATTTTTGCACGCCAAAATAACGAGATTTTCCCCGACGCAGTAGGAAAGGGTTCATAATATGACTTTAAGTGGGAAAAACATTTTGAAAAAAATTACTTAACGTGTTTTGAGTTTTTGTGAAAGTTAAACAATATAGATAATTAGAGTGATTAAGAGTTTTCTAAATAAACATACTAAAAATTTTAATTTTATAAAATACAAAGATTATTTACCACTGGATTTCATACGCTCCGTTTTGAGCAAAACTTAAAAGAGACGAAACTAATTCAAAACTCTTAGAAATTCGTCTCGTTAGACCGATCTAATATTTTCGATCTTGGTTTAGACTCAGGAGATGGGTCGAATCATCCGCGAGCCTGAATCTCGTAAGGGAGAATCTAGCCCGGTGACATAATCGGAGAAAGGACATTAGACCCAATCACTTCACAGTTCTACCCGCATGCATGCCGAAAAAAATTAAATAGTCGTCTGACATAAAAATAAATTCTAATAATTCCGTATATATGGACGTACATAACAGGACATGTGGTACTATCGTTATGCGTCATTAACAGATAAAAGGGAAAGGACCTTCCTCTCGAGGACAAATTTAGACAATCACCATAAATTCTATTTTCTAAATCTCAAAATATCATAATATATAACTCTAATTGCATTTATTTGGGTATCTATATAAAATTGGAAAAGGGAGGAAAAAGCTTGAATTTGTAAATATACCCTTATAAATGTTTGATAATTACAAATTTAGTTTATGTTTTTATTTAAAAATTTTTTATTTCATTAGTCAATTATATTGATGTTCTAATAAATTGAAGAAATATTTTAACATTTAAATTCTATATACAATTAAATTTTAGTATAACATAAACATTTCAGAATTTATTAATAATAATAAAATAAAAATTAAAACTGAACATGCAAGATATATTGAATTAATTTAAACATTTGAATTTTATTATTTAAAAAAAAATAATATATATTAATTTTTTATTATAATAATTAAAATTTGGTATTATCAAAATAAAAAATTAATATTTTCTAATAAGAGTAAAATTTTATGAATAATATTATTTGTATTATTTTAAAATAAATTTATAAATGAAATAATTAACAATAAAAATATAATACATTCTAAAGAAATAGTCATATTTTTCAAATTATAAAATGAATAAATACAATTTATTTTAAAAATAAATAGTTTTAAATAAAATAAAATATAAAATTATTAAATTTAAAATTGTTTTTCCATTAAAAAATTATTTGAGTGCCAAAATAATAAGATTTTCCACAGCGTGTAGTGAGGGCAAAGGTGCCTAAAACTGTGGCCAAACAAAATGTGAAGCACGAAATTAAGCCCTAAAATTTTAAAATATTATTTTTGCATGCTTTCCACAACGCACTAGGAAAGTGTTCATAATACGACTTTATGTGGGAAAAAGATTTTTATAAATATTTGATAATTACAAATTTAGTTTATAAAATATTAACAATAAAAATATAATACATTCTAAAGAAATAGTCATATTTTTCAAATTATAAAATGAATAAATATAATTTATTTTAAAAAACAATAATTTTAAATAAAATAAAATATAAAATTATTAATTTTAAAATTGTTATTCCGTTAGAATAAACTTTTGTTTATCCAAATTTATATTATAATTGAAACTATAATAATTTTTAAAAAATATATGTTACTAATAATTTTATTAAATAATAAATATTAGTGAATAAAATTTAAAAAATTCGCATTCATTTATCATATTTTGTTTATTATAATAAAATTATTTAAACTAAATTTCATATAAAACATGATATAATATCAAAATATTATAAAATTCAAAAATAGAGTTTTATGGTATTTGAAAAAATCAGGTCTCTCTTCTTTTATTCCTTTTCCTCCACTCTATTATAATATCACATATTCCTGTCACTCAGATTTGGACTCGCAAAGTTTCTTCATCAACCACCTCACAGTAGCTCACTGGCAGCGAGAGGAACAATAGGCTATACAGCTCCAGGTTCACTTGACATATATATGCTAACTTTAATTTCTGTATAATTAACTACTAAATTCATAATCTTTACTTCTATGATTTTGTGGGATTACAGAATATGGTCTAGCAAATGAAGTGTCAGCAAATGGAGATATCTATAGTTTTGGGATTATATTGCTGGAGATGATGACAAGAAAGAAGCCAACAAATGTCAATTTTGGGGAGGGTGATGGTCTTCATAACTTCTGCAAAATGGCCTTTCCTGATCAAGTGTTGGAGATTGTAGACCCAATTCTTCTACAAGGAGATGAAGCAAGAAAAAATGATAAGCAAGGTTCAATCCAGACAAGAATTGATAACAAAAGTGAATGTCTAATCTCCATGATGAAGATTGGAATAGCATGCTCCATGGAAGCTCCTCAAGATAGAATGGGCATAAGTGATGCACTCAAAAACTTGCATTTGATCAGAAAGAATTGCACTCAAACTACAATGGTCAAGTGAGTCCATATCAATATTAACATCTCTTGAAAATTTGGCACACAAAAATTGGTGGGGTTTTTCTTACAACTCCTACTGTTATTTCTATATGGGATCATGTGTCTGATTGATTCAATATGTGGTAGGAAAATGAATGAATGCCTCCACCACGTCCACACCAAACAATCTGATTCAAATTGACTAAACAACTTTTTGGACTTACATTGGGCTGCACTTTTCCGTTAAATTTGTGTCGGCAAAATTAATACCGAATCAGATTTGATTCCTAACTCGGCGGAGCCGTATCTCACACAAATTTAAAATAGCATCCATTTAAATTATATAATTATATATATTATACTCAAATTTTATCAATAACATTATATTGATTTATATTTAAATAATATAAAAATTTTAATTTATAAAATTAAGTCAACAATAATATTAAATATGAGAATAATCATATATAAATATATAAATAATAATAATAACAATAACTTATTAAAAAATTTAATAATTTAAAAAAATATCTATTTAGAAAAATATATGATGAAAAATAAATAAATAAATTAATAATATAATATACAATTAAAAAATAGAGATATATAAATTAACAATGGTTATATAGTTTAATATATTTAATCCTTAAAAAATTTAAAAATTAAAGGAGATAGATAAATAAATATTAAAAATAAAATATTTATAACTTTTTCAATTAAAAAGTATTTATGATATTATTTGATATTTATTAATAGTATTTATTATTTTATTTTAAAAATATATTTTTATCTCATATATTAAATTTATTTTTACATATAGCAACAGCATTAATTTATTTTTTTATTATAAATTTAAAATAAAATTATATAATAACTATATTTTATAATATAGTTTATAAATGAGAGTATTATTAAATATATTTATAAAACTTATAAATTAGTTTAGCTTACGAGACTTTTAATAAATCCACTCGTAAGCCTCTTAATGAATTTGCTTGATAAGCGAATTTATTCGACGAGACTTTTAATGAGTTTATTCACAAATATGTTTAATATGAGCATCTTAATAAATTTGTTCGCGCTTATAAACTTTTTAATAAACTAATTCGTGAACCTTTTAATGAGTTAATTTGTGAATAGTCGAATATTACTGATCTCAAATTTGACTTGTTTAATAAACGAGATTAAAAATTAAATTCAAACTTGGTTGATTTAAAAAACGAGCTGAATCAAATTAAATTTTTATTAAATCGAATCTCGAATAACTCTAGTTTAATACATTTACGGTTTTAGGTATAAAATTTATTATAATAACAATACTAATTAACGTTTCTCCATACATTTATTGTATTTTAAAATCTATTTCTTATTTATTTATTTATTTTTGAATCAAACTATTTCTTATTTATTTAAAATTTAAATAATAATTGGTTTTCTTAATTTAATTAATTAATTGAGTTATAATGTTATTTTTTAATTTAATATTTTAATTGTATTTTAAAACTTATTTCTTAAATTGAGCCACGTTTGTTACACTAAAATCTAATAATTAACTTTTATTTATAATAATAATTAAAAAAAATACTATTTAATCTTTATATTATAAAAAAAATTATTTAATTTTTTAATTATGAAAAATATATTAAAAAATTTTCATCACTCTTAAAAAATTTTATTTATTAGTTTTTTCATTAATTTTGATCATAAAAAAAATTAAGTAAAATATTAGGATATATTTTGAAAAAATAAAATTTACATTGAAGAGAAGCAAATGAAAAGATTTCTCGTACAATCGAGAATGAAGTTTTCATTTCGTACATGTCCTAGAGAAATACTTTTTTTTTTTTTTTCCAATGCAAAGATCAACCTGCTATTTGCTCTGTTTATCCTGCCACTATTGCTTCTTCCATTCCACCTGCTTCCAGTATTACCAAAATTTTAGCCACCTTCATGTAAAATTCATGTATTCAACATATTTTTAAAAAAAAAAAAAAAAAGTGGGTGAAACTAAGCTGTAAATCCATTGATAATCACTTACCCTTATAAAGTCTGCTCTGCTCCTTTAGCTGCTTCATTTCAAATTTCACACTTCATGATCCTATTTCAAGTTAGTAATTAGGAAAAACAAAAGAGAAAAGGTTAAATAAATTTTTTTTTTTTTGGTTTCTTAAACAATTTTGTAAATTGGAAGCGATGAATTACTTGCTCGAGTGGAGAGGCCTGCTCTAGCTCCCATATAATACTTTCTGATTGATTGCAACTCATTGACTGCATCACTTATGGCCATTCTATCTTGAGGAGACTCCATGGAGCATCCTGCTCCAACCTTCATCATCCTAATTAAGCATTCAATTTTCTCCCCATATCTTACTTGTGTTGGACCTTCATTCCTATTTAATCTTGCTTCTTCTTCTTCATCTTCTTGCAATAGAATTGGATCCACAATCTCCACAGCATGATCAGGCAATGCCATCCTTGCAAAATCGTGAAGGTTGAGACCTTCTACAAATATATTATCAGTAGGTTTCTTTGATGTCATCATCTCCAATAACAGTATCCCATAGCTATAAACATCTCCGCTTGTTGATGGATCACTTCCTAGCCCATATTCTACAATTATGAAAAGAAAAATGGAAAACAACAGTTAGAAATTGAATGTTGAAGCTAAATTAAGAATGTACGAGGAGGTGAGAGGGCAACCATGCATTAATTACCTGGTGCTGCATAACCAATTGTGCCTCTCACTCCCACTGAACTGCTGTGAATTGGACCACTGAGCTGAGAGAGGAACTTTGCTAGCCCAAAATCTCCAATATGAGCAACCATCTCATTGTCAAGAAGAATGTTGCTTGGCTTTAGATCACAATGAATGACTGGCTTTTGGCAGCCATGGTGAAGATAATCCACTGCGCTTCCTACGTCTATGGCAATGTTTATTCTTTGGAGAAAGCTCAAGCTCCATTGTTCAGTTGGCTCGACATATATTTCCGAACTTGGATGCAACCACTTGTCCAAGTTCCCGTTCGGCATATACTCGTAAACAAGTGCCTTGAAATCATTTCCTTGAAAATCAATACTCGAGCAAGAAGTGATGGTCCTTACAAGATTACGATGACGTATGTTTTGCAAGACCTTGCACTCAGCCTTGAAACTTTTTGCAGCTCCTCTCCGTTGAGGGTTGAGTACTTTTACTGCAATGATGACTCCATCCTCCTCAAGGGTGCCTTTGTAGACAGATCCGAAACTACCAGCACCAAGCAAATTTGCTGTCGAAAACCCATCAGTTGCCTTGAGAATCTTTTGATAAGAAAGTTTTGGAAATGATTTTAGTTCCAATGAGCTCGGAGATTGCATCCTTTTCTGCCTTTTGTACCAACAGCACAAGGAGGCTGACAAAATGAGCACACCAAGAATGCATGGAATTGTGATGACAGCTACTTGAATTACTTGACGTAATTTTCTTTTCTTCGATACTTCGAAACTACATCTTGGCAGACGTAGTTCTTGAATGCCCCCACAAACCATCTTGTTACCTTCAAGTGATATCGAACTCATATTTGCAAAAACACCTTCCGTTGGAACCTCACCCTCAAGATTGTTGAAAGAAAAATTCAAATATTCCAAGGCAAGTTTCCCTAAATACTTTGGAATTGGACCAGACATGTTATTATTAGAAATATCAAATTGTCTAAGGCCTCTTAATGATTCCAATGACATGGGTATGGCACCTTGAAAATTGTTGTTGTCCATGAAAAGGAACTCAAGGCTACTACACTGACCGAGATTACTTGGAATTTCTCCAGACAACATGTTTTGGGAAATACTCAGTCCATTCAAATTGAATAAATTGCAAATTTCCAAAGGGAGGGGTCCAACCAAATGATTTTGAAACAGAGATATGGAAATTAACATGGAAGCAATAGGAAAAAGTTGTTTTGGTATGAACCCACTTAAATTATTCCTAGAAAGACCTAGCCGTAGCAAGTTACGACAATTGCCTAAGCTAGACGGGATAGTGCCTTGTAACATGTTAATGTCCAATTGAAGATTAATCAAGGATGATAAGTTTCCAATAGATGAAGGAATTTTTCCAGATAATCTATTTTGATCAAGAAAGAGTTCCTGTAGTTTCTGAAGCTTACCTATTTCAGTAGGAATAGCTCCTGTTATTTGATTTCTTTGCAAGATTATTCTTGGTAAGTTAACAAGATCAAATAAGCCTAGGGGGAGGCTACCTGATATTCGATTATCTGCAATTGCTAGAAATCGAAGATTAGAAGAGAGATTGGCAACCGAATTAGGCAATGCTCCTGTAAACTGATTCTGGGATAACTCCAAATATATCAAATTGCTACAGTTTGCCATAGATGCGATGAATTGTAAACCACCATTGAAATTGTTGCCTTGTAAAAGTAAAATTCGCAACTGTTTGAGTAGTCCAAACTGGACAAGAACTTCTCCATTGAAATTGTTTCCTGACAAAGTCAATACTTGAAGTTCTGAAGCGTTGGATATTGACAGTGGAATTGATCCACTGAAGTAGTTATTGTCCAGTTCAAACAACTGTAGGCGCGGTAGGAGGATTCCAGTGTCTGATGGAACACTTCCATGAAGCGAATTAATAGCCACAGAGAAAATTTTGATGGACGAAATATTATACATGCATGGAGGGATGATACCTGAGAAATTGTTCAATGGAAGTCCGATCGAGGACAAGTGACTTAGTTGCCCCAGGACATCTGGAATACTTCCAGTAAGAAAATTGTTAGGGACAGCCAACATTTCCAACAAGCTCATGTTCGCGATAGAAGGTGGAAGGCCGCCAGTCAAATAGTTTACACCGAGGTCAAGTACCCAAAGCTTACGCAAATTTGCAAGCTCAGTTGGAATTTGTCCTTCTAGCTTGTTGTTTTGTAAGATCAACAGCCTGAGGTTTGAACAGAGGGACAAGTTCCATGGAATTTTCCCTTCAACATGGTTGTAATACAGATCAAAAGCTTGTAGCCTAAACAAGCGACCAACTTCAGCTGGGATTTTTCCTTGGAGGCTATTGTTGCGGAGTATTATCTGCCTAAGGAAACTCATGTTTCCTATATAAGGAGACAAAGAACCCACCAAGCCTTTATCTTCAAGATTAAGAATGGTAACTCTTCTGTGCTTGCGACCACATACGACACCTTCCCAATTACAGAAATGGGCAGAATCATTCCATGACCTCATGACATTTTGAGGGTCATGTACAATCTTTGCCTTGAATTCTAATAAAGCAAGATGATCGGTTTTATTCCCACCACCTGTGGTTACAGCATCAATATTAGAGGGAGTACTTTCCAAGCTCGTCTGCATGAAGAGCAAGAGGACAATGCATTTCAGAGAAAATGGAAAGAGAATGCTGAATCTCTTCATTTCTGAACACAGAAGCGCTTCAGCTTTTTTTTTTTCTTGTTCTTTTCGGCTGTAATATATATATATATATAGATGAGGGAAATTTTCATAATTGCATATCTCTTCCTTTAAAAAATTATTTGAGTGCCAAAATAATAAGATTTTCCGCAGCGTCCAGCGGTAAAGGTTGATTTGATCGAATTTTATTAAATTGAAAAATTGATTGAATTAAATTAATTTAAATTTTTAATTATTTTTTTACTCATTTTAATTTGATTTGTTTTTAATTTTAATTTTTTTTATTATTTCAATTCGATTTAATTTTAGTCAGAAAAAATAAAAATAAAATCAAATCTAACTAATTTATTTGTGATAATAATATATTATTTTTAATAATATAAAAAAATTAGATCATATTAAAATTAAAATATTTTAATTAATTTTTAAAGTATTAAAAATAAAGTGTAAAAAATAAAAAGAAAAGTTATTAAAAAATTAAACAGATCAAACAGAATCGAATCGATCAGACCGATTCAATTCGATTGAATTTTTAATTCAAATCGATTCGATTCGATTTTTATAAATATTAAAATTTCAATTTTTAATTTATTTTATTCGGTTTGATTTTAAATCGAACCGATCAAATGGTTGCAAAAGTGTCACGAACTGTGGCCAAACAAAATGTGAAGCACGAAATTAAGCACTAAGATTTTAAAATATTATTTTTGCACGCCAAAATAACGGGATTTTCCCCGACGCAGTAGGAAAGGGTTCATAATATGACTTTAAGTGGGAAAAACATTTTGAAAAAAATTACTTAACGTGTTTTGAGTTTTTGTGAAATTTACTTATTTATTTTTATTTTAAATTCACTCAATTAATAATTGTCTGTATACTTTATAATATTAAAGTACTTAATTCTTTTATAAAAAAAAAAAACATTAGTCAAATGTTTATTCTAGATAATAAAAAAAATTAAAAAATATAAATATTTAAAATTATAAGAATTTATGTATAATTAAAATTACAAAGTTAAACAATATAGATAATTAGAGTGATTAAGAGTTTTCTAAATAAACATACTAAAAATTTTAATTTTATAAAATACAAGATTATTTTAATAATAATTTTTATGATGACCATTGAATTTTGTACGCTCCGCGAAACTTAAAAGAGGTGAAATTGATTCAAAATTTTTAAAATTCCGTCTCGTTAGACCGATCCAATATTTTCGGTCTTGGTTTAGACTCAGGGAATAGGTCGAATCACCTGCGAGCTTGGATCTCGTAAGGAAGAATCTAGTCTGGTGACATAACAGGAGAAAGGACATTAGATCCAATCACTTTGCAGTCCTATCCGTATGCGCGTCAAAAAAAATTAAATGGCCGTCTGATATAAAATTGAATTCTAATAATTCTGTACGTACGGACGTATATAACAAGACATGTGACACTACCATTATGCGTCACGAGCAGATAAAAGGGGAAGGGCCTTCCTCTCATAAATATCAGAATATCAGAATATATAACTGCAACAGAGTTTGCATTTATTTGGGTATCTATATAAAATTGGAAAAGGGAGGAAAAAGCTTGAATTTGTAAATATACCCTTATGAATATTTGATAATTACAAATTTAGTTTATTTTTTTATTTAAAATTTTTTTATTTCATTAGTCAATTATATTGATTTCTAATAAATTGAAGAAATATTTTAACATTTAAATTCTATATACAATTAAATTTTAGTATAACATAAACATTTCAGAATTTATCAATAATAATAAAATAAAAATTAAAACTGAACATGCAAGATATATTGAATTAATTTAAACATTTGAATTTTATTATTTAAAAAAAAATAATATATATTAATTTTTTATTATAATAATTAAAATTTGGTATTATCAAAATAAAAAATTAATATTTTCTAATAAGAGTAAAATTTTATGAATAATATTATTTGTATTATTTTAAAATAAATTTATAAATGAAATAATTAACAATAAAAATATAATACATTCTAAAGAAATAGTCATATTTTTCAAATTATAAAATGAATAAATACAATTTATTTTAAAAATAAATAGTTTTAAATAAAATAAAATATAAAATTATTAATTTTAAAATTGTTTTTCCATTAAAAAATTATTTGAGTGCCAAAATAATAAGATTTTCCACAGCGTGTAGCGAGGGAAAGGCGCCTAAAACTGTGGCCAAACAAAATGTGAAGCACGAAATTAAGCACTAAAATTTTAAAATATTATTTTTGCATGCTTTTCACAGCGAACTAGGAAAGTGTTCATAATACGACTTTACGTGGGAAAAAGATTTTTATAAATATTTGATAATTACAAATTTAGTTTATAAAATATTAACAATAAAAATATAATACATTCTAAAGAAATAGTCATATTTTTCAAATTATAAAATGAATAAATATAATTTATTTTAAAAAACAATAATTTTAAATAAAATAAAATATAAAATTATTAATTTTAAAATTGTTATTCCGTCAGAATAAACTTTTGTTTATCCAAAATTATATTATAATTGAAACTATAATAATTTTTAAAAAATATATGTTACTAATAATTTTATCAAATAATAAATATTAGTGAATAAAATTATTTAAACTAAATTTCATATAAAACATGATATAATATCAAAGTATTATGAAATTCAAAAATAGAGTTTTATGGTATCTGAAAAAATCCGTTTCCTCCTTTTCTATTTCTTTTCTTTTTGTCCTATTGTAAAGCATGACCGCCACCCTATTATAATTTCTTTTTCTTTTGTCCTACTCCTTTTATCTTACTGTAACACATAATCGACTGTCACCCTACTATAATACACTACAAAAATTTTCAGAATTACCAACGGATTACTAATGGATTACGATCCGTTGGTAATCATGTAAAAATCCGTTGGTAAACGAATTACCAACGGATTACTAACGGATTACGATCCATTGTTAAAAAGCTCGTTGATAAATTTTTACCAACGGCTTTAAAGTCTGTTAGTATTATTAACGGATTTACTAACGGAATTTTCATTAGTAATACTAACGGATTTACTAACGGATTTTAAATCCGTTAGTAAATTGAGAGAAAAATAATTTATTAACCGATTTTAAATCCGTTGGTAAATCCGTTAGTAAATCTATTGAAAATTTTAAAATAATTATTATTTTAATTAAATAATAAATTTCATTATTAATATTATTTTTTATTTATTATTTCAATTAAATAATAAATTTCATTATTAATATTTTTTTTTATATCACCGCCGCTCTATTATAATATCACATTTTTCTGTCACTTCGATCCATACATACGGATGTATAAGCATACTGCTATTTAATTTTGCGCTATTTAATTCTTCCAGCGTACTGATAGAACTGCGAAATAATTAAACATGCTCTCCTACTTTTTTATCAGGCTAGATCATTCTCTGATAAACCCGCGCATGATCCGCGTATAGGTCTGTTCGACCTACTTTAGTTACGGAATATGCAATATTGACCGGTCTTTTTAGAAGTTCTGATGGATTTTAAATTTATATTTTTCTCCAAAGACTGACCTCACCCCGAGTGTTAAAAGCCTGGCGATCATCAGTATTATTGATGTTATTCTAATTTAACTGCTAGTTTACCAGCCGGAGTATCTCTTTTTTATCCTGCAAGAATCTTTATTTCTTTCTTTCTTCTATACAAAACAGTGAAGCAATCTGATATACACAAAAATTTCCTTGGCAATACAAAAACAATTCTATTCTGTAAGTTGATCCAGTGTTAGAGACAACTTTCTATTTATGCTCAATTTCACTGAATGATATTAGTTTGTAAGATTTAAGGGATTTCTGCAACTGGTACACTCGTATATTTACAAGTAAAACTTTCAAACTTCCCACCATTTTCTTTCACCTCTGTCCATGAAATCTTCCACTTCTCGTAGAGACTTAACCTGCATTGAAAAAGACGCATTGCAGATGCATCAAACAGACACCCTTTATATCAAATAATAGAAGTTTGGGGAATTAAAATGCTCTCATAAAAAGAAAACGAAAAATAGTTAGAAGGTAGAAGGCAGATGATATAAAAACAAGACGGATCATCTGGGCAGTGTATTGCATAAGGAAAGCGGCTAGTTAATCGTTCGTGTTATGATTTTCTGCCATAGAAAGTTGATAACAGAATAAATGAAGATTATCTTATGGACTCCTACATCTAATCTAGCTTTCTCAAGCTACAAAACTGACAGTATTACATTTTCTTTCTATTAGAATTGCCTTTTAACAAAAATTGAATCTCACTTGATCTATGCCAACACCATCTCTGATCATAATTCTAGACAACTGCATGTTGGAGGAAAAAACAGCCAAAAGAAAAAACCTTTCTGCTTCAATACTCCTCTTTGCAAGCATAAGTGTCAAGAAGACTGGAACCGTTGCAGCACCCATTATCCATTGTGATCTAAAACCGAGCAATGTTCTTCTTGATGATGACATGGTTGCTCATGTTGGCGATTTCGGACTCGCAAAGTTTCTCCATCAACCACCTCACAGTAGCTCACTGGTAGTGAGAGGAACAGTAGGCTATACAGCTCCAGGTTCACTTGACATATATATGCTAACTTTAATTTCTGTATAATTAACTACTAAATTCATAATCTTTACTTGTATGATTTTGTGGAATTACAGAATATGGTCTAGCAAATGAAGTGTCAGCAAATGAATGAAAGCCTCCATCACGTCCACATCTGTGGGCAAAAGAAAATTTTAATGGTATATATTGATTAATTTAGAAATTATTAAATAATATGAATTAATTATTTTAAATCAAATAGAAAATGAGTTTAAAAAAAAAGTAATTATATAATAATTTTAAATAAAATAATTAATAAAAATGAAATTCTATAATAAAAATCAAATAGTGCTTAATTTATTTTAATAAGCAATGAAATTATAATTCCGTTGCTATTATAATTAACAAGAAGAAACATAGAAACATAATATTTGTATTATAAATGTTTGCTAAGTTTTTTCTTGGGTAGCGTTAGAAACATAATTAAAATACAAGATACTTAAAATAAATTAATATTTTAGGAAAAATAAGTAAAACTATCACTTTTTGTTATTGAGCTCTTATTCTTTTTCTATAAATTATTAAATGAAAAAAAATTAAAAATATAATTAAAAAAATTATGGATAGATGAAAGGTAAAGAATTGGAAAAAATAATGAAATAATGACATGTAGCTTTTTTGCTTTATTATTGTTTTCCTTGCAATTTTTTTTTCATCTTTTCTTAGATTTGTCATTATTTTATAATAATAATAATAATATAAAATAAGAAAAATGGATAATTTTAAGTAAAATATGGGTTTATTTGTGTGTTTTTTAATATGGTGTCTAGGGTTTCTATGCCTTCTAACGAGGTCGGGAGGTTTTGTTTTAATTTTGCTATATGGGTGTAATGGTACTATCTTGTTAAGTTTTCATGAATCCTTAATAATATTTTTGAAATAAAAAAAAGAAAAATGCATCTTCAGTGGTACCAGCAACAGCGAGCTTTAGTTAAAAAGTGATCATGAAACTATTTGCTATAGTTTTGGGTGTATTCGAGCGGACTTAAATTTAAAATAAATTTGATTAATAAAAAATTTTAAAACTGAGTTTGAAATCCAGTTTAAAATTTTTAGTTTAAACTCAATTCATAATAAATTAATTTATTAAAGTCAATTTAAATTTGAAATTATAACTTTATTTATTAATAAATTTATTTAACTTAAATTTAATTAATTTAAATTTTTAAATTTTTAAACCAAAAAAATAAAATAAAATTTATTAAAATTAAATATAATTTAATTAAATTTCCTTATAACTAAAATCTTGATTTAAACTGGAAAAGAAATCTTTATTTATAAAAAAGTTTCACCTTTCCGTATTTATAAATTTTCAATGCGGAATAGAGAGTACGTTGATTTAGTAATCTTTGATAGATTACATGTGCAGTGAGTAGAATAAATGATAGCTTTTTTAAATTCTAGATAGAAATATATAAATTAATAATATATATGGTTATATAGTTTAATATTTTTTAATTTTTTAAAAATTTAAAAATTAAAAGAGATAGACAAATAAATATTAAAAATAAAATATTTATAATTTTTTCAATTAAAAAGTATTTGTGATATTATTTTATATTTATTAATAGTATTTATTATTTTATTTTAAAAATATTTTTTTATTTCATGTATTAAATTTGTTCTTTGATTAGCATTAACTTATTTTTTATTATAAATTTAAAATAAAATTATATTTTATAAACATATATTTTATAATGTTTATATTTAATGAATTTATAAATAAGAGTATTATTAAATATATTTATGAGTCTTACAAATTAGTTTAGCTTGCAAACCTTTTAATAAATCCACTCACGAGTCTCTTTATGAGTCTGCTCGACGAATCTCTTAACGAATTTGCTCGACAAGTCTCTTAACGAGTATATTCATGAGTTTGCTCATCTTAATGAATTTGTTCACGAATTTATTCATAAACCTTTTAATAAACTAACTCACACACTTTTTCACGAGTTAATTTGTGAACAGTTGAATAGTACTGAGTTTAAATTTGACTCATTTAATGAACAAGACTAAAAATTAAGTTCGAATTCGACTCATTTAAAAAATGAGTCCAACTGTAACGATCCGAAAATCGGACCGCTACCGGCGCTAGTATCCGGGTCGAGTTAAGGCCGCCGGGACCCGTAGCAAGCCTAACATGCATCCTGTAAACCTGTTTAATCCCATACATGATCAACAACATACATAAAAATTTAAAACTTTTCTTTCATACATTCTATCATACACCAAACTCAACCTGTGCATGCACTGAACATAAACATAATCATAAACTTGACCCCTCTGTGGGATCTCATCAATGCCCCCAATGGGTGGCATAACATGTGTTGAGTTGGCTAAACATAGTCATCAATAATCATTAAGATCATGTATCAAAAGGGATTACAATATACTATGGTCAAGCACACTTCTAATCCTCAATATCATTATACATAACATAACTATTCAATTTTTCATCATCTTACAATTTATCATGTCCACTTTCTATCTATTACAATCATATGACTTTACTCTTCTTGACTTCTCTGTCTAGCCCGTACCTGCAATCCTGGGGGATTAGGGAAAATGGGTGAGCTACTAGAGCCCAGTGAGCAGAATAATAGAAAATAACATTTAAAATCTCATGCCATCATGTAATGCAACACATCACAACAAATCACATCTCGGATGGTATTGTCACCAATAGTCCTCTACATTCCAAAGTGTCGGGACGTAGAATGGATACAACCGGTCTTTCTCTTAACATAACATATCATAACATACCAATGTGTCAGGGACGTAGAATGGGTACAACCTGGACTTTCTCTTACATAGTGCCAGGGACGTAAAATGGGTACAACCTGGACTTCCATACCATATCATGCCGTAACATCATCATACCATATGAGGACTAAAGGGTCATCCAATAACCAATCCACATCAACATCATAAATGCAATACAACATTTTCGTGAATTCTAATGCAAGCAACCTAATTTATTTACTTAAAATCGTAAAGGTTTATTCTACTCACCTCTGGCTGAAGCTCTACTGACTCAGAAGCAGCTGAACTCACTGCTGGGGTCCTCGGTTCCTCGGGTCCGAACCTACACAGGTGGACTCAAATGAGGGACCAAACAACTAGAACATAACTCTAAAACATCCTCCAAAAACCCCCTAAAACACCTCAAAACAACCATAGAAAAACATGCAAAAGAGGGCTGGGCAGGGCACTTTCGGCGGCAGGTTCGGCGGCCGAAAGTCCCTCCAGAGCAGAAAGTCAGGCAGGTTCGGCGGCACCTTCGGCGGCCGAAACTCCCAGACAGAGGCGAAACTCATGCATGTTTGGCGGCACTTTCGGCGGCCGAAACTCCCAGACAGAGGCGAAAGTCCTCTTTCGGGGGCAAGCTTCGGCAACCGAATGCTGCCTCCACAAGAGGGTTCGGCGGCCGAAAGTCCTTTCGGCTGCCGAACCTGGTTTCTCCCTAAGGGCAGAAACTTGGTTCAAACATGCACAAATACCTCCAACTCATACCATCATGCATTTAGTTCAACCAAAACATGCATACAAGCTCCTAGGGGTCTCAAACTACCTTAAACCCCAACTACAACACATCAAACAACACAAATCCAACATGCATTGCTCAAAACATAGCATTAACTCAAAAACCCATATAAACCTACTCATGTCATTCTACCCCATAGATCTTCATAAAACTTACTTAAAACATGCAATGAGCTTAAGATCGGCTCTTACCTCTTGAAGATCGAGAGAGAGACGACCTAAACTCGGAGATGGGAGGGATTTGAGTTCTTGAACCTCAAAGCTCCAAAACTTGCTCAAAACTTGAAAATCTTAAAAACAAGATGAAAACTTGTGAAAATCGTGAAAGATTTGAAGGAAAAGCTCAAAGATTGGTGAGGAACGGCGGAAGGGCTCACCTTGGCCGAAAATGGGGAGAAAGCTCGCCCATTTCTGCTAAGGGGCTTTTTTATAGTGGCTGGCCAGGCCACATTCGAGAGCCGAACGTGCCTCCGTATGCATGCCATGTTCGGCGGCCGAACTTGAGGTTCGGCAGCCGAACCTGGGCTTCCCTCACTTATGCCTTCGGGGGCCTAAGGCACACCCGAAATGCCTGCATGTTCGGCGGCCGAACCTGGGTTTTCCTCCAAGGTTGTTTTCATGCAAAAACTCATTTCCTCTTTACTTAAAATCATGAAATACATTAAAACATTTTATGAAAACATGTTTCTACCCTACTAGAGGCTTCCGACATCCGAGATTCCACCGGACGGTAGGAATTCCGAGACCGGAGTCTAGCCGGGTATTACATTCTCCCCCCCTTAAGAACATTCGTCCCCGAATATTCCTCAACTAGCACATAGCATGGCATACACATATCATACATACAAGGCACATAAAACTCACAGGGAACAAACCTCAGAAAAGATAAGGGTATTGCTGGAGCATGGACTCCCGTGTCTCCCAGGTGCACTCTTCCATATTGTGGTGGTTCCACAGGACTTTCACCATCGGAATTTCCTTGTTTCTCAGCTTTCTGATCTGGGTGTCTATGATCCGCACTGGCTGCTCAACATAGGTGAGATCCTCTTGGATCTCCACATCAGGCTCACTAAGAACCTTGCTCGGATCTGACACAAACTTCCTCAACATTGAAACATGGAAAACCGGATGGATTCTTTCCATTGAAGCAGGCAAATCTAGCTTGTACGACACATTCCCAATCTTCTGCAAGATTTCAAAGGGTCCGATGTATCGCGGGGCTAGTTTACCTTTCCTCCCAAAGCGAACCACTCCTTTCATAGGAGACACTTTGAGCAATACCAGATCCCCCTCCTGAAACTCTACTTGCCGTCTGCGGATGTCTGCATAACTCTTCTGTCTGCTTGCAGCAGTCTTGATCCTTTCTCTGATTATGGGTACCACCCTGCTGGTAATCTCTACTAGCTCAGGCCCTGCCAAGGCCTTCTCTCCAACTTCTTCCTAGCAAACAGGTGATCTGCACTTCCTCCCATACAAAACTTCATATGGAGCCATCCCGATGCTAGCATGATGGCTGTTATTGTAGGCAAACTCCACCAAAGGTAGATGCTGCCTCCAAGAACCGCCAAAGTCCAGCACACACATTCTGAGCATATCCTCGATAGTCTGGATGGTCCTTTCTGATTGTCCGTCCGTCTGTGGATGGAAAGCAGTGCTAAAATTCAACCTGGTACCCATGGCATTCTGCAGACTCTGCCAAAATCTGGAGGTGAACTAGGGCCCTCTATCAGACACTATTGAAACAGGGACCCCATGCAGCCTGACGATCTCATCAACATATACCTGCGCCAACTTGTCCACAGAGTAGCCACTCCTGACAGGGATGAAGTGAGCAGATTTGGTGAGTCTGTCCACAATCACCCATATGGAGTCCAATCTGTTGGACGTCGCCGGTAACCCCACTACGAAGTCCATAGCTATATTCTCCCATTTCCACTCTGGAATAGGTAGCGGGTTAAGCATTCCAGCCGGCTTCTGATGTTCCAGCTTCACCCTCTGACACACTTCGCAGGCTGACACAAACTGTGCCACTTCTTTCTTCATCGCTGGCCACCAATAAACTTTCTTCAGATCTTGATACATCTTGGTGGCTCCGAGGTGAACGCTGTATCTTGCATTATGAGCCTCTCTCATAATGTCTCCTTTTAGCCCTATGTCATCTGGTATACACAATCGACTCCCATAGCGGAGGATCCCCTTACTGTCAAATCTGAACTCACTGTCTTTGCCTGACTGAACAGTCCTGGCAATCTTCACTAACTCTGGGTCCTCATGCTGTTTCTGAGCCACTTGCTCCAGAAACACAGGTGTCACTCTCATCTGGGCCACTAAAGCACCTGTACCAGACAACTCCAACTATAGACCTTCATCAATGAGCTTGTAAAACTCCTTCACCACTGGTCTCCTCTCTGCCGTGATGTGGGATAGACTGCCTAGTGACTTCCGGCTTAGGGCGTCTGCAGCTCTACCCACCTTCTCTGTCTCAAGTTCAAATCTCTTTGACTCAGGATGTATTGCAGGCTCTTATGATCTGTAAAGATCTCACATTTTACCCCATAGAGGTAGTGCCTCCACATCTTGAGTGCAAAGATTACTGCTGCCATCTCAAGGTCATGTGTAGGGTAATTCAACTCATGCTTCTTTAGCTGCCTAGAAGCATAAGCGATCACCCTCTCATTCTGCATTAGTACACAACCCAGTCCCACACGGGACGCATCACAAAAGACTGTAAAGTCCTCATCACTAGATGGCAGAGCTAACACTGGTGCTGAAGTCAACCTCTTCTTAAGCTCTTCAAAACTCTCTTCGCACTGGTCGGTCCACACAAACTTTTGATTCTTCCTGGTTAACCTGGTCATAGGAGCTGCAATTTTCGAGAAGTCCTGAACGAACCTCCTGTAGTAACCTGCCAAACCCAAGAAACTCCTGATCTCTGTCACTGAAGTGGGTCTAGGCCAATTAGCTACAGCTTCCACTTTCTTGGGGTCTACCTCTATCCCATTCTCTGACACTACATGCCCCAAGAACGAAATACTTCTCAGCCAGAACTCACACTTAGAGAACTTGGCATACAAGCCATGCTCCCTCAAGGTCTGTAGAACCATCCTCAGATGATGGGCATGCTCCTCTGCATTCCTGGAATACACTAAGATATCATCTATGAAGACAATAACAAAGTGATCCAGGTATTGGCTAAACACTCTGTTCATGAGATCCATGAATGCTGCAGGGGCGTTGGTTAACCCGAACGGCATCACAAGGAACTCATAATGCCCATATCTGGTCCTGAAGGCTGTCTTCGGCACATCCTCCTCCCTTATCCTTAGCTGATGGTACCCCGATCTCAGATCTATTTTGGAGAAACAACCTGCTCCGGCTAGCTGGTCAAATAGATCGTCGATCCTAGGCAACGGGTACTTATTCTTGGTAGTGACTTTGTTCAACTGCCTGTAATCGATACAAAGCCTAAGGGATCCATCCTTCTTTCTTACAAACAAAACTGGTGCACCCCAAGGTGAGGTGCTTGGTCGGATGAAACCCTTTTCTACCAGCTCTTGCAACTGTTCCTTCAATTCTTTCAACTCGGCTGGAGCCATCCTGTAGGGAGGGATAGAGATCGGTCGGGTTCCAGGCATCAGTTCTATCTCAAACTCTATCTCCCTAGCAGGTGGTAAACCTGGCAGCTCGTCTGGGAAGACGTCTAGAAACTCTCTAACCACTGGCACCGAGGCGGGCTCTCTAACCTGACTGCTAAGCTCTCTCACATGAGCCAAATACCCCTGATATCCCTTCCTAAGCAACCTACGAGCCTGAAGAGTTGATATCAGACCTTTAGGTGTACCCCTCCTGTCTCCCCTGAAGACAACCTCTGACCCATCCTGACCTCTGAACCTGACTACCTTGTCCCTGCAGTCCAAGGTAGCACCATGGGTAGATAACTAGTCCATCCCTAGAATGACATCAAAATCTGTCAAATCTAGAACCACAAGATCGGCGGAAAGGCATCTTCCCTCAACAAAGACTGGACTGCACTGGCAGACTGACTCTGCCATTGATGGATCACACTTGGTCCACTGACCCAGAGAGGACACTCTAACTGAGAGATCATCAACCCCAACCTCTGGACGGCTCTCGGAGCAATAAAAGAATGAGATGCACCAGGGTCCATCAAGGCATACACATCTGAACAACCAATGACTAAATTACCTGCCACCACGGTGTTAGATGCATCTGCCTCCTGCTGAGTCATTGTGAAGATCCGTGCGGGAGCTGATGGACCTTCACCTCTGAAACCCGCTGAAGAAGAGGCTGCCCCTCTCCCTCTGCCTCTGCCACTGGCCTGAGTCATGGCTGGAGCTGCTGGCTGAGCCACACTGCCAGAAGCTGTCTGCTGAGACTGTGCTCCAAAAGCTGCCCTAGGACACTCCCGAGCCATGTGTCCCTCTTGCATGCATCTGAAGCAGGCTGCTGTCCCAGCCCGGCAAACTCCCCTATGTGGCCTACCACACTTTGCACAAACTGCATTATCCGCACCAGAGCTCGAGCCACTCCCTAGTCCCAGACTGGACTTGACTTTGTTCCAAAACTTGTTCTTCTTGGGCTTCCTAGTGGTGTTACTCCACTTTTTGCTACCTGAAGCTGCTGCATTAAAAGAAGAAGAGCCTGGGGTCTTTGAACCAGAAGGCTGTGCCACTGACTGCTTAACTGTTCCCTGAACGATGGCACTGGCCTCCATTTTCCGGGCCATATCCACTATGGCATGGAAGCTCTCCCTATCTGCTGACTGGATCAAGGAGGAATATCTGGAGTGGAGTTTCATGATATACCTCCTTGACCTTTTCTGGTCCGAGTCAAGATTTTGCCCTGCAAATGGCAACAGCTCCAACTACCCGAAAATCGGACCGCTACCGGCGCTAGGATCCGGGTCGACTTAAGGCCGCCGGGACCCGTAGCAAGCCTAACATGCATCCTGTAAACCTGTTTAATCCCATACATGATCAACAACATACATAAAAATTTAAAACTTTTCTTTCATACATTCTATCATACACCAAACTCAACCTGTGCATGCACTGAACATAAACTTGACCCCTCTGTGGGATCTCATCAATGCCCCCAATGGGTGGCATAACATGTGTTGAGTTGGTTAAACATAGTCATCAATAATCATTAAGATCATGTATCAAAAGGGATTACAATATACTATGGTCAAGCACACTTCTAATCCTCAATATCATTATACATAACATAACTATTCAATTTTTCATCATCTTACAATTTATCATGTCCACTTTCTATCTATTACAATCATATGACTTTACTCTTCTTGACTTCTCTGTCTAGCCCGTACCTGCAATCCTGGGGGATTAGGGAAAAGGGGTGAGCTACTAGAGCCCAGTGAGCAGAATAATAGAAAACAACATTTAAAATCTCATGCCATCATGTAATGCAACACATCACAACAAATCACATCTCGGATGGTATTGTCACCAATAGTCCTCTACATTCCAAAGTGCCGGGACGTAGAATGGGTACAACCGGTCTTTCTCTTAACATAACATATCATAACATACCAATGTGCCAGGGACGTAGAATGGGTACAACCTGGACTTCCATACCATATCATGCCGTAACATCATCATACCATATGAGGACTAAAGGGTCATCCAATAACCAATCCACATCAATATCATAAATGCAATGCAACATTTTCGTGAATTCTAATGCAAGCAACCTAATTCATCACATGGCATTCATGATGCATGAACATGCTCAAAACTTTATAATTTATTTACTTAAAATCGTAAAGGTTTATTCTACTCACCTCTGGCTGAAGCTCTACTGACTCAGAAGCAGCTGAACTCACTGCTGGGGTCCTCGGTTCCTCGGGTCCGAACCTACACAGGTGGACTCAAATGAGGGACCAAACAACTAGAAAATAACTCTAAAACATCCCCCAAAAACTCCCTAAAACACCTCAAAACAACCATAGAAAAACATGCAAAAGAGGGCTGGGCAGGGTACTTTCGGCAGCAGGTTCGGCGGCCGAAAGTCCCTCTAGAGCCGAAAGTCAGGTAGGTTCGGCGGCACCTTCGGCGGCCGAAACTCCCAGACAGAGGCGAAACTCATGCATGTCCGGCGGCACTTTCGGCGGCCGAAACTACCAGACAGAGGCGAAAGTCCTCTTTCGGGGGCAAGCTTCGGCAGCCGAATGCTGCCTCCACAAGAGGGTTCGGCGGCCGAAAGTCCTTTCGGCTGCCGAACCTGGTTTCTCCCTAAGGGCAGAAACTTGGTTCAAACATGCACAAATGCCTCCAACTCATACCATCATGCATTTAGTTCAATCAAAACATGCATACAAGCTCCTAGGGGTCTCAAACTACCTTAAACCCCAACTACAACACATCAAACAACACAAATCCAACATACATTGCTCAAAACATAGCATTAACTCAAAAACTCATATAAACCTACTCATGCCATTCTACCCCATAGATCTTCATAAAACTTACTTAAAACATACAATGAGCTTAAGATCGGCTCTTACCTCTTGAAGATCGAGAGAGAGACGACCTAAACTCGGAGATGGGAGGGATTTGAGTTCTTGAACCTCAAAACTCCAAAACTTGCTCAAAACTTGAAAATCTTAAAAACAAGATGAAAACTTGTGAAAATCGTGAAAGATTTGAAGGAAAAGCTCAAAGATTGGTGAGGAACGGCGGAAGGGCTCACCTTGGCCGAAAATGGGGAGAAAGCTCGCCCATTTTTGCTAAGGGGCTCTTTTATAGTGGCTGGCCAGGCCACATTCGGGAGCCGAACGTGCCTCCGTATGCATGCCATGTTCGGCGGCCGAACTTGAGGTTCGGCGGCTGAACCTGGGCTTCCCTCACTTATGCCTTCGGGGGCCTAAGGCACACCCGAAATGCCTGCATGTTCGGCGGCCGAACTTGAAGTTCGGCGGCTGAACCTGGGTTTTCCTCCAAGGTTGTTTTCATGCAAAAACTCATTTCCTCTTTACTTAAAATCATGAAATACATTAAAACATTTTATGAAAACATGTTTCTACCCTACTAGAGGCTTCCGACATCCGAGATTCCACCGGACGGTAAGAATTTCGAGACCGGAATCTAGCCGGGTATTACACCAACCCAAGCCGAATCTTAAATAGTTCAAGAATAGTGTTATTATAATAATAATACTTAACATTTCTCCATATTTTAAAATCTATTTCTTATTTATTTAAAATTTAAACAATAATTGATTTTCTTAATTTAATTAATTAATTGAGTTATAATGTTATTTTTTAATTTAATATTTTAATTGTATTTTAAAACTTATTTCTTAAATTGAGCCACGTTTATTACGTTAAAATATAATAATTAACTTTTATTAATAATAATAATTAAAAAATACTATTTTATTTTTATATTATAAAAAATTTATTAATTAATTTCTTAATTATAAAAAATACATTAAAAAATTTTCAATATAAAAAAAATATTTATTACTTTCAGTTAACCATAAAAAAATATTTTTATATCTTTCTATTTTTAACTGTCTCAGAATATTGTTAATTTTTTTTTATATTATGATTAATATACAAAATCTGGGTGAAACTAAGCTGTAAATACATTGATAATCACTTACCCTTATAGACTCTGCTCTGCTCCTTTAGCTGCTTCATTTCAAATTTCACACTTCATGATCCTATTTCAAGTTAGTAATTAGGAAAAAAAAAAAAAAGGTTAAATAAATTCTTTTTTTTTTTTGGTTTCTTAAACAATTTTGTAAATTGGAAGCGATGAATTACTTGCTTGAGTGGAGAGGCCTGCTCTAGCTCCCATATAATACTTTCTGATTGATTGCAACTCATTGACTGCATCACTTATGGCCATTCTATCTTGAGGAGACTCCATGGAGCATCCTATTCCAACCTTCATCATCCTAATTAAGCATTCAATTTTCTGCCCATTTCTTACTTGTGTTGGACCTTCATTCCTATTTAATCTTGCTTCTTCTTCTTCATCTTCTTGCAATAGAATTGGATCCAAAATCTCCACAGCATGATCAGCCAATGCCATCCTTGCAAAATCGTCAAGGTTGAGACCTTCTACAAATATGTTATCAGTAGGTTTCTTTGATGTCATCATCTCCAATAACAGTATCCCATAGCTATAAACATCTCCGCTTGTTGATGGATCACTTCCTAGCCCATATTCTACAATTATGAAAAGAAAAATGGAAAACAACAGTTAGAAATTGAATGTTGAAGCTAAATTAAGAATGTACGAGGAGGTGAGAGGGCAACCATGCATTAATTACCTGGTGCTGCATAACCAATTGTGCCTCTCACTCCCACTGAACTGCTGTGAATTGGACCACTGAGCTGAGAGAGGAACTTTGCTAGCCCAAAATCTCCAATATGAGCAACCATCTCATTGTCAAGAAGAATGTTGCTTGGCTTTTGATCACAATGAATGACTGGCTTTTGGCAGCCATGGTGAAGATAATCCAGTGCGCTTCCTACGTCTATGGCAATGTTTATTCTTTGGAGAAAGCTCAGGCTCCATTGTTCAGTTGGCTCGACATATATTTCCGAACTTGGATGCAACCACTTGTCCAAGTTCCCGTTCGGCATATACTCGTAAACAAGTGCCTTGAAATCATTTCCTTGAAAATCAATACTCGAGCAAGAAGTGATGGTCCTTACAAGATTACGATGACGGATGTTTTGCAAGACCTTGCACTCAGCCTTGAAACTTTTTGCAGCTCCTCTCCGTTGAGGGTTGAGTACTTTTACTGCAATGATGACTCCATCCTCCTCAAGGGTGCCTTTGTAGACAGATCCGAAACTACCAGCACCAAGCAAATTTGCTGTCGAAAACCCATCAGTTGCCTTGAGAATCTTTTGATAAGAAAGTTTTGGAAATGATTTTAGTTCCAATGAGCTCGGAGATTGCATCCTTTTCTGCCTTTTGAACCAACAGCACAAGGAGGCTGACAAAATGAGCACACCAAGAATGCATGGAATTGTGATGACAGCTACTTGAATTACTTGACGTAATTTTCTTTTCTTCGATACTTCGAAACTACATCTTGGCAGACGTAGTTCTTGAATGCCCCCACAAACCATCTTGTTACCTTCAAGTGATATCGAACTCATATTTGCAAAAACACCTTCCGTTGGAACCTCACCCTCAAGATTGTTGAAAGAAAAATTCAAATATTCCAAGGCAAGTTTCCCTAAATACTTTGGAATTGGACCAGACATGTTATTATTAGAAAGATCAAATTGTCTAAGGCCTTTTAATGATTCCAATGACATGGGTATGGCACCTTGAAAATTGTTGTTCTCCATGAAAAGGAACTCAAGGCTACGACACTGACCGAGATTACTTGGAATTTCTCCAGACAACATGTTTTGGGAAATATTCAGTTCATTCAAATTGAATAAATTGCCAATTTCCAAAGGGAGGGGTCCAACCAAATGATTTTGAAACAGAGATATGGAAATTAACATGGAAGCAATAGGAAAAAGTTGTTTTGGTATGAACCCAGTTAAATTATTCCTAGAAAGACCTAGCCGTAGTAAGTTACGACAATTGCCTAAGCTAGACGGGATATTGCCTTCTAACATGTTAGTGTCCAATTGAAGATTAATCAAGAATGATAAGTTTCCAATAGATGAAGGAATTTTTCCAGATAATCTATTTCGATCAAGAAAGAGTTCCTGTAGTTTCTGCAGCTTACCGATTTCAGTAGGAATAGCTCCTGTAATTTGATTTCTTTGCAAGATTATTCTTGGTAAGTTAACAAGATCAAATAAGCCTAGGGGGAGGCTACCTGATATTCGATTATCTGCAATTGCTAGAAATCGAAGATTAGAAGAGAGATTGGCAACCGAATTAGGCAATGCTCCTGTAAACTGACTATGGGATAAATCCAAATATATCAAACTGCTACAGTTTGCCATAGATGCGATGAATTGTAAACCACCATTGAAATTGTTGCCTGCTAAAAATAAAATTCGCAACTGTTTGAGTAGTCCAAACTGGACAAGAACTTCTCCATTGAAATTGTTTCTTGTCAAAGTCAATACTTGAAGTTCTGAAGCGTTGGATATTGACAGTGGAATTGATCCACTGAAGTAGTTATAGCCCAGTCCAAACCACTGTAGGTGCGGTAGGAGGATTCCAATGTCTGATGGAACACTTCCATGAAGCGAATTAAAAGCCACAGAGAAAATTTTGATGGACGAAATATTATACATGCATGGAGGGATGATACCTGAGAAATTGTTCAATGCAAGTCCGATCGTGGACAAGTGACTTAGTTGCCCCAGGACATCTGGAATACTTCCAGTAAGAAAATTGTTAGGGACAGCCAACATTTCCAACAAGCTCATGTTCGCGATAGAAGGTGGAAGGCCGCCAGTCAAATAGTTTACACCGAGGTCAAGTACCCAAAGCTTACGCAAGTTTGCAAGCTCAGTTGGAATTTGTCCTTCTAGCTTGTTGTTTTCTAAGAACAACAGCCTGAGGTTTGAACAGAGGGACAAGTTCCATGGAATTTTCCCTTCAACATGGTTGTAATACAGATCAAAAGCTTGTAGCCTAAACAAGCGACCAACTTCAGCTGGGATTTTTCCTTGGAGGCTATTGTTGCGGAGTCTTATCTGCCTAAGGAAACTCATGTTTCCTATATAAGGAGACAAAGAACCCACCAAGCCTTTATCTTCAAGATTAAGAATGGTAACTCTTCTGTGCTTGAGACCACATACGACACCTTGCCAATTACAGAAATGGGCAGAATCATTCCATGACCTCATGACATTTTGAGGGTCATGTACAATCTTTGCCTTGAATTCTAATAAAGCAAGATGATCGGTTTCATTCCCACCACCCGTGGTTACAGCATCAATATTAGAGGGAGTAGTTTCCAAGCTCAGCTGCATGAAGAGCAAGAGGACAATGCATTTCAGAGAAAATGGAAAGAGAATGGTGAATCTCTTCATTTCTGAACACAGAAGCGCTTCAGCTCTTTTTTTTTTTTTTTTTCTTCTTCTTCTTGGCTGTAATATATATATATATATATATATATATATGGGAAATTTTCATAATTGCATATCTCTTCCTTTAAAAAATTATTTGAATGCCAAAATAAGAAGATTTTACACAGCGTGTATTGAGGGCAAAGGTGCCTAAAACTGTGGCCAAACAAAATGTGAAGCACGAAATTAAGCACTAAAATTTTAAAATATTATTTTTGCATGCTTTCCACAACGAACTAGGAAAGTGTTCATAATACGACTTTACGTGGGAAAAAGATTTTTAAAAAAATTACTTAACGTGTTTGAGGTTTTATGAAATTTACTTATTTATTTTTATTTTAAATTCACTCAATTAATAATTGTCTGTATATTTTATAATACTAAACTATTTAATTCTTTTATGAAAAAACATTAGTTAACTGTCTATTTGATTTAAAAAAATTAAATAATATGAATTTAAAATTATAAAAGTTAAACAATGTAGATAATTAGAGTGAATAAGAGTTTTCTAAATAAAAATATTCAAAATTTTAATTTTTATAAAATACAAGAATATTTTAATAATTCTTACAAAAGAATATATCACTGCCAGAGTTTGCATGCATTTGGGTATCTATATAACATATATAAAATTGGAAATGGGAGGAAAAACTTGGTTATAAATATTTGATAATTACAAATTTAGTTTATAAAATATTAACAATAAAAATATAATACATTCTAGAGAAATAGTCATATTTTTCAAATTATAAAATGAATAAATATAATTTATTTTAAAAAATCAATAATTTCAAATTACAAATTTCACTGAATGATATTAGTTTGTAAGATTTAAGGTATCTCTGCAACTGGTACACTCTAATATTTCAAGTAAAACTTCAATTTTCTCACCATTTTCTTTCACCTCTGTCCATGAAATCTTCCACTTTCTCGTGGAGACTTAACCTGCATTGAAAAAGACGCATTGCAGATGCATCAAACAGACACCCTTTATATCAAATAATACAAGTTTAGGGAATTAAAATGCTCTCATAAAAAAGAAAACGAAAAATAGACTGCTCTAGAAGGTAGAAGGCAGATGATATAAAAAAAAAATGTCACAGTAAAATATACATATATAGGTAACAGTGAAGCATATCATCTATGACTAGAACTACACTAGGAGAAAGCAAGAAATTTAGTAAAAGAGAATCTGGGCAGTGTATTGCATAAGGAAAGCGGCTAGTTAATCGTTCGTGTTTTGATTTTCTGCCATAGAAAGTTGATAACAGAATAAATGAAGATTATCTTATGGACTCCTACATCTAATCTAGCTTTCTCAAGCTACAAAACTGATAGTATTGCATTTTCTTTCTATTAACGTTGCCTTTTAACAAAAATTGAATCTCACTTGATCTATTAATATTTTTTCTATTACAGGGCTTTCCCATGTCTATGCCAATACCATCTCTGATCATAATTCTAGACAACTGCATGTTGGAGGAAAAAACAGCCAAAAGAAAAAAAACCTTTCTGCTTCAATACTCCTCTTTCCAAGCATAAGTGTCAAGAAGACTGGAAGCGTTGGAGCACATAAATGCTTGAGAGTGTGCCCGCTGACAAAGTGATGAGTCCATTTGTAAATTGGTTTATCCGCTGCTTCTTCCACTTTAGCTAAAAGGTAAAATCCTGAAAAAGTGGGCATAGATGTATAGTAGATATTCCACATTCCAGAAGTACTACAGTGTGTTATGAATGCAACAGTGGAACTGGCTGAACGGAAAACACAAACCTGTGCCCAAAGCCAATATGCAGAATGTGTATACATTGGAGGCAACAAGATAGCCATGAATGGAATGGCAATGCAAGGAACAAACTGGACTAGTGCATATGGGCGGAGGTCCTTACAAAACCTGTATGGAGTGTGGACAATCTTGTCTGTTATGCCGGTCAGAGGCTCTAATTCTTGTCTATTAAAGGATAGACATGCCCCAAGATGAAGTGTAGACCTAATCTAGTTAAAGAAATCTTCATAAGGCATGACTGCATCAGGATGATTTAAACCCCACTTTTAAAACCTGCCTGTCACCCCAACCCAGGGACAGCTTTGTAGGAGGGATACAGAGAATAAGGGTGTACCATAGTCCAGTATATATAACCATTAAGGAAAATTTTCATCAAAATTGCTCTCTCCCTTACACCTAGGAACACCTTCAACAGGTATTTGCCCATGATATTCTAAGTAAAATTAGTAAGAATTAGGTTTTCTTCCTTTTTTCTTTTTCCATTCTAGAGAAAGTAATCATCACCATACAGAGAAAATCCGATTGACAAAATTAAATTCCAGCCAGCAAAAAGAATTGTAAGGAAAAATACAGGGTACTTGCCTCCAATACACAATGCTTGTAATACCAGCCAATACTAGAGGTAAAATGGATATTGTGCCTTTTCTCTCATCAATCCTTTCAATGATAAAAATTGCAATACGTGATGTGAATGCAACAGTCATCTGCAACGTTACCCAACAACACAAGCAAAGAGATGAAAAGAAAAAAAAAAAAAAGTGATCCTTTTTCGTATATGAAACAAGCAGAAGAACTCACCGGCAGGCGATCCCACACAAGCCGAGCATCATCAGGCTTGAGATGGTAGTATCCAGAGCCAAAAGCAACAGCAGCCACAACAAGGAAAAAACATGTAACCCCAAAGCTCACCTTCCAGGCTTTTTAAAGTTCACAGAAAATTTTAAACACATACACAATTAACTGCCTCAAAATACATAGAAATTACATAATCTTTACTCTAGGGTAATTGATAAATTGGATTAAACAAAAATGACATACTCCATACTCAGCTTAAAATAATTCCCATGATGGCAAAGAACAAATCCAATCACACCAATAAAAAGGAAAGGAAGATTTGAAACCACATTCAGAGTATTGGGTGTTCCTGAATCAAAGATTATAGTAAACCAACAATGATTAGAAATCAATTGCAACCCAACAACATAAATATATGACTCAACCCAGAAATAAATGCAGACAAAAGCTGAATACTCAGCAACTCAACTTGCATATACATAAAAATAAACGTATTGGGAGCTGAAAATAAATTAAATTTCTTCGAATTCTTTCTCGCTTTGCTCCATTCTCGACCAACAAAGAAACGAAACTCTGTTCAGTACCCAAGTGGAAGCTATTTATTGCGAGACTACAATAAAGAGAAAGAGTTAGAAAAGAAATGGGTTATGTTGAATCACCAAAGAATTGGCGTTTATCAGCGAAATCGTGGTATCCTTGAGATTGAGGAATGGCAGGAGTGACAATCATCAGTACTACGAAACAGAGAATCGCTACTCCCGTGCGCATGCGGTGCTTTGCATGTTTCTATTCCACTTTCCTTTTGTTTATCCTCGAATACAGAGAGAGACAATACTGCATAGAAGAAAAATAGCAGAGCAAGAGGCTGAACTTCTAAGAACAGTGAATAACAACAGATTTTCTTTTTAATTTTTCCCACATAGAAAGGCAAGCAAAAGAAAATTGCAAACTGGTAGATGACAACCAAATGGGATGAGACTATCAAAGGCCTCGAAGCAAATTGGTCTTCCACCAAATTTATATATATATTTTATATATAAATTAATATATTATAATTTTAGATAATATATACAAATTATATTTGTCACAAGTATTGCTCAAATTGTAAATAATATTATTAAAAATGGTTGATTCACGTTTCATCAAAACAAAATGCACGAATCACGATGAATTCTTTCCTAGATAAATTTTATCTAAATATAACCAGTTTTACGAATTGAATTGAACTTAAAAAAATTAAATAAAATTAAGAACACATGAAGTTTTTATTAAATTAACTTATTAAAAAATAAAATAAACAAAATTATTATCATCCATAAAAACTTTTTTTTAGAAAATTTATGATTTAATTTTTAAATATTATTAATAATAATAAATTAAATTATATATATTTAAAAATCTATTAAAATATCTTTATTTTTATTTTTATTAAAACGTCATTGTAATAGAAAAAACATATGGTTGGAAGAAATAGGCATCCTCAGCTCTAAGCTTTTGAGGTTTCAAACCAAGACAAATCACCATATCCTTTTCGTAATTGCTTATTACTTTCTTTTATAAAAAAAAGGCCACAATTGCACCCTGTAATTTTTTATATAATAATTTTTAAAATGATTATCATATAGATTAAACTATGTCAAAATCGACTGAATTCAACACAGTGATCCAAAAACTAAAATGAATACAAGTTTTACCATGCTGTATACCATAGAAACTTAACATTCCGAAGGCTAAAAATGACTAATGTATTTGAGAAAATTTCCAATAAACAGAATCATGCAGATATTGAAAAAAGTAGACCAACATCAACTCTGAATGCTAATTGACAAAGGTTACATTTCCTACTTCTTTTCTTCTTTCTCAGCCTCTGCAGCCTTCTTCATCCTGGCACCAGCATGCCGCTTGTTCATTCGTTCAATGCGCAGCTTGTCATATGCCTTGAATGACTTCATCTCATCAGTGACCTTAACAAGCTCCACAGATGGCTTTTCACGTACAATTGGCATGAATTCCCCTTGTACTTGAGTTGCTGTTCCCAGCTCCTCGGGCGCCGAATCACCAGCCTGCACCAAGTGTGAAGGGAAATTTTAATAATGTAAATGGAGTAACTATATGTGATGAATGACTATCTATGCAAATCACAATTACCTTGAATTTGCGAGCACGTCTTGGGAAGACAACCAACTTAGCCTTGTAGGTTTTCAGCCTCTGAACGTTGGCCTGTAGGCTCTCCAAAGAACGGTTCCTTCTGCGATGATCAACAGCTATTCCAATTGTAGGAGCAAGTTTCTTTGGAATACCTGCAGCCTGGAAACAAGTAACAATACTTGGTAAAAATGTACAGCATATGAACAAATATAATAGGGCTAGGTCAATTATAACAATTTAATAAGAACATAATAATATGTATATGCTATAGAATTAATAACTGTACAATGCCAATGAGAATATGCATTCATAAACTGTATTCGCATTGTGATAGCCATGTAGATAGTTCTGCCTAGAGGAAACACATTTATATTTGCCATATCATGAATGCCAGTTGAGTTGAAATGCTAAAATAATGTCCAAGAAACATTAAAATGCATAGCTCAAATATGGAGGGTAAGACCCTACAAGTAGGTCAACAATGGTTTCAAAAGCACATACGAAAACATAAGAACACTTATGAAATAACAGCATGTGAACTACAGAAGACATATTAGAATAAAAATAGATTACATATGATAAGAATCATGTATATCGATAAAGAAAATCAACAAACCTTGAGTTCTTCAAGAGAAAATCCTCTCCCAGCCCTCAATTTCATGTTATACTTCAATGTTTGTCCATGAACAATAGGACGAAGAGGTCCTGCTGTGGGCCTTGGAAAGATCTTCACAGCTTTCTTTTGACGAGCTGATAAAAGTTACACATAACAGGCATAAATGAGTTGGCCAATACCCTAAAGTAAGAACTTTGGCTGAAATTAGATTTGTTCCAAAAATGAGCGCAATGAAAAAGTTTCTCACCAATGCGTCTTCTTGTTTTGCGAGCAGGTTGGTTAAACCATGTCTTCACATAGTTTTGCCAGTGCTTTTTAAAGTGCCCATTAGGCACAACATTGTTATGTTTCACCATGTCTTACCTAAAAAATCAGGAAGAGAGTAAATGCAAAAATCTTGTCTCCAGAAATGCCAAGGCATGGCATGTAACAGAACAGGTCATAGATTTAACAGCAAAAAATTAAAGTGGAAAAAAGTGTAGGACATTAAAGGAATGCCCTACACATTAAAAGTGCATCACAAGTTCATTTTGATCCTCAGGAACATTTTCATTTAACCATCTTCTTCTCGGTTGTAACCAGCAAGCTACCAAACAACCATTTTTATAGGAAAGATAAAAATTGAAAGATTTTTTTTTTTTGAATTTATAGTAATGCAACAACAAGTGCATTAGGATCATCGACCATCATCTGAAATGCAATTAAGAGAAGAAGTAAAAACCCATGAATAATGAACGCATCAAATGTTATGCAATTTCCGCTAATTAACTAATATAATTTAAATTTCTTACTTCAGAAACAAAAAATGCAATTGATATACTTTTAAACGAGAAAATTCAAACAATAGATCGTAGTTGCTGATTCGCTAAATAAAACATACCACGAATCCCTGTTAAACATCTAGTACGGGAAAGTGATTACCCAACAAATAGAGCTAAAATTGGCAAGATTAAAACCTAGATATCTAAAAAAAGTCAAATTTAAATTCAGTGGCTTCGTACCAGCTAATACTAGATCCTAAGCAAATCTTCCATTTTCTTCCCTTACATAATACCAATTTCTAGGTAAACAAACAACGGAATGCTAATGAAACTGAGTGAAGCAAAGAGGAGGAAAAGAAAAAGATGGAAACCTTGCAGAGCCGTGGAAATGCAGCACCCGGCAGGAAGAACCCTTCTCGCTGCAAAAGCCTAGATAGGGTTTCTATTATCAGAGACTATAAAGCAACGAGGCAACAAACAAAACCCTAGCTGTCCCTCAGGAGTTGGGCCGGTCCTGGATTTTTATTTTCTCTTAAGACAGGCCCAAATAATTAAGAATTAAATAGTCATTTATTTAAAACTTCAACACAATATATTGAAATATAGTTAAAATATATAAAAAATAATCTAATAAAATTAAATTTTAAAATATTTTATTTATTTTTCAAAATATATGAATTTAATTTATTTATTATAATACATTTAACATTTTATTAATGGCATTTGGATGCTATTAACATAAATAATTTACTTTTAACCATTTTTTATTGATATTGTTTATTAATATCTTTAAATTTTTAAATAATATCTCTTGCATATTTATCAATATTATTTTTTAAATTAATCATATTATAAATATAAATAAAATTTGTGTTGATTATATATTATGTAATTAATATGTGATTGAATTATATAATTAAAGATTATAAGTTAATGCAATTTATTTATTATTAAAATTATTTAAAAGATTCAATAAAATTAGTATTTAGTTAAATATAAACACTCTTATAATTAAAGATAAAAGAAGGTGGCCTCCAGTAAATAGCTGGACTCTACTCCTGTTGGTGGCTGACTAGTCACTCCTCTAAATACACCTTAAGAATAATTTAACTTGTGGTACGAAAAGATATTAATATGTCTCAGATAACACACCCTATAAATAAATATAATTAAAATAGGGTGCTATAGCATTTATGAATTTAACTTAATAATAATTGCATCAAAATTGAGTTAAACTCCCTCGATCCTCCGTTCCAACTCAAGAAAAAAAGAGTGATTTAAATCTTAATTTATTATCAATAATTTGCATTTATCAAGTTGACAAAATCGGACTAGCTTATGATTTGGAATATTCTCCCCTAATTTGTCCAATCTTTTTGGGCAAATGTTACGCATAGTGTAGCACATGAAGAAAGAAAGCAGCAAATTGGTCAAATTTATTCTTTAACTATGAGGAAAAAAAATAAAAAATATTTTGTGATTATGCGTATTATCAAATTAAGATCTAAGACTTGGTTTGCGATAAAGTAATACCTTTTATTTATGTATGGTTAGTCAGATGATGATTTTGAATAAATAGTATTAGTGAATGCTGACATGAAAAATAAATTTTATTTAAAATATTTAGTTTGATAATAAAATGGACCCACATCGTTATTCATTATTTCGTGAGCAGTATTTAATTCAAATCGTAAAAACTAATCGAACTGAATTAATTTTTTATTCACTTCGGTTCGATTCGATTTTTAATTTTAAAAATTTCGATTATTTCAGTCTAATTCGGTTTTAATGAGAAAAAAATCAAAAAAATCAAATCAAACGATAATAATATATTATTTTTAGTAATATAGAGAAATTAGATCATATCAAAATTAAAAAATTTTAATTAAATTTTAAAATATTAAAAATAAAATATAAAAAATAAAAAAATTATTAAAAGTTCAAACTAATGAAATCAAATCGAATCACACTGATTTGATTCGGTTCAATTTTTAATTAAAATTAATTCGGTTTGATTTTCATAAATACTAAAATTTTAATTTTTTATTTATTCGATTCAGTTTAATTTTAAATCGAATTGACCGAATATTCACCAATGTCCTCACTATTTCAGTCGGTGTTCTACACTCCGCCATTGAAACACCTAAAATAAAAATACTTGCATGAGCCTTTTAAACAAAGAAAATGAAAGTTTTTTTTATTCTCTACGTATCACAATGCATGATGCAAAAAATAACCAACTTATTCGAATAGTCGATTTTCAAAAAAAATATGTTATATATATAATAGTTTGATAATAATTTAAGAGTCGACAGATTTCATTTGGTAAGGTTATATATATAATTACAAAAACTGTTCTACCACGAATTTAAATTTAGACTTTAATTTAAAAATAGCATAAAATCACAACAGTTTTTTTTTTATGTATTTTTTTTAATTATATAAAGGAGTTCAAAATATCAAATTTTATTTTTAAGTTTAAATTTGTTTTCAATAAATAATGGTCTTATTTAATTTTAAGTAATAGTTTAAAAGTAAACGTAACATAAAAATAAATTTTAATTTTTTTACTTTCACTATATAACATTTCACTAGTGTACAAGAGAAAAAAAAATAAATTTAAAAAATTTAATTTTATAATTTTTATTAAATTTAGATTAATTATATAAACTCAACAGACTCTATTTTTTATTTTTAATTTTTCTAATCATCAAAGTTTTTGATATTTTAGATTTGTGATTAAATTATTTAGACGAAATTCTCAGGTTAAATTAAAAAAACAATTGTCAACCACAGAAAATAGATATTTTAGTTAAAGGGTATATCTACACAATTTAATAAAGACGAAACCTACTCAGAAATTACAATGTAAATTACATTATAAACAATAGTCAATATATAATTGTTATATTTATGACATAATAAATAATAATTTTTTAATTAAACACTTTTTTCATTTTTTATGGAGGTTTGAGAATTTTATTTATTTTTTTAATGGTCAATTCTATATGAATAAAATTTAATCTGAAAATACAAAATAATAATAATAATAATATTAAAGCAACAAACACATGATTTATTACAAATGTGAAATTTCTCAGTAATAAAGTACATAAAAATCTCACCCAGCGGATATAATTGACGTAAAGCACAACTTAGTTAAAGACATCTTAAGCTAATTAAAATGACACTAAGCAAGGAAGGTGATGATCAAACATGTCATTTCCAAGGTAAACTTCTTACACTTGTTCCCAAAGTGGCTGACCAAATAAGGAGTTCTGATTCTTTCTCAGGCCTCTAACTTGCAGTGGACCATTGTTATCACTATAAAAGACAACTCCATAATCTGCATCATCCCTTGAGAGACCGTGAGCCATCACAAATTCGTGCCATTTCGGTGGCCGAAGAAATGGTTTCTCATGCTCACCAGTTTGACGAATGGCCAGTATGAATTCCCATTGACGATCTTGTGCATCGCATGCAGTAAAGTCCCTCTCGTAATATCCATTCTGAATCGGAAATTGCTTCAAGACTTTGGTTGGAATGATTAGCTGAGCTTCTCTATCAGTTTTTCCAAGTTTCTTGCTGAAGACTTTTGTTCCGTTTGGAATGTCTCCTATTATCTCCTTCTTGTGAGCCATAGCTCTCTGTCTATTTTGAGCTTAACTAGCAGAGAGTGTGGTAGATGAAGAAAACAAGATATATGGGTATTTATAGAATTTCTATAGTTGAAGATGCATAATGATGACCTTTCTCAATCAGAAAAGTTATAATGTTCAAATATGGGTCGGCTCATGATTGTGACTATGTCGTATCAGAAAAAGGTAACCCAACGTACTAGAAACGATAGAATTTTTCTTGAACTCAGCGGGCCCATGAGCCACTTGCTACTAAGCTTCAGCAGTTCAGCCAAGATATGTATCTGATAGATTTAAAAATTATTGATCTCAGAAGAAAATTCCGAACCAATAATAGATTAATGCATGGCTGTTAAACCCACTAATTTTATTGAAGAGCATTTGGTTGGTGAATAAAAAATTAATTATGACCCTCAACTCGTGGATAATTACACATCTTCTTAATTTGTCTGAATTTGATAATGATCATTAGATTTTGTGCTTACACATCTCCTTCTCAAACCTCTAACCTGCATCTTATTAGGCTCATCGTTATTTACATAAAACACCACTCCATAGTGTACATCGTTCATCCAAGAGATCATGCTTCACCACAAATGAGAATTGCTAGGACTAAATCCCACTGAACACCATTTTTATCAAATGCTTGAAACTTCTTTTCAGATCCTTTCTCCCTCAGAAATTGCTTCAGAACTCTTGCCGGAACAATTAGCTGATAATCTTTATCAGTTTTAGTACTATCGTTGAAATTATTTCCATTACATAATTGATATGGATGAAATTAAAGTTATTGCAGTGATCTGCATACCCATTTGCATTTAAAGAGAAGGGCTAATCTTAATTTAGCTTCTTGTTAATGTTTCTTAATAAAAAGAAGTATGTTGTATGCTTCCAATTGATACATCCATGCATATTATATTATGTCAAAGTTACAAGAAGACATGAGAGCAGCATAAAGCTTCAAATGATATCACCAGAGGACCCACCTGTCACTAACAATCACTTGCTTCTGATTCTTACAAGTCTTATAGATATATATATATTGATTGACCACGTCTCTAATTTATTTAGTTTACAAAAATATTAAATATAATCATAGAAGAGAATTGTAAAAACTGCTTTTAAATTCAATCATTTCTTCTTCATAAGAGGTAACAACACGAATTTTTTTTTTTTAATTAAAAGTCTCAAATTCGAATTTTAAATATAAAATACTTTTAAATTCAATCACTGCTTTTATGTTTTTGCAACTGATCTGAAAGAGGTAATTTCACATGGGAATCTTAATATCTAGAAGCAAGCAAATCCAGACATTGAACCTCGTCCCTTTCTTTTTGGGTCTTTAGAAGAAAATGAAAAGGACTAAATTTGTCCGTACTGGTTGTGAAGTGAAAATGTCAACAATCTTTGCAATGGCCCACTACTTGCCTGTTAATTCAAGAGTCTGTGCTAACAAATCTTAATTTAATATGCATATACCATTGTCATCTATTTTTGTATTATTTGGCACTAAAAATAAAGTTTAGGAATTTATTTATTTTTTAATTGATTGATTCCATATGAATAAAATTTAATTTTAGTTTAATAAATTTAAAAATAATCGTGATTATAATAAAAAAATCGTTGCAAAACAAAGGGAGAACCCAAAAGAAAGCAACCATTGGTGAAGAAACCACCAATCATTTCCAAGCTTCTACCAAAGAAAAGCAATACATCCAGTTTTGTTGCAAGAATCTACCTAGAAAAGCTTTGATAAACAAAGAAAATTTTTGCAATTTTCAACGAAGAACACAAATGATAACGACAAAAAGATAGGGATCGAGCTAGCATGTGGACCTCTGAAAATCCACCACTTATCTATCACTCTCTTTCTTTCTTTATTACCCAAAAGAAAACAAAAGAAAAATCTATTCAGCTACAGAAAGAAAAAGCAAGAGATGGTCCACTGCAGAGCTCAGTATAAATGCTTCAAGCAAAGAGAAATTTCTCCAACCACTCCACCTAGCCATGGCAATCTTCTCAAAAATACTTACAAGTAGTGATATTTTGAGAAGGCTATCTATACCAGAAAATAGTGTAAAAGCTTTCCCATCAGCCCAAAAGGGCCGTGAAATTATTGAGGATAAGACTAAACTGTAACTGTATTAGCTGTCTTATCTATATTTTACCATTTGTATTCTGCTAATACTTATCTTTAGTCATTCTATTGTAGGACTCTTAGTTATATAACTCTTGTAAATTGATCGTTCATGAATCAACAAATCTATTCTTCATATGGTATCAGAGCCATAAAAACACTCTCACGAATTTTAAATTGATTTATTCTTCCTATCTTCGTTCTTTTGATATGGCTGCTTCTGCTTCGACTGCAGTAGTCCAGATCAATGCACCTACGCATTTTCCTATTCGATTGACGCAAGATAATTTCCCTGTTTGGAGGAAGCAGGTTCAATCCACTCTGCTTGGACTTGATTTGATGGGATTCCTTGATGGTTCGCAACCGGCACCATCGCGATTTCTCAATGACAAAGAGAAAACTCCAAATCCGGCCTATGCAACTTGGTTTCGACAAGACCATATGCTTGTTAGTGCCCTTTTAGGTAGTTGTTTAGAAGCTATTCAACCATTAATCTCGTCTGTTGGTTCAGCGAAAGAAGCATGGGATCGCTTGAATCAAAGTTATGCTAATGCATCACGATCCAGAATTCTTTCTCTTAAAACGAGATTGGCGAAAAACTCTAAAGGCAACAAGGCTGTTGCGACTTATCTCAATGAGATGCGAGCTATTGCTGATGAGTTGGCTCTTACACAAAATCCAATTTGTGATGAAGATTTAATTGTCCATATTATTGCCCAGTTAGGTGATGAATATAAACCTATTGTTGCTGCTATAAAGGTACTAGAATCTGCGATTTCTTTTAATGATTTATTTGAAAAGCTGACTGATTTTGAGAGAGAATTCAAAGAAAAAGAACGGGCAGCTATTCCTGCGATTGCTACTGTGAATTATACACAGAGGTCTGATAGTAAGGTTCAAAACAGTGGCTATAATCAGTCCAATCGCTACAATCAGACTTCCACTTCTCGTCGTGGACGAGGTGGACGAGGTGGACGTAGTGGTCGAAACAATTATCGGCCTGATGTAGTTTGTCAATTTTGTGAGTTTACTGGACATACTACAGCTGAGTGTCGCAAACTTGCAAAATTTCTGAAAGACAATAACATGTCTATTCGAACTGAAACATCTACAGCTACTGCTTCTACACCAGCAGTAAATGCTACTTCTGCGATGTCTGCTTCGACTTCTCAGCCTTGGTTATTTGACAGTGGAGCCTCCCATCATGTTGTTTCTAATCCTAATATGCTGCAGGGATATTCCGATTATGGTGGTCCAGATGAGGTTTTCTTGGGTGATGGTAAAAACTTGTCTATTTCTCATACTGGTTTTGCTAATATTTCTACACCATCCAAATCTTTACATCTCCCTCATGTGTTGTGTGTGCCTCATTTATGTAAGAATCTGATATCTATTGCAAAATTATGTCGAGCTAATAATGTTTCCGTGGAATTTTTCCCTTTTTATTTTGTTGTGAAGGATCTGCGCATGGGGGCGTTCCTACTACGAGGCAAGAACATTGATGATATTTATTATGCTCAATTTCCAAAGCCGTCTGTTTCTCCTTCCTCTTTGCTGTCCGTACCTCAGTTGAATGCTACAACATCTTTGTCGATGATTTCTGCTTGGCATCACAAGCTTGGTCATCCATCGAATAAAGTTTTGTCTTTAGCTCTTAAAAGTTATGGTTTTGAGTCATTGTTAAAGTTTGTTTCATCGCTTCAATGTAATGCTTGTTCTATAAGTAAAAGTCACAAATTGCCTTTTTATGAAAATTCATTTTGTAGTACTCAGCCGTTGCAACTTATCTATACTGATGTTTGGGGGCCAACAACTACATCTGTTGATGGTTTTTCTTATTATGTCACTTTCATAGATCACTTTACCAAATATATATGGATTTATCCCATGAAGAAAAAATCAGAAACACATGATTTGTTTATAGGATTCCAAAAGTTAGTTGAGAATTATTTTCGAACAAAAATAATTTCTGTGTTTTCGGATAATGGTGGTGAATATCAAAAGCTAAAATCTCATTTTCTTAATTCTGGAATTTCCCATTATACAACACCACCTCACACTCCCGAACATAATGGTACCGCTGAAAGACGTCATCGATATATTGTCGAAACTGCTTTATCTCTGTTAATTGCTTTATCTCTGTTAAATTATGCTTCTTTGCCTCTTACTTTTTGGTCTTATGCATTTCAGGTGGCTGTTTATCTTATCAATAGGCTTCCCTCATCAGTTCTCGCTTTTCAAACACCATATTCGAAACTTTTTGGCAAGTCTCATAATATTCAGCGACTTCAGCCTTTTGGATGTTTATGTTTCCCATGGCTCCGTCCCTACAATTCTTCAAAACTTCAGTCTCGATCTGTTCCATGTTTATTTTTAGGATATTCTCCTACCCAATCAGCTTATAAGTCTCTTAATTTAGTCTCTAATCGTCTATATATTTCCCGTCATGTTAAATTCGTATCTCATAGTTTTCCGGTCAAAGATTGTAATAACTATCATTAATATTCTTCTTTGTTTCGAAATCTCCCTTGTGCAGGTACGGTGCGCCAAGAAACATTATTACCTCCTGATTCGACAACCACTTATCCACAGACTGGTTCAATTTTACAAACGGGTTCGTCCTCTATGGTTCCAGCTCCGTCAACTGCTCTTTTGTCTCCTGATTTCATTCCGGCTGCTCCTATTTTTTCTCAATCTGAATCTGCTCACCAATCTATGCATGAGCAAGTTGGCACACCAACAGACACTATACCAGCAGAACGGGCTGTTGTATCTACTTCAGCTGATATTGTCCCAGATACTGCTCTAATTGTTTCTGATTCTTAACCAGCTGCTGCACAAAGAACACAACGGGTTCGCAAGCTGAATACCAGGTATTACAATGATGCTTTCGTTAATATTGTTACTAAATATCCACTGCAAGAAGCAATTGAACCACATACAGTTAAGCAAGCTTTGAAAGATCAGAAGTGGAGACAAGCAATGGACTTAGAATGCAGTGCTTTGCTTCGTAATGGTACTTGGGAACTGGTTCCTAAATCTACCCACATGCCCATTGCATGTAAATGGGTTTTTCGAGTCAAGAGAAAGCCAGATGGATCTATCGATAAGTATAAGGCCCGATTGGTTGCGAAGGGTTTTTTGCAGGAACCAGGAAGAGACTATTTTGAAACTTTCAGTCCAGTGACTAAACCTGTAACAATTCGGGTTGTTTTGAGCATTGCAATTACTCATGGTTGGTCTCTAAGGCAGTTGGATGTCAACAATGCCTTTTTACATGGCACACTTTATGAAGATGTCTATATGGTTCAATCACCAGGATATGTTCATAAAGAATTTCCAGATTATGTTTGCAAGTTGAAGAAGTCACTCTATGGACTCAAACAAGCGCCACGGGCATGGTATAATGAGCTCTCCTCCTTTTTACTTTCTCTTGGTTTTCGAAAATCAATGGCAGATGCATCCTTATTTGTTTACAATTCCAAGGGAATTATTGCTTACTTTCTTATTTATGTTGATGACATTGTCTTGACGGGCAACCATACAGAATTTTTGAATCATTGTGTGCAGCGGTTGTCCATTCGGTTTTCAATCACAGACTTGGGGCAGCTTCATCATTTTTTGGGTGTTGAAGTTATTTCCACACCACATGGTCTCTTTTTATCTCAGCATCGTCATATCTCTTATTTATTAGTCAAATTTAATATGACAGGAGCTAAAGAAGTTCATACACCTATGTCTACTAGTGAGAAATTAATTTTAGATGATGGGTCTTCTTCTGTTGATGCTACTTCCTACCGTCAACTTGTAGGTTCTCTACAATACTTGGCCATTACTAGACCAGATGTTTCTTTTGTAGTAAACCGATTATCTCAATTCATGCATGCTCCAACTCAGCTGCATCTTCAAGCATTGAAGCGAGTATTGCGATATCTAAAAGGTACCATTCATTATGGTCTTTATCTTAATCGGCAATCCAAGCATGTTTTGTCTGCTTTCTCTGATTCTGATTGGGGAGGAGTTTTGGATAAGGGATGATCCACAACAGCTTATGTATTGTATCTTGGTTCGAACATTATTTCTTGGAAGTCTGCTCGACAGAAAACAGTGTCACGATCGTCGACAGAAGTAGAATATAAAGCTTTAGCAAATGCAGCAGCTGAAGTAATTTGGGTGCAAAATTTGTTATCTGATCTTGGTATGCCTATTTCTTCTGTGCCAACACTATATTGTGATAATATAGGTGCTACATATTTCTGCTCGAATCCACTCTATCATACAAAAATAAAGCACTTGGCTTTAGATTACCATTTTGTACGAGAGCGACAAGCCGCTGGTCAGCTACGTGTGTTACACATCAGTAACAAAGATCAGATTGCCAGACATGTTGACTAAACCTCTTGGCAGACCTGCATTTGTTAAGTTTCGATCCAAGATTGGAGTCTCAAATGGATCCTCCATCTTGCGGGGGCATATTGGAGCTTTTTTTCAATTCATGTATAATAAAAAAATATTTATTAAATCATGCAGAATCCGAAAATATTTTCAGATTCTGTGTGTCAAAGAAGCATGTTCGGCAGTCATAGTGCCGAACACACTTGTTCGACACTATGGGTGCGAAGAACCAAAAAAATCATATTGTTCGACACTAATAGTGTCGAACAACATGCACAAGCCATGCAAAATTATAAAGTGCCGTCCACCGCTCCAGCTGCAAGCCGTGGACAAGCCGTCCAGCACTCACAATACTGGACAAAGGGCATGTTCGGCACTGTCAGTGCCGAACATGACCTTTACTGCTCAACATTTTCATATAAAAATAATATTTTATTAATTTTTTAATTTTTCTTAAATTTAAAAATTAATTAATAATTTTTTTAAAATTATAAAAATTAAATTAAAGAAATTAAAAATATTTTTTAATCTGAAATGTTTTTCATTTTTATTTATTAAAATTTAGTCTTTAAACAATTAAGTTTTTTAAAATTATAAAAATTAAATAAAACATATTTTAAAAATATTTTTAATTTGAAATGCCTTTCATTTTTATTTATTAAAATTTAGTTTTTAAACAATTAAATTTTAGAATAAAAAGTATTATACTTAAATTTTCAATATATATAATAATAAAAATTATAAATACATGCAAAATTATAATTTATAATTTTATTTTTATATATCAATTTAAAAATATATAATATATAATTTATAATTTTATTTTTATATGGCAATTTATAATTTTTATTATTATGTGTATTGAAAATTTAAGCAGATTAAAAAATATATTTAAAATTTTTTTAATTTAATTTTTATAATTTTAAAAAATTTATTAATTAATTTTTAAATTTAAAAAAAATTAAAAAATTAATAAAATATTATTTTTATATAAAAATATTGAGCAGTAAAGGTCATGTTCGGCACTGACAGTGCCGAACATGCCCTTTGTCCAGTATTGTGAGTGCTGGACGGCTTGTCCACGGCTTGCAGCTGGAGTGGTGGACGGCACTTTATAATTTTGCATGGCTTGTGCATGTTGTTCGACACTATTAATGTCGAACAACATGATTTTTTTTATTGTTCGGCACCCATAGTGTCGAACAAGTGTGTTCGGCACTATGACTGCCGAACATGCTCCTTTGACACACAGAATCCGAAAATATTTTCGGATTCTGCATGATTTAATAAATATTTTTTTTATTATACATGAATTGAAAAAAAGCTTGTCATATTGAGGATCCAAGATTGGAGTCTCAAATGGATTCTCCATCTTGCGGGGGCATATTGAGGATAAGACTAAACTGTAACTGTATTAGCTGTCTTATCTATATTTTACCATTTGTATAATACCTATTTTTAGTCATTCTATTGTAGGACTCTTAGTTATATAACTCTTATAAACTATCGTTCATGAATCAACAAATCTATTCTTCATAGAAATCATTTTACATGTTAAAGATGATTCTGGAAATGTCTGGTCATTCCGTTGCAGGATTCCGGCCATCGGCTTTTCGAAACCAGTTGTTTTTGGGAACTGGTTTAAGTTTGTTCGCAGTAAAGATTTGAAGCCCCGCGATACTATTGTGTTTTATAAAGAGATGGATGAGTGTAGTGGAGCTCAATACAAGATTGAAGTGAAGAAAAGAGACCAAGTTATTAGGAAAGATACAGTAACTTGTAAAAATACCCTTGTTATAAATCACCATTACCATTATCTTTCAGCCTTAATTGCAGAATTAGCTAACCAAAACATGCTGGGAACCAGATTAATTGACTGCTAAGAGAAAATCTAATGATAATTCAAATGCTCTGTTTCTTGCTATCTAATTGTTAGAAGTTGCAATCGGTGAGTTGGTTACACAAGTAGCTGGCTGAGCCATTCTCGAAACTAAGCAGACTCATTACCGAGAGAAAAGCTAGTGATTATCGAAATGTTCCAAGTACTCTGCTCGACTCTGTTTCTCTTGCAACCTACTCTGTTCCCTGTCTTGCTATTAATAAAAAAGAGAAATTTATTATTTAGTTCAGTTAAAATTTATTTGGTGATATCAGGTTCTCACGTCGATAGTAAAGTCGACAACAGACCAAAACAGAACTTCCGAATAAATGTATAGCAAAAATTAATGTGAATAACTTTTAAATATACCTTTCAAATTATTTAGTAAATTTTAACAAAATGTTATATAAAGTCAATTTTAATTTTTATTTTATTTAGATTTAATTAACTCAACTTTTACATTTTCATATAATTTTAATTAATTTATAAATTATTAAATTTAATAATTTATATGCCAATCCATAATATAGCTTGCATTTTACATATATTATTATTATTATTTTATATAAATTAATGATAAAATCATTGAAAAAACCCTAATATTTATATTATTTTATATTTTAATTCAACGTTTAAATTTTAATTTAATTGACTCAATATTTATTTTTAGATATAATTTTAATCAATTTTTAAAAATCAAACTATAAAATTTAGATAGAATGTGAAAGTAATATTTTATTTTTTTAAATATAAATTAATTTTATATATGAAAATAATATAAATTATATTTAACTATAATTAAATAATATATTTAATTCTAAAAATAATAATAATTTAATTATTAAATATGCAGTGTAAATAGATTTTGGATTATATTAATAATTATTAAAATTTTATAATAAATATATTATTTTTAATTATTTTATATATAATTTTATTTTAAATTAAATAATATGTTTGCTATAAAATATTTATAATTATTACCGTAAAATAAAATTTATTACGATTGAAAATTCAACTATATATTTAATAATTAGATTATTTATTTTTAATTTTAATTTTAAAAATTAATTAAAATTATATCTAAATATAAATTATTCAATTAAAATATTTTTGTATTTTATAAAATAAATTTTTAGATTTTTATAAATTCATTAATATATTTTGAAAATTTATATTATTTAGTTTATGTAATTTTAATTATATCATATAGTACCTATATATTTAAATATTTATACTATTTATTCTTTTTAATTTTAATTTTTATATTTAAATTTTAATTTATATTTTTTAATTTAAATATTTAAATATTTATATTTATATTTTAATTTAAATTTTAATTTAAAAACTTTATACATTAAATAAATATTTTTTATAAATTTAGTGAAACTGAAATTATCACTAAAAAAATAAAATTAAGTCTCTAACTTAAATTTCTATATTCGTCACAGGAACGAGACATATATATAATTGAAATTAATTTTCATTTAATTAAAAATAATATTAAAATCATTGAATTAAACATAATAAATTAATAACGAAAATTTATTACCAACACTAAACAAGATGATATTATTTAATTTTAACAACTAACATTTATAGAACGAAATAATATAATCATATTAGTTATTTTATTTTATTATTTTTTTTTTTTGAAATGGGGGATGGGGGATTCGAACCTGAAATCTATCAGGTTTAACCGGATGCACTTACCATCAGGCTAAGTCTGGGAGTGCATTAGTTATTTTATTATAACCCCAAGATTAATGTATATAATATAAAAAAATAATTCTTTTTTCAAATTATTGATAATTTCAATAAACTAATATTGAATAAGACTGAAATTTATAAAAATAATATTTTTAAAATTTAGACTATTAAATTGTTTTTATTAACTTAATATCATCTTTGCTTAATTGAATTTTAATACTGCAAATATACTTTTTATCACTTTTATAGCAGCAATTAATTTTTTCTGTCACATTTTGTTTTTCCAATTTAATTAAAAATAAATATTTTCTTCATTTAATAAAATTAGGTTATCGGACTTTAAACTATCCATGACACTAATTAACAACTAATTATAAATCACTATAAATAATAGACTTTTGTGTATATATTTTTACAATAATTTTCAGTGTTATAATTATGACTTCTTACTTAGTCACATTATTGATAGCACTGAAGGCGAGTTTTGCTGAGTAGCGGAGTCTTATTCCCGTCTAATACTCTAAGAGGATTTCAATTCCAGACCCCTGACTCTACAAAGTACCATTCGTCAAAACTTTCCATTTTTTAATGGGCGATTATAAGATTTTCAAAGATAGAATCATCTCTACAATGAAATCAGTTATTGCCTAAACTTTCATAGTATTTCTCAGGACATACCTAATAACGTATGCTAACAGCATTACTGTCCTGGTGGACAACCGCCCTGACAATTCTAGCATGTGGAGTACCTTCCGCATGGTATAATTTATTCTTACCTCGATGGTATGCGATTCGGAATAGGAATGCAGCTTTACCTACCGCATGGGATAATTTGTTCTTACCTTTATGGTATGCGATTCGGAATAGGGACGTAACTTCATGGTAGACATCAGAACTGCAAACGTCAATTTCTTGAAGGGGATAATTCAACTATGCCCCTTTCAAAATTTGACTGGCATAGTAAACTAGATTTTATTCTCCTTTGTCCTCTTCAACGAGTACAGAGCTTATTATTTTTTACATCACGTATATATATAAAAATAATATTTCGCTTTCCATAGGTGAGTTTAGCAAAAGAAAAAATGATAAAAAAATAAAATGAAAATCATGACGTCCCAAAAAATATTTCCAGATTTTTGGGAGCATAGTTCTGAACAAGTTTGTTCGACACTTTGCCAAACGCTTTGCGCATGCAAACGCCAGCTGGGCGCCTACATGCAAAGGTGCATGCGGAGCTCTCTACATATACCTACTCTAACTAGGCTAGAGTTAGAACTTTTGGCTTTAAAATGCCAAATTTTTTTCTTTCCACAGGTTGAATTTGTTCAATTTTACTCTTTCCCCCTTCCTTTTCTTCTTCAGTGCAGTTGTACTCTTCACCATTTGTGCTGTTTAACATTTCTCTTTTTCTTTTTTCTCTAATATACTCCTATAAATTTTTAGACATCTTCCATCTTATTATCAGATATATCCTAAAATTTCTTTTTTTTTTTAAATATATAATTTAAAAAAAAATGTGTATGCTTATTTTTTTTAGATATATAAAAATATAATTTTTAGTGTAGTAAAAAATTTATAATTAATGATTTAATATAATGATAAAATATTTTATGTGATTTTGGATTGAAAAATTTTAGTTTATTGTGATTTTTTTGTGATTTAATAGAAAAAAAATATTATTGATGATTGTGATTTAATAGAAAAAAATTATTATTGATGATTTAATTTAGTGTTAAAATTCATATGTTTATAAATTTAGTTATAAAATTTTAGCTTATAATAAATAATTTCTTTAATTATAATTAATCTGTATTTTTATAAATTGATTTCTAAACATTATAATTATTTATACTTTTTACAATTAAATTTCATATTTTATATTTAAAAATAAATTAATAAAATTAAACTAAATTCAAGTTCAAATTTTTTCTCACCTATATTTTCCTTTTTCAATGATGTTTCTATTTAATTAAGACAAAAAAAATATCAAATCTTTTATTTAATTATTTTTACATATAAAATATTAAAATTTAATAAATAGAAAAACTAATTTATAATTATAACGAATTATTAATAATTATAATATTTAAAAATTAATCTATAAAAATATAAAAATTAATTTTAATTAAAAATATAAAATTAAAATCAAAAAATTATTTTATTAATCAAATAAAATTTAATGGACTAAATTTAAAAATACAGATATTAAAATATAGATTTAATTAAATATTAAAAAGTAAATTGTAATTTATTTAATTAGGTATTAAATGAAAAAAGTCTCACTTATTTTTAAATTTATATAATTTATGGAAAAATTTTTTTAAAAAATGTTATGATATTTATTAATAATTTTATATTAATTAGTCTTAACCAACGTGCATTGCATTTTTAATATTCGTTAGATATATATTAATTATATATATTTAAGCATTTTTAAATTTTAGTATTTATATATAACTCAAAATTTAAATTTTTATTAATTTTAAATTAATTTAAATAATGAAATAATTATTTACTTAATTTATCATCCACTATAAATTTAAATTCAATTACAAAATGGTCATCTCTTATAAATTTAAATATATACAAATTTCAAATTTTTTTAAATTTAAATTAATTTAAATAATAAAATTATTATCTACTAAAATTTTAATTATATGCTTAAATAAATGTAGATTTTACATAATTTATAATTAAAATTTTTAAATGTTAAAATTTATATTAAATTCAATAAATTATTTTTATTATAATAAAAAAATTACTTTTCTTAAATTTAAAACTAATAATATTTGAAATTAATTTCACTTATTATAATAAGTTTTCAATAATTATTAGTAATAGCAATATTAATATTTATATTATTTTAATTTATTTATAAAAAATATTTATTAATTTTTATTATAAATATAATTGATCAGTTATTATAATATATATAAAAATAATTACAGAATGATTTTTTATAGGCTGAAAGGTGAGTTATATTGCATTTAAATTATAATTTAATTAGACACTAATTATTTATTTTATTATTATTTTTTAAAATTACTATTATCCTAATAAATTTCAATATTTTTAAATTTAAACTATTAAATTTCTTTTATCAAATTTTTTTAAGAAAAATATTTATTTGAAAAATTTTAATATATTTATTAAAATTTTGTAAATATATAAGTTAATGTCTTATTAAGATTTTGTTGCTTCAATATACTATAGTGGAAAAAAAAATTAAATAATATGATAATTTTTTTAGAGTATTTTTAAAATTTTTTAAATATATAGATAATATTAAAATAATTCATATTTAAAGTTAATTATATATCTTATAATTTTTATATTTTAAATTTGAACTTATTATCTAATATTTTAATATTTTGATAATTATTTAATATTTTTAAATAATATTTAAGTTTGTTAATTAATAATCTTATCTCAAAAATTTCAATTATTTAATTATTGAATGTATATATATATATATATATATAAATGAAAATCTATACAATTATGGATAATGGTTTTATTATTTAATTTAATATAAATTTATTTAAAAACATTAAAGTTTTAAATGTGCAAAATTGTTAAAATTTTAAGATAATAAGTATTAAAATATATTTGAATATTAATTAATTATATTATAATTTTTATCTTTTAAATTTGAACTTATTATCAAATATTTTTATATTGTGATAATTATTTTAATATTTTTAAATAATATTTAAATTTATTATTATTATTATTATTATATATATATATATGAATGAAAATTTATGCAATTATGGATAATGATTTTATTATTTAATTTAATATAAATTTGTTAGAAAATATCAGAGTTTTAAATGTAAAAACATAGTTAAAATTTTAAGATTATAATTATTAAATATATTTAAATATTAATTAATTACCAAATAAAATTAATTAAACTCAAAAAATTAACAAATTAAATCTAATAGTTTAATATTGTGATAATTATTTTAAAATTTTAATAGTTTTATTAATATTTAATTTATTATTTTAATAACTTTATTAATATTTAAATTTATTATTTTAATAATTTTATCTCAAAAATTTTTATTTTTTATTAAAATTTGAATATTAAAATAATTAATTTTTAATAATTATCCTATCTAATTACCAAATAAAATTAATTAAACTAAGAAATAAATTATAAAAAATGGAAAAAATAAAAAATAAATGAATTCATTAATAATAATAATTCAATTCAATTAATATTAAAATTATTATTTTATTTATTAATATAATGTATCATAAAAAATTTTGAATCTTAATATAAACTACTTATTTTTATATACAAAATTATTTTATTTAATTCATTACTTTTTAAAAAATATATTTTAACTTACAATAAAATTTGAATAAATAGAATTTAGATGTTAACAAACATATTCTATAAATAAAATTTAGTCAAGAATTTTTTCAATTAATTTAAATTTAAATAGATTAATAATATAATTAAATAATTAAAATAAAATATTTTAAATAATAACAAATTATAATTATTTTTTTTAATAATTAGTTTAACTTATAATAAAATTTAAATATTAAGAGAATTTTTTATGATGAAATTTAATTTACTTATAATTTAAATATTAAAAAATTTCTTTGATCAATTTAAATTTAAATAAAATATTAATATAATTAAATAATTAAATTAAAAAATTTTAAAAGTAATAAAATTGTAATTAATAAATTTATATATATATATATAAATTTCTTTTTATATATAATTTATGGTTTTATGTAATTTTGTTTTTAAAAATTTTTATTTTGTAAATGCTCGCATAACGTATGAATTTCTTTTGCATATTTCATTCTTTAACAAATTTATGAATTAAAATATAAAATACTAAAATATATAAAATTAAAAAAAAAAGTCGAGATTTGTAATTCTTGAGTGTGAATATGGTATTTACCTTGTTCTGCATTAGGATAACTCTATTCCTTTTCGGCTAAACAATTACCCATATAAGGTCCCAAAACGACCCCACAACAAACACTCTCTTCGTCATCTTCACCAGCTATGGCTTCCATAGAGAAATTGAGAAAACAATGAAACATAGCCGCAGATCACCACCGATCAGACCCATCATCGGAAGAAGATCAATGATCCAATTTCAAACCCTTCTTTTAATTCCTACAGCTTCTCTTCTGAATTTTCCAACTTCAAATACGTAATACTCGCTCACTTTCTGATATATAGAAGGAAAATTTTGATATTCTTTGAGGTAGATATAGAGATATAGACACATATAGAAAGGAAGGGATTGGGAGATTTGGAGAGAGGGAGAAATGGATTCAGAGCAAACTTTTATAAGGGTACACGAAAGATTCTCGCAGATGCTAACGCCTAAAGTTAGGGTTGCTTTGGAATATATCTATTTGTTCATAGCCGTCACTCTCTTTTGTATTCTCGTTGTCATGCACGCCAATTATGTTCAACAGGTGATTTTAATGCCTTCTCCTCTCCCCACCACCATTTTCAACGGTCTTTGATGCTTTTAATTTTGTTTGGGGCACTGTTTGTAGCTATTTGTTGTTTTATTTAAAATTGAATGATTTCAAATGGTGGGATTCTAAGCTTGGTGCTTTGTTCTGTTTGTGGAAATCAAATTCAGGTTAGTTTTTCCATTTCCAATTGAAATTACTGTTCTTTAGTGGTAGAAGTGAAATGGGAGGAAGTTATCAGATTGATAAAGGTGTAACATAGGCAAAATTTATAGGATACCCACAGAAAAGTTTTATCTAGTTAATTGAGCCAGAAAGGAGCGCAACGAAAAAGTTTCTCACCAATGCGTCTTCTTGTTTTGCGAGCAGGTTGGTTAAACCATGTCTTCACATAGTTTTGCCAGTGCTTTTTAAAGTGCCCATTAGGCACAACATTGTTATGTTTCACCATGTCTTACCTAAAAAATCAGGAAGAGAGTAAATGCAAAAATCTTGTCTCCAGAAATGCCAGGCATGGCATGTAACAGAACAGGTCATAGATTTAACAGCAAAATATTAAAGTGGAAAAAAGTGTAGGACATTAAAGGAATGCCCTACACATTAAAAGTGCATCACAAGCTCATTTTGATCCTCAGGAACATTCTCATTTAACCATCTTCTTCTCGGTTGTAACCAGCAAGCTACCAAACAACCATTTTTATAGGAAAGATGAAAATTGAAAGTTTTTTTTTTTTTTTGAATTTACAGTAATGCAACAAGCAGTGCATTAGGATCATCGACCATCATCTGAAATGCAATTAAGAGAAGAAGTACAAACCCATGAATAATGAACGCATCAAATGTTATGCAATTTCAGCTAATTAACTAATATAATTTAAATTTCTCACTTCAGAAAAAAAAAATGCAATTGATATACTTTTAAACGAGAAAATCCAAACAATAGATTGTAGTTGCTGATTCGCTAAATAAAACATACCACAAATCCCTGTTAAACTCCTAGTATGGGAAAGTGATTACCCAACAAATAGAGCTAAAATTAGCAAGATTAAAACCTAGATATCTAAAAAAAGTCAAATTTAAATTCAGTGGCTTCATACCAGCTAATACTAGATCCTAAGCAAATCTTCCATTTTCTTCCCTTACATAATACCAATTTCTAGGTAAACAAACAACGGAATGCTAAAGAAACTGAGTGAAGCAAAGAGGAGGAAAAGAAAAAGATGGAAACCTTGCAGAGCCGTGGAAATGCAGCACCTGGCAGGAAGAACCCTTCTCGCTGCAAAAGCCTAGATAGGGTTTCTATTATCAGAGACTATAAAGCAACGAGGCAACAAACAAAACCCTAGCTGTCCCTCAGGAGTTGGGCCGGTCCTGGATTTTTTTTTTCTCTTAAGACAGGCCCAAATAATTAAGAATTAAATAATCATTTATTTAAAACTTGACCAACACAATATATTGAAATATAGTTAAAATATTTAAAAAAATAGTCTAATAAAATTAAATTTTAAAAATATTTTAATTATTTTTTAAAATATATGAATTTACTTATTTATTATAATACTTAGAGGATTTAACATTTTATTAATGGCATTTGGATGCTATTAACATAAATAATTTACTTTTAACCATTTTTTATTGATATTGTTTATTAATATCTTTAAATTTTTAAATAATATCTCTTGCATATTTATCAATATTATTTTTTAAATTAATCATATTATAAATATAAATAAAATTTTTGTGTTGATTATATATTATGTAATTAATAAGTGATTGAATTATAAAATTAAAGATTATAAGTTAATGCAATTTATTTATTATTAAAATTATTTAAGAGTTACAATAAAATTAATATTAAGTGAAATATACATACTCTTATAATTAAAGATAAAAGAAGCTATACATCCATATACAATTTTAGTTACAAACAAACATAGATATAATTTTATTAAAATTATAAAATATATCTAAAAAGATATATAAAATCATCTCTTTAATTCAATTTTGCATAATTCTAGTTAAATTATTGATAAAAAATTAGAATCAAATCAAAGTAATAAATATAAATTTATTTAAATTAAATATTTATAATAACAATGATTCAATTTCGATTCTAGTATATATATGCTAAATATGGTCTACAACGAGTAAAGGTAGGTTTACGTTAAGTAATTGGACTCCATTTTTGTTAGTGATCGACTAGTCACTCTTATAAATATGCCTTAAGAACAACTTGACTTGTGGTATGAGAAGATAATAGTATGTCTCATATAACACACCTTTTAAATAAATAATTTAAAAAGAAATTATAATTATCATATCTGACTTGATCTTTACTGTTAGAAAATTATGATTTTAGTTTTTGAGATTGGACCCAATCTTATAAAAAAAAATCTATTAGTATTTTAATATTTTAAAACATCTTATGCTGATAGTTTAAATGAATTTTAGGATTGATTAATATAATTAAAGAGAGTGTTATAGCATTTGTGAATTTAGTTTATTGATAATTGCATCAAAATTGAGTTAAACTCTCTCGATTCTCAGCTCTAACTTAAGAAAAAAAAAACAAGAGTGATTTAAATTTAAATTTATTATAAATGATATGCATTTATTGTGCAATCGGTCGGTTCGGTTTCAAATCGAACCAAACCGAAAAAACCGAAAATCGAATTGTAAAAATATTAAAAACTAAAAAAATCGATTATAAAAATAGAACCAAACCGAACCGAACCGATAAAAATCGGTTCGGTTCGGTTCGATTCAAACTGAAATCTATATTTTTTAAAATTTTTTTCTTCTAATTTTAGTAAAATAATTCAATAAATGTTTCACATAAATTTATCAATAAAAATTATCTGAATATATCTATGGATAATATTTAAAAAATTCATATAAATCCATATAAAATTTAAAAATATAAATCAAACCAATGTTTTAAATAATAAAAATATATTAAAAATCGGTTTTTCGGTTTTTCGATTATTTAACACGTTTAAACCGAACCGAACCGAAAATCGAATGAGTTGAAAAATATTAACCGAATCAAACTGAACTTTTTGATTAACCGAACCATTAAACCGAAATCGATCGGTTCGGTTCGGTTTTTCGGTTTAAACCGATTTACGCTCAGCCCTACATTTATCAAGTTGACAAAACCGCACTAGCTTATGCTTTGGAATATTCTGCCCTAATTTTTCCAATCTTTTTGGGCAAATGTTACACATAGTGTAGCAAGAACGAAATTGGTCAAATTTGCTCTTTAATTATGAGAAAAAAAAAGTATAAAAAAATATTTTATGATTATGCATATTATTAAATTAAAATTTGAGATTTGGTTTGCGATAAAATAGTACCTTTTAGTAAAATTATAATTTTGAATAAATAGTGTTAGTGAATGCTGTCATGAAAAATAAATTTTATTTAAAATATTTATTTTAATGATAAAATGAACTCACTTAAAATAAAAAATTAATTATTATTTATTGTTTTCTCATTTAGGTGTAATACTGAAATGAATTAATTTTAATTTTAATTTAATTTTTTATTCATATTCGTTCGATTCAATTCGATTTAGTTTTTAATATTAAAAATTTTAATTATTTCGAGTTAATTTGATTTTAATCAGAAAAAATTATTAAAATTAAATCAAATTTATTAATGATAATAATATATTATTTTCAATAATATAGAAATTAGATCATATCAGAATTAAAATATTTTAATTAAATTTTAAATTATTAAAAATAAAATGTAAAAAATAAAAAAAATTATTAAAAATTTAAACCGATGAAATTAAATCGAATGAAACCGGTTTGATTCAATTTAGTTTTTTATTAGAATTAATTAAGTTTGATTTTTATAAATACTAAAATTTTAATTTTCGATTTATTCAGTTCAGTTCGATTTGAACCGAGTTACGAATGCTCACACCTCCCCTAACCATTTCAATCGCTATTGAAGCACCTGAAATATAAATACTTCCAAAGAAAATGAAAGTTTTTTTTATTCTCTACGTATCACAATGCATAATGCGAAAAATAATTAACTTATTCACTTATGCAATAAAGAAATTAGCAAATAAATGTGTTAAGTTTTGTATAAAAACTATTTAACAATGTGCTCTCCAGTATAATAGTAATCATATGACATAAGCATGAAAAAAAAACATATTATTACTTATAAATAAAGATTTATAATTCTTAAGATAATATAAAAATCTACTTATCAAGAGAAGAGTTGATTTTTATTAAATTTAGATTAATTATATAAACTCAACAGACTCTTGTTTTTCTTTTTAATTTTTCTAATCATCAAAGTTTTTGATATTTTAGATTTGTGATTAAATTATTTAGACGAAATTCTCAAATTAAAGGGTATGTCGGAATATTTGAGACAAGCACTTTCAGATGATACAAAGGCAATTGATCTTCTCTTTCTTTGTGGCAAATTTTTCATTTGGCAATTGAACATTAAAAAAGCACAATTGCAGCCAAGTTGGACTTTTTATTTTCCAAGTATAAAATGTCACACTAAAAAAAGGTGGCTAGTTTTTTTTATCAGGCTTTATATTATTTAAAATTTGTATGATACAGATTACATTTTATTAAATAAGTAAAGATTTAAATTTATAAATATGATTTAAATAAAGATTTAAGTTCAACTCCTCCTTCTCTATAATAATAATAATAATAAAAAAAACTCAAAGGGGAATAGTTAACTGGTAACAATCACAATTAATGTTTGAAAAAGACAAACATAAACATTTCTTACGGATATATGCACAATTTAAAGACGGAACGCTAGTCAGCAATTACAGTGTAAATTTAGTCAATATATAATTGTCATAATAAATAATAATTTTTTAATTAAATATTAAATAATTGATTTGTCACTTTTCTTTTCATTTTAGGTGGAGAATTTTATTTTCATCTTTTATGAGTTAATTTGATTTTGAGGATATAAAATAATAATAATAATAATAATAAAAAATTTTTATACTAAATCAGCAAACACATGGTTTATTACAAATGTGAAATTTCTCAATAATATACATATAAATCTCACCAAGGGGATATAATTAACGTAAAGCATAACTTAGTTAAAGACATCTTAAGCTAATTAAAATGACACTAAGCAAGGAAGGTGATGATCAAACATGTCATTTCCAAGGTGAAACTTCTTACACTTGTTCCCAAACTGCCTGACCAAATAAGGAGTTCTGATTCTTTCTCAGGCCTCTAACTTGCAGTCGACCATTGTTATCACTATAAAAGACAACTCCATAATCTGCATCATCCTTTGAGAGACGGTGAGCCATCACAAATTCGTGCCATTTTGGTGGCCGAAGAAATGGTTTCTCATGCTCACCAGTTTGACGAATGGCCAGTATGAATTCCCATTGACGATCTTGTGCATCGCATGCAGTAAAGTCCCTCTCGTAATATCCATTCTGAATCGGAAATTGCTTCAAGACTTTGGTTGGAATGATTAGCTGAGCTTCTCTATCAGTTTTTCCAAGTTTCTTGCTGAAGACTTTTGTTCCGTTTGGAATATCTCCCATTATCTCCTTCTTGTGAGCCATAGCTCTCTGACTATTCTGAGCTCAACTAGCAGAAAGTGTGGTAGACGAAGAAAACGGGATATGGGTATTTATAGAATTTCTATAGTTGAAGATGCATAATGATAACCTTTCACAATCAGAAAATTTATAATGTTCAAATATGGGTCGGGTCATGATTGTGATTGAATCTATGTCGTATCAGAAAAAAAGTTGTTGAAAGAAACGCAACGTACTAGAAAGATAGAATTTTTCTTGATCTCAGCGGGCCCATGAGCCACTCGCTACTAAGCTTCAGCAGTTCAGCTAAGATATGTATCGGATAGCTTTAGAAATTATTGATCTCAGAAGAAAATTCCAAACCAATAGATCAATGCATGGCTGTTAAACCCACTAATTTTATTGAAGAGCATTTGGGTGGTGACTGGAAAATTAATTACGACCTCAACTCGTGGATAATTATACATCTTCTTAATTTGTCTGAATTTGATAATGATCATTAGATTCTGTTCTGTGTTCATACTATGACAGCACGTGCATTTTGTAAGACTTAGACTCACCTATGACCTAGATTAATATAAACAATAGCATACATTTTAAAACTATGGCATTTCATTGGACACATATCTGAAACACATGATTTTCTTATCTTCACAAGAGAAAACACCAAGTTGTCAGTCGGATGTGTAATATTTTCAACACTCTAGAACTTTTCTGTTCGCTTTAGTAGTTTTGAGTTGGTAAACCTTTTTAGATGACGTATATTGCTTATGTGAGTTGGGCAGACCAGGGTAATTGAATGCCAACATGTAGATGGCTCCTAAACGTCGGCAGTCCAGATGTACATGGCTCCTAAATCAATATTTCTTTGTTTTTCATTTTAATTAAAAGTTTCAACGCTGGATTGGAATAATGAATCTAAAATTTAAATATTTAGTTATGGTTGTTATCACCAGAGGACCCACCTGTCACTAATAACCACTTGCTCTTGCTTCTGCTTCTTGCAAGTCTTATAGATATATATATTAATTGACCACGTCTCTATTTATTCTTTAATGGATCTGCCGATCGCAAATTCAGATTAATTAAAACGGTGAAATTATTTGCTCTCTTAATAAATTTGGTTGGCAAAATAAATAATATTAAAATTATTTAAAATTATATTAAAATTTGATTTTAAGTATAATTTTTAAAAAGAGAAAAACTAAATATTTAATTTTAATCATGAGTATGATTCTTAATAAAAATCGTAATTGAAACCGAACAATTGTACGTGACTAGTGCCCAATAGAAACTCTGCACTTGTTAATTAGCAGCATATGTAAAAAGAAATGGAGTTCACAGGAAAATCATATTATTAATTAAGTCCTAAAAAATTAAATATTAAATGTTCATTTTTTTCCAAAGGTGATGCGATGCGATGCGTAACAGATTCCCAATGCAAGAATTTTCACGGTGTGGACAGTGAAAGGCAAGCGTTTTTCTTCACAGATGCCGGATTTTCTGGATTTTGACTAAATTAATTTTGTTTTTATATTATTAATTAAATTAAAAAAATTATTATCATAAATTATAATTACAATAAAAGCAGATGAGCCGTTGATTATTCTATCCCACGATGTTGGATGAAAAAAAAATCGACTCTTTTTAATTTGTATAAAATTTAAAATACTTAAATAAATTATAAATTAAATTTAATAATTCATATAATCTAAATTAAAATTAATTAATTTTATCAAATAAAAAATTAATTAATATTTTTTCTAACTACATGTATTATGATTTACACTAAATCTATGTATTAAAATAAGCTTGGGATTTAATTATTCTATATTTGAAAATAAACATTTTATCACCAATACGGGATAATCAACTGATGTTTTCTACCTCAACAACTACTTGCTTTTTGCCTCGAATAAGTTCAGAATTAAAATAAATAATTAATTTTATTACATATCTTTCCAAAATCTTAGACTAATAATCCAGAGGCTACTTGCAAATCGAATAAATGTTTAACGTACGACGACGGGCTATACGTACCTGCAACCTTATCTTCTTTGTAAGAAATATTAAGGTTTCAACTCGTCTTCTTGTTGGGAAAATAAAGCTTTCTTTTGATTGCTATACAGTGAATAGTCCATGTACTGGTATTAATAAATATTTCTCTTTTCCTTAATTATCAGAAATAATTATATTAATATTATTAAATTCTTTATGCATATTGTTAAGGTAGACATATAATCTCCAATTTCTAACCATAAATACAATCTATTATTACATTTTTTTTATTCAGACATAAAGAAATCAGTACATGTTAAAGAAAATAATACAGAGATAAAGAGAAAATTCAAAATAAGTAAAAAGAAAAAGAAATTGAAGAATAAAAATTAAATTAAATTAATATAATATTGTTTAATTTAAATATTTTAATTAAAATTATTTACTTTAATTAAATAATTAATTATATAATCGACCACTTAGCCAAACATATTTATGCATGTTAATTTAGCTTCAATATGAATACGTATTATTGAATTGTAATTGAATAATTAAATTAAATTAATGAAATTTGATTATTTTAACAGATATAAATTCGATTCAATTATCTGTTAATATTTTAAAAAATGATAAAATTTTCTGTTACTCGAAGGCTGACTCTTAATTTCATAAAATATTAGTAAATATTAAAAAATATTTCTTTAAATATATTAAATTAAATATATTACAATTAATTTTATTATATTTTAATAGAAAATTAAAATAATTTATTGCTTTAAATAATCTTTAAAGTAATAATTCTTTTATAAAAACATAATTTCAAACCAATTCTTTAATGGAATGTTAACGGCAACCAAACCCAACTTTTAGTTTGGAGTCCATTCCATTATAGGTGAGCATTCGGTCGGTTTGATTAAAAACAAAATTGAACTGAATAAATCGAAAACTGAAATTTTAGTATTTATAAAAATCGAATCAAACTGATTTTGGTTAAAAATCAAATCGAATTGAACCGGTCTGATTTAATTTGATTCGATTCGATTTGATCGGTTTTAATTTTTAATAATTTTTTTATTTTTTACTCTTTATTTATAATATTTTAAAATTTAATTAAAATATTTTAATTTTAATATAATTTAATTTTTCTATATTATTAAAAAAATATATTATTATCACTAATCGGTTCGGTTTAATTTTTTCGATTTTTTTTTTATTAAAATCAAATTGAACCAAAATAACTAAAATTTCTAAAATTAAAATTTAAATCAAACTAAAATATATAAAAAACCAAACTAAATTTTTAAATCAATTTTTTCAATTTGAACCGAATACTGCGAACCCTTACCTTACATAGCTTCACGCAAAACGAGCAGTCTCTTCCATTTACAATTTAAATTATTTTTTTAAATTAATTTTTTTTCCAAAAAATCAAAACCCATTAATTATTGCAATATACAATTGAATGGTGCATAATGGATTTTTTTTTATAATTTTAAAAAATTATCAAAAAAAGAATTACGATGATTTCAATCCATAATAAAGTGAGACTTTTATCTCGACACCATTAATTATTAATAAATAGTAATATTACATTTAAAATTTAATTAAAAATAATATTTAATTAAAACAAATTATATTTTAATCTTTTATAAAATATATAATTTAATTTATATATTTATAAATTTAGTTATAAAATTTTAGTTTATAATAAATAGTTTCTTTAGTTATAATTAATTCTGTATTTTTATAAATTAATTTCTAAATATTATAATTATTTACAAATTAATCTCATTTATTTATTAAATTTGATATCTTATATTTAAAAATAAATTAATAAAACTAAATTAAAAATTTTTGTACGATATATATATCTAAATTCAAGTTTAATGAGTTTTTCCTTATTTAATCTTTTCTTTCTCAATGATTTTTTATTTAATTAGAATAAAAAGAAAATATCAAATTTTTATTTAATTATTTTTACATATAAAATATTAAAATTTAATAAATAAAGAGACTAATTTAAAAATTAATCTATAAAAATATAAGAATTAATTTTAATTAAAAATATAAATCAAAATTAAGAGATTATTTTATTAATTAAATAAAATTTAATGCACTAAATTTAAAAACTAAAATATAAATTTAACTAAATATTAAATAGTAAATTATAATTTATCCATGGTAATTAAATATATTAAATGAAAAGTCTCAATATCTGAAAAATATAATTTATTTCTAAATTTATATAATTTATAGAATAAATATTTTAAAAAATATTATGATATTTATTAGTAATTTTATTTTAACTAGTTTTAATCAACGTGCATTGCACGTTTAATACTCGTTAGATATATTAATATTTTTTTAAAAATTTATAATATAAACAAATTATTATCTAAATATTTTATATATTACTTTTTATTTTTTTATTATTATTTAATATTTAAATGTGTTATTTTAATAATTTTATGTTATAAATTTGACTTTTTTTAAATAAATAAATTTAAATTTTTAGTATTTATATAGAACTCAAAATTTAATTTTTTTATTAATTTTTAAATTCAATAACAAAACGGTCATCTCCTATAAATTTAAATATATACAAATTTCAAAATTTATTAACTTTAAATTAATTTAAATAATAAAATTATTATCTACTAAAATTTTAATTATATACTTAAATAAATGTAAATTTTACATATTATATATTTATAATTAAAATTTTTAAATGTTAAAATTTATATTAAATCCAATAAATTATTTTTATTATAATAAAAAATTTAATTCTCCTAAATTTAAAACTAATAATATTAGAAATTAATTTCACTTATTATAATAAGCTTTTAATAATTATTAGTTATATCAATATTAATATTTATATTATTTTAATTTACTTATAAAAAATATTTATTAATTTTTATTATAAATATAATTGATCAGTTATTATAATATATATAAAAATAATTACAGAATGATTTTTTATAGGCTGTAAAGGTGAGTTATATTGCATTTAAATTTTAATTTAATTAGACAGTAATTATTTATTTTATTATTTTTTTAAAATTATTATTATCATAATAAAATTTAATATTTTTAAATTTAAACTATTAAATTTCTTTTATCAAATTCTTTTTAAGAAAAAATATTTATTTGAAAAATTTGTAATATATTTATTAAAAATTTCTAAATGTATAAGTTAGTGTCTTATTAAGATTTTGTTGCTTCAATATATATTATAGTTAAAAAAATTAGATAATATGATAATTTTTTTAAACTATTTTAAAAATTTTTTAAATATATAGATAATATTAAAATAATTCATATTTAAAGTTAATTATATATCTTATAATTTTTATTTTTTAAATTTGAACTTATTATCTAATATTTTAATATTTTCATAATTATTTAATATTTTTAAATAATATTTAAGTTTGTTAATTAATAATCTTATCTAAAACTTTTTAATTATTTTAATTATCGAATGTATATATATATATATATATATGAATGAAAATCTATACAATTATAGATAATGATTTTATTATTTAATTTAATATAAATTTATTTAAAAAATTAAAGTTTCAAATGTGCAAAATTGATAAAATTTTAAGATAATAAGTATTAAAATATATTTGAACATTAATTAATTATATTATAATTTTTATCTTTTAAATTGAACTTATTATCAAATATTTTTATATTATGATAATTATTTTAATATTTTTAAATAATATTTAAATTTATTATTATTATTATATATATATATATGAATGAAAATTTATGCAACTATGGATAATGATTTTATTATTTAATTTATATAAATTTGTTAAAAAATATCAGAGTTTTAAATGTAAAACATATTTAAGTATTAATTAATTACCAAATAAAATTAATTAAACTACGAAATAAATTATAAAAAATGAAAAAATAAAAAATAAATGAATTCATTAATAATAATAATTCAATTAAATTATTAAAATTATTAATTTATTTCTAAATATAATATATCATAAAAAATTTTTGAGTATGAATTAAATATAGAATATTAAAAATAAAAATAAAAATAAAAATCTATTCACTTTCAAATTAAATTGCATATTCATCAATTCATGTAGTATAAACACAACAGAGAATATTAAAAATACTAAAATATATAAAATTAAAAAAAAAAAAAAAGTCGAGATTGGTAATTCTTGAGTGTGAATATGGTATTTACCTTGTTCTGGATTAGGATAACTCTATTCCTATTCGGCTAAACAATTACCCATATAAGGTCCCAAAACGACCCCACAACAAACACTCTCTTCGTCATCTTCACCAGCTATGGCTTCCATAGAGAAATTGAGAAAACAATGAAAAATAGCAGCAGATCACCACCGATCAGACCCATCATCGGAAGAAGATCAATGATCCAATTTCAAACCCTTCTTTTAATTCCTACAGCTTCTCTTCTGAATTTTCCAACTTCAAATACGTAATACTCACTCACTTTCTGATATATAGAAGGAAAATTTTGATATTCTTTGAGGTAGATATAGAGATATAGACACATATAGAAAGGAAGGGATTGGGAGATTTGGAGAGAGGGAGAAATGGATCCAGAGCAGACTTTTATAAGGGTACAAGAAAGGTTCTCGCAGATGCTAACGCCTAAAGTCAGGGTTGCTTTGGAATATATCTATTTGTTCATAGCAGTCACTCTCTTTTGTATTCTCGTTGTCATGCACGCCAATTATGTTCAACAGGTGATTTTAATGCCTTCTCCTCTCCCCACCACCATTTTCAACGGTCTTTGATGCTTTTAATTTTGTTTGGGGCACTGTTTGTAGCTAGTTGTTGTTTTATTTTAAAATTGAATGATTTCAAATGGTGGGATTTTAAGCTTGGTGCTTTGTTCTGTTTGTGGAAATCAAATTCTGGTTAGTTTTTCCATTTCCAATTGAAATTACTGTTCTTTAGTGGTAGAAGTGAAATGGGAGGAAGTTATCAGATTGATAAAGGTGTAACATAGGCAAAATTTATAGGATACCCACAGAAAAGTTTTATCTAGTTAATTGAGCCAGAAAGGAAATAATTTTCTTTTTCTTATGTATTGTCATTATCACTATTATTTCTTGATCCTGGAATTATGACTTTTTAAATGGAACTGATTTTTTTGGCAAATGAAGCCTGGATGTTCCAGTGAGCTCTCTGGTGCTGAAACAATGGAAGCCCAGCTTATTCAAATCAAGGTACGCAATTGTTACAATATCTTCAAGCTGGAAAAGAAGAGAAAAACATAGTCAGCTAGAATGTCTTTGTGCTGAGAAAAATTTTTTTTTTAGCTTATTTTCTGATCCATCAATTTTAAACTCTATTTTTGCTCACATTATTATTATTTTTTTAAGGTTATAGTTATCTTAACCAGTAGTAGTCTTAATTTTTCACATTAACAGTTTGATTGTAATACATTTGTTTCCTTAATATTTCGTCTTTAGATTGGTTTTACTCTCATACATAGAATACTGGCATCTGTTTGTTTGTGTAGATAACCAGTGCAGGCTTGTGGTCACACAATGAGTCTGAATCCAGTATAGCAGACAGTCCCATAGAGGAGACTGTATCGGATAAACTAGTATTGCTAGATGTGGATGAAGATGGATTAACTTATCTGGCTCCGAAGTTATGGATGAATTGGATTGGTTCGAGTGCTAAGAAAGGGAAGCTAGCATTGAAATTCTGGAAGACTGACTCTGAACTTCTTGAACATCAGCCTGGAAGCTCTCCCAGCAGTGACAGCTCTGCGCCAGTTGATGATGTTGCAAGAATTGATAAAGTGGAGACACGCAGTAGTTTCCCTGTATCAGCCAAGGAAACTTTTAAAGCAGCAATTGTTCATTTTGGCAAAAAGTGGCACAGGCGATTATCGTTCATTTGGAGATATGCAGTGCAACTAATTCAAAGCTTCCAGAAGTTGTGGGTGAGTTGATGAAAGAAAACTCACGGCTGGTGCTGGATTTACATTTCCCTGGTCCCCTTTTTCCTGTCCTCTCATTAACTGAATCAGAAATGGATAAAGTCAATAGTACTTCATAACATATTGGTGCACTTATTTCTATTGTGTTCATTTCTAACGAGTCCTTTCACATGACATGACAGCTTATACATTTTGTATGCATGAACTACTTGTAACTATGATACATTGTGCCGACTGCTGAAATATAATTCAAGAGTGAGGACGCCCAGGTTTAGAACTCTACTATTTTAGGTCAAAGGGACTGTAATCTGAAAATTTAAACTGGTAGGTGAGAGACCAAGAACAAAGTTTTATTCTCCAATGGTGGCTGATAATTATATCTTTTGTGATATGCAGCTACTGTGCTAGATCAATAATTTAGTGTAGATGAGCGGTCATGTAACTTTTACCATTTTTCTTTTGAAAGTAACATTGCCGTGTAAAATTTTGACTGGCCTTTTACATTATAATTTTATGCCTATTGATTTCTCTGGTTCTTTTCTAAAGCATGGTGTATTTTGATTAGTTTCTGCTATTTAGTGTGCTTTTGAATCTCAAACTGAGTTTTTTAGCTATTTAGGCTCAATTAGGTTGGCTCAATCGGAAATATGAGGCTATATAGTCCTTCATTGTTTATGCTATGTCTGGAAAAGCTGTAAAATAGGAGTGAAGTAAATTAAGTGATGAAAAGTTTGTAAAAGATTCCATATTTCCTTTCTTTGAGAAAAGGGAGAAAGTGAAGGGGAGGAAAATGACAAAAAATTCTCCCCTTGGGCTCACACCTTCCTCCCAAATATGGAAGGAAAATGGGGTAAAAGGGGGGTAAAAAATTAATCTTTTGCCCATAATATATTGGGTGGAAATTGTGATGAAAATGAGTAAAATTAACCCTTTGTCCATAATACAATTTGAGAGAGAGAAAGAGGGAGACAGAGAGAGAGAATTTCAAGCTATTTGATTGATTATAAGAATATGCTAACTGCTTGACTTACTGATCCTTACTTGATTTTCATGAATTAATGGTTTCTTTGCTTAACTGTAATTTCAAGTGCAGAATATCACAGGCATCCATTTAAATCTTGATGTTCCCAAGTGGATGAGAATATTTTACTTGGACAGGCTTAACTTATATGCAGGTAAACTAGTCCCTTATTTAGTTGTTTATCGATAAAGATACTGCTGTATACACTAAATAATTTGATTTTACATGATGCATATACACTAAATAGTTTGAAGCTATCTTAATTCTGTCAAGGTAGAACATCTATGTTTTCTTTTGCTTGTTTTTAGATCCATATTTGGATAAAAGAGGATCTCAAATCATAGCTTGACTGCAGGACTATAAATGAATTATGTCTGTTTTTAGAGCTTTTGGGGAATAAACTAAAAGCTCTTCATTATTTATTTTTGTCCTTGATGAGGTTATGATTCAGTTATCTATGCTAACAGGTTTCTTGGTGTCATGTGTGGCAAAACTTACTTAGAGATTATCTTTTAAGTTCTTCAGGGATATTAATACTTTCCTGGGTTTGTGTTGATATTAGATTTACATTCATCTGTAAAATTTTTGGTGAAGTTTTTAACATACAATGTAGATGCAAGAAATTGGAAAGATGAATTTTGTATTCACATTATACTGTAAATGCACAGGCATTAGTATATATTATAGACTGTTTTATCCCATTCATGATTTTCTTATGTTGCAGCTGTTGTTTTCTTCAGGATTCATCTATTGTTCCAAACCTTTTTATTTGACATTTTTTTAGCTTGTCATAATGGCCTTTTCTGTACACCCGTGATATGTATTAATACAGTAAGGTGTTCTTCTATCTGTTTCAGTTCAATGGCTAGAGAAGAAGAGCAAGGCATTTGAACCAACTTATTTATACACCATGGAAAAGGTACATTTTCATCCTTTTCTTCTTTCTAAATCTTTGGTCTTCCAACTTCCATTGCATGAATTTTTGTTGCATTAGATGCTAGATATGATAAGAGTTTTTCACAGGTTTGGACAAAAAATTCTATCATATTTTTGAAGCCTATTTAGTCTCTGTATCTGACAATTTTTTTTGGCTCTCAGGGTTATTTCTTGCTTCCTGAGGATGCTAAATCCCGGCATAATATACGTACTGTTAACATTAGCATATCAGCTCGGCATCCTTGCTTTGGGAACAGGTCATATTTCTTAGCAATAAAATATGTGCTTGCAATTGACAAACTGTGCCTATTAGTTATATTTTCTATATTATAATATTTATATTATTGAACATCAAGTGGCAAGGATTTTGTAATCTGCGGCTATTGCAGGGCTTGAAAAATTATGGGTTTGGTGTTTGAAATCATAGAATGGATTGAGAAATTAAGAGTTTGAAAAAGTCATATGACTAAAAAATTTTCTGCAGTGGAAACGTGTTTGAAAGGATTGTTAGGTGAAGTTGTAAGTGATAATGAACCTGACCCTTTCAGCCCAATGCTTTTTGAGTAGCCAATCATATAGTAACCGTTTATCAAAAGCTTCATTTTTTTTCTTCTCTCTTTTGCTGTATTTAATATATGAAATAAAGCATATAGAACCTTGCAATGTTTATTGTTGGTTTTATGCATCCTCTTTCTCTACTTAGTGAATACTTCCTTATTTCTAGGTGGCAGCAGCTTCTCATTAACAGAATTGTTGGATATGATACCATACTGATGAATAGTTTATTGAGTTCTCCTGGACAAGGTATAAACTCTAGTCCTGACTCCTTGCACTTGTTTAAATAGGAATCTTCTTTTTTCAATACATCACTAGAAACTAAATATATAATTTAAATAATCAATGCATAAGCTCATCTTGGTTCCCATTGCATGAATACATTTTTCTCATTTTCTTAGTTTGAAGTCTCTTTTTTTAAGCTTCATACTTCTAGAAAGTATTTCAGTTGCTAATGCAATAATTGTTGTCAGTTTTTCATCACCTGGCAACAAATATTTGTCATGATTCTGTATTTTTTAGTCCTAAGATTTGTTTCTACTTGCTGCTACGATTTATCAAGGGTGGCATCTTTCAACAAGTGTTTACATGGATGCTGTTCTAATGCAATTTGCATAGGTTGCACAAGTAGCTTTCTCTTGGTTTCAATAATAGAACCCAAGGGACTCCGGTCATTTAGATGGTCTTCTGGGTTCTGACTCATTGTTGCTTTTGTTTTTCAGAGGTTTTAAACTGCCATTTTCTCTTGTCACTGATTTGTTGTGTGTTATGAATTCAGAAATTCATCTGCACTGAGATTGCAGGTTAGGAGCTTGTATGTCAACTCAAAAGGTCACAAAATAAAGCATGGAAGCGAGAGAGAGAATGCATATGGAAGCATTCATGCACACTCACAACATTATTACTTTGTTTCTCCTTTTATCTGATAAATGCTAACTATAAGAATGAGTAATTTGGTGTTTGAGATTTGATATGATATGTCTGGTCTAAGTATCAATATATGGAACTATCATCACTAAGCATGGATGGATATATGATGCATCTTTGGCTTGTTGAGTTTTAGTTATTTCATGTTTGACCTAAGCATGTTTTGAGTCTCTTTGCAGGCTATCTTTATAATTTTCAATCAAAGGAGTTCTACAATCTTAGTTATCCACAAGAACCAGCAGAAGGTCCTGCAAGATTTGGAGGTCTGATTTGGGTGGTTGCGACCTTTATTTATTTTTTAGTTATTTTTAACCACCAATATCCTTTTGGTGGTATTGGTTCTTGCTAAATTTAGCTGGAGTTCTGGACTATAGTTTTGAGTTGGTTTTTAATTGATGGATACTCTGATGAGCTATGTGTTCTGTTGGCTTCCTTGTAGACTATCTTGTAACCAAGTGTGGCGTGCTAATGATGTCACTATTTGTTTTCTTCACCACCACAATGTCAGTATCCTTTACATTGCGAGAGACACAGACTCGAATGCTGAAATTTACAGGTGTGCTTTCTTTCAATTTGCACATAGAGGATATAACAGTTTTATCACTATTCAATACATGCATCCTTGAGACCGTTTCATTTTCTTCTAATTAACATTTTGCTTTACATCTTAAAGTCTTGCAAGTAGGTTCAAAGTTCAAACTGTTGCTTAGGTTTCTAGGAAGTACAACCAGTGTTCTGATTGTTTATAAAATGGGTCCTCTATCTTTTGGTATCTTTTAATGTATTAGATTTTAGATACAAGGCAACCATGCTTTGGATACCACAAGGTGTTGTACCTTCAATTTCCCTTTATTTTTTGATAGCATTGCATGTTCACTTTTTTGAAAATTTTCAGTGCAGCTTCAACACCATGCTCGACATCGGCTGCCGACCTTTCAGTTGATCTTCGTGCACGTGATTGAGTCACTCGTCTTTGTTCCTGTAAGAAAAAAGATCTTGTTGAGTTATTACTGATGAGATATTCTTTTCTCCAATAACGTTCAGTGTTTGCTTGATATCAGCTTATAATTTAAATTCTTATTCAGTGATATTTGCTCCAGTAGTTCTCACTGGCAGTTGATGACTGATGGAGTTCTCCATTGGTTTTGCAGATAATGATTGGGATCCTATTTTTCCTTTTCGAGTTCTATGATGATCAGCTGTTGGCTTTCATGGTCTTAATTCTTGTTTGGTTGTGTGAACTATTTACACTGATCAGGTCACACTCCCCCTTTCTCACATATGTTACGCATAACTAACTAGATGTGATATCTACTTGTGCATTACTGTCGCATGTTATATAAAGAAAGAAATGTAAAGGTGGAATATTTTGGACCAAAATAGTGCACTTTTTGGGAAGACTGCTTGATACCAAACAGCTGTATAAAAAGATAGCAATTACCTGTAGAGAGGCATTCTGAACTGAATATGAGAAAACGTCTTTGTCACTCTTCTCTAATCTTCTACTTCTATTTCTAGTTCTCTCTCAGATCTATTTCTGCTTCTTCTCTCTGTTACTGATTTTTACAGTTCTGATACATTACAGTTATTTCTGATTGATGGTCTATATTATGGCCATATTTAGGTTATGGTAGCCTACATAATTGTTCTGGTTACATAATGTGATCATTTCACCCTACACCCATGTGGGGCCTACTCTTTATTCATGTCCTTTTCCATAGAAGTGGGAGGCTCCTAGCGGGTAGGTGGTGAAAATGAAGTAATAAGGGTCAAATATATATTTACTCCCTTGTACTATTTGGGAATAATCCATTAAACACTTGAACTAAAATCAAAACATAGAACACTTGATTAACCATGAATTAGTAACTTCTTTTTTTTTTTTTTTTACTATTATCTAAAGTTTGCTGAATTATCATAAACTAACAAAGTTTTTTTAGTCGTATTGAGGGTAAATTTGTCATTTACTGGAAATTTAGAGTACAATCACTGAAATTTAAAGTAGCAATAAGTTGGACTATTTATTTACTTTTTCTGGACAAGTCAATGGTGACATGATTGATTTGTGTTTATTTGTTATTATTTTTACAAGTTCATCTATTTAGTAGGTTATAATTTTAGTTGGAGTATTTAATGGGTTAATATCAAATAGTATAAGGGTGCAAATATTTGTGTTCTCTGTTGGACATAATGGCTTGAGATCTTTGATTGGGATTACAATGGATTTGATAGCTTTGTTGACACTAGGTGCTTTAATTCTGGAAATGGTCTAAGTAGCTTGAGGTCTAACCATGATTCAAGGGTTCACAAATACACATTAGTCGCTTAGATGTCAGATCAATGTATAGATCATGGTGCATCCCCTACATATAATACTCAGCAGAGTCATCACACCTTTAGCGCTTGTTCGCATATTTTAGTGTGTATGTGCAAGTGTCCATGCTTATTTTGTACCTTTATAATGAGATTTTGCTCGCTGAACTTGCAGTGTTCGCACGCCAATATCAATGAAGTTCTTTCCACGCTTCTTTTTGCTCTATTTTCTGGTTTTTCACATCTACTTCTTTTCCTACGCATATGGTATGGACCTAATGCTCTGTTTTATTAATCTTTCTTTTAGCTCGAAAACCTTGCTTTTATCTGAGGATATTGATCAAATTATTTTCCAGGTTTTTCATATTTGGCTCTTTCTACAACTGCAGCATTTATGCAGCATCTTATTTTATATTTCTGGAACCGATTCGAGGTAACATTCATAACCTTCTCAAGTATTTGGCAGTTTTCCTGTTTGAGGTTGAGGTTGAGGTTGGAGTTGGAAGGAGAGAAGGAAAAAAAAGGGCCCTCTTTGAAAAAGGAATATTTTAGATGTTGAAAAAAAAGAACAATTTTAACGAAGTTGTTTAGTTTTTTGGAGTTCTTGTAACCAAAACATGTCAAATTTTTCTTCAAACCAATTTGCATAATCTCTTCTTTTACGTTGCAAATTTGTTAATAGGGCAAAGTTCCATCTATAAATAATTCTGTATGTTCGTCTGTGCTATATGCATATCTCAGGTACCGGCTTTACAAAGGTTTATGCAAAATAGACGGTCACAGCTTCAGCAACACCCAGATTTCCAAATCACATCCTCTACAATTCTGGCATCAACTCTACACATTACGAGATTGAACACGAGGAACGAAGGTCCTGTTACTATGAACTTGCCCTCTGGTCCTGGTTTTAGACCTAGATCTGAACAAGCAATGCCAGCAAATGAAGGAGAACCACCTGGGCCTCAACAACCGGTCGGAAATGACAACCTTGGCAGGGTTGGCAACACCATGCAGATTCCAGGTCAAACAGATCTTCGGCAACCGGAAACTGGTCCCAACCCTGGCTCCATGAACTCATTTAGTTCACTACTGTTATGGATCTTAGGAGGGGCTTCTTCTGAAGGCCTTAACTCACTTTTCTCAATGTTTAGAGACGTGAGAGACCAAGGACAAGTTTATGCCGACTCCTCCAGACCAGAAAACAGGACGAACCAGGATGTTCAATGATGATGAAAATTTCTTTTGAGAGGGATTGCAGTGTTGGTTTTTACATCAGATATCTGTATTTCATGCTAATCACATAATAGATCATGGGGTATACTGGAACTGTTGTATAGAAAAAGCAACATGTATCATTATTATCAAACGTTAAATGTCAACTCTCTTTTGTCAGCCATTAAGGCAGCAGAGGAACATCAAAAGCAAACTGGTAATTATAACAATTAATGGGCAACAAAACAGCAGCAGCTCTTTATTCTCCAACATCAACGACTTAAGATTCTCCCCTCCCTTAACAGAGTCTCAATTCCAACCATCTTGCACACAACGGGCACGCAAGTATGTTTGGATATGGTGAAAGTTGAGGGGAAGGAAAATAAGTAAAGGAAAATGTGACTTATTTTACTTTAGTTATTTTCTTTCTGAATTGAAAAGAAAATAGAGAGAAAATGTAACTTCTTACTGCTACTTCTTACTTATAAGAGAAAATAAATTTATTTTCCTTTTATTTTCCATCAATTCAAACATGATGAGGGAAAATAACGAGTTAAAAGTAAAATTTATCTTCTTCTACTTATTATCCTCATTCACCTGTAAGCTATCAAACAAAGTGTTAAAACTAATATATGAAAATTATTTGAAAATAAATTATTATCCGTACTCATATTACATAAGTTATAAATTTAAGATGAATTTTATTTAATTTTTTCATAAAAAAACTATTTTTTTTTTAAATCCATCATAAATTCGCTATATTTTATTTTTTAAATCCATCATAAAGAAACTTTTGTTTATTTGTTTTCGAGTTTATCGATTTTAATATCTCCAAATTCCCAGAAATTTTTTGAACCCCACTGCCTTCACAATTAGAGAACGAAGCCCATGCACAACATCAGTTAAAATTATAAGGCAACAGTAGGAGAAATTATACTCTATTTATGAAATTAAATATCATAAATTTATAGGGATAATCAAGAACATTCTTGTAGAATACTGGAAGCTTCAATCCTTTGTTCATCACTCAATTCAAATGGAAATTCAACCAAAAATTTGATACGTAAATCACCTCTCCTTCCTTCTTCTTTAGTTGGCATACCTTGACCTCTAATAATCTTCACAAACCCTGGATATATAATATCATCAAATGATAAGCACATTTTTTCTCCTCCTAATATTGGAACTGAAATTGTGCAGCCTGTAAGAGCCTGCAACAATGGTATCTCAAGCCCAATCTCCAAGTCGTCACCTTCTCTTTCAAACAATGGATGTCTCTTTTCATCAATCAATAAAATCAAATCTGCTGGGTGATATCCTGGTCTTTCGTCACCTTTTCCTTCAAATGTAATCTTTGTTCCTTTCTTCCATCCGGGTTCCACTTTTATCATCAGGATTTCTTCTTCCTGATCCATTATCCTGCATGAAAATATAACGTGGGTTACGTAATTATCTCTGCATGCATGGGGAATAAGAAATATAGTAACGTACCCGTTTCTGATTACGTTTCTATTGATCTTGATTTTCTTGATGCATCCATGCCAGAGCTCTTCTAATGTGCATTGAAGCTTCCTCTCAACCGGGGGAGGTGTTTTCCGAGCAGTGGATTGAGAGTATATAATAGGTGTAGTGTTGCCTTTTCGGGTTGAATTTGTTACTGAAGGAATTGCTGTATCAGAGGCCCTCCTTCTACCAGTGCTTTTTGATCGGTAGATATCTCTCGCCGGAGAGCTACTCCGGCTGGCGTTTCTCGACTGGCAGGTGGGACTTGGGGAAGGTGTTCGTCTCTTTTTACTCAGACTCTTCAAGAGACCAGAAGGCCGTATAAAGAAAATCTCGTCCATGCTTTTATGGCGATTACAGGAATCTTCTGAAGATGGCACATCTCTTAGTATTGGTGGTGTTGTGGGTTCATATTCAATTGGGTTTTCTTTAATCTTTTTCTCATTAATGGCCTGAAATCAAAGAAATTCAAGAATCAAATAAAAAAAAAATATAAACAGATTTTCTTAGGCATATAGAATTTTCTGACAAGATTATAAATTTACCGTGTTGTCTTCATTGATTTGGTGGAATTTGTCTTGTGATTCAGCTTTGTTGGATGGATTCTTGTCAGAATTCTTTTTCGTAATAAGAGACTTGTATACTTTACACATATCTTTAATGGCTGCATTCTTAGAAAATATGCCGTAAAAGTCTAGTGTCGGAGAACGTTGAGAATCTCCCATGGCAAAGAACAATAGTTTCAGAGAAAAGAAGGAAAGAGGAAGAAGAAGAAGAATGGTAAATTGAAAATTAACCAGAAAGAAAGTGTGGTGCAAAATGGTATGAAGCAAGAAGCTAGCCTTGGTAGGAGGAGCTTATATTAGGCAGAATCTGTTAGGAAAATTTTCTGCTTAATTATGTGGTATTAAAAAATTATTAATATATTTTTTAAAATTGAATTATTAATTAATAAATTTTTTATATTATAAAAATTAAATAATAATTTTTTTAAAGAAAAGTTAATAACGGTGCTTGCTGTACATGCTTTTTTTAATTTTTACGTGGTGTTACTATATTTAGGGAATTTTATTAAATAATCTAATATTTTCCATTTAATGTTCTGTTATTTTTTTCTTTTTTGGAATTTATTTTAATTCTTGGATCAATTAGTTCTCACTGACAATGAATTTGCGAGAAGTAGGGGTGAACATTCGGTCGGTTCGGTTCAAAATTGAATCGAACTAAATAAATTAAAAATTGAAATTTTAGTGTTTATAAAAATCAAATCGAATTGATTTTGATTAGAAACTGAATCAAACCGAACTGATTTGATTCAATTCGATTCGGTTCGGTTTAATCAATTTCGATTTTTAATAATTTTTTTATTTTTTACTCTTTATTTTTAATATTTTAAAATTTAATTAAAATATTTTAATCTTAATATGATTTAATTTCTCTATATTATTAAAAAAACATATTATTATCACTAATCGATTTGATTCGATTTTTTCGATTTTTTTCTGATTAAAACTAAATCGAACCGAAATAACCGAAATTTTTGAAATTAAAAACCGAACCGAAATATATAAAAAATCAAATTAAAATTTTAAATAAATTCAATTTAATCAACTTTTTTAATTTAAAGCGAATACTGCTAACCCCTAACTAAAAGCATCAAATATCAATGGATCGATACAAGGATCAATAGTTGTTTGTTACAAAATATAAGTAATCTCATACACTATTATTTTTTGTTTAGTATGATTTATTTTATATAAAAAAAATTAAATAAATAATTATAAAATTATTTAAGATTTTTTTTAAACAAAAACTTTTTAATTAAAAATAATTATTTTTTATTTTAATTAAAAAATTATTAAAAAATTTAATTAAATTAAATTTTTATAAATTTTTTTATAACATGTTGATTAGACCCTACACCGGATACTTGTACGACAAGCACCTCACTATTTAATTATTATTATATTATAATAATAATATATTTTATTATATTAATTTAATAGTATTATAACATGTAAATAATATTATTAAATTAATTTTTTTGAAATAAAATATTATTAAATTAATATAAGATAAATATATTATTATAATATAATAATAATTAAAAAATTAAAAAATTAAAAAATATATATATTTTTTAAAATCAAAGGCTGTGCTGGTGCCTAATAGGCGTCTAAGTGTGGAGTAGCGGAGGGCTTAACCCTTACATAAGCAGATATTTTAATAAATATTTTAAATTTTAAATATTTTTTTAAAAAAATAAAAATTAATTAAATATATTACTGATTGAACTTTTTTTTTTGAATCAAATTACTGATTCAACTTTAAATTTTATTTATTATACTCTAAATTTTATAGATGGATGAAGTTATATTAAAGTAATTTTATTAATTTATAGAAATTTAGAATCTAATCAATAAAATTTTAAATATATTAATAATAATTTTTTTTTTTATTTTTTTAAATAAATCATTAATAAATTATAATTTATATTTAATTATTATAATTATTATAAATTTTAGATATTTAACCAGTTATAATTTTAATTCAGATCAATATTTTATAGATTTATCTAAAATAATATATGGGTGTAAATATATATTTATTTTATTATTATTATTATATATATATATATATATATATATATATATATATATATATATATATTTACTAGAGGTAAATAATATTTAGTTTAAATTTAAAAAATAAATTAAATTAAATTAATTTAAAAATTTAATTTGATTTTTTATTTTTTTAATTTGAATTTGAATTTTAAAATTTTCAATTGATTTGATTTAGATTGATTTTATTAAAAAAAATTTAAATTTAAGCGATTAGTAATAATAGTATATTATTTTAATAATATAGAGATTATATTATAATTAAAATTAATATATTTTAATTAAATTTTAAAATATTAAAAATAAGAGATAAAAAATAAAAAAATTATTAAAATTTAAATTAATCGAATCGAACTGAATCAAATCGAATCGATTTAATTTTTAACTAAAATCAATTTAATTTAATTTTCATAAATATTAAAATTTTTATTTTTATTTTATTTAATTCGATTTATTTTTGAATCCAACCGAAAAGAATACTATATTTTTTTATAGATAATTAAATATATTACTGATTGAACTTTAAATTTTATTTATTATACTCTAAATTTTATAGATCGATGAAGTTATATTAAAGTAATTTTATTAATTTATAAAAATTTAGAATCTAATCAATAAAATTTTAAATATATTAATAATAAATTAAATTATTTTTTATTTTTTTAAATAAATCATTAATAAATTATAATTTATATTTAATTATTATAATTTTTATAAATTTTAGATATTTAACCAGTTATAATTGTAGTTCAGATCAATATTTTATAGATTAATTTAAAATAATATATGAATGTAAATATATATTTATTCTATTTTATTATTTTTATTATTATTATATATATTTACTCAGGAGGTGAATAATATTTAGTTTAAATTTAAAAATAAATTAAATTAAATTAATTTAGAAATTTAATTTGATTTTTTATTTATTTTAATTTAATTTTTAATTTTAAAAATTTATTTTATTTCGATTCAGTTTTTACTTTAAAAAATTTAAATTTAAGCAATTAGTGATAATAATATATTATTTTAATAATATAGAGAGATTATAGTATATTTGAAATTAAAATATTTTAATTAAATTTTAAAATATTAAAAATAAGAGGTAAAAAATAAAAAATTTATTAAAAATTTAAATTAATCGAATCGAACTAAATCAAATTGATTCGATTTAATTTCTAATTAAAATTAATTCGATTTAATTTTCATAAATATTAAAATTTTAATTTTTACTTTATTTAATTCGATTTATTTTTAAATTTAAGTGATAAAATATTATTTTTTTATAGATAGATCGAATATATATATTAACCGTTTAATATAAAATATCTAATTTAACTCTCAAATTATTATGCATTATAAATGAGAATGGAGAATTTAGGATGATAATTTAGGACAATAAAAAAGGAAAAATAAATAACTAAATATTTGATATAATTCATTAAATACTCATTACTTATTAAACACGTAATTTATAAAAGTAAATTTTATTGCAAATTTTTATTCTAAATTCTCCCAGTTGTATTCTAAACTTTTTTAATTACATTTTATTTTGTTTTTCTAAATTTCATTAATTGTGTTATCAATTTTTTTAAATGATAAAATTATTCTATTTTTTTAAAAAGTTGTTATTTTGTAAAAAATTGAAACGCAATTAAAAAATTTAAAAACATAGTTAATAGTATAAATTATTTTTGACTTTTTATAAGATACTATTGATTTATATTTAATTATTATAAATTTATAAATGTAAATATTTAATAAATTATTATTTTTATTAAGCGTATAATGGTTAAAAAATGGAACCATTTAACATGATAACGCAAGCATTAGGTGATGGTGATGCATGATTTGATTGGGAAAGCTGGACACGTGGACCAAGGAGATAGTGCCGTTGCAAGACTCCAATTTACAAGCTATGTCACCAAGTCAATTATCTAGTATCCGATGAAACTTGAAACAGAGAATCTCTGACTAAAAATAATATCTTTCACAGCACGTGACCAAATTATTGGTCTTACCAAACCTTGGACTTTTAAGTAGAGACTCATCCACCTGTCTAATTGACCCATTCACTAACATTTTATTGAGAAATTTATTATTTAATATCTGATTTAGCATAATTTTTTTTTAAATTTTTTAATTTTAAAAAATATATAAAAAATAAAATTTACGCAATTTTTATATATTTTTTATTGCTTGAATATGGGAATTTTTTAATTCAAAAATTGAAAAATAAAAAATATAATTGAACTAATTTTTTTTAAAATTCTTTGATTTTAAATTATAAAAAAAATAAAGTAAAAAGAGCAGAAGGATCCAAACGGATGTATGGGATCAAAGCACCAAATAAGGATAAACCAAACCATAAATCAGACATGAAACAGTTTCCAATAAGAGAAGGCAAGGACTGAAGTGGGCCCAAGATGGTCTCTGTTGTCTGCAGGTGGAGCCGCCCTTCAACTCGGAAGATCAGCACGTAGCATCAAAACCCAATTTCCTAGGTGCTTCGTATAGATCGCGACTTTCTGTTACAGCAAGCCAGCAGCTGCCAGAGCTCCGAATCTATTGAGAAACAGACAGAGATAAATTGACCAAAGCAAATATTGTCATTTCCTCATCATTTCACAATCTCAAAATTTTCAGCATTCAACATTTCAGTCTGAATGATTCCCTTCCCTAACTTCGAGCTTTTGCAAACCAAATACCAGAACCCAGAATCCGCTAAACAGTACATAACCCAAGCAAAATCTTGAAGCCAAGTGTAGAAATGGCTGATCTTGATTTGCTGCTTCTCTTGTTACTCTCTCTTTCTGCTATTATCTCCCCTACTCATGAAGCAGCTATCACCTATCTTCCTTCTGCCCAAAACAATTTTTCATCACAATGCCCCGTGGACCTTAACTATGTATTGAGAATCCCATGGAACAAAACTGTTTGTCAAAATTACCAGCCATCCAAAAATGACAGTTCCAATTCCCAAATTGATATGACCAATAAGGATCCATGTTGCATGGCCCTTCTTTCCCTCTTTGGGGTAGGCCTTGCTCAGCATCTCAAGCAAACCTCTCTCTTTCAGCTTCCTAGCTTACCCACCTCTGTTTCTTGCCTTCAATATTATCAAGCAAAGCTCAGCTCTCTCTCTCTTGCTGATGATATTGTGTCTCACTGTTTTGATCCTATGCAGTTTGTATTAACTCCTAATTTATGTGCCCACGTGCAGACTTCTCAGGATTGGGTTGCAAAATTGGGAAAATCAACTGTTCTTGACTCTGCTTGCAAGCCTGATCTTGTTGATCTTACATCTTGTAGTGCATGTGTGGCTGCTGGTTTTAAGGTTCAATCTGAGCTGATATTAAAAGATGGCGATAATACTCATGCCACAGATTGTTTTTACTTTACAGTTTTGTATGCTGCTGGTATTGTTAACGAGTTTGGTCCAGAAAGTGATGGTGCTGTTACATGTATATTTGGGTTAGACTTGGAATCTAACATGGGTTCATCTAGTAAAGCTCATTCTGCTCTTGTTTTTGGCTTAACTGGTGCTGGTGTTGCTATTTTGGTCACGTCTAGCTTGTTAGGATTTTATTTTTGGTATGATAAGAAACGGAGGAAGAAAAATATTTCTAGTTTTCCCTTTGATTTGGAGGATCAAGGGTCTAGGCCAATACTGAGGCCAAATACTGGATCAATTTGGTTGAAGATTCATGATCTTGAAAAAGCAACAGAAAATTTTTCACAGAAGAATTTTATTGGTAGGGGAGGATTTGGTTTTGTTTACAAGGGGGTTTTGTCTGATGGGACAACTGTAGCTGTTAAGAGGATTATAGAATCTGATTTTCAAGGTGATGCAGAATTTTGCAATGAAGTTGAGATAATCAGCAACTTGAAGCACAGGAATCTGGTGCCTCTTAGAGGGTGTTGTGTAGCTGATCAAGATGAAAATTATGCTGAAAAAGGGAGTCAAAGATATCTTGTTTATGATTACATGCCTAATGGGAATCTTGATGATCATTTGTTTCCATCATTTGATGATAAAACAAGGAAGAATCTATTGACATGGCCTCAAAGGAAGAGCATAATTTTGGATGTGGCGAAGGGATTAGCTTATTTGCACTATGGAGTGAAGCCTGCAATATATCATAGAGATATTAAGGCCACAAATATATTGTTAGATGGTGATATGAGAGCAAGAGTGGCTGATTTTGGTTTGGCAAAGCAGAGTAAAGAAGGTCAGTCTCATCTCACTACAAGAGTGGCTGGAACTCATGGATACTTAGCTCCTGAATATGCTCTCTATGGGCAACTGACTGAGAAGAGTGATGTTTATAGTTTCGGAGTAGTTGTTTTGGAGATAATGTGTGGGAGAAAAGCTCTTGATTTCTCTTCAACAGAGTCGCCACGAGCTTTTTTGATCACTGACTGGGTTTGGTCATTGGTGAAAGCTGGAAAAGTAGAAGATGTATTGGATACTTCTTTGCTGAGAGATGGGGATTTTTCGAGTTCGAACCCGAAGGCCATAATGGAGAGATTTGTACTTGTTGGAATTTTGTGTGCTCATGTGATGGTAGCTTTGAGGCCTACTATATTGGATGCTCTGAAAATGTTGGAAGGAGATATTGAAGTTCCAACTATTCCGGATCGGCCGATTCCTTTCAGCCATCCTTCCTCTTTTGGTGATAGTGATAGCTTCTGCATCTCCCCAGCATTGGGTTCTCCACAAGTGAATATTGGTTACATGCTCAGGTAAAGCCAGAAAGTTTGGAATTTCATATTTTGCTTTGCCTAATGCATACAGAAAAATGTAGCCATGTTTTTAGAAGATTTCTTCTTTTTTTTTTTTTTTTTAATTTCTTTTTTAATCTTCACTTGGGATGTTATTATTAATGGATAACAGGATCATGTATCTCTATAAAAAGAAAATTCATAGGAAATCACTAATTTTAGTTTCAATGTTTCATCTCTGTGCAGTAAAATGTAAATACCTCAAGCTTGACATAGCCTGATTTCAGTTGTGACTTGCACAATATAAATGAAATATTTCATATAATCTTTTGTGGCACTGTGTTGTTGCTGCATAGGTTTCCACTATTTTTTTTTTTAATCGGGAATTAGAGATTGAGAGAGTAGAACATGAGATCTTTCAGACTTATTTAGATGCACTTATCATCCAGTTGCATTTATCATCCGTCTAAGCTAGAAAGTATACAAATTTAATTAAGTGTGTTATTTATCAATATGTTAAGGGTGGAAATTTTATTTTCCATTTTCAAATAGTTTTTTATTATAACTTTTAAAATTTAGCTAGAGGTTTGGAATGAATTATTTATACTAGACATTCTTTTCTATTAAAATATAATATAATTATTTTTAATTATATTTATTATTATAATTTATATATTAATTATTTTTCATTTTACATTTTTTATGTTGTGATATTATTTATTAATTTAATTTTACAATACTTATATATACTTAGATTTAGATAGATGTTTAATTATAACTAATGTGGGTGAAATAGAGTTGTGCTGTAATTGGTCAATCCAATAAAAAAGAAAATGTGAGGTGGTTGTGCCTGTGTCAGTCACTCTGATAACTCTAACACTCAAATCAATAAATTGAAAAGAAAAGACGAATGTAAGGAATTGCTTAAAACTCAAGTGTAATTATATAAAAATTGTTAATTATACTGTTTCCTGCAGATTCGGTTGGTACCGGCTAATTGATAAGAGATTCAACTAGCTAATTGATTGCAGATCTTGTGATTATAGGCATAACAGGTATTTGCTGGATTGTATTTCTAATGGTAATTTTATATGAAAACTCGACCTATCTAGGAGAGAGCGAGTCTTGATGAAGAACCAAGCACTGTGGTGTTTGGGTCTTCCTTTCCACGGGTGGGACCGCGTATCGACTTATCAGACTCTTGTTACGTGGCTCTGTCTTATGGTGAAAACTCATAACTTATTTTGGGCGATTGTTGCGTAACATCAGAGGTCTCCCATTGGTCTTTGATTCTTCAGATTCGAAGGTGCCAATTGTCTTCACGATCTGGGGCACGTGAGTCATTTGGATTGGCCTTTCTCTACTCAAGTCACTTCGCCTACTCCTACCCATAAAATGAAGAATGCCTTGTCTACGAGTCTTATTCAAAATCTATCATCGAAACCATCATATAAAAATCCTACTTCTCCTCCATATATCACTTTTACTTGCAACTAACTTTTATGTTTTTAGAAAAGTCTCGACCACTTCTCTCATTTGCACACTTAAGGTAATTCTTATTTGCTTTCAACTTTTATATCCATGAATAGGAACACTTCTTTTTCTACTTCTAGTGGAAGTCCTACCTCAAACTCCTCCTCTGACGGTTCTATTCGTGTTCCAGCACCCACCATTCTGCTGCGGGTGGCCCCTGATGGTGGAGGCAGTTTGATCAGTGACGTCCCTTCCATACTAATAGAGGGAGATATAGATCATCTTCACGACAACTATCACATCTCTCGATAAATCTTTCATGTCTTTGCTCTATCCTTGAGCGTTCGCACAGATTACCAGATCCCTGTAGAGGATACCATCATAGTCTATGAAGAGCAGTTGAAGGCGGGTCTTTGATTTCTTTTGGACCTTTTTTTTACTGAGATCCTTCAATTCCATAAGCTTTCAATCGCCCATCTGCACCCTAACAGCTAGAGAATCTTGGTGGCCTTCTAATTCGTTTGTTTCAACAACAAGATTGAGCTGAGCATGACCCTCTTCTCTCAACTGTACTAGCTAGGTGCTCGAAGAAACAAAGAGCTCTGATTTTTCAGTGGGAGGAAATGCCAGACACTATTTGACTGGATTTCTTCTTCCCTAAAGTGATGGAAGAACAAGTTTTTTATCCTCCACTACCGAGTTTCTGGGGGTTTTGATCCCTTTCAAACGAACTAGAACATATGAGTGGAGCTGAGAAAGGATGGGGTCCAACTACGGAGGAATGAGAAAGAGGCTTTGGACTTTCGTTAGACGATGGCCACGTTCTAGAAGACAAACATCCTCAAGGCGGTGAGGAACTCTGTTCTGTGTTGGCAGAGCCAACCCCAGGCAAGCCAGGCTCAGGATCCTCACCTGCCCAGCCTTTTCTACCTTAGGGAAAGCAATTCTCTAAGCAGCGAGCATGGTATTTCTTTTTTCCAGCACTCTTTGTATTTTAAACTGACTACCTTACTCACTTGTTGTTTTGTGCAGATATGGCTGGGAAGAAGAATAAGTTGTCTGAGGCGGCTCGTGCTGACCGTAAGGGCAAATCTTTTGCTGGGGCAACCGGTCCCCCTCCTAAATGACTCGCCGAGCAAATAAAGTAATCATGCTTCCTCTTCCTCTGCCCCCTCCTACAATAGAAGAATTGGCCCCTTCTCAGCCCGAGTCTTCTGCAAGGGGTGTTCCTACAACAACCCATGTCCCTGCTGAGCCCACACCGGAAAATGCTAGCGTTGAGTCCTCGAGGCCTCAAAACATCCAACACTTAACGCTGGTGCTGATCCAGACGACCTTTCTTCTTGAGGAACCCAACCTGTCAGTCCTTATGGCCAAGAATGCTTTGAGGCCTAGGAACCTTCATCGTTTGGACGAGGTTGAGACAGACAAGCTTTTTGACAACATCATGCACGCTGCTATGAGTGTCCTCTGCGCGTACATGGCCAAAGAGCGTAATAAGGATCTGAGGTGAGAGCTCGGGGCTTAGGAGATAAACAGAAGACTCTTGCAAGAGGGATGCTCTAGGCTGATAGACACCTGCCTTGTGGCTTGTCATATAATGCTTTTATTGGTTGGACTAATACCCAGATTATAGCCTAGTGGAACCTCCCTTGTGGCTTGGCATAGAATTCCTTGATTAGCGGGATTAACACCCGGATTATAGCTTAGTAGGACCCGCCTTGTGGCCTAGCATAGAATGCCTTAGTTTAGTGGGACTATTACCTGGATTATGGTCTGGAGGAACCTGCCTTATGGTCCGGCATAAGATGCCTTATTTAGCGAAACTAACACTTGGATTATGGCCTAGCAAAACCTGCCTTGTGGCTCGATATAAGATGCCTTGTTTAGCAAAACTAAGACTTGAATTATGACCTGGTGGAACTCGCCTTGTAGCCTAGCATAAGATGCCTTATTTAGCGGAACTAATATCCTAATTATGGCCTGACAAAATTCATCTTGTGGCTCAATGGAACCCGCCTTGTAGCTCGGCATAAGATGTCTTATTTAGCAAGACTAACACCCGGATTATGGCTTGGCGAAACTCGCCTTGTGACCCGGCATAAGATGCCTTTTTTAATGAGACTAACACCAGAATTATGGCCAAGTGGAAGGTGGGTTCAAAAGTTATATGAGTCAGTTTGGGCCGGACTATTTCAATTGGTATCAGAGCTACCCTAGATCAGAAAAATTGTGCAGAGCTAGTGGGCCTACGAGGAAAGGGCTACCCGTGTGAGACGAGGTGGAGCCGTCCGAGGTACTAGCAAACCACAATACCCGAGGGTCCGATTCTAGTTTAGCAATTGTATCCGACTCAGTTGTGATGAGGACGTCACAAATTTAGTAGGGGAGAATGTAATGTTCAGCTGCTTTCTTAGAAAAGAATCCCACGTCGGCAGTTTACGGCAAATTAAAATTGCATATAATAGCTAGCATGAAACTACTAAATAACTTGGATTAACCATTTTGAGTCAAGTGAAAAGTGGGTCCAAAAGTTATTTGGGTCAGTTTGGCCAGGCTATTTCAATCTACCTTATGGACTAGCATAAGATGCCTTGTTTAGTGGGACTAACACTCAGATTATGGTCTAGCAGAACTCGCCTTCTGGTCTAGCATAAGATGTCCTATTTAGTGGGACTAACACCCAAATTATTGCCTGGCTGTACCCGCCTTATCGCCCAACATAAAATATCTTATTTAGTGGGATTAACACCCGGATTATGGCCTGGCAGAATCCACCTTGTGGCATGGAGTAAGATACCTTGTTTAGCGGAACTAACACCCAGATTATGGCATGGCGAAACTCGCCTTGTGGTCTGGCATAAGATGCTTTGTTTGGCAGGACTAATACCTGGATTATGGCCTGGTGGAACCCACCTTGTGGCCTTTAATGAATGCTCCTTAATCTTTTTGAAGAAGGCAACCCAATTGTTCCTCGCCCCCTGAAGAACATAACACATGAAAAAAATATATCATTAACTGTTATTGATAAAATTTTCTCAGATTACAAATATGTTAGGAGTGGGAAATGACTCAACCATCTAATTTTTCCTGCTTATAAGACTTGGACGAATAGCTTTCGAGACTTTAAATAGTCATTTCCAGTTTTTGCTCAACTTACCAGTCCTGGCATTACCGATTATCACATCTGTTCTTTTAAAGACTAAGTCTCCCACATTAAAAGCACGTGGCCTGACTCTACTATTGAATATTCAGGATATCTTTTATGATCTATTTATTTTTTCTCTTACCATCGTTGGGTCCTCCTACAATTACATGTATAACCCTTATGCGTTCACGGTTAGGGGTAGTTTCAGGAGTTGTTACATCGTGATTGAGCCTCTTCTCTTCTCCATTCTTTCTAGCAAACTTTCAAAGTGTGTTGTCTCTTATTAACCTCTTGATCTCGTCTTTCAGCTACCAGCATTCCTCCTTATTGCTTCACATGCTATCTTATGATTTAATTCATAAATAATTTACTCAGTGTTTCACATGCTATATTATGATTTAATTCCTCACTTGTATTATTTCTGCGTTAAACCGTGATACAAAATTCCTTAAAAACTCACCCTCTCCTTAGCGAATCTTCCGCAGATTAGAGGAGAGCTTTTTAGGAGGTTACAAGTAATAAACTTGCATTTAAATAACATAGTGAATTACGTAAAATTCTGAATTAAACTTGAGCTCAGATGTTGGTACTATTTTTGAGTCAAACCTGCGAGTGTTGATGGAAACACTCGGCATAACACAAAGTTATTAATATCATGAAGCTACGTAGTCATCCTAAAAATCGTCAGGTGAATCCTGGGATCTGCTATCCTATTATTTTTATCCAAACTTGAGAGTTTGAATTTAGTGAGAAATGTCTCTGCCATGATCTCTTTCGAAAGAGGCGAGGCATCATCCAGGCCAAAGTCCTCTTCATGCTCCTTCTAATACCTTTGAACAACCTATACCAGCTTCCAGTCAACATTCTTTGGAGCCTCATCTGATGACTCTTTTTCTTTGAACTCGTGCTTCCCTTTGGACCGTGTCTAGATTGTTTCTGTCCAAGGCCTTGGGATATCACCGGAGGCTTCCTCCCCATAAATGACGCCTCCCCTCGAGTTTTGTGTTGCTCAGGAGTAGCCTGCAACCTTTTGATGTATTGGAGCATTTGTTCATTGTTCAGATTATTAAGATTTGCTTTGTTGACCATAGAGGGTGTGTTTTGTCCACTGCTAGGAGTGAAAATGATAGCACCCTCATTGGTAGCAACCTTAGTAGCAACTCATGAATTGCCGGCCATTTCAAGAAAGAGAAATGAGAGATTTCTTTTTAAGAGAAAAGGGGATAATAGACAAGTTTTAATCCAAATGAATAGAGAGAATTTAATTAATTTTTCGATAACGGAACCAAATGATGTAGTCAAAATGAAACTGTGTTGTGATTGGTTAATCCTACAAAAAAGAGAATGTGAGGTGGTTAGCGTCTATGGCAGCGACTTTGATATTCAAATCAGTAAACATAAGAGAAAGAACGAATGTAAGGAACTACTTAGAACTCAAGAAGAGTAGTTGAATAAGAATTGTATACTTTTATCTCTACAATTGTTAGTTTTTATAAACTATAAGAATATTAAATTAATTATAGTATTTTTTGGAGATCCGGCTAGTGCTGGCTAATTGATAGGAGATCCCGCTGGCTAATCGATTGGGAATCCCGTGATTACAGATGTAACGATGGTCTATTAGATTGTATTTGCTAATAGTAACTTTATGTGAAAACTCGATCTATCTAGAAGATGGCGAATCTTGATAAAAAATGGAGTGTTATAATATCCAGGTTTTCCTTTTAATGGATGAGACTGCGTATCAACTTATTAAATCCTTATCACATTGTCCTATTTTATGGTGAAAGACGTAAGGTATGAGCTTGGAGAATTGTTATATAACATTAATAACCATTTCAATGAGTGATTAATAATAAAAATAATTAAAAATTTAGTAATGCTGCCAAAATTTAGGTAATATGTAAATATTATTATCAATAATTTGAGACTAAAATATAGTTAAAAGATAGATAAAACATACATTAAAATTAAATTAAATTTTTTTGCAATTCTTATACATATATATTAATTATATTTAAAATTTTTATGTTGAGTATTAATAAACTAAAAACTTATATATTAATTAGATATATAGATTTCTTTTTTATATAGATTTTTTTTAAAAATAAATAAAAAGAAAAATGATAAAATTTAAATTTAGAGTTTTATTTAAATCCAAGCACAATTGGTATAAGTTTAGAAAATCGCACATTGGAAAATTTAAAAACTAATTAGAATTATACATACACATCATAGAGAAATAACAAGAACTTCAATAAGGCTCAAAGTCTTTTGATTAATGGAAATTATCTCTTGGAAGAAAAAAAAAAAAAACTTAATTAACATAAGCAAGATATTAATTTAGAAATACTTTGGTAGATCTTCTGAACCACCCAAATAAAAAGGGAGGCAATATGTAACCAAATAATAAATTGAAATAAACGATGAATGATAATGTTAATTATGAACAATGTTTTCCCTGCAGAAGTCCAATTTTCTCTCAGCCTCATGTTGAACGCCGCCGCAAAGAAATATGCTTGTGATATGTATACGATTGTGAAGCACATGACAATTACAAGGAAAACCTGTAAAATCGTATTTTTGAAAGGGATTCCACTAAACATCACCAGAATAATAATAAGAGAGAGAGCCAAAGAAACAGTGTTGGAAAACCAGAAATATGTTTCTGTCCGCTGAAGGGCATGATCAAGATAAGAAGGAGCCGAAGCAGCATTAGCGTCGATAATTGGCTTCTGGTCGTTATTAAATTGAGGTGGGTTTACCCCAGCTTGAAAAGCTATCGTTGCTGTTAAAGTAGCAGCTACGAGAATATTGCCTCGTGCCTCTTCGAATCTCTTGCCGACATTCTTTAAGTAGTTATTCCAGAATTTACACGTTATGGCAACTAGGCCTCTGTTTTTTTGCACTGTTGATGATGGAGATTTATTAATACGCTCTTTGTTCCTCTGAAGACCTGCTGCAGCTTCAAGAAGGATGATCTTTATTTCCAGGCCTTTTGAATCCCTTGGACTGTGCTCTAAAGCATCCAGTGCTGTAAATCCATTCTTGTTCAAGGTATTTGCGTTCTCTGTGATGCTTGTCTCCGAGAATAAGTATTTTACAATCTGCATAAGCAAAAAGATCATTACTTTTGGGTGTATTTTCTTACGTGGCCAGCAGCGGCAGGATCAACAAACCTGCACTTGTTTGAGGATCGCAGCAAGGTGCAAAATGGTATTTCCATTATCATCCTTGGCACTGACAAATTCATCATCTCGTACCGTTTCCACCAACAATTTCAAAGCCTCCAACCGATTATATTTAACGCATAAGTGCAAGATTGTCTCTCCATTATCCATCTTCTCTCTTATTGACCCGGGACAAATGCTCATTAATTCCATTATAACGGTAACTCGTCCTTTCATGGCAGCCAAGTGAAGTGGGATTCTTCCATCTTGATCACGTGCCCAGCAAGCATCAGGATTCACAGTTACCAATTCTCTGACAATATGGGAGTAGCCTTCTGCAGAAGCGAAGTGAAGAGGCAAGCGACAAAGAGAGTCAAACTCCTCGGCTAGTTTGGGCTTCCACTTGAGGAGTGCTTGAGCAAACTGAAGGTGACCTCGCATGGCTGCGATGTGCAAGGGAGTTTCATGGAAGGAAGTAACGGTGACCCTATCAAGAATGAGTTCATCTTGTTGAAGCAATGCATCTAACTCAGCTACATCCCCTTTCAATGATGCTTGATAAATGACGAGCTGGTCGTGCTCGATTGAGGTGTTGAGGTTCTCTATAGACATCCTATGCAAAAGGGGGTGGTGATGGGGGTTTCTGGTTAGACGGTGTCTGCTTCTTGATGAGAATAAAGACGATGGTAATATATATACATGATTTTACAATAGAGTTGATGACCAATTTACGTGGTTAGAATTGATTTTGACCAGTATTTGGCACCTGCTATTACCAGAAATGCCTCGTAATATCGTGAGTTTCAAGATATCTCACGACATATTAGAACTTTGAAGACATCCATAACTTTTGTAGCTTTCTTTGATTTTGTCTTTGGTATCTGTTAATCTATGTGGTTTTGTTCTCTTATAGTTCGGTTGTTTCTTTTGGATTTGAAGTAATCTGTTTTTTTTTTTTGTTTTTTTTTGAAGAGAATGCTCATCTTCCATATCTTCTTCAATTCTGCATCTCTTTTCATCTCTGGAAAAACAATCCTCTCGAAATATGGGATGAACTCCACACATTATTATAGACTCGTAAGCATGATCCACTCGATATGTTGGCTTGGATGAGTGCCTGGAAATGCAGAACTGAAAGGAAGCTTCAAGGGAACTCTCTTCCACGTCCAACAGTTCATTCCAAAGGAACACATGTGCTGAAAATAAAGGATCAACTACAAAATTCAGCGTCTCCAAGATTAAGTTTTCACTCCTATGTCTAGATTTGTCAATGAGATTAGCTATGCAACTAATGTTCGTAATATGATCACGAGAATAATTTTTTGGATAAAAAACAACACATAAAGAAAAACCAGTCAAATTTGACTGATCTAGTCTAAATGAAAGAGAAGTGATAGGGAAAGGGGATTGACGATCGGAGAAAATAGAGAATAAAATTAGTTATTTAAATTTAAGCAATACTGAAATTAGATAATATACTAAATAACTAAAAAATATAGCTAATTGAAATTAGCAAATTAAATTTAGGAACTGACGACTTTATTTAGAAATTGCAATAGAAGTGACAGTCTAATGTGCTCTGTATTGTGATTACACTGAGATATACTACCATAATGACTCAGTGCCTTTTAAATAGATATTTCAAAGGCACTAATAAAATATCAATAGCATAAATGAGAAGATATTACTACTATAGTGAACGTGTCTTGACTCAATAATAGATAAGAAAATGGACCCTAAAAAAATCTGAACAGAAAACAACTAATAAAGACTAAATCAGACTAACGTTAACCATGTGCTAATTTTAAATCAATATTTAACACACCCCCAGCTTGATTCAAAATTGCACACCCCAAGTTGATTTCTGAAATAGACATGCTTATCTTGAGAAAGTGACTTTATGAAAATATCTGCCACTTGATCATTTGTACTGTAATATTGTAATGAAATCACTCCCTATGCTACAAGATCACGAATAAAGTAAACTCGAATGTCTATATGCTTTGTTCTTCCATGAAAAGCTGAATTTTTAGACATTGCAATTGCTGCTTTATTGTCATAATAAATCTCAGTTGCTCCATCTTGTTCTTGCCATAAATCCGCAAGAATTCTTCTTAGCCAAATTTCTTGATATACTGATGCAGTTACAACTACATATTCTGCTTCTGATGAAGACAAGGTTGTTGTACTTTATTTTTTAAAACTCCAGCAAATAGCTACTGACCCAAGCTTGAACATATAACCTGTAACAGCCCGGAAACCGAACTGTTACCGGCACTAGGATCCAGATCGGCTTAAGGCCGCCTAGACCCGTAGTAAGCCTACTGTGAACTCTGTGTACCTGTGAAATCCCATACATGATCATACATTCTCTGTAAAAATTTCAAACTTTTCTTTCTCCACGGCTTAACCTGTGCATACTCTATCTCTATACTGTAAAGACTTGCCAGAGCTCTCATCTTAGCTCAAGGCAGCTCAAACTCTTACTACGTTAAGCCGGGCTTTTCATACATAAAACATAAACATTTACTTTAAAGGATCATGTACAACTCAAAGGGATAACAACACTTATACATCAAGCACCATCTATACATTACATTATCTCTTTACATTTACATTTCCATTCTAACTATTACATACTTCTCTTTACATTCTTCCTGTACCCTCTTTACTCTTCTCTGAACTCAGAACCTGCAAAACTGGGGTTAAGGGAGAGGGATGAGCTTCTATAGCCCAGTGAGCAGGAACTATATAAAACACCATTAAAAACATATGCCATCATGGAATGCATCAAAACACAGACATTTCACAACACAGATGGACTGATCCACAAATTCCCTTAGCTCTATGCCCGGCCCTATTATGGGCACCACAGGACTTCGTACTTGTTGTCCCTTGAGGCAACCCAAGAGGGGGGGTGAATTGGGTTTATAAAAAATTTAATGGCAAAGACAAGAAATTAGAAGAGAATAGGGAAGAGAAAAATCAACACAATGATTTATAGAGGTTCAGCTATCCAAGCCTACGTCCTCTCCTCAAGGTCCACTTGAGAGTTCAACTCCACTATCAAATCTTCTTTGGGTGAAGATCAAAACCCTTACAATCTTAGAGCAAGCCTTTGCTCTTTACAAATCTCCTTTTTCACTCAAGAGCAATTCTTTGCTCAATGTCACACTCACAACAATAGAATCTCTCAACAACCTTTACTCACTCAGAAAAGCCAACCAATTACAACTCAAAATAAGCTTTCAAGAAATCAATGCTTTGGCTTAAGGTTTTGAGAGAGAGAGAATGAAAAATGCTGTAATCTCAATAAATATTTGCTTAGATGGTTGTTGTAACCTCACAACAACAAAAACAAGTTGTATTTATAGTCCTATCATAAATATGGCCGTTGGGGGTGCATTAAATGCAAATAAAGCCGTTTATGTTCAGAAATAACCGTTACACCGTGTTCAGAAAAATTCAGGTTCGGCGGCCTAAGCTTAGAGTTCGGCGGCCGAACCATTTGGGGCGAAGAAACTATTCCATTAAAACTGAACTTTCGGCGGCCTAAACCCAAGGTTCGGCGGCCGAACATGGTGGACTTTCGTTTCTGTTCCTCACTTTTGGAAGCCAAACTTCAGGCTTCGGAGGCAGAACCAAAGCATACTTTCGGCGGCCGAAAGTTAAATGTTCGGCGGCCAAAAGTGTGGGACTTTCGTCTCTGTCCCTCACTTTCGGAAGCCGAAGGTTACATTTTGGGGGCTGGTTGAAAAACCCACTTTCGGCGGCCGAAAGTCAATGTTCGGCGGCCGAACATATGGGACTTTCGTTTCTGTCCCTGACTTTCGGAAGCCGAAGGTTGAGTTTAGGGGGCAAAAATCCCTTTCTTTAAAACTTTGAAAAATCATAACTTAGGCTGTAAAAATCCTTTTTTCAAACCGTTTGAACTTTTGCAACCTATATTTTTAGATCTTTCATATTGATGAAAAATAATTTCAAAATCAGTTCTTTTGGAAAATTTCATTTTAGTCCCTGAAAGTCAAGTACTTCAAAAAATTGGCCATATTTAAAAAACTTTTAGAGATGAAAGAAACCTTGAGCCATCACAATCAATTACTTGAAATTCACAATGAATAGAATGACAAGCATAATAAATAAATTATTTTATGATCCCTTTCTTGTAGTATGCTTCCAAAGTTGGCACTTTTCGCAATATCATTTGTTTCAATAGGGGACCTGCAAGCTCAATACAAACACTCTTGGAAATAATTAGTAGCACACCAATTATTTATTAATCATCAAAATAAGGATTAGGATATTTAGGTCCAACAGTACTCAATGCCCGGCCTTTCTAGAGGCACCACAGGACTTCGTGACTCAGAGCTATTGCCCGGCCTTTCTAGAGGCACCACAGGACTTCGTGACTCAGAGGGCTAATGAATCATCCTATGTCCATCCACTATCATCTATCACAGCAATGCAATGCGTCATCTTCGTGAATACTAATGCAACAACCTAACATCACATGGCATTTATGATGCATGTCCTATGCTCATACCATTATTATCCTAATGCAACACCCTAATATCTCATGGCATTTATGATGCGTGTCTCATGCTCATACCTTTATCATCTTTAAACATCATTTTAAAACATGCATAGTTAGTCCCACTCACCTCTGGTTGACTTTGGACTGACTCTTGCAGGTTCTGTAGCAGTGCTCACTGCTGATCTCCCTGGTCTCTCTGGTCCGTTCCTACACAATTGGACTCAGATGAGGAACCAAACTAACTCCATAATATCTCTAGAAACTCCCCCAAAAACCCTTTAAGAGACCTTAGAACTATCACATAAAACATGCAAAAGCATGCTGAACAGGGCACTTTCGGCGGCAGGTTCGGCGGCAGGTTCGGCGGCCGAAACTCCCCTCCAGAGACGAAACTCGCCTACTTTCGGCGGCCGAACCTCTACTTTCGGCGGCCGAAAGTCACTTACTCTCCTTCGGGTGCACCTTCGGCGCCCGAAAGTCTCGTCCAGAGACGAAACTCAACCTTCGGCGGCACTTTCAGCGGCCGAACCTTGCCTCCAGAGACGAAAGTCCAAACTTTCGGAGGCAAGCTTTGGCAGCCGAAACTACCTCCACAAGGGGTTCGGCGGCCGAAACTCTACTTTCAGCGGCCGAACCTGGCTTATGCTCGTTGGGCAAAAGCCTGCTCTGCTTCATGCAAAGCTTCCCAAACTCCTCTCAACATGCACACACAACTCCTCAACATGCATATACACTTGTACATGCTCAAAGGGGTCCAAAACTAGCCTATAACCCCAACAAACACATCAAACAACACTTAAAACATGCTTAACACATCAATCATCAAAAACCTCCTATAAACCTAATCATGCATACTACCCCATAAACTTTCATAAAACCTTTAAAAATCATGTTAAAAACCTAGGATCTATCCCTTACCTCTTGGAAAACTTGAGGTTGGAGGACTCTAACGTGGAGTTGTGAAGAAATTCACTCTTCTAGCTCCAAGCTCCAAAACTCACTCTTTTTGCTCAAAACTTCAAAATAACCATAAAACCTTTTAAACTCATGGGAGATTTGAAGAAAAACTCAAAAATCTTCAAAGTCAACGTGGGAAGGGTTTTGCTCACCTTTGGCTGCTGGTGGGAGGAGAAATATCCTCCTCTCACCGACCCTCGGGCCTTTTATAGGTGGCTGGCCAGACCACCTTCGGCAGCCGAACGTGAAGCCGAAACCATGCAAGGTTCGGCGGCCGAAAGTGACCTTCGGCGGCCGAACATTAGCATTTCTCCCTTATTATTTCTCTTTCAAAAACTTACTTTCTCTAACCCTTAAAACCTTTATACTCATTTAAAACATACTTAAAACTCTTTAAAACACATGTATCACCCTTTTAGAGGATTCCGACACCCGAGATTCCACCGGACTACAGGAATTCCGATGCCAGACTCTAGCCAGGTATTACATAACCTGAGGTACTTCTTCTGTCCTCCAAATATCCAGTCCAATCACTGTCACTAAAACCAGATAGTCTAAAATCTGCAGCTTTATATACCACAACCCAAAATCAACAATACCAGCTATATAACATATGACTCTTTTTGCAGCTCCAAGATAATACTTTGAAGGATAGTGCATGAACCTGAAAATTACTCCAACTGAAAAGGCAATATCAGGTCTTGTATGCATCAAGTAAATTAGGCCACCAACCATACTTCTAAAATAGCTTGCATTAGCTAGTTCAGTTCCATCATCAATCTGCAACTTCTCATTTAAATTCATGGGGTAGTTGCAATTTTACAATTCAACATATTAAATCTCTTAAGCAAATCAATTGCATATTTCATTTGAGACACAAAAATTCTATATTCAATTTGTTTGACTTTCAATCCAAGGAAATAATGTAACAACTCCAAATCTGACATTTCAAACTTTTTATCCATGCACAACTTGAACTCATTAATTAGAGAAGAATAACCTATATATATCATATCATCAATATAAAGGCACACAATAAGAAGATTTTTTATACCTTGTCTCTTTAAGTAGAGTGTAGATTCATTCTTATTTCGTTCAAAATCATTCTACAGAAACTGCAGGATACGTGAGGGCAGCTGGTGATGCATGCAATTAGCAGAAATAAACTGATTAAAAACAAGGAATAGGGAGTGTAGAGGATGATTGAAACTGAGGGATGAGTAGGTGGCCTAATGCATAGACAACGTTTATTGACTAAAAAGACATTGCATTTTATAATGATTTGGGCAGGTGCCAGGTGGATAAATTTTCATAAACTTTTGTCTTTTTTACTTTACTATAGTGGCTAGACATTTCCGAGATGCAGATTGATGAATGATAAGATATATAAATCAAGTGATCGACTTTTGTCTTTCCTTGCACCTTCCTACTTCAATCTGCTTTTTCTCTCCGATTTTCTATTTTCTGGTTATGGATTTCACAATCATAGCATGATAATAAAAGGATCTGTTGCGTAGCCTGTCTAATTTTTCTTTTCCTAAAAAATATTAGGATTTTATTCGGATAAAAGGGAGTACAGCCCATAATAAACATACCAAAACCCTAGACCCAGCCATGCCCAAAAAGAATATGACAACTACAGGTTACTAAAACTCACAAGAAAAAAAGTCCCAAGAGACAACCAAATCCTAGCACCCCAGATCCATCTTGACTCGATCTAATCCAGCTGAAAGTAGACCACACCGCCGCTATCTCCGGAGAAGGACGTCAACCATCATTGTTGTCAGTACCAAACAAAAAGGAAAAAACTCTCTATAATAGTTGTGAAGGCCGTACAATGTTTAAAGAAGCATAGGAGAGGAAGAGAACCCACAAACCATCAACTTTGAATGCACGAACAGTCGGAGAAATGTGGTCGATAGCTGACAGAAGCACATGCAGAAATGAATCAAGACGTACAGAAGGAGGTCGGTTCTAAGAGAGAGGAGACGTCCTCAATCGCACCACCTTCTCACTGTCGGAGTCAAGGGAGAAAAACCCCTTAAAAACAGATATGCAAAAGAAGAAATAAAGGTATTCCGTTGAGTCGCCGCCCAACCAGTTCTTCATCGGCCCTCCCATGAAAACCCAGAAGGGGAAGATCTCAAAATCTATAAAACAAAGCAAAAACACAAAAAGAATAGAACCCAAAGAAACAATAGCCAAAATAGTCTCCAATGGGCCGCTGCCAATAATCCAAATAACAAAAGTAAAAAACTATCTACATCTCTCTGGGAGAGAAGCGAACCTACAGCCGGGCGAAAAGTGGATTCCTTTCATCTAAAGGACAGGGGAAACCTCCAATTGAGTCAAACAACCAACAAGACCTGAACTAATAGAGGCCAGAAACCTCAACGGAAGGTAAACTCTCTCCTCAAATGGGAGAGAGAGTCAAGTGCCTGTATTAGTTTAGCGATTGAAGTTATATGACTAGCTTGATAAACTTAGGGATCCGACTTTACCCCTGAATTAAATTCGTGAGTGCTTTTGAAGATATTCATTAACATTGAAAAGGGTCGAATACAAACCAAAGGTTTCCCGTTAAAGCTCTGAAATTTAATTCAATAGAAGGATATCCGGCTCCCTAAATTCATACAAATTAAAGGGAAATTTGAAAAAACAATAAAGAAGCAATGAAGAGATGTGATCGAAGAAAGCACCTTCAGGCCAAGATCGAGTCCACGCTCTCTTTTTCATGGAGTGCCTTTCATTGCATAAAGCTCAAAGGTTGCAATTAATAGAAATTATCTCTTAGCAAAAAAAAAAAAAAAAAAAACTTTAAAAACATAAACTCGATATTAATTTAGAAATACATCCATAGATCTTCTGAAACAGCCAGATCAAAAAGGAAGCAAAATGTATCAAAATAATAAAGCATAATAAAAAATAAATTATAGTGGGAATTATCAACAATGTTTTCTCTGCTAAAGTCCAACCATTTTCTCCCAGCCTCATGTTTGATGCCGCCGCAAAGAAATATGTCTGTGATATATATAGGATTGCGATGCACATGATAATTACTAGGAAAACTCCTAAAATCTTATTTTTAAAAGGAATTCCACTAAACATCAGCATAATAATAATAAGAGAGAGCATCAAAGAAACAGTGTTGCAATACCAGAAATTTGTTTCTGACCCCTGAAGGAGATCACCAATATAAGAAGGAGCTGAAGCTGTAGTTGCATTCTGGTCTTTATTAAATTGGGGTGGGTTTACCCCAGCTTGAAAAGCTATAGTTGCTGTTAGAGTAGCTGCTATCAGAATATTGCCTCGTGCCTCTTCGAATCTCTTGCCGACTTTCTTTAAGTAATTATTCCACCATTTACAGGTTCTGGCAGCTAGGCCTCTCTTTCTTTGTACTGTTGATGATCGAACTTTACTATTGCGCTCTTCGTTCCTCTGAGCATGGCATGCTTCAGCTTCTAGAAGAATGATCTTTATTTCCAGGCCTTTTGAGTCCATTGGACTGTGCTCTAGAGCATCCAGTGCTGTGAATCCATTCTTGTTCAAGGTATTTGCATTTTCTTTGATGCTAGTCTCCAAAAGTAAGTATTTTGTAATCTGTATAAGCGAAAAAGATCATCACTTTTGGGTCTATTTTCCCAGTTAATATGGCTAGCAGTGACGATCAACAAACCTGCACATGTTTGAGGATGGCTGCAAGGTGCAAAATGGTATTGCCATTATCATCCGCGGCACTGACAAATTCATCATCTCGTACCGTTTCCACCAACAATTTCAAAGCCTCCAACCGATTATATTTAACACATAAGTGCAAGATTGTCTCTCCATTATCCATCTTCTCTCTTATTGACTCAGGATTCCTTTACAACTGCAACTCTTGTCCGATATTTAACAAATTATTTCAAAAGAATCATAAAAATATTTTGAAATAAGTTATAGATTTTAAGTTTGAAAAAAAATATTTTTTTTCACTTTAAAATTATTTTAATCTTTATCCTAACTAAACTAGATTATTTATTTGATTTTGTGGATATCTTAAATCTTTATCTTAACTGAATAATATTTTTATCTTATATTGTGGATTTAAATAATGTTAAGCACTATAAATAGCAGTGCATTTATGTTATTCTGGATCACACACAAAAACTAAATACTTCTCTTTTTTCTCTACTTCTCTATTGCTTCTTCTCTATTTCTGGGTAATTAATAATTGATGCTGTTCTTGCTCCTGGGTTACTTGTAATTCAGAAGACTTGTTGAATCGCAGCCGTAGGCGAATTATCGACAGTGATTATTATCACGCCTCAAGCAATATTCTGCTCATATTTAATTTATTTTCTATATCTTTTTTAACCATTTTCCAACAACTCTTCCTTTCATGGTAGCCAAGTGAAGTGGGATTCTTCCATCTTGATATCACGTGCCCAGCAAGCATCAGGATTCACAGTTACCAACTCTTTAACAATATGGGAGTAGCCTTCTGCAGAAGCCAAGTGAAGAGGCAAGCGGCAAAGAGAGTCTAACTCCTCGGCTAGTTTGGGCTTCAGATTGAGGAGTGCTTGAGCAAACTGAAGGTGACCTCGCATGGCTGCAATGTGTAAGGGAGTTTCATGAAAGGAAGAAACAGTGACTCTATCAAGAATGAGCTCATCTTGTTGAAGCAATGCATCTAATTCAGCTACATCCCCTCTCAGTGATACTTGATAAATGGTGAGCTGGTCATGCTCGATTGAGTTGTTGAGGTTCTCTATAGACATCCTAATATGCAGAAGGCGGTGGTGATGAGGGCTTTTGGTTAGAGGGCCTTTGCTTCTTTATGAAATTAATGACGGTGGTAATATATACAGAGAGTTGATGACCAATGTGGCCAATATTTGTCACCTATTAACTTCCATATATTTTCATATTATAAATTAAAATTGATATATTTTATCAATAACAGCGTAAATTTCATGTAACTTCTCATAAATTTATCGTGTATTCTTTTAAATTAGAAAAATAAAATCAAAACGTAATTTGATTGACCAAACGTGTCACTTCAAAGTCAACAAGTGCCGTGCTAGACAAGCCAACAGGACTCTTCCACGAAAATGATATCTAAATCGAAGTCGTCGCCTAGTTGGTCCGTAGAAACTTCAAGGAAAGAAACCCAAAACTTGCTATCTAGGCATGTTGCTACCTGACACTCTTCTTCTTCTCTTCGCCTCAACTTTGCCCTTGTCCACAATCAGCCGGCTTCCGTTTCTCTACCACAAATTTATATTTTTTTACATACATTGGGTCTACGATTTCCTATAATATCAGCCATGTTCGTTTGACTAGCAAGAAGTACTGTTGAAGAATAATAATAATTTTTTATTATTTTAATTTAACATTTAATCCTTCTATATCATTAAATAATAATGAGTTATTATAGATAATTATGTAGTTATTTTAAATTGGAGTTATATATCTTTGGATTTGCAAAATATTTATGATAATATTTGATGATCTGAGATCCAATAGAATAGGGTTTTACAAGGGTTTCTGTATTGAATCCCCAGACATACACTTTCAGAGGAGGGGACTCCCCTTTTATACATTGTCTCGCTTATTGGTGACGTGTAAAGGCCTCTCCATGATTGGGACACGCGTCTCTGACACACAGATTCGGGTGTACGAGGGTATCAGCCGCCTGCTTTATGCGTAACGGCCTCTGATTCTCCCATGCGTACGTCCGTGCAGATCTGCCAGGTTGTCTGAATTTGTCTCTATATACTAGACTGGGCCAATGGGCGGGCCGGACGCTGAGCCCAAGAGAAGAAGGCTTGCTGGGCGCGGGCTGGGCCGACCTGAATAGGAGAGCAGGGTGGAGCCCGGCCTTGAGGAGGCACGGGCCAGGCTTGACTCAAGTGTGTGGGCCTCCACTTGATGGGCTTTTGGCTGTGGCCGAGGCCTTGGTCCGGGGTGAAGAAATCCAGCGGTCATCAATTGCCCCTTCACCTTCTTGGCAGTTATTGCTCCAACTGCCGAGGGGGTGAACATCAAGAACCATTATGACCGCGTCTGTTCATGTTCAGATGCCTTTATAACATCCTTTCATCTTTCTGTTATCGCGCAGTTTTTGAATCTTGTCTGTCTTTTCCCTTTCGGGCTTTTCTTTATTCTCCGCGTTCTCTGCCATCTTTGCTTTCACGTCATCGTTGTCCGGACATGCTTTTTCTTTCCTTTTCCATGAATAGCTTTTAAAGCTCCTGACATCGTAGGCTGGGAGTCTGGTACAACCTTAACCTGCACAAAAATTCAAACTTTCGGATATATATTAGCGTTACCTCTTCTTTGTTCCCAGGCACTCTGTTGGAGCGAGGGAATTTTTTCTTCCGACATTTCTGCCAAGGCTCGGATTTTACGTCTGTGGAGGATCTGTCAATCGCCTCCTTCAAGCGAATAGAAGTAAACTTGGGATTTTATTATTTGATTACCCCAGAGGTTTGTTTCAATTCTGCCTTCATTGTCTTGACAAAAGGTTATTCTGGCTTATCTCTATTTTAGAAGCTTTTTTGCAGTACCTGAAACAAAAATGGGTCAGTTTAGTCCTCCCGGGAATTTGGTATTACCTGTAGGGGGTTTGACTGTTGCTTCGGAGGCTGTCCTGGTAAGGCGGTCGATGGGCGGAATCATTCGGCAAGTTGCTGGAACTACCTCGCCCAGGTCTTCTGGCCGACCTCCCCCCCTGTTGTCTTCTTTTGGTATAAATGGAGGTGGCGAAAGTGCTCGGCTCATTGTTCCCTTTGGTGTGAAGTACCAGTATTATTATTCCCTTTAATGTGAAGTACCAGTATTATGCGAGACTGAGATCTGCTGCACTCAGTCAAGCTTCTACTGGTTCTTGTTGCCCGAAGACTTATGTTTTTTATGCGTGATATTCGAACAGCTCATAATATCTGAGCTTGTTCGGATGTACCGTGAATCACATTTGGGCAACAGAATACCGGCCTGCAGGAGAACAGTAAGAAATGCTTATGGGAATCAACTTGTTCAGTTCTCCTATAATAACGAGACAGAGCTCGGCCTTTCCTCCGGACTCCCACTTTGGCTTTTCTGCCAAACTCACATATCGAGCTGCGAGAGTTCCTCCGAACTGAAGACTAGAATATTGAGGTCGGTGACAACGATGTGATCGTAGATGATAAAGTGTCCTGTAAATCTTTTAAGGATAGTCTTCCATTCTGTAATGTAGGTCCGGACATGTAATTCCTTTAAGGATAGTCTTCCATTCTGTAATATTCTTTTCCTTTAATGAAATTCTTATTTTTGTTCGTGCTTGAGCTCTTCTTTCTTTGTCATGGATGAAGTACTGAGATTGCCTTCTTCGTAGCTTCAGCTGACTAAACTTTGTTTTACTTTATCCGGACTGGCCGTACTCGTGAACTCTTGCTCTTAGTTAATGAACCGGACTCCGGACCTAGCCCACTGGGAGGCCAGTTTGCCTTTCCGAGCTGGGTTAACCGTTCTGCTTTTAATGTGCTGACCTTTGAATCTCAAGTCGGCTGAGTTTTTGAGCTGCGTTTTCCGAGCCTGACTGACCGATCTGTGAGCTCTACTTTTCCCGGGCTAGAATACCGACCTTTGAGTTCGGTCTCTTCTTGGATTTTGAGCCTCCTTAGCCAGCTGAGCTCTCAGGTTATATATTCCGAGCTGGACTATCCGAACTGTGCACCCGGTCTCAGTATACTTTTTCTGGAGTGGCGGCCTGTGGGCTCTACTTTTCCCGAGCTTGAATACCGACCTTTGAGTTCGGTCTCTACTTGGGTTTTGAGTTCTCAACTTTGTACGGCTCCGAGGTGCCTTATTTGCTTTTTTCTGATCTCGTAATCCCTGTTTAATAACAGCAAGTAAAAAACTTACAACTTTTTAAGTGATAAGCAGGTCTGACCTTTAGTCGTGCCCCTATTTGCTTGTACTCTTGAGTCTTCTCACGACTTGTACTTTTAAATTGCTCTGGTGGGTTGGGCTTGTGCTATGCAGGCGATAAATGGGCTTTCGAATGATGGGCTGTTGTTGTGGACCTGGCCTTTGGTGGACGTGGAGAAACCCAGCGGTCATCTTTTTGCCCCTTTACCTTCTCTCCGGTTATTACCTAACCGTTGAGAGGGTAAACTTCGAGAGTAATTAATGATCGCGCCGCTCCAGGACAAAACTGTTCAGATCCACGTTCCGTCTCATTATTGCCTTTTCATTTCGAATTCCTTCTGTTTTCTGAAGAAAACTAATTCTCTTCTGCTCTCTGTCTTCCTGCAACTTCTTCTGCCTTTTTTACCCCATAGTTTTCTCAGGTACGCTTTTCTGCTCTTCCATGGCGATTTTAGAACTTCCTGATGTTGTTAACATTGAGTCCCACATTACCCCTTCAAACATAACTAAATACATTTGTCGGAGGCTTTTAGATACTCCTCTGTATCTGATTCGAGTGCCTCTTCAAAATGAGAGGATAGTCCTTCCTTATCCTCCCCCTCCGGGTTTGGTGGATCCCCAAGAGGATCGTAGTATAGTGTTTTTCTTGAAACAGAGAGAGTTTGGTCTACCACTTCCCTTTACCCCTTTCTTTGTTGAGGTTTTTGATTACTTCATGGTAACTCCTCGGATGTTATCCCCGAATTCCATTTTGTTCATGTCTTGTTTCGAGTCTATCTGCCTGAGTTGGGGTTTTACACCCACGGCCTGCTTGTTCGTTACCTTTTTCCGCTTGGTAAAGGCAGTTCAAAACTTCTATTACTTTTCCCCCCTTAGGGGGTTATCTCTTCTCACGGGCTACAAGGATTCCATAAAGGGATGGGTAGAGAATTTCCTTGTGGCAGAGCTAAAATCAGATTCTGCCCGTACATGGGAAGTGGATCTGAGTTGGGGAGAGGTTTATCCGGGTTGCAACGACCTACCCGATTTGAGTATTATTGAGCAAGTGGGGTTGCTCCGACTGACTTCCGTTGATAGGAAGTATGACGTCGAGAAGTGTTTGTACGTGTCCAATCGTAGGGATGTCCGGGCCATGGGTATAGCACTTCGTCCAGTTATTATGTTTCTTCTTTGCTCGTAGTATCAGTATGTATGCTAACTTTCACGATTTTGTGTTTTTGTAGCTTCCGAAGTTAAAATGGACAAAATCAATTTTCCCAAAAACTTTGTCCTATCTCGGGACAATATTCATGCAATCTACGACGCCTTTTCAGCTGGTCGTTCAGTATCTGAGGCTGCTGCGGAAGTGGTTCAAGCTACTTCTTCCAAGAAGGTTAGCCGACCTCCCGCCCAGGCTTCCCCTCAAGCTTCAAAGCCGAGCTCTCGTAGTACCAAGTCGAGTTCTCGCAGTACTGGCACCAAGACGAGCTCAACTTCGAGGCCTGCTGAGGGGTCCAGGTCTGCTCCAACTTTCTCAGAGGTCGTGAAGGAGACCCCTTTAGCTGTTGTGGAGCAGACCCAAAGTGCTGATCAAGTAGAGCAGGGTGCTGCCCACTCTCCTGAAAGGGTATCCGGGGGAAAGTCTAAGTCCCCTGTGAATAAAAACCAGGAGGCCTCTGGGACAGGGCAGGAGATTGTCCTTATAGAGGATCCAAGTCCGGAGGTTCTTACCCAAGATGCCTCTGCCCCTGTGAGGACCGAACCTGAAGGCTTTGAGGGCGTTCCTCCGAAGACCGGGGACAAGCGCCCAGCCCCTTCCGGAGAATCTGCCCCGTCTCCTGCTCGGAAGAAGTCCAGATCTGCCACAGGATCTTCCCCGGCTCTTCCTCCCATTGGGAAAGGGAAAGGTGTTGCTGCCGAGCCTCCGTTGCCTTCTTTTGGCAACGTTCTGAAAGCGTCGGACATTACCTCTGAATCTCCTGCCAATGCTGTTGCTGACCTTCTCAGAGAACAGATGTTCGGTGGGGTTACACATGCTTCGGATCCTCGTCTGATTGCCCTGACTGGTCTCTTGGCCAGTTCCACTAAGGAGCAAGCATCTTTTCGATCCCGCTCTCATGAGGAGCTCGGATCTTTGATCAGGGAGATGCTTCTGATGGTGAGTCATTCCTCCCCCTTTTTTTTTTTTTTTTTTTGACGGTTGCTTTTTTATGTTAGGTGACGGGCCTCTTCATGGAGGTGGATGCTCGTAATCGTTCCCTCCGGGAGTCTGTAGACCGCCGGATTGAAGAGGCACGTCTGGAAGAGAATATATCTGCAACCAATGACGCGAGAGGCAATCTGGTAGCTGCTCGGGAGCAGATCCAGTCCCTCCAGGTGGAATTGC